>NC_137695.1:31568960-32824687 GCF_964034855.1 Anser brachyrhynchus
AGAAAAGAAAAGAAAAGAAAAGAAAAGAAAAGAAAAGAAAAGAAAAGAAAAGAAAAGAAAAGAAAAGAAAAGAAAAGAAAAGAAAAAAGATTTGCCTCTGATTTTATAGAGCAAAGGCTGCATAAGGCATTTCTCTAGGAAACAGCATTTCTCTAGAAAATAGAAGAGAGTTTCTAGAGGTTTCTTGTCTCATTTGGAAACTGGGGCCAATGAGCTGCTCAACACAAAGAAGATCAGAAAAACTTAATCAGGGGTAGGAAAGATTCCTAGAATGGGAAAAGCACACCTGAAGCTCATGAAAAAATGGATCTGGAGAGGATGGATTTGCAGCTGGCGACATCCTGCCTATGAAGAGGAACTTTGCAGATGCTGTAGCAGAAAGGGAATTTGGCCTGCAGGACACACAGATGAGGCTGAGACACGAATGGGAAATGGGAGTAGCTGACCAGGAGTGTCAAAGGCTTTTACCATCTGAGAAGTATGTGTGGAGGTAAGTGCTGCCAGTGGGTTTTCTGTTCTCTCCCTCATTGATAAGTACCCCAAAATCTACTGTTAATTTTCCTCCTAAAGTGTGCTCAAATCTCTAGAGTAATGTGAACCCCTAGAATATGGCAGGTCAATCAAAACAAACCACAAGCCTTCATCTCAAGATACTTTGCTTTTCTTATACTGACCTACTTGGAGCTTGCCATGGGTTATATGTGAGACTTCAATCATTTTCTATTTCAGAAGACGAAAGTGCAACATGTCTACTAGCTGCTACTGAGCTATATAATTTCTTGGTTTCCAACCCTCAGGAGAAATCTTATAAAGTATCTTGGACTATTGGTCAAAAATTCTGCTCTTGTTATCCTTTTGGACTTGAAAAACTGATCAAAGTTCAGGGTGCTGGGATTACTTCAAAGGGGAGGAGAAACTGGTGTATGAATCAATACTTCTTTCAAATGATTTTGTACATTTACAAGGAGTGGATTGACCCTCTTTTCCTGAGGAGAAAAACCACAGTTATTCACCACATCAATGTCCTTCTAAGTTACCTCCCCATGAGTACTCTCTCAAGTACTTTTCAGGGTTGTGAAGCCAGCTGTTTGTTCAAGTATATTTTTAGTTTTCTGCTCCTTTTCCTTCTATGCCACCCAAAGGAATATGTTGCAGAGGGATCACAAATAGTAGAAACTGGTCTAATAGACGAATCAAACTAACACAGTCATGTCAGATAGCATTGCACATGAGTTAATAAGATTTGCAGAAGGTAGGGCTTATAAATGCAGTCCCAGTACAATATGCAGGAAGCTGAGTCGTTTGGAGGATATCTTTTACTATCTCCAGAAGACAACACCTTGAACAGTATGGCTGGACCACCCTGGGTTACTGTTAGCTTGGGGTTATCTAGATATGTCTTCTTTTTGCTTCCATATATTTCTCTTGTTCATGCAATCATCAATTCAAGGAATAACCTTTTCATCCCTTCACCCAAAGAGCTGAGATTCTTCAGTTGCTCTCAATATTTCCTCGTACTAGTGTGGAAACCAGTGACACTACATGAAAGAGGCTTTTTTATTTGAAACCAGGTGGTCAAACCTGCCCAACTCAGGGGAGCTTTACTGGACTGCCAGTAACTGAAGTACCGGAAGAAGCAGCAGCTTCAGCAGTTGTTTTCTCTTTCTTATGAATAGTAAATGCAAAGATATAGGTATACAATGCACTGCTTTATCAGTTAAATCTGGAGCTGCTTTCTGACCTTTAATGCTGGATTTCAGTTGGAGTACCTGGGATCCAAACTTACCAATGATTTTTTTTTTCCTAATACTGCACCTAGCCAAATCCTTAAACCAGCTGGACTGTCACAGTCTTCTCTATAAAGTAGCCAATGAGCTACTGATGGATACAAACGTTACTTGGACAGGGCTCACTGAGAGGGGGCTCACAGGAACAAGCTGTAAGGAAGGAAAAGTGGGGGCAGAGGCAGTAGCAATTCTTGAGTGTTTGCTTCTGTCCTGCAGGAGAGGTGTAATTGTGTTAACTCCCTGTCAAGGCTGTGGATAAATGGAAACTAAGAAATGACATATCTGCAGAACGGGAACAGCTCTCCCTAGCTACGATACATTGCTTGCTGTCACCTTTAATGAATGTTTATAAAGTATTTGGGGACCTTTGCATGCAAAGTGTTTTGCATGAGCCACAATAATTAAATGTTTTATAAAGTACTTGTTTAAGCCAATGCTAACAATAACTAATGGAAAATTTCATCTCTATGTCTCAAAAAGGTCAGAATAATTGGAAAGAGCTGACTGTCTGGGTAAAATGTGTGAAATCTGAAAAAAAAGCCTCTCTGAAGAGTGTAATGTGTTCTCACAAATGGGTGGAGAAATTAGTCTTTTTCATTTATCAGCACTTGTATTCAATCTAATACGACAGAACAAGAACATAGCAAGCCAGAATATTTTCTGTGTATGTTGCAGTGATAACAGGCAGCACTTAAACTGGATGCAGTATCAAAAAGGATCCAGTATCTAAATAATATTCAAACATATTATATGTCAGTGGTCTTTAGACAACTTTAGCATTACCAAAAGAGTCCAGTCACTTTGTTGTGAGTTACGAATCTTCTCTGGATTAGCCTGAGGAACTTGTTACCCACACTGCTAGTACTAGGGCTTAAAACAAGAGGCAAGTGGGTGCAGCAAACAGCACAATAAAATTAAGAAGTTGGTGACAACTGAGAATAACACTGACTGGCTCTGTGCATGCCTCACAAGCTTAAACACAGCACCTATAGATGAATGTGCATGCAGATGCAATTCTGAACGTGCCTCTGTTCATGAATGCCCACACATTTGGTATCAGCCAGATGGCACTTGCAGGGAGCTGTTCCACTGTTGGTGCCAGCCTCATTCTCTGGTTGGCCCTGGCAGTAGAGGGGCTGGTCACTGTTTTCCCAAAATCATGCACCAGGTGCAGCTCCCTTGGCTCTGGTCTGTCATCCACAACACTATTCTGCACCCACTTGGGAAGAGCCCACATCTTCTGCTGTCAAAAAGAGGAGGGAAAAAAAAAAAGTACAAAAAGTACTTTAGTTTCAAACAAATATGTGTTAGAAATCCTTGCCGGCTCTCTCCCTTGCTATTAACATTACCCTATGTCTTTATGATAATTTGTTACAATAAATTTTATTTTAAAAGTTCGGTGCCAGATTGGCTGAAGAACATACTCACTTGTTTTTCCACACTTTAAACTTTATGCAGCTACCTGTGAGCCTGGGACTGACTGATTACCTCAGCAGGTGGAGATCTTAGGCTTGTGTTCCTCAGCTGGAAGTCCACGAATTTAACCTTGGCACATACCAGGAGGCCTTATTTTTTCCCCCTCCTACACATTCACTTCAGAACACCACAAACTGCATTTCGTTAGCTAAACCCATTAACTAACCTTTATCATGCACGGCATATATTTCACCCCTAATAGAGTTAAGTGGCTAAGTAGCTCACAAAGGAAAATGCGTGCTTTGCAAATGGAAGTGCCAGATCAGAGGAGCACGCTGTCCAGAAGGGCTTGCAGGAGCCCCATTTCTGGTGTTATACTCCCCCTGCAGGGCCAGCAGCAGCAGCGGGGTCGGCCCCGGCACAGCAGCCCTGCAGCCTACCCAGGCCTCTTCCTCCTCCTCTCCCTCTCCTGCTCCTCTCTTTCTTCCAGGGAAATTCACTTTCTGTACCCTGCAGTTATCTAATGCATCCACAGGCATGTTACTCAGAGGAGTATCCCACAGAGAAGGCTGTTAAAGAACAAGTAAAACTCCATTTACCACAGCAACAATCTTAATCGCTCTATCACTTACTTTCTCTCTCAGTATTTTGGAGGTTCAACCTACCTCTTCACAGATCTCAGGGCTTCTATGGATCCTGTTTTCTGCATGCCCTGTTTTTCCTCCTGCTCCTGAGCCCCTGTCCCCCTGTGCACATCTCCTTTGTGCTGTCTCACTACAGCTCTGTGGTAGGAGATCAGGGACATGCAGGGTCTTTTCTTATCCCTCTGTGAATTCTGGCATTTGATTAATTTCAGCCTAAATCAAAGCCAAAAAGTGACATTTACATTTTTTTCCCCTTGGTATGAATACGGAAAGGAAATTTTGAAACATCTGTTTAAGTATTTTTGATCAAAGTGAAACACAGTTCAGCATCTCAAAGCATTGTTTTCACTTATGCAGCTGGTTTCAAATGCTTTGTCTTAAATTGGTATTAAACTGCATTTTCCTATACCAGTGTATTGCCTTACATAAGGAATATTTGGACATTTAAAGCCACATCGGTCCCCATGGAAGTTGCCTTACTGGCTGAATGTCTTTCATGAAGAGTTGTGTGACTTCAATACTTCCCTCCTAGATTAGTTGGAGGAAAACATGCACTGCATGGTGGACAATGTCATCCTGCAGAGAGTCTGGCCAGAGAACAGCCCCAGAACAGGAATGAGGGCCCAAACCACCCTCCTCTGAAGTCAGCACAGCAATGAAGAAATGTCAGGCAGTGGTTTTGGTGAATTGATTTGAGTCCATGTGTTTTATGCCAGTTAAAAAAATACAAACTACTCCAATTTGGTTCCACGGGTAATTGCCACTTTGTACACGCTGTGCTTTCTTCCCCAAATTTCATTCAGGTGGAAGACTCCCAGGCATTTCCTTGTCCTTGACCCAGCCAACCCCACCCTCTCCCCCTCTGTCAGAGGGTAGCTGAAGAGGAGCTGCTGGCTATGGATCATTTGGGGAGCACAAAGAAGTGTCGCCTCTGGCACTATGATCCTGAGTCCAGCCACGGTCTGAAACAGCAGTTTATCAGCCAGGCTGGGGCAAGCCCACCAGCCACCGTCTGTGGCCTGGGCACCCCTGGGGAGGCAGAGCCATAACTGGAGCCAGCATAGGCCCCACGACCCCAGCCAGGAGCAGAGCAGTTGGTGGGAGAGGTCAGGAGATTATCCTGCAGGTGGTGGTCAGGCTCGGGCTCAGGCTTCAGCATGGCTGGGCAGGGCCGTGGGTAGAAGGCACCTGATGCTCATGTGTAGATCAGGAGGGAGCATCGGCCTGCGTATGGCTCCCAGGCAAATCAGGGAGAACATCCCTCAATGCTGTCCTCACACAGGGGGAGACCTCGAACATCCCTCAGTGCTGTCCTCACACAGGGGGAGACCTGGCCTCCAGTGGGCCCTAGCCTCTGGCAAGAGGGACGTGCTTTGGGCCTGGTAGGGTTATGCAAACACTGAGCAGGCTTGCTGCACTAGCACTGATGGGTGGGGGAAAGTAAGCAATTAAACAGATATTTTGAGCTGAATTCCAAATTCAACACTGTCAATGAAGTGATTGTGAGGCCTATCTCTACTCCCTTGCAGTTTCTCCGTTGCTTCTTTCTCAGAGTCCTGTATCTGAGAGCACCAAGAACTAGCCTGAACAACGTATCCAGTTGTGTAATATATTCACCATCATCAAACCCAACATCCTAGACTACCTTATGATGCAATCCTTTGATCCATTCCATTTTCACACATCCTGTTCAAGCCACACAATTGTAGGGAAACTTTGACACAACACAAGCTGGGAGTCCAGTTCCACTACCAAATCCTTTCCAAAACAGAACAAAACAAAACAGAAAAAACAATTCCTAGCCACAGGAATTAGCCATCACAAGTATGAGTGATAATTCTAGGTCTATCCAAGTGACTTCATCTCAATTCATATTGCTAATACAGAACATAAACAGGGATGAGCATTCATAAATCTATTGCACAAAATCAAATGAGTCAAATGAGAAATGTGGCTGGATAATTTTTATATGTTGATAAATTCTGCAGTTCATGGTCCCTGCTTGTATTTCAGGTACATTACTAATTACCTATTATCTCTAGAGTCACTGAAAGAATTAATGCAGATAAAAAGATATTTCCATGGTTCAACTGGTTAATCAAGTATTCCATGATACACAGAGTTGTTTTCAGAAATAAAGTACCATCTCAACAGTAACAGTTTTTACAAGACACTTGTAAAGTTTTCCATTTACAAAGAACTTTGTAAGTATAAATACAATCACTACAAAAAATACTGCTGGGAAATAGCATTACTCATATTCCACAGAGAGAGACACTAAAGCACAGAGGTGTTTACCAACCTGCCAATACTTGTCTTTCTTTAAGTGGAACTAATGCTCATCTTTCCTGACTCTTCAGTCTGTAATTTAAACTTTGGACCATGTGCACTATGTGCATTTTGCTCTTTTGTGGAGAGAAAATAGACCAGTGGGGGCCTCGGAGGTCTCTGGGACCTTCCACTGGTTTTGCTGTCCCAGGACCTTGTGTCTAGCAGCCACTGGGGTCTTGGCCTTCTCCAGTCTCCTAGCTTCTCTGTCTGGCCTCACATGTTGTGTTGTTTATTTAGGCTATATTGTTCCTAGAAGTGGATGCATTTTTTCGAAACAGGCTGGCACATTAATGTCTCAGTCAAAATCATATGCCCAAAATGATGAATTCAATTTGTAGTGATGTATTAGTTACTTCAGAAAATACTTTCATGAGAGGAGCATTCAAGTCCAAGTGTTGTACCTAGCAATGAACATACACGACAGTGATAACTATAGCCCATAGAGTTTACAGGAAGTATTTTTGTTCCAATTAGATATATATTTGCAGAGAACCTGAGGGCACAGACCAGAAATAACCCATTCTAGTACATGCTGGAAGTCCATCCCAGTATCAGTACCTAGATGTCACTCTTCAAAAATCTCAAAAAAAAAAAAAAAAAAAAAGTCATTGGTAGAAAAATCCACATATTTTGATGCTTTAAAGGATAGATCATCCTCTCAGCACCTGCATATATATGGTTGTGCGCATGTGGTGAAACTTAATGTGCACCAGCAGAGATCTTATACTGGGGAGCAGCTCTGTATATTTCTGTGCTTTGAACTATTGCTATAAGTGGTAAAACTGTGAACACATAGGGTCATCTGCTTTACGGTATTACTTGCTAATTGTGAGTGAATAATAAAAACCACAACCTAGCCTACAGGCAACCCCAAAAAAATCCAGCAGTATTTACTGCGTTGCTGTTTTTCATTAACCCTAGGTATTACATTTCAAAACGAGGACGAATGCAAATTGAGTGCACAGCTACATAACAGTGTTTTAACTGCAGAGGGCACAAAAGAGCTACTGAACAATGTGGTGTTTTACTTACAAGACATTATTTCTTGCAGTATAAGTTTCTACAGTAAGTTTGATCTCTTCTACACTGAATATTGCATTCATACTACATAACATACTGCATTTTAGTCCTGAAAGATCCTCTATGGATCCATCTGGTCCAATTCTTGCTTTCTTGGGGAAAAATACAAACCTAAAGAGCAAGAATTATCAGATGCATTCTGCAGGATATTTCTTTATGATAATCACAGACTACAATTCATTCTCTCATCCTCACTGAATCTAATGGATATTACTTCTTACTGAAATTTTACTTTGCATTTTACTTCCTGCTCAAAATAACTTTTTTTTTTTCCTATTAACTTCCGTATAAGGCTCCTAATGTAGCATGGGCTGACAGTTACCAGTTTCCCATTTAATGGGAAGTTGAAAATCCCCAGTTTCTTTTAGCTTTTCACTGATGCTCACTCAAGTCACTGGCCACATCCAGCATAGTGCAGTGTGGCTATTTTTCAAAACTTCTGAAGCTTATAAATCTTTCATCAAATTGGGCTTAAGATTAAAAATGACTAAATAAATACAAAATAAGAGTTGAGATTTTCATTACAGTATAATTGTTTATTCAATAAAGCACTTGAAGATTCATAATTTCAACACAGATTTGTCCAGAACTTGCCCATTTAGGCAGTATTTTAGGCTTTTCCTGAAATCAGAAACAAATGCTACACAAGGTGTGTTTTGAGAGGAATGAGAAAGGTCTGCAAAAACCGCTGTGAGCTACCAAGAATCCAGCCTAAGGCAGGTACATGTTGACATGAGCAGTCCCAGCATATAAGAAATGCTTTACCATCCTTCACCCACCCAGATTAGCATGAATCCCCATTTTTCATCAACCCACATGCGGAATGTGGCTTCCAGCCTCTTGTTTAAGCTAGCTGCGTCCTTGTTACCCAGTTGGCAGTCATTGGGGCTGATGGCTGCAGAGCCCACCATGCTCAGTAGTTTTTCAGCCCACCTCAGTACCCCAGGTTGTCACTTCTGGAAATCAGTGAAAGTGGAGAGAAAAATCCTTCCTCTACCAGATGCTGTCTTCCTGTTAACTTGGGGAAGATTCTTGATAAAATATTTATAGACACCACCAGAGGGTGCATTGCTGCCACTGTAATTTTCATTCTTGCACTGTTACCATGAGCTGTTACAAAGCTTTGGACAAATCCTGTACCTTCTGTTTATGTGGAGTTGCCTACACAAAGGTGTACAATGGCAAGCAGGATTAAATACGGAAGTCAGTTGTGTTAAAGAAAAAAAAATAAAAGGAGAGAGAGAGAGAAGTAATATGCCTTTTGTGCTGTGCACTCAAGGCGTTTTGCAGCTTTTCTTGAAATATCCATCATAGCAGAGCCTCTTTGATCTGCTTCTAGCAGCCACTCCCAGAAGGGGTGAGAGACACTTCGTTTCCTTCCTTCCTTTTCTTACCCTGACCTACCGTTCTGGAATGCAGTTCACCTCTGAGCATTTTCAGATGTATCATTTTCAGAGAGGCTTGCATGTCACAACACACAGCCAGGGCTGACTTCACTACTTACAAAGCCTGCACATGACAGGCAAAGAGAGGAGCTGCACACTGTGCCTGAACCTCCCGTACTTCACCTACTGTCTGCGGAAGGGGCATAACAGTGTCAGAATAACAAATAATCACCTCGCCCTGAACATGAGCAGGGCCCGAGACGGCAAAGCTAAGAAACCAGTGCCCCAAGGGTGCAGCTCGGTGGCAGTTTAGGCTGGGCTGTGCCAGTCTGTCAGGCATGCCAGGCTCTGCATGCCCCCAACCCAGCCCTTCCCAGCAGGAATCATGGCATCCCTTCTCCCCCTAAAGCCATCCCACCTGGTAACTCTGGGGAAAGCTAATCACTTCTCTCAGGGTTAGTTTCCAGTCAGAAAACACAGTTTTTCATTGTCCTCTACTGACTTGCTGCACAGCAGAATAAACCTCAGTGCTAGGGTATGGAAAGAGGGACAAAACAGTGTCCAGAAGAGGCCAGGACTTTTCCTAGCCTTGCAGACTAGCTTAAACCAAGCATAAAATCATCCTTTTAGGCTCACTGTGTTGTCTCTGGATTCAGAGCGAGTCCTCAAAGATAGATTTTAAACTCCCAGATGCCCCTTCGAAGTGCGCCTGTCACCCACTTACCACAGGCTGGTGGCTGCTCAGGCTGGAGTCACAACTGAACTCCAAAACATAGTTGGGATTAATCGAAACCATAATGTTCCCTCACCAAATGGTGAGGGAGTTGAACACAGCATAAATACACACTTTAAACTGCAGCACAATAAAAATAATAATAAAAAAGAAACCAGCATAACCAGCATGGTTATGTGCGAAGTTAGCTGGAGATGGCCGGAGGGAGGAGATGCCACACATTCTTGGGAGCACTGGGAGGAACTTGCAGTCCCATTGACTTCAATGGGTTTTCAATCAGGCTGTGTTTCTGCTGTGGAAAGGAACTGCTTAACACAGCATCGTGGGGTGCCTCGGTTTTTGTCTCTGAGCAACTCCTGGCAAAGCCACTGGTTAGTAAGTAAAAACACACTTTTTCCAGTCACCAGGGCTGCGAGCTCTACCTGAATTTGACTTTTCTTTTGCTTTTCGCTGTTGCTGAGATTCGGACAGATTTGCACATCTGGCTCCTTAGCTCGCTGCTGACTTTACAAACCCAAGCTAGGCTCCTTGAGGCGGCGGGGGCTCTGACCCCGGAGCAGATCGCTTCCCCTTCGGTGGGACAGCGCTGCTGGCAGCCCGACTCCGGTTACTGAGCGGCGCTGGGTGTCAGCCCAGCAGCTGCCATGCAGGAGGTCTGTCCCTCCGGGCAGCTGCTGCTCATCTGCCTGCAGCTGGCAGCGGAAATGACATCTGTTCTCGGTCCCAGCTGTGAGCAGCACGGAGGTGCCAAAGCCCAAACGCTTCAGTTCTCGATCCAGGAGCGAGGAAGGGTTTCTGATGCCAGACCACGGCCTGGCTTTCAGGGGAAGGGAGGGGGATCGTCTCCTTCGACGATGGTGGGCTGGGAGGAATGGAAAGGGAGTGACAAATAGGGAGAGCAAGAACAAGTAACAGAAGTAGGGGAAAGGATGGGAGGACGACGCGGGAGAGGACAGCAGAATGGCCCAAATGGAAAGGAAACATGAAATTTGAAGTGACAGGGCTAGTCTGAGGCAAGGAAACAAAAGGAAGGAGGCAGCGTAATGAAAAAGAAAGAGGTGCAGAAGTAGTAACAAATAATTATCCATGAGAAGCAATTGTCTGAAAAGACTGCTGAACAGGGAAATACTTTGTTGAGCTCCAGTCCCGAGCACTACCGAGCCTGGAAGGCTTTTCTGCCCACAGCTCTTCGTGTATTGTGCCATTCAAGGGTCTCCCTGGCAGATTTTGCCATCTGGAGGAGCTTTGGCATATTCCCCCTTGCCTCCTTGCTTCTCCATCATATTTAAAATCACATAACCTCTTGCTTGTCCAAGTCTCTTTTCTCTCATTTATCTTTGTAACTGTGTTACAACACAGTGTTGTGGGATTTTAACTGAATTGAAAAAATGAAAAAAAAATCTTTTTTTTTTCAGACAGGAATATGTGAAGGATGAAGGACAAGAACTGATTTAATCTAAAGATTGAAAGCATACTTACATTAACCTGGGAATAAATATATTAGGAAATGCCACTTTCCTTCTCAGGTTGGTGTGCGCAAGCCAAGTATATTCTATCATAAAAGTATTTTCACAGTTGGGACTCATTCCTCAGTGCAGGCCTTGAAATAGTGTTTTTCAGATCTCAAAACTAATTGTATATTCCTGGAAGAAATAACCAAGGAAAATGTATATTAGACAAGTGCTTTAAAGCCCTGTCAATCAAAATCAACTTGCACTGGGAAAAATGTGGTGTCAGTGGCTGTTTCTTTCCCTTGGTGCTTGCCAGAAACACAAGACAAACAGAACTGTGATAAACAACTGGGCTGAGGAATGGGCTGAGGAAGGCAGATATCATAAAAACCTACCAGTCTGAAGTTGAAAGGGCAGGCACTATGGGCACAAAAAAATGAACTCATTTGGATACTTTGCATAGGTATCTTACTGTAGGCATCCAGAGCAGGGCATTAATCATCCAACTGGGTGCAATTATGAATTATTAGAAACCAGGTGCAGAAGATTGGATTGATTGAATGAGTTGGGCAGGAATAAAGAAAGCAGGGTCACATTTTTTCTTAGTTGCTCAGAATTCAATTCTTCAAGATTGCTTTTAAATAATGTATTTATACTTCAACATTTTATTTACAATTATATATTTATATAAGACACAGATGAGATAGATATTTGTATCTTAGTATTTCATGACATTTTCCTAATGGGAGCCCTTAAAGATACTATTCTCTTTACAGTTCTCAACATTTCTCCCCCTTTCAGTGAGAATTAGTTGTGGTTTTAGTAAGTAATCTTTGAAACAAAAAAGAGGAAATTCCTCTCAATAGCATTCTTCCACTACCTACACAAAGAGAAAAAATCTACCACCTATTAAACAATACATCTGAATTCACTAATCTAATAACTTAAAGGTTTGCATTTTGTAGTTGTTGTTTGCTTTTTTTGTTTTGTTTTGTTTTTGTTTTTGTTTTGATTTGTTTTTCAGCCAGACAGGACTAAGAATAGAGTATCTATGTTATGGACCAGAGAGAGTAATCAGAAATATTATAAAACGTAAGGTCAGGGTAATACTAATACTCTGAAGGGCTACGTTCATCCAGTAACACACTGTTTTCACAACTACCAGCCATTTATTATGGCCCAATCATCAGAGCAGTGGCACTGGGCCAGGTCAGAGGTAGCTCCAGCCCAGACCCTTGGCTCCTACAGAAACAGGGTTAACAGGAGCCACTTCTGAACCCTAGACCTCTCCTTAACAGGAACAAGGGGAAAGCAGGGATGGCAAAAACGAAACAAAAATGGAGTACCAGGGTTACCTTGTCCCTGCCAATGGCCACATAAACATGCATTGTCTGCACATCCTTGTCGGAGCATGATAAGATGAACCAGCACCTCAGAAAGTTGTGGATGAAAAGGAAGGAGAAATGTGATGATAAGTGCTGTTGTGTATCTGGAAGTAAATATACCTCTCTTCTTAAATAAAACCTGAACACAAACCCGTGTCCAGTACACTAGGTACCTAAAACAGGTTGAACAGAGCAAACAAGCTACAACCTTTCTCTGGTGTACTTCCTAGCTTGCAGTGACTTACAGAAAGAAATTACCATACCGTTGGAAAGCATAAGCAGCCACTGGGAACCTGACATTTCTTTGGAAGCTTCTGTTTGGATGGCACCTAGAAGAGCACTGTGGAGATGATGAGACCCTGGTGTTGTGTAGAAATGCAAATCTGAATGCACCAAAGGCTTTAAGGTCTCCAGATACTTTTTTTGTTCTGCAGCCTGTTACCAAGATAAGCTGAAGGCTTCATTGTGATATTTTGAAGTCAACATGACTTATTCCACTGATTACAATAGGGTCACATTTCACTTTGTTTCTCTTTGTTGTTGTTTGTTTGTTTGCAATTCCACTGTCTTCTGTTCTTTCAGTCTTTTTTAGTGAACCATCCAACCATCTTTTTCAAGCTAGGTCACCTGGAAAACTGAAGAAAAATAGATTGTAGCTAGACTTTCTTCTATTAACTAATCTAAGAGAAATGAAGTAATTTAATTTCAGTTACTGCATGAAGTGGGTTGGCTTCAATATACAAATATAACTCACTTAACTTTGCAGCTACAAAAAACATTCTTAGGGCCAGATCCTGTATTCTCTTTCCTAGTGAACACTTTACCCACGGAATATTAATGAGAGTGCTTGTGGAGTAAGGTAAGCAAGGCTGGCAGAGTCTGAGCTTTTATTTACTCTGTGTTATCTCTGTCCAAATGTTCAAAGCAAGATGGGTGGTGGCTGATTCACTAGTTAAATTCAAAACAGCATGTGTGTACAAAAGGCTGCCAAGTTTCTCATGTATATAGCTATTTGTGAGAAGCTATGCGCAGACAAAAAACAATCAATCAGTTTCTTAATTTCATTTTATATCTTTATTCCCATTGTAAGTATTAACAATCATCCAAAAGACCATTTAACTTTGGTTTGGATACACAATAGCATTAATCACAGTCCAGTTTCTTTTCTTTTTCTTTCTTTTATTTTTTTAAAGCAGTTCTACTATTTCATGATCTGTTTTAGTAGTTCTGCTGGTGGTGTATTTGCTTCCTGTAAAATAGATGTTTCAGTGTTTGTAGATTATTTAAAAGATTGTTAAAAACAACAACAAAAAATCCATAATATTATGAATAACAGTATATTAATCTCATTATATTTTATTTAAGGTTAGTATTAAATAAGTTTGATGACTTGAAACTTACTTTTTTGCTGTGCTTTTTTTTTTCTCTTTTCAAAATAAGCTCATAAACAACCATGATATCATTTTTCTTTACAGCAGTTCATTGTAGTAACAGTTTAAATTGGATTTAAATCCTTTTAAGACAATGAGTTAAGTAAAACACAACAAAGTAAAAGGTTCTGTTTAAGCAAATGACAAGCTACACACAATCCAGTGCTAAGACTGTATCACAATGTATACATTAGAGTGGATGGAAAACATAAAGGATTTTATAAATTCACTTGTTTATTATTATGCAGGGAAAATACATCACAGATTGTACTTTAGTCTTCAAGGAAATAATAAAAAAATAGAGTCAAGGAAATATCTTTCATTGTGTCTTTTGGAAGCCTGTGAGATGAATTTCTTCATCAAATTTATTAATGTAAAAGTGAATTCAGAAAACTTATTTTTTGAAAGCTGTCCTGTCAAATTATGAATACCAATAATAAATCCTTTGTTTCTTCATTTATTTGACTACTCTGCATATGAACAGACATAAATATACATATATGAATAAAATATGCCCGTTGTATAGCCATACACAGCTAATATGAATGCTTATGTTGTACAATGCCAGCAAAGGACAAATTATTAATCAAATTAGAGAGGAGAGAGAAACAAAGAAGGAAGCAGATGATGCATGAGACCTTTGTTAGTTGTGTTGGGATGATTTCTGTATGGAAGAAAATGTGTGCTTTGGATCCAGAACAGTTAGCTAACAACATGTGTAATGAAGGAAGTCTGGGATCAACGTCAGCTTCTGAAAGGGATTTAAAATGGACGTATACACAGACAGTGTCTCAGCAGAAGTTATTAAGCCGTTCTCAGGCATTTTTTTAAGGAGCAGGGGGAAGGAGAAGGGGACAGAGGATGGAATCCAACCTTAACACCCTCACAAAGCTTTCTCTGTGTACCACAGGGAGCGGAATCTTGGGGGAGCAGTGGAAGGGAGATGGGGAACTCCTTCAGCCAGCACTGGCATTGTCACCCTCTGTTGTTGAACCACAACAGTCAGAGCTTTTCTCCCTCTGCCTGTTTGAAGAGCTGAGCTGCAGGAAAGAACTTCCCACACCCATTGGATAATGGAGAGACAAATTTCTGAGTCAAAATCAGAAGCCTTATTCGAGATGGGTTTTGAAAGGTTTATCTAGCGTGGAGAAGGATCCATCCTGAATGCCAAGACTGACATTCTGCACTTTACTTGACCTGCCTATTTCATTGTACTGGCTAAGACCAGGCTAAATTTTCCTGGCTAAATTACTTTCTACATCTGGGATCTATAAGGATTTTGTGAATTCTCTACAAGTCCCTCATGCCCAGATATGAGTGACTGTCCTCAGGAAAGCACAGCAGTAGTCAAGTAGCTGATACTTTTGATTTCAGAGGGAAACTTGAGGAACTCAGCACAGACAGAAGGGGAGGCTCACTGAACACCTGGTGGGGTTGATTCATTAAGACCCTGTTCCAGTCACTGCAGGTATGGAAGACATTAACCCAGGTCCTCCACAAGCTGAAGGAATGCTGTAATTCCTCCTGAGTCTGATGCATAGAGAGGGACAGGTGCTTTCAGGGACTGTCCTTTTCTCACACTGCTCTCAGTGGTTGTGATGCCTGGAGATAGTTAACGTAGCAGCCATTCACCATTTTACCCTTCTGTCCCAACTTTCCACACTTGAATATCAATGTAGCCTACATTTGAACCCATGACACTCAGTTCTCTTCACGACAATTTAATACATACATGTTGTAAACAGCAAGAGATTAAAATTATAATCTTGTAGATGAACTAACAGATTCCTCCTGTTTCTCCATTACCTACAAACTGAGTTGAATAACGTTTTTTCAGTCTTATCCCGTTTCTTTGTAGCATGGATATGCACATGCATGCACATGCATATGCACATATAGAGTTTGTGTAATACAGTACTCAGCAAAGCAATTGGAGCTACTTCTGAATGATCGCACATGGGTACTGGAAGTAGTATTAGCACTAAGGAGTGCTACAGCCAGAGCATTCCTTATCTGTAAAACTGGGCTATAGCACTTTGATGTCCCCATGCACATCCTTTGTTTTGTTACCCTTCACTCCATGGAGGACAGGGACCTGACCAAACACTGCTTGCAATGTGCATTTCCACTGACATCAGTAAGGCTATACCGTATAATAAACTCCACACTCATTAATATGTATAGCAGCAATATTAAAATAATTTCATATAAAGAACAAGAGCTGTGTTTTAGGATTAATTCATTTAATGCAGTCCTAGAGTACAACATACATGCATGCGTTAAAGACAATTCTGCGTGAAGACTGAACATTTTGGTGTCCTCTGTGCACCTATTTAAATGATCAGTACTTCACAAAAAAAGTGTATTTCAGAATGATTTGTGCACTTTATACGTAATATCAGACTTGTATTTAAAGTATCAAAAATATGTTGTTAAAAGATCTTAATAGTAAACGTCATAAATCCAGAGTTTTCATCAAAGGGTAAAATGATTCAAGACCTTTGGTGAATGCATGATGAAAAAGAAACATTTCCAAAAGCTACAAATGATTTATGGTCTTATGCTACCAACAGCTGTCCAATCAGCTCAGGATTTCTGTCCTTTATTAATGCCATGGTCAGAGCCGCAGCAGAATTTACTGTCTCCTGAAGTGGGAAATGATCCTGCAAAAAAAAAAATAAAAAAGGAGCAGGGAAAGCAACACATTAACAAAACTGGGAAAAGTAAATATTTAACATCAATTTTCAAGTATACAAAATTACCATATGATTGTTGAAAAAAAAAATCTAAACATTTATTTGCACTTATTAGGAGAAAAACTTAAAAAACTTATTTTTCTAAAGAAACAGAGTTTTGTAGCAATATCAGTTTTCCAGTCTCCACAACAACCTAAAAAGTTAAGTTATTTTTAAAAAGGCAATGTATTGTAGTTGCTGGAATTAATGCGATCTACCCAGAGATAAGCAAAATGGAAGCTTGATTCTATCCTTTCCTTCCTAACTGATTTTTAAAATCTAAAAGGTAGTCAAAATTTTGGGTTTTAAAACATTGAAGATGAATGCAGGATTGAATTAAGTAGCATACTGAAAGACCGATATCTTCAGTACGTACTGAATCCCATCTCTATCCTACAAGCTACTTAAGCTCACAAACTCAAAGGTGTTTAAGCACTGAGACTTCAGGAGGTTAGGCTGAACTTTGTGTCACATAACTTTAAGTGTCCTGGTTTTGATAGGCGACTATAGAGACCAACACAGGTAGAAACTTTGATAACATGCTTCTAACTGAGCACTCCAGCTCCCGTTTGAAAAAGCCCTTTGTCAAATTGCCAAGTTTTCTTAATTACGTTGACTACAAAAGGTTGGCCTCTTGCAACCAGCATCCTTTTCATTTGCTCACTGGGAAAATATCAATAGGTGCAGTCAGGTGCAGACGCATCCCTGGAGAGAGAAATAGGAGGGAGCAATTTGTGTGAAGCAACAGAGAAAAAGAAAGGTCTATGAAACTCTTGGGAGAATCTGGAAGTTTCAAATACAGAAAGTGAACCACAAAGAGAAAGCAAGGGCTGTTATTCATATCCATAGTAGATAAGATTGGAAGCAATAGGCTTAAGGGACTTAAACTGCCAAATAAATTAGTCAGGAAAGTAATACAAAGGAACAGGTTACTGAACAAATTAAGAACTTCATCATTAGGGTCTTGTAAAACACCCTGGATACATGTAGAGCAGGTACAGTTTTCTGACTAGGGTGGAAGATGGAACGGTTTGATTCCAAATCTTTTCACCACTAATTTTCTAAGATGCTATATCAAGGAAGTACTTGTAGATGACATGTTTAAGAAACTTGGATTAATGGAGAAAGGGGAAATGGCTTCAATAACTTATACAAAAACATAATGTTAATGACTGTTTTTTAATTTTTAAATTAACTCCATCCTAGCCGAAACCAGGACATTAAGGAATAAGGCCAGAGGGACCTACCTATTCATCTAGTACAAAGGGGAGCTGCAGGCTTAGAAGCTGGGGTTGAAGGAAAAACTCATAGAGGAAAGATATCTCTGGAACACTCCACATTTTGTCGAATCATATATTATCACCTTCTTATTAACTATGTACTTTGCGTAAAAGACAGTAAACATGCCAGGAAGGTAAATAGGTAGAATGAGAAATAGTTTATACCTGATTCTTTTATCATTGCTAGAAAAATGATATTTGCATTTGACTAGATTTTTATCTTAAAAATCATCAAATAAGTAAGCCGGTCCAATTTGTAAAATTCCCTTATAAAAGATTACACTCCTCACAATTTTGTTTAACATACAGTAAAATTATTTACTACTGGTCTAAAATAGTGTCTGCTGTGTACTGAGCGATGCTCTCCATCAAGCTATGCAATGCAGGGGAACTCAGTTCAGCAAGGAGTGCAGAAGTGTACTCAGAGGTCCTGCCTGCCCAGGATCTTTTGTCACGGACTGAAGGTGCAAAGAGGAACTCCAAACCCACTACTCAAATTTGGTAGGGGTTTCACATCCTCATTTCCCATGGCTATAAATCACTGTATAATGTACAAGGAGAGTGGAAGTCATGTGCACACACCCATTCAGACAGCAAACACTGCAATCACTGTCAAGATCTTGCAGCACATTTCTTGATCTCCAGCAGCGCCAGCCTCTTTGCACCCCTCATCACTTTTTGTTCAGTTTGTCTTGAGAAGCACTTCACAACTACAGACACTAGGAATTCCAAATGGGCTTCCAGCCATATCTGAAGTTGGCTGGAGGTGTGTATTTTTTTTCCCATTTAACAAAAAAGAAAAAAATGCACCTGGCCAGGAATGCTCTTAATGTTTCTCCCAATAAATCTTTCCACATCCTCTGTTGGTTACTGGATTCAGTACACATTCCTTTGCAGTAATAAATTATTTAAGTTTTTGAACATAAAAGGAAGCAAGAGAAAGAAATTTAGCTTTCACAGGAGAGATTGAAAGTGACACCATAAGATTCCTGTAAACTGAAAAAAGCTTTTTATAAACCTAAGCCTAAAACTAAGGCTTTAGCGCTAATTTTCATGTTCTGAAGGAAAGACGTAAAAAAATATGAATAATATTAGCAACCCAGGCAATGTGGCACAGTAATGTGTACAGAAACATGCGTGAAGAAGAAATGTACATAAACCTAAGTGATTTTTTTTTTTTTTAAGGAACTGGCAGAAATAAAAATCCATTTGCAGCCCCATTACCCCATTTTTAATACTTTGATTATAACTACTATTATTATCGCTACTTAGAAAACTTACTAATTCTTGTCTTTGTTAGAATCAGTCTATACCATGGCAGGAACAATGAACTATCATACAGGATTGGTCCCTGTACAGGATTTGTCCCTGGAAGTCTGTCTTTAGAAATAGCCAGAGCTAAATCCTTTAAGCAAATATACTTTATCCTATTTAAGATAACAAATATAACAGGAAGTATATTCTTAACATTTTGCAATTATGTGGTTACATTTTATAACGAAGAATGTACTGCAGCTCTCAAAAGTGCAAGCGTTTGTGATAGGGGTCACTCCTTTTAGATCTGCGCTGTCACCCCTTCCCGGCAACACTGTCCCAGCCCGACCCCAGGGTCACCCGCGCGCTGAGCAGGGTTCGGCCCCTGGGCCTCCCGGCCCCAGGTCTCGGTGTGGAAGAGAAATAGGTCACGCAAAGGTTAAGCATGTGCTGACTTGAACTTGCTTTATTCCCACAGTCACAGCGTTACTGGAAAGAGGTAGTAAATAGCACACAGAGGTGGACTCTTCCAGGAATTCCTAAATCATTGTATATCCTGTATCCTTCTGAGAATCAAAACATGCTCTCATCCTAGGAACCACTACTGTAGCTTCTATTTGTCACGGCCCGTGCATTGCTATTTATCTTTTGACGAGTATTTCTAGTGCTTACTATCACCAATAAGCAAACAGAAAAAGAAATATTTGCAACTGAAGGAGAAGGCTTTGTTCAAAGTATAGGGAAAATGTTGACTGATGCAATGGTTAAGTTGTATCTTCAGTATTCTTTCCCCTTTTCTGAATCCTGCTAAGAAATTGTTTAATTTTTAGGCCATTACTGAGCATTTAAGCAGATATTTTCAATATACACAATAATGCTCCACTTTTTCCTATGTAGGCAATTTAGAAGTGTTTATGAAGAATATAAAAAGAGTTCAGATGACAGAATTAGACAACAACCCAGGAAAGAAAATGAATCTTGTGGATCTTTATTAATTTATGGTTAAACAAATAAGTGAACAAGTCTCCTGGCTATACCCTTAAAACACCCATGTTTCTGACACTGCAATGTTATTTCTGGCAACAGTGCTGGTTACAGCTGATAGTGCCTACAGGGAGGCTTCAATAAGGATGCCAGGACAAATTTAATCTAACACACCTAACTCCATTGCACATACAGGCCTCCAAACTTCTTTTATATTCAATGGCATAGTACTAAATCTTTCAAAAACCTCATTATTAGTTGCAGGAAGTCAAATAATCAAGCAGAACCAGGTCTTCACATGTCTAATTGTCTGACATGTTCGGATATATTGTAACCATGATAAAAAGCAGGATGTCAGAAAAGAACGAGCAATACAAATCCTCATGTAGCCCACAAGAGCGCTCCCACATCATTGCCCACCCACTGCTCAGCTCGGCGAATTCCAAGAAGAGAACATACTTCAGTGCACTAGTCAGTGAATGCATATCCGTGCATGCACTGGATGGATCAAACACGAATAGTTCTTTCACTCATCAACGAAATCTTTAAAAAAAGACCGTGACCTTTAAATCAGACTCAGAGGCAGCAACAATTTTAATGGCTTTAATGACTGAGGTTCCACATGATCAACTGATGTGCTATGATCCCCCCTAAACCATTGTGATATTCACTCTCTATTCATTTCATCCAGTTGACTTAAATGAGTCTCTTGTAAGAAAGAAAAACCAAAACCCCCTAACATTTCTTGGCCATTAATAAAGAGAATTTTTTTTATTGTTTGAACAGATGATTAACTACATTTATAAGCTAAAAACAAAACTTTTACCACTTTATATTTATGTACTTTGGAAAAGAAAGTACTCAGAAACACTGCCAACCTTATAAACCATAAATCCACATAACAGCACTTTGATTCCAAAATAAAATATCCACTTTGTCTGTTATTAAATAGTAAAAATATTCCAACATAACCATATTGTATGATGGTTATAACTCATATTCAGAATTTATTTGATGTAGAGTTACTGACTGTAGGGGTTTTCTGGTCTGCAGAGTAAGACTGGAAATGCATACAGGGACAGAGTTAAAATTGTGTTTGGAACATGCAATGTGATATTTTACAAATGTGCATTTATTTAAGAAACTGTGAGGGTATCTGAATATTTATTGACATTCCCCTAACGATTCATTTCTTTGCTTCAGTCTGTTTAGGATATTTTTTTCCAGCTGGAACTTCAGATACTTGCATTTCAATTTACATATGTACTAGTTCAATCTAAATATAGCCGGAAAAACACATACTCCCCTTTGTAGCTCAAAAAAGACCTCTGTAGGTATTACCACTGCCTTTTACTGCATCACTCCAAAAGCATAAGACAGCCATGTTCCGTTATTTGCATTCTGTTTTGCTGTAATATTGTTTGACTTGCCTGTTAATACAGTTTTTACACATGAATAGGACTGCGATGCTAGCCCTGATCACATGGCAGAGAGAAAACCTGAAAACGTGATATAAAGACAGGGCTAAACCTAGGGAACATCCATACAGCTGCATTTGTACCAGGAAAGGCAAGAGGCCAGGGCATGTGCTGGCGCACTGGCGTGCCCTCACCCTTGCTGCTCTATTGTACACTAGGTCCCTGGCATAGTTTTGGCTCCTGCCAGCTAACATGTTCCCAGACAATGGCTGGGCATGGTTCAGGGGACAGCACAGGCCAGGGACTGCTCCCAGGAGACAGTCTGAATGAGGCCACCCTCTTTTGGGAAAAAGAGAACTTAGCCATATGGACATGAGACATGCTGTGTCTTTTAGCCTTAGGATGCGAGAACCATCCCTGGCCTGTTTTACTTGCCATTATAGATGTAGCCTGAGCATCACTGTGAAGTGACAGTTGTGCCTTTCTCTCTCTACTCAAACACATCAAAAATACATAGACCTACAAATATACCCCCCAGAACATGGCGCAGAAACCACATAGCTACCACAAAAACACAGTCAGTTAAAACAAATAAAAAAATTACTGTTCTATGGAAACCTTTCCCTTTAAACCACTTCAGCATGACAAAGTGAAAGAGATGGAGATGAACCACAGTGCAAGATGGCACTCGTGCTGTATCTCAGATTCCTGCCATCCCATGGAAAAAGCTGGGAACCAGCAGGAGGATGGCTTGATGAAGCATGCCCACTTCTCTCTTTTGCAGGGTGAGCCTGTGTGTACACCAGGCATGCCACAGGGCATGAGTGGAAGAGAAAATGGCTGCAAGAGTCTGTGTTCTGGCAAGCACATTGCAAAACACTGCATTGGCAGGACAAGAGGAGCTGCTATTAATTCAAAACTCCACCGGATGCTGCAAGTTATGCTAAGGCTAAACCAGGTGTGTCCAAAACTCACCTCATGCCACAGGCTGACTGCGTTTTACATGCCGACAAACCGAGTAGAGAATCTCTCCTCAAAAACCTCAACATTTGAAAATTTCTTCTTCTTTTTTTTTATCTAAAATATGATCTGGGAAGATTAATGGTCTTTAACTATTAGAAATCAACAATATAAAATTGTTTGGTGCTTATTCAAACTTTACCATAGATTCATGAAGGAGCATTTTTTTCCACTCAAGATATGTAGTGGCATGCATCTACATATTAAAGCAACTTCCATTTGTGTAACGCTACAAATTAATCTCCTTTCTTCTTAGAATGTTTCCACATGAGATTTTTAATCCATGTGCCAAAGGATCTATTGATAAGTCATATCTCATACATAATATCAATGCAACAATTTACCTCAATAAGAAGACAGCTATGCAGATCATTCTAAAAGATAAGAAAGATATTTCTCTGAATATTTTTAGTTTTCCTTTCAAGTAATACATAAATAAGGTAGCATTTGAGTTCAGATAGGTAGCTGCATTCAGTATCACTGCAGCAGGTTCACAACTCAACCTTTGTATACACAGCCTTGCTTCCTTTCTGAACTAAGAAAATGCAATCAGTTCATCAGTGGATAGAAACAAAAATAATTTAGAGATTTAGATGCTCTGGATGCAAATGGAAAATGAAGAAGAGATGTGAGTGGCACTGGAAGAACCACATCATCACTGTGTTAATGGAGCCTAGTTAATTATGCACCTATTAGTATAAACTCTGATATATCTGGGTTAGTTCCTGCAATTAAACAGCTGTACATCCATACTACAGTCTACCCAAACCCAGGTAAGTTGTGAATAAATATGTGAGACTGTACTGCATCTCCCACACCCTCCTGCACTATTCATCAATCATGACTCTTATCATAGAATCATAGAATCATTAAGGTTGGAAAAGACCTCCAGGATCATCTGGTCCAACCATCTCCCTACCACTGATATCACCCACTAAACCATGTCCCTAAGCATCATGCCCAACCTTTCCTTAAACAGCCCCAGGGATGGTGACTCCCTGGGGATTCCCTGGGCAACCCGTTCCAATGCCTGACTACTCTTTCTGAGAAGAAATGTCTCCTAATTTCCAACCTAAACCTCCCCTGGCGCAACTTGAGGCCATTCCCTCTAGTCCTGTCGCTAGTTATCTGTGAAAAGAGGCTGACCCCCAGCTCCCCACACCTTCCTTTCAGGTGCCTGTAGAGAGCAATAAGGTCTCCCCTGAGCCTCCTCTTCCCCAGACTAAACACCCCCAGTTCCCTCAGCTGCTCCTCACAGGACTTGTGTTCCAGGCCCTTCACCAGCTTTGTAGTCCTTCTCTGGACATGCTCCAGGGCCTCGATGTCCTTCTTGTAGTGAGGGGCCCAAAGCTGAACACAGTACTTGAGGTGCAGCCTCACCAGAGCTGAGTACAGGGGGACGATCACCTCCCTGGTCCTGCTGGTTGCACTATTCCTGACACAAGCCAGGACGATGTTGGCCTTGTTGGCCACCCGGGCACACTGCTGGCTCATGTTCAGGTGAGCATTAGCCAACACCCCCAGATCCTTTTCCTCTGCGCAGCTTTCCAGCCACTCTGCCCCAAGCCTGTAGTGTTGCACGGGGTTGTTGTGGTCAAAGTGCAGGATCCTTATATTTTATCACAAGAAAATGGAAAGCCATCAACGCATAAAATGACAGTATAGATACACTGATGATAGACAAGTATTTTACATTTCCTGGAGTCTGTAAAGATTATGTCCCCAATGCCATTGCATATATTTTTTCACCTAAAATTCAGATTTAAAACTGAAGGTAAATGTCATTCTTTTGTTTAAAACAAAGAAACAAACAAAAACCACAACACAAACACACAAAACAAAACAAATAGGATTCATTACTTTCTCTAGTATGAATAGAATGGACAGTATTCTCCTAAATTGGCAGTTTTGAAACAGCTCAAGTTTTTATGTTCTGCAAAATGTAGGTTACCAGGGTTCAGTTCCCCTCTTTGTGTGAGGTGATTAATAGTCCGCTGCCCCATGACCCACATTTTGGGGATCGAGATTAAATTCCTGTCGAGAGAGACCCACTCTACAGGGGCAGAATGTATCACAAGAGAGCAATGACAAGATTCCAGCCTAGAGGCCACTCCAGGTGCCTGGGGAGCAAGTCAGAGCTGCCTTCTAACCTTTGGTCTAAAACCTGGATTTTTTTTATTCTTTTGATGTAAAAGAAATGGACAGTCTTTGGAGCAGACAGAGCCAATGCCTCTGTAATTTGCAGACCTAGGCATTGTATTTCCTTGTTCTTGTCCTCTCCAAGGGCTTTTTTGTTTTTTCTTCCTGTAAGAAAAATTGTTAGCATGATCATACTAAATAATCAATAAAAAAATCTTGGCCAAAAAAAAACCTCTGAAAAAGTTGTCGTAAAGAGCACTTTCTGAATATTCAGTCATCGCAGCTTATGTAAAATTTTTAATTTAGCGCTTACCACCATCTGATCTAAGCTCTTGGCAATGGTGAGTATGCCAGCAGTGACAGCACAAGCATCTGTCAACCACTTTCCCCCTAAGTTGTTCAAGAAAGCTACCTAATGCTTGAGCTAGCAGCCAATTCTGCCACCTGCATGTGACTGGTCTAGAAATAAGCCATTTAGCAGATGTGGTAGTCTGCAAACTTGGAAGTATATTATGTGTTTGAGGTTTCTTAGAGGTGGTCTCTTAATGCAGTATGATACCAAATAAGACTATACTATGAAATGTATTAATGTTAATGAATGTTGCTGTTCTACCTAACAGGTCCTATGAGATACCACTCTGGTAACCTTGTAAAACACACCATAAGAGTTTTTAGCAGGAAGAAATAATTGCTTCTTACTATCAACATAGGAAAAATGAAATGCTCCTGAGGCACAGAAGACCAGCTTTCTCTGAGAATCACCACTGAAAACTGCTGAAAAGCTGAGATTAGGCTGAAGTTGACTGAAGCCGTGGCCAAGTCTTTCCTCTGGTTTCAGTAAGCTCTGGATCAATCCAATGGCACGGACAAATTCATGTGGGAGTGGGATGTAAGTCTTCCTCCACACAGCAGCAGCATATGATAGCGTTTCCCTCTGTGTGTATGCATGGTGGATCTTCTGCTGCCTGTTGCACTGCAAGAGTCTATAAACACTTTGATGGGCTGTGGTGATCAGCTTTGCAAGCAGCCAGGAATACATAGCAGACCCACCACACACACACATAAAAAAAAAACGGGTAAAGCAGTGCTGGCCTCCTGCAAAACATAACACCCAGTCATGCAAATTGCTTGCAGACTGTTGTAGTACACTAGGCACCAACCAGTAACTCTGGATCATGTATGAATGCATTTCACACAGGGGAGTAGTAGCAGAGCAAAATCCATATAGCAGACTTTAAGCCGTTTTTCTCCTATTACTTATAAGCTGAAAAATATAGCACCTTGAAGCTCAGTGCCACTTGATGACTAGCCGTAGGTAAATTACAGGAAGCCAGCAGTATGTAGGAAGGCAAAAACGTTGTTGTAGAGAAGACCGAGAAAAGTGATGGGGGAACATGCTAGGAGAAAGCGGAAAAGAAGAAGCAGCAGGGGTGAAAGTGAGGGTCACACTGAATTCCTCAGAGAGTTTTTCCAATAAGTTGAGCAATGCTTCTATTTTGTTCATTCAGTAGTTCATGTTAAAATATTTTTCCCTTTCTTCCAACTTACTTAAGGCAATTCAGTGGAAAGATCTTCCTTTCCTATGCATTTCTGAACGCACAGAAAGATATAATTTTACTTGAATTAAACTACAAAAATGTTCCAGGCTACCACACTAACCATCAGACATTTTCTCATGTATGATTCAGTTGCATAATCACCATTCTTTACCTTTTCCTCAACATTTATGCTGCCACTAAGAGAAAAGAAACAGATATCAATACAGTAATAAAAAGTACCTTACAATATTACAATGGCAGAAAATTCCTCGAGATGAATTCTAATTTCAGATGAGTCTCACTTGTATAGGAATGAAGGTCAGAGACCCCTGCTTCTTGTCTTTGACCTCCTTTTAGGAAGGTCAAAACCTTCCTAAAAGGAGGTCAAAACCTTCCTAAAACCTGTAAATCCTTCCAAAACCTGTAAATTTCATACAAACACTGTGTACCAGTTCCCTCAAATTAAGTACCCAACTATCTCATTCCTCAAAATATAAAAAGACATGCCATTGCTAAAGATCAGGAGAGTTTACTATCATTGCCAGAGGCTCTATCTGATAGGAAAATTGTGTCATATACTGCAAGTAAAAAAAATAAAAAAATTCAAAGACCTAGTAGCACATTTCTACTCAGTGAGATCTGAGGTCATCAGTGTAATCATAAAATTATAAGTAGGTAAGCATCACATATCCGAATGCATCTCTTTACTGTTAGAGCACAATCCATCCTTCTTACTTCTGATCTTACAAAAACCACCTAATGAGGAGAGAGAAGGCAATACAGTGCTTCTTCAAAGAAATTTTCAGTAAGAGCAAAAGTACATATCTTACAGTAAACTTAACAATATATATTTCAAAATTATAGGTTTTTCCTTTCTGTTCCATATAATATTGAAAACATAGATTAGCTGTTGCATATTTCAAGAAGAAAAATGAACACAATGGTTTGCAAACCTCTAAGTTGCTAATATGCAGAACAATGCATGAAATGCCTTAGCTATCACAGATTACAGAATTCTGCATACATATATGCAGGAGGGGTTTTACATAATTTGTGGCATAATTTTGACATACAATTCATGACTGTGGTTTCCAGTGATATAAAGAAAGACTGGGAGACTTTGAATTACTGTGACTATAACAAAATGGGAAAGTCTTCAGAAAGAAGGAGCAATGCATTTGAATCTGCAGTGGAATGCTGAAAATCAGTGCAGAGGAAATGTGAGCATTTTTTTTACATTATCTCAGTGTAAAGCACATTTTTCTTCCCTCCTCTAGGTGCTAACTTCATGCAGAAAATTATGCATAAGAGATATCCGGCCCTCCAAAAGAAGCAGAGGCATGTTTGCATCCATTTCAATATAAGTGTTCTGTTCAGTCATTAAAATCTTCATTATACAACTCCTACAGACTGTGAATAATCTGAAATACAAGCACACGGCTGCAGTAACTAATTGATTGGAAACATTCCTCTTGATTACAGATAATTTATTTGAGATGGTTCACAAGAAAAACTCTATAGTCTATTAAAAAACAAAATTAAAACTTCTCCTTTGGGGAAAGAAATAAACAAAAACCAAGAGATTCTGAGGGACAAAGTATGTGTACACATGTGCTGTGCTATTGTTCACATCCCAGTCTTGTGGCTTCCAAACTTTTCAGATGATAATATCAGTGCAGTGGGGTAAAGGCCACATTCCATTTCTTGGTTACAGAAATATAAACCAAAGTAACTACAGTATTACCAGCCCAGTCACTTTGCAATTACGGAGACTGAAATTCAACTTCAAACTCTACAGTTTGCTATGCATGACCTAATATGTAATTGCTTTTAAACTGATCTCTCAAACCTTCAAAAGAAGCTTTAAAGTAACTTAAATGTCAGTGTTTTGGATAGTGAGATACGGTGAGAAGGAGCGGCTGTCTAGAAGCTCATTGTTAAGGATTTGATTGCAGATTTCCCTAATCTGATGTTCTTCATTGAATATAGCAAGTTGTTTGCAAATGGCTCTTGAGTTGCATCACTTCATCATTTCATGAGTCTGACTACAGAATAAAACTTAAATACTTATCTTTAAGTTACACACTGAAATTTGAAAACATTCTTGAATTATACCTTAGCACCTGACATTTAATATCCTTCCTATATATTTCATCTCATCACTCAAATTCTACTTCTTTGACAATATTCAGGTGACCTTTAGATACAGTTTATGCCCCATCCCTGACTTCTCTTCCAGGCTACTACTGAGGTACTACAATCTAGGGATATGAACTGAATCCCTATCTGGAAATAATAATGATTTCTAAAATAAGTTACCTGTTCCAAACTCTCAATTTTTCCATTCTCTAGTTCTTTGTCTGTCCTCCTTAATTCATGGCCTAAAGCCACAACAAATAGAGCACTTGCCTGTGTTAAAATTTTCAGTTTAGCAATGTAGAAAGCATGTACATTTTGAAAAATTAATCCTAGAGTAAAGATGGTACTTGAAGTCTGGTGTGAGCAGAGGCACTGTGATCACGAAGCAGCAGCAAACACCCAGTGTCAACTCCAACAGATGGGTCAGAGAAGAATTATAAAAGCGCACTGGGAAAACACTGTGGCAAAAGTGCTCCTGCATGCTGGGAGGAATGGAGAGCCCAGAACATGGGCCCAGTGCCTTTTCATGGAAGAATGAATGGTAACAAAGGATGGACAGGGCTTAGGGGCATAGTGCAACTCTTAAAGATAAAACTGAAGTGTCCTCAAGCCAGCTAACTTGCTAGCAGTCTGACTGCAACAGCACAAAATGCCAACACGGACTAATCACATGCACATCCTCACTTTTCTCGGGTGTTTTTCATAAGCAGCCCAAGTTGCAATGGCTGTTCTGAGTCTGGGCCCCAACCTGACCATGCCTCCATAGCTTGAACAGCATGGAGGAGTCCGATTAAATGGTGCTGCATTAAATGGTCACATAGCTGGAGGGGCGAATACCAAATTTCCAGAAGAAACATTCTTTTGAGTATAAGCCCAGCAACAGGAAGGCAGAAGAGGGCCCATAACTTGCCTTTTAGCTAAAACACAACAAACAGACAAAGCAGTTAGTACCATTCCTTAGGGTTCACTAGGAAATGTATATACCTCCCAATTTTAAGACAGATGTGCTTATTTTAGATTCTCATTTTCTTTTAAGCTACAAGAGTCCAGCTACACCACAAAGATCGATCTCACAGATGTTCTCTTATATAAAAATCAGGGTTTGCCAAGACAGGCTTCTTTCTTTCTGCCAGTTAATAACAGCACAAACCATGTAACACAATAGCCTGTCTATATGTAAACAAAGGCACTCAAAATGAAAATATATCCAAGTGATAAAACTCTTGTGAAATATCAAAAATTTGTTCCTGTGCTTTTAGAAAAAAAAAGGCTATTTTAAAACTAGCCCCTCATTTCCCTATCTCTTGCTGAAAGAAATAAAGGAACACGACCAGTTTTGCTTTGGCAGATGGATTAATTGTACTCTGTAATTAAGATGTTTTATTAGAAATAAAACAGATGAAATGTTCTGTTAGCTATGAACACATCTCTTTTTATGAGAATAGCACTCAGGTATGTTGTATCTCAAGTTGCATAACCGAAGTCTATGTTCCACCACTTTTAAGACTTTCAAATAAATGGTTACCAAAGCTTCCTTTCAAAACAACCTGAAACCATCTTGTGCGTACTTGCAACTTCAGGTATGTCTGTGACTGACTGCAAAGATAAGTTCAGTTCTCCCTTATATTCTGTCATAGTAGGCATTTGATTAACAGACTATTTATTAAAGTCTCTAAGTTCACGACTAAACACGATGTGTAAGAGTTCACCGCATCACTTACTCCTCACTTTATAATTTGGATCATGCAAAGCTAACTGAAATCAAAGGGCTGAGAAAAAGTGACCAGTGTTATCTCCATGGTGATGGGTATTAGTCATTCTCATTAAAAAAAAGATCCATTCTTCAAGACAGAAAGGGAAAAGAGGCAATATCAGTGTCTTGTAGACTGCCTGCATGTGGTGTTGTTAATATTTTTTATCTTTCCTTAAAAGATAAATATTCAGCTAGATACAACTATTGCCAATATCTGGAAGTGATGCAAGAATCACCATGTTGGACACTAAGTATATATCTGTATAATTCACTTCCAGGATCTCTAAAGCATTTTTAAAATGTCAACTGGTAATAATACTTAAAACAGTCTCAGGAATAGTTTAGAGGGCTTAACAAATTTGTTGGATTATTTTCTAAATATAACCATCAAAAATGAAAGCAAGCAGAACACTAGTTTTCATCCTGCTAGTAATTTTGACAGAAGTTAATCATTATAGATCCTGGATGTAAGTTTCAAGACTACAGAGGAGTTTTAAATTGATTTTTACAAGCCAGTACTTCTGTAAAAATTGTATTGTAATACCATTTATGTTTAAGGGAGTCTTAGTAGTGATTGATTTGGTCATTAATTTTTGTTGGAGTCTCCTGATACTTATAGCTACAGAGGAAATAACCCTTATGAAGTGGTAGAGTTACTCAGGTGAGAACACTGGCCGACACAGCCTCCATAATATGATCCTGAACAAGCACCGTGTGAGCTCAGCTCTTGTAGGCTGTAGAATTGCGATGCTATAGCTTTGTTTGGTTAAAAAGAAAAGGAATGGAGCTCTGTTTAAGCCTTGTCCAGATATAAAACTCATTTAACTGCTCAAATAAGTTAGGTGTTAGCTAAGAACAAATCTCCTGGTGCTTCAACTAGAAAGCACAACTTTTACTTTTTCTCTTTTACACACTTTTTTTCCTCCCAGCTTCAGTATTCACTTCCAATTTCACAGCTGCATTTTTAAGTGCATGTATCTTTTTACATGGGCAATGATTTCACATTGTTCATCTCCTCAGCCTGTATTGATTAGATGAATGTGTGGTTTGGCTTTTTACGGCCATGCTTTAAAAGTTTCCTCTGGACAAAAGAAGCAATCTCAAACTCCATTTCCACTAATTCCTCTCTTGACTCAACATCTCTTTTGTCTTCAACAAACTGTATTCCCTCGTGCCTACTCTTGGCCTCAGCTTTTATCCTGTATGCTCTAGTTCCATAAATCTGCTGTCTATTCAGTATGCACAGCTATGTCTGCAGCAGTATGTTCGTGCCACAGCCTCATCTCTTAGCACTCCTCATGTCCCCAGTCACAATGTCTCCTTCACATTAACTACGGAGATTAACTTTCTATTATTTTCTTGAAGTTCACCCTTTAGGAACTTTTACATTAACTTTTGCTACTAAGTACCCTTTCACAGGCTCAAATGGGGTTCCAGTCAAACAAATCTAACAGAACTACAAGTTCTCTTCAAAGTCCATTAACAAAACACAAGCTCTCTTTTACTTGGGACTGTCTATGGACTAACTCCAGTGCAATGCTGGGACTTAAAAATCTTCGTTTTCTGTTACTGCTTTCTGATTAATTCCCACTGGTTTCCACATATCCTTTCCTATAACTAGCAGAAAGGATTTCCTGATTTTTTTTTACCCTAATCTTCATCAGAAAAATATTCTTGTCGGCATGCCTCAGTTATTTTCCTTTTCTTATAATCTTGATGCTGCACCATGTATTTTTACATAAACTACAATGGAAACTTGTATTAGAAAAAAATCTTTCTGTCTTCCAATCCTCTTAATGTTTTGAAATAATTTTCAAACCTTTGCTCTTCTTACCAATATACTGGACAATACAAAGGACTAGTTCAGTTTTTCCCAAGAATCCAAAACCTGTCTTTTCAAGATACAGATTTATTTATTATTTTTTTTAATAGAGAATCATTAGGTCTAAAGCCAGAAGTGAAATCTTTCATGGTAATGCTTACACAACATATCAAGAGTATTTTTCTGACTGACACTAGAACATCTGACTTCTTTACTATTATTTTTTTTCCAAACATTTTCAATACAATTTATTGGTTTCTATTAGTAGGATACAAATTTCAAGTGTCAATTTTAAGTTTTGCATCTTTGTTCATGCCCGATCTAATAGCCTTATGAACATACACTAGAATTAATTTGTTCAATCAAACTTAAAAGAACAAATGCAGTTATATATATGCAGTTATATATATATATATATATATATATATATATATAAATGCAGGTAAAAAGATCTGTGGTTTCCATTAATGTAACACAAATATCAATTAGGGGCAATACTAATAATTTTGCAGTATCATTTAAAATGATTAATCAGGGAGTTTTTTCTCTCTAAAATTTGATCCAGTTATTGGAAACAACATATTTTAAAATGCAGAGCTACTCATAATATAAAATGCAATCAGGCCAAAACCACCTTTCCAAAAACATTTCTAGACTCACTCTGTGTCATTAGGATTCTTTTAGGGAAGTAATGAATTTAAAAAGCTCTGTATAAGAATCATTGCTTCTTCAGCTATTTTCCTATTGAGGAAATGTATGTGGCAACCGAAATGATTGTGTAATTCATATTCTGCAGTCAGCAAACACCAAGAGCTCTAAAGCCAAATCAGTCAATAGAAGCAATCCTTTAATGTGCTTAACTGATAATTTTCTGAGAAAGCTGCCATGGACCATACAATTTTCTAAGTCCTAGTGTTGACCACAGTGATGTTACTTTCTAGTGTGACTTTAGTATGTGTTTAAAGGAGCCAATACTGTATTTACACAATAGATAATACATAAACTTTAATAGGTTATGACAGGCATTGTATTTCAAGACAATTATAATTTGCCTCTAGTAGGCATGAGACTAAATACCTATTGAGTTTTACCACACAAGAAGTACTGTTTTGGACAAAAATGCCTGGATTATATTACTGATATAAAATTGAAAATTTAGAAATAAAAGAAAACAAGGCTACATTATTTATTTGTGAATGATCTCATTGCACACCAGCTCCAGAATACTAATTTTACCAGGAACCCTGAAGCTATTTGTAATGGCAATTGCTATCAGTTCGCTTTCAATTTCTTAACCTATTAGACAAACAAAAATATTGTTCAGACAAAAACTAGAACAGATTCTCATAAACATTGCAATGCAAAAGTACTGCATGATTGTGAGGTTCTGCCAGCACCCACTGTTTAGAGATCATGCACTAATACGATCTGACTTGTTAACTTACAATCTGAAAACATTTCAAAAAGTTCAAAATCACAAAACAGTGCAAATTCCTGACCAAATGGTCAAAATTCAACACGGATTCATTACAAAGCTAGTGCGTGAATCCTTGTATCTGAGTAAGACTTTACTGGGTAGTACAAACTGCTATCTATTTTGCAATTGCAGTTAAGGTTTGTTACTTGTGAATTATTCTAAAATTTATTTTGGAAACAGTTCCTTCTTTTGCAAGAAATGTATAAACATAAAAAGCATCAGAAGTCACCAAAACAGATTAGTTATGGCTGTGAGTCCCACCCTATGTAGAGATACACATTCAAAATTCAGCAAAATTTTAAGTCGATCACCCTTACAGTAGGTAGATATATACTCTGTAAAGTCACACAAATGAGGGTTGCAGTCATGTACTTCAGGTGTAATAACTGAGGATGGCTTCTGGCAAATGCATTGCAAGACTGACAGTATACCATAAACGTCAGCTATCTTGGAAAAGTATAAATACTTCTGATATGAGTTCCTCATTTATCACAAACATGTCCATACTATACTTAAGCTAGGAATCTAAATCTATTACTGGCTTTATCTTTATAGAGAGCATTATTGATCAGTATCTGTACTTCAAAAATATTTTGAACTGGTCTTGATAAAACATGTAAAACGCATACCTTTGCTCCTACTATAAAAATTGCTTATGCATCTTTGAATGTTAGTTCATCAAATGGGGGACATTAGCATGAATGATGTGTTTACCAAAAATACATTTTGTTCACTACTGCTGCTAATTGTCTACTGGTCTCTCAAAGCTTAACTTTCTTTTATAAATTCTGCTTTGCAACTGTGGCTTGAGACATCACATGAAAAGTAATGAATGAAAAACAGAAGGTAAGACGGTACCATGCAGTTTAAACAGTTGAACTGTATAATCCAATTACATAAATAAAAGTAGGAATCAGATTCCAAAGGCAACATAAAAAGTGAGAAATCTGGCCTGTACACCAGTCAGAGGTACTCTTTCATATTTTATTTAACCTGAAAGGAGTTGAAAGTAGCAATGACCTACAGCTTCCTGGGGTACATGTATAAATGATGATTGAATGGCAGTGGAATTTACTGATAAGGATAATATATCCAGCCATGTGTATGTGCTTATACTTAAATAGGTTAATAGATTAATTTATTTATAGTAAGAATAATAACAACTTTTGAATACAGGACTAAAACTATTTCATAAGGATTTTCTTGTTAATATTTTTCCTATGTCCAAAAACATAACTTTTTGATAGTATTTGAGGGAAGAAGGTAAACAACTGCACTTTTACAGATAAAGGACTACCACAGTAAATTGATACAAACTCAGAGATTATCCCTACCAAACCCTATGGAGTAATTTGATTTGACATATTCAGGAAAATTATTTTAAATATATATATCTTTAAATATCTTTCTGTATACTATAAGGGATCCCCAGAGTCTAGTGTGATGAAAGAGATACAATGCTACCAAAAAAAAATTAAAAAAAAAATTAAAAATAACAATAGCAAAATAAAGAAATAGCAAGAGAGTGTTGTAACATTAATTTTGTATGCTTTACTTATTCAGGTACAGGCAAAGCATGGAGAGTCAGATGAACCTGAAGACTACACTTTATTACCAAGCTGAAAAAAAATAATAATACTATTTCAGTGGATTTCTGAATTAGTCCATTTTTTAGTATACAAAAAGTCCATCATATTAGATGATTCCATCATATATTATCCAATCATATTCATATTATATTATATATTTTATATTTTATATAATTATATATTATCCAATCATATCCAATCATATATTAGATTCCATCATAATAGATGATTTTACAAAGGCTGTGTCACATTAATTTCTTTTCATTCTCTGAAGCAATAGTTTTTTAGCTTGCTTTTCTTTTTAATGTCTTTTATTTTGTTTTGTTTCGTTTCGTTTTCAAAAAAACTCTACTAGCTGCATAGGCTATTCTAGTTGTATAACTGAAACACCTAATTCAACAAAGTAAATATACTTGAGCTAATATTCCTGAAACTATTTAAGGAGCTAACAGCTAAATAATGTTTAAGAAGTGTCTGGCACTAGACATAGAAAATACGGATATTTGCAGATATAAATAACTAAAAGTTTTTTGTCGTTTTTGTTTTCCTTCTAACAATCTGGTTCTCTAAACTATAAAAGCCGGCAATCACTTACTGCTTTTAGGCTTGAATGTTTTCTGAACAGTGCGTCAGGATTTTATTAGCATTTAAATGCTTTTCTCCCATTATTAAGACAAAGTGGAATTTCAAGGAAGTGGTAGCATACCTTTAATTCCACTTCCCCTGCAGCACATAAATTGCTTCACTTCCATAAATTCTTACCACTTGCATAGAGCTCACTGGCTTCCCTCGTGTGGGATAAGCAACATCACAAAGACTCAGTGCAAGAGAAAGTAGAAGAAAAGACAGCTAAGAACCAGCAAAATTCATGAGTATTTCATTTTTGCTTCAATCTAGTTTACAATTGTGTATTTCCAATCTGTGCCAGCTGTCAACAATTCCTTTGGAACAGAAATGGCAAAGGAGTAGTCAGGGAGGACAAGGATGTGTTCTCTCTTTGCTATTGAGTTAGGAGAAGCAAATAGATGGCAAAAATGAGATTTCAGGTGATTCTAAGAAAATCCCAACTTGAGAAGAAGATTAATGGGTGATTTTGATTCCATTTGGATTCCATTCCTGGCTCAATCATGTAAGACAGAGCAGAGCATAAAATCCTATTAGCTGGTATATTTTTGAAATTTTGGCTCTGAGGCTGAATTTTAACCATTTACAATGAAGGTCTGTGAAGTAACCAACCTTCTAGCTGAATAAATGGTAAGGTATGAGAGGAAAACAGAGCAATCAGTAAACAAGCCTTCTGGCTGCTAACCATGTTCTGTTAGTATCCAGTTGCTCATTTCTTCAGCTTCCAGCTTTCCTTTTCTGATGTTTATTTGTCTCTGTTCTAACACAGATGGCTTTTTTTGATGGCTAATTGAATTAAGTACTTTTAAATAAAGGCTAATTTCTATCTAATTGTATTATGAAAGATGAAATGCATCCTCAGTTTTTCTATCACAACAAGCTGTATACAGAGAAATGCACATCCTGGTATGCATTAAAATATAGACAACCAGATTGACACAATCCACAGGAAATTAAGAACTGCAAAACCAGGCAATGAGAGAACAGCTCATGAAGTAGATACTAAAATTCACTCTTAAATCAGATGGCAGGTTTCAAAAACATATGAGATTTGGACACAGATTTGTAGAAGGGCTTGATGACTTTCAGTCAGTGTTGGACAGGAAAACAGTGCTACAGTCCAGAAGTGTAACTTTCAAAATCTAAAGACACCCACAAGTGATGCATGCTTTTGACACCATGCTCCTCAGATACTCTGTTTAGGCACCAAACTGCTAAAAAGCAGATTATCTAGGTCTAAAACTTGCTAAATCTCTATACACTTTCTCTAAGTTGTCTGGCTTACTCTACCCAACACTACATGCAAAAAAATGGATAATTAAATCAAGAAGCCTGTTTCTCCTTCACTCCCTTCAGATCGAAGCCTACAACTTGGTTGCGTATTATAGTTGGATGTCCAAAACAAGTAAATGTAATATAGAAAGGAATGTTTGTTTGTTTGTTTGTTTGTTCATACTCCATACAACATCTTCTATTTGTTGCAGAAGCTCATTTATCTAAGAAAAATTCTTGTGTGGGAGCGAAGGATTTAAAAAAATCTGTTCTGAAGGAGAACATAACTTGATTTGATATATAAGCAGCAAAATGCTAAACCAAGTCCCATGGACTTTTATTTTTCATAAAAACAGCACCTAACCTGAAATTACTTGAATAGTCACTAAAAACAATGCATATCAAAAATATTGTTGCATTATAAAACTGTATGCAATTCTGTATTCATTATCTCCCATGCAGAGAAAATTATAATGTAACTTGATAGATTTAAATTGTTATAAATGATATCTAAAAAGAGTTTTTTTGATTTTACTTCTGAACTGCTATAATAGCTTCTCACACACAGAAGTCTGTCTTTTCTGTATCTCTCTCCACATGCTTCTTGTCTTGCAGGTGTGTTTTCAATTTACTTTCACTTAGTGTCTTTACTCACTTACTTTTACTTAGGGCAAAAGTGCTACAAATAAGTAATATTTTCTTAAAGACCTATGATGTCTTCAATTTTCTCTAGTATGTTCAAATGGTGGGATGAGAACCTGCACTTCTCTCTTTCACCATACCAAGAGCTTCTTGTGCGTTTTCACTCTATGGTTTTGATTGTGGAACTTATTTTAAAAGCACCTTTTGAAAATAACTCTCTATCCTAACCGTTCCTATGATTCACTTAGTACACAGTGGGACTTGCCTGTCTGTGCTGCCATTTAGAGGCAGCAGGACAAGGTAGACAATATGGTTGAGAGGAATCTCATCAAATTCACCAGGGGGAAATGCAAAGTCCTGCCCGTAGGGAGGGATAACCCCATAAAACAGCACATGCTGCAGGCTGGTTTGAATGCAGATTTGCAGAGAAGGACCTTGCAAGTTGAACAGGAGTCAATGTGTCCTCACAGCAAAGAAGGAGCTGCATGGGCTACATGGGCTACATTAGGCAGAGCATCTCCATCAGGTCAAGGGTGGTGAATCTTCCCTGCTGCTCAGCACCAGAGAGGCCACATCTGGAGCACTGTGTCCAGTTCTAGGCTCACCAGCACAAGATAGACACAAATTTACTGGAATGAGTACAGCTTAGGGATACAAAGATGGTTAACGGACTGGAGCATGTCACATAGGAGGAGAGACTGGGAATGCTGGGACTCTTCAGCCTGAAGAAAAAAAGGCTCAAAGGGATCTAAGTGTGGAAATATATGATGGATGGGAATGAAGAAGGGGGAGTCAGACTCTTTTCAGTAGTGACCACTGAAAGGATAAGAGACAAGGGGCACAAATTTAAAAAACAAAACAAGCAAAAACCCACCACCAATGAAACAGAAAACTCAATCTGAACACAATAAAACACTTCTTTACTGTGAAGGTCATCCAACACTGGAACAAGCTGTGAAGTCTCCATCCTTGGAGACACTCAAAACCCAACTGGAGATGGCCTTTGGCAGCACACTGTAGCTGATCTGTTCACACAGGGAGGTTAGGCTAGGTGACCAAAAGAGGTCCCTCCCACCTGAACGACTCTGTGATTCTGAGACTTGGAACTGCAGAAAGACCACTCCTAATAGGCATTCGTTCCAGGCCATCAACGTGAAGGTATTTACCAGAATATGGAGCAGAACTGAGGGCAAAAAGCCAGTACACAATACACTGAACCTTATTATACTTCCTAAGATGTATCACTCTCAGCTGTATCGTACATCTCAGTGCACTAGTGAAATCACCACATGCATATCCTCAACGTTCTCTGAACAGACATCTTGCAGTTTTTGCCCCTCTTTTAATTTTTGAACACTGTTTTCATACTGATGTTAACTGCCATTTCGTATCACACACAGTCCTACCTGTTTAAGTTGGGGCCTACCTGTTTTTTAAACGTGGTATTTGCAGTGAAAATCTGGCTATCAGTGGAGATGCTGTGCATCACTAAACAATCATCCTTTGGTAATCTCATCCTATAGTACCACACAAAGATGTTAATGTTATTAGTTTAATATTAGTTTATTTTTTAAATATTAGTTTATTGTTTAAATATTAGTTTAATTACCCAATTAGCTTTGTTGTCTGCAATCATGTAAGCATTCCATATTCCCAATAACAGTGTTTCAGATACTGCTGGGGTGGAGCTATGAACACCAAAGGTTTTGGAACTATCAGCTTTCACTGCAAGTTGATTTTCTACACAAAAATGAAATGTTAGCCTTCCTGAAATAGTTGTTGGTAGTGTGCTTAACCTGCGCACAGTAATAGTCTGTAAGGTATTTGCATACAATAGTGCAGCACTAACTTAACATTCCAGATGTTCAATCTTGTTCTGGCTAGATTTTAAACCAGTTATATCACTGTAACAGTTTTTCAATTGATCACACATTGCTGCAAGAGTGGAATCAAGCCCATGGCCTCACGTTTACTTCTACAACTTGACACGTTTTAGAACTCTGAGCTGTGCTCTCCAAACGATGGCACATGTAATGTTCAACCTCAGTGGTGAAGTTAATGCAGATATTGATATACGTCTGGTATAGCCTTGCCCATGGAGTGCAGTCCCCACCATGACGAGGTTTTGCTATACTTTCAACGTGATACGCTAAAACAAAGTTTAGAAGGCTTTTATTGAGAAGTTGTTTAGCAAATGCTTGATAGATCAGATTGTTCACAGATGAGGCTTATAAATGCTCATTAAAATAAAAAAGGCATCAATCACTTGGCGTGTATATATTGTGAGGTAGGTATTTAAAATTAAAAGAAAAGCATATTATGTCTGAGCATTAGAATCAAAAACAGACACTATAAAACTATACATAATTGCTACATTATACTACTTGGCTTTAACTTTCAATGCTTACTGTGATAAAATGTGCTTTTTTGTTAAGTATATTTCCATCACCTTCAACTATAAAAAAAAATCCATTTAATAACCAAAATACTACTTAGCAATTATAATGCCTATTGTTTCCACATTCTTGTAATCTTCAGTCTATCAAAATAAATTGCCGTGAAAAAACAATCAGGCGACAATGTCTGTCCCTGCCATGGGAAGATCTTTATCTACACACAATTTTTAAATGAATTGATCTTTGTGAAGCACTTCCCATCGCAGTTTGTTTTTTACTCAACTTCAGGCACACGATACCTTTACTACCTGCAGGGTTGCCCTCCCTGTAACTGCACTGGTGAGCACAACCACAGATACCCAGCAGACAACATGGGTCGGTGTAGGCTGCATGTCCCAGTGTACAAAAATCTGAGCAGTGCTAACACAGAGCCACCAGCTCTGTTTTGAATCACACTGCTCTCGGGTACCCTGCAGAATGGCTCCAATTACCACATGGATTCAGTGGAGAGGGCTTACTGCACTTTGGGAAACATCAGGAAGTATTTCTAATTATCAATATATGAGCAATATTACCTGTTCAGGCCAGCCTGCTCAGGATTTAGCACTGCTGATATTTTCTTTTGGGACATGAACAAAATAACATCTGGAGATCTGTAACAAATCTCTCCCCCCAACCCTTTTAAAAATGATTGTCTGACTTGATGATTCACTGTTGTAATTTTTCTAGTAACTGGCAACTTTCTGTTGCCAATTATTTAAATATCAAAATAATATATTTGCCTGAAGCAATGAAAAGCAATAAAAATAAGAGCTGGCAGTTATTACTTACATTAAAAAACTTGATCCAAAGAGTTCATCCAATTAGCAAAAGATGAATTACCTAAAAGGTACACTATGCAAAGTGTTTAATACTGTTTTCATTTACAGTATGTTTTGCATTCCAGTCCAAAAAAGAGTAGCAAGAGTGAGAATGATCCATTTCTCAAATCCTTCCATCTGGCACAGCATCTCTTGGAAGAGCCACAGAACAACTGTTAAAGCACCAAATGCTGTCGAGGGAGAGAGACTACATCTGTGAGGGGCATGGAGGGTAAAAGAACAACCAGATGGGGGGCTTACTGGACTGGAAGATGTCTTCTCCCAAGAGCAGCCTCCAGGCTAGCAGGATCCAAGCTTTTTAGGTTTCACTTAACTAAACAGCACCCATTCCAGACCCCCTCTGCTCAGTATCGGTAGCCCAGAGGCATAGCAGTTCAGTGGGAACTTCTGTTAGGGATAGGAGAGAAAAGGAAATGAGGATTATTTAGAGTGAATAATACAGGCAACAGGTAGTTCCACTGCTGAATGGAGCAATGGGAAGGGACTGTTTGCTTACAAGAGGGATGCTGCTGCTGCAGGTGAAGGTAAGGAAAAGACGTGTGCTGAAATGAGGAAAGGATAGGGGAATGTTCCTTGGCAAGGAAGAAAGGGTGGCAGCTGTTGTAGGAAGAGGTGAGAGTTGCCTGCTACTTTTCAGTGTGGGACAACCCATGAGTGTATGAAGCCCATGAATAGGAAGGCTTGAGTTAATATTTTAACAGGAAAATAATAGCTCCTGGGGTTTGATGAAGTCAGACTTCTTCACCAAGTTTGTCAGCACAATAGGAGCAGATCAACAGAATGATACAGTTGCTTCTGATGACCTTCAAATTACACAGTACATCTTTTGGGGATTATAATTCAGACTACTTCAAATCTGAGCCCCAGATCATGCATTCTTACTACAGCAGTTCAAAGGAAAGCTATGCCATAAAACTCTGATTTGCGGACAGCATATATTTCAGCTGGATATTCCGGGAAGCACTACATCATCCTTTTGTCTGTCACATATGATAACGTTAAGAAGCAGGGGCAGTGACATGCATCTCCCTTATAAGCCTCATATATGGAGTCAAGCCTTATTTCTGTTTCTCTTCCTATTTCTGCCCTGCATCATTCTGTCCTTGCTTGCACCAAGTGCCACCGTACTGCTTTCAGGGATCACAGTCTCTATGCACCACTATTTCGCCAGTGGCCAATATGGAAGGAAATGTGGCCTTACTTCTCCAGCCACAGTAGTAACTCCATGAGGATACCCCAGAGGGACTGACTTCAGACCTCTTAGAGGCATATCAGGCTGAGGAGGCAGATATAGTACATGCATCCCTCAGCCAGTATCAGGAGAACAATTAGAGGTATCAGTTAAGCATGAAGGACTAAAGAATAATTTGCAAAGAGTTAAGGGCAGGCGGTTAACAGCAGTATGGAAGATCATGGCTCTGCATTCCATGTCCAGCACTGCAGAGTGTCAGATGAGCAAGTCTTCTGTTGGTGAATGAACAGAGTACATGCTGGAGGCCTTGGCAGTGGTGTGCCCAACTCTCTAGAGCTTTGGTACTCCACCAGCATAGAAAATTTGACAGATAGAAAATCTGATATAAAACTTACACCAAAGCTCTGCAGACCTAACTCTTAAAAGTGCTAAAGGACATCAGTTCTTAATAGCCCTTGAGACTATGAAAAATATGGCACCAAAAAAGCAGAATTTTCTGATATTTAAATGAAGACCAATATTAAAAAGCAAAACAAAACAAAAACAGAGAAGGGAAAAGGAAAGCACAACCATATGAATGTTGAAGACTGGTATCTGTTTCACTTCAATAAAATGTTCTAAACAAGTTCAATTTTGCTGTAAAACTGGTAGGAATCTTGGTTTAAGAAAAAAAGAAAAAAGAAAAAAAAACACAAAACAAAACAAACATTGCATACTTCATTAGTTTACAGACTACGGAAAGAAAGACGGATTCCTGAGATATGAGAGTGCCTCTTCTGCTCATATGTACTGTGCATTTCATCATTAAATTCAAATTTTCAAAGAATGGTAAAAAATGATTCAGGAAGACAATGTTAATTTGTTGTGCAAACCCAGGTAAAGAAATCCAATGTAGCTTTTAAAATACATTAACTCAAATTTCCAGGTAAATAGCTGAAATATTAATAACAAGTTATAAGTATTTCTAATATTCAATTATTTTGAGTGTGTACACAGTTTCCTACTAAGAAGCATAGCACAAGCTATATAACAACTCATAATTCTAAATATGAATTCTCATATCAAAGAGAAGCCTAAATATATACATTTGTAAAATATCTATGTATGAATATGCATAAAGTCTGAGTTCATTAGCAAATGACACTATTAGGGACTTACAGAATCCTCTATTTAATTCCATTTTTAATTGCATTATTGTTATTAAAATGGAGTAATGACAATAGAAGCATAAAGCCATAAATACTGTAAGTATACATCCTCTATATGTGGCATATCCTTTTCTTACATGAAGTAATATGATCTGATCAAGTCTTGAAACTGGAGGCTTTCACAATACACGTGAAACCTGCAGTGAAATTTATATGTGAGGGATAGTGATCACTAGCATTGAACTACAGCTAAAACTATGAGGTTTTATTAGTCTACAAGTTACAAGCAGAACATCTTGGCACTATATTCCATATGCAACAGTACATCTTATTCCACAATGGTTTCACTTGGTATACTAATATTAAAAATTATAAAAGCCAAAAATAGGCAAAATACTATTAACATACTTAACATTTGTCAAGTACGCTAATACACAATAATGCAAATACCAACTGATTATTTGGGGAAGACCTGCAGCACCCTGGGCTGCTCCCTCTGTTCTGTTCAAGTGTGGAAGTGGCCTACATTTATATTTTGCCAGCCTAAAGCAGCAGTGAATAACTAACAAGCATTTCCAAGACCTGTTCTGGTGTATCATAGTATAAAACAAGAATTTTGCAGTAAAAAAGCCTAGGAAATATCATACAGAATTGTTAAGAGAGAAGCTGCTGCTTCTTGTACTTTTTAGCAAACCTACATATTTTATTGCACTTTAGTTTTAGTTGCACCTTCATAACATTGCATTAAAATGTTGTTACCATTAATAATGAACTCTCTACTGTCTTTAAAGTTAAGAGCTTTACTTTGCTGATCTAAATTTTTACAGCATTATCAACCGGTTTACAAGCACAGCAAGTTTTTCCTTTTGAATAGTATATACCAGCATCACTGCGGAACTCAGTTAATTGACACTGAATTATTTTCCCTCAACATCTCAGATAATAATTAGGTCTCCACTGAACATCTTCATCAGTCATTGAGAAACACTTTTTAACATGCATACTCTGAAATATTATGAGCAGTCTGGCACAGTCATTTTCATAACTGAGTAGCTGTTAGGAATTCATTTTCTTAAATAGAAGCATAAAGCTGGATGAAATCTCCATGGTCCTCTAGTCCAAACTCTTGCTGCTGAAAGAAAGGTAATGACAACAATCTCTGTCATTCACAAACTGATGAAACATTTAAAATATTAATTGAATTTCTTCCTTTCACCTTCCAATTGGCAGAATGTTTCAGAATATCAAGCCTGTCATTGTAAGAGTGAAAATGAAACCACAGGTTTGTTCAGTACCTGTTACACTTACTTTTTGGTATAGCACTGAATTTAGAAACTTTAAGCAGTTCTTTTCCCTCATTTACCCATACTTTTATTTTCAAAAGTCATTATTTTTGCTCTTAGCCTTTGTTTTTTCTTTGTTAAATGAATCAAACTCCTTAAAACAGGCTGTACCATAGCATAGCTTTGCCATAGCTATCCACAGATAATCTTGCTGAAATATTGAAGTACACTTACTATGGTAATATGTATCTTAACCCTAACTAAACACACTGTTCCTCCCAGCCAGACACAAAGACAAACCCTACACTCTCCTGAATTCCAGGCTCCTACTCAGTCTAGTTTAAACTCAGCTTTCAATATAATTAACCAGAAATCACGTATTTTATATGCCGTAGAATCATAGAATATCCAAGTTGGAAGGGACCCATAAGGACCACCCAAAAAAGATTAAAAAAGAAAAAAAATCAGATCGTGTGTCTGAGAGCGCTGTCCAAAAGCTTCTTGACCTCCAGCAGCTCGGTGCTGTGACACTGCCCTGGGGAACCTGTCCCAGTGCCCGACCACCCCCTGGGTGCAGAACCTTTCCCTAACCCCCAGCCTGACCCTCCCCTGTCCCAGCTCCATGCCGTTCCCTCGGGTCCTGTCGCTGTCCCCAGAGAGCAGAGCTCAGCGCCTGCCCCTCCGCTCCCCTCGTGAGGGAGCTGCAGGCCGCCATGAGGCCTCCCCTCAGCCTGCTCTGCTCTGGGCTGAACAAACCAAGGGACTTCAGACACTCCTCATATGTCTTCCCCTCTAGACTCTTTACCATCTTTGTTGCCCTTCTTTGGACACTCTCTAACAGTTTTATATCTTTCTTATACTGAGGTGCCCAAAATTGCACACAGCACTTGAGGCGAGGTCGCACCAGCACAGAGCAGAGCAGGACAATCCCTTCCCTTGACTGGCTAGCAATGCTGTGCTTGATGCACCCCAGGGTACAGTTGGTCCTGCTGGCTGCCAGGGCACACTGCTGACTCATGCTCAGCTTGCTGTCGACCAAAACCCCCCAGATCCCTTTCTCCAGGGCTGCCCTCCAGCATCTCTTCCCATAGTCTGTACATACAAGCAGGGTTGCCCCTTTTCAGGTGCAGAATCTGGCACTTTCTCTTGTTGAACTTCATATTGTTGGTGATTGCCCGGCTCCCTAATTTGTCCAAATCTCTCTGCAAGGCCTCACCACTCTTGACAGAGTCAAAAGCTACACCCAATTTGGTATCATCTGCGAACTTGCTCAAAAAACTCTCATACATACTTAAATAAATAAATAAATAAATAAAAAATCTGAAACTGTAGAATTACTCTGCATGCCACAGAATAGAATATATTTTTAAATAAGTGTTTTCTTTAGAGATTGGTTGTGGAATAGCAAAAGGATAGAAGTCTTCCAACTAATACAATGTTTAAAAACAAACAAAAAACCACAAACGTAGTCAGCCTAAAAGTTCACCATGAGCTAGAATCTTTCCTGTATTTCAAGCTTTAGATGAAGAATTCCCCACTACTTCTTGTTTCTTTCAAATCTGATCATGTGCGTTCACTCCTCCCAAATCTTCTCACAAAAGATGACAGAGACTGAGATCTGTATCTCCAGATCTGGCCAGACACAGTGTTCCCCCACACAGAGCACAGCATCAGTGGTCCTGTCATCAATCACAAACGCGGAGAAAGGAATATAAATACTTTCTAAACCTGGTAGCTTGTTGATACTTGAAAAGAGATAAATCACTCTACAAGTATCTCATAAATATCATTGACTTACAATGAAAGCATTAATAATTCCAATAGTATATATAAGAAGCTACATAGAAAGCTATTTACCTATCCCAGGGTATGGGTAGGAAAATCTAGTAGAATGAACAGTTAAAGCCTTTGAGAGGGATTAAATTAGTAGACAGGCAAAATAAAAGCTATAAAACACTGTTGGAGAAAAATGCAGAATCACACTAAGATCTTATGAACTAAAGCTGTGAATCCATATGCATTCCACTCCTGCAGATACTTGCCTTGGGCTACTATATTTCTGAAAGAGTGTGTCTGTGTAAAGATTTACAAATTCACTTGAGTTTCAAAAACTGCTATTCATCATTTTATCTTGTTTTCAATGAGGACAGTCAGAAAAAAAAGGGGTAGGGGGATTCAGCTGAAGCCACTAATATTTGCTGACTTGATACTAATGTTGATTCCAGGGTGGGGAAAAGACTAGAAATTAAGGATCACAGGAGGCAAATTTCACAAGAATTTTAAAGAGAAAACATTTCTTTTTTCTGACTTTTATAACTCCTTTCTGCTACATGAATTTTTAATAGAGCTGTTTCTGGCTATTTGGTAATACTTAAAATATCGCATCCTATAACTATTTGATTATACTAAAAATGTTGCATCCTAGTTTATTCTCTACTGAAAGATGCCAATAATCTCCAGCTAGTGGGAAAGATAGCATAACTACAACATAATCCACATCACTGATACTTCTATTTATATCTGCCAGTTTGAGCGAAAAAGAATAGTTTTGCATTTGCTCCCACTTTACCCTTCAATATGTCATGAAGAACAGTCACTCTTAACAAAAATAAAATATTTCACCCATCTAGGAAATAACCGTAGTTGAAAAGTGAGATGCTTGATCCATTTAAAAAATAATAACAACACACCATGTTTCCTTGCTATAGTATGCACTTCTAGCTCCTGGTAGGCCTTGAATGTGCCTGCATGCACGAGCATGCGTAGGAATGTCTTGTTTCAAAATAAACATTAGGAACTTGGGTAATAAATATGTAATTATCATCTGGATAATATCAGATGCCTAAAATCCTACTGCCTCTGAGTATAATTATAGTAATAAAAATATTGCTGACTGATGAAGAAATGTACTATTTATGCTGCAGGGATTGCAAATCAACACTTTTTTTATACTCAGCCAGTTAAAAAAATTCAATCTTCATTATAAAACTTCACTGTTACATAAAACAATTCACCTCTGAACTGCAGTGATTAATGCTTCAGACTTTCTTCTTCCTGTCTTACCTCTTTACTACACCTTATGCTATTGTCATGATAATAAATTCATCAATTCAAGATAATACTTGATCTTTCCTGGATAAAACATGTTTATATAAAATGCATGTTCGTTGTTCTAAATCACATCTTTAAAATATACTTTGTATGTAGTAAAAAATTCTCTCAGTAGATTAGAGCAAATATTTCTAAACACGTCTACAAAGCACAGCCCTCAAAAACCTCCTATCTTATTTTAAAACCACATCTTTAATTTTATTTTGCTCACTAAATCCCTGGAGTGAATATTAAAAAGAAGGCCTATTTTACAATTGCCGAGTGGGGATACATCATCTGAACTGCAAATTTAAATTTAAATGCTTTAGATCTTTCAGAAAGATTAAAAATATGACTAGTGTTTTCAGCTATATTTATGAAGTACTTCTTGACAGAGTTTCCGAATTCTCTCAGTAGGGGTAGAAGTGCCCTCTCACATTCAGAGATTATGTGGATATTACAATATCTGTCCTATTCTAAATGCAAAAGCTGTGGGCAGTAGTCTACATTTAATTGAGCCATCTCATGATTAATTTTACATTAGATCACTTTTCAAGAAAATAGGGATGAAATATAGTTTGCTATATGAAATTTCTATTTAAAAATCCAAATACTTCACCCAAGTGTCAGAACTCCAATAATTAAGGCTCCCTTGTGGACCCTATTTGAGGTGCCTTCTGCATAAAGTGGCTGAATACCATATGATGACTCACTTTTTCACCCCACAGGACCCATTGGGAACAGCACTGACTAATTGGACTGCTTGTCTAGTACTGCATGCCACTAGGGCTTGTAAAATGATTGTGGACCCCATGATCCCCACCTGTGCCAGACCCATAAACAGTAAAGTTCATTGCTGCTGTTCTGCTCCCACACTTATGTCTTGGTATCTCTTAAAACATTCAGTCTTGCCTTGCCTTTATTCTCCCCCCTTCCAATTAAAATATCTGTTTCTCTCTTATCCTCCCTTCTTGACACCAGATGTGCAAGCTCAGGTGGATTGTGAGCACAGGAAAATCATTCTGCCTCCTCTCAACTATTTACGCAATGTACAGCAACACCAAATGGGTGGAATAAGCTTAAATTGTGTTCCCTGGAATATATATTAAAAAAAAAAATAGCCTGGGTGGGGTCTGTTTAAAGTCTGTGTGGAAGTGACAGCCACAGGGAAAGCTAGAAACTAGGATCAAGTAAGCATGACCAGTGCACAGGAATGTCTGAAAACCTGGGGGCTGTAGTTTTCATTAGCATCAACAGTGTATGTACAAAAGAATGCTTATATAGCTTCATCATTTGGATAAACCTGGACTAATGTCTACAGGAAAAGATGTCCCTGATATCACCTGGCTTGTAATCCCCCTGCCAGGATGCAGTTTACCTTCAATATATATATATTTTTTAAAAAGTGTGGGGAAATAATTTAAAATAAAATTTACTGCATTTATTCTATCTTCCAGTCCCCCTTCCAGCTCATGGCTCAGACTGGAGGGCATGGACTCTATTAAGGAGCCCTACAAAAGGACAGAAGCTAGGAAGCTGGGGTACTTCAGAGTGGCTGCAAAAGAGGCAGTGCTAATCTACACACAAGAAAGAACACTTAATGAATGTAAAAATGGGATTTTGTTCACTTTCCATAAAACACAATGTTAGGGCAGGTTACAAGCATTTGCTAAGTCAGTGAACAAACCACACAGCTGAAAACAGGCTGCATATTGCAAATCTACTTCCATCTGCTATGAGAACTATGTAAATAAAAACATTCGTTTCTTCACTGGAGAACTATCTTTATGTATAGCTTGAATACCTTCCAAAAGCGATAGTTTATTAATCTGTTGTGGTCAGTTACAATTTTAACAAGTTTCTGCTGGGATCCTCAAAGGTTTACTCAGGAGACAAAATATCTTCACAGTCTCAGAACTTTCCTGCTTAACTTCCTATAAAAAACAACAACAAAAAACAGAAATGGCCACGCTGGTCCCTCTAACATCCTGCAGTGAACCATAGCTAAGAAAGCAAGCATATAGAGTAAGTACTACCATCAGTAGCAAAATCATTAAGGTTCAGTTAAAATGTCTGTTGAGAATGAGGCAGCTGGGCTGGAATTCAAAGCACAGCTCTCTAAACAACAAGGCACCAAAGCAAGTCACTAAAAGGCCAAAGACAGGGTAGGACTTAAACGTTTCTCCTCAAAACTTATCAGGTAACCAATTCCATTTTGAAATCCATGACTGAAGCTGAGTATCTTTTGCATCTGGGTGTCCTACAATTTTCTCCTTTTTTTTTTTTTTTAATATATATATACTCTTTTTGTCAAGAAGAATCCCTTGGCTTCAACTTTGGTGAGGAAAATGCAAATTCAAGTCTGAGTTAGAAGAGAGAATTGAGTTCACATCTTCTAAGGTTGTAGTTAATTGTCTAAGTTCTTTGTTCAGCTAGAAAGCAGTTTTAGAATACATACTGTCAAGTCCATTTAAACTTTCAGTCTCCTGTTTCACACAGTTTTTGGAACATACCTGCCACTGTTGGTAGAGATTGTCAAATTAACCAGAGCCATGACAATCACATAATACCGCATACAATTTCCTGTACGTAGGGCATTCCTGATCACAGGTCTAACAGCATTCATTTTCAGTTAGACTACAGATAACCAAAAAGATTACTTTGAAAAAAGTAGTTTCAAATTTTACAGAGAGAGAGAGAGAATGCTAGGAAAAATAATGTTTTCCCAAGTCACGTCTAAATTCATTATTGAGTTAAACTAACAAGAAGTTATTAGTAGCAAGGCATTTAGTTCTTTAAGCTTGAGGCTGTATCTCAACAGTGTCACCAAGAGGTGTCCAACAGTGTAGTTAAGGACATCCATAATGCAGTCCTAATTACCTCTTTTCCAATTACCCACTTAACAGATAATGTAAATACTCATTCACACCTATAGACCTGCACTTTAAAAAGAGGTGGTTATTCTGACCTAAGGGAGTTTTTCCTAATCTTATCCAACAAAACCATTCTACATTTAATTGAGACTTTTGGTCAGTTTTACACGTATCTTCTACTCAGCTTTGGTACCAAATAAAGTTGAATCCCAGAGATGACAAACTTGGACTGAACACAAGTGTAAGGATATCGACTTGCTTACAGTGCACTCTAAAGCTTGCAGAAACAATAAACATGCTGCTACCAATGATAAAATCATAGTAACAAAAAGAGCATATTGGACCAACATCATACGACTGTACTAGCCAAAACTAATTAACACCAAAGTACTCAGCGATAAAGCTCATGCTGTAAATTAGCACTCTCTGAGCTATTTTGCCCAACGTTCCTACCCTGGGTGAATCTGATCTTTCATATCCGTAATTATGCTGGCAAGTACTATCTTAAACACAGCTACTCTGCTTCTGGAAAACAATTCTTACTCGCAGCTCTTACATACCTGCACCATGTGGGTTACCCCTTTTGATTGTTACACCTGCGGTCACACCACTTTGATGGCTTCACCAGTGCTACTACAATTGTTTAGGAAAAAACTATTTTAACATAAATGTCATCTTCATTTTTTTCTGTGAAGAGAAAGCTGTCTTATGTCTGCCGTGTTGTGATGGACTTTGACCTGAAGCAAGAGTGAACATCGTTTCCAAAAGGCAACATGAAGGAAGACCTTGAATTATAAAATAAGCCGTAATTGAACATTAGTGCGATTCAGACAAACAACCGGAGGGGAAAAAAGGGTTGCTTTTTAATAATAACCCTGAACATTTCTGTATGTCTCTGTATTTGAAAAGATATCGCTCATGTCCCACTTAACCAGGAATATGTAGGCGATAATTAGGCCTGAGCCAGTGAGCCTCCAAGCGGTTCCTCTTAACTCTGGAATATTAATTAGTACAAAATATATGGACTTGCTGAATAGAAGGGGAGAATGGCCTAGTTCATAACAGAAAGAATTAGATGAGTAAAAATATGCAGAGTTAATTACACAAAATGTCTTTGCCAAAGAAAGAAAATAAGAAATAGACGGTTATACAAAGCAAATATATAGTTCAGACAAGCCGTTACCAAGTCACCTATTCAAGATGGGCAAGAGTACTAAAACCAACACAGAAGGAAGGCAAAGACAATAATGTTCACTTAAAAGAATAATCTTAGTAGTAGAGTGGAAGAGGCTGGATGATCAATTACATTTTTCTTACTCTAATTTCTAAGGTTCTGTGTATGTTAGCCACTGATTTTGTTCAAATCCATCTCTTTTAGAATACTTTCAAGCTCTCACAGACAGCAATAAGAGAGTAATAAGGAGTTGTCGGCACATGAAATCATACCCTCTCTTCACTACATGCACAAGCCCTGTTAACAACAGAAGTATCACTACACCTGACAGAACTAGTGCCTAGATAAAGCAGGCACACCTTTGCTATTTTTGTTTCTCACACAACATGTGAAAAGCTCCATTAGAATAATTAGGAACTTCTGGCAGCTACTTTCCTATGTCAATGAATTTTACCCACACTCTCATTCCTGGGATGAACTATTTCAGCAAAGAGATTATATTGTTTGGGAAAATGGGTTTATTCAAGTGACAGAAAGTCATGTGTTTTTTTCCAATTTGTCTTCAAAGGTGGGATGACAAGATATCTGGAAGCAAAAAATTGACTGGTCAGAGATAGAATTAAGGAAAGTGAGAAAATATATCTGAGTACACCAGGCCAGTTGTTCAATAATCTCCACAAAAATAAATAAATAAATAAATAAAATTTTACATTTGTTGGATGATTCTAGGTAGTGAAATGCACTGTTCTCAATTGTCAGGTTAAAAAAAAAGACATAAACATGAAATAATCTAAGATTTCAATAAAACCTTAAAAAGCTAAGAAGCTGTGCTTATATACAACTATAATTGTATTTTTTTCCAAATATCATATCTTTTGAAAAATTCATGCAAAAATTGCAAAACTATTGTGATGTTTGCCTTCTCTTCCTGTAACGCACCAATTAAGAGTTACTACCATGCTAATCAGCAAAACCTGACACCAACAGGATTAATAAATGCATGATTACCTGTTATTTAGTAGCATGGGTAACTACTTAAAATTGGTTTTGGAGTAAATTTTAGTAAGTTGAACTCTGACATAAAACCAAACCTGTTTACTGGAACTCCAGAAGTCCCCAAAGAGCAATGTAAATCATTCCAAAGCAGTTTGAAGGTTTATAAACAAATCTGATTAATCACCTCTCCAAAAAATTTAGAAACAAGAAACAGAGAATAATTTTTCTATTATTCCATAAAAATAGTAATTCTGTGCTATTTCTTCTAGAAATATCCCAGTTAAAATTATTTTCACAGGAAGACTATAGAGGGCACAGGATTAGTACTGCCAATTGTCCACTACTGAGCTATTGAGTCCATCTCTTTTAGGAACAGACCAGTTTCAAGCTCTTAGACAGTAATAAGGAGCTGCTGACAAAAGAAATCATACCAGCATAACTTTTAAATAAGGACTTGGTGTGGCCTTATGAGAAGGGACTTAAAATTTACTCTTGAGATGCGTTGTTATCACGAGCCATGTCAAGGCATACTACCTTTAAAATGCCTGAGTCAGATATGCAAGGCACTGACAAAGTTCTCCCTTAATCTAGGCATGTAATTTGTACCAAGCAGAGTTTATTGATCAGAAGTAACTTTCCACCAGTAAACTCTTCATAAAAATTTAACATATTTTGTTTTACTGTTCTAAAGCAATTTTAAATCTGTTGAATATTTATTCTCAGTTCAATACGAAGGAACCATCACTTAGTCTAGACTGCAACCTTCTGAGCATATCCATTAGTTACAAAGCGATGATTTTCACTGAAACTTGAACTTTGCTCCCTAAAAGTAAGGAGCTTTTGAACTGCACACCTATCACAGTATCAGAGTAATTACAACCAATCTACTTATTTTATGCACACAGGGGAAGGCATGGTTTCTATCAGACCAAACCCTCCCTGCCAGAGATGAAGCATGGAAACTTGAAAGTGACCCACAGCCTCCCACAGAGACTGACCTAAAACCATGCACTGTTTAGAGCTGCATTTAATCTAGGCTTTCCTGTGGGATCAAACAGCTAAGTACAAATTTACCAGAATATACATAGAGCATTAAGAATCTGCCTTATCTAAATTTGTGTTCTTTAAAATGTGCACATGATAAAGTATCATCTAGTACACTCAACTTCTCCTAAAACTGTGCTTGCAAGGAAGTGTAACAAAGCAAACAAGCAGTTTGGGAGAAGACGTGCAACAAAATCCTTTCCTAAACCATCTTCCCTCCTAGGCTTCTATTCCATAGTGGGATTCTAACAATAATAAGAAACTTTCCTGATGGATGATGTAATGCTCACCGATCTAAGAAATGATTAAATAATGTTCTCACCATAAAATATTTTATCTAGGAGAAATACAGTATGATAGGCTTACATAATTTTAAAATAGTTTGAATTTAAACTTTTCAGTGGAAACTGTTTCCATTCAATTTTTCAGATAATTAGACCATACCATCTACTGTCAAACAGGTTTTGAAATAGCAAAATCATCAAGGTTTATTTGCAGTTGTATGCATTTATCTGAATGTCAATATTTCAATCTCATTGAATGTGATTATTTTAGACCCTAATCATTGCAGTATTTCAGCTACTTTTCAAGAATTAACAAAAGAGTTAAATTCCTGCCTAATACAGACATCTGGAGCGTTTTATGGATGGTTTTAAAAATTCAATAAATAAATACAAACTCTGAAATATCATACATTTGCTTCAGTTTTACTTTTGCCCAAAAATGACAGCCTACTCTGTATCTATTTTTAGAAACAGATTCAGGATTCTTCACCTCTGCTCTGGGTTACTGTATCATGTTTTGCCCAGCCATCCCATATCTTACATAACAATATGTTAAACCTCCAAAAGTTATGTCACTATGCAACATATATATCTGGTAGTGGAAGAGGGAAAAGCTTTCCATTAAAATTTCTTATCAGCAGAATAAGAAAAATGTGCACAAGAACAGGAGCTTCCCGCACCCTGACAGGGTGGTCCTTAAAAGAAATAATTCACCTTATACAGAAGGAACTAGCATCTCCTTTCCTTCCAACAGCAGAATCAAAAGAGGGAGGATGGTTACTCAAAACCTCAGGGGAAAAAGGCAAACGCTGTCCCTTTTGACAAGAGCAATAATTTTAACTCATGAACTCCATGAGCTTGTAATGACAGTCATGCCGTAATTTCACAGACTAATCTTTGTGCTTCAAACATTGCAAGCACAAAGCATGCTTTGAGGACAAAAATCAAAAACTGAACTATGGCACTAGTAGTATCTGACCTACCTCTGAAGCCTCATTTTGTATAATGAAAAATCTCACACTACAGAAAGAAACTTTTAAGATTGCACAGCTTGGGGAACGAGTGGACATAAAAGTTTTAGTGCAGTCAGGCTCAAAAAGTGTACCTCATTTTACTGCTGTCTTTTATGTAGAGATCACATTATTTTTACCTCTCAGATGTTTTGCTAAAAATTTTGCCTAAACAGCTTAACACCTGGACTGATAAATGTAAGCGCTGAACACTGGAATTAACTACACAAGTCAGAAATACTTAAACACGTATCTCTGTTGGAATGGAAAAACCGAGTCAGTGAAAACGCTGAAAGCAGAGGCTCTGCCAAAAATGAGCATTCACACTGCTGCCAGTACCACACAGGTTGAATCAAACCCAAATGTAAACAGTCCTATTTTTTAAAAGATTCTACTTGGTGGAAACTTCAGAGATCAAAACAGTTATAAATCAAGGGGATTTTATTTAGCACATTGTGAATGTCTCTGACTCTCAATAGAAAGTATCACTTCTCTGAAATGGTGGGAAATTACACTGTAAGGTTTGGAATATAATTAAAATATTATTTAGAAGGATGAATTAAAATTGGCTTCGGAAAATAACAGCTCAAAGAATGTTTTAAAATCAAACATAATTAGCTCAGACTGCAGATGCTTGAAATTATATGTAACTGTGACATTTTCTAACTTTTTTTAATTCATGCATATGATAGGAAAACTTTCAGAAAACATTTCATGACAACATTCAGACAAAAATCAATACCCATGGATATTCCCTATGATCTAAACGTCTTTCTCTGAATGACAGTTATTTTTAATGAAATACAACAATACCTCATTCTACCTTTGTTAACCCTACCAAAATTCTTGCACTTCCATGTCTTAAGAGAATTTTCAGAGTAGAGTTTAATCTAACTTCAAACGCTATGCATCTCAGACTGTCTTGAGATATGAACATATCTTCAGACCCAGATGTTCCAAAACCGATATAGATGAAAGCCAGAAATGTTTAGAGACTTCATATTAGTGAGATGAAGATGCCACAAGATTTGCTTCTGTTATCTCTAAATGTTGAAAAGTAAATAGCTCTCAGCAACCAGAAGCCAGCAGCAGAACGCACTCAGATTGTTTTGGCCCTTATCCTCGGTGAAGAGAAACAACACGTATTTATTGGCTGTAAGCAAATTCGTTTGCTTGTCTCTTGGTGGCTGGCTGGTTTGGATGCTACAGCAAGATCTGTGAGCTTCTTGGTGTGTGTGGATAAGCAACGCCGAAGGAGCAAGGGCATATTTGCACCTTTGAACACAGTAAATGAACAGACAACATAAGGCAAATAGCTAAATGAGAAATCATAACTGAAAAGGGCATATGAGTATGCTAAGAGCCATTCATAAACATCAGGGGAGCTTCCATGAGAATTTTCCTTTGTCCTTTCTCTACAAAGACAGAGATATGCAGGAGATGAAAGTAATACTCATGTAGCAAAGAGAAACAAATACAGATCCAGAAAGATGGTCAGCATGCAGGAAGTATGTGGCGCTAGAAAACTGAGAAGGTGAGATTCGGCTAGGGCATGAGGCTGAAGAAAGCCTGTCCAGACAAGACAAAATTTGCAGATACCTGCTGAAAAACAACTCCAGGGTGACAGGCCAAAAGAGGAGCCAGATGATGCTGAGACAGTGTGATAAATACAGAGCAAAGAAAGAAAGAAAAAAGGTAATGGAAGGCAGAACTGAAGGACAGGTTTCCTGACCCAATAAGTAGAAATGAAATGGGCCAAAATATAAGAAATCTTGCTACAGGAACCAGGTAATGCAGCTAGACCTATAAGAAGAGTGAAGATCTGGACTTCTGAAAGAGCCAGGATTAAAAGCCAAGAAAGAGTACAGCAATACCGCAGACAGAGGGAGAAAGAAGAAATTAAAGAGTGGCAGGGAAGGAGATGAGAGAGCAAGACAGTGAAATCAACAAAAGAATCATAGAATGGCTTAGGTTGGAAGGGACCTTAAAGATCATCCAGTTCCAACCCCCAGCAGAAGAAACCATATTTTGTGTTGTATTTTGAATGTAGAAAACAATCATCTCAGAATGTCTCAAAGCTAAGGAAATGAGCCTAGATTACAAAAACTCACTGTAAAATGACAAAGGGACAGAAAATAAAAACACATAATGAAAGCGTCCTTAAAAAGTTAAAAAGAATGTAAATGAGCAGCTACAAGAATTAAATCCTCACAGGCGATGTGGAAGCTACTGTGGGTAACGATATTGAAAGCACAAGCCAGTGCTGGGGTCATGGGGGAGAGTGGAAGGCTTGAGGGAGGGCAGCAAGAGGGTGGTACACTGAAACAGCAGGATAACGGAGGTTGTAAGAACAAGAAGGCATCTTTCAAAAAGCTGCAAACATGCCCAAATGGAGGAAATAGAATCATAAATTAAGGCATAATAAATACAAAAATACAGTAAAAAAAAATAAATAAATAAGGAACTGCTAGCAAAAAGAATCAAAACCAACAATAATATTTTTCCTAAGACACATCAAAAGAAGGAAGTCTGCCAGGTTGTAGGACCAACTGATGTTAAATGTGTACAGTAAAGGCTCAGAAAAGATGCAGCTATTGAAGAGGAAATTAATTTGCTGAATCGGTGTGGGGAAATTTACATGATGGATCTCCTCCTTGTCAATGACCAATCAAAGAACCTGTAAACCTGCAGTTACTATGGAAGAGGTATGGACGAAATTAAAGGGAGGAACATAGCAAATCCTCAGGACTATACGATATTCACCCAGCAGTCCTGAATCTCAGCTCCTAATGGGGGTGCATAATCTCTAGTTCAACAATTGCCTTAGCAGTCACAACTGGATGACAGCAGTCACCGAATCACAGAATCATTTACGTTGGAAAAGATCTCTAAGATCCAACCTTTAACCTAGCATTGCCAAGTCCACTACATCTACAGGTTTTTTGAAGACCTCCAGGGATGGTGACTCAACTACTTTGCTGGGCAGCCTGTTCCAATACTTCACAACCCTTTCAGTGAAGAAATTTCCCCTTGTATTTTTCCCGCTATAGCCTCCTTTAAGGTAATTGAAGACTGTGATAAAGTCTCCCCTGAGCCTCCTTTTCCTCAGACTACACAACCCCAGTTCCCTCAGCCACTCCTCACAGGACTCTGCTCTGGACATGCTCCAGGGCCTCGATGTCCTTCTTGTACTGAGGGGCCCAAAGTGGAACACAGTACTTGAGGTGCAGCCTCACCAGAGCTGAGTACAGAAGGACGATCGCCTCCCTGCTCCTGCTGGCTACACTATTCCTGATACAAGCCAGGATGCTGTTGGCCTTCTTGGCCACCTGGGCACACTGCTGACTCACAGTCAATCATCATTCAATTTAAACCAAGAAAAGTCTGGATGGATTTAGTACTCTACAAAATACTAAGTCTTTAGCCTATATCAGGCAATGTAACAAAAAATGAAATAGTGGATAGTAATGGTGGACATCAGATTAACGATGATGGTAGAATCAATGAATCTTTCTTTTGTACAGGGAACTTTCCAAGCGGGAACTTGTTGGAACTATTTGAAAGTGTGGGTGGACTGTTGATGCCAGAAATTCACTGGGATTTTCAAGACTTTCAACAAAATTCCTTTCCAAATATTTTTTAAGAAAACTGAGGTGTCACGATATAAGACAGAATTCCTGACATGAATTCTGACTTGCTGAAAACACAGAAAGAGAGGGCAGAAGTAAATGGTGAGTTCTCAGACCAGCATTCAGACAGATCAGGTGGGATCTGTTACAGAACCTACGCTGTTCAACATATCCATAAACGAACTGGAAGAAATGAGTAAGCAATAATATGAGTTTGCTAATGACACAAAGTTTATTAGGGTATAACTGACAAATGAAATGTAGAAAGACCATTATAAACTGAGTAACTAGGCAGTAAAAATGACAAATGAATTTTAATATAGACAAATGTAAAACACTGCATGTGTAATTCACATATAAAACGATGTGATCTCAGCAGACTGTTACTACTTGGAAACAAGACATTGGGATTAGGACACTATTTTGTGAAGAACCATCTCTCTTTCTTTTCCAGTCCATGTAGCTGTTTGTTACAGGATGCAGTGGATGCTAACAGTCTACTTGGGCTTCAGGACCCTAGAGAAGACCATGGAGAATAAATCTATTAAAGGCTAGTAATTCCACAGAAAACAGCTCTGGCTCAGGAAGTACTTAGATTAACAATAACTGAGTAGGGGGAGAGAATTAGGGGTGTCATGTATGCTTGCCCTGATCTGATTCTTTCCTAGGCATTTCCTTATAAATGTTGTTAGACACAAGATAATGGCCTAATAAATGTTTGATGCATTATAACCATGTTAGGTGATATACTGTAGCATAAATCAGCCCACCTGACAAAGAAATGTAAACTCGGGGTATATCAGGGCAGATACTTCCAAATGAGACAGGTAAGTGGTATGTTTGTACGCATCTCGAGAAGGCTCAAATGCACAACAGAACTTCTAGGACAGACAAACTATGACACAAAGGGAGGATGCAAGGGCTCCAGTTCTTCATCCTATACAATAATTCTGAGAAGGATATGACTGCACTATGAATGCAGCAGGGAAATACACAAAATCATCCTTCAGTAAGAATAAGGGGATGTAGAAAAGCCTAACTCTTTGGATAAGCACTTGATTAGTTAATGAAATGAACACAAAACTAGGCAGCATGGGACTCAGCTCGGTGTGAAACACTCCCTTCCAACTGTTTTCTTACTGCTCTAGCTTTAGTGGCGTTTTTGAATGTAATAAAGGTTATGTGAGTGTTGTTAGTTTAACTAAAAGAAGTAATCTTAACTAGCTGCAGAAATAAGAACATGTGAAAAGCTCTAGCTCATCCTACTACATAAGAATTCATTGCTTTTCCTTCATTCAAAGAAACATTCCACTGCACACAAGAAACACAGCTCTATTATAAGAAAGTAAATCACGGCTGGATAATTTAAATTTCCTATCACTCAGTCTCAAAAAGAGCAGCAGTTTCATTTGAAGACAAAAGGAAATAGGTGGTGGGAAAGGTCTAAAGAGTAGCACAAGCAAGTTCAGAATTTTCTATTGTTTTTATCAGTTATGATGAAAAAATTTTTATTTAAAATAACTGTGGAAGTTACTGGTTTTCTGATACTTTCATTCCAACATATCAGTATGTTTTATTTCCATCTTCCCAAATAATATTAAAAAGTTTATTGAGACCTAAGGGCTGTGCACAGGTTGGGGAGTAAAATGCATTTTTCATTCTTAACATTATAGGGCTTTTGCCATCAAGTGTAGTATCACATTATTTTTATATACTTCAGCATCTGGTATGTTCCGTAATGGATGACTTTCATATGATCAATCCAATTTAAGCAACAAATGTGATTTGAGGCTTAGTAACACAAATGCATATAGAAAAACACAAATGCATATAGAAACCTTAAGTGCTGCTTCCAACCCTTATAAAGAAACACACACAAGTCAGCCTGGGGCTCACTTGATTCCTACTTGTAATTAGAGGGAGAGGATGAAAGTGGAAATTAACACTGCAACGTAGACTTGATGGCCAATGCCTCCACTGCACAAATTTTAAGAGCTATCATACTTTGAAGACTGCAGCAAATGCAACAGAATGACTTCAGTTACCAGCAATGTACAGCATGATGTGGATTTCTTTTTGTGTTTAAATGGATGTAGAACTTCAAAAGCTTTCCTGGTCAAACATAGTAATAAAAACAGTTATGCTATGAACTGTGTTGTGAATTAATCCTGGAAAACAGCTAGGCACCACATAGTCACTCACTCATTCCCACCTAGGACCCATCTCTGTGGGACAGGGAAAGAGGAAAGGAAGAGTAACAGCAAGAAAAGTTGTTGGTTGAGATAAAAAAAAGTTTAATAAGCAAAGAAGAAGTTGAAGAAAAAAGAAAGAAAACAAAAGAAGTGATGCAAAGGCAATCACTCACCACCTCCCATGGGTAAATGCCCAGCCAGTTCCCAAGAGAAAGATGGCTAACCTCCCTAAACTCCCTTCTCTCCCTTTTTATTGCTGAGCATAGCATTATATGGCATGCAATATCTCTTTGGTTAGCTGGGGTCAGCTGTCCTGGCCGTGTCCCCTCCCAGAATCTTCCCCCCAGCTAACTTGCTGGCAGGACAGTGTGAGAAACAGAAAAGGCCTTGACACTGTGCAAACACTGTTCAGCAATAGCTAAAACATGGGTGTATTATCAACATTGTTTTGGTCACAAATCTAAAACACAGCACTCTGTGAGTTGCTATGAAGAAACTTAACTCCATCCCAGCCAGACCCATTACACTGAGGAAGTTATATGGTAGAGGGGAGAATTTTACAAGGCACAGTAAAAAATTAAAATTAAAGCACAACTGATAGCTGTCATTGGATACAAGTAAATGAAACGAGTGAAAATTACAGATATTTCTCTGTAGAAACCCAAAGTTCCATAAATATGTTACACATCTTTGCCTGTACAAACATAAAATACATTAAATACAAATAAAAGATAAATACAAAACCTGTAAGGAACACTTCTTTCCGAGAAGACCACTCTACAGTAAAATATTGAAACAGTATTAACATTACTAGCAAAGCTAGCATTAATTCTATAAAATCCTTTTTTCAGAGTAATTTTATACTTCAGCTAGAAAAACAAACTCTGCATTGAAATAATAAGGTCTCTGGGGAGACCTCGTAGCAGCGTTCTTATACCTAAAGGGGGCTTTACAAGAAAGATGGAGAGGGACCCTTTACCAGGGTGTAAGAGAAAGCCATTACAAGGGTTAACAGTATTAAACTAAAAGAGGGGAGATTTAAATTAGAAGTTTGGAGGAAATTCTTCACTCAGAGGGTGGTGAGGCACTGGATCATGTTGCCCAGAGAAGCTGTAGATGCCCCATCCCTGGAGGTGTTCAAAGCCAGGCTGGATAGGGCTTTGGGCAACCTGGTCTGGTGGGAGGTGGCCTTGCCCACAGCAGGAAGGTTGGAACAGGGTGATCTTTAAGGTCCCTTCCAGCCCAAGCCATTCTATTATACATTTTTTCATTCTATTAGAGAAAAAAAAAAAAAAGTTATCTGAGAAATTTCTGCCTTTTCCTTAGAAAAGTATACCGAGGTACAAAAGATCATTAGGAAACTATCAAAGCATGAGGCAGGTAACATTTTCAAAATGCCTCTTAAGCATACCCAATGATTTTGATAAGCTTCTTTTTTGTTGCTGTTTTATGTATTGAGAGCTAAAGCCAGAAAAAACACATACCCTCATTGCTACAGGTTAGTATTTTGGGTACCTGCTAAATGATGCCTTTTGGGGATAGCATGTAAGCAAGGTGAGAGGACTAATTTTTGATGCTCCTGGTCTGATGCCCAGCTTACTCAGACTTTAAGCATTGCTTTAAGCCAAGAATTGCAGTACTAACAATCCAAAAGTGAAACTGTCCATAAACAAATACAATGGACTTCACAGGTTTTTATTAGGCAAGTTAGCAATGGAAAAAAATAAGTTAAAAGCAGTTTGTTTGCAAACAAAATTTTATGTCAATATCCTTTCATTCTAAATGTTTATGTTTCCAGTAAGAGATAGCAGGTCAACATCAAAGCTTTCATAATAGGGAAAAAATGTCAGAGTAACTAATAACAGATTGGAAGATCAAACTCAGATTTGATATTCATAATAATATTTGTTTTGCAAACGGTTCCAATTCAATGTTTATTCTCTATCACATTGAAGTATCTAGCGTAATTAAAACATACACACTTTTCAAACTTGTTATTTTCCTTCCCTCTAGAGAACTTGGCATTTCACCTTACAAACCCATTTGTCCCCCAAAATTTTACTCCATGCTATCAAACTATTTTAGAGCAATATTATTTTATAAAATTGAAATATCCACGAAGAGAAACAATCACAAGCCACTGTTGACTAACATTGACAGAATGCCTTAACTGGGCTATGAAAGCAAGGAAGTTTAAAGACAATTTTATGAACACAAGTCTTTTAGGATAAGTCTAAGCGTGTGCTAGGTCTGGCTGGGATGGAGTTAGCTTTCCCTGCAATGGTCCACATTAGTGTTGTGCTCTATACATGTAGCTAGAACAGCATTGATCTCTCACCAATGTTTTGTCTATTGCTAATCAGTGCTGGTCACAGCACCACGACTCTCTCCCCATGCCCCAGAGCCAGCAGGCTTGAGGTGGCCAGGAGGTTGGGAGAGGACATCACCAAGGCAGCTGACCTAAACTGATGTATTGTGTTTACATGGCAAAGGCTTGGCAGCAGGGGGACTGCAGGGGTGGCATCTGCCAGATCTGCAGAGCCCAGCAGCTGCCCCATGTCAGGTCAGAGCCAGCTCCAGCCAGCTCCAAAGGGACCCGCCACTGGCCAGAGCTGAGCCAATAACCAAGGCTTTTTGCACCTCTGTGATAGCATATTTAAGAAAGAGAAAAAAAATCTGCAGTGCAACAGCAGCTGGGATGGTGAAGATTGAGAACCAGCCCTGCAGCCCCCAAGCTCAGTGCAGCAGGAGGGCAGGAGGTGCTCCAGGCACGCAGCAGCAGTTCCCCTGCGGCCTGTGGAGAGGCCCCTGGTGGAGCAGGCTGTCCCCCTGCAGCCCATGGGTCCCACACGGAGCAGATCTCCACGCTGCAGCCCGTGGAGGAGCCCCCGGTGGAGCAGGTGGATGTGGCCTGGAGGAGGCTGCGGCCCATGGAGAGCCCCTGCAGGAGCAGGCCCCGGGCCGGAGCTGCAGCCCGTGGAGAGGAGCCCACGCAGGAGCAGGGGGTCTGGGGGGAGCTGCCGCCCGTGGGGGACCCGTGCTGGAGCAGTTTGCTCCTGGGGGATGGACCCCATGGTACGGAGCCGTGTGGGAGCAGTTCTTGAAGAGCTGCTGCCTGTGGGCAGCCCACGGAGGCTCAGTTTGGGAAGGACGGCATCCCGTGGGAGGGACCCCACATGGAGCAGGGGCAGGGAGTGACCGTGAAGCAGCGGTGGAGATGAAACTCCAGACTGACCACAGCCCACTCAGGGGAAGGAGGGGGTAGATGGGAGTAAGGTGTCTTTAGTTTGCTTTTAGTTTCTCAGTGCTCTAATCTGCTAGTGATATAGGCAATAAATTACATTGATCTCTCTATGAGCCTGTTTTGCCTATGACCATAATTGTTGAGTCATCTCCCCATCCTTATCTCAACCCTTGAGCCTTTGCCATTGTATTTTCTCCCCCTCTTCCTGTGAGGGGAGGGAGTGAGAGAGCAGCTGTGGTGGAGTTCAGCTGCCCAGCTGGGTAAGAGCACCACAGCTGACCAAAGGGATATTCCATGCCATATGATGTCACACTCAGCAATAAAAGCTGGGAAAGGGGAAGGAGAGGGGGGGGTTCTTGTTACAAAGACACCTGTCCTCCACGCACAACTGCTATGCATATTGAAGTCGTGCTTCCCAGCATGTGGCCAAAACCAGCTTTTTGATGGAAAGCAGAGAATAATTGTTTTGTTTTCTCTTTGCTTCCACACAGCCTTTGATTATTTTCCCCTCTTTCTTTTACCTTTAATTAAATTATCTCAACCCATGAGCCTTTTTCTGTCCACCGTACTTTGTTCTCCCCCTCCTCTTTTGAGGAGGGGGAGTCAGGGAATGGTTGTGGTGGACCTAAGCTGCCCAGCAGGGTAAAACCACCACAAACTGCCTTAATCATTTTGGCTGACGTGGTGGTGGGAGAACTCTGATTCGTCCAATTAAAAGTTCAATAGCTGAAATAAGTCTAAAAAGGTCATGTTTAAAAGGCATTAACCATTAATCTTATTTTCAGTGCAGCTTGTTAAACTCCTAGAAGCTGTAACATCATAGACAAATTGATCAACTTTCCGACCTTTCCCTGGTAAAAACCTGTAGTTATTTAATGAAAATCCAAAAGGTTACCAATTGTTTTTCTAAAAAGCTCATCTTTCTCAGATGGAGAATTTGGTGCTGCACTGCAAAGTTAGCTTGTGGGAATGCTTAATTAGAGCATCTTTAATAAATTTTCACAGTTGTAATAAATCGATGAATTTATTACCTGTTTTTGCTAGGGGAGGAGGAAGACCTGAGGGGAAACAAGGAAAGGAGAGTGAGAGAATGACAGAGAAAGAAAGGGAGAAAGAGAAACTGTGCAAGTAAATATAAGAGTACCTATGCATAAATTCATTTCCAGTTGGCAAACCACCTTTTGCTTTGCCATTTGGATGATCCCATTCTGTTTTGTGATTCCTGTTTCAGGAAACACTGTCTTAAAGCCTGCCCTGCTTTTAAGGGATCTTTGATGAAAAAAAAAACTAAACATATGCCTTTTTGATTTTACCAAACCAGACAGAAAACAAATTTAGCAGTTTAAGTAACGTCCTCAATCACCGAGCACACTGTGGATGAGCATCTTGTCTTCAAAAGTCTTAAAAACTACAATAAATGTGCAGCAGTGTACATAAGAAATCACTCTCTTCAGTTTACTTTAGTTTCAAACAGCTTCATAACAACTATTCTATTGCATCATTTGTCTTTTCTTAGAGCACAGACTGTGCTTTTTCTGGCTATTTCAGTAAATAGCTTGTCTGCCTTAATCAGATAGCTCTTTCAGAGACAAAAGTATTTGAGGCCACCTAATCCCAGGCAAGCCTCTGCACATAACTATTGTGCTGCCAGGATATTCTGTCAGTGCATCTCGGAGGTAGGATTACTTAAAATATAGTTCTATAACCAACATATTTTAATATTACTTTCATATTTTAAAGTTTTCTGTGGCTTCCTGTATCCATCCATATGTATTTTATTCCAGATGATAGTTCTTCCTTTTTATTCTGTGTGAAAAGTAGCAATTATTTCTGAAACTTCTAGACCAAAATTATAATATTGCAAACTTTACAGCCTTCTGCATTTCTATTTCCATATCTGGAAATGTTGCCTTTTGGTGGTTTTTTTTTTTTTGGACACAAAGATCTGTGTTGACAATTTTCTGTAATTCATTCATCAGAAATTATTACTTTAGTAAGCAGAATAGTAGTATATGGACAAACTAGTATTTTATAAAACTTAACTAGTATATTTGAATAAAAAACCTACATAGTATACATTTAATGTTTACAGATAGTAATGAACTTAAGTGTTTGTGATACCAAGGCTCAAGTTCAGTAGTATTCCACTGCTCAGATGAACAAGTAACCATCACATGCAATTGAAATTCTCTTCCAAATCTTGTGGTTTGAATGACAAACTGATGCTGTTAAAATTAATATATTTCCAACCAGGCATGGATATAGTGTCTTGTCATTACCTATTGTATTATCTGGTTTGTTAGCAATTCTTTTAGGTTTACTTTTTTTTTTATTGGTTTACTCGGGACTAACTTGGCCTTTTTATAGGTTTTACTCCTAGTCTGCAGAATAAACTGTTCTGTATTATACCCTATTAGACTAACTACTACTTAAAAAAGAAAAAAAACTGTTCTGATATACAAATTGTTATTTTCAGGGTACAGCACTAAATCAACATAGCTGGAACTTCACTAACATTATAGCGTTGCCCAATTTTTTTTGCCCAACACCATCATGTGCCAGTTACATCTTCCATTACAACTGGATTTTTTTCCTATTTCCAAGTCAGCTTGTTTATCAGCTATTTCCTTCAACTCATCTGAAAAAACTCAAAATCTAACTCCACAAGTTGAGACTCTGGAATTTTCTGAATACTCTTTCTTCCCCCCTTTGACTTTTGTATACGTAAAATGATTTCACCTCAATATTTTCAGTCACGTCTCAATAAATTCTTTGTCTATTATGTTTTATCCCTATTCAAGGATTAGTAGAAGTGTGTATATCAACCATGTATGTTTGATAGTGATGATATAACCTGTCAGCTAGAGGGAACCTCCATGAAGTAATTTGTCATCACGAAGAATACTGACAGAAGCTGTTGCAACAAGAGGCTGAGCATCCTGCATTACAACAGCAGGTACTTTTTGTGTTTCCACTTCCTCTGGACCCCCCAGCATGCCAGTATTAAATTCACCAATCCTTTCTAAAGCATGCAACTTCTGTAAGGGTGACAGCAGCCACTCTGGAGAACTGCAAGCTGTGAACCAAAACCATATCTAAAAGCATCAATGTTTGCAATTACAAGAGTTTGCTGGAGTATCAGACTCTTGATTAAAAAGTTGACATGCTTGTACTTTCACTTCAGTAGACAAAGAGAGGATTCACATTATTAGCTAATACGTTGTACTTGAAGTCAAATACCTTGGTGACTCGAAACATCCTCTGAAGAAAAAAAAACAAAACAGAAAATAACACAGAAAAACACAGCCAATACAAAACAGAAACCTTCTCTTTCTCGTCCACATTAGCAATAAATGGTTGTCATTTCTAGATTCATGTCAAGTATTTTTACAGACATATATAGACAAATTTCACAGAAGTCCATTGAAAATTATAAAAGGTTTTCCTTCCAATCATCTTTATTAACTGCTGTTATCAGCATATGTAACATTTGATCCAACTGCACATAAAACTATATATACAATGAATCTTGTGAGAAAAAGATGTACTTACACTAGAAGTCCTATTGGTAATGCTGAGCCATATATACAATATACATATATATAATTAATTTTTTGAGAAAAAATTGTACTTACACTAAAGGTCTATTTGTAATGTTACATTATTACCACGATAAAGTGCTTGTATGAAGTCTTAAAGCTATATTTCAACAGTTATTCAAATTACCTTTACCACAGGAAAACAGAATTCACCCTGGAAAAAATGGGTTTTGATAGTACTAGAAAGAAGACTAAAAATATATTTTATAGCACCAGAAAGAAGACTACAAAAATATATGTATGCCATTGTATGTTGTACGAACAAGAAAGAAATTAATGTCATGTAATAACATAATTCCCACATGAAATAGTTATGCAGGTATTACAAGTTTCTATAGGCATTAATTAATAGGTATTGATACTCATAGCTCTTAATAAAGCCAATAGAATTTTGGGGGAAATCAAATATTTGGTATACAAGAAAAATAACCTATGGATGGACAGTTTTAAAAAAAATATATATAAACTCTAACACCACTCAATTTAAAAAAAAAAGTCAAGATTACATTTATCCTTCTATATTAAAATTTCCATTGAATATCTAACTTATTTCCTTGTTCACTGCTGATTGAGTTATAAAGCTGTCCACACAAGCAGCAATAACCGTATTTACACTGGATGCAAGGCAGTCAAGTTTTCCGGTTGGCAGAACACATTTCCCAGACAAAATTATTTACTTTAGATAGCTTCTGTGAGTACAAAGGATGCTGGAGTGATAAGTCTTTTTGCCTCCAGCTGAGGCAAAAATTGGCTTTTATTGGAGTGTTTGTATCACCACCTATATGCCATGTCCTTTCAGTCACCTGAATACCAAACACTGTTTCAATGTGAAGCATAACACTCTGAAAAAGCACTAATTAAAAATACTTTCACTATTTTTTACTTTTTAAAATCTGAAAAAAGCAGAAAAGGAAAGAGGAAACAGAAAAAAGGACTGTGATGTTTTCACATGCTTTTAAAAACTGTTTGCCATTTGTTCCTCTCTAATCAAAATGCTTACATTTTTGCCTATAACTACAGGCTCTTCTGAATTTTAAACAAGAACAGGCAAGAATCTTTCCAATAAATGTTTTTCATGTCATATTTATTCCCCTTGGATTTTGTTTTAGATGAAGATTCTATCATTAATCATATAAATCACAAAAGTAGATACTTTGCAGGTAGAAAGAATTACATACCTTATATTGGATAAGGAGACCATAAACCAAAATATTTTTCTTTTTCACTTCCCTCGCAAATTTCTTGATCTTAGTTAGTTCTTCCAACCCAATGCTGAAAGAAATATTTTCTGAAATATTCAAGTGCACCTGCAAAGGAACAGATATGAAAAAAAAAATCTACTTTTTCAAAGCATGTTATTTTAGACTGCCAGTTTTTAATAGCTCATACCATTGTTAAGAACACACAAGAACACAGGCTAATAAAGGTTTTTCTTATTTTCTATTCACATTGAATTCCATCACTTATATATTTAGTGACATGACAGTTATTTCTTTTCAAAGAACGGTGAGACCAATATGCCAGAACAAAGCAGAACACAATGTTGTAACTGTGTATTAAAAATATTTCATTAAATCAGAAAACAAACAACATTCTTTCCTAAGCTCTAACCTAACTTTCACAGATTTTTACTATCAGGAAAATAGAGAAATACAGATGTTTTTCTCAAGCACGTTAAAGGTTTTCAAAATGGAACTGCATTCTTCAAAGCTTTATTTTCAATTTACTACCTTCTCAGTGTAGAATATTAATAGCCTAAATCAGATTCAACAAAACACTTATTCTACCTAATTATAAGATTTTCCTCCCACTGTCTAGTTTTAGGTACTTGTTAGGAACAACTGATGGATGAATTATATCATCTGAACTACCATAAAAGAATGAAATGTATCATTTTTTCTTAAAGCTATCTTCAAAGGTGTTCACCTAAATGCACATGCAGTAGGCCGCTCAAGAAAATACACTTTCATTAACAATGGTGCTGGATGCTACAAGGACTTTGAGATCTACTATCGTAGGGGCAAAACCTCAGTTTCACAGTGAGTATGTGTTACTATTGTTTGCATCTATACATACTTCTCTGGGAATATTAAGTCCAGAATATTTATAGCCGCAATCATTTAAACAAAGCTCTCACGTTCCATGTGTTACAGAAAAAAAAAAAAAAAAGACCTTCATTCAAATCCAGGGTAGGAGCTGATGCCAGCTAGGAGGCTGGCAGTGTTTTTAACACTGTAGTGTTACTCATTTGTGAGTGACTTATGAATGGACCTATTAGAGCAGACGCAGAGGAGAGACACAAGGATGATCAAGGGGCTGGAGCACCTCTCTTATGAAGACAGACTGAGAGAGCTGGGGTTGTTCAGCCTGGAGAAGACAAGGCTCCAGGGTGACCTCATAGCGGCCTTCCAGTACCTAAAGGGGGCCTACAGGAAAGCTGGGGAGAGCCCCTTTACCAGGGTGTGTGAAACGACAAGGGTTAATGGTTTGAAACTAAAAAAGGGTAAATTTAGCTTAGATATTTGGAAGAAATTCTTTACAATGAGGGCGGTGAGGCACTGGAATAGGCTGCGTGGAGAAGCTGTGGATGCACCATCCCTGGAAGTGTTCAAGGCCAGGCTGGATGGGGCTTTGGGCAACTTGGTCTGGTGGAAGTTGGGGTTGGAATTAGATCATAGAATGGCTTGGGTTGGAAGGCCCTTAGTTCCAAGCCCCCTGCCATAGGCAGGGATGCCACCCACTAGATCAGGTTGGCCAAGATAATCTTTAAGGTCCCTTCTAACCGAAACCATCCTATTGTTCTAATTGATTAACAATTCTAAGTTAATTACACATCCCCAAAACTTAACAGAGAGAAATGTTTTCTAAAATTCTTGATAAAGGGTTAATGAAAACATTCTCAGTCCAGAAAAGTACATTCTGCATATCCACTATACCTGTAAATGGGCGAAAGATTTGGAGGTGTATCACTACTATGATTAAAGGCAGAAAGAATTTACCTTGGTTTCAAAATTCAGTAAAATTAAAGCTCCACCCTGAACTTCCTCAGAAATGGCATCAGAAAAAAAAGAGTCTAGAAATAAAGTTATAAATCTTTCCATGGAATTAGAGTATCTCAGTCTATAAGACAACAACATACAGTTACTGAGTATATCAGGTTTTGTAAAATACTACTTACCTTCATGATATCTCATTTATTTGTTAAAAACAACAATAACATTTCATAACTTTGACCTCAGATTAAACTTAACTTGAGAAGTAAACTCTCAGTTTTGCCTCCAGATCACTAGACTACATGACTACACGCTTCGGAAACTATTCAGGCTCTAGGTAAAATAAATATTTATTTGTTTTTCAGTGGCTTCCTATAAGGAATTAGATTATGAAATCACAACAGATTATTATGCATTATTAATGGAGAATATAATATAGACCAGAGACACACACTTTGGTGAGATATGGCATTAATGATGCTCATTCAACCCAATACTTCTCATCCCTATCTATAAAGTCAGACAATATAACAACAGAATTGTATCTGGTTATACTACACAGAGACTTTCAAATCTCATATTTTCTCCTTTTAAACAGATTGAGTAAAATAAAAGTCATGTACACCTTCAGCTGTCATCCACATGAAACATTAAAATTATTTTGGCAACAATATTCTAATGAGAATTTTAGCCAAAAATGTAGTTCAAAAATTTTGCCAAGTACCAGAACATATTTCAGTGTTATAACATCTTGATGTTTTATATTGCAAAGTACTTCTCAGTTCTTTTTTAATATTTGAACCAGAAAAGCAATAATAATTTTTAAAACTTTAAATAAAACAGAAAACACAGAAAAAATATAAAGCCACTTAATTTTCTTTCAGCTGAATATTCCAGAGTACACCATTTGCAGCAACCCAGTACGAGATGGAGCACAACAATAAAGCAGGAGTTAACAACTCAGTATGAATAGCCAAAATAAATCTTTTACAGATCTACATAACTAATAATCGGCATTTTGCTACTATTGGTTTATTCCTGACAGTATGGAGTACATTTGCTGAAGCACAAATGACACATTTTACAGTCTAATTCACAGTTCAAAGTTTCAATTATATTCAGAGATATCAGTGTCTCTTGAAATAGTCTAAATCTGGTGTAACACTTTATTATTAGCAGTTATTTACAGATACTTTCTACAAGGAATTTTTAAGAGTTACCTACCAAAATAAGAACCACTGGATATAAGAGAGGAACATTTGATTTTTCTAACATATCCACTAGTTGCTGGATTTCTTCAGTAGCATACTCTTTATCCTAAATGAAAAAAAAAAAATGTTTAGAATTACTGAAAATATCAAAAAAAATATTTCATAAAAATGGTATTCAAACATCTATCACTTACCAAAAAAGATACGTAACTCTTGGGGGCGGGGGTGAAGGGGTGTTTGGTTGGTTTTATATTTGTAATGCTTTTGCCAGGTAAATTATGGTTGTTTGAAACAAAATTGAGATTAAGAATATTACCCTTAAGAAATATATATAACAACCTTAAGGGTCTTGTTTGATCTCGGACAAAGTTCAACAAAAATCTTCCTGTTCGCATACAAGGAGCCAAATATAGATTGCAAAGCATGCATGTGTCCAAAATGGGAAGCACTAATGAAGACCACAAAAGCAATGCACAGATAACTATACGTGGTATACCTCTTCATATTGCATCCCTCTTGTTCAAGAATTCATGAGTGGTTTAACAACATACTGAAGGAATTGCAAAATCAGGAGTAAAAGAATGGACCAATATGTCAACGGTCCACTTTGGTGCATATCAGAAACACCAAACAATGGAATGGATACAAACCATTTGTTATTCAAATATGTAATTATCTACTATTACTAATAAGTTTAAGTGCAAAACTAAAAGCATGCTTCTTTTCAACTTACATTGATGCAAAGAAAATTGTAGCACTCTCCTGAGAAGATGTTTTGTAGATGGCTATCATTTTTGCTTAGAGATATCGATATAGCTTCAACCTGATCAGAAAAAAATATATTACTTCTTCACAAATTCAACTTCAGACTTAACCATCTGCTAAAGCTTACACAATTATCACAGAGATTGTTAATTCAAATGGCATAAAACTGGCAGTTTGTATTTCCAATAAAAGAGCTAAAATCTGCTCAGACTTTCAGGTCACTCAACAGTGAAGCATGGAGTCCAGAACTCCACCGTTTTCTGCAAGTATTTGCTGAAGCGTACTGCTAGAGGGAGCCATTCCAAAATCAGCCCTGGAAGTATCATCAGACACTAGAGTTACAGCCTGGGGTAGGATGTTCAACTCCTCCCAGAGATGAAAGACTATTAATACGATCAAGACAACCTATTGACTTTAGATCTCTGATTCTAAGCAACTCTTCATAAAGTTCAACAAATACACATGATTTCAATCACGTTCAACAAATATATATTGTCTTCATATAACTAAAATAAAATAAATGAAGGGCCAGGTATGAAGGACCAGATGCACAGGTATTCCAGGATTCTGTTATGACAAGAATCATTTAGAATTTCTCCTGAAAAGCATTTCCATGATGAATACTTTAGAATACCTTCTTAATCACAAACATATTTATTTTGTAACCTTTAGCTATAACATCAGCTAAGAAATGATCTTATCCTAATTAAAATAAAAAGTAGATTCCACTACATCACCAGCTTCAGGCTTGCCTTAAGGAAAATAGCAATCCAAGTTTCACAAGGGAATTTTTTTCCTTAAGAGAAGATAACATTTTGAAGCCAGTAAAAAAAGTTTTTTTTTGTTCGTTTGTTTAAAAAAAGCCAAAAACCTTCATGTGGCTTCTATTACACCAGCAAATCTCACCGTGCCACTACTCACGTGCTTTATTTCTGCCCAGAACAGAGTGTATGCTAGCTGCAAACAACAGAATTGATCCACTGCTGTGCTCCCTCAAAACGTCACTGAATCCACAATCCAACAGAAGTACCAAATACCACATTTTTAAAACAGCTATTGTTATCTAAAGTTGTATTTGTTTATTTTTGAAATAGTTGGACAGCTAACTTGTTTGCAAAGAAAGATGGTTTGAAAACCCAAAGCTGAGATCTATGTATTAAAGATTTTAGAAACTTTGGGGCTGAAAATTTGATAATGCAGCCCTAAATAGTTGATATTTAAAGAGTTTAAAAAAGATGCAGAAGGCAAGAATTGCTAAAACTACTTTAAGAAATGCAGTACTCCAGTGCTGTTCCAGCTTGAACTTCTGCTGAAGTAAAATCAGAAATCCTCAATGCCTTCATGACCTATTGCAACGTAGTGCAACAAGCATGAAAGCACGCAAGACTTTTCAGAAGGTAAATAGAACGTGACCCAAAGCCCTTCTTTTTCTTTTCTTTGAGACACCAGCATACATGATGCTTAAGTATTCCAGAATATGTAAAGATTAATTAAGTGTATTAATTTTTATTTAAATTGAACAATTTGATAGAGCAGTATATTGAGATTTTGTTTTACAGACATATTATTCAGTAAAAATGAAATAAGATTTGTCTCTTGAAAAAGCACGGGTAGGACTATATTCTGTAAGGGGTGGAACACAAGTAATATGTTACCAAGACAAACATATGAGTGGTATACACATACACACCTCTGTTGCTGCGTTGTTCAACTTAAGAGCTCACTTCTCAAATCTTTACAAATGTAAAATATCTCTTAGCTTCCAAAAGAACCCTTCCTCTACATGAGATGCCAAATTATGCCCCTTTCCTTTCACGACTTCAGTGAAATTAGGCTTCCAAACAAGCACAGGCTCACACAGCACACATACTCCTCTAATAGCATCATGAAAACATGAACATGAGAAAGCTATGTCTGCACATCTGTAATTTTTTGTTTGTAAAGTTGACTAGCAAATTCCAAACTAGCCAATTTAGCTTCCATGTACATCCAGTGTTTCCTTATATCATCAGTTTTGACTTGAATTGGAATACTAAAAAAAAAAAATCCGCTGACTTGAATACACTTTTCTGCAAACAAATGAAAAGTAATTATTAAACAGGAATTCTTACAGTGAACTCAGCAGAAATAGATTTTTTTTTTTTTTTTTTTAAATTATGAAAGCATGTCTCTGAAAAGGCTCTTAGTGGAGTTACTTGTCAATTTATTTGTTAAAAGGCAGATTCCAGAGCAACTGGGGCAGATCATCCAAAAACCTTTCTACGCAGTGCCTATTCCAAAGTTCTGAAAAAGCAAATGATCATAACGTATGTGTTACTATTTTTATTTCTCAGGCAATCTCCCAGTCATGACGTGCTTTTTATTTCTGTTTCTAATGACGTGTAGAATCAGTATTTTTTGTGCAGTATTTTGAAAGATACACTGATCATCTCTGTCTCTTAGTTTTATCCCAGGTTTCTTGTCTAATGTTTTCAAGCCATAGAAGACACTTTATCATTGATGATAACCCATATTTTAATTTTCATCTCATTCAAATACGGATGTAAGTACCCTTAAGCAATGATCTTAAGAGAGGGACTCTGTCAAGGAGTGTAGTGATAGGACAAGGAATAATGGCTTTAAACTGAAAGAGGGTAGATTTAGATTAGAGGAAAATTGGAAGAAATTCTTTACAATGAGGGAGGTGAGGCACTGGAACAGGCTGCCCAGAGAAGCTGTGGCTGCCCCAACCCTGGCAGTGTTCAAGGCCAGGCTAGATGGGGCTTTGAGCAACCTGGTCTGGTGGGAGGTGTCCCTGCCCATGGCAGGGGGTTGGAACTGGGTGATCTTTAAGGGCCCTTCCAATCCAAACCAATCTATGATCTGACCCATGACAAAATAGTTCAGCTGGTCTCAGAGGCTTTCAACGCGTATCTAGGAAACACGATTCAGGAAGCAGCGATTCAATAGCGGATTACCCATGAGAAAGAAGACAGGTGAATAACAATTCTTGCTACCAAACTGAAAACTTCAATACCTTGTCAATTAACTAAAATTAATTCTTCTTCTATTTGGATAGTTAGCATGCAAAAGTATTTCTTTAAATTATTTATGGAAGTTACCACGTAATTACAATACTACTTGAGATAACAGAAATTACCTAAAATTCCACCTCAGTAAAAAGTGTCATGTTCAGGGGTTAAACAGAACAAAAGTAAGGGGATTTGCCTAATTACTTCTGGTTGGTTTAGGAATCAATATTCAGGTAGTATAAAGAGGCAGAGGTGGTGAGGGTTTCTTTTTGTTTGTTTTTGTTTTCAACATGGAGATAAGAATAATAAAAATGTTTTTCTTAATGTTTCTCTACTTGTCAGACAACCTGTGGTAAAGTTTCAATTTTATTTAACATCATTTTTTCATAAAATCAATCAATAACACCAGGACATTAGCAATTTGTAAAAGTTAAAATGTATCAGAATTCAAAGTCACAATCAATACCAGTCTAGCAGACGGACAATTAAACGATTAAGAAATTATCTCTTTCTCACTGAAAGACTAATTAGTGAAACTTTAGTCCATTCCTAACTGAATAGGACCAAATATTTTGATATACTGCTTGTGGATACTTATCTAGTCACAAAAATAACATACAACTTTGTCTAATCACGTTTCATACACAGGAGGAATTTGTCATTGAATAAGCAGGAGTAGCTAATTCTCAGGTATGGAAGAAAACAGCTTCAGCCCCCATTTAAGTCTGATTGCTTCCAAAGAAAGAGGTAAATAAGAAATTCAAGGAAAGACAACTTATGCCTTCCATAGTAAGTTATTTTCAGCAAAAGTATTCATTTATTAGATACACGATTTACAGTAACACTTTTAAAATACCTATTCAGAAAGTATTTTGCAAGCAATAACTTCCTTCACTTTATCTCACCAGTTCATGTCTTTTTTTCATGTTATTGGTGTTACAGATTCATGATAATGTTATTGCAGACTCTCTCAGAAACCTCCCTAACAAAATGTCTTTTGGATTCTTCTTTAAAGATTCTTACTTAGAAGCTGACAAACATATTAAAAGTAAATATGGTGGCTAGTATGCACTAGTATCAAAACTATCAGAAATGCTAAACTATTGACCATACTTAGAGTTCAAATTTCAGATTATACATACCCTACCGTATGCTTCTCAATCAGTGTCTTAACTAGACTGATTACCCTCTAATTAGCCCTTTTGAATAACCCAGATTTCAGTGCAGTAAGTTTAATATAGTTAAAGTAATTAACATGTTGTACAGAATCAAATCTCTCACAAGGATACTACACTTCACTTGAGAAACACCTTCTTTCTAAGGTCTTTCAAATTTGGGAAGTACCATATAATGCTAACCTTGAAAATTATCTCACATGATTAAGGATGTTTCAGGGAACAATACAATACAGGGATCTTGATGGAGTTCTTTCTCAAATGTCACCTTGCAGGAATGTTTTAGAAGTACTGAGTAGAAATTTAACAAAACTTGAATATGAGGAAACAAAACACGGATCAAGAGAAGAGAAGAATGGTGCTAGAAGTCATCAGTTAAGCTGATTTAATAGAGTGATCAAAAAAAAAATCAGTCCCATATCAGGAGGAATCCTTTCACTTTACTCCCTCATTACCTTGTTTGTGGTCATTTTATCTGTAGTTTATTCAAATGCATCATAGGTTCAGATGCCTGACCAACCGAACAGCTAATTGCTTCTACAATGAAAAGCTCCAAGGATGTTGCAGATTTTAATTGGTTTTGGCACCAGGCTGACTTTTAAGTTCGGGTTTCATAAAGCTGGTTGTTAGAACATAAATTCTTTGTTTTTTCTTACTGGATTGGAAGTGTTTCTCATGGTATTATTAATGTGGTTATATGTAAATGTAATAGAGATACATAGGAGTGTGTAAGTCAATGTTTAAAGAAGTTTGTTTTTTTCCCCAATATGGGAAAAATATCTTCCTAGCAGTACCAGAATAGCTTAGAGAGAAAAAAGTAAAACTAGTAACAGATCTAGTATCAGTAAAGTGGAAGAAGACTTCTGCTCCATCATACAGCTATTCAGACAACAAGAAAATCTTATTCAACTCTGCCAATATTTTGTACTTTAAAATGTAGACATGTAATAGATAAAACCCATGATTTTCCCTACTAAATACAACTATTTCCAAATAAGAACTGAAAGTACAATATCAAGTTACATTTCCAGATGTAAAACAGCAAGTTTGCTATACAAGAACATCCCATATGAACTGAACACAGAAAACAGATCAATAGACATGAACAAAAGCTATTATAAAAGTAAAGCTATGCAAATTGGGAAACCTATATTTTTGAACAGTTAATTCTGCTCTATTTCTCTGGGAAAGATGTTATCTCATTACATAAGACATAATTAAGAATTACTCCGATAACGCTCAAGATTTGTCTTATTACTAAATGTTAATCATCTTTGGGAAAATGCAAATATGTGATAGTCCCATTATTAGGAATAATGAAAAAGGAAAAGATAATTAAATGCCAGTGGAAAATTCCATCAATATTCTACAGCAATGCTTCAAGAAGCATTCAGTATGCGTAAGTGTACTTCCATATCTCTCTACAAAAAGGCTGATTAACTTTGCATTCACAATTGTGCAAGAACACAACTTACTCTTTAATTCATTTGGACTTTAATTCAGACTTCAAAGTAACAAAAGCATTTCCTCTGTAACATATTTGTAACAATTCAGGCTTACTGAATTCATAAAAGCTAAAGAAAATGACCTCTCTCTTTTCTGGATCCAATTTCTCCTCTAATCTAATATAAACATTTTAAAGAGCATCTGTATGATCCCTCTCTATAGCATAATTAAGCAGAAGATGCTTCTTTCTTGGTAACTTCTACACCTGGTGTTAATCCTTTTTAATAAATACTCAAGTGACACAGAAGGTCTCAGTTTCTGTATTCGGAATTTATACCATTTCTTACGAGTTGTGACAACATAAAATTTTAAATTAATCACACAGTTTACAATCACAGAGTTGTACTTACTTTTACTTGGTTTTTCAGAGATTCATGAAGGAGAAAACCTGCTTGTATAACAGCTTCCTTCACATCAGTAATAATACAAATTTGTTGTGATAGGCTGTCTGTTATCAAGAAAAAAATGCAAAAAAAAATATATAATTACTTATCTGCTAAATATAATGTTCAATTCATATACTGATGTCTTTTGACTTCTCTTTAAACAAGCCTCCATAAAAGATACACATTTTTTGCATGTGGAAAGTTTTTTTTTTGTCTGTTTGCTTTTATACATAATTACACACCACATAAATTCAATCAGACGCATTTAAGATTATTTAAGTAAACATCTCATTTTCTATTGTAAACTCGAAGACTTGTTTCAAAAAAAGAATTTTAAAACTGATGTAGAGTTAGTATTATTGGAAAGTGACTTCTGTATTTAAAACAATTCTTGTGAGTGGAAACAGTGAATTAACCACTGAGGATCCCCAAAATGATTCTATGAATCAAGGACACTTATGGCCAATATACATTGCATGACTACAAAAATCAACTCTCTTGATATTAAGTTAGCAAGAATGGGGTGGGGTGGAGATAGAAGAGAGAACAATAAATACCTGCTTATAAACCATCACAACCAGATGAAAGTGAGAATAAAAAAAATGCATGGCCAGTTCTCACAGGACTGGAAATCACAGAATATCACAACTGTGGGAGAAATTGTCTTCCCATAGATTCACTGGGCAAAAATATCCTGAACATGCATCAAAGTTGGCTTCTACTTACTATAGAGTAACTTTACAGTCTAAAAGAATGGGTCAATGGGAAAACCATATTGAATTAATTTCTTATCAGCAGAAAGCAACCAGTAGATTGAAATCAGAGTGCAAGAGCCACATGAATTTAGTACTATACAAGGAATGCAGATACCCTACTGATACAAGATAGATGTACATAATAAAATAGACTGGCGTATCTGATTTCAAGAACTCAGATTCTGTGGAACTAGGTAATTTAGCTAAGAAGGTCAGATTGGAGCTATTACAAAAATCTACATGTGGAAGGCTGTGGAATCCAAAAGGGCACCACAACTTCAACAGTTCTTTTTAAAAATAAGTCAGTTTTCAACAAGCAGTGTCAAATGTAACCTCACAAGAGGCTGCTGAAAGATTCTAACTATAGAAACCCACCTCACTCCTCTCCCATTCTCCTTAAACCTCTGACTTCCTGTAATGTACACAAGAAAGGAGAGAAGACTCCAAAAAAGGTGACTAAGAGTTGCAGGATGAATTTAATAAGAAAGTGATGAAAAGTGAAAACATTGGAGGAGTAATGCAATGCTGAAATATGAAAAAATGAAAGTACTGATAACGTACACATTGGAAAAATACTGCATGCTTTTAAATGATTAAGAAAAATGTACAAAGGAAATCTGGGAAATCATTGTTTATAAAATCATTATAACAAAGCAATAGTTTGCTATAATAGTTTGCTGCTCTAGCTGAGGTTTAAAACTCACTTCCAATTTAAATATCAACACTATCAAGGGCCGATAAAATCCTTCCATTAGTTTAGATGGTCTACTCCTTTGCTGTATTATGGGAAGGAAGGCTAAGTATAGCTTCCCTCTTCAAGACTGCTTGTGTCCCACCTCTGAGAAGCTGATCCATCGAGCTGTCACTCAGCATAGCCACCAGGAATGCAGAGAAGGCAGCTGGATGCTGGCTCCCAGCTCCTTCTGACTTCCTCAAGTCTGCTGGCTACATGCAGCATTACACTCCTGGTTTTCAGGAGTCTGTGTCTGGGTGAATCAAACAGACAGTCTGGAAAGCCATGTCACAGCCACGTCATGAACCATATAATTATCAGCTAACAAGATTTTGTTTTTCATCAGACCACTTGATAATTCAGACTGGAAGGGACCTGAGTAGCTCTCCAAACTCCTGCTCAAAGCAGCATCACTTATGAGGCCAGGCCTGGTTGCTCAGCTCCCTAACCCCCTAGATCTTGAAAACCTTTGAGGATGGAGCCTGCACAACCTTTCAAGGGAACATGTTCAATGCTCCATTGTTCTCATGGTGAAAGTTTTGCCTTTTAGTGAGCTGTAACCTCCCTTGTTCCAATTTTTTTCGTTACTTCTTTCCCTCTCACCATACACCACCGTTCTATTTCTGTTCTCCTCTTTCATGATCTACCTTCCTTCTCATCTACCCAAGTATTATTTTTTTAATTCTTCCCCTCCCCCCTCTTATTATATTACCTAATCAAAATCTCTCTTGCTCTGGCTTCCTCTTCCTCTACTTATCTTACACTTATTTCCCTGGAAACCTCCTCTTCCCAACACCTGACTCCCATTTACTCTTGACTTCTTCCCAGCTGCACCTGATTAAGCAGTAATCCTCCCAACACCACAACACATTTAACATGAATTCAGAGCATATTTTGGCATGAAATTAAAAATAGTTAAAACTCCTTTACGCTGCCAAATTCTGATCAATTAAACATTAAATTTTTCCATCAGGAAGTGGTAGGATTTTCATTAAAGATAAATCAGAATTTCGGAATTCATTCCATTAAATGTCTCTTTCTCTACAGTGAAATCCTTAATGTTGCATCAGGCAACAAAGCAAAGGTTTTTTAGTGGTATTTTTCCTTCCCTACTTCAGGCATCCCTGGTGCAGACACCTGCACCTAAACTACTCACACCGAGCACCTTGTACTCGCAACAAAGAGGTACTTCTAGGAAGCAATTTATCTGCCACGTTTCAGTTGTTCACTTTCAAATAAGATTAATCGTTCCCTAGACGACACAGACTAGATCACCACCAGCTGTAATGGCAGTTATCGGTTACTAATTTAAGATATAAATACTTGATGTCAAAAATAACTACATTTAGTTACATGAATCCCAACTTCACAAAATCTTCCCTTAATATTTTCTGTCTGCAGACTTGTGGCAGTTACATGCCAATGTTACTGTTCTTTATCCCTTATACCTCACTGAGCACCTTCTACATGTGTCATTCCTCTCCTCTCCATATTGGTACATGTGAATTTCTTCCATAAAAAAAAAAAAAAAAACACACAAAAAAACAACTTTCTGGTATTTTTTCTTGGACAACGCATACCTGGCTATAATGAAAGATTTCCTGACATTAGCTTCTAGAACATTATCATGTATTGATGTATTTTCACATTAAACTATTTTTGCAACATTATAATACACCTGAATGAATTTATAAATTAATTGAATTTGGTGGTCATTACTTCAGTAAAATTGTCATTACCATGCAAAAAATGCCCATTCAATTCCCACTTTTCAATTCCCACTGACAGAAAAACAAGAATTCATATGCACACCTGTATTTATATAGCAACATTAACTATTTAAATAATACTCAATATACTGATACATAATTAAATTATTTACATACATATATTAAAAATAACCCTTTTATAACAACCCTGCAAAAATGCTATTAAAAGGTCATTCATTAATCAGGGGTTTTGCTTGTATTACCTAAATATTCAGCTGAGATACAGCCCTCCTGGTTTCTCTGCCACAGATACACTGCACTAAGAAAATCTGTAGTAGAAGACTACACAATACAGCATGTTAGGCATTTAAGATTATTCCAGCCCAATAAGTATAGGTAGATTTCAGCAGATTCATTTTTAAAGTGTCATAAAAATATCTATATAATCTCTATTTTTGCTAACAGTAAAACTATAAACAATATACCGTGAAAAAGTGTTTTCTAAAATCTTCAGAATTTCATAATAAATATGAGAATTTCAGCTGAGATGTAAATATTTGAAGCTCTTGGAAATTAAAATGGAGAAAATACACCTTTAGCTTAAATGTGTATTTTAACTTTCAAGACAAAAATATCTTAAACCAAAAAGAATCTAGGTTAAAACTGAAATTAATTTTCAATTGTTCTATGCCCTGCTTTGGTATCCTGAAAACATTACAACACAAAACTGTTTTAGGTCACATTATTATTCAGTAACACCTGTTATAGTCTTTATCCTAGGATCTCACCCAAAATTATAAAATTAAAAAGTGTACAGGTTAACAGAACTACCTTAGTTTGAAAATATATTGTGTGCTTTCACAAACTACTTAAAGTTTTACCCTGAAAAGCACGGCACAAACAACGAGCAATTATAATACCACTGTTTGAATACAGATCATAAATATCGCATCCTACAGAATTAATACCATAAGAATAAAAATACATCTGAATGGCAAATGGGTAGGTTTTGGCCTACAGACATATTTTTTTTCTTTTAATTGCACATATATGTGTATACATACACTATATTTACATGTCATCCCATTCTTGGTCTGTCATTACAGTTCCTACTGTTTTGGAAGCATACCCTATTCATCAAATAGTTTTAAACTTTGCAGTGAACTCAAAATAAGAAATCAGTTTATCAGAACCCCATTTTCATTTTCTACACAGCAATGGCTTGACTGCTCTGGAAATTCAGTATGGTTCCCCCTGGCATTTCCAGTATCTCATAATGGAGTTGTTTCTACTACTGTAAACATAAGAAAAATGAAATAAGTATTGCCAAGTATCTAGTTCATTCATGCTTAACAGCATGAGTTGAAACTGTTATTCGTACAACACAGGTAACCAAAAATATCTAATGATTTTTGTTTACCCATTTCACATTTCTTTGTAGCCACAAAAAAACCAAAAGCCAAACTTGGCACTGCCTCTACCACTATTAACATACAAAAAAAGAGGAATATTTTGTGGTAGAAGACAAGGAAGAGGGTTGTTTTCATCCAACAGTAACTGTTCCGAGAAGTACCTCCCCACCTGCCAGTTTATTTTTTGTCTCACAGTGAAGAACAGCCACCGGTTAATGGACACTACAGTGTGCCCATGAAACAGCAGCCTAACTCTAGCAAGATCAGTTCTTTGATTAAAAAAAAAAAATCATGTGGGTTCTTCATATAACACAAGATATACTAAGTAATTCCCAGCAGCTTAAAAAAGTTCACATATATTTTGATATTTTTCTTTGTAATTGCAAAACTTAATTGTGCATACATTCATACGAGCAGATATTTATACAACCAAATATGAGGGTGAAATACCCAATCTGCAAGCACACATCTGTGAAAAAGTCATTGCAGAAGAAGGGCCCTTAAGAAAAGAAAAACAAGGAGGAGAGAGTCAAACTCCAAATTAGAAGCAACATTTAAAGTTTACATGTTGGAACTAGAGTTCAAAGATACTTACCCTGAGGGCAGTAGTCCTAATGGAAATTTTTTTAGGATGTTTTGTATTAGCCTGATCTTAACTACATTTCTAGATGAGTCACCCTTATTGTAAGATGATGTTTTCTTACTTTAAGACTATTAAAAACAGGCGTGTGCCACCTTGTCTGCATTCTCTACAAGTTCATACCTGCTTAACTAAAGAAAAGTGCTAAATTTAATGTTTATAAAACAAATGGTAGGACTTTTAGATTTACATAATGCAGTTGTAAAAGAAACTTGAGGAAATAAGGAAAATTAATAAGACATTTTAAGAAAAGTCTCAGAAGATAAATAACAATCTATTTGCATTAGTAAAGTCTTTCTTTGTATTGCCTTGAATATGAATGATGTACGTACCTATAAATTTATGAAGTACAACAATGTGTGGATGCATGTATGTTTTTCTTATCTCTACCTGAGTCAAGTTTAGAAAGCTGAAATTTGTCCATTATTATTACATCTCCTTAGGCCAGCAGCTAAAAATCTAACTGTGCTTCTATGAAATATTTGGGTCTTGTTGCTTAGGTAGAATTACATTTATAATACAGCTGACTAAAGAAACAGTCTCATAATTATAATCAAATGATTAATTGTATTTTCTTCAGACATCTAATTGCCAGGCATTTATTACCATAATCATTTTTGTTTGTTTGCATAGTTACATAATTATAATTTTATATGTGGATGAAGAAATGCAAGAGTACCTCAAAAGTAAACAGGATAGCAAAATAACATGTCACATGGAAGCACGAGGAACATGTTTCTTAGCAAAACTGTCCACAGGCACTAAAGTAACCTTAATATTCTAGCATAAAAACTTAAGCATTTAAAGATCATTTGAACTAAGCTCATAATTCGCAACCAAGTCACTACTGAAAACCAGAAAGTGAACAGTTGGCTGAATAATTCTCATTTAAACAAGTACTGTTAACAGAGCTTAAATGGATTTTCTAAATAAAAAAAACAGGTTAACAGAAAAGATAATTGGCATTCTCTGAAGGTGAAGGAAACCAAACTTTCAGTCACTAGTAGATGATACGAAATGTATCATCCCACAAATATACACAAATGTAGATGATTATGAAATTCAGAACACTAACCACAAAATTAAATGTGTATACACAAACACTCTCAATTCCTAAATTCATCCAGTGATACAATGTGCATCCAGTAAGCTGGATCACTTATTAATAAATAAAGAAGACTCCCTGGTAACGGGGAGCCAGTGCTTAGTCTGTAGCACCCTGCTAGCCCACACATTTAGCTCTTGGGACTCCTCCAGAGGACCCTGACAGCATGCCAGGCGGCACGCTGAGAGCTGATCCCTTGCAACCCAGCCTCACAGCATCATACAGGACTGTGCCTTCAGGCATTCTGCAAGGCTTGAACCTGGAGTCTGAATTCACCCAAGTATGTGATACAGGACTGTACTTTATAGTGTACAACGCTGCATCTCAGTCCTGTGTCATCTTCAAAAACGACACAAAGAATCCCCGTCATGTAGACCACCATCCCACAGGTAACACAGACTACACCCAAAGTCATATATAGTGTCAGGAACTGGCACCCTCTTCTCCATCCAGGTAGGAAAGTCCCAGCAGTACAGCATTGCTGAGGCCTGCCACACCGCGCACCTGTACAAAGATTGCTGGCACCTCTGCGCAGCAAGGTTACAGACACACTAGTGGCCAATGTCAACAAAAGGGCTTTTAGCAAGGCAAAAGATAATAAACTCCACATGGGAAGGTGGATGTTCCTGCCATAAATATTCTTCCTGGAAGTTACTAACATTTCCTCATCATCCCAAAGAAGGGAAAAGGGAAAAGAGGAAGAACATATCCAGAAAACCCAGCCCTGAGGATATCTCTAAGGGGGAACAGTATCTGAAAACCACAAGCACATGGGTCTCTTGCTGGACCACTAGTATATCGGGGACTCCTACTAGCCAAGCTTATATCTCTAGTTCAATTAAAATCAGCAATCAGGAATTCCTCCCTCTCTCCAGGGACCGTATTGAAACCCTCAGAAAAAACACTGCACAGTAACTGCCACTTTCTTGCTGTGGTCACTTCTCCACCAGTCTCCGTGACGCTTCCATGACACTAGCAGGTCCCTAACACTGAGGCTCGAACAGCACTGAGTAGCTACCACACAGCAGAAAGTTGTGGGAGAAAATGCAGAGGGGAAACAACAAGTCAGAGCGCTTCATACAGTAGTATGAATTAGTGGGTTCTGCAGTCCTGTGAAAAGCAGACACAGTTATAAAATCAACTACTCAGCTAGTAGGAAAGGCCTAATAGCACGCCTTGGCTTATAGGATGGCTGCCGTTCCTACAGGATGGGTTTCCCACAGGTGCAGTACAACATAGTAAAACATAGCTAAAAACATTTCTTCCATAAAACTAAGGCTTCTTCATTAAACTCATGATTGTTGTAACCACATGACTGAATGATGCAACATGGAGGAACAATAGGATGCTGCTCACTATGTCAAAATATAAAATCTCTCCTTAAATATGCTTAAAGTTTTGCATGAATAGTCAATAAAATACTTACCTAATTTTAATCTACACGGCTCAACTGTCTCCTATAAAAATAAGTCATATCAGCTGAAGATCTGGTATTTGAAGCCTTTTGATGGAACAGAAAAGATAAGGCACAACTGTCAAACTGCAGACTCAGGTGCTAACTGTCTACTCAATTATCTTTAATGAGGTTTTATGTAAGATAAATCTGTTGTGGAGTGTCCTCATTAGCTAAGGAGGACTCTTATTATGCTTTTTTGCATAAAGAGTAAAGAACATGTAAGGTTTCCCCTTCCTGAACTCATGCAGCACAGCAAAAAGCATATTTAAACTTCAAGGAACTCACTTTTTCCATACAGGTATAATAAAAGACTATTGTGGTTACTTAACCAGATTTATTGCATGCTTCCACAGTAACAAAACACTATATAAGTAAAGATCAAGTAAGGGATTAGCCTGATTTACCACCACGCAGGTCTTCATTTCTACTTTAAGCTACGTAAATCTTTTGTCACAACCAACAGCTGGAAAAGATTGTACCAACTGTGATAACATAATGAAACACACGTGTAAAATATGTATCTATGAACAACATGAAGAGAATGAGTGGTCACTTACAGCATTTGTGTTCCAGTGATAAGTAGAAGAGAACAGAAATAGAATAGTTAAACTTTGCAAATGTGCCTTTCACTTGAATAAACTACACCCTTAATTTCTGGGCTGGCAAGTTTAGAGAAAGCTGTTTTGTAGGGACTTTATTTTAAAATTGAAACACATCTTCTCTGATGAGATTAATGAAGTCCCTATATACGTGGAAATTAATTTACATGAAGGTTGCAGTAGCAGCATTTTTATGTGTGAAATAATACAGTGTGTACATGTTACATAAAATTAACAGTAAAAACAAACAAAATATTATTAAAACATCTTTAAGGACAATGTTTAAAAAGATTATAAACATACTGGCACTTCAAAATACTCTGCGAAGCAGTGCAAAGACTACATGCAGCCACTATCATGCGGATGAGAGGACATCAAAGGGAGATCGCAGAAGCCATTTTTTCATATTACACTTGTCTCTAGTTTCTCTAGAAGAAGCATGATGATGCAGTTCCACCTTCACAGGAGCTGCCCTGTGAAGGGCATTGCAAAGGGGATTATGCACAGATGGAGGCACAACCAAACTGAACAGCAGAAGGAAGGGAGCAGGGTGCTCTCTCCCCCTCCAGCTACATAAAGCAACACTTTACATAAGGTGCCCATCTGGTTTTCTCCTTGCCCACTACAAAAGAATGTATCTAGTAAAGGATCAAATAAACTGCAAGATGATGAACAAGAACTTTTAAAAAATATGTCAGCGCAGATTTTGATTTTCTTTTCAAGTTTATACATCCTCAGGACATCCTGAAGGTCCTCTCAACTAAATAGCTCTTAAATATTCAAATAATGATGAATGATACCATTCAATAAATTGCCTTTTGTATTACAGTTAAGTTTGAGGAAAGCAGAAATGAAGATGGATCTACCTGATCCAGTAATAACTGATAAATTGCCATTGAATATTGTGGATATTCATGCTAAGTACATATGAAAATATGCAGGAAAAAGAAAAATGAGATTAACATAAAACTATGAATTTGCTGTGAAATTTGGAGATTTTTTCCAAGTTGAATATTGAACCTTTTGCGAAGACATGATCAACTTATTACATGCATTCAGCTGATTCATTGTATTTACATCATTTTATGCTGACACGACTGGCTTCAACATGCTTGAAGCACAGAAGTATAATTCTCTCTACAGCAAATATTTCCAAATATTGTAACAAAACAGCACATCTAAGCAACTGCACCAGATTCTACATTTCCTTATTAACATTGCAATCAGAGAGAATTGTTTTTTGCAACTCTCTTCTCCATAGATAATACTTACAAATACAGGTAATATTTCGAATTTAAAAGAAGTCTGTACTACAAAAGCATGCACAAAATATCTGAATTAGAAACTCATCAAAAACTATCATGCAGGTGTAGAGAAATTTGCACCTTACTAGATTAAATAACCTGGATGCCAGTGGTGCAAATAGAGTCTTGGAAATTATTTTTTTTCCTTCATGTTTAACTACTATTCTAGTTTGGTACTGACTCTACAAAAACTTATGATTTAACTGAAGTTAACTCACTGGGACAAGTCAGATCATTAGTTAGTTATGGACAAGCATAATGACTAGTGGAATGGGATCTATATTTAGACTGGGAAAAAAATAATTTTAAAAATATAATTACTTTTGCACTCTTCAAAGATTGGGAGCCTCCCTTGGTTCCATTAAACTGTCATTAAAGGTAAATTATTACTTCTGATCCCTATTCATAGAGATAAAAATCATTGCTTGATTTTGTATCGTACTCTACCCTAAAATCCTTGCTTTGCACACTGTTTTGTTCTATTACCTGTTGTTCTCTTGTGAGTCATTTCACTTACATGATAAGCACAGTAACAGTATGCGAGCTTTTAAAATTTATATTCAAATTGAATTGTTTTATCCAAGGAAAGATCACTTAAAATTAAGTGAAAACTACTACTAATTTTCAAAGAGCACACTAATTTCAGAACATTAAAAAATGCTTTGAAAATCACTTGGTCAACTCAAGAACTTACCTAGATTTTATTTGCAAAAACCTCTTATTGGCAGAAAGAATTCTGTTCACATAAAGTTTGTAAATGTCTAATAAGGTCTGTAGCTATATCAAAATAAGTGGACAAATTGGAGAAAATGCATATTTGGAAAATGTTTTTCCAGTTTAAATCAGACCACATCTGCATTTTCAAAACTTCCCGTAAGCTCAAAATGTTTAAAAATACTGTTTTGAAAATATTAGTTCAAGCAATTTCAGTAACTCAAGAACAGCTGATGAAAATGGCATGAAAGATGCTCCACTACCTTCATCGCCTTCATGGCCTTGTTCCAGTATGTCTATATCTTTCCTGCACTGGGGAGCTCAAAACTGGACCCAACACTCCAAACGTGTCTCACCAAGGCTGAGGAGAGGGGAATAATCACCTCCCTTGTCCTGCTGGCAATACCCTGCCCAATGCACTCCAGGGGGCTGTCAGACTGTCTTTGCTACAAAGGTGCATTGCTGGCTGCTGTTCAATTTGTTGTTCTCTGGGAACCCCAAGTTGTTGTCTACTTTTCTGGTCTGTACTTCACCAGTTTGACAATGAGGACATTAGAGAGAGTATCAAAATTCTTGCTGAAAACAAGATAAACAGCAGTCACTGCTCTCCTCTCATCAACAAATATAGCCTTCTATGACGAAATGACTATCAGTTAGGCATAATTTTCCCTTTGTAAATTCATGCTGACAACTCCAGTCACCTTCTTGTCTTTAATATGCTTGGAAATCTTAAACTTGAAAGCTAGAATAGTCTGGAACCTCTGAGAATCCTACTCAAAGTAAGGTTTTTCCAAAATTCCAGGCTGGCAGCTACGAAGACATGAGCCAAGTCCCTGTCAAAACCAGAACTGAGGTTTTCAGGATCCTATCTCCATGACACATTCCTGAAAAAATCAGTACAGTAGTTCTAGCAATGCATTTATTAGAATATGCATCATTTGTTTACCATAATAACCAGAAATTTCAAATTTGTTGCATTCTTGGAGGTCAAGAGAAGCAGCGTGCAGAACATCATAGCAACATCTGAGCTACGTTTAAGCTTTCTAGCTCATCTACAGTGACAGAGTTGCACTCAGAATGGACTAATTTACTCAACCCAGAAGCTAAACTTATAGTGGCTCTTGTAACAACACGAGCCACCGGAGTGACTCGCCATGACCTAACAGGTTTTGCCCTCTTTTCTTCAACAGTAACCACAATCTGTTCTCTAGAAAGACACTTTTAATCTGAAGTCCCTCTCTCTTAATCAATTTCTGCGCTTTTATCCCTCAGTTTTCAACAAGGACTCAAGCAGAGTCACCTGGATCAGCATCTATCAGTCTACAATAACCATCAGTGTGTTCACTATGAAGTGCTTAAGACTTCCTTTCTAGATTGTGTTAAATCTAGTCCTTAGACTGCTATTAAACGTAGCCTTTGCACTATTAAACCACTGTATCAGCACAGGAAAAGGTTAAAATCCAGTCCAACAAACTATACTCCATTAATTTACCTCTTTCAATATCATATCATTGTTATATCAATTTATATAATAAGTCATTGCATGGAAGAGAGTGAAGAGCCCTATAGAGTTAATGTATGTTTTCAGTCTACTACTTAGATTAGAAAGATGGAACATATTCAGAATTGAAATGGAACTCAAAACCAAACATATTTGTTTATTGCTTATAAGCCATTCAAAATTAATCTTTATTTGACTCTGCTATGTACACAGCTTTTCATATGGTTCTCTATTCTAAGAGTAGTAAAGTAAAGAATCAAGGTAAATAATGCATAATATAAAATAAGTATCCCAGAGAACTAGCTAAAACAACTTGCCTAAGCACATTTTATTCATCATAAAACTTTTCTTAAGGACATTTAAAACAACAGCATACGAAATTCTAAATTAAACCCAGGAATATGCAAACTGACAGCCACAAGGACAAACACATACCCTTAATAATCGATTCAGCTGCATACAGATCCCGCTTGTAGGTCACCTAAAGGACAGACAAGCCTCATTAGATTTAACACAGCAGGAAGGAATGTAAAACCAATAAAACAATGCCCTGAAGGCAATTCTTTAAATTTGAAATACCATAAAGAAATGATATTGTCAATTTCTTAATTATGGTAAAATATCACTAGCAAGTCATAAGAATAGTAGTTGCAGAAATTATTGGAGACTTGAGAGAAACATTTTTTAAAATAATTAGATCTGCTTAGAATTCACTCAAAACCTACACCTATGTTTTAACCTTTAAAGAATCATGACATTATGATATGGCACCTATTTTCATGTATCCTTTTCCACAATCCCTTAAAAAACTGTATTTCTATTCTACAATTTTATCATGAAACAGATTCATTTTGAAAGGACTTGTGATCATAAAAAACAGCCAGGGAGAAGCCTAGTTATTTCTCAGTAGTGTAAGACTATTATGGTTAACGAGAGTCTTGTTTCCATATCCATGGCTGACACAAGGTATTTTGCTCGCAGTGCAAACTTGCTATACTCTGTTATCCCTACCGCACTTTCCAAAGGCACTGCCTGACTAGAACAATTCTCCAGATAAGGCCTATGTGTTTTTTGCTTTTAATCATACTTCTTTATATTTGGCTGCAATGGTAAACATACCTTTTTCGTATATTAGTTTACCAAGCAATCCTTAGTTTACTTTTGATCAATTATCTTTTTACTTATATCTCCTTAAAACTTTGTGTCCTCTCCAAGCTTTATCAGTAAAAGTGTATCAGACCTATGTTAAACAGAGACTATAGCAGCTAATGCGGAAATGCAAATGGTAAGAATTATCTTTTGAAATGTATCAGTTATCCAATTTTAAATCTATTTAATGACTAGAACAATTACAGTCATCCTATTTTTAATTAAGATGCCATGTAGCAACAAGTCGAACTTCTGCCAACTGAGCATTACATTAGCACTACCATCTTTATGAGCCAAGACTATAATCTTGTAAGACAGGTTTGGAATAAATTTCACAAAATAAGTAAAGTTGGTTGACATTAATTACATTAGTCCATTAACTCTTTAATAATCAAGATCTGCAGTGTACCCCTTATTTTGTTGACCAGTATCAAACTCACAGTCTAATTCATTCAAATCTCTAATTACTCAGATTTTACATTATTTGTGATAACATTAATTTTCATTTGGTCCTCTTGAGCATCCAGTATTCCAAGACTTTTTGAACATTATTGAACATTAATCCAGAAAATTGCTGTGTCACATATTATATAAACACAAATACCTTACTATTGAAGAATATGAAACCATCAGCTGCTTATTCCCCAAAGGCAGAATAGTCTAAATTAGTAAACATCTCTCTGCTTTTCTGTATTATAAACAAACTATACTGTATCTATCTTGTAAAGGTATTATGTTATAGGGAATCCGTCAATACATTCTATATTAGAAAAAAATCAAAATTGTTGGCCAAGTTTTGTTTGTTTTGTTGATTTGGGGATTTTGTTGTTTTGTTTTGCAGTGTGACCTTCATTCTCAATTGTCAGGCTGCAACTTTTGACTAGCTAGGAAGATGTTCTTTAAAAATTCCCCAAAACTGTTCTCTCTTAATGTTTAAAAGTCTTCCTCAAACTGACTTAGTTGGATAAGTGTTTTGGGCTTACAAAACAGTATTTTAAATGCAATACATAATTCTTTACCAAACAAATATAGTGAAGGTATGATCACACACAAAATGTGCTGCATTTTAGTTTAGTGATGTATTTCCTTCTGTTATACTAAGGTATCACACAGATCTGCGTTGTATGGGATATTTTTGTAGGATTAGAAAATAATCTTTCTAGAAATGGTGATGATTTTCACACCATCAGCATAAAACTTTATATGTATATGGATCTTTTTAAAGTGTTGTTACAATTATATTTTCATCTGCATTTTACACACACGTGGCTCCAACAATTACATTCTATTACATGATTTCATACTTTAAGTCAATATTGCCCCAGAATATTTAAGGGCATTTTGTTTCAAAGGTGTCAAGTGCAGACAAACTGAAAATTTTGTGCTGATGGTGTCATTCTTTTTTCTTTTTTTTTTTCCATCCTGATCCTAAATATGTTATGCATAGTTACAATCATGTAACTACATTTATAATAGAACTTATAAATATTTATAACACTGAATACATTAAACTGTTCCTGCTTGGTTGTGGTCACTACCAAAAATTATTTTAATTTTGTAATTTGTTACCAGAAAGTAAACAAACTATCTCTTGTGTTCTTTACTTCGAACAATAAATGACTTGGAAATACTAATTTTCTATGCACTATTAGTAGACTTTAGTCTGCAAGAGTCAGCAATGTGCCCCTGCTGCTAAGAAGGCTAATGGTATTCTTGGCTGCATTAGGCAAAATATTCTCCAGGATGTCACCAGCTAACAAACTTCTCTGCCTGATAACTGTGTGGAGCCTTGGTGAAGAGTCCAACCAACTGGGCTGTAAGAAAGGAGACAGCAAGTCTATAGAAGTGGTTATTCCCCTGTACTTGTCACTTTTGAGAACACACCTGAGTACTGCTTCCAGTTTGGGGCTCTCCAGTATAAAGCACTGGCAAATTGGCAAACTAGAGTTAAGTCCAGCAGAGGACTGTTAAGATGGTGTGAGAGAACTTGGCTTGTTCAGCCCGAATAATAGAAGACTAAGGGTGGGAACAGGTCATATTACTTGTTATAGAGAAGAGTAAACTAGACTTTTCTTTCAGGCATTTGCTGCTGGCCTCTCATCCTTTCCCAATGCAAGAGGCAGCAAGGGAGATGCTGATCAGATCTTATATTTAAAAAGCGTATCTTATAAGTTTGGATAAGCATTGGAATTGTTTTCCTAGAGACTATATGGAATTTCCATTTTTGAATAAACTAGAAACCCAGCTGGACAAAGCCATGCACAGCCTAATCTAACTAACCTGGCCCCACTTTTAGTACCATGTTGGACCAGAGGGCATCCAGTTGTTCCTTTCAATCTGAATTATTTTGTCATTCTAAGATAAAGGACTACCTGATGGGCACCAGTAGTATTTACAGATAGCAAAGAACTATATAAACATAAAAAACAAACTGAACATTATAGGTGTATTTTGTCACCTTTCAGGTAAGCACAATGTTCTGCAACAAAAACAATGCAACCCTTCAAAAAGTAATACAAAAACCCTCCAAAAATTTAATACAAATATGCATAACAAAATATGTCCCTTAGAAGACCAAACAGGAAAGCAGACAATAATCTGTTTCAGAAATATTATCTCTCCAAAAAGATACTGAAAGAAGTACTGTGCAACCAATGCGTAACTAAATTTTGCTGCTAAATTGCACAGGAAATTTGCACTGCAGATTCAGGAAATTACTTTTCTGTGTAAGATTTATTGTCATATTATTAGAAATCATGTCCCATTGGAGGAAATTCACTGTCAGAGACAGATGGAGTGATTTGAGTTGCTTCCAGATCCTTCAACTTATGAATACAAAAAAAAGGGAATACTTAAAAATCGCATGACACAACAGCTACTGGGAAAGAATAATGTTCCACAATCCAAAACAATGAAGTGAGATATTTTAAAACAGCAGGGACATGTCATTTGCCACCTGAATACATACCTGTTTTGTCAGTTGTTAGGAACCTATAGATTATCAGACAATGATGTTAACAAAAAATTTAAAAGCTTGTTTGATGAGATCTAAAATTTCCAGTCTTACTGAGTGTAATGAACTGTTCTAAAAGTGTTGCTAGAATGGTATTTGTCATCAGAGAAAATGTGATGCCTTCATAGAAAAAGTAGATGAAAAAAAGCAAAGGATTTAGAGGAAGCAGGAGAAAGCTAATTTCATAAAAGAATATTCTTAGTTTTATAGATATACATACACAGTTTTACAGATTCTCAGACTATTATCTCATGTAACATCTGCTCAAGTCTGACAATGAGCTCAAAACAGCTCATAATAATCCAAAAAGAAAATGAACTTAGGAATTTCAAAGTTATCATTAGCACAACCTTAACTATAAAATATGCAATATATGTTGAATTTTAGCAAACACTGGAAGCCTATGTTATACAAAAATAGGAGATATGACAATTAACATGAATAATAATATTTTATTGACAAGTATCAGAAATTTTAATAATATTAATACCTACTAATGCTTAATTTTTTCATTGAAGTGTAACTTAGTGGTGATTATTTTATGGTGATTATTTTATGACTAAAGAGACAATGGGAGGTTAAAGAGGTAAAACAACCCAACCAAATTCATCTAATAGGTAATGGTAGAGGCAGTAACATAATCCAACTCAAGGTCAGAGGACTAAGTAAAGCAATAGAGTTCATTTTTGTAAAATGTTTTGTAAAGCTGGCTGTTTTTCTTTCCAGAAGCCAGAATACAGTATTAGAGTTTAGGACAAATGTCCTTTGTTTTGCATTTTGCTTTCTCAAACCCAAGTAAACATGCAGAACAGTTATCAGAAACTTAATCCATGCTTTTAGCAATTTACACTTGTGACATGGTCTCCAACCACAATGATGGATTTAAGTGAATATTAATTCCACAGCCATTACCAAATCAGTTACTCTCTCAATTTAAATTAAATTTCAGACTAAGCTCCCTATTTCTACTGAAAATAGCTTTCCAAAAAGTAGCTACTATTATCATAGACCCTGTTATCTTTCTTATTACCTTGTCTAGCAATATGAATGCTGCAAAGGTTGAGAACCTTAACCCACGCTCTGATCTTTTTCAATGATTTTCCTACTTCAAGACATAAGGGCTACTACCGATCTGCATGAAGAATGATGATCAGTGGGTGGTATGGGAAGAACCTTTACTTTCTCAAGCTCCTGAAAGTACAAGTTTTATTTCTTTGAGTATTTAGACAAAGAAAGTTGGCCTCTTAATTGTTACATGACATTTGCATATTTCCATAATTCTGAAATTTGGAAGAGATAAGCCTAACTATTACACTTTAAAACACGTTTGAACTTTTACAGTTATATGAAATTTTGCCGAAATGTTGATTTTTGTAACATAAACAGATGTATAACAAAATAGAAATTATTACTGTATTTACCTTCCAGAGGTCAGCTGTTCCTTCAACAAGTTTCGCATTTGTTTTACAGTATTTCAGAGCCAGATGCAAACATTCAGTTCCGTAATCCAGGTCATGGTCTGTACACTGTTGAAATTTAAAAAGAACATTTTTATTAGTCTTAACAAAATCATACTTTTAAGTAATAAAATGTTTTCTTTTGGTAATTAGACCTTGCATTTCAATAGTCCAGTCCACAGTAACATGGGCTATATGTTTAGGATGGAATAGAAGTAAAACCTTTCCAAGCTTATGCCTAATTCTAGATATTCAGCCAATCGCTACAGAATTACATAAACACTTTATAACCACAAAAGAATTTAATCAGGTGCTGCAAATATCTTGCTACATCTTTATATAATTGGCTAAATCAATAAGTTACATGTATAAAAACTTGATGGAGTTGAGGCCTCACCAAAAGAAATCATCAACCTTGTAGTGAGGTATAAGAACAAGGTACTTTGAGGTATAAGAACAAGTACAAAAGCTAAATAAGGATGGGATTTTCTTCAAATGCGAAGTGTGTTCTGTTTTTTTCTAAGATCAAAAAAGCACTGTAGTAACCAAGAACCTCCATATTCCTTACATGTTCTCTTCTGTATTTTTCTACAGTTATTTTCACACAAAACAACTGTTCCGTTAGCTTTCCAAAACACACATTTGTCCACTCTTTAGCCACCTAGAAAACTCATTGCTCTCTTAAAAAACACACATACCCCAAGCAGTTCGGCTTCCTATAGTTAGTGGTTACATGAATTTTATTACCAGAAAACTCCATGGGGAACAGAATCTCACTTAAGCCAAAACAGTACCAAAAGCAGGACCCGTGGGCTTATCTGAGATGACTACTTCAAGACACTTTGGACTGATTAAGATAAATCAAGTTCTAATCTACTTTCATATTGCTAAATTATCAGTCCATCGAGAAAGATGAAGTACATATAACAAAGACCAATTTAAGATGAAGGACCATTTAAGATGGTCTTCCACAAGAATGGATGTATTTGTTAAGTTAGCCACAGGCTAGCTAGCCCAGACAGTATCCAGCATCTAATAGAGGCTGACCATCATATAGAAATAAGACAATCCTATCTTGTTACTTTTACAGTATACTTTGTTGGCCTCATATAAATCTATTACCTTGGCTTAGGAAATTCCTAAACTAAAAAAAAAAAAAAAAAGTCCCTGAGGGATATGTTGAACCAGAAGCAACTGCCTTAACAGTCCTCAGTGAGTTAAACAAATCCTGAATTTACCCAATTATTTTTGAACAGCAGTGTGCTTTTAGCACCTGCATCAGGGAGCATCACACTTTAAGCCACACACTCCAATACAAGACGTTTGTTCTTGTCTTTGTTTCAGCTCTTTTCATCTCATGCTCTGTTGTTTTGGCAGAACAGGAAGTGCCAAACCACCTTCCCTGCCCTCCAAAGTGCTCCATCACATCTCTTCGCAGTTATCTCTTTCCATGGATAGAGAGTTTGATGTTAATTCAGTCACTCCATGTATGGAAGCTACTTCACAACTCTGATCAATGCATTTGCCCTTCTGTAAAACAATCCCAGCTTTAATACAACCCTCCTGTGGTAGAAACATTAGAACTGTACGTAACATCTGAGAAACAAGACTTAAAATGGCATGATTTAGGGGAAATTTATATTAGATGTTAGGATGAAATTCACTCAGAGGGTGGTGAGGCACTGGAACAGGTTGCCCAGAGAAGCCGTGGATGCCCCATCCTGGAGGTGTTCAAGGCCAGGCTGCATGGGGCTTTGAGCAACCTCGTCCAGTGGGAGGTGTCCTTGCCCATGGCAGGGGGGTTGGAATTGGGTGATCTTTAAGGTCCCTTCCAACCTGAGCCATTCTGTGATTCTATGATAATGGTTCTCCTGCCAGTTTCCATTCCTTCCTTAACCATTTCATGAGCTGTATGACAATTATCCCTCTCTGTGTATACAACTTTATCTACATTTGCCTATTAATCTTATCTTTCCTTTTAAATGCACAGTCTGTAACTCTTCTTAGTTCTCAGCTCTTCACATCTCTACTACCTAGGAAAAAATGGGTATCATCACTTCCTGTTCCAAATTTTTTATAAATGAAATGCACAGATCCCAGCACATGTTCACAAAACTATACTGGTGATTTCTTGCTATGAAAACCTATGTACTCTTCTTTCTTATCTTTTAACTAAGAATTACACTAAGTCTTCCCTCTTATTCCAAATCTGTTCAGTTTCCTTAGCAAGCCCTTGGTAAAACATCCTAATAAAAAAGCAGGCTGTTGTCAGCTTCAGCAACCTCAAACAACGTGCTGGTTGACTCCAGAAAGACCAACAATTAACTCTGCAATGCACAAGTTTTCCTTTACAAGAGCTGAAATAACCCTTCCAGTGTGTGAATTTAACCACGTATGAAAACAATTCCAGTGTTTAGAATAGAATGTGGCAGTCCAAATGTGCTCAATAATTCATAGTCTCCTCCAGCATTCAAGATCGTCAAGAATGCTAAAGTGGGTTAAGGAAGATCCAAAGGAGAGTGCTGAAAGACAACTCACCTTTTTTATTATTTGCTCAAGAAATTTCATTAAAAAGCAGGATGGAAATTTTTAGTTTCTACTCTTGTTTTATAATGCATCAGTGATTTTCAAGGAAATAATCAGCATTACACATGTGAATCATATTACTAATATACAGAGAAGTCAGACAGTCAAACAGTTGTCACTTTTATATTAAGTTAGTAATTTCTGTCGTTTTAGATCATTATCATGACTGCAATCAAAAGAGGATCATTTTCTAAATTCCACTTAGAAATAAAAGTTATTTAACTTTTCTACTTCTCTATAGCAGTTTTTAACAGATTTGAGTACCAAAAAAAAAAAAAAAAAGAAAGAGAAAAAACAAGAAGATAAAGTAACTTGAAAAGAAAGGAAACCACTTTCAGGATAGTAAAGAAAAAAAGGGCACCAAAAAACACTTTGGAATATTTTTAAATAATGCAGAAATGATTTCTATTCTTTAAATATTCAAGAAATAAAAAAGGTCAACATAAAATGTAAAGGAATAGGGAACGCAAGCTCCAAAATAGGTAAAACTGAGTGTTCTCTTGCATACAGAAGTCCAGAGATAAATTACCCATTAACTTCAGATTCCAAATATTTATTACCAAAATGTTTTTTGTTTTGTTTTTTTTTAAGGAAAATTTTAAGGTAGTATGCAAAATATTATCTACTAACGTGCACAACATACAGATTGAAAAGCATTTATTTTTCTTTTGCCTCAGAATTGAAGAGAGTTTCAGAAAAGTTTCTCTCTGAAATAATTTAGTGTTAATTAAATTTAAGCTTTTTTAAAAATATATGAGTAACAAATGATATTAGGACAAGACTAAGCAATTCCAACTTTTTAGCAAGGTATTAATTATACATAATTAGTAGCGAGTGGAGCAGTTCCATAAATGGGATAAAGCATCTTGAGGGTATTGCTGACTTCAAGGGCAGAAATAAGACACAAAGCAAAGTAATAATTAAAAACATATTTCACTAACACTTGTACATCATGACATTTACCACTCTAATTATCTGTAATTGTTTAAACCTAAACATATTGTCACAGTGTACTCTCCTGCACGTCTAATATACTCATGTCAGAGAACAATGAAATGGAAGCATCAGCTCAAGACCAGTTAAGTTTATATATTATTCACAAACTAAACAGCTCCACACATGAAATTTAAATCTGTATTTAAGATGTACAATTTGAAAGCTTCTGCACTGCTCTAAGAAATTCTGTTACTGAATTCAAGCATTGTCAGGGAGTGCCTATAATAAAAAACGGTAGAACAGAGGAATAGAGGAAAATTCTTACTGACCCAGGCATGTAAAAATTAGCATCCTATCCTAAATCTTCTACATTTACTTCATTGTACATTCAGAGCTAATTTACATTACGACCATCTCTTTCAAAATCTTACTATTTCTAAATTCTCTTTTTGACTGAAAAACTTTTTAACAAAGTTTGACACAATGCAGTTAACCATCCTTGTCATGCACACACAGCTCTGTGAAACAATAGACATAGTTTAAGCTTCAGACCACAGATTTGAAATGGTGGAAACAGCTGGAAATATTGGCACAAAACATATCCACAAAAGGAAAAAAAAAAACAAAAAAACAAACAAAAAAAACCCACAGATTTGTTTAGCTCTTTAAATGACACAGAAGGAAATACATTATTTAAAAATGCTTTTGATCTGTTGAATATTCAAAGGCATTCTAATAGGTAGTTTTGGGGATTGTTTTTTTTGTGGGTACTTTTTTTTGCTTGTTTTCCAAGAGTGGATGTTTGAGTAAAGTACTATGGGTGGAGTGAGATCCAGATTTTAGCATTACACCGATTTTTCTTCTTCCACCCCCCGGAGTAGTTCCAAAATATTTCGATAAACAGTATTACTTCCTAAGAAGCAAGCTATCCCATGGTTGGCATAGAACAAAGGCTTAGAGAAAAGAGCAGCAATGCAGACAGCATCTCGTGGGACTTACCAAAAGTCCATAAGCTAACTTGTTTCCAATATAGCATTTCAACTGTTTGAAGTATTAAAGTAGTAGTATTTAACAATAAAAAATGATTTAACTCTTGATATGCATCATTTTACTGCATCTTTAATTGATAAAAAAACCTTGAACAGATACGTGGGATCTCATTACCTGATCTGATTTCCGGGATCTGATAAAAGCAGAACTAATACAGATACAATATGAATTTTCATTACAGTACTGACATTTTCTTATTGTTTCATCATTCCTGAATTGTTATGCTTACAAAATAAGGGAACAAAAATAATAATCTTTACATATTAATTGAAAGAAAGTCTTCACACTTGCTCCTTTACATATGAATCTTTAAAGCCTGTGTAGAATTGGTCTTACTTCTCTAAGTACTGGCTATGTCATCTTTAGCACTTTTTCCCTTGTTACCAGCAGTTAGCACCCCAGTTTTACTCTCCCATGTAAACCCATTCTACAACAATACCAGAAGACTTGCAATTAAAATGCATAACTAATTAACAATCGCAGATCTTTATGATTTTTTCCAGTTCCTCTCCACTCAAAAGTTTCCGCTGCTGAAGTGCCAGAGTACATCATAAACAGACCATTATGCAGCATCAAGAACGTTTTACTAAGTTGAATAAGTAGACACGCTGAATCTAAATGTCTTTTTTGTCATCATATATTTAAGGATTTTTTTTTTATTTTTATTTTTTGCCATGTTCACTACCATTGAATCCAGAAAGTGCTGAATTTAAGACAGCTGTAACCGTGGATCTGCTGCAAGCATTCAGCCTGCATATGCGTATACTCAGTCTACATATACAGTTCACAACAACTAAATGAGAAGTAATGGAAGCAGCAAACAAAAGGATGAAACAGGTAAATGAGAAAAAGAAGTGAGACAAACGCAAGTTCAAACAAACTCATCACTGAAACATTTTCTACTGAAGTTAATTATTAAAATTGCTGCTACACACATCCAGATGCAGCAGTGGTTCACAGTGACAAGAATAAAGATACAGTAATTAACTCCATAACAGAATTACGCAAGATTGTTTTTCTGCAGATCTGCAGCCTATATCCCAATGCCTCTCACTGCAGTAACCACAAGTACCCTATCAAAACACACCATGATTTCCGTGCACTCTACCTTTAGATCTCCTGAATACCACCCATTGCAACATTTCAGTACTCAGTTTGCTTCTAAGTCCACTGAATACCTGTTCAAGAACCTATGCATTGGTTGGTTCCCAGATCCCATATGCTAAAAGGTTTGTGACAAAGAAAAACAGAACATAACTGCTGGCTTCACATTCCAGCCACAGAGCTGAGGGCTCTAATTTAGGCTCCTATCAGTGAAGTTGGTTTACATCCTCCTCACACTCACTGATTTTTCAAAACCCATAGTTTCAAAAACTACGCCTCTGTCAATTTTGATTAAAATTAGAGACAAGGGTTAAAAACAAGTAACACTTCCATGAAAGAGTAGTTTTTTTCTTCTTTTTCTGGAATAAACTTCCCAGGTTAATGAATGCAGCCCACACTGCCATCACCTGCAGCCACATTCCATACTGCTGCTGTAGGTGGGCATATCAGCTCCCAAGTAAAGCCAGTTATGCCATTTCTTCCTATTAGTCCTCTTTGAAAGCAGTTTGTAATCTCTCTCTGTTGGGACTGATGATTGCTATTAACTGTACACAACTAGCTGCTAGACAGTAGGAGTGGTAGGCACACATGGAAGTCCAAACAAAGCAATCATCCCATAGAGAGAAAGTACATGGGCTCGACTTTACCCCCAAATCATAAAAACACTAGTAGTATTATTTTGAAAATCCCTAGTTCTTTTGTTGACTAGATGGAGAGCCCTAATGCCCACAGACCCAGAGTAACTCATGACTGAATCCGTCCAGAGAAAAAGGTCTGCTGTGTTCTGCTAAACAAATCACAATCAACCTGTAGAAAGAGGGCAAAAAGTGCAACTTTGCTATTAAAAAAAATAAATTAATACAGAATAACTGGAGGTGCTTTACCAACGAAACAAGGGTACCCGTAAGCACAGACAGGAAGTTAAGGGTTGTAGGTACATTACCGGTTTAGTGCACAAGAGGCGTTTCTTTTTGGTGCAAGAATTTCCTGCCTCTGTACTTAGATTCATACAGAATGCACCCAACAGTGCAGCTGGAGAGCTTAAAGTCATTTCCCTTCCGCTGGAATCAAGGTGAACGACACACGAAAGAGCACTAGCTAAAGCACATTATTTGCTGTGACAGCAGACAGTACTCTAGGCATGCATTGTGTGCACATGATTGACAACTGGGACAAATTTCATTGTTAGTAATGTCCCCACGGTGACATACAATCATGAAACAATAACAAATCACCAAAAATCAAACCTCAGCCTTTCTTTGCGCCACACCAGTGGATATATTCCCAATGTCACTGCAACAAAGCCCACACAAACTAGCACAATAAAAGTGAGAATACAAACTAGGTGAGAATGAACAGTAGATATTAACATGAAGATGAAATACCTTATGCAACTAAGAGCTAGTTATTAATCAGATTGACCTCATAAAACAAGGTCCAGAATAACTATAAGGCAGTATTGACTTTTCTGGTATCAGAAAAGGACACAGGAGTCATTTTGAGCAACCAGCTGAACATGGAATTTCAGACCACATATGCAATTTCAGCTTTTTAAAAGGTCATGTTCCACTTACAACAGCAAGAAGAAAGAACTAATGTTAATATTCTATGTAGCAACAGTAGTAGTCAAATATAGTGTATTAGGATTCATTGTTTACACTTCAAAAAATATCCTTTAAATTGTAAAAATACTTGGAGAAGAGTTACATGAACAAGACAAAGACAAAATGAAAAACTTTTTCTCAGTGTAGAAAGCTACAGATTACTTAGGTTATTTGAAGAAAATGTAAATAAGTTATGATTCACTACCTTGCAAGTGAGGAGATTTCTAAATATACCAAGCTCTAAAATCAAGCCATCAACAACACAATTTGATCAGGCTTAGAAGCCAATGTGAGTCCAACTCAGGCTAAGCTAAAGTGAATGTTCCATTTAGTAATTTATTTTTTTTTTAACTGACATTATTCACGCTTGGAACTTATGTAGAGGATCACTTCTTGAAATTATGCAAGATCATAAGTGGTCTTTTTCTTTTCCTTTGGATGCACTAAACTGTAGGTAACTGAGGTGAAAATCTCTAGCACCACTACCTTGTGTTATTCTTAGCTCTCTCAAAATATGGAGCAGACTACAGTTTAGATGGGTGGTCTTCTGTCAGCTGGATACAGTGATTCTCACTCAGTATTTAGCACTTTTTGAGTCTGCGCCAAATGGGTTATCCTTGTGGATACCTTACTTTTATCAGGGTAAATCCAGTAACACGTGCAAGAACACTCATAATCCAGTCTAATTTCCAGCTTTAATAATGGCAGTACATCTCCCTAAGGTATCCCCACCAAATTATATCTTTCACTACCACAGAGATGCCTGATTTCACCCAGGGTGTGGTAGCTTTGCACTGCTGCATCAAACAGTTCCAAGAGTTTATATGTAAATTCACAAAGTGCTCTGAGATCCTACAGGATGAGGAGTGCAATAAAATGGAAGTAATTATCCCATTAGCAAAAAAAAACTTTTATTTTTTTCTTATGCAAGGCATTAGAATTTCTCCAAACATTCTTGTGGCGGAAATTAATTAGGGCAAGGTGGGGATTCATACAATATCCTGGCTCTACCATTGTGCCAAAGAACTAATCAAGTACAGAGCTATCTAAGCTAGCATAGTTTTCTCAACAGACCACCAATCTAGCTGCAGGTTCTGAATAAACAGAACAAAAGGAGCCCTGCTGAACAAAATTCATTAAATATATTTAACCTGAAAATAAGTCTGTAAAATTGGGTAGTTTTTAAGCATAGGGAAGGGGGAAAAAAGAAAATACTCAATCCTATAAATTTTACAACCAAGCTGTTGGGGTAAGAATATGCCAGATGAAGTAACTATATAATGTTGGAAAAATACTCAGAACTACAACCTAATGCTCATTTAGGTGAGGATGACAACCATCTACTTAAGCAATAGTCTGTGTGCATCAGCCCGAATGGAGAAAAACAAATCAAAATTTTCTGCAAAACTAAATTATTACAAATTAACTGCATTATAATTTTGCATCAAAACCAAAAAAGTACCGGTTTTCAGCAGGAATTAAATGGAACAGAACTCAGGTTCTGCTGAAGTTCAAAGTCTTTTTTTCAAATGGGACTAAAACCAGAGACAAAATCCAAGCAGAAATGGACCACACAGCAGGGGAAGCTGTTAACAAAGTCAAAAATTCTTATGTAAGGAGAAATGAGATACTAAGTTATCATTAGTCATTTAGGACCTACGCATATTTTCTTGTCAAACAATTGGATCTAAAACCTTAATGATCCATGGACAAATCAGCAGAAAGGCTCCTTTAGTTATTTCACAAGCACAATGAAAAATGTAGATACTCCCCATCTTGATATTACTATATAGCTCATTAAAATCTATATTATTATACCATCAAAGGAACTGGAATGGGAATTTTAACAAGCTGAAATAATCCATGCTACTTCAGCCAAGTACGTTGCCTAGGACCAACCAAGTAAGCAATTATATTAAAACTACTATTTCATTTTATAGGTAGATGCAAGTATGTTATCTTCAGGACTCCATATGAAGAAGGGCTTTTGCTTGTAATATTGTCCTCATACAACTCACAGGTAGTAGAGTACTATTGCTTATTTTAGCTAGCTCATCTACTTCATGTATCACTTTTTGCTTCAGTATTTCAGAATGCAGTTGATCAGAAAGAAGAAAACCTATAGAAACAAACTGAAATGCAGAGTTAGGAAGAACAGAACAATACAATGCTATAGGGCATGTATGTAGAAGACCTGTCCATATAATTAAAAAACAAAATAGAGTTAAGCACTGTGGGTGATCAAAGCTGGGGGGTGGGAGAAAATGAAGTGGATGTCCATGCACACACACAAACTATATATATAAATCACAAGATGCATTTGAAGAATGAGGTAAACTTATCTTCACAACAAAATACACTTAATAAAAGATAGCTGCCTCTTTTTCAAAAAAAAGATGAAGGCCAAGAAACAATACATTACAGGTTATGATAAAATCTACTTGTCTTACCTACTTTTTGACATCTGTTAAAAATAGTGGTGATAACATTTTCAATGTCTTTATACTACAAAACCAAAATGGCTCTGACCCATAGCATCAATTTGCGATTGAACGGCATCAGGCAAAGATTTACATATCCTTTTTTTTTCCTCTAGTGAATATTAAGCTGTTCAGCCCAGCCACAACTTTGATGCCTTGGCATAAACAAAGTTTAATGTATATTGAATGTTTTAAAAGTTCGGGTGCCTTGAAGATTCAGGTACCTTTAGCCTTAGGAGGGAGGTGAACAGTGTTGTCTGTTTTATTGTTCTTTTAAGGATTCCAGTGTTGGACTGAAGTGTCCAAATTCTGCCTCATTTGCATTTTGACCCTTTGGTCCTGTTTCTGAGTCTGACCCTTGCTCCCAAAGTTACCAAGGTTTTAGTCAACAATTTGTCCGCTACTGTTCATTTAATCGCCTGGTGCTTCTGGCAATGTTAATTTGACAGACATTGATTTCTTTAACAAAGAACTAACCCACAGGAAAATCCCCAAATCAGTCTAGACATTTTGCCTCGAAGGACTTGCCTGACCTATGCCAAAATATTACTAAACTGCTACAGCTGACTCCACTTCCCCTGCTACAGAGGATACTAAAATGTTTCACACATGTTTGAAGAAGAATCCCAGTAATGTGCCCTTTCAAAAAGCACTTTAGAAGTTTACAAAATCCACATGGAATACACTCCCTATTATTTACATACAGAAAAGACAATACTTTGAGCAAATACTTCTACAATGGGCCTAACAATAGCCAACTTCCTTTCTTACTCTGAAAAAATCTTCCTTGAACGTTCTCAGGGGTTTGGTAGACAAGAAAAAATTTGGGATTTCATGACTTTAAAAAATTCTTCCTTTTCTTCTGCTGAGGATCTGGTTGCACAGTTTGCAGAATCTCTCTTCTCCCCATCTCAACTTCATCTGGGGACATCTTGTAATGATTTTTTGGGAGTGGAAGAACATCTGTCTCCCAGAATTTAGCATCAAAGTATTTGCATGATTCTCCCTGACACACTATTATTTTGTGTCTTGTCATTACTATGCATATATATAGCAGCTCTCTCCTATGCAGGCAGATGCTGGAGCCTCCCATAAGCAAATGTGATTGCTTATTATCCAAAAAGTGGGTAATGTTGGCTATGAACAGACGCACTAATGTAGTGTAGCCCCCCAAAATACTAGCCTCTACCTAGTCTTTACAGATGAGATAGATCCCCTAAGGTTTGTCTGTTTCTTGGGGGTCTTTGTAAGGTAGGCAGCAGAGAAGCATCTCTAAACATGCTGAAGTTTAGCCTCCTTTAATGGATATTCCTGCTTCCTGTACCTTTTTTTTTTTTCAGCTTCATTGTTCTGATTAGCTAAATATAAACTTCCAGAACCTACAAAAGGTCTACTATCAACAGATGAACAAAAATGCAATACAAACACCGAAAAATATCTTACAGCTTTTGTGGTAAATTATCCCAGGTACAGAAGATCTACCTGTAAAACAATGTACAAAAGATTGGTATAAAGCTATCACTGTCTTTAAATAGTGATCAGACTTTGCAGTGTCATCTATATGTGACAAAATCCTGCCTAATAGCCTTCTAAAATGTCCCGCCTCTTCTTCAGCTATGCGTAGCTCTTGCCATGCCCTTAACTTCACCACACTGGTTGAAATGGTGAGCAACTCTGTTCCATCCATGGCATAATCTGACGTTTCTTTAACAATCATACCCTCCTCCCTAGGCTTTTGGTTTACATCTCCAACACAGAAGCTATTGAGGATCTTCTGCATACCACTCTCCTGCTTGCATTTTCAGTTGTTTCTCTGACAGATCAGGAAAGGCAAAGTTGTTTAATTGTTCCTGCTACCTTCCTTACTTTGGTAGATACATTTAAAATACATAATGATTTGTTGAGTACTTCAGCCATTCTGTATTGTCACTGTGACATGACATAACAAGATGTTTTGTATAAAAGACAACGGATCTCTGTGCATTCCACAATATGTCATAACGAGGTATCAGAGAAACCAGTCTTAGCCTACTCTGATTAAAGAAAAAAAGTAGTCTACCTGACTTCCTGATACTCTAATTCCTTATAAGATACTGCTCCAGGGGAACACTTGACTTCTAGTAAGTGAAGTTTCACCCCCACACCCTCCTCCCAGGCTTACAGGATCATACTTTGCATTTGTTCCTATTTAATATAAAAGGCTGAACAGAAATATGAAACTACCTTAAGCAAAAATGAACAAGTCTGTTCTAAGGAATTCATCCTTTATTTGCTGTCTTTGGAAAGTGTGGATTTTCAGTTAGCACTTAAACTTTTCTGATTTTCCTAGGGGCTGATAAGAATAGGAGGAAAAAAAGTGTTTCCAAAGATCAGGAATTAATTTCTTATTTAAAAAAATAGTAATAATTGTTGGCTGTATTTGTCCCAGGTAGGTTAGAATAGAAGCAAGTAATGAGCTCTGTGATTGTACAACCTTTCCACAGGTTTCACTAGTCGTTAGAAATTTGCATTTTTGATTTAAAATAGTTTAACTAATTCACTGCTAATATTTACAGAAGGTTTTGGTACAGTTCATTACATTTTGCGTGAAACGAATTCATGAACTGGGATATACCAGAACTAGGACCACTGCTATAACAACAGGTTTTTCCCCTTAACACATTTACATGGCCATTTACCCAATGTCACCAGGAAAAAAAACCCTGGTTAAAGTAAAGCCTCATATTCCTGCCTATGAGATACAAGACACACTTTAAATAAAGTTCTCACTCCTCTTGCAGTTCTTTGTGTCTGTCACTTGCCCACCTTGTGTCAAGTATTTATCATACCAAATAAAACCTCTACTTAAACTGAAGAGCACATAAGTAGTGCTGTATTTTATAGGGATATGAGGTGAGGAAGCATATACGTTATATGTGACATGGTAACACTCAGAGGCATGTAAGGAGGCCTGCAGAATTCATCCATTTCTCTCTTCAGAGTGATTCCAATGCCCAAGTCTAAAGTCCTATTACAAAGCAGGGGCATCAGAATACTTCACTGTACCAGAAGTGAAGTATTATAAACAGCTGTTTTCCCATGCATCGTATAACCAACAGAACAAAGATATGCAACAGAAAGCGGTAGGCAGCATTAAATATAGGAGTAGGTGCCCATATCTGCCAAAACTCACGCCTATTCTTTTATGCCCTGGTTTCAGCTGAGATAGAGTTAGTTTTCTTCATAGTGGCTGGCATGTTGCCGTGTGTTGGATTTAGGAGAAAAATAGTGTTGGTAACACACCCATGCTTTAGTTGTTGCTGAGCAGTGCTTACAGTGAGTCAAGGACTTTTGGCTTTTCAAGCTGCCCTGCCAGCAAGTAAATTGGGGGTGCACAAGAGGCTGGGAGGGGACACGGCCAGCACAGGTGACCAAACTGGCTAAAGGGATATTCCACACCATGTGGTGTCATGCTGAACAGTAAAACTGAGGGAGTTGGCTGCTGCTCGGGTACTGGCTGGGCATTAGTTGACAGGTGGTGAGCAACTGCATCGTGCATCACTTGTTTTCTATATAGATTGTTATTAACATCCCTTCCTTTTTTGTCCTATTAAACTGTCTTCATCTCAACCTAAGAGTTTTACCTTTTTTCCCCAATTTGATTCTCTCCCCCACCTCACTGGAGGGGAGTAAATAAATAGCTGCCTGCCACATTAAACCACAGCAATTTATTCTAAGTACTCTATCTAATGACACACAAGCCAGAGTAATGAGGCCTTTTAAGATCAAGACATCATTTTAGCTCTGCTCTCTATTGTGGGTTCTGCTTAATTTCAATACAGACTTTAAATGTTTTTAGTGCACCACTTAAATATCAGATATGTGAGCAATGAGGAATGTATGTTTTACATTCCTCTCAGTCATTAAAGGACAATGGAAGTACATGCAATTTTTGAGCAACAAAAGTTAAAAGGTTCCAACAGCACTACTATAAGCTGAGAAGTTACTATTTATGATGACAGAAGTCTTGACATGGTCAGACTTACATTAGGACCTGAACACAAAATACCTGTTCGGAAAACGTATGTTTTAAGGTCACAGACAAGAGATAAGAGTGAAAACTATGCTGAGATCCAGCATAAAAACTGAGATGCAACACAAAGAAATGCATGCAAATAATCTGTCTGAATGTCCTCAAATACATTGATTTTTGGCACCACTGGCAAAGGGATTCACTGTAATATACATATATTTTAAGATAATATTGCAAATCAATCTGACATTGTTTATATCTACTTCAATAATTTTATGTACAAGGCATGTATTGTTCCCCAAACTACCATTGTCCTTTTTTAATCAAGCAAGAAATAGAAAAAGGTTTCTGAAGAAATGCTTTTTAATTTGAGAAAGAAAAAGAGCATACAAAAGTAAATGAGAAAACTAGTTTGCTCTGCTCAAACCTGTGCCAGGCAAGAAAAGCAAAAAGGGCTGTTGATGTGTAGCTTGTAAGAATAAGAGAACTGATATTTAATTGAAAGGTGTAACTTAGTAGTTAAGATACCCAGAGATCATACATTTATGGAAAAGAACAAATCTGGAAGTTAACTCTCTACCTACTCACAGCAGATGATGCATTTAAATAGAAAGAGTTTAAGAGCAGTATTCCACATTACCCAATGTTATTTGAAGCAAATTTCAAATGGGCTACTTCTTTCTAAGGAATGCATGTTTGACTGCTGTTTTTCCCCACACTGTTTTTGCATAAAGGTCACAACTGCATAAACCGCACAAAAGTGGGATCATAATCACAAGCCAAGTCAGCTGAACTGAATTGTTCAACTCCCAGCACTGCAAGTGTCTTCCAACATGAATAACAACATGATTTTTATCTTTGTTTGTTCACCTGTACAATGATACTTACCTACTTTACCGTGTTGTGGGGACCACTGATGGGCATCTGTGAAGTACCATAAGCTGCATCTATTCCTACAAAAATCTGCCCTACAGTAGCTTTACTAAATTCTAACTTCAGGACAGTGATTATCTATCTTTTTTTATTTGTTTGTACAGTTCCCAGAACAATAGGGTCTTAATCCTTGACTTGGACAGCTAGGCACCATTGAAACATAAATAATTAGCAAACAATATGAGTTGAGAGATTTAGAGAAGTGTTATCCTTCTCAGAGCTCCAAGGCACAGAGCATTTAAATGACCAGAATTTAGCCAATGCAAAGGGAACTGGGGACAAGGAACCATAGCCTTGGTTGTTTGCTAACAACTTTGGTGGCTTGTTCTTGAAAGAGCAGGGATATAAAAAAGAAAACTGATGGAATGCATATGTGAGAAGACAACACTATTCAGAGGAACATAGGGATTGCAAATATAGTTGCCTTTTGAGCAAGGCAATAAGGGGCAAAAACTTTTTTTATGTATTTGCCAGCCCTACTGTATCTGCAAAATAAGAGCAAACAGTAGGAAAAAATAGAGGGGTTTTGTTTTGTTTTTGAGAAAACACATAAACATGCAATTTGCCAAAACAGATACACACCAACAAGAAAGAAATGGTTGCAACAGTAGCTGTTGTCTCTTGAGATGTGTTCCCTGCATGTATACACTGCCTTTATCACAGGTATGCCCACCACATTCAAGCTAGAGACTTTCATTTTGACATATCAGCTGTATACATCAAGAACTTCCACCTGCCTACCATCAGAAGTAAAATGGCTGGAGCTAGTACAGTCACTGTAGTAGTTCTTCATCTTGGACAACCCTTCATCTTCAGCACCTAGGAATAGCTTCAGGTATCATGCATAAAGGGTATGGAATTTTTGCCAACATTTCAAAGTACTCTTCATTGCCTGTCCACGCATTTGTTCTGTTGTTGGTGACTTCAAAGCTCTGCACTATCAGTAATTTTGTCTTGTTTACTCTAGAAATGAAAGACTGATGGGAAGCATGACTGTCAGCATTAGTGGAGTGAAAAATAATTCTTTCCAAGTGACAAATGAAGAAATGCTCTGCTTCCAGTCAATCTAGAAGATACCTGGAGGACAGGCAATTTCCACAAGGTGATGAATGAAAAGGAAGTAGAATGCCGAGACGAAAGCCTGGAGAGTTTCCAGTAAACTGTGAATGCAGGGTGGGGCAAATGAAAGCAATCTTCAAGAGGGATAAAGGCAAAAAAGTCAGGGTTTATTATACTACCCACAGTTTTTGTTTTTCTTAAATAAAGATGAAGTTAACATGATGCATTAGAAAAAAAATAATTACAAGACACTATGTAGAATATTTTCAGCCAGTAATCAAAGTCTGTACAATATGATCATTTATTATAACACATGCAGTATGAAACACTTTAAACATTTCTCTAGATGTATCAAGGTAATATTATCCAAGTGTTTTAAAACAGCCTGGATCTCATCATATTATTATATAATGCCATTACTACACTGTGTATGCAGAACTCTGTTTGATACTCTATCAACAACACATACAGAATACATACCTAACTTTAAGCACATTAGCCCACTCATATAAATAATCTATTTCATATACAATAAAACTCAAAGCAAATCAATAGTTTCCAATAGTTTAGACCCCTTACCCCCAGACACACCTTGTATTTGGCAATTTGATACCAGAAATATTTGAATAGATGAGAATGATAAAGCACTGTCATCAAAATATCACAGAGAAATGAGATGTCCAATTTGATGTGATCTGAACCCTTATTTATGAGAGGTTTTTTGTTTGTTTGTTTGTTTTTACACACTAAAGGCAAAACAGTCCTATAAGAAAACTCAAAGTCTTACCTGTTGGTATGCTTGATAGATTATATCAAATAAGAAAGCCTGAGGCATTTCACTTGCTCTGTACCTGGCACGTTCCAATGAGTGGTCTAAACAGCCATCTTCACCAGAGGCAATAACAGTAGAAACTAAAGGACGAATTGCTCCTGCTGCCTGTGAAACAAAACATAAAAAGAGGCCTAAATGTTAATACAAATGTATATCAGATAGCTGCAGTCAAAAAAAAATAAAAAAAAATCAGGGCTTTAAAATAAGTTGTCTATTTCTCTTTTATATATCTCTCCATATGACACTTTTCATATCAATATAGCCATAGAAGACCGTATAAGTACACACTGAGAGCCAATTTAGATGCACAAAAAAAATTCTAAGTCCTTTATAAACATCTACTGTAAACACACATACAGACCTGAAATGTTCATTATCAGACTTCCTTCTACATACATATTAGGTGGTTTCTGTGAGGATAGACCTGTTTAGATATAAAACTGCAGGAGACACAGCTGGTAGGTCTTGACAATCCACAGCACCTATTGCTTTCATGGATTTCCATTTGGCTAAACTGCTCAGAAATAAGCAACAAGAACAAAAATTTAAAATTGAGCTTGTTCCTCCTTGCTGAATTCATCCTGTGAAATACTGAGCATCCACACTTACCTGTCACTGGGAATACAGTATAATCAGAAAGTACTCAGTATCCAGCAGCACTGTGCCCCAGAACAGATATTGATAGGATTATATTTCAGTTTTGGTCTTGCTTAGATCTGAAAGCAATTAAGCACACACACTTCCTTGATCTTTTTATCAATAGAGTATTAAAGATCGATAGCATTTCTGAAACAGAGCTCTCCTTGCAGTTCTGTAACCAAAAATCTACCTATGCTTCATCAGTCACTTACATAATTGGAACATGAGGCATCCATACAATTTGTTCAACAAGAGAAGGATGCAGCTGGAGAACACTGCTTATCAAGCCACAGAGAGAAAAGCATGCTCTTTAACAATGCTAATCATTGAGAATGATGCGCACATACTATACTGTTCATTATTTTGAGTAATAATTTTTAAAAATGTTTTTGTTCCAAAATACTTGGAATTACCCAGCATCTTTAAGGAGTATGCCTAGAAAACAACTTCCAGTGGTGAATTCTGACACTTTCAACTGCAGCCACCAAAGATCTTCTAGAGAACTTTGCTACAGAATGCATTGGGTACCTCATGACAGAAAATAAGAGCACAGTCACTGATTTCATATTTTTTTTTATTGGCAAATCGTGCCAATGAGAGTCTTGGACATGTGAGTCTTGTCCTTTTTTACAGTATTTTTTTGACCTCAAATAACCATACAGTGGCAAAAAGAGCCCTAAGTGTTCTTCCTCTGCTAAGAACTACAGTTGTCTTCCCTCCCCCTTTCGCACTACTGAACAATAAAACAGGGGACTGCAGTCAGTGTGTTGAGCACTTTATGAGGTCTAAAATACAGCTTCTTAGTTCATTGTTTTACATAATGAGGACAGAGATGTTAATCAACATCCCATGCCCAAAGAGCTGTGGTATGCATGAGCTACCTGGGCATGGGGCAGGGAGAAGCAATAGAAAAGATTCAAAAGATTCATATGACAGAGATACCTGAATCACAGAATCACAGAATGGTTGTGGTTGGGGGGGAGCTCTGGAGATCATCTAGTCCAACTCTGCTTGCTCAAGAAAGGTCACCCAGAGCACGTTGCACAGGATCACATCCAGGTGGGTTTTGAGTATCTCCAGAGAAGGAGACTCCACAGCATCTCTGGGCAGCCTGTTCCAGTGCTCGGTCACCCTCATAGCAAAGATGTTCTTCCTCACATTCTGATGGAATTTCCTGTGTGTCAGTTTGTACCTGAACCAATCTCGAAATTTTAAAGTACTTTTTCTTTCTAATAAACATTAGTAGATATCTGTATAGACACTGTATGGAGCAAAATACTATCTTCTGTCATCCAGCGGCAAAACATGGTACAGAAAGATCAGCAAGAATTATGAAATTCAGAAAAGCTGTCTCTAATGGATCTCTAAAGGTCATCTAGTCCATCCTTCTGACCTAGGCAAGATCATTTTTACTTCTGTCATAGAAGAAGCAAACTGACAAAATAAATAAATACCATTACAATTTTAGTAATACATCAACATTTTGAATGAGGAATAAAACTTAACAGATGTACTTTAAGGAAAATCTGTGCACAAGCACAAGTAGAAAAACTAAATTATCTGCAACTTGTACCCTCTCTATTTTCTGTGATTCCAGGACATGGATTATTACCTCCACATCACAGCTGCTGGGCATTTGGATTATGTTATTTTGCTCTGCCGTCATATTTTAATTGGTCACACACACAAAAAAGTTATAAAATTAGAAGGTCATGGGAAAAGAGACAGAGCAGCCTGCTAGCCACAGTTTTTCTGTAATTAGTTAAGTCTATTTAACTTTTTTTTTTTTCTGGAACAGTTACCATTCCAGAAAACCAGTTAGAAAAGGAGGATTTCTTAGGCTGATCCAATATTTTATTGCAGTTTTTAACAATCATGTCATGTTACATTTTAAGCATAAAACAGGCCAACGGAATACAATGTGACTTGCGTAACCAGATCTCACAAGTGAAACATGCACTCTGAGAAACAAAAAAACAAACTTCAATTCTAAATAAAATTGAAATACTCAAAACGACATTCTTAAAAGAGCTCTGAAACACATTGTTTTCTTGACATCTGGTTTATTGCACAATAAAAATTCATGAATGTCTGTATCTGTATCTTTGTGACAACAATGAACCACGTCTCCTGCTTTGCTTAGGCCTAGCTCTTCCAGAAAATTCAGGAAGATCTGATTTCTTATAAATTCAAACATGTCATTTTTAAAGCCCCCAATTAACTTCTCGAGTACCTGAGAATTTCATGGCACCTAAATTTTAACAAATGGCATTTTTTAACAATTACAATTTTGCTTTACATCACTTCAGAACTGAGTCCATTGTGGCAGGCTGAGGGTTTTTCACCTGCTTTCCACCAGTTTCAATGAGAAATCACAACCTGAGCACAGTAAGATGTGCTTCTCAAACTATACTTGACACTGACTGAAAACATCAAGTTTAATACAAAGAATAAGATTTCATGACTTCAGCCTAGATCATGCAACTGAAATTCTAACTATGTATTCAGCAACAGGATAATAAGCAGTCATTTGATTAAAAAAATCAATTTTTATTCCAAAAAAGGACAACTCAATCCATAACTGCTCTATGCCATAAAAGCAGAACATACTCTAAAAACTGTTGTATTTAATGCCAGTTAAGTTTCTACTTACAGAAAATGAGCAGCTGAGGTCCAAAAGCTGTGAAGTCATGAGCTAGAGCATACTTGCTACGGTGCAGCATTGAGTTGAAAATCCTAAGAGACAAGACACAGCAGCTGGTCTGTTTGTTTTCCTCAGTACTGGCTCACCTACCTGCGGGTCCTTTCTGTCTTGGCACATATGCACACATCTCAACCAGATGCTGTGACCCTAGGCAGGGCCGAGCTCACCATCTCGGTGACACAAGAACTGTGCATGGTCCTAAGGCCACTGTCAGACTGCGAGAAACAGATATCAAGTAAAGGAAAACTTGGCCTGTGTATGCTCTGCATTATTTTCGTATGGGACAAGAGGGTTGAGCCCCTAGCACAGGAAATCCTGCATCTGCAAGACTTCTGGCAATATTTGCTAGTTGGCATATGCTGACACAGCTGCCAAACCCACAATGGCTTACACAGAGCTCACCCCACATGCTTCTGGTTCCAAAATTGCCCCATGGGTATCTTCATTCATGGTGCAAACATAATATTTGGCATGTAAAAGCAGAAGAATTGAGTTGTGAATTTTGTTCTTACACACAGGCCAAAGAGGGACACGGTCTAAGATATATGGTGTATTTCCTTCCGGTCAGCTCAGGTATCCGCCCTACTCAGCACAAAGCCTTTCCTGGTTTCCACTCATAGCAGTCTTAAAATGAATGAAACAGAGGATTTAGGTACTGAAGACAGGCCTATAGAAAACATTTTTCAGTTCAGAAATCTAAACCTCACGCCCCTTATGGCTGTGGGGTGCAAGTGAAGAACACAATCATCCAGCCAGCCTATGCCCATTCAGTTACAACACCAAATATTTTATTCTTTATGAGGATTTTCCATGTTGGTTTTTCGGTTATAGATCCGTAACAACAGACCTCTCTCTTTTTTGGTAAAGAGAGTATTTACACTGAATCTTAGGTATGTGAGTTCTGTTTGTTCTAATTGGAGAAGCTTTGACTTGCTATCTATGTCAGGAATGTACAGGTACTTGGCCCAGCTCTCGGGTAAGAGGTTCAGACATGAATTTTTAAAAAATGAATGAAACAAAGAAAATGTATCCTTGTTTAAAATTATAAGTACTGGTTAACATGACAGGATAGTTTTACAGATCTTTTTTATACTTTGAATTAGCCTACCACAAATTCTTAGGAGCCTAAAGGAAGTGTTTATGTCTTATACTAACCTTACCCTATACAGAGTTCCCATTTTCCAATTCCTAATCATTTTGACCCAGATCTCAAGTGGATTCTTTTTCAAAATCACACACAAAATGTATCATACACAGTTCCTCAATGTTATGCCGATAGTGGTCTGTTAAACATTTTCTTTAAATGTCCACTTTACGACCTTCAAGCCACTCCACTTCAAAGACAGTCAAGCACTAGTTTCGATTCATCTGGCATGAACAGGAAATGCATATAGTTCTTCCTTCCCCTGTTTTTATATATTTTGATAAATAGATTCGTTAAAGCAGTAAAATAACTGTGGGCAAGCTCTTAAAGTTGTTTTTTTTTGGTTTGGGTTGGGTTTTCTGAGCATAACAGACATATACTGCTACTGGTTAATTTTCTTGTAGACAAAATACTGGGGAAAAAAACAAATCCACATCCATTTAATCTCTATCAATAATTTCCTCAAAACAATCTTAAAGTGTCACAAGAACATACAATTCTATCAACTTCAGTGAAAATGATAGACTAATATCTCACAGAAGCAAGCTCCTTCAATGCATATGCTGAACACTGAACCAGCCTTTAGATACAGTAGGTCTCTTATAACCCATGAACAGCACAAATAAAAAGCATTTACTAACAGGTTCTCAGTTTTCTATTCAGCTTTTTGCATAACTGCGTACAGCACAGCATACAGTCAAGATTTAAAGATGGTGACTGGAAAAGAGGTATAGAATGAGGGGCCTCACAGAGGTAATAAATATTTTCAATAGATTCATAGATTCAATTCTGTGATTATAGAATGACTTGGGTTGGAAGGGACCTTAAAGATCACCCAGTTCCAACCCCCCTGCCATAGGCAGGGACACCTCCCACTAGATCAGGTTGCCCAAAGCCCCATCCAACCTGACCTTGAACACCTCCAGGGATGGGGCATCCACAGCTTCTCTGGGCAACCTGTGCCAGTGCCTCACCACCCAAGGCATATGCATAATACTAGTCTACCTTTCCATTTAACAGTAACACCTTATTTTTCTTATTTTATCATACTTTTATTCTGAACAGAAGTGATTTAGAGGGATGTATTCAATGAATACAAATACAAAAATACAAATTTGGGTAATGCAATGCAGCGTGATTTATTTTTATTTAATAATCAAAAATTCTCATGTTGCTTAAAAAAAAATCAGAACTCACTAAAACTTCACAATAATCTGTGTGGGGTGGGGCAGGTGAAGCTTATATGACAAGCAAGGAATTACCCAGGTAACAAATATCCCTGACACACAGTGCATTCAGCTGAGACCAACGCTCCACGTCCAGAATACGACTTGCCAAGAACAAGAACAGCCAGAAGCTCCAAAACAGCATGGAAAACAACACACCTGCGTCACTGTTATGTTTCTTTTTGGTAGCCAGGGACGAAACAGAACACAATCAAGTAACTGCAACGCTCAGCAAGGTGAATGATATGGACCAGGAAGGTTAAAAAAAAAAAAAAAAAAAAAAAAAACAGTGGCACAAAATCTGTACAAAAAAATACCACAACTGGAATTCAGTTCATTTTACAACAGTAGCAAGGGGGTAACAATGTCAGGTAACCAGAGGTCCTGCAGGCTGATATACTAATATATATACATCTATATATATATTTATATTTATATTTATATATATACACACACACACGTTGGGACACCCTTGCCCCAGTAGACCCCCAAGTATTAATGCAGACCCACAAAGTTCACTTCGATGGCCAATTTGCAACCCTGAACTTTAAGTAAGGAGGAATCACAGCCTAAAACTTTACAGAAGCTAATCCTAAATGATCAGACTCTCCCACTCCTCTAGTATGATTCCCTTCTACTATTGAATTATGCCAGAAAGACTTTTATTCTCCATTCAGAGCTTTCATCTCCACTGAAGTTCATTTTACCTATGCTTTCTACCTCCTCAGCTGTCTAGTAATGTAAAGCAATTGTATATTTTATATTTCAAACATCCTAATAGCATTACAGTCAATGTTTTAAAATTACTTAGAAATAGGTCTGATGTCAAACACATCCAAAGCTTTTGAGTGTCATCTTCAGAAGAATAGCCCAATTCTGATGTTTTTACATGTTTTCTCAACATTCATATTTATTAATTCTAATTCTTTAATCAGACTTGTTTTCCGCTCTTACAAACAAAATAGCACTGAACCAAACTCTCAAATGATTTAGTCACCCTGCCTTACTAAAAATAAACGTGTCTTGCATAGATACACTGGACTTAGAAATACATGTTCATCACTTCAAAGCAGCTGATTTCTTTGAAACTGTATGCTGGAGATTGTGGGGTCAGTCACACTTTGCAAGACAAATACATCTTTTCTGGAACTCAATTAAAGTCAATTTTGTAGAGGTGAATTTGGTAAATACACAAACAATTTTATCTTGCTCTTCCATGAAGACGAGGATTACATTAGGACACTGTTCAACTACATAATAACAACCATGAAGAACAATGTATGTTAATTTAGACAAGCTAGGTATTTAATAGTTTACAAATATGTCCTGGAATGTTTTTTATTAGGTGAAAGATTATTTATATGTTACCAAACACTACCATCTCCTAAGAATTTCAGTTTAAATTAGGTCTGGCTATGAACCAGCAAAAGAAGCTCAGAATAACCATGATTAATTTCCTCTCATTTTATTCCGTCAAACCGTTTCCACATGTTACTACAGGGTAAGTATTCTTTTACACAAATCTAACTACTTGCCATGAAGGGCATTCACAGCCCTCTACAGAATGAAAGATTCAGAAATAAACACAGTACCTGTGATGCATGAAACAGGTAGAAACATGCGTTCCTATTCAGACATCTGCAGTCGAGCTAATTGTACCTATAGCAGTGAACATGAGCCACCCTCAGTAATTACCATTGAAGTTAGCAGAACTATCTTTACTGAAAGATTTCTTATTTCAAATTTCTCAACCAAAACCTTCAAAGAAAATTTCAAAAAACTCAGTTATAAGATCAAAATATTTCACATTTTTAAGAGAATGTTCTTTTCCCATTTTTTGTATTGTAAATCAAAGAATATCTAATTATATCTATATAGATATCTAAATCTAAGATATCTATCTTTAGAATATCTAAAAATATCTAATATTGTAAAGCAAAGAATATCTAATAAAACAGTCATGCAACCGTCTAAACTTTTTCAAGGTCCATTCAAGGCAGTTGACAGAATTTCAAAATGTTTCTTATGTTTCTTTTTTCTTTTCCTTTTCTGCATTTGGCATACAGCTACTGCATAGGACTACACTTTAGCTTCTCTATAACTGAAAGCTGTAATCTATGAGCAATCTTTTGATTCCACTGCAGGGATGGAAGACCAAGTGTCTCCTCAAATCAGTCCCACCTCGCCAACTTATGGAAAACAATTACCTGGCACAACAATTGTATCTGGATGGAAAAGACTGGACAAAGTAACAACACAGACTATATGCTACCACTCCTATACAGAGGAGTAGCTGCTAACGATGGTTTGGCTATACCTGTACAGTTTTCTAAACTTGGGTGTGAACCCACGTTCAAGCCCAAGCTAGCCCAACTTTCAGAGTGAACCAGTACAGCTCTCTGAACCTCATTCTGCACCCAGCAGCCACCTACTTGCTGTGCTGCAAGGCAAGGCAGCAGCCTGGTTACGTTGATTAGACTCAAACCTGTCACCCCCTGCCCTCAAAACTCCTTCTGTTAATGCCACATTCAAAAGGCCCTTGCAAAGCATTGCCTCAGCTGCACGCTTTTCCCTTGAAGTGCTAGATGTGGCAAGAAGACAAGACTATAGGACAACCAGGATGACTCAGTAAAGAGTGAGAGGCCACAATAAACATAGAAGTAATCTCATTACTGTGTTAAGAAACACAACTTCGAGTCCAGAGCATTATACGAATCCAGTATACGAGTCCAGTACTTATACGAATGCTCATAACCCAGACTTCACTGTGTAGCACAGACATAACTTGAGTGGCAGTTCTTGGGGGGGGACAGGATTGCTTCTACCAACAAGCACAATACCTAACCTGGGCTGCATACCCATTACAGATCAAGTCTTGCTGTTTTTCTAAACATCTTAATTACCTTACTTAGAATTTTGTTGAAAAAAATATTAAAATTAATAATCTCTGTGGGCACACCATCTTGGTAATTCTTCTTGGTGAGAGATGTGCTGAAGTTCCTTCAGTGTAGGTAGCATCAACAACCAGTCCAATTCTAGTTGTCTTGATATATTTGTACTGGCAGCCTCTAATTGCTCAAGGACAGTATTGGTTGAAATGTTAAACAAGCTTGGTGTAACACAGATACGAAACTTAATCATCACTCAGACAAAAAGAAGGTTAATTAGAACATGTGTGTTGAACACTACGAAATAGGCTTGTATGCTAAACTTCACCTAATTTCCTTAAAGTCTGTTTACCCAGCTGGCTAGGAACAACAGCAGAACTCACTAAAATTGGACACATGTTAATCTTAAACCAACACCAGGAAGGAAGAAGTTATAATTGTGTTTATTCCTAGCTGCAAAAGACGGGATGTTTAATCAGAAATTTAATATACACTTTGATCCAATGTTAATGAGCTGACACTATGTTGTACATTGAACCAACTTCAAAGAGACAAGATTCCTTAAACAAATGTAATGTATATTTATGACACTGTTTAAGAAAAAGAAAACATTTCTTCTAATGAGGTCACCTTTATCAGAACATATTATCTGAGTAACTGGGGATAGTACATGTACATCAAGACATGTCAGAGCCTCGATTAGCTATGGCAAACTCAAGGTTACTGATAGCTGAAACTTCCTCAAAAATTAAGACTGCATGTATATATATATATATTTACTTTACATAATTTCTGTTCTTTTGTATTTAAAACATTTACCTCTACAAATATCAGTAAATATTGCTTTAATCCAATCAACAACATACCAAATTCTAAATATTATTCTGTGGAAAAAGTAAGATTTCTCAAAGAAAATCAAAAAGATTCCCTTCAAAAAGACAGAATGATGGGAATATGCAACTGAAATTATATGTATGGGGTGGAGAAAGAAAGCAAAATAAGCATATCACAGGCAGCAACTGTCCACAGTGTCCCAAAAAGGACTTTGCAAATTGTAAATCAATATAAAGAGGAGTTAATGCTTGTGTTCAGCACAGTAGAAATCTTGAAGCTACTGCCAAAGCAGTTACAATTACAGTTAAGATATATTTTACTTCCAAAAAGTCAGCACCATTATAAAATCAACAATATCATGATGCAATAGATACTGATCCACTGCACACTGTAAAATGCTGGATTTACATACTATGAAGAAGAAAAAATCTGGAGGGCTTATAGGACTAGTGCACCATCAACCAAAGGCAAAGCCACAGTTTTTAATTAATAACTCTCCACCTTACACACAGAGTCCTGAGCAATCAAAAACACAGGCACTATGCTCTGTGGTCATGCAGTTCCCTAAGCAACTCTGGGCCTGTTTATCAAGTGCTTTTGCCTTCTGAATTCACTCGACTGCTTCCCTCAGACCTGCCTGGTCCTCTCCTTGCAGGAAGTCTTGCACCCACACTTCTTTTTTCTACAACACATTAAATTCAAAATTTCAAGTTGCCTCTTTTACAAGTTTCATCTTAGACCTTCTCTGTTATCAAGGGCCTTGTAAAATAGATTCTTATTCATCACACCAATTTGGTTCAAATAGCGGCGCTAATACTTCCATGTATGAACGTGATACCTCCTGAATTCACTCCCACATGCTCCAATGCTCTTTAAGGCAGTTTTGGTTTTATCTGTAATGCAATCCACTTACCTTCTTGGCAAGAGGAGGATAAGCACAGAATGATCCCAGCAAACTATTACAACACATTAGGCAGGTCAACTTGACTTTGAGAAGCTTCACTTAACCTACAGGGCAGGTGTTGTGCACTTGGATAAAAATTCAGATTTCTTTTTAGTGCGGTATTTGGTGAAAAAGGGAAAAAGATGGAGATGTGTATATACATAATACTCAGCAAGAGAAATAAGGCTGAGGATCTTTTCCATATTCTGCCATGTACAAGTGGCTAGAATGATCCAGTTTCAAGTGTGTATTTTTATGACATAAAGAGGGCAATTACAGATCATTTAGGCAAGACAGATGCAAAGAGATTGGTAAGTTGGTATGCTGATAAAAAAGAAGCTCCAATTAAAATCTTTCACAACACCCCAAAAACATTGTAAAATAAATACCTGACAACATCCTACCCATTAATCTGGTTTATGCAGAATGAATGATAAAAGTAAAAATGATTTAGAGCACTAATTTTAATTACTATATATATCAACAGAAACACCTCAAACAATAGCAGCATTATTTAACTATCTGTTTTAAGACTGACATTTTATAAGGAGTTTGCTAGTTTTACACTAAAACTGGCATTTCCTTTTGCTAATCAGAAGGATATGACAACTACGTATTTAAATAATCCTGCCACAAGATATACTCACATTCTCCATTTTCAATATTGGTGAAAGCAATTTATACATAAATATACATAATACATATATAAAATATATACAACTTTCAAATTGAAAGATAGAGTTGTCTCAAGCTGTTTCAGTAAAAATGAACCAATATTTACAAGTTATAAAAGAAAAATGATGTAAAATAAACTAGATACCTTTATGAAATCATCTTGTATTTAAAAAGACCTAAACAAAAGTATGAAATTATTATTTCCACTTAACCTAAACTCATAGATTCTGATGAAAATAGATGTAATCCTTTGCTATTTACTCGTTATCCATTGTTGGACAATTAAAATTTGTTAGTTGTTTTTTTTTTTTTTCTTCCAGTTTTTAATCTTCTACCAACTTCTTAAATGTTGAAGCAAACAAGTTGGCATGGGCACCATTGGATATTTTTACTGAAAACTACATTGGTAGATTAAGAAGCTTATGCCTTTTAAGTTATCATAATTTTCATCTTGCACCTGAATGGCAAACCCGTAGTTAAAGATTCCACTATACAGATCCCTAGATTTCAGATTATTTTCCTCTGCACCGAGGACACCCCAGTCTCCTCAACAAGGAGTAAGGTTCTACATAATCAATTCCTCCTGCAACTGTTTCATCAAAAGCAATAAGCAAGAATACAGAAACATTTATTACTTTTTCACTTTCTCCTCCCCCATTTCATCTTATCTTTATACCTCAGTCAGACTACGCTGCTTTTCGTGAAGAAAACAGGTAGCGTACGTTCCAACTTCTGCTCTGTTCAGTTTTACAGAAATGCACTTTGCATTTTGAAGTGAACCATAAAGGGATTCGAAGCTGTAACTGCAACTCACCACTAGCAGATTTTTGTAATATATTACAGTCAATTGAACAGAAAAATTATAAAAGCTACTAAGAAAGAGAAATATCAACTAATCTACAATTAACTACAATTAATTGTCATATGCTCCAGTCTTGATTTTTTTCTGCAACCACAAAACATCCTGGCTCCCTTCTCATATGCCAGCTCACTAACCAAAAATACAGCCCCTGCATCCCTCCTCCTTGGGTGCACAGCACCACTAAAGGAGGGGAGTGGGGTACAGAGGAGGCCTTCATTCAGCTCCTCACACATATCTGACCAGCTGAGCTTCACCCCTCCAGCTCTATACATACCTGTGGCCCATTCTCCTCTCAGGGCTTTTCATTCGTCTCAGATCAACACCATTGTCATACACAGTGTTTCTAAATATAAAGGGGGTGCATCTTGTAGATGTTACATGACAGTGATCTCAGCAACCATCCATGCAGAGGAAGCCACACTTGAAATTTATTTCCAGGCTAAATTAATCCTACCTAAAAGGAAGTCAGGTTAAAATTACTGTAGCCTTCCAGAAGCTAAAAAATGGGGGATTAAACCACCTTTTAAAAAGGATTAAATATTAGCCACAGTTATTCTGGCTGCAAAGAAAGGGAGATTATAATTTATGTTTCTGAGATTTATGTATTTCAGTCGATTGAGTTGCATCCCTCCTAATGAATGCAATGACTCAACTAAGTCACTGAGATTGAGACCAGAAAATAACAGGGTTGCTTCTCTCTTTACCAGTGCTTTCCCACCACCAAACACTACAGCTCGTTAGGACAAAGACTTCAAGTATTTGCTAACAAAACATTAGCTCTCCGTTCAACAGAGAAAACAAATAAAGACTTGGCTGAGAAGACTATAACTTTCTATGGGACCAATAATGCCATAAGCAATGGGAAACATCAGTATGTTTCTGATAGGTATCCATTACTACAGGCTTAAAAATAAAGAATCCATTGTAAAACTATTTTCCATACAGCAGCAAAACCACATTAAGAATAGCTGAAAAAAAAATAAGAAATAATCCGAATGGTTAAAGTTTAAACACTCTGTCATGGTTCAAAGCAAAGGAAGAAGACATTAACTTCATGAGACTGCTGTGAGTTCACAAAGGCTACCTGCAAGCTTGTGGCTCCAGAGCACTGCATCATTTCCATGCAGGATACTGGGATCTATGCGTTTTGTCTTTTAACAAAGTTAAATTTGTGCCACCTGCACACTTGCTGAGGAAACACTCCAGTTCAATAAGGGGAAGAGAAAAGTCCTGCACCTGGGGAGAAATAAGCCCATGTACCGTGATGAGCTGAGGGCCACCCAGCACAAAAGCAGCTCTGCAGAAAAGGACCTGAGGGTCCTGGTGGACACCAAGTTGGACATACACCAGCAGCATGCCCTTACAGCAAAGAAGGCTAATGGATCCTGGGCTGCATTAGGAGGAGTACTGCCCACAGGTCAAGGGAGGTGATCCTTCCCCTCTATTCAGCATGGGTAAGTCCACACCTGGGGGGCTGAGTCCAGCTCTGGGCTCCAGCACCAGAGAGACCTGGACATTATGGGAAGAGTCCAGGGAAGAGCCACCGTGATGATCGAGGGACTGGAGCATCTCTCCTATGAGGAAAAGCTGAAAGAGCTGCACCTGCCTAGAGAAGAGAAGGCTCAAGGGAGATCTTATTAATGTAAATAAATACCTGAATGGTGGATATAAAGAAGATGAAGCCAGGCTCTTTTCAGTGGTGCCCAGTACCAGGAGAAGAGGCAACGGGCACAAACTGAAACATCAGGACGAACATCAGGAGGTTCCCCCTGAACATCCATCGGGAAGCACTTCTTTGTTGTCAGTCTGACTGAGCACTGGCACAAGTTGCCCGGAGTAGTCGTGGAGTCTCCCCCCTTAAAGATCTTCAAAAGCTGTGTCTACATGGGCCTGTGCAACCTGCTCCGGGAGACACTGCTTCAGCAGGGGATCGAGCAGAATAACCTCCAGAGCCATTAAAACCTCCACCATTCTGTGATTCCATGAAAAATTTGCATGCAACCGACACTGGCCTCATGTAATTTTCCTACACAAAAACAGGCTCAAAACTGTGTAGTCACCATGACCAAAGTACCACCACAAGTATGCAAAGACACTAGTTTGTCAATGACTTGACTGATGAACCACAGTAACTAATTGAAATTAAACTGCTAATCGATTAAGACAATGTTGCAGCCAGCAAAAACAGGAAAGAACGGACATGTACGTCACATATGAATTGACAAAAATGACATATGAAAAATCCCGGCATATATTTTAATAACTGAACTAGGTTTCCTATGCGTCAGAACATATCTATAACCAGTACAAGCCAGAAACTCTGGTGTGTGGTGTCAGGATTAAAGATTCAAAAGGGCAGAAAACTCAGAACCAATTGATTTCCGCCAGCTAGACGTACCCGCCTGCCCCTCCTCCCTCAGTACAGCATTGTGCGGTTAAGTATGTATAAACACTAACCTAAAATAAGCCACCCAATCCCAGAAACACTTCTGACTCCTAATATTCATCCCTTTAAACCGTAAGAAATATTTCATTCTCCTTTTCCGTTAATTCTTAAAGAACAGATGGGTTTCCAAATAGCTGTTGAGCTCATTCACTACACGATACAGAAAAATGCGATAAATGTCATTAGTTAATCTTGAGGTTCACGTTCAAAGAAAGTTTTTTTGATAAAATAATTAGGTGTGTCTCCTCTGAAGGGCTTCCTTCATACTCTGCAGTTGTATCTCAATATCTTTTATTATTTTTGTACAATAAATGAGAATTGCCATGCTATTTTTAAGTTGAAGATGCTGTTTCAAGTGTCCTGTTTTGAAAAAGTTGCAAGTATTCAAGACTAATTCTATTCTTTTCACATATGCTGGAAGTACTTTGAAAAACATTTTACCTATACCAAAGGGGTTGTTTGTTTGTTAGCTTGTTTTACTTACTTTTCTTCAACTACATTGTCTTAAAACTAGACTATTCTGATCCTGTATATGCTGAAGTTTGAAACTGGTAAGTAAGCTACAAAGAATTTATGACTAATTATGTGGTCACACTAGTAGCTCTGATATAAAAAAAAAATAGGGGGAAAAAATAGAATTTTATTCAGTATTATAGAGATGCTCTCAAACACCTGACTACCCATTTTGATTTCAACAGACAGGGATATCTGTTCAGGCATGTTTTGTGATTATTTGTATGAGGGAACTTTGCACACAGATTCAGTACATACTTAAGAGTCTTATATTTGGAAAAAGCCAGTTATTTTATAATCAAATACTTATTCAACTGCTTAGAACGCATTGATTTTAATCATATTGATTATATCTACTAATCTCTCAGCAGGAAAGTTCTTGAATAAACAGACCTGGACATATTCAAGAGAGCTGCTACACATCTGATTTGGAGAACAACTTCAAGTCTTTATGTATAGAGAATACTATGAATTTATTTCGAAAGCACAGATTACCAACAAATAAAGTATATTTAAATAAAGTACCTTTTCAGATGATAAACTGCAGCTTCTAACAACTTAATTATACATCTGACATGGCAGAAATTTACATCTTTAAAAACAGCGTCTGCCCCATGTCCTTGTATTACCTTAAAGGTCTTGACAATTAATCGATGTGGTTGTCCCTTTTTTCTGCCTGTGCAGAGGAATCAGATTCCAATGCTAGTTTCTTGGCACCACAAAGTATACCTATACTGAGCAGAAACACAGAATGGTTGATGTTGGAAGGGACCTCTGGAGATCACCTGGTCCAACTCCCTCGTTGTAGCAGGACTCCCTACAGCAGGTTGCCCAGGACCATGTCCAGATGATTTCTGAGTATGTCCAAGGATGAGGAGATAAACTTACTAAACTGCTCTCAACCACTAACAAAACCAGACAGGAAAGGAAAAATGTGTATTGAGAACAATAATTTATAGTATAAAAATATATTGAAAATTATGCAGTACTTTGGATCATCTGGGACGGTTGAACTGTACGACGAGTAAGATACAAGGCCACCAGTGCAGAAGACTGAATACAAGACCTTTATTGCACGGTGTTAATTCATGTGTCTCAAATGTATTAAAAAAAAATCACAATTCCCTCCACTAAGGGATTTCCAAAACTCACTGAACTGAGAGAAATAAAGACAGATGAAAGCAACTGAATCTGTCAAGCCTAACAACTTTACAAGTGTCAGTAGACTAAGCCTTGATTTCTTCATACATTCAGAAAAGTTTCAGGACTACTGAACATACCTTGGTCTTTAAAATAAACTAGCTCTTCAAATATTTTCTTCTAAAATAGCTATATAACACACCTAAAACTCATTAATACATATTTTTGCATTTACATAAGTCAGTGATTCCTAAACTACAGAACTCACTCCACCACCTCAAGATGGTAGTATGAAGTCATCAGATCTTGATCCTGCTTTTGCACAAATGTCTGTCAGGACAACATGAGCCCCCAAAAGTACAAAGCATACAATGAAAGCAGAAACCCTGAGAACACAGGCACACGATGACTTCAGATGACCCAGTGTATGATTCAAATAGAGTCTGTTATTGATGTAGCCTTTACAGCTGGCTAAAAGTAGTCTTTGATTACAAGAAGACAGGACAAAGATCATGTGTAAAATATTCCATATACGGTAAAAACTGAGGATATAATAAAAAAAATCATTGCTTTTAAAAGAATGATAAAAAAAACAGAGAGCAGAACTGCTCCAACATTGCCTTCCCCACATACGCATACCAGACCAGATCTGCCTCACTACTTTTCCATCCACGTCCTCCTCCATCTTCAGTGGAAAAAAACAGCATTTTTCGGTTTGCCTTTCACCATATTTTGCTAACCCAATTCAATAATCATACGTAATGCATTTTATTTTGCTAAGTGGGTAAAAGAACAGCATGCGTATGCATGCACATTTTCTGCTCCAGCTTCCCAATACATCACAAGTGACAAGCACAGAACTGATTGTGAGCAAACTCAGAGACGAGAAGAGATTGAACACAATGTGTGGTGTTTTCTGTCTGGTGATGTTATTTTACCTGATTGTGTATGTGAATGACAGCCAAGAAGACTGATCAACACTGTACACTTGTATGGGCATTATGCTTTGTTCAGGTCCCTGCTAAATCCGAGAATAAAGTAATGATGTTCAACAGTTTCCAGAATCCAACTTTTAAGAATCCAGTTTTGATTCATTCTCTTTACTCAAAGAATCAAACTATACCTTTAAATCTAGTTTCTTAAATACAGTCTTTGACTGTAATGTGCCTTTCTTCTTTTTTTTTTTAAAAAAACTCTCAATAGCAGAACTGACAAGTTCCCCCCTGCCTTCCTGATTTTTTTTTCCTTGTAAGCACTTTTTTTAGTTATGTTGTTTAAAATGCAATGTTGGCAATAAGATATTGCTGGAGGCTTTGGACTGATGCCTTCTGCAGCTTCCACTTTTCCCAACTTTTACTAGCAATAAAGAATTTGTTTCTAGAAACATGTAGTTTTAATTACAAAATTACCCCAAAAACATAAATGGAATTTAATTGGTTACAAAGTAATATTTTCACATAATCAAGGGATTGTTTAAGGGATTTAAGGCATAATTTATTAGTTCTGGATAGGTTGCACATTTTAATTCCTACAGGCAAATAACAAACTGATTAGTAAGTGCAATAAAGCAATTTATTTGTCTGACAATTGGCAGCTAGAAGTGCAATAATTTATTTGATCAATTGCCATTTTAAAGAACATTAAAGCTTCTCATAATTATGTTATCTATATGGTATGCAGATGAACAACAATACAGCATTATCCCTATTACATTAGTGATTTAATATGATGTTTCTGCCAGGTTTTGTACCTTTCTACATAATGCAAAAGGAAGTAATTACTTTTTGTACTGAAAGATTGAAGAACTGACCCTCTTCTAGACATGCAAAGAATTTGACTATAGGAAGAACTAAAGATGATTGCTTCTCTTCATCAAAATCTTTCTGATATTCAAAACCCTGCGTGGCAGTTCTGAGTAAGAGTCTTCTGGTCATTTAGTTCTTCAAAATTCTGTAGTTGTCAAGTGAAGATAACCACAGCACTCTCTGGCGGGACGATCTGCCAGTTTGTTACATATGATGAAGTTCTCCTCCTGTCCTCAATTCAATTACTCTGTTGGGTAGCATCAGCAGCTAACACATTTTGTAGTCCAGTTCTCTGATGGCCTAGCTTCACTGAATTCAGTGGCCCTAAACCAACACAGGAAGCCATGGTAGGGCCAATAAATACCACACACATTTCAAACAGACAATATACAGTGGAAAAGACTATAACAGATGTGTAAGATCATCTTTAAAAGATCAAATGATATTTTGGCAATCTAGGTGAAAAAATATTTACTAGTCAGAAGTTCAGATGAACTAAAGTACATTGCCTTGAGAAGGTCAAGTGGAGATTGCCTCGGTTCTCTACTTTTTTACTGAAAACATTTTATACCCAATTAAAAAGAAAAATAGGGAAAAAGTATTACATTAAAATCACAGCAGGTTCAAGAGAAAGTGAACAAGCACATTTTCATGGCTCCCACTGAAAACAAAAAACACAAAGCTGAAAGAGATACGATATACCACACATACATAAAGACACAAACACATACACGTTCAGAAAATAGTTACTCATTTCAACTCAACATGAGTAAAATTAACCCCATTCTTCTACTACTCTCAAATAATCTCATTTAAAACAGATTTACAAGGGGGATCCATTTAAAAGTCTTTGACAGAATTAATTCTGGAAAGATACTTTGTGCTAAATGAGAAAGGTCAAAAACCTCATTAAGATTCTAACAGACTTAAAGTTTTAATGACTGGAAACTTATGTTCTATGCCACTGAAAACTATGAAGTGGAGTTTCAATTTTATTGTCATTTCTAATGAAGCCAACTTACCAGAGTACAGACCAACTGGTATCAAGCTCAATATATTCAGATTTCTAACAAAGTTCTGAGAGAGCTTACATAATTTAATTTTCATAATAAATATTTTAACAAGTGGTACATTCCCCTTCTACACTATGAGCTTTCAAAAAACTTCACTGTCAATGTTGCAAATCATCTGTCAACTAGTTTATCTTTTACCTCATTTCCTCAAAGAGGCAAGCAATGGTGGATTTTCCTACCTTTCTAATATCCAAACAATCTGCTGTCATTAATAATTTTTACCTCAAATCATCTCCTTGAAGTAGGAAAGCATTCAGCTATGTTATTAACGGTGAACTGAAGTACAAGGTAAAAATACCCACAGGATTGTTTGTACAATTTGGTAAGTCATTAGTTCTTTTATCTATCTATTCTAATCTTCCAGTCCTCCACCAGCTCCTCTTGTTTGGTAGTGCCTTTAGCTTGGTAATGCCTTTAACAACTTCACCATTCTACTTGCGTAACTACTTGTACCAACTCCTCTTCACATAGCACTTACTTTCCTGGACATCTTTTTGGTTCCTGTGAATATTCCTAAGAAAGTACACAGCCCTCAAACGCAATGAAGACCAGGAGGATCTCCAATCTACAGTTGGAGGCTTCTGACTTCCCATGTTTACTAGCAGTCTGCAACACCTACAGATTTTAGAAAAATCTAGCATTAATCATAGAATCATTAAGGCTGTAAAGACCTCCAAAATCATCTGGTCCAACCATCCCCCTACTACTAATGTCACCCACTAAACCATGTTTAGTGGTTAACGGAGTTGTCTTGCCACATATTTATTCAGGATTTGCATATAAATGAAAACACAATGTTTGTGAGTCAACTAATAAAATATTATCTTCTTTGGATATTATTAGTAATTGTTCACTGAACTACTCTAGCATTAGGTGAGAATTCTGCATGGAAAAGAAGGTAGACTAGAATTATGTAATCCACCTTTCAACTAACAAATTGCTGATTAATTCAGTATCTTACTGACAGTCTCTACGGCAATCATTATTTTTCTGTAACAAGTAATGCCTGTGGCATTTAAAAGACATCTCCCCTCTCACTTTTCTGCATAACAAGGATTCTGAATCTGTTATTAAAAAAAAAAACAAAACAACATAATACATTAATGCAATTCCTAGAAAAATCCTCGTTATCATGATTTTATGCTGTACAATACATAAGAGCCTTGCAGAATAGCACAGACATAGCTAGTACATACCCCATGCTCTTTAGCAGCCATAACCACTTTTAAAAGAATATCTTCTTCAACAAATGGCCTCACAGCATCGTGGATAATCACTACTTCTGGTTTCTGCAGCAGACGGTTGGAAGATTGATTCTCTGCAAACACTTTCAGTCCATTGAAAATTGATCGGTGACGCGTTATTCCACCTTTCACTACCGTAACTCTTTTGTGGCCGTATTTTTCAACGATAGACTTCATTGTTTCAATATTTTCAGGGGAGACCACCACAATAATGTCAGATATCCAGCTTACCCTAGAAGAAACAGTACAAAAACAGAGAGAGTAAACATGAATGACTAAATAAAGCTACAAACATATCCACAATACAAAGAAATTTATTTCAAAAACTGAAGCTGGCTAAATAAAGCATCTCTCAATATTCTTATGTATTTTCTGTATATTAGCCCACTACCCCTAAAGAGAGAGCTACATGACAGGATCTCTACTGATACATGGATGTCAACCATAGTAACTGGAATTCTGGTAAGGGACTTGCTCCTAACAAGCAGTTTGCAGAAATAAAAGCTTCGGATAACCCTTTGAAACAGTTCTTACTCAAACCTCATTCACATCTTCAAGTGTAACTTCTAAATCAATCACCTACAGTCTATTATTTTAGTTTCCTCTAAAACGGAGTCTCCAATCAATTGGTAAATCCTGGCACGTGGAATATTCTGAGTTCTACTGTGGAGCACGCAAGGTACAATTAAATAAGAGGAAGGCCACAAGAGGATCAAGGAATAACCTGAAATAAAGATTGCTATCAAGTCAGGTATGACCAGGAACTGACAGATGCAGTGTCAAAACTATGACACTTGAGTATCAGCAGAAAACATACTGGTAGTTTGGAAAAAACATACATTTTGTGCAGGTTTCTGCTCTAGGAAGCTAGCAAAATGTGAAAACACAGTTATGTTAGATACTACTACCATAATATGAAAAGCATGTTTTAAAGAACTTCAAGCCTTTAATGACAGTATCAGCCTAGCTCTAAAAAGGGGTGAGGGGAGGAGAACCCACAAGATTAAAAACAGCCATAACTGAAGTGAGGTTGAAACTATACTTGCATCAAAGTACCTAAGAAAACATACTATAGTCACATGCATCAACTGTACATCAAAATAATGCAAGTATCACCATTCAAATGCAGCTGTTACATATCCTAAATACTATGTATGGAGCATCAAAAATGGATTTATAATTATTCCTTTTCTGTGTCTCCACAGACAAAAGGATGTTTGTTTGTTGTTTTAACATGACTGACAAGAAACTCATCAGGTTAAGAATGATTTCAAAACCAGTTTACTACTTACCATACTCATGTGAAGCCTACACATATAGCTATGAAGGAAGAGAAACAGCTATGGCATATTCTTACAACTAAAGCTAGCAAAGCTATTGAAACTAATTTTGCAGACACAAGATGGACCAAAGTACTAAATACTTGCAGTTAAAAAACAACAGTGAAAAACTTACGGTTCCAGGAGCAGTTCATACTTAAGCAGTTAGTCTGACTCTTGGTCATCATCTGGCAGAGTCAGATGGCCAACTCTTATCAAAGAGGAGCAACAAATTGGTTCCTGAGTCACTGAGCACTTTAGAAGCCCTCATCTTGCAAGGGCCCGTAATTTGCTTCTCTAAATTGCAGTAGCTGATGAGCCAAAAGAATGCAAGAATCAAATGATTCTTTTCTGCACGATTCTTTACATTCAGTTGTCAATTTCAGTATTTTGTGGCAGAGGCTATGAAAGTCTACTGCCTTTGATATTTAGGTTATTTTGCTGTATCTGTTTATATTTTGTATTTTTTTTTCCTGACAAGAATGTGTTTACAGTTGTATATTTCTTAGAATAAAAATACTTATGATCTAGACAAAATCACCCTATTGCTTGATCTTCCAATTAAGTGTTTGTAACATTTACAAAGTCCCTTTGAAATCACACTTGGAAAAATATCAAGACCTGCTGCATTTATATAAAACACTCTGAATGCATAAAAAGTTTCGTATTCCAAATACAAATTTAAGCATAAATGCAATACCTGAAAAAGACTCTGGATGCCTACCTGTGCAATTTGCTCTAGGGAACCTGCTTTAGCAGGGGGGTTGGACCTGATGATCTCTCGAGGTCCCTTCCAACCTCTACAATTCTGTGATTCTGTGAAATGCTCAAGCTATTGTCCTCTTCAATAACACACAGGAAGAAATTGCCTAGGAACTATCCTTACCCAAAAAGCAAAGTCATCTGTAATGCAAACCATTTCCCTAGAACAATGTGAAACTACAGAGCATCTTCTACCTTCTTTACGTTTTGTTTGTTTAGTGACTAATAGAACGCCATGGAAAAATATTTTAATGAATTTTAAATAACTACCAAAAATAAAATAAATGGAAGTGCTATTAGCATTAAAAAAAAATAAAAAAAAACACACTTATGTTCATTTTATTATTAACAAAGGCAGAAAATACAGCCAAACCAACATATTCTCAGCATTTCTTAAGTACTGAAGTTGTGCAAATGTACAATATGAAGTCATATGGTTTCAAGTTTCATTTCAACTTGTCACTCATCACAGGTTCATCAAAAGGTTTGCAAATCTCTTAAATGAGTCCTGGCACAATCCTACACTTAGCCACAAAACTTAACACTTCTGCATGACTTCAACTCGGAACTAGGGCAAACTAATTGGATTCATCTCAGTTCTTCTTTTGAATATTGAGAATCAGGCATTAAAATAAAGCAAAACTCAAGAAGAGCTATGTAACGCTAACCAAAACCAAGAGCTCTGCACTGCTCTTTGCAGAAGGGCTGTAGAGCTGCACAGTTCTCAGAGCAGGCAGTCTACACATTCACTAGTGACTGTGTAAGAAGAGCACTGATATTTCCCATTCCGGAGCCAAATAAAACAGATCATGATGCAACAGCGTCGTACACACAGCATCTTCTGAGAACCAGGGAAGTATTGGCCAGCCTACGATAAATCTGTGCACAGAGGGGCTGGAATGGCTCAAGGCCTCCAGTGGTACAATACACTGAGAAGTGACAGGATGCGGTCACAGCTCCACCCTGTGTCTGGATAAACACATTTATAAACCTAAGTATGGCCTTAAATTCATTCCGGACTGATGTTCTATATTTAGAGCTGGGATTTAGAGATGCAACCTATTCCTATAACTCTCTTGATTGACTAGGCAGAAGAACAGTTTATGCTTTAAAGCATAAAGTATCCCATCAAAATCAATTTACAAAATCCATGCAACATACTAATTCAGTAAAATATCCTACAAATTTCACATGAATGAGAACTGTGTATCACCACAGGAGTTTATATTTTTAATAATATGCTTATGGAAATGTTGCAAATGTTTAATGAAGTAGAAAGACAACATTACACGGTCAATCTGACAGCAAAAAATTTTCTTCCCCTCAATTTGTCAAGTCATTTTCCTTAGAAAGATTTCATACTAAGATAACAAGCTCAGGACCTGCTGGAAAAAAAAAAAAAGTTTAAAAAGTTAGTAAATACCTTTTCTGTTTTATAACTGTAATATAAGAGCAAGAAAAAATCTGCAGCTTAATAATGCAAGCTTTGAAAAGAATCAGCACAAGGCATGGATGAGAACAGAGTAAGGTACCCTGATGTGCTTTAACAAGTAATAAATACAGAACTCTAGTGCCTCCATCGACATTACAAGAAAAAATAAAAACAACAGTGGAGCAAACAAGGATTTATGTTTGTTTCCTGAGACTGTCCTTCTGGTCACCACTTACTGACATCTAAAAGACCAGCCAGACCAGCTGCCTAGTGGAAAACAGTATTGTTGCATTAAACTTCAAAGAAAAGAACATGCATTTATATTAGCTGACCTAGAACTCAAAGTAAAGGAGCTCATTAACTCAGCAACAGCCATTACATAGCTTCACAATACAATCTGCAATAGAAATAACCAATGAGTTAACTCTGCAAACAGGAGGCTCAGGTACAAATGTGACTTTCAGGTTTAACCCCCTATTAGTTTACTCACATGTAAATCAAAACTGGGCCTTAAATCCTCAAAACTAGTTTCTGCTGCTGTTACCCAGATAGTAGCAACCCACTTATACATAACCCACTGACATCGGCAGTTGTGTTAGCAAAGCAGGCCAGAACCTGGCAGTCACTGCTGAGATGGGTTTAGCAGTTAGCGTAAGATATGGTCTTTCACCATCACAGAAACTCTTCAGAAGCACAAGAAGAATCATTACATTATTTTTCCTGATTTTACTATTCAAGCACCAAATGAGAAAAAGAACTTTCAAAAAAAATGCAGATACAGAATGCAAACATTACTTCTTTTGCTCCCTCCCTTTTTTTCTGCCCTATAACAGTTCATAACTTTATAACCCTATAACATTATAACTTTGCTGATATATGAAAAATATGTGAATATGTACGTGTTTTTACAGTACAAATATGGAAGCAGGAGCTTTTAAAACTGAGAAGTTTCACAGGTACATGAAGGAAGTCCTGAGCATCCGATGTACAGATGATATCCATTCTTCCTGAAAGACTAAACTGGCATTCCTTATTAGTCACAAAAAATAATGAAGATACCTTCATAAAGTTAAGACAACTGGATTATTTGCTATCATATCTTTAGCTCATAAGCAATTTAAAGAGTAAGTAAGTTGGACAAACAGAGTTATCATGATAGATACACTTACAAAAATGTAATTGTGTGACCTGGAGAGCATGTATCAGCCAAAGAGGAAAAAATACTTGGCAAATAAACCATAGAAGACAGTTCTGAAGAGGCGATTATTTGGAAGCTTCCCCCAGGTAATGTTTTTTTTGACACCAGGCCACCTGTTTTATGAGACTACATTACAATAAACAAAGCTGTCTGAAACCCTCATGGAAAAATTCTATTCTGCCAGTAAACACGTTAACTCTGCTTTCCTCTTTCATAACATCTCACTGTACTTTCAGTGACTGGTGAAATATGAGTACCACAAGAATAAGAGCAGCTTAATTACTATTGTCCCACAATTTTAAATCAACCTTTACCTTAGCCATTTCTCCTCTCTATAGTGTTAGCAAAATTATTCAATGCTGCACACATACAGCTGATTCCTGCCTGCCTCAGGAAAGGAACCAGAAATGTTCTACTTTAAATAAACATACACAAGAGAATTAAAATGAAGGAAGAATCCCACTAGTCTACGCAAAAGCAAAAAAGAGGAATGCCATTGTAGATCTGCTGGAATTGACACAAAAGCCTCACATAGTTCAACAACAGCAGAAACAAAACCAATGGAAAAGACAAATATCTAAGTTCACTAATACACTTTATTTTTATCCCCAGGGTAGGACCTGACCTTCCTATCAGTGCCATTGTAGTGGTAGTAAAAAACAATCCTTCTTCCTTACGCTATTTTTTCTCACCTTCTCTTCCTAAGGGCATTGTCTTTGATTATTATTGGCAGGCCAACCTTTTACATTCTGTCATCCTATGCAACAGGATGCAATGCTTATTCATTCATGTCTGCTCTTGTCTTGTCTACCACTTTTTTCTACACCAATATTTAAGGTTCTTTCTCCTTTCAGCAGAACAGTGTAAAAATATTTTCCTGTTTTTAAAAGACACATGAAAATCAGCTACAAATTCTTGATTTGCTCATGTATTTGTCCGTACATTGCTATGTTTTTTCAGATTAAAAAAAACAAAACAATAAAAATAGCTGCAATAGCTGAGATAACCAGAAGCTCAATAGGAGTTGTTACAGGTTAACAAGTCAATGATTTATTAAATTACAGCCGGTAGACAACAGACGTAAGATAGTAGGTATCAAGCTAAGCGCGGAAAATGTCACTTCTGGGTAATAGATGGGTGACAAAGTGCAGCTCCTGTGCTCATGTTCCCAGAGTAAGGAAAAGGTACCTCCTTTGCAGTTTCAGAGTCTGAGGATTTAAGTTGAAAATAAGTCACTCCAGGCGTTAGATTACATCTGTTCACAGCTCCCCATACACATACATCCCAGTCAACACTAAATCAGGACAGAGATGGTGGAAAGCTCTGCCTGTGAGAGGACTGGCACTGGTTATCACGCTCCAGTCATTAACTGGACTGGTTATGACACTTCTCAAGCCAGGAGAAAGCACTAGGTTGTTACTCTCGCAATGAAGTTCGGATCACGCGTCTGGTTGGCCTGTACAGTTTGAATTCAATCTTTCAATTTTTTGCAGCTTTAGGACATAAATATAATAGCGTTGCTCAAAGAACTGCTATTTTCCCAGAGCTTAGTGGCAGCAAAAAAATGAGGTTTTTAATGAATGTTTTATTTTCCTATGAATATCATTTCCTTCCCAAACCTCACTGTTCTCTTTTCCAGGTCTCCAATACGCTGAGCGAGGATATTATTCTCCTTCTCTGTAGATTTCCATGACATTTTGGCAGAAGCTACTGCTTTGACAAGCTCTGGATTGGAAGCTTTGCTTTCTGATGCGCTCAGCTTTGTGACTGGCTGCTGTTGAAAAATTAAATGAAGAAAATAAGCACTATTTCTTTCACAAAGTCACAAGTGACCTGAGGGAAGCCTCTCTGGGTGGGAATGGAAAAAAAAATAAAAAAAAAGAGGCCCACTTTTTGATGTTCTGCAAGTTTCCACGAGTTAAGAACTTTGGGAGACGTTGGCAACGCCGTTTCTTTTCACCACCTTGCTCTCCTCCCCATTTATCCTCCCTGAAACCCTAAAGATTGATGTTTTTTTCCTGAAAGTCACTGCAACCATGCCGGTGCAGCTGACACCCCGCTCCTACCTGAGGTGACACCGGGTACACGGCTTACGTTAACACTTGACAACACTGCATTAAGGGTCCCTCACACGCCCAGAACAGCCTTTTTGTGACTTCCAACAGCCCTATAAGATCCCTGGCTGCTCAGACACCGCCTCGCTGGAATCCCTCGCTCCCCTGTCACCACAAAAAGGCCGCGGCGGGGCCGGGGGGAGCGGGGCCGGGGGGAGCGTGGCGGCGCGGCCTCGTTACCTCTCCATCGCCCGCACCGCGTAGCTGACGAGCGGCCGCCCCTGCAGGCCGCAGAATTGCTTGGGGGTGGCGCCGCCCAGCCGCTCCCCGCTGCCGCCCGCCGGCAGCACGGCCGACACCGCCGCCGACACCGGCTCCATCGCTGCGGGGCCCGGACACGGCACCGCTCCACGGCCCGGCCGGCACCGCGCAGCCGCCCGCCCGCCTGACTTAATCGCCCGCTGCGTCCGCAAACCAAAGAATCCACTGCGCGCGCCCGCCGTCTCCCCCCCCACCGGCAGAGACGCGCGGACCGGGCAGCCCCCGGGGGCGGGGCGGGAGGGGCGCGCGGGCCCTGGGGCAGCGGGAGGCCACTGCGGGCCCTTTAAGCGCCCGGCGCATGCGCAGTCGCGGCAGGGCTGTTCCCACCTGCGGCGGGCGGGGGGGAGCGGGGCAGGGGCTGAGGCGGGGTGTGTGGAGAGGGGCCCGTTCTTCTCCCCCTGCAGGGCCCCTGTCAGTGCGTGGGGAGGCAGCCCGCGGGTGTCTCCTAGTCCTGTTAAGAATAAACTGAGTAGAACCCACACGGAGACTTCTCTGAGAAGTCAGTCAGACCCCAAAAGCAGCACATAAGGAAGTTTATGCCAGTGTTAGGGCGTGAAACGACCATGTGGGAGCACAGAGGCACCATAGTTAGCGGTTACTCGATGGAAGCGAGGCGATCCTCCTGCCAAAAGCAGAACTCACAGACCTTCCGTACTGAAATACTGCACAGTGCGGTGGAGACACGCACACGTTGCATGCAGGGGGCTGAAATCACACCAGCTAGTACCACGCAGTGGGACTGGAGACGGGCTGGTGGGAAGGGAAATGGGTGTGTAAAGCAGGGAAAGGACAGAAGCCATGCAGATGGCTGGAGAACTGGAATGGATGAAGAGCCCCTTCATCACTAAAAGTGCTAGCTGGCGGTTGAACTGCCTTCCTGACGAGTTTTGGTCTCGTTGTCTTCGGGACTGCTAATCATGGGATTTTTTTTTAGAAGATCTGTTGGCTAAGGAACATGTTCACCTGTTTCTTTTCGTTTTCAGTGAGTCTTACATTTTCCCTTCTTTGAAAGTGTCATTCTCTACAGCTAATTCCTGAGTGATGACATAAGGTTTGTCTGTCGTCTCTTTCCAGGACTTCCAAATTTGCCTTGACTCTTTCCTCTGTGCAGATTGCTGTGCATTCACTGTCACTTCTTTGTTATCAGATGCCCAAAATGAAATTTTCTTAAGGTAGGCTCCTCCAGCATTTATGCTGATCTTGGATCACATACGTTATATTATTTTGACTTATTTCCTTGCAGCTGTTCCATACAAATACATCCATGGCAGGTTGTTCTGCAAAATTCACTTTTTCCTTTTTTTCATTAGATAGATATTCTGAATTCCTGATTCAGGTCTTCATAATTCAATTCATGAAGAGCACAGTCATTAATCTAGTCAAGCCTAGCCCATTTTCCAGACTTTTCTTCTTGTTTGCATTATTATAAGCAGCAAAATATGGTCTGTTTTTTTCCTGTGACTCCTCCCACTGTGAGGAGTAAGGCTTTCCCAAACACAGAGTCCCTTCAGAAAAACTTCCCTTCTTGACATGATTTTGCATTTCTTCCTCTATTCCAACAGTCTGTTGTACCTTCCCTTGCCCACGTAGTGTTTCCCCACTTTGTTTCTTTCATACATATTAATTTCTTCTATGAAGGTTAAAAAGTTAAGAGAAATTCAGGAAAGAGGATCACATGGAAAAAATGGTTCTGTTTTTGTTCTGAAGCCCATTTTTCTTATTATGTTAGGTGGATGAGGCTTGATCTGTCCTGAAGAAACTATATTTGATAATAACTTTGATAGTCACACACCTCATTGCCATCAAATATGTTGTATATTAAAGGAAAAGATTTGGTGATCCAGCCAATCAGCACTTTGAAGCTGCTTTTGGATGTACGTGGGCTTCAGATGCTTCAGAAGTTTTCATGCTTTCCAAAGTCCTTATGAAGTCAAAAAACGTTTGTTTGTACCTCTCTGTGAGGTGTAAAGAAGAGCCTAGAAATGCTAAGTGAAATTTTCTATGGCTTTTAAGTACTGAACTCCTATATAGTTATAGAAGGGCAGGAAATCTACTCCTGTAGGTCCGTGAATAGCTGATTTGCCTGACATTATACAGGAATTTTGCACAGGGCAAGGGTTTATGTGTGCATTTTTAAACGTATATTTTTAAACTATTTTCTTAGGTAGCTTGTTAAGTTTGAAACCCCTCTGCTTCTACTTTTCAAATTTTCACACAATGGAACTAGTCTAGTAGTAACAAGCCACCCTTATTTATCTGCGGTGGCTCAGGAATAGTTGTGACAGATATTTGGGGTCCATTAGGTGTAATGTGTAAAGTGAAGGAGAATGAAGTGCTAAATATACTAGTGGATTGGATGATGGTTTGCAAGTTTTGGTCTGAAAGGTACCCCAGATCAGTTTGTGATCAGATATCTGTACTCTTGAGATATCTGTAGTCTTGAGCTGGCAGCACCTATCAGTTCTTCAAGAAGCCCTTCAGTGTAGATTCCCGTGGTCTTGGTTACTGCTATTTCACCTTTAATTTTCTGTTCTCGTAGGCAGTGACTAAGAAGGAAGAGTTCGTTTAATATTCTTATCAATTCATGCTGTATCTTAGCACGAGTTAAGAAAATTAGGATTTTAGTTTTTACATCTTTTTAATATTCGTTTGATAGTAACATGCTGTGGAACACAAAGGCATTTTGTGATTACGTAATTTGCTTCTGTTCCATTCCATTTTACATTTTTGTTGAATTATTCTAATCATTTGGTTACTGTGTCCAATGCAGGCTCATATATAAGTATTTGAAGTGGGATAAAAAGTAAATTCATGGATATTGAGAGAACAATTTTACGTGTCTTTTATTGGATAAAGAGGAATGAAGGCAACATTTTTGCCTCAAAGCAAGTAAAGAGCAAGTTAATCCATCATTTCTATGCAGGGGTATAACATCTGAAAACACAGTGGTAGTTTGCAATTATGCAGTAAATATGCCAATCATGTACTTAAAAATAAAAGTTTTTTTTCCCCCCTTTTTATTGAAGAAAGAAGAAGCAATCTAATTACAGAAGTCAAGTTCACTTGAAAACATAAATGTTGGGGAATTAATTAAGTTCAGTTACTGAAGTGATAGAAATGATTTAGGGGGAAACATTTCACTCAGGGGCTGGTGAGGCACTGAAACAGGTTGCCCAGAGAAGTTGTGAATGCCCCGTCCCTGGAGGTGTTCGAGACCAAGTAAGATGAGGTCCTGGGCAACCTGATCTAGCAGGTGGCATCTCTTCCTATGGCAGGGGCATTGGAAGTAGATCATCTTTGAGGTCCCTTTTAAGCCAGGCCATTCTATGATTCTATGATTCATACTGAAAGGGCTTTTTGTAAAAAATGAGTAAAGGAGTTCAAGTTCTTAAATAAAAATTGCAGTTGAGTCCTCTGTAGATGTGGTATAAATTAACTGAGAAATCATCTCTCTCTTTTTCAGTCATTTCTAAGCTCTTGAAGTATTTTGTTTTTAACACAGGCAAGCTAAGATGAACTCACTTTCAGTTGCACCAAGGTTCACTATTCTGTGTTTCAAGGGAAGGGCATGCAGTCATGGGATGTTTGGCAGATTAAAGTGAATTGTAAAGGCAAAATTATTAAAAAAATACAAAGTCATAAAACTACTATGGAAGTGCAATATTTATAAAAGACATCATAAAACTAAAAATACTTAAATTCTGAGACCCATTCTTGCAGCTAATGTGATATCTGCAGCATTCTGAGCAGTGAGTGATGCAGGATTTTAGCCAGAACTTTGTGTTTGCCCAATTGTATTTCACTGATTTTATCCAGATATGTAACAGTTATTACCTTAGTGGTGGCGTGCCATAAAATTCAAATTCAGAACTGTAAGCAAGTGGAACGTCAGTCCTCTCTGGAGAGCTCTTCTGTTCAAATAAGATAGCAGTCTTAGCTTTCTTTAAGTTACCAGTAACTGTCCGTGACTGTGTACACTGTTGACAGAGAAAAACACATGTACATATCTGAAGAGATTAGAGAGAGATTAGAAAGAAATGACAGTGTGTCTGGTTTTATCATGCATGTCTATTGCTATCTGTAGCACTTTACACTAGATCTTAAAGGGTTGTGGCTTCATCATCATTTCTACATCTGTATATGAAAAAAAGAAAAAAAAAAGGAAAGTAGAGAGTCTGGACAGTCGTTTTGTTTCCAGATATTTCATTTCAGTTCTGATTGATCACTAGAAAAAATAAAAAAACAAGGTAAAAGTTGTCTTTTATGCTCTTCGCAATCTTTTGATTGTTGCAGTCAACCTTCCAGGTAGTACATTTGGATTGACTTGCTCCTTCACTGTTCCAGTCTTCGTTTCACAGCAGCTGTCTGAATACTTGCTCTGTGGTGACAGTGGTTCCCAAGTCTGTAAAATGTCATATGGGAACATACAGCTTTGGGCAGTACAGTAGACAGTCAAATGTTGAAAAAAACAAAACTATTTTCCCTACAAATCATAATTAACAGCTTTGGGGAAATCTTACCTTATTAGCATATTCCTACGTATGTGTTTTTATAAATATGATTGCAAAATATGATTTTAAAGGGTTATTTCTTGCTTTGAGATTCTTTGACGAAGGAAACTGTAGATAGACAGAATATTTACATAAACTGTAGTTCTTTTGATTTGCTCCTATTGCTATGTGGAATTGAGATCAAAACATCATCTATTCAGCAAGGGAGTTATGCACGTGTGTTACTTAGATGATGCAAATAGTTGACTATCAAATATCAAAGCGTGCTTACAGGCCTAATATGTAGTGTACATAGAATCACCTATAGGCCAGATCCCTAACAGGAGTTATAAATGTTGTTGCTTTCATACCCCAGTTTGCAAAGTATTTTTGATACATGCTTTTGATTTTTGACAAAATGGTGTAACGAGCTCTAAATTTTAGTTGATGAGGTAGAAGTGCTCCATGATTTTGAGTTTATTAATCATTGAAGCATAAATAGAAAACATAAATGTTATAAATGTAAAGAAAACGTGATCTCTGCACACAACAGAGTGTTTCCATATTTGCATTTCATTGTAGGTAACTGTTGAAAAGCATATATCGAGTTCCACCTTTGTATTACTTGTGCTAGAAAAAAAAAAGGCATAAATTTTATTTGATGTTAGACACATTTTAAAGCTTCAGCATAAAATTTTATATTTTCACCAGAGTGTTTATCCCTTCTCTACTCAGTAATCCTTTAGGCTATTTCTTTGGGATATGGCAAGTCAGTTCAAGAGCTAATAAGTACTTTGTGTATGCAAAGTAAAAAAATTTAAACAGAAGCGAATTACCCCCATAGTATCTAATCCAATAATTCGTGAGAGTGAGAGTCTCTGACTGCAACAGTTTTTGTGAAATTCAGAACAATTAAAGGACTTCAAGAAAGTCTACTGCTTTGGGGAGTGCTGTGGCAAGCAGATGATGAGGTGAAGCCTCATAATTTTTCGTTAGAAATGTTTGCTCCAGGAGCATCTCCATGGCTTCCAGGTACTTTGGTCAGATGTCAAATAATACCAAGGTTGGGGAGGCCTATCTGCTCAGCTTCAAAGTTAGCATTTCTTGTAATAATTTATAGGAATTATGTATTAGGGCATTAGACTGTCTGAGTGCATTGTATGGTGACCCTAAAAAAGGTGAAGATGTGGAAGTTGAGGGACAGAAATCCCTCAAATTGTTTTCCACTGTCACTTTGATTCAAGAACAGGCACAAGTTATTAGGACAGTGCCTTATCATCTCACTAAAACCAGTCGTGGCTTTTTTGTTTTTGTTTTTTTTTTTGACAGTCTTTCTTTCAGTCATGAGTAGAGAAACAGTTACCTCTGAGCAAACACAAATGGCAGTTTCCTTTTCCCAAATCAATTCACAGCAGAGAGAGTCTATGTACCTGGTTAAGTACGTGGTATTACGCCACAAATGCCAGTGATCAAGGATGATGTAGAGGAACATTAGAGAATACTTGAGAGCTGGGATTTTCATTGCTCTAAGTCTTTGTTTGAATTTCGGTGTGTCACGCTGCATTTTATTGCTTTACAGTGTTCTATGTTATCTCCATGGAGTGTTTGGTCCTAGCTGTACTGTCAGGGACTGAAATTCCAGCAGGAAAGACAAGATACTACATAACACAAAAAACGGACTTTGCCCTGGTAGTGGGTTTGTATTGTACACGTTAGGCAAAGCAGTCATGTGGAGCTTTTTCATTTTTCTCCTTTTGACTTTTTAGGGTTATGTTCCAACCTCTTTGGCATGTTTTAAGGGAAGTGCCTTAAATTACAGCCTGCCTTGTGGAAAGGTGAGTGAATCATTTTTCTCCTTTTAAACAGTTATTTTATAGTGAGCAAAAACTGCAGGATGGTAGTCCCTAAGAACTGAAAAATGCAGTATTAACAGTAGTCCTGTCCTAATCCTTTTCCTCATCCTTTGCTGGCTTGTCCAGTTCTAGCACGAAAATGGCAGATTGGAAAGGGGCAACACTTAGATCTTTGCCGTTTTTTTAGAAAGATCAAGGTTTCAGAATTTTCCCAGCTGCAGCAATGTGGCTGTCTGTCATCCAGCAGTTACATAGACTGAACCTGTTTAACATACACCGCTGAGCAACCATCAAAGGTTAACCGTTTTCCAGCATGCTAATCTAGCTGGATGCAAACCAGTTATTTAATGAAGAATGCTATGTATACTGTCAGCTTTTCTGAGTAATCCAGTCCCACTCATTTTACTTTTAAAAATTCTTCTTGACAGTTACCTGTACCTGTACAATTGTTTCCATGTGCATTCACTTCTCTTCAACAATGAAAACTTAAGGAGATGGACTAAGTCACTGCAGAATGGTTGCTTAGATCACAGAATCACAGAATGGTTGAGGTTGGAAGGGACCTCCTGAGGTCACCTTGTCCAAGCCCCTGCTCAAGCAGGGCCACCCACAGCAGGCTGCCCAGGACCACGTCCAGGTGGCTTTTGAATATCCCAAAGAGGGAAACTCCACAACCTCTCAGGGCAGCTTGTGCCAGTGCTCAGTGTTGTGGTTTAACCCAGCAGGCAGCTATGTACCACACAGCCACTCACTCCTCCCCAGTGAGAGGGGGAAGTGGATTGAAAAGGATGAAAGTGCAAGAACAAGATAAAGACAGTTTTATAAGAAAGGGGGGAAAAGATAAAAGTCCAAAAATCGAGAACACGGCATCATACCAGCTACTGTGAAGAAAGTTATTCCAGCCAAAACCAGAACACTCAGTCAATCTCACAATAAAGAAGCACTTCCTGATACTCAGAGAAAACCTCCTGTGTTTCAGTTTGTGCCCATTGCCTCTTGTTCTGGCACTGGGCACCACTGAAATGAGCCTGGCTCTTTGCAACCTTCCTTCAGGTATATCTACACATTAATAGGATGGCCACTGAGCCAAAAAGATAGAAAAGGTGGTCTTAATTAATCCTTTTTTTCTTTTTTTTTTTTTTCCTTTATCAGAGTGGAATTGTGGAATAGGTAACCTAACTACTGGAAAGAGTAGTTTGGTCATTGAGACTACATGAGAAAGAGAACTTAGATTTTTACTATAGCTAGAAATTTCAAAGTAGAGGGCAGTAGCAGGAAGATTTGTAAGGGGCTCCAGTATTTGAATAAAGAGTACCACAATGTACTACATTCTTAAGTTAAGATTCAGACAGCACCTTGAGTGGTCTGTCTGATGAAGACTTCTATATAAAAGTATACAGAAAAGTATTTAATTAAGGAAGTAAAAAATGAAAACCTATATTAATATTTACTTTATTCTTGTTAAAGGATATTGCAAACATTTTCCTTTTGCAGAAGTTTCAAGATTCACAACTGATTACAAAAAGCTCAAGAGCAAGTAAGGGGACATTAGTTTCAGAACACCTAAAAGAGGTTTAAGGGGTAACTCACTACCTTTAATCTTAGAATCACAGAATGTCTTGGGCTGGAAGGGACCTTAAAGATCATCTAATTCCACTCCCCTGCTGCCATGGGCAGGGACAGTCTTATTCGTAAAATCAGATTCCTGTAACAGTATCATGGTAACACCAAGAGAAAATGCTTTTACTGGTAGACTTTATCTATGTTGTGAACAGGATTTTGATCAAAATTTCTCAGCAAGGAGTTCAGTTGTGTGGCAGACTGATAACTTTCTAAGAAGTGTAAAGTAGGTAATTTAGGCAGTATTGTTCTTTCAGAAAGAGGAGGCTGTAGTCACACTCTAGAAGGTATGACCAATGCAGTGAGATGTCTTTCCTTTGCATGATAGGAGAAGACACAGGGACAGTCGTGTGAATTTAGGCTTGGCAGTCTATTAAATCCCAACAGTAGGTTGTGCATTGGCTAATGTTGAGCTTGGCAATCTGCAGACTAAAGTCTTTTGTAGTCTCCTGAAAAGTTGCAATGAGCAGAAGAAAAGGAAAGACATGCAACACATATTGTCCTCCACATAATTTTGTTCCATCTTTGAACCATTTTCTCTCCTTTCACCTCTTCTAAACACACCCAGATTCAGACATTTCAGTATCTGAAAACAAAATTTGCAGTGCAGGGGCACAGCCTGTTCCATACAATCTGCCCTGGCTACCATCCTAAAAACTGCAATAAAGATGTACAAAAGCAAAGGCTTCAGCAGGCCAATTTTTTTGCAGCTTTACATTTTAGAAACAGTCAGACCTCTGTTCTTCATCCCAGCTTAATGGCCATAGGGAGTCTAAAAGAGCTTTCTTCAACCCATCCCAAAAATAAATGAATAAATAAATAAGTAAATAAATAAAGTAATAATCTAACAAGCAACAGATGTTTAAACTTGCTTCAGCTGCAATTAAAACAGTCTTTGTGCTACAGAGTCTGTGTTAAAGCTCTACATAGCCCCACCACTTTTCAGTGCCCGTTCATGTGGTAGGGCTAGACTTGTACTGCGATTTCTCCTTAGGCCCTCCCTCAACTCTCCACTATTTTATATAAAAGAACTGTAATGAATGTGCCTGGTTGGCTCTTCCTTAGCCCACTAAAGCATCACATTTCACAGGCTGGATTATGCTTTTACTATGTTTCTTTTCCTTACTAAGTAACTTCTCACCAAGGCTAACAAAACAAATCAAGTGTGGAACTCCTAGGTCAAGTCGTAGCATGACTTTTCCTCTGAGTAGTCAAAATTAAAAAATAATGCATCCAGTCATTCCAAAATGAGATTTAAAATATTTCTATATCAAAATACAAGTGTGTTGTGACAAATGTAGTTCAAAACAGCTATGGATTTAAACAACGAGACATTACTACATTATTATACAACTCCTAAAACAGAGCAGGGGACAAGAAATAAAATATTCAACAAAACATTTTTAAGTGATTTATTATTTTTTTACTTAATATTAAGTAGATGGTAACAAATACCACTTTTCAACAAGTGTCATCTTTGAGGTTTAGTAAACAGAACCATATTATTTTTACAGTATATTCTGATTTAGGCCTTTTTTCCGGAGATCTGATTTTTTTTGTTTGTTTTCCTTTATGTTCATGAAGTACCCTATTCCACAACTAGCTATAGTAAAGCCCTGGTTTCCATTTATATTAAGAGGTCCTCTGTATTTCTTTGTTTTCTGTAGAGGCATTAAGACAGCCTGAATCCCAGCTAAGTAACGTAATATTACCTCGTTCACTGTAATATGTCGTCAAACCTAAGTGAGTTAGGAAAAAACAACCCCCAAAATGGAGTTATAATCCAATGTTTGTAAACATTTTTTCACTGATGAGTAGAGACTAGTTATTGTTATGGCATCTAGTTTGAGTAGCATTAAGAGTTAAGAGTATTTACGTGTCGCTGAAGTACTGAGGAAGGTGGGTGTTTGAATATTAACTGGGTGGTAGGCAAGTTACCCATAAATCACATTTTTCTGGTGTTTCAGTCCACATAACTCATTTGACAAGTGAGCTGAAAGTCTGGGTGCCTTTCAGAAAGATGCATGGACAGGCTTTCTGTTGGGGTGGGGGAAGCGTTCAGGCAAAATTAACAAATCCAGTGACAGAATGTCTGCTTAACTCATAAATCTCTAGAGAAATTTCAGTTTTAGCCCAGAGATATGTTTATATGTGTGTCAATGAAGTTAAAATCAAAGCCCCTTGCCTGGCCTAAGGGAAAGGAAACGCATCATGAGAATAGGATATCTTCCAACACTAAGGATTCCTTATAATTTTCCACTGAACACCTCCAGGTTAATACTGTAGCAACAAGACTCCCACAGTGGAATGTGTTGAACAGCCCATTCTTGATTAATGCTAGACTTCTCCAGGAAGGATATAAAGGTCAAGGTTAGGAGGACTGCAGTGATTTACTAGCAGAAATCTGTTGGGTGTTTTGAAAGATGTTATTCAAATGTCTGCTTTATGTCCAAATGACTGAACTTGGACTGGGCATTTTCGATTCCAAGGCTGCTAGAAAGGAGGGAGCAACAGATTTGTTACTGTTGCTAAAAAAAAATGAATAAATAAACTTCTCAAAGGGCCTTTCTTGTCTAGACTGCTAGTGTCAGGCCCTTCTGACTTCCGCAATTGATAAAGCCTTAATGACTCGTGCTATCTACTACTGACTGCCTCCATGCAGTGTGCCTCTGAATGCTACCATGCTATCAAAACAATCAGCATCTGGCCAAGTTTCTATCTAGTGGTGTCTAAGGAAAATTGACTTCCATTCATTATGAAACAATTTACCCTTTAGCTGGGGGCAGTTTTCATCAACTGGAAAGTAATGAAATAATGATGGCAGATTAACAAATTATTTCTAATTTATTCACTTGTAGTTTTCTGAAGCAAGTGCAACAACTTATAAAATTATTAGGTTCTTTTTAAGATGTTTAACTTTAAATATATAAAAAATCTGTTTCTTTTCTCAAATCTTGAATTGCAGAAAAGTGACATTTTGTGCAAGTGGCGATTATCTTCCTTCATTTTGACTGATTGTCCAGCTACCAAGAAGGGTGACACAGGTATTTATTTCCTTGTTGAAAATGAGGCAATGAAATTGAGCTCAGTCTGCGACTATAAGGAAATGCTTTTTTAAGAATCCCCTGGACTTAGTGTCTGTTTATAAGACAGGATATTACTGAGAAAGTCTCTATACTCTTATTGTAATAAATCTAGACTATTTGGTGATCTAATATCTGTAAAAACTACTTATCAGCCTCTACGTTGTACTTTTTCAAAATATTCACATGCTTATTGCAGCTATTTGGCTTAATATTTCAGGTGAAAACTAAGAAAATTATAGCATATATGTCTTTCCTTGTTAACACTGAAACAAGCATTAGAAGATGTACCATATGTTAAATTATTTCAGTTTAAACAGTACTATTTTTTTCATTAAAGCTTTGTCAGTATCCTTTGCTGTAGATACAAGAACGATGGCCCATATCCTACCCACAACAACTTTACGTTCGGGGACTCTCCATATAGAAAAAGCTAGCTGGATGTACTTGTATAAGGCCTTTTGTCTGGATCCTTGGACAGACCCCTGTGAGTCTTGCAAGTAACAGGGTGAAATAGAAAGCAGGTTGTACAGGCCAGGTGGAAGCATTCAGAGCTAGGATATGAATGGCAAGATACCTTAAGAAAATTCGTCAGGATGAGCCTCTTTCTAACACTGCTTTCCTGCCGATCTCTCTTGCAAAAAGCTGAAGTCCTGCCCAAAGACGAGACCCTAGCTACCTCAGGTGGCACTTCAAAGTTAAGTCACTGCTGATGGATAAAGCTTCTACTGGCTTCTCTTGTTTATTCAAATATACCAGTCTTGAGATGGGCCCTATGGTCTTTCTGTTGCATCTTCAGCAAATTTCCATGAAGTCATCTTAATGGAAGTGTGTCAGTTTATTCCCCTTCAGGTGTTCCTGTGTGCAAAGACAAACTAGGAAAGAGTTACTATCTCTATTGCTAAGTTCAATCTCTTATTAAATATGCACGTTGTTCCTACGGTCAAACTTCACTGACTATAGAAGGGTCATGAGCAAGATGTGTGCCTGTTTTCACTATTCTTCTAGCAGTCAAACACAAAACAGGCAGGGCAACCTTACTGATGCAGTGACCATTCATTGTCTTTTAAAAGAATTATGGTAAATTTTTGGTCTATTATCTCAGTCTTTTTTGCTATATCATCTTGAAGAATTAGCCAGAGGATTTAAAAATTGATGTAATTTTTGGTATTTGGGAATAGTCCTTCCCTTGTAAAAGAGATTGAATGAGACTATAATGTCTGTTAAAATCAAAAGCTTTGGACTCTGTAGGTCTGCTGGCTTGATTTGCAATGTCACATCACCTCTCTCCCTGCTAATTCGTTTATTCATCTTCTATCATCTTAGGCTTAAAAGAAGAATCCTTTAAGATCAGAGATTTTATTTATAAATGGTCTCTGATCTCATCGCTCTTATAGTTTCACGATCATAGAACAAAACTTGAATCAACTAGGTCATTGATGCATTTTTTTAATCGTACCACCCTGTATATACCTTTAAATGAAAAAAAGTTTGTATCTTCGCACAAGTAGCAGATTTTTAAGAAAATTCTTTAAAGTAGCTTTGAGGAAAAGTCATTAAATTTTGTCGTTAAAAGTCAGGATCCAATAAGTCAAGCAGCAGCAATGATTTTCAAACAGTTTCTATTTACAACCAAGGAAGATCTGAGCTGAGAACTTCATGATGAATCCTTTGAAATTAAAATGCAAGACTGAATGAGAAAACAACGAGAAGGTTAAAGGGAGCTCATGTGACACCTTATTATTAGGCAAGACTTTTCATTACTCTCTGTTGTCGTCTTATCTTTGGGTGCAAACAGGGTGTAAAAGTTAATCATTTATGAACAGCAGTGTCCTGTGATGAAATCTTGCCCGTATTACCTCAATATAGTTTGAAAGATTAAGACCAGATGATTCACGGACTATGTGTTGAAAAGTAGGTTGTTTTCTATATATTTCCTGACATGTCCTGTAATGATCTGTGGACAATGTGCAAGACTGTATTGGCTGCATGGGAAAGATTTTTTTCTGACTGTTATTTTTACCATTTGTCTTTGACTTGATCATCATCCTTAGTGTAAAAAAATGTGGTGTTTTACTAGCTTGTAAAACTTCCCAAATACACATTTCTTCTGCAGTGTACAACTTGAGAATTGTTAAATATGAACCTAGTTTGGACTGTTAATAAGCACCATCTGTTCAGTCGTGAACGATTTTTACATCCAAAAAGAATCTACAGAAATATTATTTTTATATTAAATGTCATGAATAGATTTTTTTTGAGCAGATGTTCTCCCACTTTTTAAGATTAAATGTTGTGACTGATTAAAATGTGTATATTTTCATACATACAGCCAGACAATACAGTTTCTTAGCAGTATTTATTTTTGTACAAAAAAAAAAAAAAGAAACCAATTAATTTGAAAGAAAGTCATATCTGTCTTTTGATTGCACACTTTTAAACAAAAATAATACAGAGTGGAGAATGAAAAAAAAAAACAAACAAAAACAAACAATTTTTAATTTGCTACTTCAAAATAACATCTAAGTCTATGAATGTTCAAAATGAAAATATATAAACCAAGAATGCTAAAACGTCTATTTTACATTATCTACAAAATGTATGTTCTAATCCAGCCACAAATCATAGGAAAATACTTTGATACATGAGAAAAGCTATAAACATAGGAACATTTTGGAAGGAAATAACACACATAAAAGCTCATTAAATAATTACAACAACAAATAAATAGTTTGTTCAGCTTTACTTTTTGATTGCTGCCATGCATATTTTAATTTTTGGTATACTGAGATAAAAGAAAGATGAGCATGCAAGGCATTTTTTTTAGAATGAATCTGAAAGCAGATACTAGGTGTTGTATTTTAAGCTGTTGTCAGAAGTTCATAAAACATGATAGAGAAGGCAACAGACGTGATAATGAACTGTTCTCATGAAAACACACAACAAAGCATCTTTTTACAAAATAGACTTCAGTGAATATTCGTGGCAACTTTTCTTTGCCTCCATGGCGGGAGAAAATGTCATAGTTTAAAGTGTGGGTTTGGAAGTCTTGTATTATTCCCCATCTTGAGCACTTGGAAAATCACCCAAATCGTCCATATACTGAGAATGCCCCTTTTGGTTTTGGTCAAAGCAATAAGTGTGCAGCGTCAGCTGAGAGCACAGCAATGGCAGACTTGTCTTTAAGCAGTCAGAACTGTAAAGCAAATGGTTACAGGTGAGTTCAGTTTTGGCAGGAGGAGCAGGAGATGAGAAAGGAGAGAATGTCTGACTTCTAACTTGTACTGTGTTTGCTGGATTTACTGGCTCTTTTTCTCTCTTTGTGATGCTGGATGGGCTTTGCTTGAGAGGTTCCCTCAAAGTTGTGGCTGGACTCATTGTGCTGCCTGGTGTAGCGCTTGCACTTGCAGGCCGTGACCACAGTTATTTTGTAGGTTCTTATACTTCCATCCTGGCACTGCAGCTGGATCCTCTGGGTGCGAGTTTTGTCGTTGACGCATCTCCACTCCTGCGAGCTCCGCCTGCTCCAGTACTTGGTTCCGTACCCTCCTCCAATCCAGTTGGGGAGCAGCGGCAAAGGGAGGCATTCACCAGCACACACCAGCTCCTTCAGGGGGTTGATGCTGGTGCACTGGCCGTCTGAAATGTACTTGGTGGATCTCAGCTCCCGGCAGCCAACTTGAACCCGATCTGCAGAGTGCACAGAATAACAGACACTGAGATTCGGAATGCAAACATCTCCTTAACCAGACATTTTCACATTAACAAGCTGCATTTTGCAGGAGTTAAAGGAGGCTGTAATCTTTACGGGACATCTTTTTACTGTTGTGTCCCCCAACACAAGGGCCTCAAGCACTGATGGTATCTCTGGGTACAGCATAAAGGAATCGTAAGGATACGCACTTCAGCAGTTGTGGGAGAAGAGGCACTTTTATTCTCTATCCTTCTTCACAGGGACATGCCTTTCAGAAGAGAAAAAATGCCCCAAGGGAAGAAATGTTTCCTGCTTGTTCTCAGTCTAGGGAACTTGCTCTGTGATGTTTACAACAATTACGTTGGATCATTAGCAAGGGGGAAAACAGTGCTTTGGAAACTGTTTATATGCCTTTAAATTAATTTTAAATAGTATGTTTCTTGTCCTTCCGCGGTTACAGCGGACTGAGTCTCCCATGAGCACTGATGCTCTGAACACAGACACCGTGGAAGTGATAACAGCTCAAGTTGCCAGGGAATGGTGTTCTGCATACAGTTTGAATGACTAGCAGTAGCAATTTCTGAGTGGCTGTTGTGCCTTCAGAGCAGAAGGCATCTGTCTGGTTGTAGTAATCTCTACGCTATGTGTAACATAGAGGATCCTGCAAATTCTCTCGGGCAACTGACATAGAATGAAAATGCAGAGCTTCTAATACAGGCATGTTTGTACCCGTCTGTATGTGCAGCTCTGCACCCTGCAATAAACACAACTGTTTATTTCAGTAATTACACTTTGAAATAAACGCCCACAGCGCGCTTAATTTTAATAAGCAATCTTTACTGGCTATGCTCTCCCTCTTTCTGCAGGACAATTACGACGCAGATTCTACACACAATGCAATTAACTAACGCCTTTAAAACACAAGTAATTACCAGAAACATTTCAGAGTGAATCATGAGAGGCTTTGAAGGTCCATCTACATATCACAGCTGCGGGCTGCTTCTGTTGACTTTTGGGAAGCCAGTTGGGAACGGGGACATGGAGTTAAGGCCACTCGCCTGTCCCCTGCGCCTCAGGGTGGGCAGATCTGCGGGGCGACCTGAGGGGCTGGTCCCGCCTGACTTGCGGATGAAATTCAAGTTTCCCTTCCTGCAGCTGCGCTCAGGAATGTACCTGGGAGCAGCCGGTGGCGGATCCGAGTTTGTCTCCCCTGTTTTTACGTCTTTCCTGGCTCAGCTTTTCTCCAGTGACAGCTCGGTGACGGGGAATAGCCGCTGGCCGCCCCGGCCCCCTGGCCGTGAGGGGACGCGTGGGGCCCTTCCCTCGGCACCTGGCGCGGCTCCGCGCTGTGGGGGCCGCTTCGTGCCCTCCCTTTCCAGGGCCGGCTCTGTTTTTATCGTCTCTCTGTGGGTGGGTCGGGTGTCTGTTTGGATTTCTTTCATTTTAGGGAGGCGGTCAGGGAAGGAGCAGATAAAGTCAGCGGGAGGTTCCCAGCTCCCCGCGCATCTGACACACGTACATAAAACCCAGGAGGAAACTACGGGAGGCAAGTCGGAGCAGGGCTCCCAGGTAAATGCCGAGCTCATTTGTTTACTCCCGCTGGAGGTGTAAAGCAGGTAGGCGCTCCAGCAGGAAGCAAAACCAAAGAGCGGGAAGAGAAACGGGAGGTTTGGCCGTCCTGCGCCTGAGAGCAGCCCCGACAGCCCGCTGAGGGAGGGCGAGCCGGGCCGGGGGGCGCCTCCCATCCCCTCCCTCCCCCGGGACAGCCGGGGGGAGGAGGAGAGCCGGCAGCAACCCCCGGGGGACAGCCGGCAGCGTCCCCCCGGCACCGTCCTTCACCCCCGGCACCTCTCCCCCCGGCAGCACCCCGCAGGAGAGGGGTCGGCGGGCGGGCGGGCGGACGGACGGGCGGGCGGACGGACGGACGGATACTCACTGCCGCGCTCGGGCGCCGTGCCCGCGTAGTGCCGGCCGCCGTTCCGGGCCTGGTTCAGCGTGCTGTTGCTGCCGGGGCTCGCCGGAGCGGGTTTGACGACGTGCGAGTAAAGGATCTCGGTGGCATCGTTCTTGAAAGCCGAGAAGCTTTTGGCGAAGATGCAAGCGAGGAGCAAGGCGGAGAAGTGAACGGCAGGGAGCAGCATGGCTGGGGCGGTCTCCGAGGGAGCCCGGTGAAAGGTTTCTCTGCTGCTGCTTCTCGGGAACTCTGCAGTCGCTCTTGGACGTTTCCCTTATATATTCAGAGAGGCTTGGCATCCGTTCAGGTGTAAAGTTGTGGAGAGCTTCAGAATGAAAAGCCACAAAAGGGGCGGGATCCCTACAGCAGCCTGCGAAGACCTCTTCCCAATGGGAGCGGGCAGCGAGCAGAGGAGGGGCTGGATGCTGGGTGCTGGGTGCTGGGTGCTGGGTGCTGGGAGCCCTCCTCGGGCTCTGAGGGCATCCCAAAGCCCGGGAACCACGATGGGCACTTCGGCCTCGTGTCCCTGGCACTAAGGGGCAGAAGGAGCCTCTGTGGCTCCTGCCATGCGAAGTCCCTTCCCCTCCTTGCCAGGGCGCCCCTCAGAAAAACTTGCCCGTTCCGTGAGGATGCAGAAGTTTGCGGATCTTGCAGGAAACCCCTAGTAACACAAAGGCTGTCTGCTATATGCCAAGATGGCTTAAAAAAAAATTATAGTGAATAATTTAAAGTTGCCTCTAGATGTTTTAAATTATGCAGCTTTGATCAACTGTGTGGAGCACTGCTGGAGAAACTACTTGTTTTAGGGGAATATTCCCTCCCTGGTGTGCACAGCTACAAGTATGTATTTCTGGATCACCATGCATAAAAGCATCTCCTCTAGGCTCCTTAGCACAAAATGTCCATATTCATAGCCTCTCACTATGCTCATTCACCAAACTCGTCTTTTTTAGTTTTGCACATTGCCTAGAGCATTTTTGTATTTTAAATGTATTATTTCATGTAATAAAGAAAACAAAGAGGGAAGAATAGTCCTTATTTTGGCATGTGCTTTTATTGTGTCACACACTTACTTGATTTTCCATAAAATTACATGGCCCAAATCCAAACACTAGTGTAAATTGAGATGCTGTCAGTAGGCCAATGCTTGTTTGCATCGGCGGTGAACGCTCTGTAGATTTTCATTATAAATAAAACAACTGTGATCAACACTGAAAGCTATAGTGTTCCGATTAAAAGGAAACGTTTTCCTCGGGAGAAAGTACAGCCACGCAGGAGGTGACATCATGTAAAGATTAGCCTCTAGTCCCACAGCCTTTGTAACTGAGTTGATATCTATAGAGTCACGCTGGATTTTATTTGCTGTAATGAAAGCAAAGCTGGAATACAGATCAGTTACCTCTGCTGACAAGGTCAAAACCCCAGAAATTGAGAGAAGGCAGGTTTGTTTCATCCTAGTCACAAGCAGACATTCGTCTGTATCAGCACCGTTTCCCTCCTGTGCCGCTGAGCAAGTTACCGTGGGCTTCAGCTGGAGGAAGGACAGATCCGCAGCCAGTACCGAACTGATAGCCTCTGCTTAAAAGACACAGGAAAAACAGGAGTGGTGCAAGGTGAAGTGAGTTTTTCTGGTGGAGCTGTGTGTGGGGAAGTGAGTTGATTGCCTGCATCTATTATGAGTAGCCCAACCCAGTTCTGGAATAACAAGAATGTTGCAAGGCAGAGTGAGATCTTTCAGCGGGGCAGTGCACGGAGGAGTGGGATCAGCGCTAACCCCTGACAAAGCTCCGAGCTCCACTCTCGTGGAACGTCTTATTTAACCACAGAAGTGAGGGTGTACATTTTACCTTCCCTGTAAAATAAAGTAGAAAATGAAAGTTTCTTTAAGCAAATTGTCAAAGAAGATATGTACGTTACAGAACCATTAATATTTGACCATTATTCTCCTTCAGCAGCAGCTAACCGAAGGTCTACTTTGCCTGTGTTCAAGTTCTACCTCATTTTTTCTCATATTCACAGAGCTTCACACATCTCACCTTCCCTGTAGGATAGTCTCTGAGCTGAACTGGTCCAATATAATTAAAAACCTGGAACTCATTTTCCAGTTCTCCACAGTACCTGTGGATATTAGTCAGGGGACCTCTTCCTAGTTAGATTTTCCCACATTACACAAGACTTGGGAAAGTCAGAGATTTCCTTGGGAGGTGTTTCCTTTGAAAAATGGCACACAACCTTCTCACAAGAAAAATGTATGGGAACTTGGATTGCCTGTAGGACTGAGCCTGCAAGGAGCTTGCTAAGCCTTAACCTTCTCAGTTTTCAGTGAAAGCTAAAATTCATCCTTTCAAATTTGGGCTATAGGAAACCATTAAGTTTGTCACATGCTTCTCTTGGTCTCATCACTCAGAGAAGGAAGACCTCAGGACAATCCTCTTAAAGGCTTCGTAAAAGAAAAATTTAGTCCTGAATTTGTCATAAGAAAGATAACACAGATAACACCTTGTTACCTTGTTTTTCTGTGCACTAGTAGGTTGTAGACATTTTAATTTCATTTGCAATTTCCACTTATTACAAATATTGTATGAAAATCTCATGATTTCAGTACCTCTGGCAGCGCTGTCAGCCTCCTTGCTTTGAGAGGTAAGCAGGCTTCTGAGGAGTTTCTCAGTCAATTGACTTTATCCTTTCTCTTGCCAAACGTTTGCAGTCTTTCACTTTGGCTGAGTTTTCTTGAAAGAGATTAGGAGTCACATGAGGGAAAGGGATGCTGGTTGATCAGATTTTGTTATTCTTCCTGAGAAAACCTCACAATCAAAAGGTGATTCCTAAAGCTCAGCTCAGAACGGGTTCCTAGATTTAAAGTGATTTCTGCTACCTTTACTCAGATGGTTATGATGAGTTCTCAGAGGTGAAGGCTGTAAGTTGCCTATGCTTTCATGGCCTCAAAAACAGACTAATACAATGAATGCATAGTCAGTCCTTATTCTAGTCAGATTCAATGGATTGTGTGGAACATTGCTCTGTGCTTAATCTGTAATATTGGCCATAAGGAATATATTACACAAGGTCTTTGAAGTCTGTACTGGCTTCCTTTTTGCCTCTGGGCATAACTCAGGATGTTCTTATTGATCTATAAAACCCTATATGCTTTGAGTCGTAGGCAATAAATTCTCTTTCCTTTATCTGCCATTATGACACTTAAGATCAGCCAGGACACACTGACTGTATCTGCGTCAGGACGGTTGAGTGCTCAGAGTGGAGGGCACAGTGGCTGGATTTCACTGCTCTCAACGATCCCTGAGAGATCCCTGAGAGATCCCTGAGCCCGTCCTGCTGCTTCGTGTGGCTGCCCACAGCCCCGCGTGTATTCAGATCCTCGAAAAATGGCTGTCAGGAAAGCTCAGGGGAGAAACCTGTTAACCAGATTCATTTGAATGTTTGTACATGTACCCAGGGATGAGGTGGTACATTTTAACTATGTTTTTTTTGTTTGTTTGTTCTGTTTTGTTTTGTTTTGTTTCTTTTCTGCTTAACTGCTTCTTGTATCTTAACAGCCTTGCTTCTGATGGACCTAGATATAGTGGTAAAGCCATCCATCACTCTTCACAGGGAATGGTATCCAGAGGTATCCGCACCTTCAGTTGTGCTTTTGTCATGTTCTGTGATGCAGAAACACACACTTCTCTCCCTGTATGCGGAATACATTGTGTGCAATATGTATGCTCTGTAAAGGTCCCAAAAGAGAATTCCCTTCTTCATAGGTGACTCCATGGTCATTCTTAAGCCTGTCAGGATCCCACCCTCCGTGTTTCTGAGGCACTATAATGATGTCCGAAGGGCAAGGTTTTGTGCAGAGTGCACACACCTGTCGAGCAGCACAGAACAGCCACAGGGAACAGAAGGGTATGCATGGACAAGTACAAATGACTGCCAGAGAGCCTCGTCCTTGCAATCCATGTGATTGCTGAACACGCACAAAATAAGAAGGATTTTCCAATTTTTCCTATATTTGGACCTGCCCATTTTAAATAATGACAGGAAAGGGCCTGGATGAGAACGATGGCTACGTGGAAAGAAAGGAGTAAAATTAATTTTTGTATTTTATTGTTAGACCCAAAGAGAAGACCATTAGAGCACTGCACTTCTGACTTGTTTCCAAAGTACAGGCTCAGATAAATGACTGCAAAAAAAAGAGACTGACGTTTATTACTTTGCACCTTAAAACAGAAATGACTGTCAGGCTATTTTCTGTTAAGCAATAAGCATATTAGTAATGTACTTCAAAGCAGCATAAAATGTGATTTGGAGCATGATAAGAGAACTTGTCTGAAAGTGAGGTAAAATTGTAATAAATGTAACTGTTGAGAACTTGTAAGCTGTTGTGCAACAAGTTAGCATACTTCTAAAACTCACACAGAAAACGTTAGCGAGATACCCCCACCCGCAAATTCCCAAACCAAAGTTTTTAAATACTGTTTTTTTTTTTTTTTTAATTAAGTGTCCATTTTAAATTTTCTCATTAAATTACACTTGAGTGATCCAACAGAAGACACAACATATATTCTCATTAATGGGCACGGTTAATTAGGTCTGATTTATGTCTTCTTCCTCTCCCTAAGATTTTGTACTGCAGTTTTATTTTTTTTTCTACTTTCTCTTATACATAATGTAGACAGAATAATTTAGGTCAGGCTTTGCCTTCAAAGGAAGCAATTCATCACTTCTATCAAAAAAAAAAAAGACTTTAAATATAGACTGAAAAAAAGGAAAATATTTAAGTTTATTTTGAAATTCAAGGCAAATTTACAGCAGAGTGAAGAACTGCCTGCACTAATTATCATCGCCACCTCTTCTTGAGCATTTGTAGTAAGATTTTAAGACCTGACTGAAGACAATGTGGCTTACTATCACCCAAAGTATGTTTTATGATTTTCTGAAAACAGAAGAAATAAAACAGGGTTTTAGAAGCATAAAACTATAGGGACAACGGCTTGTCTATTTGGGGTAACATTTCTGGGAAGCTCTTAGGTGGCAGTGAAATGTAACACTTTTTTCTTTTTTTTTTTTAAGGGATTTGAGGCAATAAAGCAGGATTTTTTAATATGCATAGACACAGAAGTCAACTGGACTTCAGTATCTACATACTTTCTAAAATGTTGCCCTAAGGAGTAAAAGTCCTATTGATTTTCAGTGAGTCAGTCACTTAAATGCTTTTGAAAATTTTACCCTCAGGTTAAAATTCTGAAACTCCTACTCAATGTTAAGCAGGCAAAGTCCCATCAACATGCCCCAGTTGCAAATAAAATAGCAACTGAGTAAGGGTTTTGAAGTCTGTCCTGTTTCTTTACATGTAATTAACTGAACTCTTAATATATCACTATGTTTCAGTAAACTGCTTTGTGTTTCTAATTACGTGGTCTGAAATGATTACAGTGTATTTAAAAAATGCACACTCTACAACAAACCAGCTAAGAAAATCTGGCATAGGTTCAGGATTTACTAAGCAAACACTTGCCAAACCTGTTGTTAGATCCGAAGTCATAATTTAAAAACAAGCCTACAAGGTATCTGGAAGAAGATCCTTCTTTCCTTCCTTCTTCTCCATCTCCCACTCCCTTACAAGGAAATCACTTTCCCTTATCAAAACAGAACAGTTACTGACATTTGTCTCCTGGTAAGAAACCTATCCCTGCTATATTCAGATCCTAGATTTGGCTGGTGCACGTTCTTGTTAAAGAAAAAAGTTACCTTCACCAAGAATGTTAATGTCCAAATTCTTCAATCAGATAAATATGCACAACTCCTACTGAAATTAAGGAAGTACCTGAGGGTAAAACCTGGCCCCAAATTAGAATTTTAATAATTGTAATATTGTGTAATCCCTTCCCTGCCAAGAGACAGAAATGGCCCATCTTGCACAACGAATTCACAGACTTACCATGCATTTGGTATCTGGGTTTCATTCATAACACACAAACCAGAACATAGTTGAACAAAGCATATACAGCTTACTTTGTTAAAACAAACACATAAAGTATTACAGTGCATTTATGCAGTATTGAAAATCTCTATTCATTGCACATATAGGAACTTCTACAGTCCAGGGAATGTTTCCCTGTTATCACCCCAAACAGTTTCAAACACTGGGAACCTCAGTTAAAGTGGACTTAACTAAGGGCTTAGCTGTGTCCCTCTCTCAAAGGATCCATAGGAATATCATTTCAACACATTGGTTTTTAGTCTCAATTACTAATACTTTCCTCCTACCTGAAGTTAGTTTTAGCCACCTTGTTCTTTTTAAGTCCCAAACTGTTTCGTGCAATGAGTGAGTGAGTCAGGTTAAATGAAAATAAGATACAGAACTGAGTACCACCTGCCTACGCAGACACTACAACCCATTCCAGATTTCCTTTCCAGCAATTTTATTTGCCTTGAATTCACAAGTAAAAGAAAATGTAACAGAAGTAGCTAATAGCACCCTGCCAGAGGAAGGTCCGGTCACTGAAATGCTCTAGAATCTGTCTTAAAGCAACAAAATTACATTTCTACTGAACAGAAATATGACCACCCTACAGCCCTAGCTAAGGAATTGGCAAAATTCTCACTGAGAGTCAAGTTTCCAAAATCTTAGGGCTAAGTCCTTAACAGTTTTTAGGCTTTTTTACAGCAAGAACATTTTGTTGTTGCTGTTGACTCGTGTACACATATATAATGTACAGGAACACATGCGCACTCAATTTGGATAGGAGTCTAAAAAATGCTATTGCCATGAGGTTGAGAGATGGGAATGAATATTCAATACATTCCACCCATTCTCTATGTTGCAGATAAAACTTAGTATCAAAACACTTCAGGGAAGAACAAAGAATGGAAATTCTTTGCAGCAGTAGGTGTCAAGATTTCAAAATCTTTTTTTCGATCCAAGCCAGAAAAAAACTAAAATAATAATAACCTTATCTTTCTGTGCTTCCTTGCTGAAGAAATTTTAGTCAAACAATAAAATATTACCAGATGTTATTGCTCAGTTTTGATTTTTCCTTTGATTAATCTTGACTTTTTGATTTTAACATAATGGCGGTTTAAGAGCGGCAAGATAATCCCTGCCTTAAGCATGACATCAGGTTTTAAAGGATTATTTATCTTATCTTATCTGAGCCTAGAAGTCTCTTGGTATATCTTTACAGTAATAAACAGATATTAGCTGTGCTTGCTTAATCACAGAGTTTTAAGCAAAACTGTCCTCTAGCCTGAAGTGCACTGGGGGTTCAGTCTTCAGCTGGTGCTCTACGTATCTGTATGATCACAACAGATTAGCATTTTGAATTAAAATGTAGTTAAAGCGATATGGTTACAAAACAACTTAACAATGAGGTTGCTGTCAGCAGAGATGATCAGCGATGATGAACTTAAAATGACTACTTCTCCGGAGATTCAGCTCTGTCCATACCGACCAGCAGGACGATGCATCCGCGCCAGCAGTGGCAGGAAACTGAGCGGGCTCCTCACCGTGTGTTAGGCCTCCTACCCCCTACCCAAAATCTCATCACTCTTCACATCTGTAATCTTAAGGCAACGAAGACATTAATTTTCCAATGCAAAGCACGGTTGTTGTGAGGGAGATTTTTTTGGGGATTTCAGTCTTAAGTCCATTTGGAGTTAGAAACTGGTGTGAGCGACGTGCTGCCATTAGTCAAGCAGGGAAATGTCACAACGGTCTGTTTGTTCGCTCGGCCTTTCTGCAATTCTTCAAAGCTTTTCACAGGGTTGCTTTTCTAAAATGTATCCTCGCATGGAGACATTGTACAAATAAAGCTTTCATAACTGTCAACATCTGAATTTGTTTTCCAGGAGGAATATTTCCAGTAAATTTTCACTCTGAGGAAAAACAGAGTAGCATCCTCCCTTCTGGTAGTTTTCATCTAATATGTAGCTCTCATCTCACACACTCATGCCTGCTTGATCAGGCCAACACAACAGTTTTTGCTGTAGATGGAAAATCCTACAGGTGGAAATCCCTGGCGTGATTCTTCCTTGGTGGGTACCAGCTTTGCCCCCTTTAAGTCCAGGAGATGCACGTTTCCTCCTGAAGGCTGGATGTAGCAAGCCGGCTTTGTATTGAACAGCCAGGAAGAGACGGTGCTTTGGTATCTGCCTCCGACCTGTACAATCTTTATTTTCCTCTTGACTTTATACCTGCTGCGTGTGGCTGGGTGGGTAGCATCACAAAATCCTACCTTCCAGCTTCCCTTCAGACTTTCGCATCCCAGGTGCTCACTTCCACCCACCTGTTGTATAGTATCCCATACTGACTCCCTCCTTTCTCCATAGCAAACTCTGGCAAGCTATCGAGGGCCAGAGGTGTGACGACTGCCTGGCGTTTCCATTTCTATCCACCTGGCTCCTCTGCACAAGAAGCACCTTTAGCAACAAACAGAGGAGATATGGGGTTGTGAAGGTATCTTTCTATATATATATATGTGTATATATATATATATATTTTTTTTTTTTCAGCTTGCAACAGGATGTTATTTCAAGAGAGGAAAAGTGTTTGAGGTTCTTACCAAGGCCATGAACTTGCACAATGCTATAAGGAACTAGTAAGTCAGGCAGGTCCAGGAGGCAATTTGGGGACAGATTTCATAAGATTAGCATTCTCAGATTCTGGTAACTAGTAGGTAGCAATGCATTTTGCATCCATTTATGTAAAAAATGAGTGGAAAAGAATTTTACTGGTTTCTATGACATGCAAATTAGGTGTTGCTGTAAAACTCCTTAAAATACTACGGAACCATATCTGAGAGTTTTCTTCTTTTAAAGAATACTTAAATTATTTCTACTTCTAGGAATTCAAGAAGTTCTAGCATAATTCCTGTTTTATAGTTGTAGAAAATGTCAGTAAATGCTGAAATGCTTATCTTAAATGCTTATGTGAACTTTAAGGTTGAGTCCACTCTGTCCTACATCCAGTTATCCAGTTTTACACCTGCTTCCTACCTGAACTGTACAGCATTTACATATGTAGCATGTTACATATTTTGCAAAGAATACATATTTTGTGCTCCTTCTAAAAAATAATATGGACAACATTAAAGAAGGGTATCTTACTCAGAACAAGATACTTGTTCTGGGCAGCCCAAAACATAATTTTTGTCAACACTCGGTATCATTATAAGGTCTTTTAAAAAAGCACTAAAACTGAACTACTGGAACTAATTTACTCAGTAAGACTTTAATGACTTTCTCTGTTTTTAAATGAAGTGAGGAAAGTGGTTATTTTATTACTATTCATTTAGTCAACAAGTATAAACAAAAATGAATGAATATGATGTTACAAAGGGCAGTGGTATATATGGCCATCAAACACTTTGTTTCATTTTTCATTCTAGGAAACACGTGCTGTCAAGAATGTTATGTGTTTGGCAATAAACTGCTTAAGATAGATCTTTTTTATAAATAGTAAGGAAGAACAATGCATGCTTTTGCTACAGCATTAAGTTTTTCTAAGGGTCCAATTCAAACCTCATTGAAGTCAATGGAAATCTTTCAATTGTCTTAAAAGGAATTGTGTTTTGAGTCTCCATGCAGTAAAATCACAAAGAGATTTATTGGCAGTGTGCCTATAATCTGTGTTCAGTGTGCACGTTAAATTAACTTAAAACATCTGTCCAGTAGGTGGCATGTGAGATCTCATAGTCTGAAACGTAACAAAGCAATGGCATGTCATCACCAACACAGGAAAATGGTATTTCATCAGATACATCTAAAAGGCCAATATGAACTATAAGAGTCTACACGCAGAAACCAATGTGGTCTTTTTATTCACTTTTATTTAATTTGTATTATTAGATTCACGTTTCCATGTTAAACAGAACTCATATTCATTGAATAGCAGTTATAAAATACTTGATTTATCCATCTTGTTACAAATAGTCTGTATTTTTCAGTTTCTCCATTACTTAATGTTTATCACTCATGTCAGCACACTTATGCTTATAATATGGTGGCAGTCCTTCCCAGACCTTTTTCCAAACATCTGAGGGAGGACTGAGACAGGCTCTCCAAGGCAGTGGTCACGGCACCGAGCTTGTCAGAGTTTAAGAAGCGTTTGGACAACACTCTCAGACATGTGGTCTGATTTTTGGGTGGTCCTGTTGTGGAGCCAGGACTTGGACTCGATGATCTTTGTGGGTCCCTTCCAACTTGGAATATTCATTCTATTCTATCCTATCCTATTCTATTCTATTCTATTCTATTCTATTCTATTCTATTCTATTCTATTCTATTCTATTCTATTCTATTCTATTCTATTCTATTCTATTCTATTCTATTCTATTCTATTCTATTCTATTCTATTCTATTCTATTCTATTCTATTCTATTCTATTCATGACTTTTTCTCATTCCTCCTGACTAAAAGGTTAGTCTGCTTAGAAGTCATTAGCGAATGTAGTCCCTCATTCCCTCGAAGTCCCCTTCCCCTCCAACACACACTGCTTCCTAAGGGCATTCCACACCGAGTCTCTGGTTTCATACTCATGCCACATGCAGTTATACCAGTGTAAAAAATCTGGGGTCTTCCTTGAAAGGCAGTCTTGGGAATCCTCCAGTTCTATTTGACTCCTCTTTGTATCACTAACCATTCTTCGTTTTGATACAATAGATAGTGTAGCAGCGACTTAATACCACATCACCACATAAGACTAAACACCACTTTGTGAAACTACAATACCTGAAAGAACTTCAAAATATCTTAATTATCCCACACACAAAGATTAAAGGAAGGAAGACAGTCCCAGAAATACAGAGGCTGCTAAAGGTAATCATATTTCAGGATTACTCTTGGTTATTAAAGTCCTTTTTGGCTAGGGATTTTGCAGAGGATTGAAGTCACTCATTGTTTGCCTTATTACCTTCAGCAAAACATCTGAGAAGCAGCAGCACTGTTTGCTTTCCAAATCTAGCCTTCAGCTTTGTGGCACACATAATCTTTGCATGGTAAAAGTTCAGGCCGTATCCCGAACCCTAATTGGTTTGGGCTCCAGCATCAAAAGTTGGCGGTGTACTTGAAAATATCTCATTAATCTAATCTTGTGACTTTGGGGCCATTACAAGGTCTAGGATTTGCATCTGTACTGTCAAGCATGTGTGGATCTCAGAATATTCTCAAGACCTAACTCTCCCATAATTCACACCACAAACCCTTAAACTAATAGCAAGGCATTATTTTAGCATAAGTGCCAGGAGGTGGAAAAACACTTACTATACTCAGAAACACTGATTATACTCGGTGGTTTTGTGTGGGCCAAGCTTTTGTTCAGGCAAAGCTGCCTGGACTGCACCCAGGCAAAATCAATCACAGTAATGGTTCATCAGCAAGTACTGGGAGGTTGTTTTTCCTTACAACAGCATAGATTATTTAAAACCAAGCTGTAAGCGGGCTACGTACAAAAGTATAGATGGAAAATTGTGGGACATGTGGCTGAGTGTGCGCATGTCTGCACTCAAACCCACTTTTCAGTTTGTAGTCTAGACATGGCCTTATGGCTTGGATTTGGAAATGCTGAACCTCAAAGAGATGAAAGTAAGGTTTAATACCCTAAGGCAGATGGGTTGGAATGTGAAGAAAACCTAATAACGCAGGTTACTTTAAAGTCTGAAGTATGACTGTGGTCAATCCTGCTCTTTTAAATGGGGAGGGGGGAATTTCATCTCATCAAAATTTGGCAGGTACCATTCAAGATAAACAGTCTGAATCTCTAGTGACTGTGGTTTGGAAACAAAATTAAGCTTGTAATAAATTTCTGTAAATTTTCTTTCTGAATGTTCTGCTAAACACAACTTCTCTCTTGGAGGCAGCTGTAATAATACAATATTTTACATTTATGAAGCGGTTTTCAGCCTGAAAAACCCCAACAGGCTTTGCAGACTGCACTCATTCACAGTCACCTAAATGTGACTGAACTGCGTCGGGAGCAACAAGCAGACACGGAGGTACATCACATACCTGGGGCCATGGAAGTTTTGGATGAAAACACTGAAATAAAATCCTGTCACTGTTGAAAGAATTACACCTTTTCATCTGCTTAAAATGGGCAGGACCCTGGCTTTTTCAAATCACTTAGTTGTAAACTTTACCAGTCCACTAAATACTTGGGTAGGTAGAAGTGTTGAAATGGTTTGGTTGGGACTGGAATAATTATAGCCAAGGTGTCTTACCACTAATGCTTAGAGTATTAAGGTTACCTGCGAGATAGATCTGGATATCCAGCTCTGTATGTTGTCGCACACGGATAAGACAGTTGTTGGGCACAAAGCCTCAGTGAGGCTGCAGATGAGTAAAAGCACTTCCCTACAAGAGGGTGTCAGACTGAACGTTACTAGCAACTGTTTGCCAGGCTGCCATGCTCCTTTAAAACAGAAAATACTGCACATAGCAGTAATTTAGAAAGAAAAGACGTACTGCATGTAAGGAATTAATGCAAGCAATAGTATTCGGCAAATGGTTAACATCATGGGCTTTTCCATTACAGTGGAAAGAAAATGGAGGATACAGTGAATGCTCATTTTGTTAGCTTACAATACTGTCATACAGCATTATGTTTTGGCATCAAGCATGTTGAAAAATCCAAAAATGCTCAATACAAGTTAGAACTCAGATGTCTACTTCTTTAGAAGAAAGAGCTCTCACAGAGTTCAGCTGAAACTGTGCATAAGTGAGGCAGGATCTAGCATGCTGAAGAGTAGCTGCACCATTCATTGAAAAGCAGTTATTTAAGTCTGGAAAAGAATGGACTTAGTATGTGGAATTAGAAATATTAAATCTAATCAAAACTGCATTTAGTACATTGAGAAAGAAATCTCAACAAATAAAAATATTTTTCACTAGAAGAAATAGATTACACTGATTCTTGGTTTATGTTCTCCATGCTGCCTCACTCTTGACAAAGGGTAAATCCTTATCCAAATATTTAAAATAAATTATCAATAGAACATTTATGTATGAAACACAACTCATATGGTACAGATAATTTATACATAAAAATAATATAAATCATTTTTAAATGTACATTTTCTATTTTTCTTTCTAATAGTCAACTATAATCCACAATCTTTCCCCCTTTTTTTTTTTTGTTTTCATGTATGAAGTTTTGGAAGAATTCTCGTAAAACAGGACCATTTTAATTTTAAAAGAAAGTCATAATAACATCTGATGTTCTTTCTTGGGATCTGTTGTTCATGATTTTTTTTTTTTTCTCTTCCACACAAGGCCTACTGGCCAAGCTGTGTATTGTTCTGTGCCACAGGCTGTACAATTTTTTATATAGCATTTCTTTGTCTCAAGCATAAGTGTTTAGAAGAACAGAAGGAAAGCACTCTATTTCTTTTTATGTGGATAGAATGCAAACTTTTCTTGTTCCTGGGGTTATATTGGAGGAGAAGCATAAAAAATGAAAAACTGATTTTGGCTGAAGTCTTTAAAACAGCTAAAGGAAGTCATCTGACCACACAAGTTGGTTCACCAAGAGGATTTCATTTCTACCAGCCTTACATTTGTCTGAAAATGACAGCCACTAAAGCAAGACACTATTCCTCGTTAGATCCCAGTAAGGCTATGTAAGCCACACAAAAATATGCAAGTTATTCATTCTGAAGGCTACAGGTGTTGCAAAACTATGTACACACTAGAAGTATTTTAAATGTTATTTGTTACTCTTTTTTTAATAGAAGAATAAACAGAACATGGATCCAATTTTATTGTATTTCCCTATGATTTTTTAAATATTTGAAGGTCAGAGAAGATTGTTAGACAATTATATGAAACACATCCAGGTACTTTTGTATGGAGCTTTCATTTGGTCCCAGAAAGATTTCTTCCCTATACTACCACCCCGTATTTTCCCTTGTAAGGTACAGGCATGCTAGATTTTAGTAATCTCTAAGTCTTTATTTATTTATTTATTTATGTCTCCCTCATCACTATTCAGTCTATCAAAGTCCTACCAAGCTACTCAGCTGAAAACAAAAGAATTATTTTTGTCTTTAAGAATATGGTATGAGGCCTACTGTACACAGAGTACAAAACATCGAGGTATTCATGACAAAAATCTAATTTAAGAATAGTGCTGTCAAATTCTCAGCAGTATCAAAGTGAATAAAGTGAATAATTCCTTGATAAAAACAGTTGTATGTGCTCACACCTTTTACAAGGTTTCTTTTATAATGCAAATAGCTTCTGCTAGAAAATTACTTATTGGGGGAGAGGGAGAGAGGCACCCCACCTCCTTCACTCCTGTTTTTTGACATGTTTTTATCATGTCTTTTCTTTTTTTTTTTTTTCTGTTTTTATCTACAATAACGAATATATAACAAGAAATGTGCCCTTTTCAGGTTGTTTGATGATTTTTCATTGGATGCTGGCCGTTTTTATCTCCACGTAATCCATTTATGCATTCTCTCTAGAAACATCTTACAGTAGAAATTCCAGAATCATTGCATTGATTTCATTGGAAGGTGCTGGTTTATGAATAACTAATAATGATGTTGTCTTTGATTCTTAGGAATCTTTAAAAAAATGAGTCTAAAACTAGACATAAATCAGGAGGTTGGTGCTTTCATGGACTTGCAACTAATGTGTTCCTTGAAGGCTGGTGTCATTTGACATGAACTGGGGGCAAGGTTACATGTTTGGGAGAGTACTGCAGGTACAGACCAAAATTTCCATATTCTAGGGGTATATTCCTTCTGTATTCCATCAGGGCAAACTCTTGAATCTCCAGAAGGCCTTAGCAATTATGTGAATGTCCCACAAGCCAGCGAAATGCTATGGTCCAGGTGCATACCAATGAACAAAAGCAGTAAAATGATGACATTTTAAGCCACCTAAGGATACATATAGTTTTCATTTTGTGCCTTTCCATGAGACTTTTCTTAGTCTGTCACACTTCTTTTCCCTGTTGTTACTACAGATTCAGTGGGATACTATAAGTGAAAATACACCAGAGTTCTCCATTGTAAGATCTTTCTTTTGTGCTGACTTTTGTCCTGAAAAGAGATAAACCATTTCTTTCAGTTTGTCTGGAACACGGATGGGTATGGGCAACATTTTTCAACTGCTGAGTAGGTAATCAAAAGGATCTATTTCACCCTTTTTCAAAATTCTGTCATTGACTAGACTGTTGATTATTTATTTATTATTTATATATGCCCGACCTTCTCCTACTAAATCAGCTTGAATAGATTAGTTTAGTGTCAATAATCTCTACACCACGTAGTTTTCCTACACTTAAAAAAAATATGGACACTTGACAGCTTCCTGCCTCCATGGCTCATTGAAAGACAAAAAAATGGGCACAAGGTACTGCACCAATAAAAAGCACCTTTCACCATGATTTTTCCAGATATGGCATTTTGATAAAATTTTATATTTGCCCTTGAATGTTCAAGTATTGAAAAATATTTATGAGTTTCAAAACTCCAGTGTTGGTAACTGTGAAATATAGATGTAGAACCATTCCTCATTCTTTCAGGCAGTTCCTGAACGGTATGTTGTGGGACACCATCTGGTGGATAACTGTAGTTAAAGCAAATATTTATATTTGCAAACAAGTTTTTTTTTGTTCCTTGAAGTTCATATTTGCTCAGATACCCAACAGTTTCCCTAGCCTTAACCGGTCTTGTAATAAGGGAAGGTTAAAGAACTATTCAGATGCAAATCCCTCCCCAACATGACCTACTTACTCTTTAGAAAGTAACGCATACCATGTAAGACCTTTGTGCCGAAAGTACTGAATTCTAACTCATGTTGAATGTTGATGATTCCCATGGGTGCATTTCAGCATTAGCATTTTAGCATGTGCTTCTGTGGAACTTACCATGCTTTCATTCACATCATAAAGCAGTCTCAAAGCACAGGGATGAGATTCTTTTTGGGTGAGATTAAACCAGAAGATACGCTCCAAAAGTACACCTAACGCTCTCCATCTACAGGACCAGGTTAGAAATACTAAACTTGCCTGATATATGTGTTGTGGATGTTGAGCTCTCAACACAAACACTTCAAATCCTTTCTTATTAGCCTGCACTACTTATGAATGTAGACTTCATGTGACTCGCTTGGACCTCGCTGCAGAGCACAGCCTAGGTGGGCTTTGTGAATCTTACTGGAAACCAGTCCATCACAAAGTGAACTTCAAAATGGAAACAGAGATCAGGCAGGCTTCTCTGCACTTGAAGATTCATTACATGGCTCAAAGGTATGTGATTTAGTCATTGAGTAAAAAGTCCTGAACCAAACCTTTTCTCTTTAGTCAAACAGAGACCAGAACAATTCATTTTAGAACATTTGTCTTTTTTGTTTTGTTTTGTTTTGTTTTCTCTTGGTGTGGCAGGATGAATGTTTTGAGGGATTTCTCTAGAAGCAGGGTTATTTTACTCAATTTCTTTAGTATTTGGAAGACAAGATTACTGATAATCATGTTACACATGTGCTTGAAAAACATATTTTGTCTGCTACTTTTATATTTCTCTTGAAGCAACCAAACAAAAAGATAGGGTGTCTTTTCTAAAAGTTAAAATAATAGAGGGAGAAAGAATTGCATCTGTGTATAATTATAGCTGATGTGCTGAAAATCTACTGCTCTTTTGTAAGTTCATCCTCAGCAAAACCTCACACGATCAGCTCTTTTTTATGCCAAATAACCCACAAATTTTATAGCCTGGACCTTTCTACATCATAAATGTAAAAATAAAGCAGAGTGTTATTGATGGGAAATATTATTGGCACCAACTATAGTTCTAATGATCTGTAATACATGTATGATAGTTTATAGGTTAAGGCTGGCTGTAAATTTGTAAATGCATACAACCACGTAGTACTTTCACTTTGTGTGATACGATATAGAATCTTAAAATAAACAAGCCATATATTTAAGATAAACATAAATTCTTAAAATTCAGAAAGCAGCAACATTCCTGTAAAGAGAGGACATCATTTACTGGAATTGTTTTTACTAGGAATACCCAGTTTAGACATTTATGAGGTCAAGATAAGCGACACTGATTTATTAAGAACAAATTTAACTATTCAAGCTTTATAGTCACTTTTAGGATTAGTAATGCCTATCAGATTGGCGCTTGCATTTAAACAGAGCTCTTAGTTTCACATTAAGAACGTAAGAAAGGCCTGACTAGGTCAAAACAAAGGTCCCTCCAGCTCAGTTTTTGGCCTTCAGCAGTGGCAATAGGAGAGTCTATCCATGGTGAGTAAAGAGCCCCATCATTTTCAGAGGTCCATTCCTCTTTCACTTGACACACCATTATTGTATTATGGACATGAGAAACACATCCCTACCCTATGGAGATATCCCTTATTTGTCTAATCCCTTTTTGAACCTGCTGTCAGTGTTTGCTTCTACAGTCTCATGTGACAATAAATTCCAGAAGCCCACTACCTTGTGTTTAAAGAAATGCTTCGTTTGATATGTTTTAAGCTGCTGTCCTATTATTTTCAACAACTTCTCATATTATGGGATGCAGTGAAGTAGTGGTTCTGCTTTAACCACTATTTTCATCACTTTTCTCCCCAGCCTTCTCCTTTCACTGCTGGAGTCCCAGCTTTTTCAGTTTCTCCTCAGAAGGTAGCTGCTCAGTCCCTAATTCATTTCAGTTGCCCATAGAGCTTTATGTTGTCATGCAGAATGCCAAGATATTTTTTTTTTTTGCGAGTTTCTCAGCATATTCTGGGATCAAACTGTTATACTGCTGAAAAGAATACTGAAGGTTTCCATATTATCAAGGTGATAATTTTCGTTCTTATTCCTAAGGGTTCACAAGAATTCATACCTGGGGAATATAGTTTGATTTTTTCCTTTCTAATTTCCAGCTACTATTTTATATGTAATGCTATTCATTAACTCCAAATTTAAAATTTTGAGAAGTACCATATTTTTTGCTATAACAAGCTAAGCATAAATATATTTTGCTGTGTTTCAATAATACTTGCACTTTTCTCTAATGTGCTACTTGGTTATTCCTTTAATGCATGTATCTATCTACAGAACTTTTAATTATGTTAGGCTCTTCTGGAATGTCTTTAAAGTTTTCCTCAAAGACTTTGAATCATATATATTCACTACCTTCTCTGACACTCAGTATTTCTCCCACTCTAACAACTTCTGCTGAACACTAGTTTTGAAAATTTTCCTTCATTTGAGGCACGTTTTTTCCACCTCATATGTTAAGGGTTTAGTTCTGCATTAATTACAAATATTATCTACTAGTGCAGAAGCTTACGGCCACAGGTAGCTAACTTCTTTTCTCCCAGGAGAAAAATGCAAGCATTGTGTTGACTGTTTTTGATTTATAGAACACAAAGGCCTCATTCATTCTGATTTCAAGGTCATCGCTATGTGATCTTCCTGACAAGTTCGAACAACTTGCAGATAAGCATCAAGAAGTCCTCCTGAATAACAATGACTAGACTGTCAGGATAGTAATAGTATGACTGAAGGGAGCATCCTCTAAATGCAACACATACTAAGGAATGCGGAGAAAACTTCTAAGACCTACTGTTGTGATAAAATGGCATGTGCCATTTTTAATGTAATGATGAACTGGATTGCTGATTGGAATCAAGAATTAAATGAACCTGCTAATTTAGCTAAGAAGAGAGGGATTTTGACCATTTCATATAAAGCAGAGTGATGTGTAGGAAGCTCAAAGAATATGATATCTTTCTCTGACTCCTTTGTTCCTCTGTGGGAGGCCACTCTATAGCATAGAAAAAATTTCTTGATGCTGCTGAATTTCATATAAGCAGATTGACAGGATGCAGAGTTTGGCACAGTTGTCTTTTTTTCTGATGAGGATTACAAATAGCAGCAGTGGCAAAGATCCAAACTGACCTATACTGACAAAATAATTCAAGTAATTCTTCAGGGAATCTGACCACAAACACATTTAGTCCTTTACTTTCATGTGGACTTCAAAACACTGCAAAAATCTCATGGTATGCTGTACAGTTGTGAGCTCTGTGCTGCACACATTCACTTGGTGTAGTACCACATGAGGCTGAGACAAGCGGATACATACAACAAGGTTCTAAGGAGTGATAAATAAACTGGGTTTATTTCATTCCTAGATAAATTTCATAGAAGTAGGACATGTGAAAATTGGGTGATAAAGATTCCCATGCCCAGCATAACTAGGAATGTCATGTATATTAATTAAGCAAACAGAAACAACAAAATAGTTTGTATGTATTTTTGAGGTGCATACAATTCACAATAGAACAGGTTTCCAGTCTCAGTGCCAGATCAACCTAGCCAAAAAGGATAATTGATTGGTTTTATGCATCATTGCACAGTGTCTAAAGGCACTCATAATCTATGGTTGATTGCATTTTGAGTATTGCCAAAACGAATACAATCCCCTCACTGTTGAACAAGATCATAATATTTATATTGACAATTGAGAACTTTGAATAATACAGTCACATCATGTCTTTTCTATAAAATTAAGACCCTTTTATGTCCAAAATCAAAAACAGATTGCACAGTCCAAATAGTTAGGATCTTGTCAGCATTTTTCAATTAAAATTGCTTATTTGTCTAAGTTGTGTCTTTGTCATATAAATATGAAAATATATTCTTACAGTATGGAGTTGGATTCAATTCAACTTCAAGACTTTCTTGTATTTTCTTATAGCAAGCTATCTGCCCTCTCAAAATGAGATATAAAGGAAATAAAGAAAAATGTCTTTTTAGTTTATGAGGCTGAGAAAATACAGAACTGTTCCCATTTAGAAATTGTCTCAAAAGGTAGTATTAAACCTAGAGACATCTTTCAAGAAGAATGACCAGATTCACTTTGACAAAGAACAAGCTGAGGGAGAGTATGTTCTCTCTCTGAAAACCAGTGAACCAAAATTTGGAATAAAAAGGTCTTTTAAAATTTCTTATGGAACATGGAAACAGTTGATATATTCTGTGAGTGTCCCACTCAAGCAAGAATGTAGGATCACTTTTAACAGACCGTTTTTCAGGCACTGAAAATTTTCTTCAAAAAATTCTTCTCAAATTTCACTGAGTGCCATTAAGTTTTTTAAAAGTTTCTAAAAGCATATTATTAATATATCTTTACATCAACTTTTTATTATTATTATTATTATTTATTTCTAATTGCAAGGAGATTTGTTATTTGGGCATAGATTTGAGAGCCAGAAGATCTAAATTTTATTTCTGTCACTGCCATTCTGTGCTTTTAGAATTCTGTGCTTTTATAAAACAGGGATAAAAATAACTTCATTTATATAAAACTTCAGTATCTATTGATGAAACTATCTTTTCAAACGAAGTAATGAGATTAATTTTGGTTGCTGGGATTACCAAAAAAAAATAAAAAAATAAAAACACACCACCACCAACAATACGAACAAACAAACAAACAAACAACTGCAATGTATCTAGATATCCCAGAACAGTTTTGAGACTTACTCTCCTAAAATGGTTGATCTTTCTTTAAGGGAACTGTGTAACAAGCTTTTACCTGTATGAAAGGCAAAGAGGCTATCCCAGGCCAAGGCAAAGGTACCACCAGCCACACACAATTCTCTTTCAAGGGAATAGTTTTGTTGTCAACAAAACCGGGACAAAAAAAAAAAGTTAAGTGGAATAGCCTCACCATTGCAGTAGATTATAGTACAGTACACTGCAGTTACATTATGCTCACACAAGGCTTAGATTGAAATTCTTGCAGCAAATCTGGTAGGGGAGTTATTTGGAGCCCTCTGCACATTGGATTTGGGACACAGAAGCCCTTCTCAGGAGAAGGTGCAGACAAAAAGATTGATGTGACTGGTACATTGTGCTGATGCTGTGTCTGGGACAGAAAAAGTCCCACTGAGCACAGTGCTCCTGCCCAAGTATTACCTCCAAATATTCTCTCCTTCATTCCTTATAGGCACTGGGATGGTTTGGGCACCTAACTCCCACAGAAGTCACAGCTGCAGACTGCGTTTTCTGTTGACCATCTTAGTTTACACCAGGCCCTGCAAACTGATTTTAGTTAATCACCTCCTAGATACCTAACTTTTCCAAAGCTTTGTGTATGACAGACTCACTTGAAATTCTGAATTTCTCTAAATGAGAGTGGTTTCCAGGAGTCGGGTATAGCATTACTGAGTTTTAGTCTCAGACTCGTGTCTCCCATTTAGACTCATATGTCTCCCTTTCAAATCTAGCCCAAGGTCTTTTACTTGTGAGTGCTAGATCTGGGGCCCTCAGCACAAGAAGTACATGGAAGTATTAGAACAAGTCCAGAGGAGGGCCACAAAGATGATCAAGGGGCTGGAGCACCTCTCCTACGAAGACAGGCTGAGAGAGCTGGGGTTGTTCAGCCTGGAGAAGAGAAGGCTCTGGGGAGACCTCATAGCGGCCTTCCAGTACCTAAAGGGGGCCTGCAGGAAAGGTGGGGAGGGACTCGTTGTCCAGGGGTGTAGGGATAGGGCAAGGGTAATGACTTTAAGCTAAAAATGGGGAGATATAGATTAGACATAAGGAGGAAATTCTTTACTATGAGGGTGGTGAGGCACTACTGGAAGCTGTGGGCAGAGAAGCGGTGGATGTCCCATCCCTGTAAGTGTTCAAGGTCAGGCTGGATGGGGCTTTGAGCAACCTGATCTAGCACAAAGTGTCCCAGCCCACAGATGGGGGTTGGTACTGGATGATCCTTAAGGGCCCTTCCAACCCAAACCGCTTTATGATTCTATGAATCTAAAAAGGAGTGAATCTTTCCTGGGTGAAGGTGCCACTGAAGCACAGCATTGCTTCCCTCTCATTTTCACGCAGTTAAATTTCATAATGGGATTGTTAAGATGGGGGCATTTATTTCTAATTATTTTTCTTACCTTTACATCTCTGTGATTCTACATCTTAATTTTTTCTTCCTTCTTGTCTACCATTCCTCCACTATTCTTGTGACACAAAATGGCATCAAAATTTCTGACATTCACTGGGGAATCTCTCTGGTACCAGCTCCAAATAGCCATTTGAGTTATTTCTGAAGATCTGTGAGAATTCTGCAGAACTGCTTCCTACCTTTGTTGCAGCTATTTCTTTTGGGCAGCGTGGAAGATGGTCAGAGAAAATGGTGCAGTGTGTACTATTTAATTCTTTGTCCTCGCATACTATGCCAAAACTCTTTATGTGGTTTGCACAATAATAGAGTAAGAAACAAAGGAAAACCAGAAAACCATTTGCAATGAATAGCAGTTTAGCTTGTTTGTGTGGTTTCATTGTTTTCTTGTTTGTTTGTTTTGTTTTTAGTAGTGATTTTTTGGGAGAAAATAGTATTTAACTACAAGCCCATCCATTCTGGAGTTACAGCATTGCCTACTAGTGACCTCACATTAGCATTTTAAAACACAAGATCTAGTAGTTGTTACTGTTCAAATAAAACATGTTTTAGAACATTCTGAAGGATAAGCTGGTTCTGTATAAACACCTTGCAGATGAAGATTCACCCCCAGTAAATTCTGAGCAATGCACTGTCAGACACAGGGAAATTTGTAGACAACTACCCCAGTGCAGACTGGGCAATATTGTATTCCTGACCATACAGAATATTGTAATTAAGGCATTTATGTATATTAAGTGTAGTTTCAGAAACTGTACATTTTTTTTGTTGTCTTTCAAGCTGAAACCAAGAAATAGATTTAAAAGCTATCCATAGGTCTACAGTTAAATCAGCTTTCTCAGGCAATTAGATTGCTAAATATTAATTTTTAAAAATTTGCTGGAACTGCATATGACCCAAAGAACCAAGGGTAAACTGCAATAGTGGAGAATTTTCTTAGAGATCCCTAATTTCATCCCAAATGTATTAGCTTGGGGATGTCAGTAACTGAGGCTAAAGAATTAATACAGTCCGTTGAATCATAGGACCATTCAGGTTGGAAAAGACCTCTAAGATCATCTAGTCCAACCTTTAACCTAGTACCAAAGTCCACCACTAAGCAAGCCATCCTGCTAAGTTCTAAATCTACACGTTTCTTGAAGACCTCCATGGATGGTGACTCAACCACTTCTATGGACAGCCTGTTCCAATGCTGCACAACCCTTTCAGTAAAGAAATTTCTCCTAATATCCAACCTAAACCTCCCCTGGCACAACTTAAGGCCATTTCCCCTTGTCCTATCACTTCTTGCTTGGGAGGAGAGATCAACCTCCATCCTACTACGACCTCTGTTGGGGTAGTTGTAGAGAGTGGTAAGGTCTGGCTCTGGCACCTCAATGTCCTTGCAGCGAGGGGCCCAAAACTGAACACAGTATTTGAGGTTTGGTCTCACCAGAGCAAAGTACAGGGAGACAATCACTTCTCTAGTCCTGCTAGCCACACTATTTCTGACACAAGCCAGGATGCTGTTGGCCTTCTTGGCCACCCGAGCACGCTGCTGGCTCATATTCAGCCAGCTATGGACCAACACCCCCAGGTCCCTTTGTGCCAGGCAGCTTTCCAGCCACTCTTCACCAGCCTGTAGCATTGCGTGAGGTTGTTGTGCCCCAAGTACAAAACCCAGTACTCAGCCTTGTTGAACCTCATACAATTGGCCTCAGCCCATCGGTCCAGCCTATCCAGATCCCTCTGCAGAGCCCTCCTACACTTGAGCAGATCAACTCCCACACCCAACTTGGTGTCATCTGCAAACTTACTGAGGGTGTGCTCAATCCCCTTGTCCAGATCATTGGTAAAGATATGGAAGAGAACTGGCCCCAGTACTAAGCCCTGAGGGACACCACTACTGACCTGCCTCCAGCTGGGTTTAACTCCATTCACCACGACTCTTTGGGCCCGGCCACCCAGACAGTTTTTTGCCCAGTGAAGCGTATGCCCATACAGGCCTTGAACAGCCAGCTTCTTCAGAAGAATGCTGTGGGAAGCCTTACTGGGTCAAAAGCTTTACTGAATTCTAGAGAGACCACATCCACAGCCCTTCCCTCATCCACTAAGCGCGACGCCTTGTCATAGGAGATCAGGTTTGTCAAGCAGGACCTGCCTTTGATAAACCCATGCTGACTGGGCCTGATCACCTGGTTGCCCTGTAGGTGCTACGTGATGGCACTCAGGATAATCTACTCCGTGCACTTCCCTGGCGCCAAGGTCAGACTGACAGGCCTGTGGTTTCCTGGATCCTCCTTGCGGTCCTTCCTTTGGATGGCCATCACATTTGCTAGTTGACAGTCAACTGGGACCTCTGCTGATAGCCAGGTCTGATGATAAATGATGAAAAGTGTCTTGGCAAGCACTTGAGCCAGCTCCCTCAGTACCCTCGGGTGGATAATATCTGGCCCCATAGACTTGCATACATCTAAGTGGTTTAGCAGGTCACTAACCATTTCCTTGTGGATTATGAGGGCTTCCTTCTGCTCCCTGTCCCTATCTACCAGCTCAGGGGCCTGAGTACCTGGAGGACAACTGGTCTTGCTGCTAAAAACTGAGGCAAAGAAGGCATTAAGTACCTCAGCCTTTTCCTCATCTCTTGTCACTGTTTCCCCCTACATCCAATAAAGGGTGGAGATTCTCTTTAGTCCTCTTTTTCTTATTTATGTACTTATAAAAAAATAAAAATAAAAATATTGTCTTTAAGAGTAATAACCAGATTGAGCTCAAGTTGGGCTTTGGCTCTTCTAATTTTGCCCCTGCACAGCCTCATGACATCTTAGTAGTCCTCCTGAGTGGCCTGCCCCCTTCTTCCAAAGGTCACAAACCCTCTTTTTCTTCCTGAGTTCTAGCTACAGCGCTCTGTTCAGCCAGGCCAGTCTTCTTCCACACCAGCTTATCTTTCAGCATGTGGGGATGGCCTGCTCCTGAGCCTTTAGGATTTCCTTCTTGAAGAGCACCCAGCCTTCCTGGACTCCTTTGCCCTTCAGAACTGCCTCCCAAGGGACTCCTCCAACCAGTCTAACAGGCCGAAGTCTGCCCTCTGGAAGTCCAGGGTGGCAGTTCTTCTAACCTCCCTCCTTACTGTTCCAATAATCAAAAACTCTATTAATTCATGATCAGTGTGCTCAAGATGGCCTCCAACCTTCACGTCACCCACAAGTCCTTCTGTATTTACAAACAAAAGGTCGAGTGGGTTACCGTCCCTAGTTGGCTCGCTCACCAGCTGTGTCAGGAGAGCTGGGTTCTTGGTATACCCTTAGGTATATTCACAGTTCAAATAGAGGAGTCTGGAACATAGTGCAAAAACTAAATTCCTTGATATATAGAATGAACTAGGAAGTAACATGGACCAGAGGATTTTCAAAGAATGGATGTTTGTTATTTCCCCAGAATCTGAAAAGTAAAAATGCATCAGATTGAGAACCAAAATTTTGTAAATACAGGAACAGATAGTTTGACATGAATTTTATGGAATATATATTCTTTGCTTAGATGAAAAAATGGAAAAATTGATTAAATTGAGTATCCTTCTAGATACATTCCTTTCTTCTTGATTATGCAGACTAGTTTAACCAGGGTTTATATATATATATAAAATTACCCAGTTAAACTGAACCAATGCTAATTTTTACAGCATTCTACTTTAAATTTAATCTGTGATTTTTGTTGTAACCAGGAAAGAGAATTTTGAGATACAATAATTAGAAGGCAAATAAACCCAAACTGTATTCTGAACTGTCTGACAAAATGCTAGAGGCCTTGGAAAACAGAATTATGACAAGCAGGATCAGACTTTAGTTATTACTGATGATGAAGACATAAATAACTAGAAAACATCCACTCCATTTCACGAAAGTCCTTCAGAATTCTGAAATACATCCTTGTTGAACATAACCTTTAAAATATTTGTGTTAAATGGTTTGTTTCAAAGTAGTATTTTTTATCAAAAAGTTCAGATCTTACAATTATCCTCTCCATTCTGAAGTGATGTAAGTTTCTCAGATCACTGGAACTTCCCCAAAAAGTTTTAGTTTTAACAAAACAATATATTTAAGTAGTATTTTCTAGGTGAAAATCTTCTTATCACCTTGAATGAGATAAAATAACAAAACCCAGTCCTTTGTATGTATGTGTGGCATTTTTTTTCATCACATCTGATATACAGCTTTTAATAAAAAGCTTTTCCTTCTCATCAATAATCAGACACACAAAAGAGGGAGCTTCCTTCTATCAATAACCTTTAACTAACACCAAATCTTCTGTTTCCTCAAGGCAAACAATCAGGTAGCCCTAACACCTGCAGCTACTGGAAACATTTGTCTAAGAAGGAATCAAACTAGTGGGAGCCTGGGGAAATATAAATACGGTAAATGGATTGCAAATACTTCAGCTGGTGCTTAGAAATTGTCCAGTCATGAAGTACTACTTTTTGCTAATAAAACCCCCTAGAACTCACCAGAAGTTAGCTTACTGTGGTCTTGGAACAATTATCAAATATATTTAGAAGAGGACAAAGATGCATTATGGATGAAAATAGTGTTTATATACCAAACTGTAAGAAGGTAGAAGAAAAGCTCTCTGAGATGACAAATCACAAACTCAGACTGAGAGACAATTTCTCAAGTGCACTAGTGTGCCTATACGTCCAAGCAGTTACATAAAGCTCTTTATAGTTCATGTGGTGTTAGAATTTCCTCTGTGCTTAACAGTCCAAAGCATCCACATTGGATTCAAATTGTGCTTTGCAGCAATGACTGTTACTTGTTAGAGTTCCCTACAGCTTTTACAAACATATTCTCCAGTATTTTTCGCCCTCAAACAGTTTTATGAACTTGAACACATATCCGTGTTAGTCTTGGGCCCACATAATTCCAGTAGATATCACTATACATGTCATGCCTCTACATACAATGCCTCTCTATATACATTGTCTCTACATACAATGCCCCTACATAACAGTGCAAGATAATAATATGAGAAATGGCAACACGATCATAAGAAATCTTTAATTTGAATTTATTAAGCCATTCCTACATAAGTTAAATCACCATGCCTACCAGCTGTAGAAAACCCTCTAAAGTAAATCGCAACTATATAGTCTGTGAAAATGTCTCAGTTTACGAAGGTGTTCTTCAAGCACCTTCTTGAATACTTCATCATTCAACACTACCTGCTCCCTTTTTCTCAAGCATGAAGGCAAGAAATTAAAAATAGAAACAGTCGTGAAAGAGGAAAATAGTGGACTTGATTTAGAAAGTCTCTTCCAGTCCTTTCTATGCAGGACAGTATTGTAATGGTGGCCTTTTCCATGTACATGGATTCAAGAGACAACTGAGAATTAATACATTCATTACTTCTGATATGCACTACAGTGGTGAGATGTCATTTGATCCTCTTTTAGTAGCCTTAGCTACTCTAGTGCCTTTAGCTTAGCTACAGTTCTGAGTATGTGGTAATTGTCAGAGAATAAGAATAGAGAATAGAATAAAATAGAATATAAAAATAATAACGTAGTGTATCAGTAATTCATTTTCACAGCTTGGGTTAGAATAGATTTGGCAAACTAAACAGAAGTTATAGGATCCCAAAACGTGAGACAGATGAGTCAGGGTTTTTCCCAGGGCAGAAGGCACAAAGAAATGTGCCAGGTAGCCAATAAACATAATTTATACAAATTAAGTCTTCATATATGATTAAGATAATAATTTTAAGAGTTCTGGTATTGTGACTGGACTCCTTCGCCCCTGAGTCAATGTACATTTCAAGTTTTTATATGTATATGCTCAAACTCTTCTTCAGACTTCAGTTTTATTTAATATCAGCATAGTTTCGTTTGCAGATATTTCATATATTACAATATGAATTCACTACAGACCGTGCATTTTCCATGTTATATCTCCACAGCATTAATTGCACAATTAAGTTATTACACTTTTAAAATTACTCTTATTATTTTACAGGAATGCCTATGTTGTCTGATCAGGTTTCCTGAATCCTTGTGGTTCCTCAGGAAGTGTTTAGGGGCCACCAATGGTTACAGAGCTTGCAATACCCAAGGTAATTCATTTAGAGCTGCTTTGGTGTATCCCTGCAAGGCACAGTCTTGCACCATGTAAATAGTCTGATTGCCAAACTAAGACAGAATACCTGAATTTTATATCTGAAAATTACTTTTACAGCCATCATGATTAAGATTTTATTTGAAAATGAGAAGTTAGGGGATGTTTCAATATTTGTAGGTAATGAAACAAAAAAAATGATCTCCAGTAACAAAGATTTCTCTAAATCAATAGGCAAATTGCTATTTGACATCAGTAAGAACACCATTGACTTCTACATCTAGAGAGCTCTGAAGATATCATCCTTTAAGAAACAGTTTTTATTTAAAAGGATGAGGTGGTCAGTTTTGTTAGGAAGTAGTATTAAAAGTTTTTAAAATGCATATGTTTTTAAGACAAATACCAACCATGTTAGTAAGTAACATGATTTCACATAGTGAGTATAGAAATTTTTACTTACATGACTAACAGCAATACTTTTATAATTACTTCTCTGTTGGATTATCTTCCCAAGAAGCCTTAAGCATTACAGGCATGTACATTATAGAGGACCAAAAAATCTAACTATCATGTTCTGGAAAGCATATGTGATCACAGCAACAGAGATTTGTTTTTAAATGTTAGGATAGATATAAACCATTGTGGGGGTGTATATACAAAGTTTTGAAATATTAGAATGCAGACTTCTGAGACTAGAGGAATAGGATTTTTTGACATAATGTTATTTACACATCCATAAAAGAACTGCAGCAGACAAGAGTTTTACTTCTGACTGTAGATCAGACTTGGAAGCTCCACGTGCAAAATTTTCAGAGAACGAAGTTAAAAGTGAGTATGTTGAAATGAGTGATACATGGTGAGAAGTAATACTGAGCCACTATATCTGTTCAAACATTTCTCCATCAGACCTGTCACACTTGTGGTGGTGGTCTTTATTCTCCGGGGTAGTATTCAGATGTCAAGTCAGATTAAAGCTGGCTTTGAATGAGCTAGTTCATCCATACCACGCAGTCTACTGGGACTACTTTGCCATACGCTTACCAATGTGCAAGATGTATCAATTTATATTACACATAATACCAGAAAAAAAAAAATAAAGAATTCGGATTTCTTGTTTCACAGGCACTGCTTTAACCATTCAAATTAATCACTAGTTTCAAACTGAAAATAGCCTGAACTTTTTAAATACAGGGTCAAGTTTGTAATGATTATTGAAAAATAAATGTCCTCCCACAATTCTTCTCCTGAACTTGTTAGTGTCACTGAGATGTGTCGTCAGTACTATCAGCAAGATTAATAGTGTGAGCAAGAGAAGTGATTCAAATCACACAAATGCCTGAGCAGTTTAGATAGTGTGGAGTATTTGAAACATCTGCACAGGGCTTGCAGCTACTGGACCTACAGCAGACCTGCGCTCTTCTGGAGCAATAGCTGGAATGCAGGTGGGATATCCTAGTGATCTTTCCTCAGGCTTCTAGGTTTCACCTGATAAACACTGATAAAATATTTCCGGTAGCATGAAGAAAAAAAGGAAATATGCATTTATCCACAATATATTGCATCTACTTCACAGCTTTCCGAGTCAAATTTATTTACAACCTCAAAAGCATGTGAATTGTACTAATTTCTGTGTAGCATTGGCGTAACACAGGCAATTTAAAATTTGTCCCAGTTACTAAATAGCAGAAAATTTTCTTATTTTTTGGTGGATGTTCTGTAAATATGCAGAACCGTACAAATGTGGGATTGAAAATAATTCTGTAGTAGGATTTGCTTTGGCTGGGGAGTTGGACAAGATGAACTCCAAAGATGCCTTCCAACATAAATTAGCTGATTCTATAAAATGCAGATGTAGTTTTTAAAAATACCTTTTGTGAAAATCCCGTGCAGGACAGTACCTTTGATAATAAGGATTTGATTGCAGAACATAGCAAAGGAAATAATTGTGAAAGCACAGTATTATATGATGTATATTCTATTGATCTCTTTTAAAAAGTAGTGAGTGCAATCTTACTATTTTATTTTTCATTGTTAAATATTTTATTTTTATGATAAATATGTTGTAAAAATGTAGGCCTCGTCAGGGAGATGCATTGAAACACAACATTAAATCAGAGGTCAATAAGACTACAAAGCTGAGACTAACATGCAAATCATTTAAATTATCTGTATGCAAATGAAAGTAAATTTTATTTAAAATATTTGGAACATTGTGTAAAAAATCTTACTATTATAAAATGTATAGAAATGGAGACCTTGACAATAGTAACTTTGAGAAATTATACAGAAATTGAAAATAAGCCCTCAAAAATACAGAACATCATTCCAATAATATCGTAGACAGAAAAAAAAAAAAGAATTTTGAAGATTTAAAACTTTGGCAACTAAAAATATGATTTATTACACTGTTTTTAGCATTTTGCATCTTTCACAGCTATTGAATAATAGCTTAAATTACAAAGATCCATTGTGCTTTCAATTTTTCAGTACACTTTCAAAACCTACTGTACTAGATTTTGACTGGGAAGTCAAAAACTAAATAAAAAATGGTCGAACGGTTGAATGACCTAGCCCATCACCTAATAATTGTGTTGAGTGTCACTTGCTAGACTAACCTCATGAAGAATTAAATCTGAAATATATGACAAGGCCATTCTAGTGACTACACCATATTAAAACAAATTATTTAGGGGGGGAAAAAAGGATGGCAGCATAACTTTGGAGGAATAATTAAGCTCAAGCAGAGACATAAGGACTCTTTCTTTGATCCAAGTAATGTCTATCACCACAAAACAGTAATTGGCTAGATTTTAGGTAACACTTAAGCTTGACAAAAACTTACATCTATGCTGTGCATATCATACCCTGAAGAAGAATGTTTAGGATATGGGAGACAGAAATGATAGTAAATACATAATGACAACATGAATGAGAGACTGTTATTTTATTTCTAGAAGAGACAATAAGGATCAGTGTCTGGTACAAGAGGCTGTCATTTTTTGCTGTTCATATTAACACTTTTCGCTGGACTGTAAGTGTCCCAGGGAGGTAGCATAAGGCCAAAAAAGAGTAAGTCATGCAGGCTAATTAGGCTAAGTGGCTGTGTTTTGTTACAGCAAGACCATCCCCAAGCCCACTGAAATTACTGGTGCATACACAGCCAGTCAACGGTTTCAACTGGAAATCAGAAGCATCTACTTGCAGCTGGGGCTGAAATTTGAGTACAGACCTCTCCTCCCCTCTCTGTACTCCAGAGCCAGGCTATCAGCTGATCGGCAGCGCTGTCAGCAGCTCAGCAGCCTTGGGAGCCTGTCTCAAGAGGAGGGACAGATCTCCAAGTAATTCTTGCTCTCGTTTGCATCTGTAGGAAGTAAGTAGGCTTGGAAACTGGCTGAGCAGCTCTGTGAAGAACTCTTTTTCCTCCCCAGCTCGTGGGACGAACGCCTTTTATCATTTAACACGGTTAATAAGTTGTAATAAAACTCTCCCCACCACATTTTCCCAAGATACAATTGATAATGTGGGGGACTGGATTAGGGGACACCCAAGCCCATATACAGGGGTTCAGCAATGTGGAAAGAGACGGGGTTTGTTTTAAACCAGGTTTAACCTGAACTTTATTATCCAAAGCAAATATAATTTTCTGTAATGAGGTCTCTAAAGAGATGCAATGATAATCCCCCTTACCCATGGTGTGGGGATGAAGAGTGTACATACTCAAACACCCAAGAATGCTTCTGAAATACCTCAGGGAATAAACGGTGTAACACTGTGGATCACATGAACTCTTCCAGGTACCTGTGATTCTGGTGGTTTACACAATGGAAAATCTCCCGAGCTGGCCTACAACATTTGCCAGAAAAAACATAAGATGTGTGCTTCCCCTATTTTCATATCCTGTTATCACATATTTAAGATCACATTGTCTTGTTACAACTGTGCACCCGTAATATAAGCAAATATAGTATTTTCAGCACAGAAATATAATGAGGACTTTTTGGAAAAATGTATACAGTAATTAAGTCATTACTCTGAATATCCTGAAGGGCAAGAATTCATTTATGCACAGCAATCCAGGAATATGTTTAAATATGTTAGACGTCATGTGTTTTGGAAAAGGACAACACACATGCAACATAAAGTATGCTGATAGTGCAGTTTGAATACAGAAATACTCATTTTCCACCCAGCTTCCTTTAACCTTAGTGGGGATTTTAGGAGTCAACTTGCAGAAAGAGAAGTTTAAAAAAAAAAAAAAAAGTTAACTTTAATTTTAAACAATTTTATACATTTAGGCATATTAGTTTTATATATTTAGGCACTTAGACTAAATCAATAGATATAGATTAATTATTAACAGAGAGATGTATCTCAACAAAACAAATCAAAACAAACCTCAGCACCTCAGCCAATGTGTGTCAAACGTCTAATGGAATGAAACAAAATACCTTCTAGAGGCTCCCTTTCTCTTCATACATGTAAACATGATATGACAAGCAAATTCAGACCCAACTACTTGATAATATGATTTTATTATGAATGCTTTTTCTTTAATAACCATCTCACCTTCCAAAATTCTAAAGTGGCACCTTCATCTTGTTTATTGAAAATGTAGTATTCGAACATAAAATAAAAAATACGGATCTGTGTACCTTCTGCGATCTTCTTCTCAAGTACATTTCCTCTTTTTATGTTTTTAATACCCTAGAGGTATTTTTAGAAGCTAAAATAAGTGATTAAAGACACTTCTGTTGTCAGTTTTATACTTTTAAGATGCCTAGGCTTTCTTATTTGAGGTTTCTACTTGTTTAAAGCTAACTAGCTGAAATGGAAGCCACCCACACAATTTTGCTATGAAAATGAGATATTTGCAACATAATACTTGTACTGCAGTTCCATTCCTCCATCATACACACTACATTTAGTTTCAGTGGTCTGAACAAGCAAAGGCATGCACATAATTAATTCCATGAGGGACAGCTTATTCATATACTCGCACACACAACTCTTGCTCTTTGTATATCAGTTGCACATAATTTACAATGGCTATTTCTGCTAACTTGAGTACTCTGTAAATTAAATTCTAAATAAAGCTCCAAGTTTTCAGACTTATTTTTCTTGTAGATCCATCAAACATTTTCTATTGTCCTACATGCACATAAGTGCATGCACACACCCTGGAAAGGACTTTTTCTATTCTTCAGCCTGTGCTATGTAGTAAAATGGTTTTAAAAATAACATGGCAACAGTTGCTTGCACATGTGGATGTCATAAACATTTTGTGTTACGTTACAATCCAGCTCAATCAAATGCATTTTAGCAGCAGCGGGCATGGGAGTGGATATGGAATGCATTTTCTTAGACACGAAGGTGATTTGAAAGTTGCAAACGGGTAACACATACGGTGCGTATTAGTTGTAAGCTCACAAATGTTTTCCTGGTGACATACATATATGTATGTAGGGTCTGCACTTAAAATAAATAGGCATAGAGTTAGGAAAAGAGCCCGTTTTTTCCAGGATTATAAGAGAATACTGCCCAGGAAATCTCCTGGAGGAGATCTCACGGAGGCAGAGCAGCACCCCGCGATCCCCCTCAGCCTTCGCGGCCCCGAGGCCTCCAGCAGGGCGCCCCGAGGCCTCCAGCAGGGCCCCCCAGGCCTCACAGCCCCGCGGCCGCCCGGCCCCGCCGCGCCCCGGCCGCCTAGGAACGAGCGCCGCTCTAAAATGGCGGCGGCCGCCGGCGGGCAGGTGAGCCCCTAGCCGCCCTCAGCGGGGCCGCCTGACGGGGAGGTCGGGGCGGGGAGGAGGTGGGGAAATGGCAAGTGCCGGGCCCGGAGGAATGGCAGTCGCGGGGCGCTGCCCTTTTTTCTCCGTGCGCGGGGGGTTGAAGGCAGCACCTGGGGTTTCTGGTCTGAAGTAGGTGCGCGGTTCCCGGCTGCGTGCCTGTCAGTGCCTGGCAGCTGGCCCCAGCTGCAAATCCTCAGGGACAGGCGTTACTCTGTGGGGATGTCGTACAGCTGCTGTTCTCCCGACAGCTTTTCTTTTTCCGTCTGGGGATTTTGTGGGCCATTTGGCCAGGATTTTCCCCCACCTGGCATCTGGGAGCTGTATCAAGTTCCTGGACAAGTGGCCACTGTCCAGCCACCAGCTGTGCTGAGTAAATGGCTGGAGCGCCCTATGGGCCCCACTAGCTCTGTGCTTGCCCCACTGGGAAAGCACCACAGCTCCAGCCCATTTCCAAGTGTGCCCAAAGTTACCTTATGTCGGCCCAATGACCCCAGAGCATGTTTCACAAACTCATTGCGTGCCTTATACAGGCTGCTCTAAGCATACCCATCAATACTTCCAAGCTTGCAAAGTTTTGTATTTGCAGTTTCATGTTGTAAGCAAGAGTGATCTTAAAGGGCATGGGGCATTTACTAAAGCCATTACTGTTTTACTGATGAGACGTTCTGTTTTTTATCAGCTGCTAGAAGTTGAGATCCATAATACTCATGTTACTAGGATGGCTTTTACAAATTATGGCACATAAGCACTATATTCTGAAAATGATATTTGTCTCTACATTCTTCAAAATTAAATATACATGCAGAGTTTTCTGGATGCATAGAATCATATAATGGCTCAGGTTGGAAGGGACCTTAAAGATCACCTAGTTCCAACCCCCCCAGATAATTTTAAAAAGTCATGTGTGTAAAATAAATTTGCAAATTTATTGCAAGGTAAGCCGTTTTCATGCTGATCACCTGTACTGATTTGCCTGACGTGAGCTGAGAAGCCCGTTCTCCAGCCAATCTGTTTTCATATATCTGTGAGCTGTGGGTCTCTATAGAAAACTGGAGTAACATAACTGTTCATGTATTTTTTATCAATTTAAAATAGGAACTGCCAATTTGATATCTGTTTATCTGTCTTAGACTATGCTATAGTTTGCAAGGTGCTGTGATTCATACATTAATTTTGGCATGTGTATTAATTTAGACACTGAATATGTATATGTTATAATGTAATGAATTATGCAGTATCTTTTGCTGACAAATGTACTGTGTACTGTCAGGCAGTAGAAAAACAGCTGAAGATCTGTGGCTTTAAGCGGAATATCGATGTCTTAGTATTGTATCTGGCTGGACAGTAAGTAACATGTTTCTTCGGCTTTTACTAAAAATGAATCACATGGTAAGTGGTAACTTTTCATAACTCTTTCCATCTCTGAACATCATTTATATGTGAATTCTCGGTAAATCGTATTTATACCTAGTCTATACATGTTGTGCAAGAAGAAATGGTGGAGATAGATATGGATGTAGACTGCAGAACTGCACTCCTGATGAAGTAGTTAAATGCCTCAGCCCTAGACACACAGTCCTCTAGCAACCCAGAATTGCTTGAGGGTCGGTAAGTTCATAGTTTTGCGTGAACTTCTACCACAGGGTACAGAGACGTGAAGCTTAATGGGCTGATCTCTACCTGTTCTAACTGGCTTCTAAGGCTGGGTGAAAGACTATCAAGAAAGCAAAAGCAAAAACACGGGACCTGCCCAGTCTGAGAACTGCCAAATTTCTGACCTCCCTGAAGAAATCTGTTGTTGCAATAGCAAAACTCATTGGTAGCACCTTTGAAATTACCTGCATTGCTACCATTAAGAATTGAAGGGAGGGCAGGGCAACACGAAGTGAGCACGAGAACACTTGTTTGGAGCTGACAGCACTGATCAGAGAAGTGATCTCCTCTGTGAGCTTTATGAAGCAGCTTAAGAGATAGGGCAGGTGAGGAGAATAAACCATGCAAAGTGAAGGAAGGCAAAGCTTTCATGAACCTGTGGGTGATCTAGTTTGATAGAGTGATATGCTGTAGGATGAACATGCTGAGAGGCTACTGTAGAGAGATGGATACATGACAGGACATACTTCAAAGTTTTTGAAAAGCATACTTTGAATTTCTGGCCAGGGCACAATTCCAACTGTTACATACCTGTCTGCAGCCTCACAACTGTGTCTAGTGTTTGTACTGTTGATATCATATGTAAAGAACTAATGTAGTTCAATAATTCAGGGACAACGTTTTAAAAGTCTCTAGGTTTTATGAATGAAAAAAAAAATGTATTACAGGATTTCAGTGATTTTAGTGGAAATTAGGTGCTCTTGAGAGTCTCCATGTGTCCACTGGTATGTCTAAATTCCTTAGCGCATCTCCCGATTTACACCAAGAAAGAATTTGATGCTCTGTGAAAAGAAAATATGAAGAATATAGTTACTGTTAAATTATTATAAGCTTTATTAACTTTATTTTAGAAAGAATAAAACACAGAAAATCCAAGTAAGGAACAAATTTAAATAGAAAGTTACAAGATGCATCTATATATTATTTAAACAATATGATAAAAATATTCTAATGCATATGTGTAAAATATTAAGACTGTATATATATACAATCTTAAGAAGCACATTTTCTGATATTAAATACTTAAATATATGCCCTGACTGGCTTTGAAATACTTTTTTGTGTGTGGAATAAAAAAATGAATAAAAAGAAATTACCAGATGGCAGATACAGAAGTGATCTGTCTTCCCATTAAACCATTTTGAGAAAGATGATGCAAGCTGGCTTCTTTGATGATTGGAGAGAACCTATTTCCTTTTATTCTATACCAATTTATATAAACCTTGAACCTCAGCCAATCTCAGTATCAGATCATGCCTCCTTAACTGTTGATTTGACATATATTTCTGTTGGCTAAAGTAAGAAGAAAATGAAAAAATAATAATGAAAGTCAATCAAATTAGAGGGGACAAAATTATGTTTTTAAACTACTGCTATTAAAGGGACATGAAAAAATTTACTTTTCAACACTGAAAGCTGTCATCCTAGGAAAACTGATTAACTTAGCAGTAGGTAGGAGTAGAGGGCTGGAGGCCAAAAAGTATCAGTTTGTAAGAGACATGCAAAGTCTGGAAGGCATACAGAACGGGACAGGCTCCTTTGGAGGAATTAAACTCTACTTGGGGCAAATTAAATGCCTTAATACCAGGAAAAAAAAAAAAAAAAGAAAAAGAAACACAGATCAAGGCTTGGATACAGTAGACATGAGACTGTTAAAAGAGAGGGAGTAAAGCCTATGAAAATGTAAACCTGTAAACTAAGTGTAGAATGGCAATGACAAAGAATATGAGGAGATTTGGGCTTTGCTATCTGAAAAGTAGTTCAGGGGTGTACAGGTAAAGCTATACAGAAGAAAATAGAAAATAGTTCTGTAAGAGCTCTGTATGTCCTGTCAGCATTCAAGTGATTATCTTTAGTACTTGCAATAATGTATTTACTTGTGACAATAAAATAAACACATAAATACAAGAGCAGCATGGGGTAATCTGATTTTCAGAAATACAGGAGAATAAAATTACAGCACATGGACTTTGTGGGGTTCGCTCTTGACTTTTTTTTTTCAAGAACAAGATCAGAAAAAGTGTCCACTCCTCCTTTGTATCTGGTGGGTTTGCTGGAAAAAAAAAAAACATGGGAAAAGAGACTAGGCTTCATAGCTGGAACATGAGCAGATTGAGTTAGGCTGATAATGTAAGGTTAATTCTTACCAATGCTATTAATTCTTTCTGAAACACTGGCCCTGGTGCTGCAAGATATTCAAATCAACACAGAAAGTTTTATTATGTCAATTAAAATTGTAAATGTCATCTATAATTATTTGAGAGGAAATCAAGAATATTTATTTAAAACAACAAAACCCAGCAACAATTAGTGAAATTACTCAGCAGCTCACCCATATTCTCTGGTTAGTAGGTAATTTATTACTTATAGTACACTAGCAAGCTCAGCTTCAACGTGCTACATACAATTAAACAAAACCCCCTACAAGCGGAGAGTACCAGCTTCAGTGAATGTACAGTTTCATGTAAAACAAAACTGGTAATGAGTATGAGTAAATACGAAAGTTTGTATGAGGACAGGAGAGGAAAGGGGTGAAAAAAGATAAAAGATTTCACAGTGTGCATTAATACGAAAAATAAGAAAAGTACAGTGATGTGCTAAGTGTCTTTCTTGCATCTCTGGCACTGTGGCTGGAGAATCTGCGTTGTACTGAAAACAGCTCTCTTTTTACGTTTTGCCCTCTAGGATGCAAAAATTCTCCTGTGTTTTGAGCAGAATTTTAACAAGCTCCAAAGTAGATGAGACTCATGCTCCCTGGAAAATAAATGCTGTTATGGAAAAATAATTTATAACTGAGTTTGTTCCAATTTCTTTACTGCCTGCTGCTTTGTTATGCTTTCAGGTGTTTATAATGCATATATTGTCTCTCCCTTTTGTTCTGTGTGTCTATTTTTTATTAAAAAAATTATCTGTTTTTTAAGTCAGTAAGCACCATGAATATTAACAAATTTGTTTTCTTTTCCACCAGAGGACTAAGAAGCATTCCAAGTCTATCACGCTTTCATAGGTTGAGGTATTTGTGGATTAACAACAATAAGGTAATAAGGTATACCTTTAAAAAGCAGAACAATGCATTAACACTCCCTGTTTATTGCATCACGATTTTTCTAACATAAAATATGACTGTAGTTTCTAGCAAATTTAACTGATTTATATATGACAGTTTTGAAGAAACAACTGTTTTACATTAGAGTACAAGCTGATTTTGTTTACTTTTTTTACAGATCTCATTTATAAATTCTGTGAAATTAAGGAGCTGAGTTTTTGTACTAATGTTTTAGCAATAAAAAGACAGATTAAGTACACTTAGAACTAAGTTATTGGAAAAATTGCCTGATGCCATACTGATACGTGAGGCCTAGGAGAGCATTTTCCAGTGTAGCTCATAGCCAGTGTACTCTGACCACCAGAGTGGGCAGCTTTTGGAACAGATTGACTTTAAAGTATGCTTACAGAAACTTACAATTTTCCTAGTTCTTCAGGAAAGGTGTGGACTGCAGGAAATGCATAGGTCCTTCATTGTGCCCTTCCAGACATGCCTAGTTGTTTCATTGCAGGCTGGCAGCTGAGGTGAGACTCCTTTCTGCTGTCACGCACACAAGTGACATAAAACCCTTTCAAGTTTGCTCCCGTCTGCACACGAGTAGCACTGCCATGCTAGGATGGATGCAATATCTTCTGTCATTATGCAGGCTGTAATGTCATCTAAACATGTTTGAATTAAGAGACTTTTCCAGGCAAACGACTAGAGTTTGACAATGAACCACTGTAAATTGTTATATGGTCCTAAGACAGTTATACAAACCATGAGCCATACTTTCTCCATCTGTACATATCTAGATCATAGCACTTACTATATCCTGTATGAGTTCTAAGATAATGCTCTGTAAAAATCTCCAGACACTACATTTTTCAGCCAAGTCTAGAATTATCTGTTTTAGAAATCTCCAAATACATATCCAATCCAACCTTCCCCATTAGCCACTGGTACTTAAACAAACAAACAAACAAAAACAAACAAACAAACACAACAACAAAAAGAAAAAACAGGCTGGAACCTGCTTTTAAATTTCTTATTTTACAGTAGTTTACATGATTTTTACAAAGGGTGCAAGTTCTTAAAACACCAGAAGTGCTCGCTCAGGTAAATAAACAGCTCTGTGAGCAGCAGGAAAAAAAAAGAAAAAAAAAAGCATTCCATGTAATTTAGGAGTGTATGTATATCTGCTGCCCCAGGCTAACATCAATTATATAGCATGTTATGTAGACTTGGTTGAAAGACCTGTGGTTATCCAACTGTTTTCAAAAAAAGCAAAAATACGGATATGTGAAAAGGTTGAACTAAACCCACAGGTACAAGGCTTTCCCTTTTACTTCTAAAGGGCAGTAAAGAATAAGGAGAAATGGCCTGATGACTAAGCAGAGCTGAACTGGTTGATCAGTAAAAGATAAATAAATCTGATTTTTGCATAGATCCTACTTTCCTACTTATGCAGTAACAAAAATCATTCATTCAATATTCTACGTAACTTGTGGAAAAAAAATCATTTTCTGTATAAACTGTGTGGAGAAGCCACTAAGTGGCTGTTCTTAGAAGACTTCAGCTAATAGGGGAAATGTATTTTTCTGAAGTTGGAAGAGCTAAACACTTTTTTCTTTCCTTTAAGAACACATTACAATAATTTTATCACAAAAAGTAAACTTAAGATGATCTTAAAACAAACTTCTCAAAGATAGAGAAATGCCGCTATATACGATAGGTATGTGTAGGCCGTACACTATACAAGGTACAATAATCATTGTGAAGAATGTGATTTTAGTTTCAGATTACTACTGTCTTCACCCAACCAGGTTTTTCTGAACCTTAAAGTATCTTAAGTGTCTTTTAACTTCAAAGTATTTTTTCTTAGAGGATTCCAAGAGAGCTTTAGGAATGTGAGAACCTCTGTCTTACTGCCCTCCTTCCAACTTCAGATAACGTTGATACACACAGCAAAGCGCATTTGTTGTAAAGTCAGTGGCACAATTCAAGGACTGAAATAATTCCTGTACTAACGAATTACTTTGCATTACAGAAATCAAAATAGTGTCAGGAATAGAATTCTATTTCTTGTTCTTGTCTTTCAAAACAAAGCCCAAAAAACTAGAGTACCATTAGTAGTGCTCCAAGTTCTCAGCTGTTACAATGGTCAGCTTGCTACTCCATTGCATATACTTTCCCTTGCAGTCAAGTCAAGACTGATTATTAAAAATTTCTTATAGTAAACCGGTTTTAAAATAAGCCATGTTTATACTTCTCCAAAGTTAATATCAGAATGATGTATAGCAGTTTTCCTAACTCTAATTTCAGATCCAAGATTTAACTTTCTTGAAGAAAAACTACTGTTTGACTGAACTATATCTCAACGACAATGAGATCACAGATATATCAGGTACAAATCTTCCCTTGTAAAATTATTGGACAGAAACCTATACTTTCGGTTCTATGTATTGGCATTCAAATTTGTAACAGTGGAATACAGCCAGTAACTTAATGGTTGAAAGCTCCCATGTATGAGTAAACGTTAATTATTTTCTTCCAATGTACTTGAGTGGCAGTAAACTGATAGCCAATATCAAGTTTATGCTGGTCTAAGGGAATGAAATATCATTCACTTTAATGTCAGACAACTGTAAAATATTTTTGATCTAGCATGACCATATTTTATATTCAAGATGGATATGCAAAGTTCTTTTTACATCTGGTGATTTGTAGTCCTCTTGCTGACCAGGCACTGCATAAGCTGATAGAACCTTCTGGGAGCCATTTATGTTTACGTGATGGAAAACTGCAGTGCTAATGGACTTAGCATGAAAATTAAAGAGCAATAAATTAATAAGTTGTCCCACTTCTAATGTAATTGTTAAGGTTTTGCAGTTTCTTTATGATGCAGTTATATTTATGATCAGAAGCGTTTTGCAAAGTTACTGCAAAACCATTTTATTGCAGAATTCAATCTTTATCTAATACATCCATTTAAATTTTGCTTGCTCTTGTAGATTAAAGTATCTATTTCAGACCAGTGTATTTCTGAATGAAAAGCCCAAAACACATTAATAAATCTGTGTATTTTAGATGTTTTAAATGCTAATATTTTACTCTTCTCAGTCCCTATAAACTGTTCAGATGATAAATGATGTCGATTAGTTCTTGTGAGATTTTGAGAAAAGTGAATGTTTGAAAGAAACTTTCAGACACAAGAGACATTAAAGTAGATACCAACATATGTGTTATCAGAAGGGCAGGTGTCGTCAGCAAAGAAATGTGGATGAGAAAAACTGTGTAGAAATTGGAAAATGAGGTGTCTAAACCTGTGGTGTGACGATGTGAATACATAGTCTGGGTCAGCCACAACAGTGTTTGGAATAACTTATTTAACACATTTATAATAACTTGAAATTGAACTATTTTCTAAGGCATATGCTATGCATTGCTTGTAAGGCAAAGGCAGTATTAGCTAAGGATAAAAGGAAGTGAAGATGAATTAATCAAAGATCACTGGGACATAGGAGGAAGGAAGGGATACAGGAAGGGAGGAAGAAGGCAGTTGATGTTGATTTGTTGAGGCAAGAGTGATGGAGACAAATGGAAAGAACTGGAGTCAAAAAAACAGCGAGGCACATGTTTAAATGATGTGACTAGAAAGACAAAAGAGATATTGAGATCTCTGATAGTGTTTGTTTTTCTTTTTACTATTCTCATGCAAGGTGTTATAAATATAGAGACCTAGGTGGACAACTAGAATGTCAAATTTAGTGTGCAAGATAAAATAATGATTTAATAAATACAATGAGATATGATGAAAATAATCATTTATTTATTTTTCATTTCATTTCATTTCATTTCATTTCATTTCATTTCATTTCATTTCATTTCAGGTGCTCTGAAACACTTGTGTGCACTACAGATTCTGTTGCTTCACAACAACCAGTTAAAACAACTTGGCAAAACAGTGAAGGAATTAAAAGGAATAATAAGCTTGCAGACCCTAAGTAATACCTTATTTCTATTTTGCAGAACACAAGCAGTGTTTTTTTAGTGTATCTTCCCAGGATGTTTCTTGTCTGTTTCCACATCATTTGCCAATAGCTTTTGAAGCTAATTATCAATTTCAACCAAATGTGACTGAAGAAAGTGATCTGTAAGGCATGACAATTCCACAGAGAGTACTGCTACTAAGGAAAAAACTGGTCAGTGAGTTCAAAAGTTAACTGCTTTTGGCTGCTGGCTAGCCAGTCTCTGGGATGAGTAGTGTGGAGGCAGTCAAAGCAGTTTGCTACTACCTGTTCGTAAGGGAACATGGGAGTACACTACTCACAGAGGTGAAAGGAGATGAGAAACTGATGTTACTGCTGTTGAGAGTGTGAGGAAGGTTATAGAACCCAAATTCCTGTCTCGTTAATTACATTGCTTGAATAACTTTTTTGTCTTTTTGCCTGTTTTTCACAGAATCTATGGATTTCTGGAGTCTAAGATTAAGATATTAGTCTTTAGATATTAAGTATAATAGTATCTAAGTGGTATAATTTTTGGTATGCTGATTGGAAATGAAAGTCGCATAAGATCTGAAATTTGAAATTAAATTATACAAGACAGTGCTGTCACTCCTGAGTTACAGTGTAAGGAGTAGCCTTCAGGGAAGTAGGATTATATGCTATTAACCTGTTGAAAATGTGAATATAAACAGGGTTTTTTTGCATGGTTCCTAAACAAGTGTTGTCATTGGACATGCCAAACTCTCAGTACTTTGAGGAAACAGGAAATTAGTTTCATGTCTTAACTATCACAGTTAATGGAGGTGAGCGTCATCAAACCATACCTCTTTATGCATTCAAAAATGGAATTTCTGACTGCAGGAAAGGAAAAAATGGCTTGAAAAGTATACTTTTAATTGGACTTGCTGTTGGGCTAAAATTCACAAAGAAATCAAGTGTTTAGGAAGACAACATGCCAGCAAAATCATTATAATTTTTTCGTTATGGGCAAGACTGAAAAATAGTCCATGTAAGAATGCAGTTGTTTGAAGTGATTAGGCAAAGTCTGGACAGACATCCTATGTATGAATGGTGCTGTCAGTTGAATTTAATGTTATAGTCCTGCCAATTAATATGGTGCTTCAAAAAGCACAGCAAGTTTGTTGTGCTTTTTGCAGTTGTCTATGGGAAATAAAGAGAAATAGTTAAAGTGCTGCTGAGTTATTGTGAGTGGCAGTCACAAAGACACCATGAAAACTGGATGGATATTGGACTGGTCACTGCTACAGGAAAGCAATTATTTAAAAGTACTATCAAACAGAATACACAGAGTAAGCCGGTCTGCCCTGATTAAAAATTCTTCAGTTCAAAGATATGAGAGTAAATGCAAATCATTGGAAGAAACTTAATAATCTGCTTTACAGTCATTCCTTGGTAAGCTTTCAAAAATTTGTCAGTGCCTTTGCTTCAAAGAAATTAGATAGTACTGAGTTCTCAGATTAACAGTACTCTATTAGTTTAATAAAATAAATTATCATATTTGAAGTAAATGACAGCAATAAATGAACAAAATACATTTTAAAAGTGATATCCTACATATCCTATTACTGTAGCATTTATTTGCCTGCCTGCAGTGTTCAGAAATGTGAAATGGGTGCCGCATTTGGGCTGTGTATCTTTCAAAAGGCTTGTGCCCATAATTTATCTTTATACAATAAAAACTGTTTTGGAAATTGGAAGGTTCTCACTGTTGTGAGGTAGATCTTTTAGATTTATTTAGTTAGTTAGTTATTAGCTGGACAAACTGATTAAAAAAATAAATAAAACAGCTTGCAAACCTTAAATAGAACTTCTGGAAAAATAATACTTTATTATTGTGTAGCACTGTTGGACATTAGAATTATTAAAATGGGACAGTCTAATACGCTATTATTGCTCACTTCAGAAGCGATGTTCAGCTACCAAAATTTTGCATTTCTCTTTCTTAAGGCTCTCATGATTTTTAGCCACTGCACTGCAATGGAATTGAAGCATAACAGCATTCTTCATCACACAGTTAGGGAAGACAGTCAGCTTCTAAAGATTTACTGGATGGGTTTTTCAAAACTGCAGCCTTTTGGGAGATACAGAGGGATTCTTTATGGGCTCACCTTGTGCTCCCATCTCTCCTTTGGAATCCAAGATTTTTGTTATGTACTCTGTAAATTGCCTCAGCTGATTTATTATCCACAACTGATAACATCTTGCTGCCAGTCCTCAGAAAATTTGTTTTGTTCTTCACTGTGTTTCTACCACAATAGTTCCTTTCTGTCTCATGTGGGATAGGCACACTGTTTTCCTACAGTCTCAATTGAGAAAACAGACAAAACTGTGGAGGAAGAAAGTATTATCCCCAATTTGTAGAATGAAAATTACATGACTTTGACTAGAAAGTAGATAGCACAGCCCAAAATTGATCCCAGATGTTTTGTAAAATAATACCATCTTGATCCATACAATGGCTGGATTTATTTTAAGAACAAGCAGCAGAAAAATTTGTATACTCTAAAAAAAACCCCACCAGTCAGTACTGGGGAGGAGGGGTGTGCTCCAAGTAGCATCCAGATTCAGAAGGACTTAGTATCAACCCCTCTTTTTGTCTTGGAAAAATCTCTCTTGAATTGCCATTGCATTCCAGTACTGCTTAAAAAAAAAAAAAAACAACACCAAAACTTATCAGCTTTTAGAGAAATTTCTGAAAATTCTGAAATTTCTGAATTTTTGTCTGTAATACTATCACATATTGTCTTGACTCAAAAACAGGCTTATCAGACATATACATAATGTTATTTCAGATTAACACCACCTAGAAAAAATGGCTGTACACTACTGTGTTCAATAAAAATGGAACTTTCTATTGCTGCCACCTTGTGGCTCTCTTACTACTTCTGAATACAGTGATTTTGTTGAAAAGTTATTAAAGAATTAAAAATTTTCAGTTCTTCTCTCTATACATGAACAGACACAAAAGATGTCATTTGCCCTTTCCAGACTTACTGAGCCCTCAAAACAGTCGGGCAGTACCATCAAACACTGAGCCTTCTTTGGCAATCGAACCAGTCTGAAGAATAAAAAATGACAACCGGTTCACAAATCTGTGTAGAATATTTCCAAATTTCTTTCTTCTTTTAGTATCCCTGAAATATCAGAGCCCTTATTTGTGTCTGTAATACCACCTTTCCCTACGTGCAGAGATTACATAAACGAGAGGATTTTTTTGCCCTAGAGTGAATATTAGCCACAGCCTCTCGTCAAACAGAGCAGTGTAGAAGTTGTCAAAGTTATTAACTTTAAAAGATTTTTTTTTGCCTTTTCTGATCTTAAGGTAGCAACCTTCTGATTATTTTTACTTTACTGTCAAAGATGAACAGTATTTGTGTAAGGAGAAGACAGCATTATTATGTTTTTAATTTTGAACAAAAAAAAAAAACCACAACTTTGTTTTCTGATTTGGGAATGAGCCAATTTCTGTTTTAATCAACCTCAGATATCATTTGCATGAAACAAACCAAATCTGGCATGTAAGCTAGGCAAATTTTCCACATCTGTAAAAAGCAGCAGCACGGGACTGATACCTGCCTCTGTGTTGGAGTCTTAGTCAAGTTGCCAATGGGCTTTTGAAGCTTACTGCCTCACCTCTTAATGAAAGTTAGTGGCATCCAGGTTCCAGGAGCTTAGGCCCTTTTAAACATTTTAGTCTTTAGGTTTCTGAGTTTTCAAAAACTCATCTTCCATTGGAACATCAGAAAACTGAGTATTTACATTTCATATTGCATCTGTGGGTTAAAAACTTTATATCAGCTCTGATAAAACCTTTGGAGTCCTAAAGCTCATCTTTTTGCAATTAACTCTCTTCCCCTTACAAATTTGGTCTTATCTTTAAGCCATCACACCTAAAAGACTACTACAATTTAAAATAGGCATCACCTAACAATACACAATAAAATCAAAGGCAAGCACTTAGTGGTTTTGTCTGTATGTCGTAAAAAACACAAAAAAAGCTTCAAAGGCTCATAGTGTGTGATGGCACCTTTACTCAGTTGTTGGCTGTGGTATTTTGAATCCTGTGCAATAAGCCAGTTCTTGCAGTCTGTGCTCAGCTGAGTAATTTTGTCTGTGTAAAGAAACTGCTTTATTTACCTAGCATAAAAATAATTTGAATTTTGTGCAAATTCTTTGGCTACTATTGTTCTTTAATTTTCCTGTCTTGCTAAGTTTGTTGTTTTTCTTTTGTTCTTTTGTTGGTGGTATTGGTGTTGTTTATTTTGTATATATTTTGCAGACTTATTCCATAACCCTCTGGCACATGATCCAGACTACCGGCTTTACGTGATACACTTCCTTCCTTCGGTACAGCTCCTTGACAGGAAATGTAAGAATTGCTTTTCTCTTTTCACAGAGATGGTTGCTTTTGATTTTAATCCATTTGGAAAAATAGGTGAATTAATCTCATCAAGTTTTTTACATGCACTTGTTGATACAGCAAAAGATCTAATGAACTGGTACCTATTTTGTGCAAGGTTTGTCATGTTTGTTAGACATTTGGCATAAATAGTTGTATGGCATAAACAGTTTACTTTGTCAAACATTTTCAATTCCTGTCTTTTTTTCTATTTGAATTGTGTATGTTCATCCGGTAGTTGGTCTGTATATTTTGGGGTAAGAGATAAAACCCAGTGTTAAGACTCATCTACCTACATTTTGTATGTGTATGTATGCGTACATGAGTATACCTACATACACCTACCTACCAGGAGTTGGACTCAGTGGTCCTTGTGGGTCCCTTCCCACTCCGGATATTCTATAATTCTATATGAATTCTGTGTGCATTCAGACTAATATATTTACAAATAATACTGTGTACTTAGATGGGGATAATATTCTCAGGTGTCTAAGTGTTTCTGTACAGTTTAAATGCATATGTGCACATTTCCTGATAAGATCCATGCTGACCAAGCTGTCAAATATAAATCTTCATGAATCAGGAGATCTTTCACAGCTGTAAATGCTACTGAAAAAATAATGATCTTGAGAATAGCCAGATGATAAATCAATAAACATGACAGTGGAGCCAGGAACTTAGCTTTTTGATTTTGTCTTTGGTGTTGGGATGGCCGTGTGATTCACTGGGAAGCGCTGTGAGAGGTGTTGATTCGTACCCCACTTCTTCCTCATAAAAAACAATGAGGTGAAACAACAACATCATCTTGAAAACCTGCTCCCAGTCTCTAGGAGAAACAGGATGCAGGACTTGAGATGGCAACCACAAGATGTCTGCATGGGCTGGCAGGTTGCATAGCTCCGTCATAAAGGATAGCTGGCGGATGGGACACTGTTAGGGGTTAGTGGGCTGCTGGATTTGACCATGCAGCCATTTGCCTACATTCATTTTGGCAAGCGTTACCTCCAGTCTCTTCAATATTTGGTCTGGTGTTACACCTGTGCTTAGCACTTCCATCAGACTATTTTACTAATGATCATTTTTGGCTAGGGAGGGGTGACTAAAGCGAAACCTGCTGGAAAATACATGTGGCATTTACAGTTCTAGAAACATTTCCATAAAACTTCATGGACTTCTCTCTTCAATACACCCATACTGTAATTAGTCTTGGATCAGGACTTGAGGCATTAATTTGTATCAAACTGTACCCTGGACTTTCTATTTAGTGAACTATTTCTTTAACGTTACAGAGACTGTACTGTTAAATGAAATGTTCCCTTTTTTGTGTTAAATGGAAAATGTTCTGGCCGTGGAACATTCCCACAGCGCTGTCCTGGCTGTCTGCTTTACTCAGGACACGTGCTGACACTTCTGTTACCTCCAGGCACGGCTACTGCAGTTCCTTTCTAATTAGTCCCCCAGACACCATGACTTAAAAACTCCCCTGAATTCAAAATGCTTCTGCCAGAGTTATGTTCTAACCCTTCAGCTCACTTCTATTTCCTATCTGAAGTGCTGGATTAGTATGCAGTTCAAATCATGGAAGTTAAAATCCCCTATTTGACTTAGAGTCTCAAACTCTTTCTTTAAAATGTGAAGTTACTTTTGAAGTAAAGTGCAAAACAGGAAAATGTGAAGCTTTTCTTTTGGTTGCAGTCCTACAGTTTTCTCTGTAATTGAGCAATGAGAATTGAACTGATCTTGAAACAGGATTTGTTTTCACTATTCATACAGAAACTTCCAAGTCCTTACTGACTTCTACAGTAGGTCTCATTTAAATGGTAATGAGAGACTTGCCTTCTAGTTTCTTGGTTTAAAACTCCTGATCCTACTGCATCCAAAAAGAATACTTGATTTTATTTGACGGGGCTTCACTGCAAAGCCATAGGAAGTATCACTCCATGGTGCCATTCTGAATCATGGTGAAATTATGCAGTTACAGCACAATTGTTGTAAAACTCTGTACAAAATAACGGGAATCGCCTTCTGCATGCAGATAGTTGATACCAGACTTTTAAGTTGATAGAAATAATATTTTTTTTAATATCACTTTTAACAGCAGTTACACAAAGAGAAAGGGAGTCAGCATTTCATCTGTATAGCCATGAGCGGTCTTGTGTTATGGAGTCAATAGCTTTTGGAAAGAGAGTAAACACACCACTAGGGACTGCCATGGGATGCAGCAGAGGCGCCCAACCAGCCAGAAGATGGATGATGGCCCCAGGTATTTATAATAACACAAATGAGAGCATATACTTTTGAGTGATCTGAATTAGAAGAAAACAAGTTATTTTCATTCTTTACAACTTTAAAGTTCTTTACATTCATCTGATAAAAAGTTGTTGTCTTTAGTAGTAAAATATAAATGCATCAGGATCTCAGCCAAACTGCTTCAAGTCAGCAGCACTGGTGGCAACAGCCAACGAATGATCCCTTCGCCTGTGTATATTATGACAAATACGTTTTTGCCACTCCCTGTCGTTACAGAATTGTTTTTAAGATAGCTGAACAAACAGCATTGTTTTTTCAATATGTATCTTTTGTTTTGTTGCTTTTTTGTTTGTTTTTGGTTTTGCTTTTGTTTTTTACTTTTGTTTAGTTAAAACATTTCAGTATACTACTGTGCTGTCTTGGTGATCAGCATCATAGAGTTTTGATGCCCTCTAGTGCTTTTATAAAATAATCTCTTGAAGAACATGCTTCCTCCTAGTGATGTAAATTTGGCATATCTTGCCTAGTTTTGTAAGCAGAATCCTTTTTATGCTTTCCAAGCTAAGACTATTTTAATGATGTCTTGTAATAGCATATAAAGTAATTTTTAAAGAGTCCTGAAAACATTCACAGCTGTAAGACTGTGTAAGGTCCTGGCACAAGAAAGCAGGAGAGTACCATCCATAACCTTGTGACTTGTATCATGGGACCATTCAGAACAAACCCTGGATTTCCACACAATACTGTCTGCCTTCTGTGAAAGAAGAAATAAATGCATGGAAATGTTTATCTAGGGAAAATAAAATATGACAACTACATAAGCTTAAAAAGAACTAGGTATTTGTTTCCACAGTAATAGAATAAAAAATGGTATTACACATTTCAAGTCTTTCGCTGGTTTTTAGTTCATTTGAACTAAAGAGGATTTTAGGATCAGGATGGTAATCCTCAGGTAATCAAAATGCTGTATAGACATTAATGTCTTAATTTGAACTTTTTCTTACAGATCATGAATTTGGAAATCACACAAATAAGTACGTATTTTTTTCTGTACTTTTTTGTTTCTTTTTCTTTTGTATTTCAGAAACATTTAATTAATTTCTTCTTCCTGTACATAAAATAAACGCTAACAAGAGGAAAAAAACAGTAGAAATAATCTTTTGAAAAATTTTCTGATCTTTTGTGTTTAATGTAGTTGTAACTCTGCATTATTCTGCTAAGGAAACCTACTCACTGCTGTTTTAAATTTAATATTGAAAGGTATTCCAGGTATATAAAAATGCTATTTATTTTATAAGATCAAATACTGATTGCTAGAAAGAGCGTGCTTGAAGCATTACTGCATCAGAATAGCTGTTCTGTATTGTGACATTAACAGCTTTCTCCTGGCTGGCTGTTCAGTAATACACACTGTCTGGAAAATATTACTTACCTGTAGAAGGATATTTTTTTTCAGTCTATAGTTGATATTATATTTCAACATTATAGAAAAAATTGTAAAATTCACTTCTGTTATCTCTGTGCCTAGACTGAGGCAGTATAATGGCTGCATTTTAATGCGATGACATTTTTAGATGCTATTTTTATACAGCATATTTACAATCTTAAGATATCAGGTTTGTTTATGCTTTCTGGTTTCACACATCAAAATATTTGTAAGATGTATTAAAGGAAATAACAAAGCCTACACATAGAATTTATAGATTTATGCATTCGTAGAATCGTTTAGGTTGGAAAAGACCTCTAAGATCGTCTAGTCCAACCTTTAACCTAGCACTGCCAAGTCCACCACATCTACGCATTTTTTGAAGACCTCCAGGGATGGTGACTCAACTACTTCCATGGGCAGCCTTCCCTTTCAGTGAAGAAATTTCTCTTAATAGCCAACCTAAACGTCCCCTGGTGCAACTTAAGGCCATTTCCCCTCGTCTTAACAGTTGGTGCATGGGAGAAGAGCCCAATCCTCACCTCGCTATAGCCTCCTTTAAGGTAATTGTAGAGCGTGATAAAGTTTCCCCTGAGCCTCCTTTTCTCCAGGCTAAACAACCCCAGTTCCCTCAGCCGCTTTTCATAAGCCTTGTAGCTTCTAGAGCCTTCAACAACTTTGTTGCCCTTCTTTGGACATGATTTCCCTTCTTTAGACATTATGATAATTTCCTTTAACAATTTGATATTATATAACCATTTACTTTGAGTACAGCTCTTTACAATCAGCCTAATTTATGTTCAGAAATTGTTTCCTGCTTTCAGTAGAGTTAGTTGTCCTCATGGATACAGCGTACAGTTTCCTCTCCATCTTACTTACGTAGATGTTTAGGCTTTATGAGGTACCTGAGAGTTTGACAAAGAGCTATACTCAGTGGGAATAGGTATGTGTTACTACAGCTACACATTTGTGAAATAAGTTCTTACAAATTCAGTTTTTAATACTGTATCCGAGTCTAAAGTTTTTGGTCTAACTCGAAGTCCTTGTCAATTCTGAACTGATGTTGCAAGTCTGCTACTTCTCTCTCCCAAACTGCAGCTGTGGCAGGATACCTGAACAACACAGGTTCACGGTGTTCTGCATTCAGTGTTCTGGATTCATTTGCATGGTGACTATTTAAAAGACCCATGCTGAAATAAATGTTGCATTTACATTAATGGATTCATATCATTATGAAATCATAAAGTACACAAAGTTTTATGATTTCCACTTTAAAGAATCCAAACATGAAAATGTACAATTATACTTTTCATGAAAAAGAAGCAGTGAAAACAAAATAGCAAGTTCAAGTCTGCTTTAAATGCATTTTAAATAATTTATTGCAGGATTTTTTCCCTTAGAGTCCTATGATTCTGAACTCTTCTAGTTTTGTTTTCCTTTTTTAAATTTGGTAACAGAAGGAAACCTTTCAAAATTAAAATTTTCAAATCCTCGCTGTTATTATCATCATGATTTCTAACTTCATTTTCTACACAAAGTGTGCGTAGTAAGTTAGCTCCAAATGAGTTTGGAAACATTCAGATAATTTACATTGGCTTTGTTCTTTTTGCAGAGTTCCATTTGAGAACCCTGAAGATGCTGTTTTACTACGGGCAATGACAAGATCTGTAATGGAATTTTCCTCTCTTGACTGGAACAAAGTACCCACCTGTCGAGAAAGACGTCTTGAAAACAAAGCAGAAGATTCCCCTGAGAAGCTTACAATCCAATTTAGATGACTGCTTTCTTCCTTAAGAAAAAAATTACTGCTCTGTCGAGAGTGCATATAAACTTCTTACGTAAGTTAATATCTCTATAACAGAAGTACACTAAACCCCACATCCAATTAAATCAACTTCCAGCAACAAAAAGTATTCGTGTAACATTCCTTTTATCATCAAATATATTATGTGGAGAATCAAGAAATAAAGAAATCAAATGATATATAGTAGCAATGTTACAAGAAAAGATGTTTGAAATGCAATTCTTACCATGCTTCTGTTATCACAAATTATTAGAGCCAAAATGGAAGTTAATTTTTTAAGAAATTAAGGATGAATTATTTTATTCTTTACAGTTTCTACTGTATAATTAGACTTACTATGTTCACTACTAGTAATTTGGGTTCCTCTGTCAAAATAAAGATATCAGATAAACCTCATTAAGCTTTTCTAATTTCTTAGAGGAGTTAAAATTCCAATTTGCTGATTTTTGTGCTGCATGAATTCACTGAAAGTTCTTAGCTGTGTGAGGATGCTGTGTTGTGTCTCACTGCTGTGGAGCCAGGAGCTCTTAAGTGCTGAAATCTGGCTCTTCTCTCTGTCTGCTCATATTTCCCCAGGATGCAGGCCTCTGTTTACCAGTCCTTGTGGAGACGGGGCATATCATATGAAGCACTGGTCCCAGCCTGCTGACAGTGCTGTAGCAATACACCTGATGCTTTTGGCTTCTCAAGGCAGTTACCACAAAGGGAGCTAGCAGGCGATGTGTATGTAGATGTAAAGTAATACATTTCCTCACATCTTTCCCTCTCCGTTCTGCCAAAGGCTTAGTTTCAGTCAATGCTATCTGACATATCAAAGCCCTTCTTCAGCCCGGGGCTTCTCTTCTGAGTTGCTTCTTTTTGTCCTCAGCTAGCACTGAGTCACAGAGCAGTCTAGGTTGGCAGGGATCTGTGGGTCCAACCCCTGTTGAAAGCAGGGCCTGACATTAGGTTATCAGCACCCTGTCAAGGCAAGTCGAGTATTTCCAGGGAGGGAGAGACCACCACTTCTTGGCAACCTCTGGCAGTGTTTAATTGCGCTCCCAAGCAACTTTCTCATATCCAGATGGAATTCTGCCTGCAACAACGTGGGCCTGTTGGCTCTTGTCCTGTCATCGTGCATCCCCATCAAGACAGTTCATCATCTCTGTAGCTACCTCTAGGTGTTGTAAAACTGATTGTATCTCTCCAAGTCGTCCTTTCTCTGGAGTTGAACAAGCTCCTCGAGCTCTCAGATCACCACAGTGGCACACTCGCTGGAACCTCTCTTGTTTTTTAATGTCTCTCTTGAACCAGGTTGACCAAAACTGGACACAGTATTCCAGGTGTGGCCTAACAAGTGCCAAGTCAGGTGGAATAAATACACCCTTGATCTGCTGACTATACTTTTGTCTTTACCTTCAGTGCTGCCAGGGCATACTGCTGGCTCAGGGGCAGCTTGCTGCCCGCCAGGACTTCCAGGTGCTTTTCAACAGACCCAGACAAATCCCAGCCTGTACTGCTGCTGTATTATTCCATCCCAGATACAGGACTTCATCTTTTGTTAAACCTTGTAATTCCTTTCACCTCTTTGATGTTAGATTCCTTCCTTTTTGATTTCAGCTTCCTTATTTATCTTGCTTAAAGCTGTATGCATTTTGTAAATGCCCTTAAATCATCCTCATCTCTGTGGTTTTAAAAGGTAGATCAACACCTTGGTAGGTTTCAAGAACATTTAATTTCTCAAATAGAGTAAGTTTACAGAGAAGCTAGATCAAATAATCCCTAGATTTTCTGGGTCTTTTGAACTCTTACAGCTGGCTGTGCTCATGGAGGTAGCACAATGTAATAATTTCATAGCAGCAATTTCACAATCCCAAAATCTGTAGATTCACATCAGATTTCACATGTCATAATAGACATGGAAAAGGCTGAATTTAACATTTTCTCTGAAAGCAGACTGCACCCCACATGGAAATGGGAGTTCAGGTAGTAAGCAATGTCACTTCAGGGTAAATTTCATTGATTTCAAATTTTTGGATCAAATCAGAGGCACAATATTTCTGGCCTGCAATATTTCTTTTGTCCCTGTCTTCTTTTGCTTAAAGAAAAATCAAAGTGAAATAAAGACATATTTCAAAGTTTTCTGCTTAGAAAATGCTAGAATGCAAAACATGAAGAATTTTATTATAGAATCCTTTTTTTTTAACAACTAACTTGAAGCTTTCCCCAAAGAATATAGAGTTTGAAAACAACAACAAAAAAACATTTCACGTGTAAATCTTAAAGGATTTTAACTGTACTTCTTGTAATCTTCTTGAGCATACAGATGGGCTCAGAGATGACGACTGAGTTACTTTATACTTACATGGTCTTTGATAGTGAGAAGTCCTACAAAACCTCTAGAGTTTTGGCCCTCTCACTGTTGCACACAAACGTCCCAGGAATACACAGAGTAAACAAACAAACAAAATCCAACAGCCTGCCATGGCATCCAGAAGCCCTTCATTGTAGTATTTGCTGCCTGTTCACCTTTGTAGTTTGTAAGTGTTGGATGCTGTCAAACAAACCCCAAGTCAGTAGAATCACCGACTATCAAATCCACCTTGCTCACTAGGCAGTGCTTTCCATTATACTCCTCCATTGAACTTTATCAAAAAGTCTGTGTTTTACAGCCATTAGGGAAAAGATACGTTCGCTACTTATGTACGAAGTACTCAAATTACAAAGGTAATTTCAAATTTTGCTGAAAATTTCCCTTCGTTAGATGAAGAAAATCCTTGAATATCTAACTGCATCAGTAATCTAAAGTGATTGGAACGTGCAATTTTAGTTCACTAGAAAATATACTTAGTTTTAGAAGCTTGTTTTAATGTTCCTAATTCAATCAGATTTCCCAGAAGGCAATAGCAAGAGTAAATATTAAAAAAAAAATAGCCTTGAAGTGAATTAGGAAGCAAATACTGTGGTTCAGCAGGCTGTAGACATGCACAGCTGCTATGTCCTTATATCTAGCACACAGCTGGAAAAGCAGAAGGGAGGACATCATGTTTCCTAGAAAGCGAAGTCAGTGGAGGGGAAAAAAAGTCTTGTGACTCATATACCCGTGAAGATGCAAGAGCTATCTGTTGGCTATGCACTCCACAGCTGTCTTGTCACTTAAAACCTTGCTTAATGAATCAGTAAATTGTATGTGAATCTTCATTCAACATTAAGCTCTGTATCAGTAATGTCACATGAGATGTTTCCTCCAATTCACGATTGTACCAGGGCTCCTCATTATCCCAAGTGTATGCAGAACCTATCATCATTTCCCAACAGAAAAGCTGTCACCAGCTCAAGTTGAGAAAGGCTGAAGTGGCTCTCTTCTGAGGCCACCAGGGCCTTAATTTGTATTGCATTTGTTCTGAGATTCACTGCAAAGAGAAGGAAGCATAGCATCCCCTGCTCATAACGATTCTGAAGCCTTCTGAAGTTAGAATGAGAAAAACGCATCTACATAATCTCTGCCAGGTAGCCTGTACTTTACACTTACTTCCAATTTCCAGACTTTCCCCGTTGCTTGGACTTTCCTCTATCAAGAAAGGTTTTGGCTGGTAGAAAAAAAGCAGGATTTGTGCTGTGGATTTTATGACACTTCTAAGATCCTGAATCGTTTGCTTTGAATGAATGGCATTACAAGTGTTAAAGAGAAATATATCCCCGTGAGCCCCAACAGCTGAGTATAGAATTGGGAATAAGGAGCACTTCTGCGTGTGGTGACAGTTATTGTGACTCCCTATCTAAGTTTCAGACACAAATCTCTTGCTTTCTGCCCCCCGTTGGCTCTTGGCCCCAGCTGTCCTAAAATTAAACTTGCACACCTGAGCTACAGGAAGCCCACACATCTCCAATGAGAACATCACAGTATGCCCCGGCAGCCCTCACGGATGCAGAAAACAGAATTGCCACTCAGCTCCCAGCTTTTGAAAACCTTCCCTTTATTCTTCACATTTTATTCATTTAATCAGTGAAATTAAAACACTCTTGGATCGTACAAAAGATACATTCCCTGCATTTATGTATCCTCACCCTTACAAGTTGAAGAATAATAAACAAAAACTTTCAATATATTAAATAGTAAAAAATTAATAGCATTTTTCCTCTGTATGGAGGGTGGTCCTTATTCTTCTACGTTGAAGGATATTGCCATGTTCAAAACATCAGTTATTCATCCAACAATTGTAGGATATCAAACTCTACCATCCTTCTTATGCAGCAAGTAGTGCTTTAGGTTGTGGCATTCCCTTTAATTTCATAGGAAACAGCAGCTAATCTGAGTGAAAACAGCAAAGTTAAGGGATGCTATTTTCAAGATATGCCATTTAGTTGAAAGCCTAAGTGAAATCACAATTGTATCAATGAATACATGAACTTTCCCATTTAATTCATTCTGACCAGGTTTAGCATGTGCAATATTAAACATCTTTTATGTTTATAAAATAATTCATGAATATCCCAGTGTGCTCAAAGGCATCTTCACCTGAAAGCTGGGATTTAGAAACTATTATTTGTGAGAGTCAAAATATTTAAAATCCTTCTGGTCTTCCCTTCATTAGGCTTTGATAAACTTGGACTATATTTGAGCAAATAAATAATGAAGTCAATTCTCTTGAAACACACATTTCACAGTAAGTTTGAGATATCTGAAACAGCAGTTATCATTTAATAAAGTTGCCACAAAATAGACACTATTGTTGTGCACTCACTAGTCAAAAATATTTACAATAATGTCATGAAAAGTTGAGAATTCAGATGAGTATCTTTAGAAACTTAACTGATACTGAATTCTTTCAAATAAAGCTTCCTAAAGCGGTGTAAAAAAGCAATTTAACAGTTGGCTTCCCAATGTTTTAACTGCAGTTCTGTGTTCTTGCAGAAAAAAAATATTTGAACTACAAATAAAATAGATTTCATGTTCTGAAAACAAGAATAATTCAAAACACTTTTTTTTATTTAAACTAAGTGGCTGATTGACCACAGATACTCATAGATTTTACTATGGTTACTGTTGGTACACATACAGATGGATCTATGCCACTAGTTTTTATCATATTTTTTTGTTATTATTATTTTCATTCTACAACAGATCCTAAAGACAAACTAGCCAGTATTCCATCTCAGTGTGAACAGAGATATGCTTTCATGGGGAGTCTTGCATAGGCCATGCTGTAAGAACTCAGACATGGTCAGCAAAAAAAAATCTGACCCTTAGGGTACAGGGACTTCGCCAGAATGCTTAGTCCCTTCCTTCCCTTCCTACCCTCCTCTTATTCCTCAGAATCTTGCATTTTTTGAACATCAACGGCAGCTAAGCTAGTCTCACTTTCCAGTGGACTGTCAGGATTCAGGGCTAGTGCCTCAGACTCTTTGGCAAGTTCGGCTTCTTCTGCTCGGTCAGTAGCATGATTTGGATCCACTTCTTTGGTAGCATCTGGACCAGGAGCTGACTGTTCTTCATCTGTGGTACTAGACTCTGCTAGTTGCACTTCATCTAGACAAAAGAGAAAAGCCATCATCAGTAGACACAGAACTCATCTGCTAGCAAACCATTTTTATTCCAGAAGAATAAATGCTAGGAACCTTTGCATTAAAGAAGTGATTAATTTAACCAAGATTCATCAAAAAAGATGTAAGACATGAGAGTTCTGCCTAAGTCACTATAAGATTATTCTGAAACTAACTCTACACAAAGCTCTCATTAATTTCTTTACATTAATCTACAATTGCCCCAGTTCCTTTTCATACATAGAGGAGCAGAGGAAGACTGCTGTTATTTTTAACTTTTAATTCAAACATGCTTTACTGACGCTACAGTTTGCTTTTCAAAGAATGGCTGCAGGATGATTAAACATAGAATACAGGTGTTCTGTAAAAAAAAAAAAGGTATTTATGTGATTGTGTAGGAAGCTTTTTTTGCACGTAACAGACTGAAGAAATTCCTGCTAATGAACAGTTGACCACAATGAACGCCAGTTGAAATGAGTTATCCCAAATTTTATAACCTGACTGCATGGAAAGGAGTCAGCTAGTAAAACTTTAATTTTTAAGCAATTTTTTTCAGAGAAAAAACACTTAAATAACTTGATGCCCTGATTCTGCTAAGTGGGGGATCACATGCTAACACTTATGAAAAGAAAGAGGGGAAAGCCTAGTTGGGGGCCCTTCAGAAGGCATCTTCAGAAGTAATTTCCCTTGGTTTCTTATTCTGTTATGACTGATAGCCAGTTGAACACACTGTCCTCACAACCCACAACATTGCCAAAACGTACCATGGTCCCATTGGGCTATGGAGCTAACAACTTCCTTAGTCTATGCTTCAGCCTGTGCTTTCTTAACACTCACCCTTGTGCAGTAGACACTACTAAACTCTTGTTTTTACTTGTAGTTACAGCTGTGGATTTTTTTCTTTTTATCATTTTTGCTGTTATATAGGATTTGTAAGGGGTTTTGTAAGGGGGATTAGTAGCTTTCTGAACTGAAACTACTGTTGATATGAAGACATTTGATGCACCACCATCACAAGGGGACTTGAAGCTAGGATGAGTTCACTGTCTTGTGAAGAACAGATAATCTGATAAGGTCTGTAGTGTGTTAACCATGTGTCTAAAAATTAGTTTAAATTAGATAAAATTAATTAATTAGTTTAAAAATAGTTAAAATTAAAATGTAGGTACTGCAGTATTAACGTTATAAAAAAAGTTAGCCTCCCCTTTTAGAACGGGAGGGAGAGGAGCCATCTACCAAGACCCTGTCTCTAAGGAGCTTGTCCCTAATACCTCCAACGAAAAGCAGAGTGTCATGAAACTTCTTCATTATTTTGTTTTAAAATTTGGATTTTGAAATAGTGTAGTGTAATTCAGAATGCCTCAGTTGCAGAAACCTGTGTAACTCTAGCACCAAAACCCAGGTATTAGAAAGTACACAGCATTTGTAAACGGAAGGACTTGAATTCCAACAACTGCCATGTTTATGTTGTTACATTATAACAAAGACATTTCTTTTAACTTCAGCTGTTACAGATTTTTAAGACCTGTTACTGTTGTTCCTTATGTTACAGTTCATGTTGCATTAGTTTCAGCAAGCAAACCATAGATCCTAACCTTTCTTTTGCTTTTTTTCTTGTTTCCTTTTTTCTTTGGCAGCTTCTAGTTCTTGTTTCTCGTGAATTTCCTTCAGGGTCTTGCAGACTTTTCTGTGGGTAAACCAGTGTATTTTCTGGCAGTTCTGGTCGCAGTACAGCACCTGAAAGTTATCAGATCTATCAATTCATCTTCCTGTATTATAAAAATACACAAAAGCCTTACATTTTTTAGAAAGATTTTACTTGAGGCACTATGTATAGTACTTAATGGTATTTTTTTAAGCAATTTGTAAGGTCATAAAGTAATTCTAACCTATATAAAACTCTAGAAGAGTAGTTTGTTTTGCTTAACTCTGAACATAAGAAATTTTATTCTTTCTTAATCCTTAAACATATACACTTGGAAATCTAAGTACGCCTACTTGGAACTGCAGCCATCTCTCCTAGAAGCAGATGACTTGTACATTTGCAGTGCAGGCATACATGTGATTTGATTCCTCATAAGCTTACATGGTAAATAGTCAAACATTCAAAATCCTCATCACCTCAACGGCACTAACTTGTGTGATACCTTACAACTACTTACGGATTCTTACCATTTTACATACTGAACATCTTTTGTCTGCTCCCTTTTCCCCACAAGTTGTACAGAATTCAGCATCCACAAAACCCACTTGACCAGTAATAGCTTGTGTAAGTACAGAAAATGCTGTAGGATCAGAACCCTGAAATAAAGAAGGGGTAATGAGAACAAAATAAATTGTAAAACACAGGAAATACCACAGTTATCCTGTAGGTTTCCGTTAAAAAAAAAATAAAAATCAACGTGAAAAGGGGCAATAGAAGAGAAAAACAAAAAAAAGTAATTCAAGTTTCCAAGTGGCCAGCTTAGTCTCACAGAAGATGCTGTAGCAGCAAGAATACAGAACAAAATCATAAAACTTCAAGTAACATTAACAATTTAGCATGTATACAGCTACATCCGTTTTTGTATATAAAGTTAACTTAGACCTTAGCTTCTGTGGAAGGGAAGATAAAAATTACCATTTTTTTTTATTCTGCAAAAAGGAGACGGATTTGAAGGTAACTAGCTCTCAGCTTTTTAGCACATGCTTACATTTTGAAGAATCAATGGCTGCACAGAATGCTCCCTTATCCTGTGCCCTTGTTTTGAATCAATACAAGAAGCATGGTGCAATGAAACTAAAATTTGAAGGCAAAGATAACAGGACTTTTTAATAACTGCATATTGTGGGATTATTCAAGAAGCTCATTATAAAGAATGAGATTTACCCCCCTTCCTTAACTGATGAATACCGATAATTATAAAAGCTATTTTGGAGGGAAGTGTTATTAATGCAGGGCAAATATTTGGATAATGTAGAAGGTACCACCTAAGACATAAGCAGTCATTAAGTATGTGAGTAGTCCTAAATAACAGTTAGTTTCACGTAGAACAGACAAATTTAAATGTAACAAATACATAGAACACAAAGCACCTGTTTTAGCCTGTATATTCAAACAACTGCTATTTTTCTGTGCAGACAAGGTAGATAATTTGAAGTGTAAATATTCCCCACTGATGCTGCTGCATTTGGAAAATAGATTCCTTTCTCTTCAGAGAAGAGAGTAAGCTTTACTTTTAATGCTCTGTATCATCCTTGAAGATTTATTAATTGCATAAGGTTCCTAAATTAGAAGGCTAGACCTCCAAATGAAGCACTCAGTCACATTAAAACACGGAGACAAAGTTCAGAGGCTTTAAAATACGATTTTTGTACCCGTTGAGGTTCACAAATATATTACTACTAATGGACAGCTTTGCTTTCTTCTTTTCCACCTGAAATAACTCCTGAAACGTGCTGCATGTACATCTATTCCTGTACTACTTCAACTATTTTACTTTTGTGCCATCTGTTCTTTGTGCCATTCTTCTATGGGAATATCCCATAGCTTTTGTTGTTGTATTATGGATGCCCCTGTAACGTATCTGTTGGATGAATTAATGAACTGTTATTAACTATAAATAACAAATATTACTATATTTATTCTTAATACTATTAAGAACTCAGTGGTCTTTTCACAGGCACCCGCTTGTAGATCCCATGCAGCAGGTTTTTGCAAATTAGTCTCTGTGCTGGTGTGCAGGCATTTTTTGTAAAAATGTGTTTTATTTGGCACTGGTGTACTGTTGTGCTCAGTGTACTCAGACTACAGACCAAACGGTCAGAACTTGGAATTTTCAAAACAATTATTTGCTTACTATTATTTATATATTATTTATTATTATTTGCAGTATCTTTCCCATGCAATACAAGCAGTAAGATTGAATATATTTTACTGGTAACCATAAACTAAGTTATTTTGGGCAATAATGTAAACAGAGGAAAAAAATGTCAAGTTGCTCCAGCTCTGTGTAAATCCTTAAATAGTTGGACCACCATGGAATATGCAGGGCCCTAACTACTAGACAGCCCAAATCCAAGTAATTGCCAAAGGTTGAGGACTTCCAGGAAATTAAAAATTTATAGCATCTTCTCCTTTCCAGTTCTGTAAAATGGACAAAAATACAGTGTAACAAAGCAGATGTCTTTAAAGGGAGAAGGCAGTAAAGACTGCAAGCTCTTCTAAGAAAAGAGACAGGAAGGAATATGTTTACTCTAAGGCAGCTCTTAATGCATCATGAAGGCTTACGTTTTCATACTGTGTTTATTTTTCTGGCTTAGGCAAACAGTAGGGATCGCATTAAACCTCAGGACATTTTCATTCACTGGAGCCACTTAGGCTAGAGGCTATTTTTAATTCACTCGGCGTAATCCAAGTATGTCACAAAACTGTGCCATTTCCCCAGTGTTAGTGTTTGTAACATCCAGCTCAGACACCAGAGAGTACATAGGTTTTTTAAAAAGAATAACAACTTTTGTGTGTAAGATTTATTATGAACTAACGAGAAGTACTATAATGAAGTGTGTTAACAAAGATGTATGAGGAAAGCTGAAGTTAGATATTTTACTGGTAATTATGATTTCCTAATTCAGATACACATTGTACTGTGCATATGACATCATCTTGTCTCTCCCTGTGATACAGGGAGCTTCACAGAATGATTTTCCCTTTTCTGCCATCATATATTATCAACTTCTCACATTCACTGGAAATAATGAATGTATTAAGCTTAGGAAATGATTCAATCTGGAAGTCCATTTAGACCCTGGGAAGAAGAAAAAAGTTTCATCTCTATCTGAATCTACAATTTGTAAAACCACATTGGAAAAGAAAAACTGGATGGACATCCCGGAGTAGAAAAAGCAAGCTCTGCCACAGAAACAAACTGTTTCAATTTCCTTTAAAAACTGAGGCATTTAAGCATTCAGTATTGGCACAGGGAAGAAAACACAACAAACAAACAGAAAAAAACCACACTACTAGGTTGAAATATTTTACAGTACTCTCTTGCAAAATGTAAAATGAATTTCCAGTTTACCAGAGAACTCAGGGACATCCAAAAACTTTGCTTAGCATAAAACACTGAAGAAGCTAATAAAGAGAAAGATGGCTTAGTTTAAACTTAATTTACTATTGAAGTTATTAGAAAATATTTTCTTGATAGAAAAAACTTACTAGTTCAACAGGAGCAATACTTCTCACAAGCTGCTGGAGCAATGTAGCTTCACAGTAAGGAAACTTTCGGATACTTTCTCTAATTAGCTTCTCTTGATATACAGGGAAACCATCTTTATCTCTCCCCTTCAAGAGACTAAATTTTTTAAAAACAAAGTCAAATAAGAAATCATACAGTTCAAGAACAAACACAGTATGCTGTACTCTGTCTTCATTCCATCCTATTCCATATCTCAATTAATAGAGAAGAATTATAATTCAAAATAATTCTGAAACTTTGAACTCTGAAGTGTTTACAATGCAAATGAAATTACTTGTATTCTAATGCACGAGTGTTATGAAATACAAAACTCAGTGTATGCTCTAAAACCAGTAATTAATAATTCAGCCACCCAGTGAAAAATAATCAGCTACAGACGGACTAGTATCTATGTGAGAGTGAAGTAGCAAAATGCTTTGTTGGGGTTAAAACAAACTAAACAGTGAAGAATGCACTGGGATTATTTCAAAATTGATTTGTCAGAGGCTTTACCTAAACTAACCCAACTATTCCTATTATTACAGTTGTCTTTTTCTGATATCTGTAACCCTAGCTCATATGCATACCTTCAGACCTTTGTGTAGAAATACTTACCTTTTGATGAATCCATCTAGTTTATCGTCTCGCTCTTTTAGGAACGTAACGCATTTCTGGAAGATGCAACTGATGTAGTGCATTTTCATAGCAAGTACTTCATTCATATCTTTCTGCTTCATACATTTCTCACAGATTAGATCCAGAACCCTGTAACATTTCTGCAGTGCTTCTACTTCGGCCAACAGAGGGTTCTCTTTTACTAGCAACACAATCTATGAGAAAGATTGAAGAAGATGTAATCCAGTTCAGAGATAGTATTTCTATAAACTTACTCATTAGCATTAAAGGTTAGATAGGGAGTTTCTAATGTTCCTGTACTTCCATCTTATGCTCTCTTCCCCTTCTTCTGTCAGTGTCATTATTTACTATTATTTAGTATACTGTAATATACAGTTCCCATACAAGAAGCTTCCAAAATTAATACTGGTATTAAAAAAAATATAAGGAACAGAGCTACTTGAAGAATTACAGCTATTTTAAAAGAAACACTTACAGAAACTACTACACAATGTCCTAAAATGTATTTCCTTTTGAACACCTAAAATAAACTGGACCTGTACAATTTAAGTGGTTTCATGGAACACATCAACCTCACATAAACTTTATTTTCAGCAAATATACTGGCAAGTAAAAATAAATGTCTCTTGCATATACGTTCAGAAACAACAGCAAATGTTACTATGGTTAACCAATGATTAAGGTAGGAAGATACATGCTGAGACAAGCACTGACAGAACAATGAGAATTGTTTTATGTTTTCACTTTGAGTAAGGCTAGGAAAAAATAAATCCAGAAAAGAAATAATTTTTTGTTTTGTTAAAAATATGAATCTCTCCACTTAAAGGTATTAGTTCAAGGTTCTAACTTATCTGAACACTCAAATAGTTTCAGTTTTTGAGTCATGTCTAGACATTAGGCCTGATTCTTCTTCATTTTTAGAAGCATCTGAGTTAGTAGATAATGCTTTTGATCTCAACTGGATTCATGGAAGAGCTGAATGCTTTTTGACATTAAAAAACAGTTCCCATGCCAATGAACACATACAATCCACACGTTACTTCACCTTAACAGGATGCATGTTAGTAGTAGTAATAATTTTATGGAGAGGCCCAGCCAACTTTACTGGCAGTTTTGGTTCTTTATCTAAGCCTTGTTGTTTAGTATAGTAGTCCAGCCTTTCACGTGGAAAAAAGTTGTTGATGATGGTCACACAATCATGCTGACCTAAAAGCACACAAGAAATAAAAATCACCAACAGAATGTAATCATAACTAAAAAACACCAAAACACCCTGAAACCTAATACGAGCAACACAGATGAGGATTACCCACAAAAGAGCTAAGCTTGATATGCTTTACACTGGTAACAGGCAGGTCTTGTTTTTCCTCTTTATAGCATGATTTACTAACTTCAAGAAGAAAATGACTTCATGAAATTTCATTTCAAGAACTCCATCCCCATCATGCATCCTTTCTCCCTGTTAGGCCAAAACTGAAAGAATAGGTATTTCTCCCCAGAGTTATTTATTATGTTCAGAATCAAGCCATAAAGACGGTATTTTTGACTCTGATGTGCAACTATACTAGTAGCACCATATCGGTGTTAGAATTTCTTAAGGGAAGTTCTCTCCATGTTGCATTTTCAAAAGTTAATGACATTTGCATTCAAACTTCTTACAAGTTCTCAGATCCCAAACACACAGTAGTGTATTAATCTAAATAACAGAACATGCTTAGTATTTGCCAAAAAAAAAAAAGGGGGGGGGGGACACTATGATGAAAGGAAGAGCACGAGAGAAGTTGCGCCCCCTCCTTGTTTTCTCCATCTGACAAAATGATGGATTACTTGGCTGAAGCGAAAGTAACATTTAGCTTCTCTAGTTCAGGGCCACATTCTTTAAATTGACTGATTTATCTTGGCATTAACCCAATTTATCATCAGCGGAAGACAAGGCCAATCAAATTCCAGCATTTAAAACCCTCCACTCTTTTTGAAGAGACTGTTAAAAGCTAATAGAGCACAGGGTAAGACAATGACAGGAGAAGAAGAATCCTCACTTCCCACACAAAGACAGATGAATTGATTGGACAGAGAGTAAAAAGGAAGTGATTCCACTGTTCAGACTTGTGCAGCGTAGCATATCTCAGTACGTTTGAAAATATTTACTCTGGTGATATGATGATTTTAAACAAGAATTCTCCAAAATTATGTTGAAGATGCCACTAATCATTCACTAATAACACAATTCAACATCCCATTCCAAAACACTCTCCAAATCCTAAGTGTAATTAATAGGAGTGGACTTCTTCAGCATGTTATGTGGATAGTTAAGGATTTGCTGCTTGAAACTCAAGTGAGTAATATCAATCTTTTCCTCTTTAAAAGGAGAGGAAATATGATTGAAGTTGAAAGTGCACTAACTCACTATTAAAGGAAGTAAATCTAAACGGCAAGGTAGGGTTTTGAATCCAGAACAACTAATGGACTTGCAGGAAAGTTCTCAGACATTTAAAGAAGATGAAAAGGCTGCATTAAAATGAAAATAGACCCCCATTTTTGGTTGCTGGGGGTGGGGCCATCTGGACAGCAATAGCAAAATCATGAAAAATACACTTTTTTTCCAGTATTTTATCACAAATCTTTGCTGGAAATAAAGAAAAAGAGTGCTATATTTGGGTTGTATTTGGGAACGTTAATCCAGGAATCTTCTGATCACTGCTGAGGTGGGTAAAGAAGTAAAAAGCGTTTAGAAAAAAGAAAAAGGTTGCACATTTTGCCCAGGATTACCTAGCACTCTAATGACAAATCTTTTCTTATTCTAGTCGAGTTTAGGTCAGTAAGTACTGACCTATCTCAGAACAGGTCCTGAGAGTTCCCCCTCTCACACGTGCAGAGGGAGAAGGGCAGGAGATGACTAACCATTGCAGTACAGCATGCTGGTGCCAAAGCTCAGATGAGAGCTCCTGATTTGTAGTGCTGTGTTTTTCCTTCCTACAGAGGAAGCTCCAGTTACACACTTCGCACTGCAAGAGCACATACGTGCACTTCAGAGACCTCAAATATTACAAGCTTCCTCTTACTATCTGCAAAATAACGACATTGCATAAATTTGCACGCTTGGAGAACAGCAACACCTATTCTTATAGATACCATCACTTGTGCATTTAAGAAACAACCATGGAAATAAAACACAAATGGACTCTGTTACAGGATGAAATGTGAAGAAAAAGAACTGTGTCAGTTCAGAACAGGTTATTAAACAATGTTTCGCCAATAAAAAGCATCAAAACCTAACGTTTTACTTTAAGGATTTAGGAAATGATATTACACCTTAACCTTACCCACAAAAGCAGCCATCTGAGCTGCTGTCCTTCCCACAGAGTTGACAACATCAGTCTCTGCTCCAGCCTCTAACATCATCCAGGTGATTTCTTTGTTTCCTGAATTTGGGAGAAGATATGGGGAATTAGAGAGAATAAATCAGAACTTGTAATTCTTCATACTATAGAAGAACAAGGAGTGAACTTCTTACTAAAACCTAATATGATTAACAGTGAGGAAAAATAATAATATTAAGAACATTACTTTAAGAGTGAGCTAAAAGAAACACAGTGCTGCCTCCTTATTTACAGTCCCAAAGCATTACATCAAAGTGAAAACTGAATTAATGCAGGCTAAAATCCTGCCCTTCGTAATGTACATTAAGTTTCCCAGGGAGCTGATGGGAGTCATATGCCTCTAACTATCCTAGCGCTTGGTCCCCCTGGGTAGCAGTACAGAAGCAAATTCTACTAATCCGGTTTGGCAGTTCAACTACAACGCTTGCTATTCTAAGAATAAAAAACAAACTCAGTACTATTATGTAGCAGGAGCATAGAGAAGAGAACAGATTGTTCCTTTCTCCACACTGGGAACTGGGTGTTCAGACTGGGCTAAATACCAAATAAACTGAAGCTAAAATTTGATGGGAAGATTATATGACTTAAATGGTGCCCTTCAGAGGTTACTAAGGGCACTCGTCACTACTTGTGCTGGTTCCGTTTTCAAAGGTACTCTTTATCAGTTTTTGTGTGCATGCTAATTGGAAAAAAATATATTAAAAAAGAAGGGGGTGGTAGGTAGAATTTAAGGTTTCTGATTTAAAAACAAAGGCAATGCATCAGTAGTGCTCGTGTACCTTTTGTGCTCACAAATAACAGACCTTAAAGTCAACACTCAGAAGCATTCAAAGCCAGATGGCAGGTTAAAATCACAGCTGGGAGAAAATGGTAAAAGTACAGCAATTTCCATAAAGATGCAGGCATTTTAACAGCCTCTGACAGTTTGTTCCTATCTATTTGCTGCAGCTCAGGTATTACTCAGTGCCATAAAATGCTGAAATTTCCCAAATCTTTTTACGAAAGTCTTAGCAGAAAAGCAGTCTGATATGCCAGTTAAGAGTTCATGTACACACATGCCTTTTTAAAAAAATATACAAAGAAAGAAAGCAGAATTTAAACTACCTGATATGGAACCTTACATCTTCCCAAAACAGAAAGTTATAGGGAAGTAAGTGTCCTAATAAAATAACTTAGCATTCCCAAATGTAATCCTTTCCCTAGAAGGAACAATGTCTTTATGCGATGCCTTTTCTTCACTCAAGAATATAATTGTTCCTTTCATCAGGGAAAAAGAAGAGCAAGAGGAAAGTTACAAAGCACCACACACACACACACATATAAAAGAGGAGAACAAAAATAATGTAAGGAGAAACATTTTTAAAGCTTACTAAATAAATTTGTAAAAGCCCACAACATAGTTGCAAAAATAATGTAGCAGAGAGGCAAAATTTGAAAAATATTGGATTGACGTGACAAGCTTCAAATATTACTACAAGCTAGTGGTACGAAGTCCTAAAAAAGTATGGTGCAGCATCATTTTCAGTGTAACAGTATGATTAAACAGAACGAATCCCACTGCAAAAGAAAACTGTCATTTGAGAAAACTCCCCCTCTACTCAGCCGTGGTGAGGCCACATAGAGAGTACTATGTCCAGTTCTGGGCTCTCCTGTACAACAAAGACATGAAGCTCCTGGAGAGAGTCCAGGGAAGGGCTACTAAAATGATTAAGAGACTGGAGCATTTCTCATATGAAAAAAGGCTGTGGGAGCTGGACCTGTTCAGCCTGGAGCAGAGAGGGCTCAGGGGGAATCTGATCAATGTGTGAGAGTTTCTCATGTGAAGGTGTCAAGAGGATCAGACCAGACTCTTTTCAGTGACAAGAGGCAATGGGCACGAAGTGAAATGCGGGAATTCCAGCTGAACATAAGGAAAAACTGCTTTACTGCGAGGGTGCCAGAGCACTGGCACAGGTCACCCAGAGAAGCTGTGAAGTCTCCTTCCTTAGAGATACTCAAAAGCTGCCTGGATGTGATCCCCGTACAACGTGCTCTAGAGAACCCTGCCTGGGTGTGGGGGGGTTGGACTAGCTGATCTCCAGAGGTCCCTTCCAATCGCAACCATTCTGTGCTAGAAAGGTGTCAACACTTTCCTTTAGATTATTAATTTATGGCAAACTGTACATGTCAATGCCATAAAAAAATCAGTGAGATAAATTTAGTCAGAAGTTACCTGAAAGCCCAGCGAACATCAAGGCAGTGTACCCATGCTCGTGTTCATTGCAGTTCACATCAGCTCCGTGGCGCAAGAGCAGCCTGCACATGTCCACTTTCCCTTTGTAGGCTGCATGCATTAGAGGGGTCATGCCATGCTGAAAAGAGGAAGAAGCATACGAGAATTAGTTGCATCTCTGTCTTCATGCCACAGACAATTTTCACTTGTTCACACGTATTCAGTGTACCTGCCAAAGCCTCGTGTAATATTTAAGCTAGGAAGAACAAAAAAAGCTCACAAAATCGTGATGTAAAAACATGGTTACTAACATGCAGTATATTTTCTATTTTCCATGGTGTCAGTGTTTTCTGCTGTGTTATATATCTGAAAACAGACCAGTCTTGAAAAAAAGAAAAACATTTTCCACGAATGAGTCATTAACACTAACGTCGTATACAGAAGACCAAAGACAACTAATGCTCATCACAGCAGGAAAAGCTTGTTTTTAGAAAATTTGTCAGGTTCCTCAAGTTGTTATTTCTCCCTTGCATTACATGCTAAGTAACAAGAAAATTAGAAATAGGCTCTTATTGCAAAAAAGATTTGCAGTTTCTGAAACTCACCTTGTTTAGTCACACTTACTGATAATTTTACTGTCCTCCTCTCTCCCATTTATCCATCCTTTCGGTATTGTGTTTGTGATCTCACTCCAGTCAGAGCTCTAAATGCCCTTGTAAAGCTATCCAGCTCTAACCAGATGGTAACAACCATACATTCTCAAACCTTGCCTTTTGATAAACTGCACCAGTGTGAAAAAGGCTTACCTTCAGCAAGGGAGGCTCTCAGAGTCGCACTGCTGTAATTACAAACGTGAACCTGGGCAAGCCCTAGGGGCAATTTTCAGAACCGTGGTGAACTGTTAATACGCGCTTTCTCCCTCTCAAAGGGCAGGGAGAAGCACAGTTATTTTTGAGCAAATTGCATGACATTCGGTTCTGAGATTTTGATACACTTTTTCCAATATACTGTTCATTTCCACTTAACATCAAGTCAGGATTCGAGCTATCAGCCAAGACACAGTAATTGCCTAAAAACATTCTCCAGCACTGAGTACATGGGAATGTGATTTAGTCTGTCCCAGGTGGAAATTAAAATAGCATTTTCTTACCTTTTTTGCAGGTTAGGGATATGTGCATGAATACACTCATGTAGAACATCACTGCAGCTCTATAAATACAGGGTAATGTGATCTTCTGAAATAATCTACTTGTCAGTTTGAGCCTTAATATATTTTTTGCTTCCATTTATAATACAAAACCTAAGGTTACATTTATCGGTATCATTTAAAAAAATAATCTTAAAGGTGAAAGAAATTGGGCAAGTTAATATTGTAACATTTTTCAAGTATAATTTCATTACTCCCTATCCTAACTGAAAACATTGAAAAATAATTTCTTGATGCACTATACTTTTAGCAACCTGATATACTTTTACACATTGCAATATAACCTGCTATTAAAGAAACAGAAGATCTGAAGAGAAGTTCATGAAATGAGTTTGTGACTGTTTTTGCTAGGTTTCATTTGTGGTCCTGTAAAAGAAAGGCATTCCTTCCTACTATACATAATACATTACATAGACTGTAATTTTTAGAGGCCAGTCCCAGTTTGAAGCCATATTGTAGAAACTCCTCCCTTAGTAGCACAGGAAAGTATCTCTGTAATGTGATGCAACTTCAGGAAGGTTTTTGATTGGAGAAAGAACTTCAAGAAAACAAGGACCTTAATTTTGGTTATATATAGAATGAGGCGTTTCAATTTAAAAATCTGTCTGAAGATCGTAGGACAAAGGAAAGGTATTTTCTTTTGTACTCTCCTCCTTCTGGGAAACTTTCAGGAAAGCCTTTGATTAAATTTTGAAAGCATCAAGCTGTGGTGTGGATCAAAAAACATACCAAGCAAAAACATGTGGAGAGATGTTATAAAACTGTATTTAAAGTCACACTAACATCAGCCTTCTACATTCACAGCAAACTAAAAAGGGACAGGATAAACACAAGCTCATCTGGAAAAGCTTGGTATCTTCTATTATGCTCCTATGCAGAAGCTGAAGTGGCTGTAAATGTGATTCACAGGTTGAATATCTAAGATGGGTCCAGAAACAGTCTGTTTTCTGACATGACATTTGGTTTGTCAATGCACCATACTTAAAAGACTAAGCTGGCAGTTTATTAAGCATAGAGATGAAAGGAATTAATTTATTCTCCCATAATGGAATATAGGATGAAGCAGCAGTTTTCTAGCAGCTACTATGAAACCTTCTTCTGTCCAAAAATCCATTCTTCTAAATTCATTCCCTTGGGGAAAAAAAAGTGACTCTTCCCCAGTTTCGTTTGCTTTGTAGGGATGCCACACGGATTCTAAGGAGGAAAATTATCATCTCCTGTCTTCTGCAGGGCTGTAGGCATTCCCTGTATGCCTGACTCTGCCATGAGGATTGAGTTTGCAGAGCCTCTAGAAATTGCTTGGCATCTCCCTGACCCAGTTCTTCAGCTAATCCACCACCAAGGACCCCCAGACAAACAGGGGCTGTGCCTTACGCCACACCAGCCCAGCTCTGTTGCACACTGCCACACCCAGTTCCCGATGCTGAAAACATAGCAGAAGTAGACGAGGAAGAAGATGAGATTTCAAGAGCTATTGCTGCCATGGTGGCAGAAATGAAGAAAAAAATACACACCATGTGTTCAGTAGGCTGAATCGCCTCAGAAGGGAAGAAAAGGACATAGTGGGAGGCACGAGGGGCAGGTGAGCAGCAGAACTAGGGAAGGCTTGGACTCCACTGCTAGAAGTCAGGGCAGAAGAAAGCAGATCAGTATTTCTCTTCTGCACCTGGGAGCTTCTACATCAAGGTGTGCTTCCACAGGATTAACAAAGCCAAGTTTATAAAGATCAAACTGTAAAAACAACCTTCTGTCTTCGAGGAACTATAGAGTAAGTTTCCAACAATGCTCTTTCTCAACCTTCATTAACTGGAGGAACTGGGGGAAAAGAGGAAATGCCAGGGAGCAGGAAGTGGGATAAACCAAAAGAAAAAAAGAATACACATATACCAGTGACCTGTATTTGGCAGAAAAGCTGACAAGCTTATGTGGCCAAACACTCCTGCTGAGTATGTAAGAACACAACACAGGCATACTTAAGTCATTGTTTTGTGAGTAACACTAATGATTTACTATCACAAACTGAAGCAGCCACACGACCTGTGTTACTCAAGAGGAAAAAGGAATCAAAGTAGTACTAACACTCCCAGTGTTTTACACCTCTCATGCTCACTTCATTTGTCTTACACCACAGCCATGAAAACTTGGCCACAACGTGGCACACGTGGGCTGGATCACACCAGAACGGTTCCCTTCGCAGGTTCTCAGGCAAACCACAGCAATGCACGTGGGAAAACTAGCCACCTAGCTAGAGTTCAAGTCAAAGGTGATTTACACTGAAAAAAAAAGGGAAAAACCTTGGCCAAAAATTTGCTGTACACACTTATATGCTTCCACTGCTAAAGAAACCACCTCTCCCCTTCCCAGTTCATTTTGCATTGAGGAAGCCACCCCTACATTACCACGGACAAAGTGTGTTATTTTATTCTTTAGATTCAGACAGTCCAGTTCATTCAGGAAATCACAATTTAAACGCACTGGCTGAAGTTTTGGCTTTTATTTGAGACAATATTTGAGAAGCTACTAGAAAGGAGACAAATGACACAGGAAGAACAGGTGCCACAAGGAACACACAGATACTACTGAGGAATGTCTTCAAAATCAACTCCTTAAAATAAAAAAAGAAAAGCATTATTAAAGTTAGAACAACTTACTAGGACTAGTTCAGCCAAATGTTTGGATCTGAATTGTAAAAATGCATCTAACTTAAAAGAAATGGTACTGAATGCTGCTAGTCTAGTGTCCTGGTTTTGGCAGGTAGGTAGGTACATGACTGGAATCTTCACTGGACGAAAGCATTCAGAAACTCCAGCTTTAAAGCTTTTGAATAAGATTGCCCTTACCTACTTAAAGTTGCTGCAAGAACGTAATTAATAGATATATTAATAAAAAAGTTGTCTAGAGTTAAGTAGGAACTAATTCTAATATGAAACACTCTTCAGTGAGTACAGATCTCCTCGTTACATTCCTCCTCCTTTATAGCCAGTCATCCTGCTGAGCTGTTGTCTTCATGTAGGTAATACATTAAATTTGACTGATGATTTGTTTAACTGTAGTGATGAAAAATTACATTCTACATCAATGTCCTGAACTGAAGTCAGGGAATTCTTAAAAATGTTGAATTTTCTTTGGTTTGTGGATTTTGAAGTACTACGCAAAAATATCGAAGGACAGACATGCACTAATAGGCAGGCTGCTGCTGTAATTTCAACAAATTTTTAAATTCTGCTAATTAGCAAATAGATGGGGACTGTTTTTAAAAGACATATTTTATATTATAGAATGAACAGCTGAATTACCAAACTAGAAAAAAAAATAATGCTGCCAATGCCAAGTGAAAGTTCTACATGTGATAAGATTATGAACCTGGAAATTATTTTAAATAGGGAAAAATTGTGAAGTCTTTTAAGGTTAAACCTTTCTGCTTAATCTGCATAAATCAATTATCAGGAAAACATGGTATTGTAGTATTACAGTGCTCCTTCATAACCTTAACTACCAACATGACTGGAGGTAACTTCCATATCTAGAAGCCCAATCTGCTTCTTCTAGATTGTATTTCTGTAGTTATCTTAGTCCCACTAGGCAAATTGATGGAGTTAAAGTCAGCAAATTGCCAACATGAAATAAGCAATGTTTACAAGCTCTGTACTTCTAGGGGAAAGAAGACTCCTGAACATTTTCTTCCACACCGCATTTCTAAATTAGCAACCTCTCCACCTAAAAATAGGATAAGAATGAATAAGCAGTGTGTATTTAAGTATAATTGTGGGTGGGTTTTATTGTTGTTTTGTGTTTTGTTTTTTTTTTTGCACCTGTTTCCATTGCCCTTTTGTTTATTATCTGAGTATAAATGCCTCTTAGATATAAGCTGACAGAATCAAACAGCTAAAAACTTAAAAACTTAAACTTATGGATGAAGAGCTATGTATGTCTTTGTTTTCATAGGGAAAATATTTAGGCTTACTTAATGTCCTTTTCTGCAACTACCTAAATCCACAAAAAAAAAGTAATAGAACAACAACAAAAATGATTTGGTGAGAAAGAATGCTGGGGAAAAAACAGGGCTGTATCTGCTGGATACCTGCACCAATCTGGAAGACTGGCACCTGCAAAGCTAATTTGAATAAAGGGGTCCTGTGCTACTTCTAAGTGACCTACTGCTTCCAGTGCAGTACTGCAGATAGCAGGAGGTAAAGGATGAGCAAGTCCTGGACACATGAGCAGTAGAAGCAGATAGGCTTAGAGTCTAGCCTTTTAAAACTATCTAATTTTTAAATATCTGTAACAGCCGCAGAAGCAATGCTGCAATACTGTATCCAGCTCATGCCTACACTCTTGAAGGAAGAAGCTGAAACAACTGGAAAGGATTTGGAAAAGAGCCATGAGTATAGCTCAATTACTAGAAAAAAATAACTTTAGGTATAATAGTTAAAAGTCGATGTACTTGCAAGGTACTACAAAGCAACTTCGTCCTGTCTAAAGATACATAGAGAAAAGATTGCTGATTGTCATTAGATTTTAACCTAGAGGAAAGTGGACCTAAGCAGTTAGAACATAAGGCTAGAAACATTCAAAACAGAAATTAATGGGACATTGTCTTATGTATTGATATTTTAAGTCAGGAAGTGCAATATGTAACAGCCTTCTACTAGATGTGGATTCTCCAGCACACAAAATTATTAAACTGTGATTGTATATTTGCTGTACCACGAATAGAATAGAGAATTGCATTAAAACCATGCTCATTCTGTTGACTCTCTTGTGTTAAAAAAACCAGCTTTAAGAAAAGGAAATTGATTCTTAGTTCCCTCCCCTTTCAGTCTCTAAGCCTTTGATTTTGTTAGCATTCTGTTTTCTCATTTCTTAAATTAATAGAATTTAATAAAATAAGTAACAGTAGTAATAAAAGTGAATTTCAAAATAAACAGCTAAGGCAGTTGAGGAAAAAAAAAAAAGAGACCTGATGCATTCAAAGCAGTCTCCAGTTCTGGCAGCCTTGGATAACAGACACAGCTAATGTTTAACTGTTGTTTCATACACTATATATGTACAAATATTAGAATAACACATTAGAATTTTTCTATTATGAAATATTTTGCCTCTAAAAGTTGACATGAGATGACCTCTGGATTAAAAATTTTAAATCTGAACCCTTTTCGGTTCAACATGTATCACTACGTACCACTCTTGGGAGAGGGGAGGATGCCAGAAGTCCATCACATGAACTATTTAAATATACCCAAAGCACATATGGCTCAGTCAGATGTGAACACTAGACAAGTATTGTTAATAGTGTTTCTTCTCTAACAATAGCTTAAGGCATAACTCACCTATGCTGTCTATTAATAAACCATATCCTCTCAGCAGTAATGTTGCACTAATACTGCATCATGGGTACAGTCATTTCAGGTCCTCCAGTACAACAAAGACATGGACAAACTGCAGCAAGTTAAGCAGGGTAAGACTGGGACATGGTGGGAGCTCTCAGGTTGGGGGCTGGAGCATTTGTGCAGTGAAGAGAGGCTGAGGGAACTGGGTTTCATCAGCCGGAGGATAGATGGCTTTGTGGGGACCCAGAAGCAGCCTGCCGGTGCCTACAGGGAAGTTCCTGGGAAGACAGAGCCCGACTCTGCGGTTATGGCGGTGGGAGGGCAAGAGACAACAAGCTTAAGTTCTGAGGTCCTTTCTAGACTGAATTTCCTAGTGATCCTATGACCTGATAAAACTGGGAAAAACACAAATTGATACAAAGTACTTAATCAAGAACATATACAAGCCACTGGCTATTTAAATTAATAAGTTACACATTGATCTAACATGCATACTGGGCAATTACAGTTTTGCTCCCATGTTACACTTTAACATTGTATGCTTTTGTAAAGAGAAACATTGTAAAGAGAAAATGAAGAGGAAATAAACATGAACCTCATACAAGAGTCTTTTCTCCAACAACTTCCTCCCATCTTCATGTAACACAAAGAACTGTGTCTTCTACATGGCTATCACATCTGTCTCCACAAAAGACAGCATTTTCCACTTTTGACCTAGCTGCTCACTCACTCTCTCTGTTTATGGTTCTGCAAAAGGTGATGTGGTACAGGCCTGAGGGGTGAAAAATGGGGACAGGTATTCTTTGTTCACGCTGCCTGCTGCTAGATAAACAGATGGACTGCAGTTTGGCGGAGGTGACAAGAAGCCAGGGAGCATCCCCACATATCCTGCTGCAGTGTTCAACTTACCTTGCAGACACCAAAGTTCATTCAGAAATATGAGAGGAAATACAAACCGTGTACTACCTTATATAACATTAAACTTCCTTAAAGAAACTAAGAGCTCTTCAAAGGTTCTTTATTCAGCTGCAGGCTGGAAACTTCTTCAAAAGAATTCTGATTTCCAAGAGTCTGTACAGCAATGTTATTTAACACCAAGCAGGCCTTTGGACCTAGTATTTTCATTGCTAAACCCAGTATAATGCTTGTACAGTTGTGTCGTACCTCATCCAAGCAATTGACACGGACATTCTTGCTGCCCAGTAGCCTTCCAGCCTCTTCGGTGTTTCCTTTAATTAAAAAGAGACACAGAGAGAAAAGGGGATGAGAAAAAGGAATGAAGAATTAAGGGGGAAAAAGAGCACAACTGATTAGAATAAAAATCTTTGCAGATTAACAAGTCAACCATACCTAGCAAAGAAGCACAGGAACAAACTGCCTTCTGCTCTAGAAGCTAAAAGCCAAGAAGTCACAACATCAAAGAGTAGACTGAGAGCATGCAGCATAAGTAAGCATTCATTTCTTCTGAAGTATCTGATCTACACACACACACACGAGCATGACACTAATATGTCTCTTCATAAACTGCATCAGAACAACTCTGAATGAGTAAAATTATATTGAGTATTTTAACACATACTGTACTTCTAAGGCACCATATGTGTATAAGAGCTACCTAGATTCTCACAGAAGGAAGTTTGCTACAGGAATCTCCTCAGTTAGGCCACAGATGTAAGAATCATTTAAAGCCCACTGACATAACTGAAGGGACCTTTGATGCAACTTCATTCAAACAAATCAAAACAAAAGAACATCGATTCTCAATTCATAGAATTTAATTTATTGCCAATTAACAGAAAGTTCTGATCACCAATTCAATCACAAGCAAAGCTCTTTTAACAGCGGCCTGCTTAAATAAGGATAAACATTATAATCCCTCATTTAACGAGGGTCTTCACATTTTTATTCATGCATCACAAAGAGGTACTCTTTCAGCAATTTTCCAGCAAAGCAGCTTTTGCAATTTCAGTTTGGGCTCATGTTGTTGCCCCCCAAAAGATTACAAACACCAGAAATGATTTTCTTTCATGAAGTTTTGGTATGGTATGTATACAGGAAGCATAAACTTTCCTTGTATCTGGTAATTAATTGTCCCAGGGAAGAGGGCCAATAACCTGGGTCAGCTCACACAGCTGATGATAACGCTGTAAATACAATGACCAATGGTCAGGGCACCGTCAACTAGCCTGCTCACCCAAATAATTTTTTTCTAAACACACAAGAAGCTTCTTAGGACCTGGTGCAGTTTTCATAACGTCTCAGCAAAATAACAAAGTGTTAGAAACAGCAAATCCTCAAGGCATGACTGTCAAAGTAAGCTTTAATGCAAGAAAAGCAAAGAAAAATTGCATTTACGAGTTCAGAGTTCTGCATGACAAACCACCGAAGGATTTCCAAACAAGGCACTAAATTTTGGCAGAAGTCAAGCTTTCAGAGTTGGCTAGCTCTCAGAAGTTGGAGCCAAGCAGCTCATAATGCTGTGTGATAGGAGGACAAGAGGCAACAGGCAGAATTTGAAGGAAAGAGAGGATCATACCAGATGTAACAAAACCCAACATTTTCACTATGGGCCCAGTAAGGCACCTGAAGAGGTTGCCCAGAGAGGCTTTGCAGTCTCCATCCTTGGAGGTTTTCAAGGCCTGATCAGACAAAGCCCTGAGCAACCTTGTTAGGCCTCACAGCTGACCTGTTCTGAGCAGGAGGCTGGACTAGAGACTTCCTGAGGGCCCTTCCAACCAGGATTACCCTGTAATTCTAATTATAAGCATAAGGTAAATTAGAGGCATTTCCAAGAGTAAGGTCTGAAACTGCTTAAAGCGAGCCAGACTGACTCTGAGGCACAGCACGTTCATCACCGACTGTCCCATGTTTATGTCTGACACAGAGAAACGGGTGAATATAATTGAGACTGAAACCCCAAAACTATAAATAACATTTCCTATTGGTTAAAACTCACTCAAAACCACATACAGAAGTGCACGGAGCACATCAGCTGGATTTTGTTCACCTCCAACTAACAAATACCACTCACAGCTTTCAACACACAGGTCAGAAAGCATTTAGGCAGGGCTGCGAGGATCACTATGCAGCACCATGAAATCCAGCAAGAAGCACAGGAATCCCCCAACCCCTAACACGCACATAACGCGACGCGGGGAAGCTGACAAACCGTACAAAACACAAGGTAACGCGTCAGGAATGCCAGGCGCGGGGGGAAGCCCGAGCCCTGTTAGTTGAGGAACGCCGTGCCTGCAAGGACACCCTGCTGCGGCGGCGGCACACGGGGAGCGACGTGACAGGCTCGGGGCCCGGATTATCCCCAGCAAAACCTCCCTGTCAGGTAAATGGCAGCGCAAATCCCCTCAGGCCTCCCGCCGGGAAGGGAAGGAAGGGAAGGAGGGATGCAGGCAGCCCCTTCCCCACGGGAGGGAGCGACCGCGGCCCACCTGTGGCGATGACCCGCAGCAGTTCCTTCTCCTCGGGGCTCAGCTCGCCCCGCCGGGGGGGCGCCATGGCGGCCGCTCGCCTCCCTCAGGGCAGCGCCGCGCTCGGGGCCCAGCCCGGCCCCCCCGCCCCGCTCGTAATGGCGGCTCCACCCCGCTGGCGGCCGGGCGGGACGCCACACTGCTCTCGCCGTCTGGGGGGGGGAGGACCGGCAGCGGCTTTCACCCGCCGTGCCCTCATCCCGGTGCGGCCGGAGCGAGGAGCCCGTTCCTCTTTTATCAGACCCTAACAAGCGGGTCGGCGCGGTTTGCGCTGTGTTTCAGCCATTTTCCCCCTCCTTCCCTCGCATCTCTCTGCCCGCTCCCCCGCTCGCCGCAGTGGCGCGGCCGGGCGGAGGGGCGGCGCCGAGCCGCCCGTGTGTCAATGTGCCCGGCCTGCGCGCCTCCATTGTCTGCCGCCGCCGACAGCACCGCGAGCGCTGCTGCCGCTGCTGCCACTGCTGCCGCTGCTGCCCCTGCTACCGCCGGCCGCCCGCCCGCCCTGCCCTGCCCTGCCGCAGCGCGCAACCACCCGACAGGTGCGGGGCGGGGAGGCGCGGGGCAGCGGGCGGCGGCCGTGGCGGGGCAGCGGGCCTCTCCCCGGCCTCCGCCGGTGCCTCGTGGGGGTTTGGGGTTTATTTTCTTTTTATTTTTTTCCGCGGGTAGAGTTAAAGCAGCCGGGTGAAGACCCGGTAGGGCACGGCACCGCGTGCCGGAGGGGGGTAGCGGGCTTTGGGGCGTGGGGAAGCCCGGCCCCGCGCCCGCTGCTGGCACCTTTCTAAAATTAAACCCGCGGCGCGGAGGGAGCCGTGGGGCACGTCCAACTTTCCGATCCCCGGCCGGGCCGAGGGGCACGGCACGGGTTTGTCCTCCGGGACCTGTGGCGGTGTGTGCCGGGGCGGGGAGCAGAGCCCCAAAACCCGGTGCTGAGCGAGGGGTCACCCCGCAGCTGCCCCCGTCCTGCTCCCCGGGTGCGTCCCCTGGCTGCTAGGGCACCTCGTGTGCCTGTAACCGGTGGCTGAAGGCACCGCCTCACCAGGCGACCGCCAGCACTTGCCGGTCGCCCCCCGGCTGCTGCTGGCTGGGGTCTCTCAACCACGGCTCCCCGGCGGCGTTCCCCGTGTGCCTGAGCCCCTGGAAGGCATGGGGGTACCCGGCGGGGCGCCGCCTGGCCGCAGGCGAAGGCGCTTTGTGAGCCTGGGCCTGGCTTTGCAACTACCTGGGTACACGGCCAAAGCGTAACTCAATTTCATTTTAACAAAATGGTTGAGTTCTGTATGTTTTCCTGCTTTTAAAAGCCGTGGGACTATCATCCAATTTTATTTCAATCAACAAGTGCAAATAAGTGAGACTGCTGCGTTGGGGCTCTAGATTATAGCCGGTTCCCTCAACTTCTTTTCGTGGGGGGCCAAAAACACCTCGAAGGAAACGCTCCGAGGACAGAAGTGCTTTTTGTACGCTAGCCCTGAAAGATATGCCTGTTTGTGCTAGCAGAAGGCTGTCACTGGCTCAGCCATGAAGGCTGAATTTAGGGGTTTAAATAGTCTTTTGTCAGTTCACTGCAGGGGGTGAATTTTACCCGCTGCGAACAAATTTTGTGATATTATAGTATGCTGATAATCTCTGTGACACGGTTAAATAACAAGAGCCTACAAGATTCCTTTCATATTCTAAAATATCCTGTCAGACATTCAATGTACAAAAATATGCACGTTGCGTTTTTTTTTTTTTTTAATGTGGCAGTGTCAGTACTGTCATCGCACCCCTGTTCACTGAGTAAATTGGCAAATTAAATTTTTCCTTGGCAGCCTCACTGGAGCTCGTTTAGTGGCTAAGGCTACGGGAGTGCTCCATCTAAAAGAGAAACAGAATACTTTTAAAATAATGCTTTGAAATGTTTCTTGCTCTTACCTAGCAAAGGCTTCTATGTGACCTTCAGTACAGTAGTGAGCGGACATTTCGCAATCTTCTGTTTATCCTTCCTGTGTCCTGATGAGGTAACGAAGTGCTGTTGCCTCCATTTTATGTATAGAATCTGAAGCATGGGGACATCAAATGACTCTTCCACGGTGGCGTAGGAAGTCTGTGTGAGGGCAGGGAACTGGAACCTGAAAGCGTAGGTTCTGAACTCTCGTGTCTTACCCCTTAATGCGTTTTCCTTTGCCTACTGTGTCATTTTTTTTACATACGTTTAAGTTGTGGGTATTGTGTAGTGATTAATAATGTAAGCGTTGGGCATTACAGAGGGAGAAGGAAATGTTTTTTAAGTTTCAGGTGATAAGTATCACATATGGGAATTTCCCATATTTCCTCGTCAGGTTATGTGTATATCTGGTGCTTTTGATTTCTGAAGCAGGCACAAATGGTGACATGTTTACTCCCTCCAGTTTGCTGCAGTTGTGTTCATGGGAAAGTATGATGGCTGTTGTAATGAATGCACAGGTGATTCTAAACACCTGATTATTTTTTTTCTACGGCTGTCAAGAGCAAGATTGATGCAAGAAAATAACCGGGATTTTTGAAATTTAATAACGTTTGCTTTTGGTGTGCAGTAAGTTTTTTGGGGACTAAATCTAGGGTAGAAGAGACTGTCCTATTTCTTGGACAATGCACTGTGAAACTCGGGTCTTTGGATGTGAAAGAGAGGAAAAAGGGATGTTGAACTGGTTTCACTGGTTTCAAGCTGTTTTCTCCTTCCCTATCAAGTGACTATCCTTCACTTGTGTCTTGGTGGCTTGCTTGAATCGTGGTGATTGTACTCTGCTGCTCTGCTGTTGGTGTCACGGCTCAAAGGTCCGGTAGCCTCTTTCTGTGCCAGATGATCAGAAACTTGGTCAGACCTGCTACGTTTTCACCTAAGGAAAAATAAAAGAACAGGCCAAACAAGTATTTCCATGGCATACTCTCCGAGCTTCCATCCCACTGGCTCACAGCTAGGCACTTCCTGAACGCAGGATGGTATCTTGGTGCTTACCTTTGAGCTTGATAACCTGCCGTGTTGTTATGGGTTCTTTTTTGGAATTTAGGTAAACTTTGCCTCTGCAGCATCCTGTGGTTATAACTTTCACAGCTGCATGAAAAATTATCTCCTTTTATTTGTTATTGAACCTACTACTTAATGGCTTCTTTTGCTCTTTTTCCTCCTTTTTTTTTTTTTTTTTAAATCCCCTGCCCTAGTTCCTCTTTTGAGAGTCAATGAAAAACTGTTCCCTGTTCATCTCTGACAGGCACCTAAAGCTTGATAGTCCTGTATCATCCCCCACCATTGTCTTTCTGCCACGCTGACATTTTAAGTCTATTTAGACATTCCTGTGTAAAAGCCATTTCCTATGGTTCTCAAGTGATTTTTTTTTAAATGGTTCTGCCTTCTGCATGGCCTGTGCTGTGGGGAGTCTCCTTCAGTTAGAGCCGAGCCTTTGAAACAGACCTTTGCTGGATTCTGGACCTACTGACTCCAATCCTGATAGTTACATCCTGGCCAAAGGAAGGAGTGTCTAACAGGATTACTCATTTGGATCAATTCAAGTTCACGCAAGTTCAAGTTAGTTGTTTTTTTTTTTAATTGCTAGAAACATCTAATTTTTTTCCCTCTCTAAATAGCCTGTGGATAGGTTACATTTTTTCCTCCTCCCTGTTGATTGGCATTGTATAACTCTGACTTCCTTAAGTATTTTTGTTTCATTGTAAACACTTTTTTCTTTTTAGATTTCTTCTGTATTTGCATCTCAAGACAGCTGCTGAATCCGTGGTCTGATCTGTCAACATTGCTAAGTCTTATTTTGAACCAAAAGCAGATTATTAAAATACCTCAAAAAAAAAACAACAAAAAAAAACCAACCTGAAAGTAGCTATGTGCAGGAGTGAATGATACGTGTTCAAATGCAAAAGATACATCTTTGAATGACCGGGTTTTCCTATAGCCAGGGTGTTCACCTGAGACATGGAGAGAGATTTCCATCTGCTACCATCTCGTATTGGCTGTGAAGTGCATTTCTGAGTATATGCTTTTATTTCTGTGTATATCTTTTAACTCCAAATTGTGCAAGGGCTACCTGTGTGATCTTCCCCAGATAGTGAGGCAGTGTATAAAGAAAGACTTTTGAGGTGCTCGGGTATTGTGATGATGAGGATAATGTGAATATTTTAGATAAATGTGCATTTGTAGTACCTGGCTAAAAGTTTCTTTTCAACATAATCACCATTGCTTTCAGACATGTTTACCCCCTGCTCCATTAATATGATCAGCAGTAGATCTCTAATATGGCAAACAAATGACTCGATTTCGTATTCTCTTAATTGTTTCTTCTGGATGATCCTGATATAAACAACTTGGTCAGACAGTAGGTATTTTTTTGCTTTTGTTTTTATTAGGAGACTTTTAGCCATTATTATTCTCTTTGATTGAGAGAAACAAATTATTTAAAACTTGGCTTTCATGTATATGAATTCCAGGTAGGTAGATACTTTCATTTTAGTCCAACTGTAATAGAACAAATGCGTACAAGCAGCTTTTGGCTGAAAAGGACAGATGTGTTTAGTGGTTGCAGAGTAATATGTATCAGACAGCCAGCTAAGCACCTTTGCAAGACTAAGTTCTTTCCCACTTAAGCTTTGCGACTGGTGTCTCCTAAACTGATTCTGGATTACCACAGCTTCTGTAGGAATTGGTTTGCTGTGCCCGTTCAGATAGGTGCTGGTAAAATAAATTAAAAATTCCAGAGATGTAAGGTTGCGTAACACTGAAATACAGCTTTGTGCAGAAGGACACTGGTAAAGTTTCGATGCAGGACCCACTCCACCATTCCGTAGTTGTGAGCACCACACCGGGGGAAGTCCCTGGCACCTGTGTGTCAATAGCTGTTGGTGATGTAGGCTGGAGAGTCCCGAGTTATTTTCTGTCTGTGAGTATCAAAGCTTTTATCTGATGAACGGTGGAGGTAGTTGGCTTAAATATATATGAATAGATCTAATCTGGGAGTAAATTTTTAGCATAAGATTCTTTAAGCTCTGCTTACATAATACAGTCACCTACAGATAACATGTATGTGTTTGCAGACCTAAGCTGACTGTTTAGGAAGGATGAGTAAAATTATGCATTGAATGGATACGTACTATTCAAATTGCTTTGAGAGACTTTTTTCCCCCCACTTCTCAGCTTATTTTCTGTCTTCATTCCTTCTGTTCAAAGTGAAGAATTCTCATGTTTGTGTTGCACATCTGACAGTAAGCTGTTGTCTGTGCCCATCTCACTGCCCAAGCCTACAAGTAAAATAATTTCCTTTTAGTACAAAATCTGTGATAAATTTCACCTCTGAACTGCTGTGGCTCCCCTTCAAACTGTGGATTTGATTACAGGTACTGTTTTTTTTTGCCACGTGATCCACTATTATTAAATATGAGCTCTCCTCAACTGTTGCTCTGTTTTCTTGTTAATTTGAAATCTCAATGATCTGTTCAAAGGTGACTGAAAAACTTGAGGATCATTCAGCGGTAAAGCTGGTGTGCGAGAGGGAAATTGACGAATGGAAAAATCTATTGCTTCTCCCTGGAGAGACCAGTGTGTGGAGTGCAATGCCTGAAAACCCTTTTGAACTTGCTGTGCTATGCTTAGATCTAACTGGAGATCTTGCAAAGAGTGCAAAAGTCAAAATAAAAGCTAGTCCAAAGTAAAAAGAGAGTCCAATGACCAGAGGAAAAGTGCAGTGGTGTGGTGCTTGTATGTAGCACATGCACCTTGAGAGCTTCCTACGTGCCATAAAGCTGAGAGCAGAATGAAGTTGAGTTTCAAGAAAAGAGTATTTGTTGACTTTGGTTTAACTACTCTGGTCATCTGTAAAGTGTGGTTGTGTAGTGCAAACACAACAAAGGGCAGTCACGTATTTGTAAGGCATTGCTGGCGAGAGAACCTTCTGGATCGGATCCCAGTTAGTGCCATGGGGTTGGGTGGCTGCAAGGGGCAGTCCAAGTCCATCAGATTGAGACACTAGGGCATCCTTATGCACACTGCCTAGGCAAAGGGAAAGCTGTTAAGAGGTGAGCTGGCCGTGAGTAAATACAGGAGCTGAAACCTGGGTAAAGGCCGGTGTATGTGGTAGCAGCTTCATTTTCTGTTGCTTTATCTTGTTCCCACTGTGTCTTCAGAAATGCCTTTATCACCAGGTATGTCTCAATATAGGAAAATGCTTCCTCCGTATAAAATAAATAACCTTTTTTGAGTTGCACATTGTGTTTTGTAAATTCCTAGAAAGCAGGGAAATACTTCCAAGAAGTGAATTAGTAGCAATTCCTACCCTGACAGAGACTCCATAAGTGCTGTTTGTTTCTATGCTTCATAGAGCTTTTAGACCAGAAATGTGGTTTAGGAGCAGTATTTGCGTTGTTTTTTTCCTGTAGAATTTTTGAAATTTATTGAATGTATCATACATACATGTTTTTTGGAGTCCTGTGTAAGGATTTGCTCCGTGTTGAGTTATTCTTCGTGTCAGGTGCAGGTGTTCTGTATAGAGATTGTTTGTAGTTATTGCAGACTCATAGTAGAGGACCAAGATTACTGCTTTCAGCTTCAGTAAGAAGGATGGATTATCTCTGGTGAGAATTAGAGTGGAGAACAGACAGGTCATGCAAGGAAAAATGCTAGACGCAGTCTGGGACAGAAAGGTCAGTCAGGGAAACGGGAAGGAAACATCTCCTGTGATGTCTTCAGTCCCAGTGAGTTACACCCTTCTGCTACTCTAGATGAAACAATTAAATACAGCTTTGGGGTTGCACCTCATTGCGCTGACCACTGTTTAACGTGTTTTTTTTAAGATGTGTTTTCTTTTCATGCAGAAAAAGAAGTCTAAGCAGCTCAACAGTTTGTAATTTACAGGCTTAAACAATCCTTTAATTTCAGGTTTTGTTTCCATAAATAAAATCTCCTGCTTCTCTAGAAATGATTTGAAGAGGGAAAATCCATTCAGTCCATTGAAGTTGTACATTAATCATTTTTCTTTTGATAAGGCACAGGATGTGAAATCTTAGCAACGTGTTATTGAGCCTTAGTAGATAGAAGGGTAGGCATTTATTTGCACTGACAATTAGAAAAACAAAGTATGCTCTTTAAATACGCAAGAAGTTAACCCTTTTAAGAAGAAGTGGAGATGGTGAGATGCTTCCCAGTCTGCACCTTTCTCTGTGCTAGCCAAGGTTGATGTGATGGGTTTGGCTAGCGTCTTGCTGCTGATTTTGTCATCGTCTCTGTGCCTGTGAGGTTGCTGCTGAAACTTGTACTGGTGGTCTCTCTCCTGCCTGCTTTGACTGTCTTATCTCAATGCGTGGCGTTGTGTGACTGGGACCTACGGACCCCAAACCCTCAGCCAGTGAACTCTATGGAAGCTCAGCGTTGTGCTGTTGAATCCCATCTTCTGTCCGAGATAATTTCATGTTTTTTTCCCCCCTCCCTCTGTTTTGTGGCAAAAGGAGGCCCCAGTCAACATGTCCGCAGGGCCTCCTGAATCCTGAAGCCCAGGGAAACACTCACTTCTCCTGTGCTCAGATAAGAGGATGAGGTCTTTTTTGGGTTTTGAGCTTGGCCACCTTGTTCTGTATAACTCTAATGGAAGACTTTTCCTTGAATTAGGGAAAGCATGCTCATAATTCACTTCTCCAAAGGAAACGAGGTGAGGTCTTTATATTCTCAATTTTTGTTTTAATTCTGTTACAGTGTTAATAGAACCACTGGTGTGTACTGGAAAGTCAGGGTGCTCTCTTCCCAATGTGCACTGCCATCGCTGTGTCATTTTTTTTGCATTGCTGTGTGCCTCCAAGGTCTGTCCTTACAGAGCAGGCTGCGCGGTGACTCCACTGCTAAATTGCCAAGGTGCAGTACAGTCACGTCTCTGCTGTGATGAGGTGGTGTGGTTCTTGAGCTTTCATCTGTACAGCAGTCCCTTACAACTCCTCTGTGATCACAGTGGCATGTGTAACCGAGATTCATAACCTGCATTGTTTATTTATTTATTTCTGGGGGAATGCCAGTAGTAACCAGTGGTCCACAGCTCCCTGAAACCAAGTGTTTCAAGACAAAGCATTTCATGGACAGCCTGCGTGGTGCTAGGATCAGTTCAGTGGTTGAATGCCCTCCCTTGGCTGCCTTTGTCTCCTGGGAGCAGGAAGACTTGATTCTTCTCCCCTTTTCCTTTGTTTTCTGTTGTCAGTGTAAACAGTTGTTGACAAGTTCTCCTTTGGTCAAAATACCTTTGCAGTCTGATCTGGGACGGCTCAGCGGTGCAAAATCGGCGTTATGGTGTGAGGAGGCATGGCAAGTCTTGTGCAGCTGAGGGAGAAGAAGTTGGTGCTGGGGGAACAGGCAATGTCTTCCTGCTGTAGACCAAGATGTTCCCCACTTATTCTTTTTAACATCTGTTACCTTAATTTTTTTTTTGTCATCCCAGTATAAATTTCTCAGGTCCTGTTAATAACTAGGTTATTAGATTACTGAATTACCTTAATTAGTGTTCTACCTTAATTAGCGTTCTCAACAATTGGTTAAAAAAGCTTCATATCAACATATCCACAGTCTGAAATACCAACTCTGTTTTTTTCCTCAATATTTGTAAAAGAGGAACGGCCTTGCAGCGTTGCCAAGAATAGAGGAAAAATGCCAACTATCACAAAGCCCCTGATTGGGTCTCATGTTGAATATCTGCCTTCTTTTATTTTACATTAAGAAGAATAGATTTAGATTGGCACTTCAGCCACCTTTGCATGTTATCTTCCGTTAGCAAAGGACACATGCCAGGTTTTTCAGTTTCTCAACTCCACTCAGCATATCAGACTGGGCAGGGCAATATTCAAGGTGGGATGCAAATGCGTTGGACTGCATGGGCTTTAACAGTCAGCTCATTGACTTTGAGAATTTGACTGTCTCCATGACTAAAAAGATCTACATTTGGGGATTTTTAGCAGGAGTTCACTTTTTTTTAACGTTAGAAGCAATTTCTCCATCTCCCCCCCCCACTGTATAGTAGATGCAGTAGCTGTTAACAGTTTTTTTGGCTTTAGAAAAGCTGCTGCTTCTTTCAGAAACCATGAGGTGTAGCACCGAGGGGTATATGCCCTTTTTTCACTGAAAGTTAATGTATTTCATATAAATCTTGTCTAGATGTACGAGAAATCCACATTCAAGAGCCCTGGGTTAACTGGTGTGACTTTTGAAGTCCTCAGGGAAACTAATCAAGCCTTCCATTGTGTTTTCTCAATTCAGGAGAAAAAAAATCCTTTAGCTGTCTCATTAATAAATCTTTTAAATTCTTAATATCTTTAATTCCTGTAAGAAATGAGTTGTAGAAATCTAACGTAGCTTTTATTGACGCTCTTACTCACTTCCACGTCCATTTCTGTGTATACACCTCCAGACATGCATCCGGTGGAGCCGTAATTGTGTTACCCTCAGAAGGAGGTTGCTGATGTTGGTCTTTCTGCTGCATGAACAATGATGCTGTAAACAATAAAATAGGTTTCCCTATTAATTGTGTCAAGTACCATTGTGCTGAGCTGACATTGAGGCAGGCCAAACGACTGCAAACCGGACGCACGCTCCTCCTGCTGAAGGAAGCGAGGCTGGCTAGCATAGGGGTGTTTTGATGCCCATTTTAGAAGCTGTTAAACCTATTCTGGTGATTTTGGGTTAGAAATAGGTAATTCCTGCACTGACTCGTGGCTTCAGAAGGTGGGTGGCTTCTCGTGGTCTCACGCTTGAGCCTATTTGCCGAGCGTGTTTGTGGTAAACTGGATTTTTAACTTTAAACAATGGAAATTTATGAATCATTTAAGAAAGATAAGCAATTAAGTCTACTGATTTAACTATAGAATTGAATAATACACCATTAGTAATCACACTCTTGTTAATTTTGACTGTATAATTAAACTCTGAGGTATATTTAGCTGTCGCTGAGCTATAGACTTTCACACAGATTATAAATTTACAGGTATGAATTGATTTTGCAGCAGTGTAGAACCTGATGTAGGAAGTTGGAAATTTATGACGGAGTCTCTTTGATCTGGTTAAAAATCTAGAGCTAAAGCTGTTCACAGGAGACTCCCTTAAGATCTTACCCAGAGGTGGGCAAGTAGATTATTTCAGACAAACTGTTTTCTGGAAATGTTTGCTTTTCTCCGTTGTTTGTGAAGGGAGCCAAGGGTTGCGAGGTCAGACTTAGAAGTCTGTTGTTGGTTATTTTTAGAGTTAGGTCAAATGCAGAAGCAGCTGTAGCGTAACCATCACTGCCCTCATTTGGGATTTTCTGCATAATATGGTGGAGTGGGGTGGGTGTTGTGTTTGTGCTCTGGTCTGCACCGGGATGAAGTAGGTGCCTCAGCTGAAGGAGTGTTTTTGGCTCTTCAGTGTAAGCACAGGGTGAGTTTCATGCCGATGGCTAAGACTTGGTGCCCAGGTGAGGTGGGGCGACCCAGCAGCGTGCCAGCACAGCACTGAAAGCGCGTGGCTGGCCACGGGTGGGAGCAGCCAGGAGCTGCCTCTTCCACCTCAGCTGCACAGACGTTGGGCTTGGTTTAGAAGAACTTCAGCATGGCATTTGTGTGATGCCAGGCTGAGTAGCATAGGATGTGATACGGCTGGATTCATTGGTTTGTTGCTTCCCAACATTTTGGGCAGGGTGTGGGGAGCTGCGCCGTGGCCAGAGCCCTGAGCTGCCTCCATGCTCTCACGATTCATAATGTGCAGCAGCCGCTGCTTCGTAGTGCTCTGTGAGGACAGTCGTGGCAGTTGATTTACTGACATCAAAATACTTGGTCCTGTTCAATATCAATTAGTAATAAATTTGACGTTTTGGCAAGTGCCATAACAGGCTATCGACTGAATAACCTGTACCAGTTAACTGCTGACCGATTTCTTCCTTGCCTGGCTACCTTGCTAACCATGGACCCAGACCTCTCATCAGGCAGCGATATCTGTGTAAAGTCCTCGCCACGTCAGTGTTTGCTCTGGTACTAATTTTGATGACAGAATACAAAGAGTTGAAGTAATGCAGCCGTGGTTATCTTTACTTGTGAATGTGGATTTAGCTCTTGTGTGATTTCTTGTAACTTGGAGGGGAATTCACTCGTAGTAGCCCCTTCACCTACGCTTGTAATGTAGGCTGACATCAGTTGTAAAAATTCAGATGTCCCAGTGCTGAGACTGGTGACATCACATGGGAACAAGCAGTAGGAAGAGAGTAACTGGAACAAAGCAGCTGGCTGCATGGAAGTATTTAACACTGGAGTGCTTCAGCTTTTTGCTTTCACAGCTGAAGACAACCGGTTTTCAATGTTTTCCATCTTCTCAAAAGAAGCAACGTAAAGGCCTCTTATAGGAGTAATATAACATGCAGACTCCAGTCAGTGCTCTTGTGATTTTGGTTATTTCTTCTCCATACCTGGGCTTAACTGGTCTGCCACCCAGCTTGCAGTGCCTTTGGCATAGTGCTCCCAGGTGGAATATTCTGTCATGGGTGATTAACACCTCTCTTGTGCATTTGGGGATTTGAGAGACAGCATTTCTTGAAGTGCAAAGCTAAGGAGCTATGTGGGATGCATGATGCCTGCAAGTTTCCTGACCTCAGACCAAAGCTTGACTTGTTAGGACAAATGGGCTTTTGCTCCCGAGTCTGGTCTCTGAAAATGGCCTGTAGTAGTTGGGTAGGTTTTCTTTAAAAGAAAAGGAAAAAAAAAAGTGTGTGTCTAAATCTAGATAGATGGGAGCTCTACATTTCTCTTTCTTTCATGCACTTGTCACACTTGCAACAATTTTCAATTCAGGAGTTTCTGCCATCCATGTGCTTGATAGCCCTTCTGTTAGACAGACTCTTCTTCCCTGAATTTGTCTTAAGAGCTTTAGAGTTGCTGCACAGAGGTGAAGAAATTACTTAATTACTTTCTGAAGTAAGACCCAGAGCTCTGATATGTTGGCTGCCAAGTCTTGGGAAGGATAGCAAGTACTGTCCCCTCTTTGCTTGTCCAGTCTCTACTACCTATTTTTTTGACCTGCAAAGGCTAATAGTTATACAGGCACTCTGTGCCATGTGTTGTTGTGTGTGTTTTTTCAGCTGCCAACTTGTTGATAGAAATTCATATTTATTGCCATAGAATTATCTCAGCTTAGACTGAGAGAAATTGGATCAGTCACTGCCTAGAAAACAGCTGTCTGTTTTCATGTTGAAGGTGTGTGGATGTTTAGTGCTCTCATCACCCACTTGAGCAATTTGCTCACCAAAACAACTGCATCCTGTCAGCGTGTTCAGCCAGCCAGGAGAAGAAGCAGCAGCCACAGAGACTGCTTTTGGGATGCAGAGCGATGCAAGTCAGTTACAGGCTCCTTTTCTGTCCAAGTGACTGCTGCTAACAGCATAATCGGCGTTAGTAGGTATGTTTGGAATAGCTGACATGGTGCAAAACATTGCATGGTTCTGCTGCTGGCTCTTTGTACCATCTCTTTTTAGCCAGAAATACCAGAATTCAAGCATCTGAAAGCCCATTCATTGCCCTGAAGGTAAAGAGCCACGTGTTAACATGGTGAACTCATTTTCCTTGTACAAGCTTTGAAGAAATAATCAGAGAATTTTAAGTTAAAACGAGCTTTACTGCATGCAGCAGTTGTCTCTTACTAAAGCCAAGGCCTTCACCGCTTGGAAGTCTGTGAGAGGTGCTGACTATTAATACATCCCTCCTCCAATTACTGTATTTAGTTCCTGAAATAATAAACTGTTAGCAGCTGGGAGGCAGTGCTTTCTGCAGAATCCATACTTTGTATTTAATTTTTTGAGCTTAGCCATTGTTGTTTTGAAGATAAAGGTTTTCAAATCCTGCAGTGCCGTGTCCTGGAAATACTGGTGGTCTCCTGTGCTTTTGCTGCTGCACAAAGCTTTAAGACAGCAAGAAAGATGGAACCGTCACACCTCTGATTTTATTGATGTGATTGTTGAATTGTATGAGTAGGGTTGATACTGAAAATATTACTGGCAGTGTGCATTAAAAAAGAGGAACAGGGTGGATGTGAGCAGAGGATTAGTACCGTACGTGAGAAATGTGCTCTTGTACTTGCCTCCATTGCCGAGCTGTTCTTATATTGTGTCTGACTGATTCATTGCTACGAACAAGGCTTCTCTGATAATTTTTTAGCATGCTTTCCCCTGCATACTTGTGTTTTTTCGTTTGTGAGTTCCTGGTGCACAGGAAGTATATAAAGTAACTCCAGTAAATGATTTCTTCTCCGTATATTGTGAAGAGCATCTAGTACAACTTTCTCTGCCAAACAGTACTTTAATGAAGGATAGAGCGAAATTGTGGCAATACCTTTATAATCACATTTTTGCAGAACTTCAACTAAACCATGTTCCTTCAGCAACATCATCTCTTACAGTGATAGCTGAGATGGTTGTATTTTTCCAGGAGAAACAGTGCATATAATGCTCCTCTAAATTAAACAATCATTTTTTAGCATCTATGTAGTCCATTGAAAATGGTGTCTTGCATTAAAAACAGACAACAACCAAAAAAAAAACCCACCACCACCTCTAAAAAAAACCTTGTTAACTTTGGAGAAGTGTTGTGTTCTGCTTGTTTTCTAAGTTAACCTGATCCTAATCTCTGCCAATCCGTATTATCGCCTTCTTTTTCTAAGAGGTTTCTCTTCTGGCAATCCATGCAAGCTTTAATTTGATGAGTACCATCACCTTAGAATTAATATTTATTGTATGTGAGTGGATCTGTAGCAATACATTGTCTCCATTACCTTGGGGTGCTCCAGTTAGGAGCGCAGCAGTCTGAGAGAACTCTCAGTTGAAAAGCTCCTGCTAATACCTTGCCGTTGCAGAATTATATCTAATAACCCCTTTCAGCTGCTAAAAGAAACCTTGTTACTGAAAGATAGCTTTTTGTGTGTGTCAGCCCAAGTGTATGATTTCATTTGCTTGACTTGTATTTTCACCTGTCAATGATTAAGATTTTTTTTTTCTCTGTTCTTTTTGACTGTGCCGTGACTCACGCATATTTCATGTGGTTGCTGATTATGAGACACAGAAGCCTGTTGCCTTGGTGGTTCAGTTTGCAGTTCCCTGACTTGGTGGAGTGCATCTGGAGTGCTTCAGGTGTGGGAGGTTTCTGCCTTGTTTTTACCTCCTTGTTCAGCTGAGCAGCTTCTTATGCTTCTTATATACCTCATATTCCTTTTATTCTTAAATACCTGCTTTCCTGAAATCTGTGCATTGGGCTCCGTGTCTAATTCAGTCTGTGATTGTATTATAATTAGTGGATGTGAGGTAGTTTGTGGTTGTTTTTTCTTTTTGACTGTTTTTCAAGAAGCATATCCCTCTGCATCCCAGTTTAGCAGTTAGTTGATGTGATTTATGGTGCGAATTTTTGTGAGTTTGTCTTCTCATTTTTGTCTGCGCTTCCTTAGTTGTCAGCTGGATAACTAATCACAGATTACACAGAATTCTTGGCTGCGGAGTCTTGCGTGAGCACAGTTTTTTATTTTTTTGTTTAACGTGGGGTAAGTTTCATTCTGTTCTGGTATTTGTTTTCTACTGGTTGAGTTCTTGCTGCAGAATGGAACAAACTCCAGTTGTTTCATCCCTTTGTTTTCTCTCTCCCATTAGACATAGTATTAAAAGACAAGTGCTTTTGTTGCAGTGGGCACTTGCTCTTTAGCGTGGAAAAACACTGTCCTGTAATTTAAAAAAAATAAAAATAAGGAAATTAAGTGCCTTCAGAGCTTCTGGAAAGCTCTTTTGGAAAAGACAAGGCATTCAGTGCTTGTAGAAAACCTTCTACAACACTGTCTTAAGATACTAAACATGATATCCACTGGTAACTAGGACACGTTTCCAAGTATGAAATTAAAGGTCGGTAGCTAGTTGCTTCGTGCACTGTAAGATCATAAACAAAATTAATCCATAACAGAAGATGTGTTTTTCAGCAATAAATTTGTGAATTAACAGTGTTATTTTACACAGAAATATTAACAGCACAAGGTTGATAATATTTAACTTACACATAATTGTGTGATTGCTTAATCCTTGCATGTTTCCACTGAGATCATATTTAAAATAAAACCTGTGAGGGAATTTTGAAAGGGTGAGGATATTACAAATGTTTTACTAGCTCTTTGTAATGAGTGAGATCACTGGGAGAACGGTTTCCTAAACGTTATAACTGAGGGCAAAATAGCAAGATAAACCTTACAGCTTCCAGTGTTGCTCTTTCTGCTGCTGGTTGAAGTTACAGACGTTCATGTTATCAGTCACTTCTTTAAAAATAAATTATGTTTTGGGAGTAGAGGGCAAGAGCAAGAAAATGGTGATGAAATGATACAAGTCCACCTGAATGCTTGTAGCTCAGCCCTAAGTGAGGGCACTTGCCCTTGCTGGATTTCCAGAAGTGTAATTGAAGAGGGAGAAGAGGCAGAGGAGACGTGTTTTCATAGACCTGCTCCTCTCCCACACTCAACACTTGCGACCCTGGGAAACAGCAAACAGAACTTTTTTTATTTCCTTAATTTTGTAACGGTGTCAAAGTGAACTTTGGAAGGCTGTAGGGAGTGTCCCTGCTGCTCTTCACGTTACTGACAACCGACGTACAGGCTCACATGGGTAAATACAGGGCTTCTCTTTCATGCTGACCAAATCCGGGAAATGCTGGCACCCAAGGTGAATTTCTTGCGAAGGGTGTGAAAGCCATGTTGTAACAGAAAAGGTTTTATTGCTGCAGCTGTTGCTGCGGTTGTGAGGTGAACGCTGTGGCAAGCACAGAGGTTTCGTGATGGATGTGCTTTGCTTTTGCTCTCCTCTCACTGCGCTGATTTGCAATGAAACGCCTGCAGAAAAAGAATCGCAGCACAGGCTGAACATCACAGTGGAAAGTGGGAAGCCTGACAAGGATTTGGCAAGAACCCGTGGCTACATTACATCCACTCCGTCCTGTCGTCCCCTTAAAACGCTTTGTTCCTCTGCACTGGAGATGATTTATGAGTTTTCCACCTACAGATTTTGTTCACTCATAATCTAACTGCCTGCTGCCTTCCCGGACAGCAGAGGCAGCTGCTCACTGCATGTCGACATGTTTCCGCTCTAGCAGAAGTGCAAGGGCAGCTCTTCCTCTGTGCCACTGGAGTTGGGTAATTTGTTTTTAACATACCCCCTTGGCTTGTTGCTGAAAGACAAAAAAAAAAAAAAAAAAAAAGCCCCAAACCTAAACCTGACATCAGCGATGAGAATGTGAAAACACCTAATTACTTTCCTGGATAAAAAAGACACAATAAAACCTTTTAATGTCCTGGATATTCCACTTCTAGAGAAGCTTCATCTTGATACATGTTTTTTTCATAGAAACTCTCACCATCTATGCTTGTATTTCATTTGACTTTGTGATGAGTACTAATGTTTTGCACGATGTCTGAGTGAGGGAGGGGGTTGGAGATAATTTCTTCCAGCACCCGTTCCCTTGAGAGCTGTGCTCGTGGTGCCCTTGCTGCTCCCCAGCACCACCTCAATCCAATGCCAGCAGTGTGGGGACCGGTGCGGCTGGCACCCACACGAGGGGTTGCAGCCTGCCACAGCGGGCTTCCTCGCCGGGTTGCGCTGCCCAGGGCACACAAGGCCGTAAAATCTTGGGAGGGGAGTTTAATAAATGGTTGCTCTCTTTTGATGTTGCCTGGCATTGATTTCTGTCCTTCTGCAACTGGGGCAGTGAAGTTTTGCTGCCGTGGAGCAACTGGTTTTGAATTCTTCGTAAGCATGTTAATGTTTGAAGAACCTCAGATGTTTCTGACATTTTGTTAATGTGTAAAATAATGCTTTGAAAAATAGAATTGGTTTGGATGAAGGTTTCCGGTATTTATTTTTTCAGTTTGAGCTATATATTTCCACAACCAAATGTTCCCAGTGTTTTAGCTTGGCAGAAACATTAGCTTTATCAAGGCTTTAAATGATTTAGGAGTTAATCATCATAAGAATTTCCCTGTGGCATGGATAAAAGACTGCATTTTTCTAACTTTTTAAGCAAATTCAAACTTGCTAAAGCTCTGAACTTTCTGTTGCTGTTTTTTATTAATTAATCTTTTTAGTTAATGCTGGTTTTATTGATTGCTACAATTTTTATTCATTGTGTTGTGAGGATTGTTTGATTATAAAAACTGCTGTATCATTATGTGGATCATATCTACAAATGTAGATGTCCCTCAGTTCTGTTTTGCAGAAGCCTCGTAACAAGAATGCAATCTGGAAAACTGTCTTAAATCATACAATTTTTGATTTTTCTAATAAATCTTGTAGCTGCAGGTTAGTTATCAGCAGGCTTAGACCCATTCTGGACTGTTGTACATGGTTGTCTGATGGTAATGATTTCTGGCACGTCCCACTTGAGTCAGCCCAGCTTCGCTTGTGAGACACCTGCTTATAAAATACCAGATATTTGGGTGTGCAGTTTGAACACACGAATTTTCTACGGAAGATTTTCTAGATCCAAAAGAGAGAATCAACAGTGAAATGGCTGTTGCTCTGCCTCTCCCATTTTCCCTAGAAGAGTGGGGTCTGTGAAAGAAGCATGCTAAGGAGCTGTCACTGCCATATCTCTTGGTCTGTTTCCTGCTGGCAATTCACACAAATCCTGGAGGGTGGTGGACTTGAAGATGTAGGGATGACTCTTGTTTGGGGTTTTCTTTTTGAGGATATTTCCTCCCTACCCTTAGCCATCCTCTGAAACCACATGACTTACCTAGCTGGTGTTCCAAACCTTGCCTTTGGCTTTGAGCTAGTCTGTAACTTTCAAAAAGGAAAGTGTATGTAATAGCTCAAGGTTTTTATGATTTTAAGGTTTGATAACTACATGACACAAGGCAGGCTTAATGTGGTGCAATCAAACGTTCTGTGCAAATTTGTATGCTGTCATGTTGAACTTGCAGCCTTCAGCCATCAGTTCTGTGCTGACTTAGATTTTTTTTCCTTGCATTCACTTCTGTAAACATCTGGTATGGTAGCAAAAGCACTTCAAAAACTCATTTGCAATACCTGGTGTCATTTGTAGTAGAGAGAAGCCCCGTGGAAAGGACAAGACCTATGAGCAGGAGCTGAGGTCCCTTGGTTTGTTCAGCCCAGAGCAGGGCGGGCTGAGGGGAGGCCTCATGGCGGCCTGCAGCTCCCTCACGAGGGGAGCGGAGGGGCAGGCGCTGAGCTCTGCTCTCTGGGGACAGCGACAGGACCCGAGGGAACGGCATGGGGCTGGGACAGGGGAGGGTCAGGCTGGGGGTTAGGGAAAGGTTCTGCACCCAGAGGGTGGCCGGGCACTGGGACAGGCTCCCTAAGGCAGTTGTCACGGTACCAAGCCTGCTGGAGTACAGGATGCATTTGGACAATGCTCTCAGGTATTTGGTTTGGTTTTGGGTGGTCCTCTGTGGAGCCAGGAGCTGGACTTGATGATCGTTGCGGGTCTCATTCAACTCAGGATATTCTATGGTTCTACAAATCACTGAGATAGTTTTGCTCAGGCTTGTGCTTCTGCAGTCTCCTGATGACAGCGCCTTTGCTCCCGCTGGGCCAGTGCTTTAGGGAGTGCCTTATAAAGCCTGGCCCTCACTCGAGCAGATTAGAGCACGATGTATTTAAAGCTAAATATAGAAGAAGGCAGATCCTGTGTTCCTAGTAATTAACTGTTCAAGAGTCTCTTCTGTTGCACTGAACCTCTAGTCATTAAATCTGCCACAAGTTGCAAGTCTTTAACTTTTTTTTTCGCGTTCCCAGCTGTCTTAAAGGGCGTAATTTATATTCACAGGAAACTTTTAAAATCCAGTAGACAACCTTAAGGTGCATGCAGCTCTTCTAGCAGTTTAAAAATACACTGTGTCAAAGGAAAGAAATCTAGTGCTAGAAGTTGAGCATATGCATTTCTAACTTTTACAGCAAGTGGAAAAACATACTGGTAGTGCTAGGACGAGGTCAAATGCCTTTGTTCATTTCTTTGCCCCCAAAGCTTCTATTTTTTTCATAAAGGGAGTAAGCAGTGTTGATAATAGCCCAATGGCACATTTATGCTCTGTAAGAACTGAGACAGGAGGATTAGTTCTTACCTGTGGCGTGGCTTGCATGATATTTTACAGACCCCATGCCCGTGGGGTTTGAATCTATTGAAACTAACAGTTGCGGTCCCAGAGCAAGGGATGAGGCATCACAGGCAAAGCATTAAAAAAAAATAAAATAAAAATATTGGAGAATATTATACCTTGCAGTGTCTTTTACAAATAAGAGATGACGACAAAGATAAAGCGTATAAATACATCACACCTAGCCTGGCAGTGGCTGGAGGCTGGGCTGTTGCTCAGCGCAGCTGGCTGCTGGATCACCTGCCTAAGGGACTTGAAAAGCACCTCCTGTTTCTTGGTCGCTGAGACAGCTACATGGGGGAAAGAGATGTCTGAGCTCTGTGTGAAGAGAAGCTCGGATCCTAGAGCATTTTTGAAAGATCCTGTGGTATCATGGTTTGCCATTTTAACTCTCCTTGCAGATGTGTGAAATCACTTTCCAGAAGGCTATTTAGTGTTGCGGTTGTTTTGAAATGCTCTTTGTCTGTTAAAGCAGTGGCTTTAAATCGTGGTTATGAATGTCGGCCTCTCAGTTTAACTCTTGATTTTTATTTTTTATGACTTGCAAGAAACAAAACCAACCTGGACTGTGAACTTGACTTGGCACTTCCCAATGCGTGCTGGCATTTTCTGACTGTTAATAAATCGTAGACCTAGACTAGAAAGCAGCGGTTTGCCAAGTTACACATTTGAAATACTGCTAAAGCGTCCAGCTAGTGACATTGCAACTAGATGGTGAATGGGAACGCGTTATACAGTTAGAGCACTGTTAACAGAGTTAAGTAAGCTTTCAGGGTAGAGAGACCATTGCTTACATAATACGATGTGATTGATGGCGTCTTTCTAGCCACAGAGCTTGAGTTTCTCTTTCTTCACGCTAGGAAGAAGTGTTGGCAAAAGTACGTACTTGTAAACCGGGCCTGCAGCAGCATGAGCTTCCTGTAGTAAAATTTTAATTGAATGAGTCCATGATGAAGAAATAGTACAAATTTATGTAAAACTAAACTTCTTTGGCGAACAGATCCAAAGGACAAAGCTTCTTGTACGGTAAAGCTCAGTCCTGGATGAGCAAACCATCAGTAAGGCTGACCTTAAGGCCCTCAGGGGGTGAAGCAGGTGGCTGGTAGGTCCCAGCAGTGACACCTCTGGTGGAGCAGGACCAGGACAGCGGTGACAATTGCGACATGCAGCAGAGCTTTGCTGTATGCGTGGTTATTTGCATCCAGCTGTCATGTTGGCTGCTCCTTGTGCAAGCTGTGTCTTGAGCGATTGAGACAACTATATCCGTAGCTGAAATATATATATATGTGTGTATATATATATATATTTGTTGTTGTTGTCGTTAGATAAAATGGTGTTAACTTATCTGGTTCCCAAATATTTTAACGCAGTATGATGAGATCTGCAATTAAGGTCTGAAGTAATAAGCCCAATATTTTTCACCGTTCTTGTTACATGATTTGCCGTATAGGTCCTTACCTATGTATTTGTACACAAAAATGATGGGTGGAAAAGTCGGTTATCTTTTATTATATTCACAACAAGCACATGATAGCGTTTTAGGAAATGAAAGTTCATCAATGCATCTTCAGCTTGGAAGAAATGTTTGGGAGAGAACTGATGGTTAAGGCGTTATTTCTCCAGCAGAACAACGTGTAGCCCTGAGACTCCAGCAGCCCAGCGCGCTCTCTGGGCTGGTTGGGTGGGCTGCGCTGTTGTAACCCTGCCCTGGCAGTACAGACAGAGGCTCCTTCCTTTTTCTGCTTGGCTTTGAACCCTGTCTTGTGTGGGGACAAGTGGCTTTTCTGTCCGTTTCTTGTATTTATGGATGACAAGCAAATGAAGATGGAGGCAGCAGGGGGACAGGAGCAGTAGTTTGCTTTTGCCTGCTGTCCAGCTAAGGTATGAGAGAAGTACATCTCATCAAAGTTATTATTGGCTTGTAATGCTCTTAATCTTCAAAATAATGTGCATTATTCTTTGAGTATACATCAAGAGTTTCCTTTCCCTTTTCCACACCAGTATTTTGCTGTGTTGAATGTTTGTTTTGCCTTTAGGTTAAAATGTTGTCTGTGAATGTAATAGTGAAAACCTTTTTTTCTTTTTTTTTTTTTTTCCTCCAGAAATTTTATGAATAAGAATCAGAAGCCGGTGCTAACAGGCCAGCGGTTCAAAACTAGGAAGAGGGGTAGGTTAAGCTACATGTTTTTATTTTTCTCTTTGTGAAAACTACTAGAAATGGAATAACTGATGTTTAATAGATTAAAGTTTTTCTCTTAGCCATATTAAGAATAAAAATGGTATTTGTTACTGAGCTATAAAGATTCTGTTATTTTCGCTATATATTTAGGACGTTATTGTTACTTAGTTTGGTTTTACTTGCTAGTAATTCTTAAAAAAACCTTAGTTAAAGAATTACATTTGGAATGAATTTCTACTGCATTTATATATCAGGAAGAAAACTTACGGAATGTTTGCCTCAGATATTTCTTAAGGTGCCCCTTCTGACTAAGAAAGCAAACTATGAGCTTTTATTTAAAGTTTGCATAAAAAAAAATGTGGATTTTTTGTTTTTATTTCTTTGACTCAAGTCAATGCCAACTCTATAAATGAACCTTTTACTTCTAAAAAGGAATTCTCTCACCTTGCTTCTCTATGAGACAGTCAGATCATCTCATTGGACATGCTTTCTTGAAGAGCAGAGGTCAGAAAGCTCCCTTAGAAAAATAACAAAACCACAAGCAACCAAAACTCCCACAAATATTTTTCTCCTCTGTTGATGTAGTTTGTTTGCTTCCTGTTGTTAAAATGAAACACTTAATTGCCGTGGCATAAATGCCCTATTTGTAATAGTGATAATAGTGATTCTGATTTTCTACAAACATGACCAACAGTCTGTTTTTTTATATACTCTATCAATTTTTAATGAGGGCAGCTGGTGCTGATTGTAGTGATCATCCAAGTACTCTGTATAGCAAGTGTCATTCTGACATGCTTGTTCATATAGAGTTCATTTGTCACAATTTAGGTGTTTGAGACAAATGAAAGCCGAGCACTTTGATGCAGAGAGCAAAAATATTGATAATATATTGATCTACTCAAAATATTGATAATACAGTAATTGATGATCTTTTTCAGAAGATGTCTGGTTTGTGAAAAGACAACCTTGACATCTTGCTGTTACAATACCGGATTATTTTGGCATGCACAGATGGAGTTTCTATCTGTCACGTTAACAGATTTTTCCCATCTTGACTTTCCTGCTTCTCGTTAGAAGCTAACACCTGGTCTGAGCTTGTTATGACAGATAATGTGAATACGAGCATTTTCTCAGTATGGATGAGAGAAACAAAAAGAGTTTGTAGTCTTTCTCAGAAAATCACTGATTCTACCACGAATCTGAAGAGCTGAGTGAATGTATTAAGATCTGTGAAAGTCGCAGAAAGAGAACTGTGAAATATTTTTTGTAGTTCTGTTTAAATATGATTCCAGCTTTCTTTCATCTTTCCTCCCTTGCACACATTGCATCCTCTGTTATTTTGACTGTCACAGTTCATACAAGTGAAGGGGATCTCTGAAGTTGAAAACGTCCTTCCTATGATGCACATACAATGTTTATAGGTAGAACTAATTTGAAAAAGAAACCTTTAGTGCTTGCAAATAAATGTCACAGGGCTACAGTAGTTAGTGGGATTAACTTTCTGTCAGCATGGTTCAGAACAGCATTAACCAGCAACAGCATAGTTGTAGCTGGAGGGGTGGAATTAGCAGTCCCTGAAAAATACCTGTCAGATCAACCAGTAATGGCAATCCAAGATATGCATACTGCTGGATTGATTAAATGTATTGTTTGGTCCAGGTTAGTCAGTTACGGTAGTTATTTGCCATATTTGTCTCAGACTGTTCTTTCTTTTGTAAGAGCTTTCTTTTCAGTTTGTGTTTTGCATTGTATTTAGCATAATGAGGTCCTAACACTGATTTGGTCTTTGAATTCTGTTATAATACAAGTAATAATACAAGTAAATAAAGAGTTTGTATTTGTAATTCTGTGTGCCTATCTATTAAATTTCTGTTACAGTGATTAGAAGTGGCAGTAGATACTGGGTGACTGCATGGAAGAAGGAAAAGACTTGGAGCAGGGGTTGGAAGATTAGGGGGGCTGTTTGTTTTTCATTTTATTTTAAAAGATTACTTAATAGAACTGGGGATGTTAAACACCTTTACTATAGAATTTGTAACATGCAAACACTTCTTTGTGTCTAAAGTGTAAGCAACGTCTTCAAAAATGGTGACATCCTGGTTGCCTTAATATTCAAGGCTCCTGCTTTGAAAAACCTGTAGATACCTGTTTTCTTTCTAAAGGCAGAGGAGTAGAAATGACTTCTAGCATGTTTATTCCTCTGCATGTATATACATTTCATTTTGTATCATGGCAGTGTTGCAGACTGTGTCTTGGTCTTAGACTAGAAGATACTATAGTTGTTTCTATCCTGACTTCCAGCATCTCAAGGAGTCATTAAATTGTACCCAGATATGACTGAGCGCAGTGAGTGTGGTTTGACCATGGCATTTCAGAGACTACTCTGTGTGCAACAGGCAGGTCATTAGGAGGGGCTGAAATGCACAGGGGGGAGCTGGTTGAGTGAGAGCTGATACTTCTTGACAGTTGATTTGTGTCTCAGGATACTGTTTTTCCCCTTCTACAGCTCCTGCTAAGAGCACTGCCACCTGAGGAGCCAGCAAGGTGTGATGCAGCAGTCAGGCATTTAATGAAAATACTTGTTCGTATGAATTCTGTCACTGATCAGCTAGCTGCAAATGTGGCCAGTTTCTGAGCTTTCAGAAAGCAGAAAGGGAAAAAGACGATGTTGTTTTTTCCAATAAAGTTTGAAAGTGTTTTTAGTGACTAAAATATGTTGAAAGGAGAGCCATGATCTGAAGAAGGAACTTGTGAATCCCCCTCCTTCCAGTTCTATTAGTTGACCTAATAAAAGGTGTAAACCTTGCCTCCAGCGTATGTAGTGGCAGGCATTAAAATCAGTTTAAAAGATTTGAAGGAAGAAACCTGATGTTGTAAAAGGAAAGAACCTCTAGGGCAAGGAGGCAGCTCACAGTTCCATGTCAGGCTTTTGGCAATCTGGGTAAATAGTTTGGTTAGTTCCAAATAAAAAGTAAATGACATCTTAAAAAGAAACTAAGCAGAGCAAACAATGCATATTTACCTTCTTTCATGAAGAAAATTATTTAATAATGACAATATTAACACCTTTATATTAACGTGAAGTCAGAAGAGGTGCCAAACAGGGCAGCTCGCTTTTCTTCCACAGAAATACAGTTGTGGGCCTTCTCTTGAAAAGATAAAATTGATTCTTATGGAGGGAGGTACAAATGTACTTCGTGATTTCCTTACAAGCAAAAGAAAGGAAATAAGGATCTAGGAACATGATGAAAATGAAAAGCTGTGTGTAGTGCTGCTGCATTGGAAATTGCATGCATCACATCTGCGAGCTACACCTGCCTCCATTAGCCTGTGATTGAAACTGTGCTTGTTCAGTAATTATGTACTTGACAGCTCAACATACTGTCACCACTTCTTGATGATGGCTTCTTACTCACCCTGCTGTACGACATCAGCATATTCCTCCCCAGTACGTTAGTTCGGTAGGAAATGTTTAAAATAAAATTATAAATCATTTTTCATGCAGTGAGTTCACCACCTCTTCCTGCATAAATTTTTAGGTTATGATAGACAAGAAAATAGTAGGGTGCTCCAAATGACACGAGGACTTCTGGGGCAGGAGAAGAATCCGTTTAAAATAGCTAAGAAATATTAATCGTGGTGTTTGTGTTTGTACTGAGGACTGTATACCCATGCTACCAAGCACATAACACCTTGAAGTTTAAACATGAATATCACAGGATTGTAGGGGTTGGAAAGGACCTCTGGAGATCATCAAGTCCAACCCCCTGCTAAAAGCAGGTTCCCTACAGCACATTGAGCAGGAGAGTGTCCAGGTGGGTCTTGAACATCTCCAGAGAAGGATGCTCCACAACCTTTTTGGGCAGCCTGTTCCAGCGCTGTCACCCTCACTGTAAAGAAGAAAAATCTTAAATTTTAGACAAAATACAGTGAAAAAGGAAAAATAAGATTTTTTTATTATTATTATATTTATTTTTTACTTCAATCTTACTTTTTTTTACTTCTTTCTTACTTTAAGACAGAAGTCTGTCATCTTTCTGGTTACTGAGTTACCACGCTTTTTTTTTTTTTTTCCATGTAAATAGTGCATACTTATGTGGTATTTAAGAGAATAATTATTCTTAGGTATTTATTTATGGGTGGAGCTGTGTTTCTTGTGCACAAGTCAGACTGGCTGAAGTACATATGCCAAATTACTTGCATTTAAGCAAAAGGCTTGCTCGTTTGTGGGTTGGTTGGCTTTTTGCTTTAGTGCTTCAAGACAGAAGTGAGCTGCACCTGAGTATGTGGTAAGCAGTCTGATAGCTCAGGTGGGATTCTGGTGGTGTTTTTCTGTAGGCATGTCCTTCTGTTTCCCTGCTGGACCCTCTGTAGTTTGCCCACCGTGGGCTACCCCCCGTGGCAGCTACGTGAGGCAGTTGCTCGGTGGGGTTGAGTAGGCCTCAGCTCTTCCATTTGGAGGATGGGGCTGCAAGCCACTTGGAGGTAGGAAATAGAGTCAACAAGCCACTAAAAGCTGGGCATAGCAGCAGGGAATTGTTGAAAATTAGGTGATTAGATTAGAAGGGATGTGTTGAAGGAGAGGGAGAACGTCCAGGTGATGTGCTGGAGGTGGTAGAACAAGTCAACCGCAAGGGCATGCGGGGAAACAAGGAGAGCTATAAATGTTTCAGTACTGTAAGTGTTAAAGCTGATAAGAGTGGGCATTTAGCTAAAAGTTACTTAATTGCCGGAAGGCAGGAGGAAGAAAGGCAATTAGGATCCAAGGTCTTTTGGAGTTGCTTTTGACTTGTGTTTGGGGTAGCATTGCTTTTTCTGTGCTGCAAGTCCCAGAGAAAGGAAACCTGCAGCCAGAGGATGGGTAACGTAGAGAACCTCCTCTCCCGAAAGCCTGCCACAGCTGCACCTGGCACCTTTCAGACTACAGCAGTGCATGCTTATTTAGACGGGAATTTTACCAATTGTCATTTGCATTAGTAACTAAAATCTCTGGATTTGTCTTCGGGTTATGGTGTGTGCAGGTTTGTTGGTTTTTTTGTGTTTTTTTTTTTAAAGATTTTTTTTTTTTTTATCAACACTTAAGTTAGCAAGTGGTAAGAAAGTAGGTTCTCTTTTTTTTCTTTGGAGTGTCATAGAACTGTTCCCAGATGTGTTTCTGAAGTTCAAAGTTATTTAGATGGTAACAAGCACTTCACCTGTGCCCTTGTGTAAAGTCAGGACTTGTACAAAGCAAGTTATAAGGTATTAGCTGTCTGCAAGAAAAAGCAGCAGGAGGCATGTGTAAAACCTGCCTAGATTTATCTGGAGTTTGTGGCTGTGTCTGTTGTGACTAATGGCCTTGGCATAAGGATGTGTTTGTGTGGGGGTCAGACTGTATCCTAATTTAGTTCAACCAGGGACAGCTGTAGAAAATGTGGTGTTAGTGCCGCATTTCTGCATTCTTAGTGCTGCTCAGGTCTGTAAATGAAAGATAAATTTTTGGTTACACCATATTGCAGAGTACTAAATGTTTACAGAAAAGCTATTTTTATGAATACCTTGATCTTTTTTCCTGAAGGCTTGTCTCTTTGAAAACATTTCAGATATGCAACCATAATTATTTAAAGAAAAATATTAAGAAGTGGAAAATGAAGTACTCGTACAGTGAGATTATTTACACAAAACTGTCATACCCTTTATCCTGCTATCATTTAAAAATACATAGTGGTATGCACATTCTGTAATATTTTCAACAAGTGAAGAGGATGAAATTTGAAAGCAATTTCAGTGTTTGTCTCCCCTTTTATTTATTTATCTCTGTTTGTATGTGTCTTGGTATCTGGGGGGAATGAAGAGGAGAGGGAAGTGAGGGTAAACACAGCAAAATTTCCGGAGGCCATGAAAGCCAGCCAGACTTCTGTACAGTGCGTTGACCAGAATGGGAAGAATATGTTTAGGTGCCATGGTCATTTGAATTGTTGGTGGATACAGGATTTTAAAACTGTCCGCCTCTCTTTTTTCTTCTTCCTGTCTCTTCCAGATGAAAAAGAGAAATTTGAACCCACCGTCTTCAGGGATACTATTGTCCAAGGCCTCAATGAAGCTGGGAATGACTTGGAGGCTATAGCCAAGTTTCTGGATGCAACGGGCTCACGGCTTGATTATCGCCGCTATGCTGACACACTCTTTGATATTTTGGTAGCTGGCAGCATGCTAGGTAAGTTGCAGTGTACCCAATGCAAAATTTTGAGGATTAGCCTTGCTTCTTTTAAGATGCTGTCTTCCTTTACAAAGTGGAAATTATAAACTGTATTTCAATTGCACTTATCTAGCTACTTTATGGATCCAGTATCATAGAATATTTTATTGTTTGTAGTGACACAATACCTAGGGACTTAACCTTGGCATTCTGTAAATACAACAAAAAACTGGTACTGTTCTGAGAAGCCCTCAATCAGAGTTGAAACAGCATACAAATGCAATAGCAAGCAAAGAAAGACACTAAGTAGGGGAAACTGGAACTTACTAGCCTGAAGAGTTGTCATACAGCCCTCCAGGTTATTAGCTGTTGCAAAGCTTTCTTCATAGACCTTGCAACACAGGCTATCTGAAAGAACTGAAGGACAATGAGGAGTGCTTTATGGATGTTTATGGGGAGTTTCCCCCCGGGTGTTAGTGGCAGCATGGGAGAAGACCCCTTTTGCCTTCCTCTGTGTTTTGAGTAAGTGGGCTCTTTTTCTAGTTACGTTAGTTTGATTCCTGCTTCCTGCTCTTTGGTAAGAAGAAAAGATATTTTTGTAAGTCTTAAGGTAACGCAGGAAACAAAAGCCGGTGGAAGTTCTATTTAAAAAAAAAAACACACAAAACTCTGAACAAAGTAAGCCGGGAGAAGTCTTTTGTGTCAGTGTTTTGAATGTTTGCATGGGGTTGGGAGGATGTTCTGAATCCTCAAATTAGTAACAGAGCACTAATACTTTTATCTTTGGAAATGATTTACATTATTGTGGTGTTTAAAGTAGTAGTTAAAATAAACACAAGAGTTATGCTGCAACCCGTTCTTATTTGAACCCACTCCGTGCTCCCAAAAGCAGCTAAGATTCCTTAGTGTGACCTGATTGTCTTTGTCCTTCGAGGTTTGTGATCTCAGATGCAGTGTATCAGCCAGCTGTCCTTTATGATGGGTGCCACTACAGCTTCATAAAGTTTCCCCCTCTACACTCTTCTCTCCACTGCCCGTTTTCACTCCTGCCTCATACCTCAGCAGTACTAATGTAAGACTTACTAAATCTTACTGTGTTTTTCTTTTGTTTGTTTTAGCTCCTGGAGGCACACGCATAGACGACAATGACAAGACCAAGATGACCAACCACTGTGTATTTTTTGCAGAAGAAGATCATGATGCCATCCGAAATTATGCTCAGGTCAGGATAATAAAGGGATGGTTGTTTTCCATTTATGAATCAAAAAGGATTATAGTAGAACACTTGTAGGCTGCCTAGAGTGCAACTGGCTAATTGTAGGGTAATTGAAAAATAGTTAACCAGGAAGCTGCCCTAACTAATAAATTTTAGGTAACAAAATAAGGTGTCTATGATTATCTGATCACAGCTGTCAACCCTTTCTTTTATAGAAAGCAGTCTTACTTTTTTCAGTCTACACTTGGGTTCAGTATATTTTTAGACACCATCCCTATTATTTCTGTTGGCCTTTCCTATATGCAACCTTAAAGATTTGCATAAACATATTTTTAGAAACATTTGAAGGATGTTGCACAAGAAGGATGTCAATCTGTTAGATTGGGTCCAGAGGAGGGCCACAAAGTTAATCAGAGGGCTGGAGCACCTCTCCTATGAAGAAAGGCTGAGAGAGGTGGGGATGTTAAGCCTGAAAAAGAGAAGGCTCCAGGGGACCTCACTGGAGCTTTTCAATACTTAAAGGGGATCATAAAAAAATAAAAAAAATAAAAAAATAAAAAAGAGGGCGACTCTTTGCTCAGGCAGACAATGACAGGACAAGGGAGAATGGCTTTAAAGTAAAAGGAGATTTAGATCAGAGGTTAGGAGGAAATTCGTTACTCAGAGGGTGGTGAGGCACTGGAACAATGCCCCATCCCTGGAGGTGTTCAAGACCAAGTTGGACAAGGCCCTGGGCAACCTGATCTAGTGGGAGGTGTCCCTGCTCATGGCAGGGGGTTGGAACCAGGCAATCTTTAAGGTCCCTTCCAACCCGAGCCGTTCTGCGATTCTATGGTTCTGTGAATCGCAAAAAATATAAAGCTCAAGCCTCCAACCGTTGGTTGTTTAGCTAGTTAGGATTCAGACTCATAGTGAAGAAAAGCTCTTGAAGAGCTTTCATTTCTTCTACATATGCGCTGTACAGTTCCTTTTTACAAGAATAATATGGCTTGCACAAATACGTCTATGGGAAATGAACACAAGCGATGAAGCCAGAAACATTATTGAAGAGAAGCTAATGTTGCATAACTCCTTAACATAAGATAATTATTACATGAGAAAATATAGTAAGAATTCTAAGTTCTAAGTCACTATGCAATTCTGAATACATGGTAGGATTGCATAAAAAATGAAGCATCGTTGAAACTCACGTATGTAAAAAATATATTGTTAATTAAGTAATGTTCATCTTTTTAATTAACTGGTTATTACTGGTATGTTGAAGACTAAGTAAAAACTAGGTGATCCTGCTTGGCAGGGGGGTTGGACTAGACGATCTTCAGAGGTCCCTTCCAACCCTGCCCATTCTGTGATTCTGTGACTTATCAAAATACACATTTTATTTGGAAATATGAACAAAATTCTAGGTAACATTTTTTGTCTTTCATGTCTTACTTTATTAGACTTCTGTATGTCTTTGCCTTTCAGCATGGTCAGAACTTGTTAGTTCATTTCCATTTCACTTGTTCAGAGCTAAAATACTACCATTTAGGGTGCTTGAGTGTATTTTACGTTCTCTGAAAAATGAATTGAAACTTTCTTTTAACTTCATTTCCTCCTTTACGTCCCCCATCCAGCCTGATAATAATGTCATTTTTTTTCCCCATGTAAATCTTTTTGCCTGTGACAGCGAGTTATATGTTTGGTGTACTTTGTATATGTACTTTGTTCAGTAATAAGGGCAGTTCTTTGCTTATTTAATTTCTTATCTCTCACTTCTTCTATCAGAATGCAGTCTGCACCTGTGCTGCTTCTGCTTTCATAATCTGGGGTCACAAGGTGGGGAACAAATAGTGAAGACTAGAGATCAAGCATTTCCAAGAACATAGTTGTTGTAAAAGCTTTGTAAAATGTTCTTCCTCTTTCCCTGACAGCGGTGAGTCTTATTGTAAGCATTCGTGGTAGTGGATTTGATAAAGATCCTGCCTATACTGAAGGATGACCAGCAGTGCTACCTGACTGCCTCACTCCATTGATTTACACCTGACAGCTTCCCCAGACAGCTGCATTATCAAAGGAAGGGGGCAGAGTGCAAATTTCCTGTATCTGTTAACCTCTTCTTTCCCCTGCTTTTGATCTATGGATAGGGTGTAAAAGAGAGGGAGAATAAAATTTTGAGAAGTAGGAAAAAAATGAAAACTCTCAAACTGTAGTAAATTCACAGACTCAAACGTTGCTTTATAAATCAAGAATTGCGGAATTCATGGTTTCCAATTTTGAACAAGCTAATAGAGAAGGATGTTTCATAAGTCATGAGATGGACAGTATGTCAGATGATGGCAGAAATATACTGCTGGCTGCTTATTTCCTGGAAACAATGTCTTTATCGTTGTCTAAAGAAAAAACAGATAGCAGAACTTTAGTATGTAAGAAGCCACCTAGGCTTCCTACTTTTTCTTTCCTGTTGTGAAGACATTCAAATGAAAAAATAGTCTCATCATGGTTTAGCCATGGACATTCTTTTTGGATTCAGTAGCGTCGGTCTTGTTTCTCTTTGCCTTTTTTTGTAAAAGAAGATGGGTAAAATTTTTACTGTTTTTTTAAGTTAACCTATGTTTATCTTTAGGTCTTCAATAAACTTATCAGGAGATACAAATATCTGGAGAAAGCATTTGAAGATGAAATCAAAAAGGTAATGGTGGTGGTGGTATCCTTAAGGGTGGTTTTTTTTTTTTTTTTTTTTTTTTTACCCTATGTCTAATATAATTTTGTATGTAAGTGCTGCTCTGTTGTGTATTTTATTTAGCTCTCATGGAAAAGAGGATGGAATCTACAGTTGGCAGGGGTGGCAGCTTTAGTGTGCAACTTTAGCTCCGTGGGAATGTTGCTGGCAGCACTTGGTCTTGAGTAGTTCTGAATTAATGCTTCCTTTGGTTGCTTTGACCAAACTCACCTTCTTATTCTAGGCTTTTTCTGTACAGGATTTCTGTGTGATTTGGGTTATAGTTCTTAGAGAAAAGTTTACTGTCCTGCTAATAGAACAGTTTTTTGTGTGTTTTTTTTAATATATTTTGTGGTGTTTTTTTTTTCGACATAGAATAAATGCAAATGTGCTGTGCAAAACAGCACTTGATTTATGAGTAGTAAATTGCTCCTGTGTTGCCGAATGAGTCCTAACCACAAGTTTTAGTATTTGAGGCCACAGATATGTGCAAGAAAAGTCATCACCACACTGATGGAGATTTCAGGATTTGCCTGTTAGATTCCAATAGATGTGGATACTGTTTTGTGGTATTGAGTTCTACCGATGTCTCTCCTGTCTCCTGATAAATTTCTGGAAGAAATATGTGAGTTTTTGAGCTCCTGGTAGCAGATGTAAACACCTTTTTCTTTTCTAAATGGCCTGAATAAATGATAAACTCTGTGCTGTGCTGTAAGTTAACAGGCCTGCGGGTATTGGCAGAACCTGTCCTGTGACTAAACGTCATACGCGTTAAAAGGAAAAATGTATTTTCATGTCATCTGAGCATTAGAACGACTGCTGCGGGGGTCAAGTGAGGATAAGTCTGGAGTGTGATGCCTCACCACCACCTCCTGTGGCTAAATTAATTTGGCACTTATTTTTGTACATTCTTGTTCACATTGGAAATTATTTTTGCACTTGTGGCCAGCATGCCTATTAACTGATTCTGATTGCTCAATACATCATTCTAAAGACCTAAATTTACCTCTCTCCCCACACAAATCTAATGTTCTTGCTCTTAATTACTATAATCATTGACATGAGAAACGCTGACTCATAGCATTCAAGTTTCAGAGAGTGTTCAGCATATTAAGCAAATGCCATGTCAATCCAAACCGCCTCCTCTCTCTCTTGTAACTTGCTTTTGAATCCTTTAAGTTTTTAAGAATTCACTTTTCACAGTAGTGACTGGATAAGACCATGGTCAGTATATAATAATTCGACTCTTCAGCTGAGGAACAAATGCCTTTAATCTGAAGATTAACCATTTGCTAGCTTGAGACAAAGCAGTAATTTGAGGTACAGTTTGGCTGGAGTCCTGAAATCTTGTTTAAAGCTGTTGGGAGCATCCTGGCTACGGCACCATGGGGCTCATAGTGAGCTTGTTCAGCTTGCAGATCACAAATTTCAACTTTATGTACATACTTTTTGCATGGTTTTCAGCATCCAATCACACACATCTTGTGTGACAAATTGCAGGAGTAGGTTTGCACACTGGTCATAGGTTGGAATTAATTTTTCCACCCGCCCTTCCATTGCCACCCTTAGCTCTGTGCTCTTGTGTAAGTCTTGGTGTGGCTCCTGAGGACCTGGACTTTAAGCATGGGTGCCAGATGCATTCTCTTTGTCAGTATACACAGTTTATTTGCCAGTGCTGTGGAGGCAGTAGGGAAGAGTCCTTTAATACCCCGTATTGCAGAATTAAAAACTGGGAAGGTTGTTGCCCAGATTTGGGCTTATGTTTTGCATGTGCACTGTCATTGCCTTAAACACTTGAGGACTCTCTGTGTTGCCTTCTGCTCGTCCTCTGTTTTTGTGAACCCATACTTCAGGTGTCTGACTTCTGACAACGCTACTGGATTTTTACTTACTTAATGCTTTAATCAATGTGGGTAGTAATGTGTATGAGAGTAGCAGCCTGTAAAGAAGAGTCACATGATAGATGCATTAATATTTCTAGATGATGTTTCTGCAGGAGTCAGTAGTTCAAAGGTTACTACAGTTTGGCAGCAGTTAGAAAAGAGTGACTCCTAAATGTTTCACTCTTTTTTTTTTTTTTTTTTGGCAGTTTCATTAGGCAGTTAAAGTACTTGGAGGGAAAACCAGCTCTTCTCACAGAAGTCACGCTTTCAAAAAACAAAGCAAAACAACACAAGGCAATACCAGCAGTTTCATTGTAATGAAGCAGATGGTGTCAGTGGGACTTCTTTTTCAAGAGAGTTTGTCTTAGATGGCAGTATTCGTACAAGTATTTGCTTTATGTCTTCTAGTTCATAATTTTATCTTTAGGATGTTGTTATTTCCCAGCACCCTTCCCTTTTGCTGAAAAGCTTCTAGCTTTAAACTATTTTTTCTTAATTCTTATCCCTCAAAATTGTGAATTATTCTTTCTTCCAATGGCATAAGTAAACTGTACATCTGAATTTCTACATCTTAATTATCTTGTGCAAGCAGTTTCAACAGAAGGCGAAGATGTTTAAGTGCATTTCTCACCTGGTGATTTTTAATATGGTCAGCTTAAATTCATATGAGTACTGCCCAGTGTTCCTGTATAGACCTGTGACAATGTTTTGCAATAACTTACGTAAAACTCTCAGTTCCAAATTTGTGTTCATCTTATGTAAGTATTTCTGCTTAGGTCAGTCGATTAAGTATGCAGTGTTACTAGCTGTCTGTATCCTAAATGTCTGAATAATATTTTGAGACCAAATATGACAATTCAAAACGGTGACAATTCAGTGCTGCCTACAGTCGCAACAGATTATCAAATACAAAAGCAACAGGCTACTTCAGATAGTGAAGATATAAAAAGACACCTTGCTCCCTGCGTGGATAGAATTCCTTAATTTTCACTATTAAGATCTCCAGATGGTAATAGAAGAGTAGAAACACTGTTTTATTTTATTTTTTACATGCATGTCTTTACTTGTGTATGTATTATATACCTAGAACTTGTGACTGAAAGACTTTTTCGTAGAAGACGAAAATAGCACGGAACAGAACATTAGGTCTGGTCTTGTGCTTATTAGGCATTCTAAACTCCCACTAGAATAGGTGGGAGTTCTTATAACTATGCTAGAAATATAAAATTGTGGGCCAGAGTTGTGCATTTTATGCCTAGAATCAGTCTGTATTTGTAACAAAAGCAGTAATACCAGTGCTTGTCTAACAGCAGGGAAGAATCAGCTTGGAACTTTTTGTGGGTGTTTTCATACTGTTCTGAAATAACTTGGACATTTTGTGACTTCCCTGCAGAGGTTTGTAATAGTGATGGTAAAAGAAGAGCTCTTAAAGCAATCAGCAATAAAAATCAGAAACAACAGCACTGAACTGAACATTCTGTTCTTTTTGATGGTTTCTAAGGGGGGTTAATTAAAGGTTTTGATTCTTCCCATCACCCAGTCTCCTCCTAAATGACTTGAAAGTATAGAATAATATCCTAACAGCAGAAAATGGCATGTACTAGTTTGTTAGAGATGCTTTTTGCAAATCATAAAACAAATTATGCTATTTGCACCAGCAGTACTTTAAGCAGCGAGGGACATATAGACATATAGAGGGACATATAGCTAGTTCCTGCTCAAAAGATACGGCCATGGGTACAGCTCAAGAACATCATAGTTCAAATTCATTGAAAGAGACTTGCAAGAAGCATGTTTCAGCAAAAGGGGAAGAGGAGGAGGCTGTGAACTTCATAGGTGCATGATTTCAGACCTTCCAAAACATTTGAACAATTACAGATTTCTCAAAACTAGAGTTGATAAATGTTTGGATTCTTCTCTTAGGGTCCTTTTGCACCTTGGGTTGCATAACTCTCACTTTACAGCTGGATTTACTGGTGCTGTTGCTTTCATGACTGCAATCTGACATAAATGGGTACAACTCAACTCTGTTCATGGTCTGCTCATTACTGACAAAACCCAGTGCAGGTTAGGCCTTAGAAATAAGTCAAGACTTGGTCTATGGCATTCAAGTAGTCAACATGACCACTTTCTACTCAAAATCCGTATCTGTTGCTTGTCTGGGTGCAGAAGGAATGAGCATTAAGTAGGCTACACAAAAATGAAAAGCTGTTTCATCTTTATTAGCAATCTTGGTCTCAGTACTTACAGTAAAGAGCATAAGGTCTAATTCAAAGTTTTTTCTCATACAGACTTCCTTTTGGTACAATATTGTTGATTAAAGCTTGTGTAAGGAAAACTTAAAATCCCTAAGCTTCCAATCAGGCTTTACATTAGGTTTATATTGAAATTCTGTAAAAATGACTTTTGTCTTTACATTAAAGGTGGCACTGGAGTTATTTTACCTGCTCCATTGTATATGCCAGTTGCTACATTTGGAAATACAGCCTAACATTTGTCTCTCGTCTATGCATTTAGAAATAATAAATGCATTCATCTGCATCCCAAATTTTCATCCATTTTTTAGTTGAGTCACAGTTTGTTGAAATAAAATGACACCTTGAGATTTTATAGTTTGATATTTTTTCTTTTGAGCTAAAACTGCATATTGCAATCATTTGTCTGGAGCCCACTAAAAAGCCAAATGATATGTCTGTGGCTGAATCATTCAGGCTTGTGTAAGCTGTAATTTAAAGCTGATGTTATGTAAGTGCTACCGTATGAATGAAAAGAGCTTTTTTCTGGTTTTGTTTGCGGGTACAGATCAGAGGTATTCATAAAACTTTGCATGCCTTTTAATAACTTAATTTGTTATCTGGATTTTTTTTAAATGTTGTTACACTTAGAAATATTTACAGTTATTGGTAAGATTCTTGGATATCTTTGAGAAGAGCTCTCACTGTCCATGGGAACAAACAAGTACAGGGACGTATCTGGTGTCCTATCCCTTTGTATGTGTAGGTATTGCTAATTATGAAATACACTTTATCTGGAAACTGGGTGCAAATTTTCCATTAGAATGAGCTGCTCTGCTTTGATTGCATCTGGTGCTCATTTGGGGAAGGAAATAAAGGTGATGACCACAGGAGGCACTTGAATCAAGTGCTGGTAGCTGGAAATGGAAACGAAACTTCCTCTTTAAGTCCAGAAATTCATGCCTGCAGTCTTTTTTTTTTTTTTTCCCCTTTCCCCTGTCCTTTGCTGTCTAGCTTCCTCTTTCCCATCACCCATATTGTGATTGCTAACAACACATTAAGAAAACATCGTTAATTCTAATGCTTTTGAGAAAAAGTTATTTTGCATAACATTTTTCTTGCTAAAAAGGAAAAGAGCTGTAATGCTTCAATATACTTTCCAAGTCATTCCTTCTAATGTATGAAATGAAGAAATTTAAAATAGACATAAAACTTAAAATTACACTTTAGAAGATCTGCTTATTTACCTTTTAGCACTTAAGATCTAGTGAAATTTGTATTTTTTCCTCAAGCTGTTGTAACTAGGAGTGGGAATGGCCAGGTCTTCGAGCAACTGGTGGTCCTGTCTTTTCTTTGTCAGCTCCACCAAGAAGGTCTGAACTTGAGAATTGTAACTTTAGCCAATAGAAAATCTGGAATAATTGCGCTGTGTTTCCTTCCTCAAAAGGAAAACGGGGAACTTTCTCATCCTATTATTGTTTGTATGAATAATGTTTTTTGCTAGCTAGAAAAGGAATGGCAGTTGTGTGGGGCTTAGTCCACAATTTGGCGATGTGAATGGGCAGGCTCCTGTCAGCCTGTTGCAATCAGCAAGTCTGTGTTCCTGAACAGCTCCCGTTAATTTCTGTGGGTGTTATGCCTTTAACGAGCATTTTTTTTTTTTATCACTTATATACTTTTTTTGAAGAAGATGACAGACCTTGTCTGTCTGAGTAAGGCAGTATTCCACATGCATGTATCCCTATGGAAAGTGAAATTGTAAGTGATCACTGAAATGGCACTGCCATGTTTCAGGACAGATTTTGATATGAGTGCTACTAATTACAGCAGGAGCTGTTGAGAAATTAATATTAATGGATAGTTTAATTCTTCATCTCTGTTATCACTGCCTATGGCTCATATGTACCTGTCTTTTCTTGTCTGTCCTGCAGCTCCTGCTGTTCCTTAAAGCCTTCTCTGAAACAGAGCAGACGAAGTTGGCGATGCTCTCTGGGATCCTGTTAGCCAATGGGACTCTTCCTGCTACCATTTTAACAAGCCTCTTCACTGACAATATAGTCAAAGAAGGTAACTTTCTATATGACCTTTTTTCTTACATTAGCTTTAATAGGTGTATTTTACTGCAACATATTTTGTATGCTGGAAGCCTGTAAAAACTGTTAAACAGAAAGCAGGATTTTAAAGCAGAAGCATATACAGACGACAAAGGGCAATGTACTTTCTGAAATATAACAAGAAGGCAGTCAATAGTTAGCAGAATACCAACAAAATAAAAAACGACAACAGAAAAATTAAACCACTTAGTTTTTTTGGATATTATACAGCAAAAATGTATTATGTCTGGATTCTTGTGATACTATACAAGTATGAAGTGTAACATCTTTTTCTGAGATATGCCTAGTAATGTTTTGGCAAGTGTTGCCAATATCTTGCCTAATTAAATGTGAATTGGGACATAGCATATACAGAGCAAGTGGGTATTGCAGAAGGGAACAAAATAATTCAAGCCATCAATCTTGCCTTCATACGAGTAATGATGAGTATTTGATGTGCTTCTCCCATAGGCTCATATTTACCGTATGATGGGTAACAGTTCTTCCACTTTTGAGGCATTAATGCCTTTTTGTGACAAGGGTTTTGGTTTTTTGTTTGTTGGGGGGGGGGAGGGGGGAGGCGGTCTTGGGTTTTTTTTGGAGGGCTTTTATTAGTAATTTATAGCCATCTACCTTGGAATGTTATTTTTCCAGGTGTTTGCCCGACAATATCTTTCTCTGCCAGTTACTGACGACCTGGAATAATAACAAATGCATTGTTAGTGTTGCACAGCTTTCATAAAATATTTTTTTTAAAGCTATGTATTAGCTAAAATGTGTCCTAACTTTGATTTATTAAAAAAAAAAAAAGTATTCTAACTGCACATTATTGTTTGCAGCATGCATTTGTTTTCTAAATGCTGCAGAAAGAAAAGCCACAGCTGCAGTTTTGCTCTGTCATCACCCACAACTTTCAGTATCAGAATTAAAGTAGGAGAAAATTCAAACAGAAGTAATAATCCCTGTCTTAGGGTGATGGACTGCAATGTTTTTAAATCAAATTCTGTTCTTAGTTACAGCAATACAAGAGGCATCTGAAAACTCAAATTTATCTAACCAACTTTTTTTTTTTTTAATTTAACATTTCAAGAGTGCAATTGTTATGTAAAAATGCAATGCTAGAACAAATTTCATTCGTATGATCAATTTATGTTTCTGAGAGCTCTAAACTTTTGTCAGGATCTTACTTACAGTTTTGTTTCTTGGTATATTTGTGTGTGTGTGTATATACACACTCACGCATGTATATACAGACAAAATGTACCCATATCACCATTTGAGGAAAAGGTTGTTCAGTCAGTGTTCTGGAAAAGATGTTTTATGGAAGAATGATTAAAGATGCAAATATAAATGAAACAGAAAAAGGATCAAGGCTTAAAGCAGGTAGATTATATAAGAATATATCTGATACCTTTCCTTAAATTATGGAAAAAAAATTGCTGGAGGCAAGTGAAGATAAACTTTTGTAATATACATGATGAAATGATTAGTTGAGCTGATGGAGCTGTTGGATAAAAACAGGAATTGTAACATGGGCAAAGAAAGGATTGGCTGAAAGAAAGGTAAGGGTAGTTTGTACTGATAGATGATCTGTCAAGTTTGAGGGCAAATATCTTATTGATTTTAGTATTACCCCTTTTCAGTGTTCTCATTACTTTTAGAGTGACATATAAATGGGAAAAAATGTAATCTGGGGATGTCTGACATTTCTAGCAGAGACAGAAAATTGTTCATGGTACTGGTGAAGCCTTATCGTCACTCGTGTTGAAAAACTAATGCAAAGAACAGCTAATGGGGATAATCACTAAAGTGAATGGCTGAAGTTGCTGTCTGCCAATAGGGTTGATAGGGAGGAAAAAAAAGAAAAAGACAAGCTATTTTGAAGGAAAAGACCATGGCAGACAGGAACAGAGTACAGCAACTGACCAGTGATGAATTTGGACTGTAAATTAGAAGTTTTAAAACATGAGGGTGGTGAAGCCTTGGAACAGCCTCCCTCTGATACTGGTTACTGGCTTAAAACTTGTCTTGTTTTAAGATAAATCTTGAGAAAAGGATTTAGGACATAGTTATGGGAGCAGTGCTTGGTGACAAAGACAGTTCCATTCGATCTTGGTCACTATTCTGCTGGTCTGAGGAGGAGTGCTTTTCCGTTGCAGGCATGCTTTTTTTTTGCAGCTGGTCGACATTTTTGCTATTCCATACTTGCTTTTATAAGGAAGAAGCCTGTGACTTAACAAGCTGCAGTGTGGATCTTACTGACATCTAATAAAAGACGAGTTTCAAGCCAAATTCCGACGTGTGTGCTACCAGGCACTGCTTACTGAGAGGTTATAGTGATGCTGCAGTGGAGAAATTCTGTTTGCATTACCCTGCCCTCTGATATGAATGGGTTATATTGTCACAGCTTTGTATAAGTACTGTACAGAGCATGTGGGCTGTGAATAATGATTTCCAGCTATAAAAGCCTCTGACTTCTTTATCAAGTTCAGCCGCAGCTCTGCAATGCACGTTTCAAGTAGGCTGAATGGTGTTTGCAGGTTCAGAGTTACAGGTGTGCGTTATTCTGAGGGCCCCTGTTAGTTGAACAGGCTTGGTCAATTCCTGACTGGTCAGCTCATAGCATATATGATCACTGCATTGTGCTGGTTTCATTTGGAACATGATGCACAATATGTAAAACAAGCCCAAAGTGGTATTTTTAGGTCTCTTTCATGGCATTACGCATCCATAGTTACATATAGTACTTCTCAAAGGATCATGCCTCACAACTAAGCTCTTGAAATAAGGTTGGTGAAACTGTCATAACAGTCAAGATCTGTAATGAATGTTAATGAAGTTGATGCTGCTTGGGGAATAATTGCTTCCATTTTTGTTTGGTGACTCATTTAGTCAATGTATCCTAGAAATAAAAAGGAATGGGTATCAATTAAGTGGCTAGGAATGACTAAGCTACTTCCCATCAGAAGGAACCATGTAGATGGAACCATGTAGATCTTAGGCTTTTGGGACTGTTTGAAGTGGCTGGCTGTACACAGTTACATATTATCACCACCCTCAGTAGTACTGTAAATGTTGACATAAATGTAGTATGGAGAAACATAACAGGGACCACTTCAGCAGGGAAGAGCTGAGTCTCCAGCTCTGAGACACTGCAGCTCACTTTCAGCTCCTTGCAGCCAAGAAGCTGGAGCAGAGCTGGAAACCTGCAGGTAGTGGAAACAGAGTTATTTTGGATTTAATGTAAAAAATAATAAGTTGCCTTGAGGAAGGATTTTTTTTCTCCTCAAAATAGTATTTGTGCCTGGGTCTACCAACTTCAAAGTACCTTCTAGGAGGATGGGGTACAATCGGTTGTTACCTTGAAGCTGTGAAGTTATTTAACCCTATCCAGGACTTAAAAAGCCCTTCGAGTATACTTTTTATTTCGAGTTCTTATTCCTGACTGTCTTTTATTTTGTGCATCAGTTTCCTAGCTGATTTAACACATAATTTTTCCTTTTGCATTATATTTGGTCTGTAACTTGGGGAGGTAAGAAAAATAACTGTAAGCAAAATCTTTGAACAGTTAAATATACATGGGTAAAAGAGAATGAAAGGATTTTCAAACAGCGTAGCATACTTCAGAAAATTAATACCTCATTAAAGAAAAAAGTGCACTTCAGCTTCACATGTTTGGTCCTGCTGTCATAAATGTATTTTCATTACGTATTAAATTCTTGTAACCACCTCTAATTCATGTTGAAAATTGCTGAAACATGTTTTGTGTATTTTCTCAAACAGGGATTGCAGCCTCTTTTGCTGTAAAACTTTTTAAAGCATGGATGGCAGAGAAAGATGCCAATTCTGTTACCTCTGCTTTAAGAAAAGCCAACCTTGATAAGAGATTGCTAGTAAGTACAATATATTTTCAATAATCCTTATCTCTCCTTGAGGAAAAGAAGGAAATAAAATGCAGGTGGTAGTTTGCTCTAAGCATGTTAACTCCCCCTCAGACTCTCTTAGCATTTTTAAAATATTTTGAATCTCAGCAATATTGTTATGGCTGTGTAGCATTGATACAGGTTCTGGAACACTAAATAACACGTTTCAACATTGTCTCTATTTTTCCTGTAGTTAAATGCCTTCTGAAAGGCTGTATACACGGCGGTTGGGAATTAATTAAATGTTTCTTTCTAACAAAACACACCACTAGCAACTGTGCATGAAGGTTTTTATTTTTATTTTTAATGTTTCACTTTTGTAAATAAGAATTGAAGTATAAAGAGTTTGTGTAATCACAAAAGGTGAGCATATAGGTTTCCAAACCGACAATGTTTGAATAGTATGGAGGCAGCAGAGTAAGCTAATTCTCCACAGCAGTAGCCATCTGGGTAACATAAATGGTCCTGCAGTGATGACAGCAGAACGAGTAATAGCAATGCAGAGAAAGCTTTCAGCCTTTTTGACTCAAAACCTGTGTTCTTGGTTTGTAGCAATGGCCTGAGGTGTTCAGTATATATGAATATGGAACAATGTCATATGCCTTTCCCTGCCAGTTTATTTCTGAAGATCAATAGTTTTTTTAATCTTCAAAAAGATTGCTGCGATAATCTGATCAGATGTGCTACATCCTGTGTAGCACTGCCTAGAGAATTTCAGCAGTATTTCCTGTTTCTACTTCAATAATTTATGATTAAGCTAGAATCTTTCAAAAGCAAAGCAGCCTCCCACACCCCTTCATCTCTTCAGTTTGTATTTGATTTCAAGAGTCCAAATCATAAATCATTTGCCACAAAGCTGGGAAATGGGCTAATTACACCATTTATTAGAAGGGAAAAAAGCCAACTGTGTCTTATTTCCATTTTGAACTTCAGTGACTAAAGCTTTCAGCTGTTGGCTCTCATTATGCTGCTATATTAAAGAACTATCAAGTGTCAGATGCTGTTGCTTAGCAGAGATGAGTTGAGGAAAGTTTCTTCTTAATCTGCTTTTCAGTAAACAAGTACACTGAGGGTCTGGAGCCTCTCTGGGGGAGGGTGGGGAAGTACTCTCCATTCCACCAGAGTTGCATTGTAAGCAAATACCATTGAACTCATGCTGAGACATGGCATACACTATAGCAATTTTTAAGAAATATATATTTTTTAAGTAGCTGGACTTCGACAAACGATATATTGACAGTTTCTTTGAATTAGAAGCGCCTCCATGAGTTCATGTTAACAGTGTACATTGTGGATGTTGTGATTTTTGTTAAGTGATGCATTAGTGGTAACCATTGCTCAGCAGAGTAGTGCTATTTAGGCCAGGGTGCCTGTACCAGGTATGTACTGCTGAGGTAAACGCGTGGAAGCACTGGGAGGGCATGATAAACGTGCTTAGCGTATAATGGCTTTACCATCTGTTCCCTTGCACTTTCCCTACAAGACTCTCGGAACTTGGAAGGTGCTCAACTGTTTGGAGCACAGTCTTAAGCTCACAGCTGTTCCTAAGTATGTGCCCTTAATATGTACCCTTAGTATGTGTAGAAAGGGTGTTAGGCTTTTTCCGCAACTGACCATCATTTCTTCCCTCTGCTCTAACTAAACAACAACAGGAATGAAGTGTTTACTTTTCCAGTGTTAATACAAGCAGTAACAGGTGCAGCAACAGGTGATTCCCATTGAACAGTCTTAACAATTTTTTTCCTTCCATTTTGTCAAGAGCACTTGTTTGTTATTTACGTAACAGAGAGCTTTCCTGTCTTTTTAGGAACTGTTTCCAGCCAACAGGCAGAATGTGGATCATTTTGCCAAGTATTTTACTGAAGCAGGTTTAAAAGAGCTCTCAGATTTCCTTAGAGTTCAGCAGTCACTGGGGACTCGTAAAGAACTTCAAAAAGAGCTACAAGAACGTCTCTCTCAGGAATGCCCAATTAAGGAGGTAAAGAGTGTTTTACAACTTCGGTTTATATAATCATAGTCAAAGACGTAAATAAAGAATAAGTAGAGAGGAGCAGATACAGACACCTGAAAGATTTCCTCTGTTTTTCTTTAAATTATTTTAATGTATTGATCAACTCACTCTGTGCCTTCAGAAGGCCAAAACAACAAACCACCTTATGGATTTACAAGTGTAATTGACTACATTTTTATGTTCAGTTAGGCTTGATGAGAATGAAGTTCATGTACCTGCATTAACTGTTGGTTTGGATGGGAAGGAGAAAACTTGTAGTCAAGTAATAGTAATGTTGCTAAATAAAAACATGGTAAATGCTTTGTTTTTATTCTTGTTCTAAATTTGTTTCTTGTTGTTTCTGTACTGTGGTGATGGAGTTGTTACTGGCTGATTGGAAATGTTGCTCAACACAGCATTTTATTTCATGCTCCAGGTAGTGCTTTATGTAAAAGAGGAAATGAAAAGAAATGAGCTGCCAGAGCCAGCAGTGATTGGTCTCCTGTGGACCTGTGTAATGAATGCTGTGGAATGGAACAAGAAAGAAGAGCTGGTTGCAGAGCAAGCCCTCAAACATCTAAAGGTGTGTACCTGGGTGACGAGGGGAAGAGCTTGCTGTGAAACAACATATTCTAGAGCTGCCAAGTTCTTACTTGTTAAATCCAGGAGATTTAGTCTTAAGGGCTAACAGTGATACCAAGCACTGCAGTGTCTTGTATGTAGAAGCTCCTCCTTCATTCACAGTAATGCTAAAATGAGGTTCAGATTATTGAATGCTGTACTGTCCCCTGAGGCATACAGTGCAGAAAACCAGGGCAAGCTGAGGTGGTTGTAGCTTGAGTGAGTGCCTTTGCATTCTGCTTTCTCAGCGTGCTGAGAGGCTCCTTGCCTGGGGCACAATGCTAAACAAATGCTGAGGCTTGAGTCTTTTTAGACCTGACTAGTAAGCCTGCTGGAATTGTCTTTGCAATGTCTTTGCCAGGAGCAAAGAAGTTTTGGGAGCATGGTGAGGCAGCACCTGTGCTGGCTTTGCACAGAGCTGGTTAGATCCTGGCAGGACTGCTGAGCTCTGAACTTGTGAAATGTTTGATGCTGTTGTTAACTGAGGGAGCTGGGTAGCTGCTACTCAGCTAATAAGACAGGAGCTGACTTGAGAGCCCTTGCACTGTGTCGTGAGTGTGCACTTTCTAGCCCAGATGCTCTGCTTAGGGATAAGAGAACTAAATCCATAGAAAGCCAGGCTGTGATTTTTTTTAAGTGATGACAGGCTGCAGTGTCACAGCTACATACTGGTACAAAAGCCCTTGCAACCTCAGGAGGAAGAAAAAAAAAAAAACACAACACAATGCAGAATAATCAGTCCTTGTGACGGTTAGCATTCCTCAATCAAATCGTGAAGGATTGCGCAGTGCAAGACACTTGAACTCAGGACATGGAAAGAAAGGCTTTTCAGTAAACTTAATCCTTTTCAGCTGGTAAACCATGAGCAAAAAAATACTCCCTCACAGCAAGGACTGCAAAAATTTACCATAAGACAAAAGCAATTAGTACTTTTTTTTTGGTGATAAAATGGATCTTGAGCTTGATCAGAATTTCTTTCCTCTTTGTATTGATGCCTTTCTATATTTGAAGTTCCCACATCAGTTTAGCTCCTACTATGACTGTCGTTTCATCTGAATTCAGGTTCCCAAGAGCAACATCAGTCATCCTAGAAACTTAGTCACTCGGGATCTTGTATAGTCTTTGATGGTAAAATTGAATGCCTTGAAGTCTTCTGCAGCTACAGCGACCCAAAAAAACAGTAGAAAGATGAGGGAGTTTCCAGAAGGAGGAGAGACATTGTTTTTCTTGTTCTTTTGATGTAGTGATTGATCACATCTCTTTATTTGAGTTGTAACAGAGTATCCATTGAGATTTATCATCTAGTACCGCAGGGCAAATTAACAAATACTTCTTGGAATATTTGAACAGTGGGAAGAGAAACGTATCTGGCTTTGTACAGATACTGTTGACTGGATGCTTAGTCCTACAAGCCTCGCTTACCAAGCCATCAGCTATGTGTGTAACACCACTAAATTAGGTAAAGCAACTTACCTACATAAGATATGCATCTTCATAACTATGTCCAAAGGCTAAAATCAGATGATAAGTTTGTATGGGGTGTTTACTATTTATACTTACAGGTAGGAGTTTAACAGAAGCGCTAGAAATAGAAGCATAGATTTTACTAGCTGCTGCTTCTTTACTTGTCATTGTTCAGAAATAAACAGCATTTGTTCCACATTGGTCTTGGATTTCCCTCTTTGGGCTCTAAGCTGACCAAATGTGTGATCCAACTCCAGAAATCAAATTGTGTTAGCGTGACACACAGCCCAGTTCCTCCCATGTGTTGACACTGAAACGATTATGGAGTTGCTTTGCCCTGATGGTGTGAGTCAGTATGCATATAAATACCTACTCGAAGTGGAACATGCCAGGTGCTATGATTTACTCTTGTATGGCTGTACCAACAGATAACTCACAGTTCTCATAGCACTGACAAGTAGGTACCAGGCTGTTGAAGTCATTAGATTCCTTTTAGTAAGCTGTGTGCAATGGACCCCTGAAAAGAAATATCAAGGTGCAGTAAACATGTGGATGTCATGTGTGCCATCTGTACAGCAGGACCGGTAAGTCCCGAACTGAGGAGGAGATGTGGAAAGCTGTTAAACCCTGAATCTTACAGGGTAAACTCCTCAGCCTTCCAGTAACCTCACAGCTACGCGAGGACTTGACCCCTAGGCCACCTCCAGTTTGGCCCCCTTCTCATGCATGGGGAGAATCCTCTAGACAGTTCTCACTGCAGACAAGGCTGTGGTGTCAGCATTGTGACACTAGAGCTGCTGACCTGTTGCAACATAACCTGAGGCAAATGGAAAATAATGCAGCTTTGCTTGGCCAGCAGTGAGAGGAGTCTAATTTTATGGTTCCTCAGTCATTTAGACACTTGTGAAACTTACGATTGTAAATCTGTACCAGTTAATGAGCGAGAGGAATGTGTCGGGCAACTTGGCGATATGAGGATCTCTTATTTCTAAACTGAAAAGTTAAGGTTTTTTTTTTTTATAAATTACTTAACACTGAGAGGCAGCCGTACATCACAGACCTGTGGATGGGATTGGGTTCTGCTGATACTACTAAATAGACATAAACTGCAGTGTATATTGCCCTGCCTCCCTACAACTTGACTAGGTAACAGCTGGATATTTACAGGGCCAAAGAGGAGAAAAGGATGAATCTTGCTACCCAAAGTCTCCCTATTTTTGCAGAGTAAAAAGTAAATTGTTTCTGAAAAATGTATGTATACCTTCCTGAAGTGGAAAAACTCAACTTAGTGTTTAGCAGTGTTGTAGTCTTTTTTTCATAGTTAGTTTGTAAGATAGTTTCTTCCAAAAGTAATTATACTGGCTGCCTGGCTAGCTGATCTTACTAGTTACTGTATGATTTCTTGCTCTCTAAGTTAATAGCTGATAAAGGTCGTTCTAGAACATCTTTTGAAAAATAATTCAGATTTTGCTCTTTTTTTCATGTGTTTCCATTGTTTTTTTCTGTGGATCACATTGAGTAAGATCCTGAGGGATTTAGCCCCTTGTAAAGATGTCCTGAAGCGTATTTTTGAACATTGGTATCACTGCTGCTGAAGGTGCTCAGTTACCTGACTGCATCGGTCGGGAGCCCTAGTCACACAGGTTTAACACCGTTATGTCAAGCCACTGCAACTCCAGCTGGTAAAAGCTAAGTGGTGTTATTGAAAACAAAGAAAGGCTGAACTGATCAATGCAAGGACAATTTAAATAGTAATGTTAACATATATTTATGGCCCGGGTTCTGAAGATCATGGGTGTTCTTTCTTCCTTCAGCTCTGAAAAATGCTTTTAATATTATCTTAAATTTAAGATTGCAGCCTTAGCTGGACTCATTACAGGCTAAGAAAGGAAATTGGAAAGAGAGATGGATATAAACACTGTCATTTTTTAAGGAAAGAGTGAATCAGATTTGATCCTTTAACGTAATTTTTAATTTTAAGATCTGAAATAATAGAAATTGCATAAAGTGAAAAATATTTTCTTATGTTTTATTATATTAATAAACTCCAGGAAAAGATGATGAAACGTACAGCTGTTGTCTTATCAGGATCTCATTAGCACTTAGTGCCATGTTTTGACAACCTTTGCTTTGGTAAACAGCAATGTTTCCATGATAGTTTGGTGATGATAAGAAAAAATAATGACACTTGAACACAGTTAAGCGGGAATAATTGAATTGAGACTTCTGAAACCCCTGGGAAACTGGGGATTTGTATTTTTACGTGCTTTATTCTTGGATATCTTACATAATGATCATCAATAAAGTGTTATTCCTTAATCTACGTGCTGTATGCTGTCTTGTGAAATGTACAAACACCAGTACTTAATGATGTGGACTTTATAAATTCATTTTACAAAATTCAGTATCTAAAAGTAGTACTGAAATTTAGTTCACAGCATGCAGCACATCTTACAAATGCTCGTTGATATTTATACGTGCACTGTATGTATTTAGGTAAATGTATTGGCAAGTAAATTTAAGGTTTCAGTGAAACATTTTCAGGGATGAAATTCATGATGCATACAATTAAGAAGTTATGTTTATTTTCACTATACTGATATGCATTTTGCTTTTTTTGTGTGTCCTCCTTTCAGCAATATGCCCCTCTGCTTGCTGTCTTCAGCACTCAAGGCCAGTCAGAGCTGATTCTTCTCCAGAAGGTGCAGGAGTACTGTTATGACAACATCCACTTCATGAAAGCCTTTCAGAAGATAGTGGTACTCTTTTATAAAGGTAAAAGTCTATAGCCACTGTCACATACTGTGCATGGACATTGGACCTGGCATTGACTTGACCATGTTGAACTAAGTTATTAAGCACGTTATGGGCATTTATTACAGGCAGGGTTGGACTGTAGCTCTTTTGTAGGGAGACCTTAATTTTGAACTCTCAAACCATTCTCCAGTGGCACAGTCTCCCTATGCCAACTGCTCACCTGTGATGTAATAGGAAATGGATGTTCTCTAGATAACAGCATATGCAAAAATATGTTTGAATTGAACTCTGAAATACTTTATGCTTTGTTAGTTCAAAGGAGTGTGTGGCAACAAGTCAAACAAAGCCCTTCTTTCTCTGTTTGTCCTGCAGGACTTGAGCAGGATCTAAGCAGTATCTACAGTCTGAGGGGATTTTTGTCCTAGTATATTACCAGGTCCGCAAAGAAATCTCTATACATTTCTGACAGCTTTAAAAAACAAATTTAAGTTTAGTTTTTAAAAAACTTGAAAGTGCAAACCATCTTGGCAGAAAGATTTTTTTGTTTTTGGGTGTTTGTGGTGATTTTGCCCTGCTGGGCAGCTGAGCTCCACCATAGCTGCTTTCTCAGCCGCAGGGGAACTGCTGCTCCATGCCTGGAGCACCTCCTGCCCTCCTGCTGCACTGACCTTGGGGCTGCAAGGCTGCTTCTCACTCCTCTCTCCCAGCTGCTGTAGCAGAGCAGTTCTTTCCCAGCTTTTATTGCCCAGCGTGACATCAGGTGGCATGGAATATCCCTTTGGTCGGTTTAGGTCAGCTGCCCTGGTGATGTCCCCTCCCCACCTCTTGCCCACCCCCAGCCTACTGGCTCTGGGGGCGGGGGGGTTGGAGGAGGTCATGGTGCTGTGCCAGCACTGCTCAGCAATACACATATACTGGTGAGAGATCAGTGCTGTTTTAGCTACAAATGCAGAGCACAACACTAATATGGGCTGCTGCAGGGAAAGTTAACTCCATCCCAGCCAGACCCAGTACAGTGCTACTCCCTCTCTGTGAGAATGGAGCTCTTCTTACTTTAATTCTTCTCCTTTTTTCTTTCCTGACAGTTTCTTGCAGATGCCACAGTTTGACAGATTTATTTTTTTTTATTGTAAAGTAGACTTCTTAGCAAGTTTATTCAGATCAGGTTGTCATAGAGACTAATGGTCTTGCAGCGTGTGTGATGGGTGAGTGCCAAACCGTTTGTTCTGACATTCTTGCTATAAATAGTTGAAGGAGAAAAATCAGCAGGAGCAGAAGCCCAGTACCGACCTCTGTTCACCCTGTGGTGTCCAGGTGCACATTCAAGTCAAATGATTTCAAACTGATAAAATAATTTCATGGCTTCAAATTTGAAGCAAGTGAATCAGACGGATTTATTTCCATCCTCCTGTCGATATACTGTGGCTTCAGTGATTAAATGAAAAAGCAGTACACCTAGTGGTCCCTTTGCCTTCAAATTCTATAATTTGTAAAGATCATTAATGACTGAGGAAAAACCTGACAGTGCAACCTGCAGCAAGCACTGTATTGAGTTTTCTGTGGAAAAGGAAAATTCACTTTGCACATGGCATTGTAACAGCTGCACACTTGGACAATAAGTGATGGTTAAAACAAATACTTTTGTACAGGATTCCTTTCAAAGTTTTTTGTAAGTTCACTGCTGCATTAGCCTGCAAGAATAACCCTGACAGTCCACAGAACTTAAAAACAAAATACTGATGGGTACATTAAACATAAGGTGCTGCAAAAATCCAGTTCCCACGTACTCTGCTCACCCCACAAGCCCTTGTTCTGGCTCTGGAGATGTACATGGGCAGGCTAGTTAGGAAAGATGGGAAGACCTTAGCCTCAGCACTACAGGTGTCACAATATCCCATAATGTCTAGAAGAACGTTAGGAGCCATGGCCCATCCATGAAAGCGCACTGCAGCAAGTAGTGCTTATAGAGTGCAAGAGTGCAAATAGAGTGTCCAGAATGTGCAATACTCAGAGAGCACGTGCCCGTATCTGTCTCGAGTGTCTTGGGCAGGCGTGCCAGAGCACCTCATGCTCTGTCATATGATGCAGTCATGAGGCAGCACAGCTGCCAGCCCTTCCTGTCCCCATTTAGGCTGAAGCTGTGTTTGCCCGTTTGACAAATGGACTGTTGCCTACCATCAGTTGCAAGCCCGATGTTACAGCCAGTAGTAGTAGGGCCCCTTTGAGCCTGGGCATGGTAAGGAGGTTATTAGCTCCATCCATTTAAGGCAGCTTTGGTGTCAGAATGCCTCCATTAGGTGAGGGTGTGCTTCTGCATTAACCAGGAAAGATTCTGGGAGCATTAGTGCTCCCATTCCTGTTTTTCCCACATGATCCTTATTATCACACTTGAGCTGCTCATGACTTTGCTTTCTCTAGAGGAAGATATGAGCCTGAAATGGGGACTGTGTGCTGTCTGCCTCGGCTTCATTTCAGTGCTGCTGGACCTCGCTTTCCTCCCCAGCTCATACCTCTCCCCTAGAAACAAGCCATCCAGTCCTTTTAGAGACACATGCTTTATCACAATTTCTTTGCTGATGACAGTGTATCTTATGTTTCCTATTAGTCAAGGAGAACAGCCCCCAAAAGCTATTAATGGCTATGTTGGCAGTGAGGGAACAGCAGATGCTTGTATTCCCCTTTCTGTTGTGCTTCATCTGTAACTTATATAGGATTTGGAGAGGTTTCAGGGTACCTAGAGACAAATACAGGCATCTGGATATCTGTGGATGGGCAGTCAGAAATGCAGCTATTTACCAGCAGGCATGTGGACTGCTTATTGCTTGTTACTCATCATGAGGGAGTGTTTCCTGGGCATGAAGATGATTATCAGTGATGTGATTGTCACCCATGCTTTGACAAGTTTAGTTTAACGTCTTGCGTTTAAATCCTTGCCATTGTCACATCATAAAATAGCCCTTGGATTACTTTCCTAGGAATTACCTGGAAATGTCTGAATATATTAATTGGAGTGGTTGGTTCATTACTATCTAGAAGGCCTGAAAACCTGTGGTGTTTTTAATTGTTCTGAAATCTGTCCCATCTCTAAACAATGTGGAATACAGTATTTTTACCGGTTTGTAGGTATAATCTACAAAAGCAGTTCTGCAGTTGATTAAAGCTTGTCGACATTATTATATCTTTGTCCTCCTGGTAGAGTATAGAGGAAAATAACCTGTCCTGTTCTGTACTAATCCCTGGCTGTGACATTGCTTCTCTGGTTACCACTTAAAGCCAGTGCACTGTAATCAGTGTTTAAGCCAAGCTTAAAGAGCACAGCTACAGGATCAGAAATCAGAGCAGAAAAATTGCATATCTCTTACACAAAATAGCCCAGGCTCTATGCCAATATGACCTAAAGCCTTAGTGGTTAATTAGGAAAAAATAGATGACATTTGATCTACAAAGGGTGCCCCAATACCACGCTAAAAACAATGGGATTTTTCTATTTTCTTTTTTACCTAAAAAATAAAAATAAAAACATCTGCTATTCTTACTGAATATATTTGTGTAGAAGAGTAGTGGTCCTTGATATTCTTTTAAAAATGGCTAGAACTACACTTAATCATAAACTGTCTTCGTACTGCATTTTGACCTGTATTCTAAAGGACAGATGCAGAGTAAGAATGACTGAATTTTTACTGAATGACACCTAAATTTGCCAGCTCCTTTGCTAGTTGTGCAGGCACTGTAAGACTTGTGCTGGTGTTTGTCCATTCCATGTTGCAACACTTCTGTTAATTGTAGTTGAAATAAGCATTGCTGCTACTGGATTGCATGTTACATACATAGTATTTGCTTGCGGAATCTCCTTTCTTCTAGTTTGTGTCCAATTTGGAAATTTCTTGTGTGAAATCTTGACGCTATTGAAATTAATAACCATTCATGAGGATCAGAATTTCATCCTCTGAACAACGAACAGGCACAAAGTGTCTGTGTACCTTTGCATTAAAAGTTGAGTCAGTGTTTACAAAATAACGGGGGGGGGAGGGAAATCTCATGTGCATGTGGAACAGAACTGCAGTCAACTGTAGCACAATTAGACCTCAGAGTTGCTCTCCTGCAGTATGGAGGTCTCGTAACCAGAAGATGCAGACTGTCTTCTCAAAGAGTAGGAATCTTGCGTTTACAAGGACTGAATCTTCAAGTTCTGCTTGACAATCAGGTTTTGGTGGTTTTCTGTTCTTGATAGAATCCAGTTATCTTTAAATGATCTTCAGTATTCAAGTACCTTCTTTTGGTACTGGATGCAAAATCTTCCCAGGAAAAAAATAAATCATAAAGACCATAATTGTACTGTGGGTGACATTCCCCATATTGAAAGAGCTCTTGCCCTAAGGCTCTGTCCTCCCAGCTGAGTTGTCTGCAGTAGAGTTGAGCTGAAATCTGCGGATTGATTGACTGTGCTGGCAACTGACAGCGTATGCTTTTGTCTTTACCACCGATGGCTATGCAGTTTGAGTTAAAAGCAGAAGCGCGTTCACGCTGGGTGATTTAGTACAAAGCTGAGACCTAAACTTCGAGTAACATTCCAGTTAACCCTGCAGTAAAGAAATTGGGCTCTTTGGAGTCTGTGCTTTGCAACCTCTCTCTTTCAAGACAGATGTCCCTGGAGGCTCTCGCAGTGGGTGGCTTGAGTGGAGGGTGGCTGCACCTGCAGGAAAACCGTCTCTTGGGCTGACATCACCTGGGACTGCAGTGAAAATGATGCGCACATGCCCACAAACCACAGAGTTCAGCTTCAGCAGTTAAAATATACCTATAATCAAGTTTAATGAGAAATAACTCATAGATGATATAGCTATATGAGTTTATATAAATGAGTCATTCCCTTCTTCCTTCTGTCCCCTCCAGTGTTCCTGTTGCTTCAAAGCAACCTAGGGGTATGATTAACTACACCCTGTCCTGCTTGATTGCTAAATTGAGCATCTCTGTGCTGACAGGAGAATATCATCTCTCATGAGCACTGGAGGCATGAATGTAGTTCAGATAATATTGCTCAGAAATGAAAGGAGAGTTGCAGTTGTCCTTTTTGCAGTTGAAAGCGTTTTTTCTTCTCTGTTGGTGTAGGAGGCTTATTGCTATGGAGTTATATACAGGCAAATTCCTCATCCACCCAGCTCGAGAATGTTTTAATCTTCGGGCACGTTGTGAGATTGCATACTGCTATTACCAGATTTAGGGTTGCGGGTGGAGAGAAGTACGTTTCCCCTTCCTCTTTGGCAACAAACCCATCAAGTTTATAGGCTGCAAATCAAGAAAATGATTGACATACAAGGATGAAATTCCAGCTTCATGAGACTCCATGTGAAATATATTTTAAGCTTGGTAAATGAAAATCCTGAATTATTAAATGCTGTAATGCTTTTGAGGTGCTGCTACAGACTACTGACAAGTATTTAATGCAAAGTGAAACTTCTTCCTTAGCTCCAGTGCTTCTTTTACTTTTGGGGAAAAATTCACTGGGGGGTGTCAGGATTTCTGAAAGATAACAGCTTTGTGTTGCTTGTAGAGTTCTCTCAGCACAACTTACATGCACTGAAAAACAACATACAGCCAGAGCAGTCTTGCTTTCCCTGTGTTTTCAGCTTGCTGTCAATTGCAGCAAACTGGTTTTAGTTTGAAAAAGTGTCTGAGTGACAAGGTAACTTAAAGTCACATGCAGTCACTGAATTCCAAATTTTCAGGGAGATGTTTTGCATTCAGTTACTATGGGATGTCTTGGGGTAGTTTTGATTAAGTTCAGACGTATCCCAGGTTGCCTCCATCTGTTTATTATTCAACAGCATATGTGAAGTGTGTCTACTCTGTCTGGTTTGATCAGATGCATTTGATCAGGTGTCTTATTTCAGTTTGCCACCTTCTCTTCACTGCCACATCTGCTGTGACCTTTAGGCTGTGGCAGAAGGTGATGGTCAGGGTTCACACTTCAGCAAGTGAATGCCAAATCGGCGGGACAACTCCGAGGAGTTCAAGGCAGCAGAAAAGCACTCAGCACAAATGTGTTGATTTTGCAGAGCAAGGGAGGGTAGTGTGTTCAAAGACAAGAAGAATGGAAATTTTAATGAGATGCAGAAAGCTGTCTTTAGTCTTTTTATAGAACAAATACAGTTTGATTTTTGTTCTTTCCTCCTGCATTATGTAACTGCCAAAATGCCATTGTGGATCCCAGATTTTGCCTCCGCAGCCATCAATTACTGAGATATTTGGCTTGGCTGGATCACAGAAGCTTTGTTCCTGGGGCTAGAGGTCTGTTGCTAGACCTAAATTTGCATCTGTTGGAAACAATAAGTGTCCTTGCTGTTTATTAGGATTTCTTTATTCTGAATTTTACTCAACCTCACGCTCCCTCAGACAGTTATTTTGTTCTTGATACTTGACAGAAAAATGTCAGCTGTGCTGTCCATCTGAGCAGTTCCCTTAAAATGGGTGGTCTGAATGAATGGTGGTCTTAATTTTTTTTTAGCTAAAAGCAATATAAAACTTTTATGGAAAAATGTCCAAAAGTCCCTATTAGCTCTCCTTTAAGTGCAATCAGGAGGTGTCTGTCACTTCAGATTTCTAGAACAATGTACAGCTCTGTGATCTAACCGCAAGAAAAAGCATAATATTTCTTCTTGTGGTAACTTCTGAGATGTGTAGATGGATTTTTAATCAACCATCTTACATGGTGTATTTGAAGCAGATGAATAGAGAACTTCCCTTTGTGAAAGCACAATATTCAGTACTTTATTTTACATCTAACACATTTCATTGCATCTGGGATCCCTAATATGCATCAGATACTCTGTCGTTATAGCCTAATATAGTTAATGCAAAACTTGTTCCATTGTGACCATGTTAACTTATTTTATGCTGCCTTTAAAAAACAAAACCAGGCACTATCTTTCTTCCCCCTGTCTTTTAACCTCTAAAAAGTACAATGACTTCATACAAATACTGATCTGTATTTCAGCCGATGTTCTGAGTGAAGAAGCTATCCTCAAGTGGTATAAAGAAGCACATGTTGCTAAAGGCAAAAGTGTTTTTCTTGACCAGATGAAGAAATTCGTGGAGTGGCTGCAAAATGCTGAAGAAGGTATGGATTCATTTAAAGAAATGTGTCAGTCTCTTTGCAAATTCAAATGTGTTTCTTTTCAGATTTTAGTTGTACAAGGCACATGAAGTCGACAGACTTGGAATAAAAGACAGCAGGTTTGGCTGCTCCAAATTATGTACAGTCATGCCCAAGCCTAATAACACTTGCTGCTTCTTAATCTAAAGTGTCCTTATTAATTCCTTAAGTCATCAGGTACCACCTGTCAGTAGATACATTCTTAAAGCTTCTGCAGGAAGGATAAAATCATTGGGAACATCTACACAGCTAAACAACAGTGCAGGTGTAGCATGTGCTGACATCATTGTGCTGCCTTGCTGTAGGTAGCGCTGATGCCAGCACAATGACCTTGGGGTTAGCATATGCAAGCTGATAGTTTTCTATATTGATACCTCTTTTTCTGTTACCTGTACTGACCAAATGAACATAGCATAAGCCTGTCTGTGCCACCGCAGTTGAAATTCATTCTATGTGAATGCTTAGGCTAAGATATGTGGTCTGTATTTGCTGTGTTAAAATGGTTACTGGGGAGGGGAACTGGTTTCTTTGGTCCATAACTGTTATTTGTACTGTACAAATAGGCTATCACTTTTGCCAAGCTCACATCCTTCAAAAAGGAAGTCCATGTCAGATGGGATGATCAAATCCATGTGTAATAGCTAGGGATATAATTCTTAGTGTTCATTTGCCTCCCTGTAACATCAATACTTTTAGTGGGAACGTAGTAATGCTAAGGAGCAGGTAAGTCTTTGTAGCAATTCAAATGTATATATAGGAAAAACAAAAATGATAGCTCCTTTCACACTGTAGACTAGCAATCTTGGTCTAATTAAACACGTTTACACCCTCTAATCTTCTTCTTGTATGCCTGTTTCCCTTTTTCACTCTTTTCTGCATGTCCTCTCTCTCAGATTTCCTTAGTTACAAAGTCCAGTACCACTGAAGACAAAGTATTGCTGTTAGAATATGCAGATCGTGTTAGATCAGATTTCTCAGAGCAAACATGTTATATTCGTGTCAACAACCCCTTTCCTGTCAGGTGAACACCAAGACAGAAATGCAATATGATGCAAAGTAGCTTTAGGTGACAAAAACGCTGTGCATGTTCTTAAATTACTTCTTAATGTTATACTATACAAATCATTAAAAAAAATCATGTTTGTACTGATTTCATACCTGCTGTAGAGTAATAGGCTGCATGATGATCATGACTGATATTTGCAGAGCACATAGTTAAAAGGGTGCTTCCTGGATAGTAGCAGTACAGCCTACTCAGAGGTTAGAACAGCAAGCAAATGATGCTGGTTCTTAATTAAACTCAGCTCGGATATGCATTGGTTGGCTCTGCAGATGAGGACCAGAATCATTCATAGCAACCTAGAGTCGTAGAACGTCCTGAGTTGGAAGGGATGCACAATGACCATCAAGTCCAACTCCTAGTAACATAACTAGTGAGAGATCCCTAAACTAAGGACTACCCCGTGGAGTGTAACAGTGTAGATCTTTGTCTTCTGAAGCTGTGCATTGCTTTCTGGTTTACTCTGTTTAATCTGTCAACCCTTCCTAGGAGGTACTAGGTGTTATGAAAATTTTCATTGGAATTTTGGAAGGATATTTTTTTTTATTTTTAAAGAACTGCATCCCTGTCTTTGTGCAAACAGCATAAAATGTTTTACTTTCTTCTCTTCTAGAGTCGGAGTCTGAAGGGGAAGAAAACTAAGATGGTTTAACAAAGCACAGTCTCAATCTAGGTTAATGCCAAATGCGCTTGGGAATGCCGTACTGTTCAAGCAAAGAGGCTTTACTTCAGTGTCATACAGAAAACTATAGGCTAGGCTTTCCTTTTGTTTAGAAGAATAAAGGTTTTTAATGGAGCCCTGAGGCATTAGATGCTTTACTTGGGACTCTACCTCTGGTTCATTGTACACTAACTTAGGCAAAGACATTCAGCAAGGAGCCATATAGGAAAAGTGAAATGAAATACTTATGGACTCCTTTTTATTAACAGTCTTTTTCAGGTACTATGGTATATGAACACTCCAATTTCTGTTTATAGAACTGTTTGGTCTGTGTTTGTAGCTCAATATTGGCTTGTGTATGTGATTTGACACCACCACATTTTTTTGAATAAATTGCTTTTATATCTTAGTCTTGTGGTGTTAGTGTGTGTTTTAGAGATTTGGTTTGCCACTACGTTTTTATGATTCTTCGAGTGAAAATTACACAAGAATGGCAAGAGACTGTTCTCACACTTCTTACTCACAAAATGAACATCAATACTTAATAGGGATCAATGGACAGATTAGTGAGATTCCATAGCGAAGGCTAATGGATTCAATTACTTACAAAAATGTACGGAAACAAATCCACAGAGTCCCAATTTTGCATGTACAAAATTTATGTAAATGATAAGTAGATTAATATGTCTTTCTCCATTCAGACTATGCTCTATGGGGATGGTTAAGTTTTGCAAGAAAAAAAGCATTCATTTTAGAGGCATTAACTTCAAACCATGCATGATGTGAAGTCTGAAGTGTTTTTATACCAGTGTGATGTTACAGATCATAAGATATTTGACTGAAGTACACAAATGAATATGGAAACTTCTCAAGACCCATCCTGCTTTCTTTAATATTCCCTCATGCCTTGATGTGATATGTAATTTACAACTCCAGTGCCTGGGACCTGGCTAAGATGTTGCATAAATAGAGTCAGTGTGCAGCTTTATACAGTCATTCAAGCCTCAAAACCCAAGCCCAGAACTAGACATCTGACATTATGGGAACACACAGCCTACGCTCAGGGTCAGAGTTCCTGGAGCTTGTGGATGTGAGCTGGACAGCAAAGGCTCTGTGCAGCACGGTCGCCTGACTTGAACTCTTTTTCACACATCAGTTAATCAGATAACAGTTGCTGCCATTTCACTTTCCACAGGCCAAATTACTTTGTAATAGTTGTCTTCTGCCTCACCTCCCCCCTCTGCTCTCCATGCCTCTGACCATGCTGGTGCTGAGAATCGCTCAGGCAGTGAATCAGCTTGCCAGTATATCACAGCACTCCAGTTCATCTTCTCTCTAAGAGTGTATTATTTAAAACACTGCATCCTTCCCTTTAAACAGAGTTAAATCCACATAAATGAGAAATTGAATTGGTAAGGCTTAGAAAAAGGAAATACACTTACAGGGGGGAAAAAACATGGAAGCATAATTAACTACTGAAATGGTGTATTTTGTAATTCAAAACCAATAAGCTATCTAACAGTACAGATTTTTCTGATGGGAAAAGTCAACACAATGTAAACCACAGACTCTGTGGTTTCAAGTCTTACCTCAGTGTGTATCTAGCTTTACAGGAAGCAGCAGACAGCAAGCAGAAATCAAGTACTGTTGAAGGCCAGCTTTCCATCTAGAACAATATCTGTTTTTGAACAGGTATTGATCTTTGAAAGGGGAAATATATAATGTGGGTCTTTCCAGTAACTTATAGCAACAGTAAGCAGACAGTAGGACAGTCATATTATAAAGCAGAATTGTGGAATTAGCTGGATGCTTTCCATTTCAGTCTTTGTTACTACAGAAAATAAATCTGCCAGGCACTACGGACCTGAGATGATCTCTTTACAAATTCTGCAGCTCCAATGTAATAATATTGATTCATTTTTGACACAGAACCACTATTGCTGGAAACGTTTCAAATTTAAGAAATGTGCTTTTCAAAGGTAGTAATGAATATTCAGTTGGGTCTATGTAAAAACTACTTTTCCACATAATCTAAAACAAGCTGACTTCAATGGAGCCAATCTAGAATAATGCACAAAGGACACAATAACACACCTGTAGGTGAGATTGCCAGGAGCTGGTGAGACGTGGCTGGTTGCAGGCTGGCTGAGCCATCTGCTGGAGAGAATAAACATTGTCAGCAATAATCACTGGCAAAACAGCTTGTCTTCCTGTGCCTTCAGCATGCAGCAGGTACAGGCAACGCCCCCATCATGCTCGGTGGAGTTTGCTTCACTGAAGTCTGGTATCTACAAGCCAGGCACCCATCACAGATGCAGGATGCAGTTGTTTCCTACTCCCTTAGTTGCTGGGTTGGAAGGAAAGGGGTGCTTTTAGGATGGGGCCAAGTTGAGACCTCCTGGAAGCCCCTTTCAGGTTGCCCACCCTCAGCAGAAGATCTCTTAGTTTGCTTAGGCAGGGTTTCTGGTACTGGTTTTCAGGAATTTTCCCCCCTTAATTTTTGAGATCAGCTGGGGATTTTCCATGCATGTATATTTTCAAGCAGCATTTAGGATGTATGCTGGAAGGTGAACTAGGTAGGGGCACAAATATACAAACACAGCTGGCTTGTATCCGACTGAATTTCAGTACAAATGTGTGTGATGATTAGGCTTTGCAAAAAGCCTGTGACAGAATCCGAACAGAGCTTTTGATGTGACTCTCCCCAGGCAAAGCACCAATCTATAGAAGCCTTCACAGAGTCCAAATCTCAGTTAAAAAAATCCCCAACCCTAAGCATTTCTTCAACACAACCCATAAATTAGTATTCCTCTGCTAGAGAAGTGAAAATTACAGTCAATGCTAAATATATTCTTCAAATCTGGAGTCAGTTATCATATAAAATAAAAATAAACTTCCAAAAAAAAAGTGTTTCATAAAATATATTGCATTTATTTTGAAATATCAGTGGAAACTAAATGTCAGAACTCTTAAGTATCTCTTTTACTCAGCAGTAAATTGCAATAGGATGCACTTTCAAATGGGGATTATTGAATTTGAAGGTGAAGGTGGGATTACTGAAGGTGATTGCTCCCTCCTGGCCTCTCCCTTCAGAAACCATGCTGAGGTTTTAGCTGAGATTTTAACTAAGAGCCATTTATATTGCTTTAAACCAATCTTCTAGCATGCAAGTGCTCTCCAGGAGAGGGATCGCATCGTACCTGTGATGCAAAAATGAGTTAGATTTTATGGCCTCCTCAGTTAAAGCACTCATTAGAGACCTGAAAGGTGTTGATACAGTTTTTATTTCTTACTGCTTCTATGCAATTGCACTGCAGCCTTGTAACAAAGGGAGCTCCTACCCCACAAAGACCTGTAATTCTACACATCCCCAAACAGCAATGAGCCAATACTCCATGCAGCACTTCCAGCAGCAATCCTGCTTCCCCCTGGCTATGCTTTGGCTGATAAGAGATTTACTCCCAGGACACTCAATGCTGACCTTCCTCACCTGATCCCTCTTACCTGTTGGGCCAGCACATCCCAAACCCAGCAGCCTGTGCCAAAATGAGTGATGCAGAAGTCCCTGGACTTGTCGCTGGGGCAGCTCCAGGCTGGTGGAGTGAGGAGGGGCTCCTCCAGCACCGAGGCAGCAGCTCCAGGCTGGCGAGACCCTGTGCAGGTACCCAGGGCGCGGCCCCTTCCCACGCTTGGGAGTGGGATACCTGGGCGATTTTGTGTGTGAGCTAACATGTCTTCACAGAAGTGGTTCTCAATAATTAGTTCTAGCAATTTATTTACCAATTGGCAAATTAAAGATTTATTTTATAGCTTTTCTCTTTGTTGAGTTAAATCTGTAAGTCTTTTTTCTAAAAAACTTAACTACACAAAGCCACTGAACTCTAGTAATCACTTCCTTCTGATTAAGGCCCTGACCATTAATGCGTCCATCAACACATTTGAAAATGAAAAACTTTCTGAACATTACTTTGAAATATAAATAAAATATTTAACTATTAAAAATGCTTACTATATATTCAATATAAATATTTTAAAATATCTTGTTGCTAAATATATAAATTTCCGAATGTATTTATGCATTATGTTTAAGTATCTTTAAACAATATACAAATAAAACATTTTATAAAATGTAAAATTATTAAAAAAACCCACAAACATTTAACATGTACACTAGGGAGAAAGGCATAGCCCTAATACGATATATGTGTGTAAAGGAAAATAATTACATACAGAATATTTTGACTAGGACACAATTTCAGCCCATGAGATAAGCTGCTTCTAAATGAATAAGCTAGCTTGTAACTTAAATACTTCCCAAATACATAGATAGATATTTTATGAGCATTATTAGCTTGACTCAACAACTTTGATAAAAATGCGTAGAAAACTTAGAACACCTGGTTTTTGAAGCATTGTTCGCAGATTAGAAATCCCTTGAAAGACCAATTCTTACATCAAGCATAATTCAGGATACACAATTCATCAATAACTTTACTTGTAATGTAGGGATGCCTTGGAACACAGGTGCCAGGACACACGGTGCCCTCTGGATGCAATGGAGAAGCTTCTCCTCCTACCGCTTCTTTTGGGGGTCTTGAAAAACACCATCCAGAAGGTCTCCTGTTCTGTATGAAGAGATAAGAGTAAGTTCTCTCAAATCCCGGGTAAGACTTTAAAGTACCAAGCATCTCATGCTTATTTGAGCAACCTGGTCTAGTGGGAGATGTCCCTGCCAATGGCAGGAGGGTTGCACGAGATGATCTTTAAGGTCCCTTCCAACCCAAACCATTCTGTTGTTCTTTTGTCTGGCATACAATGGAGAGCTGAGTGTGATCAGAAGCGCCTTTACTGAGATGCTCAGTTTACCTGGAAATGATAACATTTCTCTGACACTTCAAAAGGATTTGCTTTGCATTCCTGACATGTTCATGGACAAGAGTAAATACCTTTAAAAATCCCATTTGCACATTAAAATGGGGCTTTTTATTGTCTAAAATAAGGCTCATGGGCTGATGAAGGCAAAACAGCCCTTCCTCCTCAAGAAGAACCACAAATAACATCACACAGGTTAATTACAGCCAGTCCTCCAACTCTGGCCAAGCTGCGCTGCTTATGAACAAAAGACAAAATAACTATCTTTTCAAAAAGGCGAAAAAAAAAGCCACATCTTTTGAATTTGTAGCAAATATCCCAGGTATGAAAGGTGTGGGGAGGATTAAAAGTGAATCTCCAGGGGGCCGTGATTCCTCCCGCAGCAGGCCTGGCTGTGTTAGCAGGGTTTCAGATGCTCGGCCCCGCACTGGAGAGCTCTCCCGCCTGTCAGAAGGCATAAAGCTGCTCCTGGAGGAGCATAAGGCTGGCTTCTGGACCGTACATTGTCAGTGGTCTGCCCTGGGTAAACTCCTGTGCCTTCAGAAGGAGCCACGGGAATGCTTTGAGGTGATCCAGACACGCAGGAGAGTGAACAGCGTGGGCCTGCTTCCCCGCTGCCTCTCCCACCAGGGAAGGTAAGCTCAGAGGAAGAGAGATGCATGTCTCAGGCTCAGCGGTCACCCAGCGGTCACAGAGCACGACCACAGCCATGGCTCTGTTTTGCAGACGTACAGGACATGTAGGACACGTCCACTACCTGCTGGAGAGGCATTGCTGTCTGTCCCACGACCTGCCATCATCTCCCAGTCAGCAAGAAGAAAGAGGCCTGTGCTGAAACTGCTAATGTGGCACAGCTGTAGGCCGACACAGCATTTAGGTACTTGAGTCTGTCACTGCCGTGGCTGCCGGGTGCCAGAAACTCAGTTGCCTCTACCCAAGTGTCTCATTTAACAGTTCATCGTTAATGACTGCCACCGAGTCCCGCACTCATCGCTTCTGTGCCCGGTGTTACAAGGCTTTGAGCATTTGCCTCCACACTGTCCCCCACCATTCACCCTATGGGACTGCAAAGACAGTGCAAAGCTGTGCTGCTCTGGGACTCTACTAACAGGGAAAAATAATCACCTGATTTATTTCTCTGATGTTCTCTGATTTATGAACACATATGAATAATAATAATAAGAAATGACCCAGAATAAAAAATAACTACATCATCACAACTCCATAACGATAACACGCATTTGTGATGCAGTCTTTTTCAGTACATCAACTGCCTGAGATTTTTCTATTCATTTTTCCCCAATGAAGTTTAGGAACATTGCTGACAGGCCAGCACGACTCTCTCCATCACTACTAGCTATTGCTGGGACATTTGAATAACGCTGGCAGTCATAAATTATGCCAGAAGAAATAACAAAATAGTATTGTTGATGTATCCAAGGATACGACCAAAATTAGTTTTATAGGCAGACCTATGTTATGACACCCACTCATCTAGCTGGAGAAAATCAATAAGCTTTCAAGTACATCAGTCCTTTTCTAGGTCCAAAATAGAAGCAGCAGACTTGAAAAAATAAATCTCAACTGAGAATAACAGCTCGAAAATTTAGTTAGATTTGTATCAATGAGACCACCCGAGAGAAAATAGATGGTATCTGCGATACAGAAGGACATTCTAAGGGGAAGTCAGCAGGCAGGAGGAAATTATAAGGGACTATCTGCAAGGAAAGAGACAGATAATTTACAGTTTATGGCATATGAAGGACAAATCAGTGGAATAAAAGGTTAATCCCTCCCTTTTACCGTGTTGACGACATAGAGAAATTCAAATATAGGAGATTCAGGCTTCTCCACCTTTGTTCAAGGGTCACAGACAACACTACACCAGGCAGGAACAAAATGGTGTTTACCACATGGCTGGGTGCCCATCCCTGCACCAAGTCTGTCCCTTCCCGTGACAATGTTAACCTTTGAGTCCAAGCCTTCTGCAATGCTAATGCAAAGACGTCTTCTGAAAGAGCCCCACAGTGAGGCTATAATTTCACAACTAGAAATTTCTCTTGCACCATGATATGGGAGCAGCATGTGAACAGACCTGGAAGATTTTCCCCTCCTTTGAGTATTTTGAACATTTTTCTGTCGTTTTATTGAGACAGCAGAATTCTGGAGCTAACAGAAGCAGAGTTATATTTCTTTTTGCTATTGCAGAATTCCTACCTGCTGCATTTTGCTCTGAGTTTCAGACATTAGCACATTTAGTAACCTCAGAACATGGGAAGCTGTTCCACAAGAAATCATTAAGTCTGATTTTAAATCAAAGTGTATCTCATCCTGTAGCCAGATGAACATGTCCTGAATGTGGGGCAGGAAGGGGAGGGGAGGGATCCATCAGAGGGGCTGGGGCAGGGACGTTTTTCTGGGCTCTCCATGGTGCCCCTCCACCATGCCCACAGCCTCCTGGCCAGGCCCAGGGAAAGCTGAGCACATGGCCCACATCTGATGGCACGCTTTTTCTCTTGCTTGGGAAAATCTGTGTCAAACACAAAAATACTCACAGCAGTCAGATTTGTTTGGATACATCCTCTGGAGATCCCAAATAGGGCAGTATTTTGGCAGGGGAAAACTCAACTCCTGGAAATGCTGCAAAGAGAGAGAAGGAGCATCCAGTACCATTCCCGAGAGGAGTATGGGACACAAACACCTGGACAGAGAATTTGGAATAACTGCATAAATCAAGGTCATATACTGTCACTTCTGCACCACATATATATATATATTCATGTGCTGCTCTTACAGTCACACCACAGAATCCTGTTACAGTGACAGAGATTGCTTTATCTCCATTTCTTCCCTTTTATTTTGGCTTTCAACTTCATTTTATGCATATTCAGATTCAGTTTCCTTTACATGTTTTCTTATCTTTATGTGGTTAGTTTTATTATTTTTGCAACAGCTAGTTATAGTTAAGTGATTTATGTACCATATATATCACTATAGTTATGTTTATGAAATCTTTTTTCTTTAAAGAAGCCTTCCTGAAACAGCAGCCGATGGTGCTCCATTAGCTGAAGAATTCTAAGGGCAAAACACACCTCAAAAGACACAGGCACACAGCTGGATGATTTATTTAAGCCTAAATAACACAATCCCTCCTTCAAGGACTAGAAAAGCAAATGGCCACTGGTTTATGCTCTGCCTGTGTGCAAAATCACCTTTGTACCTTCCAAAACTTGAACAGGATACCTGACATGCAAGAATCAGATGTAGGCATGAAAAATAACATGGATAAATCAAATGTATATGAATTTATCTACTAAAAAAGTGCTAAAGCAACTGGTTCTCACAATCCTAGACTCCAAATGGTTTCCACAGGGTCTGGGAGAGGTCCGTCTCCAGTTACAGCTTTCAGACTACTGACCGAAGAGGAACACATGGTGGTGCTGATGTTGCAAAGCAACCCTGAATTTTTAATATGAAAAAGGCACAGAGGATAAGTGCGGTCTTCTTGGGAATACTAATCGTCAGAGAGGAAGAAAAAGTACAGCTTCATCCCACCTCAAGTGAAGAATCCAGTAGGGAAAACTTCGTAACGTAGACTGGAACCTAAAAGTAAACTCATGGAAAAGCATGAAAGCATTTGGCTTCTACAGACATAAATGAGAAAGCAACAGCAGAGCAACGACCTTCCAGGTGAAGCCCTGCATCAGTGGGAGGGTCTGAATTATGCTGTAGATGACATTTAAACTGAAATTTTCTTTTCTTGATGAAATTCATGCTAGTTGTTCTCGCAAAACTCACTATCAGAAACACAGAGATATTTTGGAATTCTCACAGGTTCTCATTCCACCGCATAAAATGGAAATGATGGAAAACCATATATTCCCCCAAGATGAAGGTGTCAGAAGCAGAAACTTCCAGTTCTAGAAAGGCATTGAACATTTAATTATGTTACTGACCCCACCAGCCATCTTTCACTGCTGTGCTAGCCTGTAGTGTGCAGAAATGCATCTTTCTTAAGCAGCAAAATATATCAAATGAATGCGCTCTGTTCTCCTATTGCATAAGTGTCTGCTTTATTTGGTTAGTGCAGGGCGTGTGCACAGGGGATGTCAAACAAAACAAGCATTCAATCTGAAAGAACAGTCCTAGCAGCCACCATAGTCAAGGATTTACCTAGTATTTGGGGTAAATCCTGTACTTTTGAGGCATCTTCTACTCTGTTCTGTCAGACCCATGACTTCTTGTCCTTTGTCTCAGAGGTGGAGATGACACTCGAGGCAGACAACAAGATACCTGGAAGTACTGCATGAATTATGACAACAGAAACTTCTGGGATGAAGAGGTGGACTTTCAGCCCCTGCACAGGTACAGCACTGAGAAGCAGAGGAAAGACACCTGAAGTCCACTCCTGCTGGTTATCTCAGAGACAAACATAGAATCATAGAATTATTAGGGTTGGAAAAGACTTCCAAGATCATCTGGTCCAACCATCACCCTAGTACTAATGTCACCCACTGAACCATGTCCCTAAGCACCAGGTCCAACCTTGAACACCGCCAGGGACGGTGACTCCACCACCTCCCTGGGCAACCCGTCCCAATGCCTGACTGCTCTTTCTGAGAAGAAATGTCTCCTCGTTTCCAACCTGAACATCGTACCACCAAGAGTCAGAACTGAGACTACAAACAAACCTTGACCTGCTGTTAACATGCAGAAGGCCATAAGGCCTACCTGACTTTTGTTAATCCACTTCTATTTTAACATCACTTGTAATAGCTAAGAGCACTCGTAATATCTATGACCACTCATGTCAGCAATCCCACTGAATGCCTGCAAAGAAGCACTGCAGTGCACTCAGGCAGCCAGTGCTCCAGGCCCGTGTGCTCCTAATGTGACTGATTGCTTGCTTTGCCTAAATTACATGAAGAATGTTTCCCGGGGAAAAGCAGACTTTAAGAGCTCTTTATGTTAAGTGTATCATATTCCCTTAAGACTGGGCACTCTAAAAAGTTCATATGACTTGCTACTGCTGAAATGGCCTTGCTTTTTGGGAGCATCAGAGTTATCGCGGCTGTGTCGGCTGCTGTGTCTCTCAGCACAATCAGCAAGGCAAGCAGCACTAAGTATACTGTTAGCTGCCATGATTGCGGCTGCTCTAGGAAATTTGTGCTGTAAGACAAGCTTCCATACACGTCTGGAGGAAAAAACACTCCTGCGGTGGCAGGCTGGCGCCTTCCTGAGCTGACATCTCTCACTCGAGCACAGAAAGTGGAAAAAAACCACAGTTGACACAGTGGTCAACAGTCAAAAAATGCCTTCCAGCTCATCCTGAGAAATAAGTTAATTACTTTAAGTTCAAAATCCACCACCATTTAAAATTCTCTCCAGTGCTAATTAAGTTTAGATTTGCCTTTATACTTACATTCGGTGTACTTTCTGTAAAGCACAGTCACTGCAAATTTTCTCTCAGTTTGTGATTGTCATTCATTTTCTTAAAAGAAAAAAAAAATGTAACAGCATTAAACCCTCTGTGTTCTTCCTTCATCCCTTGCTGCTGGCCCCTCTTACTCCCTTGCATAAGGGTTCTTTACCCATGTGAAGGCACATAATTAAATGAAGGCCGTATTGCCATACTAACAGGGCATGCTTCTTTGTAAACTGCATAGAAAAAAGTAACTGCATAGGGAGAAAAGCCGTAACGCCTGGCTGATTCATATAAATCCATATTGACTGATTGCTGTGTTGCCTAGTGCTGACTAGCACGTGAAAACCACAGCTTCAAAGGGGTGAACCCTAATGTGGGAATGACGTGTCATGCAGGCTGGCAATCCAGACAGCAAAAAGAGGAGAGTCTTGGGACTCTGAGAAGAAATTTTGGTGAAAGATAAGCCATGTCCTATCAACTTTATCATTCTTTTAGGGAAATTGTAATAAGCAAATTTAACTGTCAGAAAATTCCTTTGTGCTTAAGGGATTAATTACTTACTGCAAATATCAGTACCTGACTGTCAGCTTACATTAACATCCCTAACCCAGATGTTTGGTACTGATAGCCTTAGCAGAAAGCCTTAGATAGAAGACTGATAGAGGACTTGATAAGCAGCTAACCTGAAGGATAAAATATGAAGCTAAGTCTAAGCCTATATACTGCTTAACTAGCTTAAAGTCAGCAGCGCTCTCCACACAAACAGACTGATTGTCACGGTGATATATTTTCTGCTGTACAGGGGCTGGATGGATATCTCAACAGCAAGAAATAAGTTCAGAGTAAGTGAAAGACTTTGTGGTTTCATCCTCAAACTCTAGATTTCACCTGACACTCCAAGTAACAAACTGTGACAAGGGCTGTTTCATCTTTGATAGTTTCTAGGCACCTGCTGCACTATCGGCATCATCTGCTTGCAAAAAGACCACTGAGAAGAGCTGTGCTACCAGATGAACATGTTCCTGAGCACTCAAGTTACTTTACATATTGGAGGAGGGTTAGATATTCGTTCACTGCTTTCAAGGGAAAAGACCAAATGGTGAAGCTGCTTCCCAGCTTGCGCACAGATGATGGTGGATATTAAGCAGAACTGGCTGGCAGTGGCAGATTGCTAACAAGAGGAAACAGCCATGGCTTTTTCTTTATGTTCCTTACACACACTAAAAAGTATTGCATTCGCATTACTGGCAGCTCATGGCTGTAGGTCTCCTCTTTGCAAGAAAAGAAGCTACTCTGCTCTATTAAAGAGAGATTATAAAGAAAGATGAATTGCTAGGGGCACAGAGTATTATTACTTACCAACTGCTTCAAAATGTATGTCAGGTGTCTCAGTTATGACACTATAAGACTATGATATTATGAAAGAAATTGGGTTCTTTAGATTTATCTTCTGAATTTTGAACCATTTACTGTTCTTATTTTCAAGACTTTGTTCAAAACTAAGTTGTTTCTGAAAAATTCTCACATCACCACAGGACTGCAGCAGCTAACTTTACTACAGATAAGCCAAGCTCATGGAGCAGGGTGAGCATATTACACATATATACAATATGTACTTAGGGCTGGTGAATAAGACACCTTCCCACGCATTCTGTCTACCTTGCCTTTTCTAATACTTCTCAGCTTTCTGTGGCCCTGAATAAAGGGGAAAAAAAAAAAGTATTTATTTACTGGTAATCATTAAGCAAATGGTATAGTGCTAGGGAAAAATACATTCACTTGCAACTCATGCCCTTGAGAAAGAAAAAATCAGTTGGGTGTGTTTTGGAATGAACTTGCTTATCTGGAGTATGTACAACACAGACCAGCTGAAAGAATGAGGTGAAGCTGAAGTGCAACATTTTTTTTTTTCTTAAACTGAAAGCAAGCATTTCTGAGAATAAATATTCGATTTCTTTTTTGATCTACACTTTTAACTTGTGACTGGCCTAGAGAAGGCTGGTGCCACAATTTAATACAGTTTTGCAACACAGTATGCCATAATTTTTGAATTATGAAGAAAGATAACCTTTAAGTGCAGTGGCTTGATGTGCTAAGTGAAAAGAAAGGACCTGCTGGGATCACACGGGTCACTGCATCCAGTCCCTAGCAGCGCAGGCCCGTAAAAGACTGCCTTGCTCCCTGAGCAAACCGTGTAGTCTTCACACATACTGCTGAAATGTAAAGGACTAAATCCCACAGCCATAACCTCATGCCACAGGTAGAATAATAGGCAGAACAGGACTCTCACCTTTGGTATTTGGGGTCCCTGGTGAAGGGTAACATGAAGGGGAGCAGCTCAGTAGAAAAGGACCCATGGAACTGGTGGACAAGCTGAACGTGGGCCAGCAGTGTGCTCCTGTGGCAAAAACAGCTGACCACCGGTGGGGCTGTATTAAAAGCATCGCCAGCGGGTGGGAAGAATGGATTACTCTTCTTTACCCAGCACACCTCTAATACCACTTCTTGGGATTGGCTCCCGAGTTCAAGAAAGTTACTGACAAACTGGGGAGAGTCCAGAGGGCCACCAGAACAGCTAGAGGGCTGAACTGTGTAATGTATGAGGAGAGGCTTATTTAACCTAGATAAAAGGAGGCTGAGTGCAGTCTTCCACTCTCTAAATGGAATTAGAGCAAAGCTGGAACCAAACTCTTCTGACAGTGACACAGCAAAAGAACAAGGCAATGGCACACGCTGCAACAAAGTTAATTCTGATAATGGAAAAGCTTTCATTGAGAGTACTCAAGGACAGGAACAAGCTGCCCTACCAGGTTGTGGAAGCCCCATAGTTGGAGATGTTCCAAGATTTGACTGGACGTGGCCCTGAGCAATCTGTTTCACCGTAGGAGTTAGCCCTACTTCAAGCTGAAGGTTAGATCCCATATTTTCCTTTTCCTTTTTTTTTTTTCCCAGGCACATGACTCACCAGAAAGCTCACATGCCCAGCACCAACAGTGACACGGTCAATAGGCACACCTAATGACAAGCACTTACCTAAGCAGCTTACATCAGAAGCTTGGTGCTTGATTTTTCCTTGGTGATGTAAAGCTTTTCTCCCCATCCTTCCACTCGCGTAGGACAAGGTCTTATGCTCAGGCCTTGCTCTACGGTTCTCCTACATACTCATAAACATTTTAGATTTCTGCTTCTTAGCATGTGATGCCTGATTACTTCAAGATTTCTTGGAATTCTTCCAGGGAATCACCTGGGAAAGCATTCAATGGATGGTATCCATTTTCCCTTCAAATGGAAACCAAGTGGTGATGGTTTCCACCTGAATCTGATCAAGCAGTAACCTTTGGGAGGTGATGATAACAAGAACCCGCAGCGGACAGAAGACCTATAAAAACTTCACTTAATTTTAAAACTATTGATTCTCCCCGCTGCTTCCTCTCTGCTGTTGGTTCCCAGGCATTAACACGCCTTGTTAATCTGGGAGTTATTGTCTTATATCGAACGTTGAAGTTTGCTGGTTTTATCTCAGACCTGAAGAAGAGAATGTGACAGTGGATCAGGTGCCAGCACACTGCACTGATATGAATGATCCACCCACCTCCTGGTAGAACAGAGTATATATAATGAATATTGTCTCCAAAAGGCAATCTATGCTGCAGGTCTGTCTCTATAGAGACACACAAATGCCTTATACTTAATGCCCCAAATATATTTCAATTTGGCTGCAGGAAATATTAGCCCACTCAGCTGCCTGGATCTAGAAGTCTGTCTTTTTCTCTTTCAGACAGCTAAAATCAGCCCATTCCAGCATCGCTGGAACCTTAAACAGAAGGAAGAGGCTTTGTGTCAAGCCTTTGATGTGTTACTGTTCAATGTACCACTATTCTGCTATTTTCAGCCTCTAGTTACTTGTTTCTTTAATACATTAGATACAACAAACTCTCCTTATCCTAATCCCCTATCAGCTTAATTCAGAATGGATTTTAAATAATGCTGAAAGGCAAATCTTACAATTATAATAAGAGCTTCAGAAAATCCCAAGAACTAGCTTTTAATCCTATGAAACCAGTATTTGCCTTTTTAAATATTTTTAGAAGGCTGACCTCTGAAATACAAAAAATAATGTTTTTAAAATCAATGTCCTGGTGTTTTTTTTTTTCCTTTTTTTTTTTTCTCCTTCCCCTCTCACCTGCCTATAAATGTAACAGGGACAAACTTCACCAAGTCTATCTTTTGTCTGGAAAGCACTGTTCATGGGACAATTCAAATGAAATGGGTATCAACTGAATTAACTACTAGACATGCTATTGTTACACTCAAATGTTATTTTCACCCACTGCATGGTGGATCATGGGATTTTAAAGAAAGACTCAGTCCTGAACAATGGCTTCACAGTTGCCTGTAGCTGTTTTTGCTTGAAAAGAGACTCCATTCTAAGTAGCTTTCTAACAGTGATTTAATTTTCCAGGCTTAACTCAAGAGCTTTATGCCATTTTGATTTTGGTCAGAAAGTTTCTTAAAGAATACATCCAGCATTTATCATTCTAAAAGTAAAGATGAATGAATTGTTCTTTAATCATTAGTTACTTTTAACCGCTTGTCAGAATTATTAAACTGACAATTTGCTACATCTTTGTGCTTTTGAAGGAGCTATTTTCAGACCTAGCTGTGGGTTGCTCTAGCCTCTGTACTTAAATGGCATGTTTTCCTGTCCTAATTTCCCTTTTTTTCATTTACAATGTTCTACTCACTAAAAATAAATAAAAGTCCCAAAGAGTTTTGTACATTTTTTCTTCTCTACAGAGAAGTTTCATCCCATACACCACAGGCAAGTTTATTCTATACGCCAGAATTGAGCCTCCTTTGCATCTGGCTCACAATGATCATCAGCATAAAGCACCATTCCAACACCTTGTGCGCCTATGCCTGCACCCATACGATGGCCATACAATCCCTGAACAGACAGATACGCCTTCCCTATGCTGTCTTCAGTGCCTGGTGCCAGAAAGGGCTTCATTAAGGCCGGGGGTGGAATGGCACATGCACAATAGTGTTGCTGGTAAACCCATTTTGTTCCAGGAAGTGGAGAGAAATTCACTTCTGTGGGCAAATACTTACCATGGCACAGTGAGTTCATGACAAACAATACAGTAAATAGCTGGAGCATGGCCGCTGGACATTTGCACTGAATTTAGCTCTTAAAAAATATTGCTGCAGACAAGGTTTTAAGTGTACCCTTTATTGACTCCATATATTCTTCCTGCTGCTTTACTGGTAATCAGGGTGACTAATTGACCTGGCAGAATAATTGAGGTGGTTCAGGTGACCAAGATGACTCAGACTTCCTTTTTTTAGTGACAAGAAATGGCTCGATACAGGAACCTCCACTTTCCATGGAGAGATGCAGTTGATTGTACACAGACTGTAAATGTCATTTTGATTTACAGACTTTGCTGACTGTAGCACAGACCCCGGAGCTATCAGCAAACTTCAGACACACTTCGGGGCCAAGCACAGGGATGTGCTTTAGTGGTCAGGTGCCAAGGTAGTTTGAGCCTTTTATATACTCCACGATAAGCTAGCCGAGACCCTGTCCCCTTGTTCATATTCACTATGCGCCTCAACACTAACATTAAAAAATGCCAACTGTGTGCAATAAATATTTTAAACAAAACTTAGACTGTAGATGCTTGGCTTGTTATTTTGGGCTGATGCAGTAAGCTTTAAAAACAATCCTATGGGACCTTTTTGCATATATAAAAGAAAAATGAGAAATTCTCTACCTGCTGCATCATCATAGTGACAAGTACGACATTATTGTTTGTAAGACTATCATTTGTAGTTTTCCTATAGTGCCTTAAAGGAAACAAAAAGCCTGATGCTAGACTTAAAAACAAATGAACAAAAAACAAATTCCAAGAAAACACACACACACACAGAACCAACCAAAAAACACACAACAAAACAAGCAGAAATACCAAGACAAGCAGGCAGAGAAGAAAATTGTGCAAGGTGCGTTTCAAATTTCTTACAAATTCTCATGGAATCAGCAAGTTTTGAACAAGCCTGATTGTCTTGCAACTCAGTTCATATCATTTAGACCCACTACCTGTATTTTTTCCTACTTTTACAAGTATTTTGTTTACACATTGAAGGAGAAAAAGTCGAAGTAAAGACTAACTGATACTAATTACAAAGTACAAATCCTGCATGTGGCATTCCAGCTCTGGAAAACACCTGGCTTGCTTTACCCCAGCTTTTCCCCTCCCTGATTTTGATGTGCTTGAGAGACTTTATACAAATAACAAGGGAAGAAAAATGACTGCGAGACAAAGAGTGAAAGAAACTGCTCAGGGTGCTGTCAACCGCTCATTGTAAACATGGGAAAAATAAAGCGATAAAAATCAATTTCTGCAAACAATGTTTCGCTTACAATGTTTTAGGTACTCTGTACTAGTGCAGAGCAAGATCAAGTGTCACAGTGTCGTAATTTTAAGCCAATGGTATACACTTCAAGATTCCTTAGTATACACTTGTGCCTCCACATTTCAAATTTGTACTCAGGAGTGACACAGACCTTTAGATTTCAGGCACATAATAAATAAAATAAAACAGCAACAATAATGTGGGATTGCAGCCTATTGAAACAGAAGAGATTTTGCCCGAATGCTCAGTTTGCATTGTGAGTGCTTTCACAGGAGGCCCCATGCAGAAAACCTCCTTGAAATTACCAGTCTATATGGAAATGAACAACGAACAACCAAAGTGTCTCTGCTTGAAGCTCTGTTGAGTTGCAAGAAGCACGCTGGCAGCGAGCCCCAGCAGCTCTGCATTTTCACTCCCCTCTCTCCCTCCAGGAGCGCTTCCTTTCGCCCAGTCCGTCAGGGCTGCCCCAGCAGCAGCACAAGTGCCCAGTGTTCTCTCCCCCCGTCGCAGTTTCCCATGGAAGAACAACTAATTCACACTGTTTGTAGCTCCTCCTGTTGCCAGCAGCGCCATTGAAAGGCAAGAAAAAAGGGCAGGAGAACAAAGAGTGTGCAAGGAAGCGGAGACCAGGCATCAGAAAAAGTAGGGGAAGAACAGGAAAAGTCATATTCTGCTCTTGGTTATGCCTGGCAGCTCTGGATTAATGTCACAGATGGGAGTGCAGAATTTGTCCCCTACAGAGACAAAGGGTGAAGAGACATACTTAGGATTCTCACTTGGACCAGCTGTTTAAATACCTAAGCTTAAAAAAAAAATAAAATCAAGTAAACACTCTCTATGCTTTTCCTACAGAGAAGGAAAGATTCATCTCCAACTACAAAAGCGCCTTGTTGTAACTGACAATTTGAAATAATCCACTAGAGAAAAAAAAAAAAAGACAATTTAGTTCTAGCCAGAACCAGAATCTGATACAAGTTCTTCAGCCCGATAGGAACAGGAGCACAGATGTACTTCTGGCCACTACCAGAAATTAGAGCAGTCATGCGGCTCAGTGCTGTAACAGCAAGTTTTGTATTAAATCAAAACAATATTATTCCAAGTTCCTACTGTAACTTGTGAACAGAATCAGAGGTGTGGGAGAGAAAAGCCCTAAACCCCAGCTACATTTGTCATAGCTCTATTTACTTAATTGAACCCTCTGATTATCTATCCAAGCTGAACTGTGCCCCACAGAGTTTATCATTGTCTGAGGTGGGGACAAACCAAGTTGCAGTGGATATGGTTGGATGCCCACTCGAATCTGAAGAAGTAATCCTGTACTAGGTAGGACTGTAGGAGCTGTGTCCTTTAATATGAAATACTGGCATTGATTAAGAAAGTGGAGGTACACCTTTTAATAATTAATAGGGAAAGAGATCTTCTTACAAGAAGGGCAGTGGGTGATAATATTGAATAATTCAGCACTATAACAAAAGGAACAATGGTACGGTAACTTAATAAGTGAGAATTTGCAACAAAATCCAACAAAACATTTGATAGGCTAATGGCTTCTTACATTCAGGAAAGCGTACACATTCAAGATACTATTTCCTATTGAGAGGACAACAAACAATTTCTGAAACTGCTCTTCACAACAAAATTAAAAGCAGCTGGTAAAACTGCATTGCAGCAAGTGACTTTATACTGGGCTTACGCTCTGCCAGATCCGGGCCCAAAAGTTCAGAAGAAGGGCCCAATAAACCCAGAAGCTCAGGTCAGTAAATCTGTGTTCCCAATAGCAATAGGCCAAATTAGCTACAATATCAAGCCAGCTTAATTAGCAAGAGGAAAAAAAAAGCAACAACAACAAAAACCCACAGCATATTTTTCACTCATCCGGCCACTTCACAGAGCTCCAGCAGCAGGGATAGTCTGTGTCTGTCAACTTGGGAAACAAACAAACAAAAAGCTTTAGCAGCTGTTGAGCATTCAGATCTAATTTGTGGTCAGGAGTATTGGAGAATTTTAATTTGTTGCCTGGCTAGCAGCTGAGAGGTAGACGTACATCAGTAAAAAACTATGAGTCTTCATTACTGCATGAGGAAAAAAAAAAGAGTTATGTTTAATTGCAGAAGTCTGGCAAAACATCAAAGAGCATAGGAAAAAGATGTTAAAAAAAAGAGATCTGAGTGACAGCCCAGGAAAGACAAAGCCTGCTGTTGTTCGGCCTCTTTCTGTCTCACTGCTGGCAGGAATTACTAGCCGGCTGTGGCTTTCCTTAGCAGACAGAGGCCAGCCAAATTACATAAAACAAAACGTTTTTGGAATTTCCTTCTTAAATTGCTTTGATGACAAGTTCCTATTAAGAATTGTCGTGAATTCGTCAGAAAGTAGATGCAGCTTCCTCTGCTAACCGGGAACTGACCATCGCTGGCAACTTTTTCTCTGGCACCAAACTTTGCTGCAATAAAACCGCAGCGCTACATGCGATAGCAAACCCCCCAAGTGATAGTGGTGGAGGAATCTTGTCTCTTTGTGAAGCCCAGTGAAAAGATAAGAAAACATTTTGGACACTAATCCTGCAACGCGTGCACACCCTGAAGTAGCTTGCAGTTATGGGGCCTGTTGTGTTTATTGCATGGCATTACTCCGCAGGGTCTGAAGATGGGGTTTTGGGGAGTACTGGTGAACTGGGACAGTGCTTCAGTCAACCAAAACCAGCATCAGAAATTTGGTAAGGCTGTTGGGAAACGGTAGAGATGGGTTATTTCGTGTGGCTGGCCGTAAGTAACAATATTTAACTCTCATACTAAGGAAGCATGCTGATGTGAGCTCGTAGGAGAGTAAAACTTAACAGTACTCCAAGTACCCCAGAAAAATAACCCCTTGAACGTCTCCTTTTGATTACCCAGGGGATGGGTTATCGATCACACACCCGCGCTACCAGGGGAGGGGGGAGGGAGGCCGCAGGCGGCAGCACACCAAGATGGCCGAGGCGGTGCCGACCCCCCACCCCGGGTAACGCCCAGCGCTGCCGTTCCCCCCGCATCCCCGGGCCAGGCCCCAGACGCGACAAGGGGCCGCCCCGGGGGAGGTCGGCGGGGGCCGAGCCCCGAGCGCCCCGCGCTCCTCAGGGGGCGGCCGGCGCCATCCCCACCGCCATCCCCTCCGCGCCCCTCGTTTGCATATTTTTACCTTTGCGCCGGGGCCCGGCCAATCAGCGGGCGCCGCTCACCTGCTGGCGGCGGGGCGGGGGCGGGGGCGGCGCGGCCTCCCCGCGGCGCAGCTCCCCCGAGCCGGGCCGCACCGCACCGCACCGCGCCGGCAGCGGTACCGGTACCGGCACCGGCACCAGCGCCATGGTGTGCGGGGGCTTCGCCTGCTCCAAGAACTGCCTCTGCGCCCTCAACCTGCTCTACACGGTGCGGCGCGGGGCTTCGGGTTTGGCGGGGAGGGCGACGGAGAGCCCTGCGGTGTTTGTGTGTGAGGGGGGGGGCGGGTCCCGGTACCCCCGGTTGGGTTCCGCTGCCCCCGAGAAGGGAGAGGGGGCACGGCTGGAGGGAGGGGGGCGGCGTGCGTTAGGGTGAGTAACTGCCCTGTGGGGGGGGTCCTGCCCTGGGCCGGGCACCTGCTCTTGTTTCGGTAAGCCTGGGGGCCGGCGTTCCATAGAGAGCAGTAATATTGCGGGTTGGGGTGTGGGGTTTTTTTCTTCACCTCCTTACCCACGCTCGCATGAGCCAGCGCCGGGAGCAGGGCTGCGCGTAATGGCTGCCCCCGGCGGCGTGTGCCCGCGGCGGCGAGCTGCTGGCCGGTGCCTCGCTGGCGGTGCTGGCCGAGCCCCCGCCGGGGGGAAGGCAGGGGGCAGGCGGGTCCGACGCTGCTCACCCGCCAAACCCTTCCCATCACCGGTGGCTAATTAGGTCGGGCTGCAAGCCCCGCGACAGGGCGTCAGTGGGTGCAGGGGTGCCTCTGCTGAAGGCAGGGCTGTCGCTTATCGCTGCGGTTGGAGCAGCGGGTGACCCTAGAAAGTCGCATGGGATCCCCGCGGCACCGTGCCTTGCCCGCGTTAGCCCCAGCCAACAGAGCAGGTAGGCATCGTCTGCTTTGGCATCTGTAGTTAGAGGTAACCTTCGTGTACGTAGACCAAGGTGAAGGTAACTTGGGAGTGCTCCACCCTGATTTCTCTTTTAAGTAAACCAAGATGTAAAGCAATACATATATATTTATTTATTTCTTGTATGACAGAAGGGTGAGAGAAATGTGGGTCTTTCTAACATAACATACATACACAAATCTCATTCCGGTGTCAGATGGACAGTGCGTGTTTTTCCTGGACATCTCATTGCTCATTCTGACAGGCAAACAGTAACCAGATCTAAGGGGTCCAGTAGGACTTCTGAGCATATTTAGCCTCAGAAGGGGTGGGTTGATCTCCAAGACTTCTGTGGTACCATTTGTAACACCTGTGCAATGTACCTGTGACCTGAATCTTGCTCTGATGTCTCTGAGTGGAATTTACTTTGTGGGCGTCACTTGGTATTCATCCGTCTCACCTGTGCATAGCATATGCTTTTGCTGAGAGGAAGGGGTGACTTTAAATTACAGTAACTGGGATATCCACCTGTTATTGTTTGTGTCGCCGATTAACGATCGGCAAATTACAAGACTAACATTTTTCAATTCTGAGTTGCAGAAAAATCATACAAGGTTTAGTTGGCCCGGTGGAGTTGATGTTGCAAAATGTGCAGGTTTCCCTGTTCCTGGGTTAGACACAAACCTGACAATGCAACAGTTGGGTTGTAACAGCACAATGAATTACAGGCTTCTCTTCTCCAAACTGGAAAAACACATGGAAGACCACCAGAGAATGAACTTCACCTTTTTAAGCAACAGTAATTCACAGCAAGAATTGGTGAGAGGAGTAGTGGGGAGAGATAAGCTCAGTTAGGTAACGCTTGAACATTCAGCTACATGGATGTGTCTGTATCATGTGCTTGGGGGAGTTACAGTTTGTATTAATCTTTTTTTTTTTTAAGCGCTTCTAGAATATCTTGAATTTCAAAACAACAAAGTAGGATATTGGAGCTTGCTGTCTTGTTTTACTCTTGTTTTCTTGTATACCAAGAAAAATACATATCCTGGCAGTAATAAATCAGTTACTGGCTTAAGGTAAGAAACCAGAAACTGACTAACCTAATTGCTCGCTTACCATTCTTTTCAGGTGATATTTGCTGATGCGTTTTGGTTTTTCTCTGGACTGAATTAATGTCCTTAGGCACAGATTCTATTTTAAAATTTATCTTCTGTGAGTAATTCTGGCATCTATGTTGAGTCTTGCTGACTTCAGTATGGTTCCTTATGGGTATAGGAAGGGTAGAGAAAAATAATTGAGACTGTTGACTTAATATGTATAAAATGAAATGCATTGCTAGAATAAAGTTTTACATGAAAGAACTGTCTGCATACAAGAATTTTTAAAGTTCTAGCTTTGGGTATCTGACCAATTTTGTCTTAGTCAATCATGTTTATGTTTTCCTGTGAGTGTCAGACCAATATAAATTATTTAAAAGGGCTGTCCGTGGAGTTCAGCTAGATTCAAGGATGCATTGTAACTACAGATTTCTAATCTTCCAGGTATGAGAGAACCCTAGTTGCTGGCCTCACCGGTATTTGCTCACTTGAATCAGACAAGGATTTCCTTAGGTAGACAGTGTTCCTTTCAAGGAAGTCTTGAGTAATTCTGTTGAAGGCTGAACAGTTGATATCTTATTTCAGATCAGATTCTCAGAAAGGAAAGGGAAATTCCCAAGTCCTGGCTAGTGATGAAAGATTGAAATGGTGGCTGGGACGCAACATTAAATGTATTTAAATTAAAGGAAAAAAATACATTTCATTTGGATGGTATGTGCTGTTTTTAATCACCTGAGCAGCTACTTAGTTATTCCTGCAGCACCAAACATTAACTGTTTGTTGTCAGTATGTAAACATCTTGCCTTTGTTTTGATGAGCAGGCGTTCAGTTTTTCTTACCCATAGAGTGGCTGTTTGATTTTAAAGTAGAACATTACCATTAAAATTATTTTTTTTTTTTAGTACTACAGGGTTCATGCCATAAGAGCATCCATGTTTCCTCATAATACTAGAAAGTACCTTATCAAAATCATCTACTTCTTATAGTGCTTTGCTCTCTGAACTTGTTTCTAGACTGCCTGTTCAGTGCCCTCCCTGTTCTTTGCATCACTATGCAAAGTATTGTACTTGAAAGTTTGTGTTTTTGTTTTTTTTCATCTTTGCCTATTGCTGCCTGTTCTCCGGGTGCAGTAATCACTGAAAGTGTAATTACTGCATTTGTGCTGTCTGCCACCTTTGTCAAAATTGCTTTCCCTGTATTATGTAAATATATGCAAAGATGAGGACAGAAAATCCCAGATTTGGGCAGCAAGTGTTTGGCATGGTGGGGCTTGTAATAATGCTTGTGGGAGTTGCACAGTTCCCAGTGCAGAGGGGAGAGCACCTTGCGTCCCGCAGGAAGTCTGCAGGCTCCAAGTCCTCTCTGCATAGAGGAGAGCTGGTGTCAGAGGCAGGGTAAACATTTGGATTGTTGTAGGGAAGGGGAATGCAGCTGTTGCTTGTGCTTTCTGGTAATTTCCTGGCCGCTACAGCGGTTATGCAGACCCAGGTATTAGCAGCCAGTAATCAGAGAAACCCAATTCCTGTCCTACAAAGCAATTTCTTTCACGGTGGTAGAGGAACCTGTGATCTCTGAGCTCAATTCCCTTTTGGTTCGAGTAAGTTTTTCTGCCATGAGAAGCAAGCAGCAAATAGCCTGCTGTTTGCTGTGCCTGACGCTCTCCAGTCTGTGTACAAGCGCGCGGGTTAAGTTTGCTGCAGCACCTGCCTGTCTGTTGGGCTGCTCTATCTCATCGTCCTAACTATGGGTACTCAGCAGATGGGGCAGGCTGCCTTGGAGCCGTTTCCTTCTTTCCCAAGGACAGTGTGAAGGCAGCAGTACGAGCTGTGCTATCTGTTCTTGATGGGTAAGTCCAACAGTGGTACAGAAGCTCCCGAGTGTGTGGCAGGGAAGGTCAGCGTTGGTCATGTTAATTTAGTCTGTTTGTTTTCATTGGCTTTTTTTGGAAGGCTTCTGTGCTCACACTTGAGAATGCCGAAGAGTATCTACAGCGAAATATATTTTAAAACTGGTTGTCAGTCCTTGGACATGTGCTCAGATGTGCCGTGTGTCAGTTTGTAGCCAAAATGACAGCAGTCTGTGGTAGCAGGGTCAGAATTAAGACGTGCTGGGTCTGTAGATCAGATATGAGTGTTTTTTTTTTTAAAAATACATCTTGTGCAAAGTGTGTAGTTGCAGTTGGAAGGCCCAGGAAGGCCAGACCACCATGATTAATGAAAGAACCGGAGAATGATAGGGTGCAGATGGAGGGGGTTGTATGGAGCATGATATGTTTTGTTTTGTGATGTTTTCAACCATTCTAACAGTGCAGGTGGACACTTTAAAGCCTGCATAGTTTAGAGATGCACATTGAATGCCCTGAAGTAGTCTTGGAGCTTAAATTGTTAATTTCTACTGACGTTTTCAGGTTGAGGGAGAAATATGTGTGGAAGAAGGATCTGTGGGATCACTGGGCTTCCTGAAAATATTTTCCATTAAAAAGGGGGGGGGGGGGGGGGGGCAAAAGTAAGCATCTTTGAAGATAACTGTTCCCGTTATAGAGCAGAAAGCTTGCATTTCCAAAAAACCATGGAGTACAAAACGGGTTAAATCTCACTGCTGGTTTAACCTTACAGAAGCTTGTTACATGGTCAGCAACAATTTGTTCCTAATTATTGGCCAACAACACAAAGAACTCTGAACTGGGCCATCAAACCTAAGGAGCTGGCTTCTGTGATAAGAGACAGGAATGCTGCCTTTCACATAAATTGCTCATTCCACATCATGTCTTCCAAGGCTGTTCAGTAACCAGACTACTGATTGTTCCTCATGTAAATAAAATAAGTATTGTAATTGTGAAAGGTTCTGCTTTCTGATGGAAATCCTCTGGAGGTGCCCAGAGCTTTAGCGCTCAACCTTAACTTTGCTTTCAGTAAAGCTGAAGAAATACTGTGAGGTAAAGTTGCTTATGGGTTGGATAGCTTGCAGGCATGATAAAAATCAATTTCACTTAGTTGTAGCTTGCTAAAGATGCACCAGCACATACTGCTTGTTGTATTAACACGTTGTTTTTAGATGAAGTGCTGGGGACCAGAAGAATTGTCTTCTAGATTCTCTGGGGATGTGAAGAAATGATTGACCAAGTTAAAGGGCAGAGTGGTAGAAATCTTTGACTTCAAAATATATACCACTTCAGGTTTAAATTTTAAAGCCTCCTTAAAAGAAGTGTTATGATTATGAATTTGTATAGAGAGAGAGGGGTTAGGGAGGATGCGTTTCATCATGTGTGCAATCTCTCTGATTTTAGTTCCTGTTCCTTATCCAGTCTGACAGCTCTTCTGTAAATATTTCCTTTGCTGATAGTGGTGTGAATGCTTTATAGTCTATCTATGTAGGAATGGCGAGGCCATATTTCTTGAAATTTAACTTATGAAATGTAGTTTTTACTAATTCTGCTTTGGTCTGAGGCTACAAAGAAACACTGAGAACACTAAATTCTGTGTGTGACTTGCTTCCCAGCAAGCAGTTGAAGGTAGTTGAAATGCTGAAAAGTTGCTAGTCAGTGAAAATAGCAGATTTGGTTATGGCGTGCTATTGAGGGAAGGAAGAACTGGTATGGGCATTTGAATTGTTTGTCAGTGGTGGTGTCTAGTGAAATCATTTCTGTGTGTCTTGGTTTCTTTTTGTAACAGAATTTAAGCTTGTGGATAAATATATGGGGTAAGTATGAAGGGAAATGCATTTACCTGGTGCAGTAGTGTCGCAAATGAGCAACTTTGTGCACAGGAAAACTTGGATTTAAAGACTATAGAAAATTAAGGCAATTTGTTTTCCTTTTTACTTTTAGATGAGTTAAAAGAGTAATTTATGCAGTAGTAAGGGAAAAGAAAACCAGACAGGTACTATAATGGCTAATGCTTTATTCATGTTAACAGTAAGTTAACTGGAGAGCGGGACAAGCAAACTTGTGATGACTTCAGCTTCTGTCACAAAGAAATTCTACTTTGTCTATAAATTATTTTGAAACATCTCTGAAATTTGAGTGTGTGTGATGGACATGTTTAAAAAATGCGCACACAAAAGTATAATGGAAGATGCTTCAAGTGGAGTCTGATTCATTCCACTGATCTTGAACATACAGTCCCTAAAATCTTTCCTACAGAGATGCTGACATGGGAGTAATGTTTTCTCTAATGGCAATATGCGTGATATTCTTACTTTTTTTAAGATTCCGTAGAAAAAGTACTTGACCTCATAGTGAAAACTACTCTTCTTCTCTTGGGACTTGTGCTGCCTGTAGGTTTGTTCCAGGAAAGCATTTATTTAATCTCAAATCCGTGAGTTTATATATTGGGTTATGCTAAGCCTGTGTTTATGTGTGTGTGTTTTTAGAAAAGGTTGCTGGAGTTTGTACTGATGAAGATAGTATATAGTAGTAAACAAGGGTGTATTGGGTTCACGTGGCAGGGGGGCTGCAGGGGTGGCCTCTGTGAGCAGAGCCCAGCAGCTGCCCCATGTCAGGTCAGGGCCAGCTCCAGCCGGCTCCAAAAAGGACCTGTTGTTGGCCAGAGGTGAGCCAGGGAGCAGCGCTGGTTGGACCTCTGGGAGAGCAGATCTAAGGAAGGGGGTGGAAAAAACCAACTGCTGTGCAACAGCAGCTGAGAGAGCGGGGATTGGGAAGCAGCCCTGCAGCCTCCAAGGTCAGTGCAGCAGGAGGGCAGGAGGTGCTCCAGGCACACAGCAGCAGTTCCCCTGCGGCCTGTGGAGAGGCCCCTGGTGGAGCAGGCTGTCCCCCTGCAGCCCATGGGTCCCACACGGAGCAGATCTCCACGCTGCAGCCTGTGGAGGAGCCCCCGGTGGAGCAGGTGGATGTGGCCTGGAGGAGGCTGCGGCCCATGGAGAGCCCCCGCAGGAGCAGGCCCCGGGCCGGAGCTGCAGCCCGTGGAGAGGAGCCCACGCAGGAGCAGGGGGTCTGGGGGGAGCTGCTGCCCATGGGGGACCCGTGCTGGAGCAGTTTGCTCCTGGGGGATGGACCCCGTGGTACGGAGCAATGTGGGAGCAGTGCTTGAAGAGCTGCTGCCTGTGGGCAGCCCCCACAGGCTCTGTTTGGGAAGGATGACATCCCGTGGGAGGGACCCCACATGGAGCAGGGGCAGGGAGTGGCCGTGAAGGAGCGGTGGAGATGAAGTGTTGGGGACTGACTGCAGCCCCCATTCCCCTGGAGGGAGGCCATAGAAGAGGGTGGACGGGGGATAAGGTATTTTTAGGTTTCTCACTGCTCTAGCTTGGTAGTCATAGGCAATAAATTACATTAATCTCCCTATGTGGAGTCTGTTTTGCCTGTGACAATAATCGCTGAGTGATCTCCCTGTCCTTATCGCATCGTATTTTCTTCCCCTTTCCCTTTCCCTTTGGGGAAGGGGAGTGAGAGAGTGGTTGTGGTAGAGCTCAGCTGCCTGGCAGGGTAAAACCACCACAGAAGGTTTTAAATTTACATTACTGGCTGTTGCTTTCCCATATGCACACACTTCCCGGGGCTCTGTCTTGCTTTTCTGGTTTGTGGATAGTATGTGCTTGTAGTATCTTTCCATGAGACAGCTTGGTGTAGTTTGAGACCGTAATAAATCCTTTTGCCCTTAAGTGAATGGGACCTTTTAAATCACTGTGTAAGTACTTGTGAAGAATCATTCATTGCTCTTTTATTGAGAACTGTTTGTAAGAAGGTGTTTTGTTGTTGCATGGCCTAGGAGATTGTGGTATTTAATGAGGCAGGTGGTTCAGCAGAGTCCTTGGTCAGTGCTAAACCTGTCCCCCATCCTGGTAAAACTTGTTTTTTTTGGTGTGGGGAGTGGCAAAGTTTCCATGGTGGAACTGCTGGCAGTGGTGGTTGGAGGGGACTTTGGGGCCCACCTGTCTGGGCTTCTGCTCTGGGCAGGATTATGAGCAACACTAGGTTGCCACCTGTGGTTTCGTCTACTTCAGTCTTGAACACCTCAGAGAACAGAGATTCCATCATCTTTTTGAGTGCATCACCAAACCACCTTGCAGATGTTTTTTATGTCCAGAACCTTCCAAGCCATTGCTTGTGGCTGTCGCCCTTGTTTTGCTGCCTGTCAGTACTGAGAAGTGTGTGCCTCCATTGTTTTCGTAACGCTCCTTCATCTTCAGCTGCTATTTGATTATTACTGACTAAACAAACCCAACTCCATCACCTGATTCTCAAACATCATCCTCAGAGCTCCAGGCTATTTGGAGACCCTTTCCAGCTTCTCGTATTCTTTTTTGACTTGGGGGATTTGAAATAGGACACAGTACTTGAGCGTGCAGCTTCTCCAGCATTGAGTTTCCTTTGACTGTCCTCCTCTTGGCTTTCCCTTCACAGTGAGAGCAGACTTTGGCTCGTATTCCACTTGGCAATCTGTGTGATTCCCCAGGTCGATCTCGGAAGGCTGTTGTTCAGTCAGTTTGTTCCCAGGCTGCAATGACGTAACCCAGGTGCACAGTTCTGCACTTCGTGAGATTTTTCTTGGCTCACTGCTAAAGTTCATCAAGGTCTGAGCTGAACCTCTAGTATTTGGAGAGTCAGTCCCTCTTTCTTGTTTAGTATCATCCATGGACGTTTAAAGGATTTGTTCTATTCCATCACCTAGGTTGTTGATGAAGATGCTGAGGAATGTTGGCCCCTGTATCAACCTCCTTACCAGCTACCAGCAGGATGCGGAACCATCCATTACTACCCTTTAAGCTCAGCCATCCAGCCAGGTTTCATTCAATCTAACAGTCCAGTTCTCCAACCCATGTTTTTCCAGCTTATCAATGAGAATATTGTGGGAAAACAGATCTGTCCTATTCACTAGAAACTGGGCTGTGATTTGATATGTTTCTGGTAGATTTATCAAGTAAATATTTGAAGCACCAGTAAGGCTAGCTTTACATAATGTAAAATTTATATAGAGAAAATAGTTTCACTTGTATTTCAGTCTTCCAAGGATGACATTATTTTCTTGGGGGGGTGGAGGGGCTTGCTGCTGTGAAATGTACTGTTAGTAAAATAAAACATGACATTTGGAAGATCTGTAGAGTCCTTTTTTTCTTTATTTAGCAGAAATAGATGAGTTTTTAAATAAATAAATAAAGCTGTACCTGTAGAATGTATGTATTATTTATTTAAAAGTAGTTAGGGACACTTATTCTTTCAACTATGTTTTATTTCAAAGTCATAGTAGGTTCACTTTTAGAAATATTGCATCTAAATTCTTTGTTTCAAAACACCTGAATATACATTGTTGAGTAGTAATTCCTAGCAGCTAAACAGTTGTTTAACCTAAGAATCTTGCTTTGTTTTACAGAGTTGTAAAAACTCTTCCCAAAACAGCTTAAGTTCTTTTTCCTGTTTGTAGTAGTATGTGTTTACTTTAGTTTTTCACATTATGGCGCTATAAAACTGCATATATATCTGCCTTTATTGCTTAACGGAATGAACACTAACAGGGAAAAATGCCTTTATTCTTTGGAGGAAGGGGACAAAAGAGTTGAAAAGCTTAGTTTACTAGACAAGGAGTTTGTTTCTTGGAGACCTACATCTGAGCAATTAATTACGTCTTCAGTCTGGATCTGTAGCTGCTGAATCGCATGTCTGACACTTCCTGACAGCCACCTGTCGACCTGGTAATAAGAAACCAGAGGGGATGATTGCCAGTGTCAAACCACAACTGAAAACGAAGGAATAACAGCAATTTCATCTTTCAACACGCAGAAGAGGCACAAGCTTAATTCTAAGTCCATTTTGAGAATGGTTTGTAAGCCTTCAGTTTCCATTTCAGTTTTGAAATACACAGTCAATTTTCCACACTTTCAAGTGGCCGAAATTGAAGGAGTCTGGAGTGGCTTTGATCCAAATCATATATCTGACTGATATTGGATGAAGCTTTCTCACATCGCTTGCCAACTGGAGCCCAGTAATACAGACCTGTGATTGTAACGAATTTCCAGATGTTTTGAAGAATTAGACAATGGTCAGCTTCATAAAGGAAGAGAAAACTTCTCATTTCTCTTTTTTTTGGTCAAAGCTGGCCACCAGATTTTTGAATGTTTGAGATGGAACAACAGGTTTAAGAGTCGAGAAGAGTATTCCCCCCCCCCCTTTTTTTTTTTTACCATCTACTGAAAATCATAGCAGTTCCAGATTCAGTATGTGGCTCTTACTTCTAGTGTCATATGCATTTGTTTCATGTACATGTCCTTGGAGCAATGGAAGCTGAGGCAATTAACCAGCAGCAAGAAGTAAGTAGTACGCTGCAGCTCACACACCACATATATCTAAGAATGTTTTAAGCACAGATTTCGTTTAGATGTCCTGGTTTTGATTTTGATCCTTTTAAGAATAAGTTGATTTCATCTAATTGTTTTAAAATTTTTAAGAAATAACTGAGCAAAGATCTGGACGCTTCTGACACTCACGTAGTAAAATCTCTGTGGTACGAGGCAATGAAATAAAGTGAATGGGCATAGATCAGAACAGGAGGATCTTGCACTTAGCTGTCTGATAGTGAGGCTAATTTTTAACTAGCAGTATTAGGAAGTTTATAGCCTTACGCAGCATACGTTCAGAAAATCTGTCTGTGGCAGAGCCAAGGCGCTTTTGTTGTTATTTTCTTATTTTTCACTTCTCTGTAATTTAGATTCTTGACATCTTGGCCCAGTGTTTTGATTTTCACTAAACACGATGATTAAGGCTTTTTGTTTAAGAGAAACAAATACGTGAATTAATCCTGAAACTCTGCCGGTATTGAACAACTCCTTCCACTGTTATATTGCTCTTCTGTCTCTTCATGTTGTGAACGGAAGGTGTAGGGATGACAAATACCCTTCTTTTCTTCTTGCAGACTGATTAAATTTCTCCTGAGGATTACTGGCTTTTTGTTTAAAAAAAAAAAAAAATTTTTTTGAGATGTGTTTCTGTCTGAACACAAGTTGGGGGAAACTCCCACTATGTTTTGATCTTGCTGAGCATCACAAGTTGTTCTACTAGCTTTCTTGATGTTCTCTTAGATTTCCTTGTCTCAAAAGCAGCATTACATCAGCCAGTCTTCTAAAAGATACTTTAGTTGAAAAAATATACTCTCATAGAATCATGTTTAGTATTAAAACCTAGAAAAATGCCCTGCTTTAGGGTTAATATACTGAAAGGATGGTTAAGCTGGAAATTTACTTTTTTTTTTTTTATATCCCTCTGGTAAGTAGTAAAATGTCATGATGCATCTTGTTTGAACAAAAAATAATGAGCAAGTCTAAGTGCTGCTCTATATTTGTTGTTGAATAAAGCCACAGGGTTGGACTAGATGGAGCGCATACTGCTTTTTATAATGATACAGCTTCTGGGTATTTTTTGGTGAGGTCAGGCTTTTGGAAAGTTGAAATTTGCACGTCGAATTGATGTTATTTAATGGCGAATGTAATAGGCGATATGTGACGCATAGGTCTAACTGTTTCAGATGAGCGTTAGGCATCTTGTGTCAAGGACATCTGGCTTGCTTGACTGCTGCTTCCCTCCTGTTGTAACTCATTGCAGATTTCTCTGCAGCTTTTCATGTTGGAAATTTTTTTTCTGTTTTTCTGTGTTTTTGGGCTGGAAACAGGAAAGGCTGGAGCTTCCTGCCCACATAAACAATGAATTCTAGCAAACTAACTGGGACAGATTCTGCTTGCTTTCCCTGAATACCATCATTAAAAGGAAGGAAACAGCATAGGAGCGCTTTGGGCATTGAAGTAGGATTGACCTCATAGTAGAGCTAATTTCCTGATGAAATACATAGCAGAGACAGGACACCTTAATTGTTTCGCTGTATGCAGTCCTTGAGATTCAATATTTTTGTATGACCTTTTTAACTCTTGTGTTATATCATGTACTACATAGAATCTTCTCTAATGATTTCATACAACTGTATTTCTGATTACGGTAAGTTTTGGCAAAGTGCAGTTTTTTACATGTTCAGAGCTGTGGAGCTATATTCTATAAATATGCTGTGTCACAGAAAACATCTGGAAGCGTCATTCTTCCATTCTGTAAATTAAAGCTGATGATTTTTGTCTTATTTTGTCAATTCTGTTATAATCCACACCAATTCAGTGTTTCCAGTCAATTACAGTTCAGCAACATGGCTTGACTTGTAGGTACGCTGAGTTAGAACAGTTTCTCCATAACAGTGTTGAGGAATATGTGTGCCTTAAAACATCTGATAAAATCATTCCAGGATGAAGTGGGGAATTGGCTTGTTTAGCATTGTGCTGTTTCTCTTTGAACTGGAAAGAATTGTACGTTTCTGATAACAACCTTAACGTAAGGAATGTAGCTGTGTGTTGGTTGAGTCTCTTTTAACATGCAGACTAACTCTGTTTTCTCTTCCCTCCAGCTGGTAAGCCTGCTGCTGATTGGAATTGCAGCATGGGGAATCGGCTTCGGCCTCATCTCTAGTTTCAGAGTTGTCGGAGTGGCAATTGCAGTAGGCATCTTCCTCTTCCTCATTGCCCTAGTCGGATTGATTGGTGCGGTGAAACATCATCAAGTATTGCTGTTCTTTGTATCCTTCCTGTGTGTTATTAGTGCATGGATCACAGCTTGATTCAAGCCATGTAAACAACCTGCTCTGCGGGCTGACACTTGCGGAAGGTGCTTCAGAAACAGAACAAGGCTGTGAATTTCTGTTTTGGTCAGGTGCAGTTTAAATTAAACATCATACCCAGTTTATTCCAGTTTCCTTGTTCTGCCCTTGTTTTCACTTTGAAGACAGAACTATTCCCTCCTTCTCTTTTCTCAAAAAGCTGAAATATTTTAATTTTTAAAGATTTTACGGTGTGCCACTGTGTTACATGTTACAAGCCCTTCTTGCTGTGCGCTCAACCCTCTAGCAAGCTGGAGTGTGTGAACTACTAATGTTTAGCAATGGAGGGAGGAAGATATTTCAGACAGCAAACTGGCTGTAGCTGGCAGAGGAATGCGTTGTTACCCATACATGCTGCCAATAAGCACTTTCTTTCATACCTAGTCTGTAATTGTGAACCCAGATTTGAAATAAGCACAGGCCTTCTCAGTGTGCTGTGCTGTCCCTTTGTGTGTACTGACACCGTGTAAGCTATCTGTGGTGCTGCCTTGCATAACAAAATTGATCTGTTTGGATGAGAGAAGAGATTAATCAGATAAAATTCTTATTTTTCTGGTTGTGGTCTGTGAATAAATAGTGATGTCTGCGTCACACACAATTTAATTACACGAGGTAAGTTTTTTGCCTTGCAACATGGCAGCCAAATTGAGAATCCAGTGCACGACTTTCAAGACGTGAACAAACAAAACTTGTTCTTTTTTGGTTTTATACTGTTTTCAGATGCATCAGTGCAAAATTGTGTTCCAAAAGCAGCTCTCAGTTTTTATAATCTATCTTAAAGTTACCTTTTTAATTAATTACAGTGTGATGTCATTGAACAAAGAAAAAAAACATGTAATATCAGGAGAAGTATTTCATTTATTACTGTAAGTGAACTACCTTAAAATGGCAACTTCAGTCTGTAAAGATAAAGGAACCAACTATAGATTTTCTTTCTCTCTCAACTTTCGTTATTTCTTTGTTCATATTGTCTTCCTAAACAAGAAATACTAAACCCAGAAATACAAGCTGTGAATACTAGTAGCCAAAAAAGAGATAACATATGGTGATTGAGTTCTGGGGACATTATTTGTGTTATCTCTTCCACATCTAGGTAGAATTTTTCTGTAGTTCTTTTGTTTCAAAAGACCTGTTTTTATCCAATGAAATAAGGCATGCCATTAGTCATTTGTGTTCTATAAACAAAATTAGAGAGACTGTCTTTAACTACCACTTCCAGTACATGATTATCCTCTTGCTAGTCTTTATTGTCCAGTTTTCTGTCTCCTGTGCCTGTTTGGCACTAAACAAGGAACAACAGGTGAGAAATGTTTCCTGACTTCTCAGTTAATCTATAGCATATTATTATTTTTATTTCATATAAATATATGTATGCGTGTGTGTGTGTATATCTATACAGATGTATGTAGTCTTCCACCAAATGTGGAGTGCATGTTTTAAGAAAATCTGGTTTCAAAAATGCCCTTCAGCTGTCTCTTATTTTTAATTATTTTGGTTTTAAGGTGCCCATCTAGGTTTACGTTCACAATTGTAGCAGCATGGTATCTTGATTATATCATGGGTTCAGCAGTTCCAGATAAGCTGATGAAATCTATGGTAATCATAATGTAAAGGTGATAAATCCACTGAATTGTTCTTGTGTAACTGAAAAGGTTGTTATGACTACATTAGGTACAGAGGCGACTGACCCATAACTGGAAAAGTAAGACAAGCGCCTGTGGCATATGGAGAATAATTCTTACTGCATAAGTAGGAGGCAAGGGTATAGTGACTAAATGATCAGCTTCTACATGTAAGCGCAGTTTGTTTAAAACCTGAGCAATCATGCTTAGATTAGTCATGTGTTTATTACTCGTGCTCTTGTTAGGTTTAGGAAAAGGATTGGAAGAAAATGACTTACGACCATAAACATGCTGCTGCTAAGTGCTGCAATCTCATTTGCTATCCAAACTATTTGAACATTGAAGTCATTCTTTAATATGTTGTTCTGTTAGGCTTTGGGATCTTAAGGTTTTAGTTGTTAAGGGCTATATAATTGGTGGAGCAAAGCTAGGTAAGCAACGGATTCTGTTATTTGGATGTTCCTGCTCAATGAGAAGCTATCAGATAAGGTTTCTGTTTGAGCTGTCTTTGGGGAGTCAACTGTTGTGTTGACTATTATGAAGGAAGCAAAAAGAATCACCTACTTTGCCTCATATATTGGTTTCCATTGATATATAAAACAGATCAATTAATATGTATTTGCTTATGCCTTGTAGAGTCAACTTCTAGAGGTGGGATGGAATAATACTAACAGCGCAAGAACAGATATTGAGAGAAATCTGAATTGTTGTGGATTCAGAGTCTTTGATCCAAATGAAACCTGCTCCTCTGTAAGTTTTTTTTGAAGTGTAAAAAGACCTCAACCTTCTCTCGTTGAATTTGTTCAATAATGTATAATTGCTTTCATAGTTGAAGAAAGCAGAGATTTTTAACAAATCTGTAAGTTAGTTGTTATGATGATACTAAGGTCCTTATTTAACTTACTGGAAACCTTACAGAGCACTCTTTAAATGCAGAGCACTCTTTAAAGGTTGTATTTGTGTACTTGCTTTTTTGGAGCCTTGTAACTCCTAAAGCTTTGTCCGTGGCTTGTAGTCTTCTGTAAAGCTAACTGGAAGCTTTCAATGAAGCATCATCAGAAAATGGAGTGCAATTCTCCATTTGTATCTGTTACAGGATTGCTTTAGAAGTCACCAGTGTCAACCATGTGCACCGATAATAGAAGAATATTCTGGAATGGTGCTCAGATTTGTTGGAGGCATAGGACTCTTCTTCAGTTTCACAGAGGTAAGTAGGTTAGAAAATAGTGCTTTTATTTTTATTTTTATTTTTTTTTGCCTGTAATTGTTTCACAAAACAAAGCCTTAAGTTTTAGGGGGTTTATTACAGGAACTCACCATATTGTCAAACCTAATTAGGTCAAAGCTTTTCACACTATCAGCTTGTTTAAGTCTGCCAAAAGTAGGGCTTGTCTTTATTCAACACTTGGAGTATTTATGACTTTCTGTTATTTAGACTACAAACTTACTATGTAGCACATTAAAATGTGGTGCTATAAAACCTAGATTTTGCAAAAAGTTAGCTGTTCAGGTTTACTGTTATCCAAAAGTAATAAAGTTGTGCTGTTGCTTTTAGCTTATTTCCATATTCTCCCTGCTCCCTCCATCTTTCTGTGCTTCTTTGTTTGTTTGTTTTGGAGGATTTTTTTTTTGTGCCTCCTGTAGTGCAGAGAGACAGTACCATGATAAATGAACTGTATTTTAAGCATTATGGTGTGTTTTCATTTTTTCTTTTTTTTAAAGTCTTTAGCTCTTTGCTTTAGTATCCAGATGGTTCATATACTTGCTTTATCAATCAGTGAATAAAAATCCTCGGAGCAGATCTTTCATAACTCCACAGTACGGCATGTTAAAATGATGCTCCTGCTGTGCAGTGCAATTTTCAGACTGTTTGTAGATATTGCAGCAGCAAGGGATATAGCAACTTAAGCAGAATTACTGTGACTTCTGCCCTCAATTTCTGTATTAAAAATGTGAAGTTGCTGTATGGGGGTGTGCGTGTGTGTGTTTATGCAGAATTTGAAAATGTGCTGGAATATAGCCCTATTCTTAAGCAGTAGCTGATGAAATGAAACAATTTGTAGGATATTATTTTATTTATCATTATCCTAAAAACAGGCTTATGAATATTTATCCTTTGGGGGGGGGGAGGATAGCTCTAGATACTGTGATACTAGATATACTCTGATAAATATTTTGCTTGGCATTGTGGATACAGTTTTGCCCTTACTTTCTTCTCTCTATTGCTAGATAAGAATTATTTCTGAGAAGGTGCATTCTTTTTTAAATTATGGTAGTTGGTCTGGGGTTGTGCAATTTCAGCAACAGTGTAATATTCTACACTCATATACTATAAATTAGTTATCGGGGTTTTATGTTTAAAACAAATTTAGTAAAACTGATGGAAGATGAGGGTGGAAACCCTCTGCTTAATAATATCGTTGGGTTTTTTTCCTTTCAGATCCTGGGAGTCTGGCTGACCTATAGATACAGGAACCAAAAGGATCCCCGTGCAAACCCCAGTGCATTTCTTTGATAAGTTTATAAAAGACTGAATCTTCTCTCTGCACCCTCTACTTCAAAATACTAGATCCATAGTTTGACACTTCCCTGTAATAAGGATTCTCCATGTACCCAAAAGAAAACCTTCTCCATAAGAAGTTTGCAGTTTTTATCTTTAAATTCCCACTGTTTTTCTTAAAAATCTCTATTTTGAAGTAGATCGGAGTATTCAGTAGCTGGGCAGAGTCAGAATAATTCTGTTCTGACTTCAGTAGTTGGTGTGGTGAACTCTGTTCAGTGAGTTTTGTAGCACTACTGGCTTCTCTGCTGTCCAAAAAACCAGAAAGTATTTTCTGCTGTATTGATTACAAAAATTCACCTAATTTCTCATTAAAATGATAAAAATTACATGGTGGGTGTGTTAAGCTGTATGATTTTATTAAGATTTACAATGAGTTCTAGTCAACTTTTTTGTCTTAGTAATGTTCTCCCATTCTTCTGTTTCTATTTTTTTAAAAAGGTAAAGGTGTTATCTTTTGTAGTGCGTATAAGTGTGTATTAACTGACTACTGTAGTCTTCACCCCTTCCCTACTCTGTTTATTTTGTGTTTTTTTTTTTTGGGGGGGGGGGGGGGGCAGATTTAGAGGGTTTTTTGAGAATTAAAAAATAAAGAAGTACTTTTATGGGCATCTTCACTATGAGAACTATGAATGAAGAAAACCAGAAGATGTAATCTGCAGCTAATTAACCTGAGCCTTTTTTTCTTTTGACAACTGAATGAAACTTGGTGTTTGTACAACATAAGCATTGATAGTGGTCTGTCATCTTGTTTATGTAGGAAACTTGACTTGGTGTTCGGAAAGCTGTATAAATATTTTTACAGATGGTATAAAACTATAGTTGTACTCACTCAGCAGTATATATTCCTCTGTCATCCAGCTTCAAGTCTTGATTTGATAAGAGAATAGTGGGGAGGAGAAAAAAGTGGTGTTTTCCAATAGTTTGTTTTTTAAAAAAAAAAAAAGATTAAAGTTAAAATGGTACATCATCCATATGCTGAGTGTTGTGTAAGCTGAAGGAGAGCACAGTCCCTGGTCCAATCTCCAACATGAGCGATACATGAGCTGGAATATCTAAGCAGCAGAGGTGCACGTTCCATTTGTTTCTAATCACAATGAATTGCAGACCTGTACCTTTTCTTCATTAAATTGCTGCTTCTAGCATGGTGTAGGCAGCTTCTGTAGCCTGAAAGACAGCTCTGCAGGAAGAAAAAGGGAAGTGTATTAAGGTCATCTGCCAAGGCACACACAATATCTGAGTGCGGTGGATGGGCAGTCAATGAGTGCAAACGAAAGAAGGTTATTATAGGGGTCTCCCTTTGCTAGGCAGATGCCTTCCTGCTTTCACAAAGAAGGCAGAAACAAGTTGAAATACCTGCTTATCAGAACGCTTTCAGACTTCATGTGCCCAGTGCTTCTCAAGAAGGAATTGTCTCGATGTTTCAAGGGAAAATGCTGAACCTGAACACGGAGAGGACTATGAGGAGCTTGACAGCTTCTCGTCAGATGATTCTTCAAAATCTGCTAGCAGCGCCATCTCCTGGTGTTGGATCTGTGAATTCCTGCTTCTAATGTCTGGAAGTACTGCTTTCTGCTTCAAGCACATTCTGAACCCATGTACTGAAGGAGATGGGACCTTAAGAGCCTTCAGACTGTTACTGAGATATAATGTAAATATACACAGCCTTTTTTTTATTTTCTTCCAAGTGCTGTCCTGTTAAAGGGTACTTGCCCTGCCATCCTCAATACATGTCAAGAGGACAGTGGTGATCTCAAAGCTGTCCTTAGCAACAGCTGATTTTCCTGGTCTAGATTGGCTTTGTATTCTGTGCATTCATGTCATAAATCAGAGGAAGAGAATTAAGGAGAAGGTTTCTGAATGTTAAAATAACACTGTATCATTGCTTCAACCTTGAAATTTTTCTTCATTGTATTTAGAGCTTGGTTTGGGGTGGTTCTAGTTTCATGATTATAGTAGGTGATACTGGAGTGTGTACATGTGCGTTACTGAAGAAATACTGAAAATGTTACTGCTTTAGAAACTGTCATGCCTCAGAACACTTAATGTGAATTTGTTTAAGTGTTCAAAAGACAGATCAGTGGAGCATAAGGTTTGATTAAAATTTTTCTATTGTATTAATAATACTTTGTCCAAGATTGTTTTTTGTTTGTTTGCTTTTAAAATCAACTACGAACCTTGAAATTCACATCAAAGATACGGATTCACTTTCAGAATCTGATTCTTAAGAGGGGGCAGTAAAATACATTTTTTAAAAAAATATACCACATACACCATCTGACCATTTTCATGTGAAGATAACTTTATTACAAGAAGAAAAAGCTTGCATATCTTGAATTGTTACCTGTAAAATGTACCTTAAAATCTGTAGCTGATAAGGAATAGGACCTTACAGGACTATACATGACCTTGCATTGTTATTTTAGCCATAATTATTTAAAGATTTTTGAAGTATAATGGAATTGCAGAAACCCTATTCATCCAGTGCACTTCAAGTTACTGAGCATATACATTTCAGAAATGATTTCTCCGGGTTTTCAGGCGAAACTATAAGATTTTTTATAAGTTACTTGGCTTGGTGCCTCTAAGTAATTGGTGTTTAGAGGAGGGAATGAAAAGAGCAGAATTAAGTAAACCATTTCTGTATTCTTGAAAAATTGGCTAAGGTGAAAAGCAAATTACAGAAGTATAGCATTGAGTGCAAAAAAAAGAGTTTCAAATTCGAAAGTGATTTTTTTTTTGCGTACTCGCAGGCTTAACTAAGAGTACCCCTAGACTTGCAGAATATGCCATACTGTAGGTGCACTGTTGAGTCAAGCAGACAAAGATGATTCTGATAACCAGTTGTTCCTGCCTTCATCAGTGCTGTCCTTCTGCTCATTTGTGTAAAAACTATTTTTTATTGTTTTATTTTATCGTGTGTGGCCAATGGCTGCTTCTAGAGAATATTTCTGCCTCAGCTGCCCCATTTTCCACCACTTTCTTCTGCTTGGGAAGAAAAGGAAAGACCTTGCTGTAGCAAAGAATTTCCTCACCACAACTAAAGGATGCTGCAATAGAAGGGAACATCTTACTGAACTGCTGAAGGGATGCTGAATCATAGAAGGGCTTGGGATGGGACCTTAAGGACCACCCAGTTCCTCCTCCTCCACGTGCAGGGATGCCACCCACTAGATCAGGTTGCCCAGGTCCTCATCCAGCCTGGACTTGAACACCTCCAGGCATGGGGCATCCACAGATTCTCTGGGCAGCCTGTGCCAGTGCCTCACCATACTCTGAGTCAAGAATTTCCTCCTAACCTAAACCTCCCTTCTTTTAGTTTAAAGCCATTCCTCCTTGTCCTATCATTATCTGCCCAGGTAAAAAGTTGCTCTCCTTTTTTATAAGTCCCTTTTAAGTACTGAAAGGCCACAATGAGGTGTCTCCAGAGCCTTCTCTTCTCCAGGCTGAACAACCCCAGCTCCCTCTGCATGTCTTCACAGGAGAGGTGCTCCAGCCCTCTGAGCAGCTTCGGGCCTCACAAGGGCAGAGCAGAGGGGGACAATCCCCTCCCTCACCCTGCTGGTCACCCCGCTGTTGATGCAGCCCAGGATGCAGTTGGTCTTCTGGGCTGCAAGTGCGCACGCTGCTGGCTCGTGTCGAGCTTTTTGTCCACCAGAACCCCCAAGTCCTTCTCTGCAGGTGTTCAGCTGCAGGGTGTCTTTTAGATCTAACTTTTGTTGTCCCTTTTGGGCAATCACAAGCCACAAAATCAGGAAACCAGCCATATAATCACTACAATATAATTTCTGTTAATAATCTCAGGGATTTACTGAATTCCAATGTAAGCAAAAGTCTTCTACGGGAAACAGTGTTTAACTTTTTTAATTTTTAAAAAAGATCTTCATGTAGATGTGGTGATCTCAGATCACTTCAGAATGCAGACAATTTTAAAAACAAAAAGCAAGCACAACAAAGCTATATGTAAACAACCACATTCTCTACTACCATGTGATTTTTCTGTATTTGAAACTGTTTTCCTTCTTAAAGGCTCAAGCAGTATGCACATTACCATGTAATTAACTGCAAACACAGAAGAGTTTTGTAAAAGGTTTGCACTTCTTGTTATCTAGCTGTAAAGAAAGGACTGATGAGAGCGAGGCAGGGGTTGGTGTTACAGGAAAGTAGATGGTGATAAAGTAAACTGAGGAACAAAGCTTTACGAGCTGCTGAATCGAGATAAAAAGTTGTTTTCTTTCCAAAGTGCTTAGATAAGAAAGTGCGAGGGGTGGTCTCAAGTAACACTGATTTTACTCTTATATTAGGAAATAATAATAAGGGGAAAAAAAAAAAGCCACAGCAATGTTTGTATGTAAACACTTGAAATAGATTTATTAAAAAAAAAATCATTTGTACAGTTGGATCATACAGTATTCTGTACGCCTTAAATTAAAAGACTCCAGCCTTTAAAAATGCTGCCCAGTACAAAAGTGCTAACATAAAACTAGTGTTTATGTGTATAAACCAGCACTATACATCACTAAACATCACCCTAAATAATCTCTTCACCAGCGTCAATGAGTGGAGAAGAGATGGAAGATCAGACTTCGTGGTCTTTAAGGGCTTCCTTCTTCCCCTTACAGTTCAGTCTTCAGCAGCTTCAGTGCTTTCTGCATGTTTGAATACACTAGAAATGAGATATTCAAACGTGTTATTTTTGTTGCAACTTTTCCACAAGGAAGTATTTTCAGTGTTTGTACCTGGGCAGGTTAACATGCCGAGGTAAGCCATGCGGTTATACCCTACCCAAACCTTTCCTTATCTTATGTTGGCTAACTGTCCTTCAGCCAGCACTGACGGCAAGTGTGTCACGTCTGGCTTTACTCCATGCCAAGTGAAAAATGTGGCTGCTTGGAGAACACACTACTTACACAATGAAATGTCAGAGGGCTCGTATGCATAGAGACGGTTTGAGTATCTTCCAGTAATATCAGCTCTCACAGTCAGGGAAGGATCTGGAAAAAAAAAGAGGAGGAAAGTTGCAGAGCGCAGGATTAACCCTCGAGCAGAAGGAAGCAAACCTTTCTGCACTTCTGTTGGCTTCCTAAGTGTTTCTGCAAGACAAGTCTGCTCCCACCAACAACCAACAGGTCGTTGTTCTGGAGAGTTAACTGCAGTTCTGGTGCTGAGATGTGTTTGCAGGTTTGTTGGGGAGGTGATCGGTTTGATTCTGATCATTGCTGATCAGCCTGAGACCCTGTGTCGCTGCACAGTACATAAATTAGCTCGACCAGCTGAGGGTGCTTTCAGGCTACAAATGTTAAGAAAGAAATAACGAAGGCAGTTGTTGTGGTCTGATGAAAATGGTCATCACGACCTAGATTTGTGCAGATATGCTGATGACGTGTATATAAGTATGCGAGGTTGTGTATCTCTTCTGGGAGAGGGAATACCTGTTTGCATGCATGGCCACTGGTAACTCCCCAAAATACAAGTGATCGTGAGGGATTGGTGCAAAGTGCTGGAGTCGAGCTATGGACTGGGCCTAGAAACCAGCCCCTGAAGCAGCCGGCATCACTGCCCTTCCTATGATGTCTGAGATCGTGTCTGAGATGAAACCTCAGGGGGAGGAATTCCGCACCTGTGGCACTGCTAACGGCACGGCTGGGGCTGCTTTGCATTATAATCCACTTTAGAGAGTGGCAGCTACAGGGGTTAAAGGTGGTGAGCTCCCCGATCAGAGCCAGACCAGAGGCAGGCTTTTCCTTTTCCATCTCTGCTCTTATCCTTGTGCCCTATGTGCACCTAGCCCAGAAAGATGCTCTTGCTCAGCTATTTTTTTTTTTTTGAGTTTTCTTTTCTTACGTGCACCAAAACCAATGTGAAATTCTGTGTTTCTCATGGAATAAAATCCTGCTAATAAGCCTGAGGGTTTGAGATTCACGGCAGGGGCTTCGATCTGAGATATACTCACCGATGAACAAAATCCGAGGGACGTACTGGCCATCAGGTGCCAGGTTCTTGTCTGTGGTTTCATACTTAAAGAAAACAGATGGGGTTCCCGGTCAAGATTGCAAGAGGGCATGTTACATGATTCTTTCCTTTATACTCAGTGCTATCAAATACAAACTAAGCAATGCATTTCACACTTTCAATAAATCCACTGCCTGGGTTACAACATTTAACAAGCTAGAGCTGTATATTGCTCATAACATTTAATGATATTATTACATTAAACTTTAAATTCCTTTATATTTTGTCAGTTTGATACCTTAAGATGAAAGAACTTTATTACTAAATCTATTACACTCCAGCACTGGCTGTTTTTCCTAGCCAATCCTGGCTATAAAACTGCCTAGTTATAGCTAGAGAAGCCGTAACTGGAAATAAAACTTTGTTGCTTTCACTTGAAGTGTAACTAGGAAACTTACCACAAGGTTCAGGAGAATGAATTTTTCAGCCAGTTTCTGTATTTCTTTATGTTCAGCAAAGACCTTCTTGAGTGCTAGAGTGAAAGCAATGAGAAATGATAGTTAATAAAAGAAAAGCCCCTGAAATAGTCCTAGGAAAAAAAAATCACACAGAATAATCAAAATGAGAATTTCCAGTTTACAATTACAGCAAATAAAGACTTGAAATTCATTTCACTGAAAGGTGATGCACTCAGCTTTATTCTGTGGTAAAGAGTAAGTATAATGGTACAAAATGTCTCTCCTTCAGATAGTGCAGCTCTCTAAAAATTTCTGCTCAAGTTTGAATTTGAGCATTTTGCCCTTTAAAACCCCTTTTCTCCTCTTGCAGCTTCTAACTCCAGTTCTCGGGGCATGGCCAATGCATTGTGGAGACATAGGACCTCAACCTGGAATATCTGAAAGGATTTAAAGGATTTTAACCCTTGTACACAGCTGTTGAGGGATGCATGCCTCTTGCCGTGTGGGTCAGCTCATGCCTGTGTGTGACAGTGACACGCTCAATGCTCCCTGTGCGTGTGCAGGTTGGCATTTGGCTACAGTTTCCCCAGCAAGCAGATTTTCATTTTTATTTTTTAAACAGCATCTATCTAAAACTGAAACCCAGCTATTTTATTATATTTTATTATAATTTTAATGTTATTTACTTATTTATTTTATTATTTTATTTATTTTAATTTTATTTTATTCTGTGCAAAAGAATTACCTTGACTGTGTGGGCAGTCATCCAGGTGGTGGATAATCATCAGGGGTTTATTGCTGGGAAAGAAGATTCCTCATTAGGGCTGGTGGGGTGCAGGGGAGGTGCTGGGGGATGCCGCAGCGCAGAGGGGCACGGAGGGGCACGGAGGGGCTCGGTACCTGTTCTTGGCGCGGAAGAGGGCTTCCTCGTACGTCTGTGTCCAGATGAGCTGGTCTCCCCAGCCTGCGAGGGAAAGACAGGAGGCATGTTACAAGCAGAGCTCGCATCTGACCCCAGCCCTCCTGTGCCCAAGAGGGTTTTGGACAGACAAAGCTGGAGGGCTTTAAGTCAGGAAAAAGGAGGGGGTAGAAAATACTAGAAAATATGTTCGCAGAATGGGTTGCAAGAAAATTAATTTCACAGAAAAATCATAGGAATCAAAATTTTAGATTGTTTAAAAAAAATAATTCATTCATTAATTTATGTTTACCTCTGGAGAGTGTCTGAGGCAGCTTGGGCTTAGTGTTAGTTTCCTTCGTATCCTTCTTGCCCACATCCTTGGCCAGAACACAGGAGATGGCAACGAGCAGCAGGAACACGGACACGTAACTCTTCTCCATGGCTGCTCCTGGGACGGAGGAGAGAAACTACATTTTGTCGTGCCTCCCAGGCTGCTGCTCTGAGGCATGCAGCAGATAAGCAGGTCGGGTGTGCAGCAGGGTGAGCCAGGGCTGAGGCTGGCTGCTCCCGTAGGGGCCTAGGCTTGGGGGAATGTGCAGGAAAGGTGAGGTTTGCCTAGCAAGTTGTCATGAGGGACTTGGCTGCTTTCTGCTGCTGTGTTTGTGCTATTGAGCTGTGGTTCTCTTAAGATGAACATTTCTGTGTCAGTTTCCCTCTGTTCTTTTTGCAAGTATTGAATTTGCTCAGTAAAACAACAGAGTTTTGGCCATTTCAAAAGTACTTTTAAGTACTCATAAATTCTCAGTTATCTCTGGATCTCCCAGTCTTACAGTAAATGAGCAGGTTAGCAGCCCAGGGGCTGAGAAATTCACCTGTCTAGGCTCTTCCTCCGTTTTGCAGTAGGAGTGACTCAAAGGAGATATAAAATTTAAAGCTAGGTATAATTCTGATACATTAACGTAGATGCAGGTTAATCCTGTTGTTGAAACTTCATATCCTGTCTTCTCCCTTAAAGTATCATCTAATCCTGAAAAACAGTCAAATCTATAATAAAAAGAAAGGGGAAGAGTTGCTCGGTGGAACACTGAGAAGTGAAATGCAGTTTGCTGGTTTAAGCAACGCAAAGCAGAGTGCTTTTCCTGAGCCTGACCCTGGGGCATGGAGATGGAGATGAGATATGTCCAATGGGAAGCTCCTCAGCATTTCAGCTGGGATGCTTTGAAAGCGTTGCTAAACACTTTAGTAACATGACCCTATTAAATTTCATTACATTTAAATTTTCATTAAATTTCATCCTGAAAACTGGAATACCAATATACTGGGTACAGTAGGAAAACCCAAGATATTCCATAAGCAATATGGAAAATTCAAAACTTTCATGCAAAAATTACAACAGACTGACAGCTCTTAAAATTCAGACAATGAAAATGAAAATTCCAGGAAAATTGAAGTATTTTTCCAGGTAGGAACTGCAGGAGGAGGCACTAGCTGCATCTGCATCAGTGATACAGTGCTCTTAGCTACTGGGAAGTCCAACAGACCTCAAGCATCCGCAGTTACCATTTCAAGGACATCAAATGTGATTTTGCAAGAGACTGCCTGTCCTAAGAAAAGTCTCCTTGGCAAGGAAGAAAATTAAATAAGGTTAGATTAAATGCAGTGGATTTTCAAGGTTGCCTTGAATTGCTTTGACTAGAGCCGTATAGCGGAAGTAATGCTCATTTAAAAAAAAAAAAAAAGTATTGGACAACCAGGAAGTCAAAGACCAGGCAAAGTTTACTCTATTGCCAGTGCAGAAAGCCAAGACAGAGAAATATTAAACCTGCCCTTTCAAAACTTCCCCTCAGGAAAGCTGTGCACACTTGTTCTAAGTTTTCCACCCCTAAAAAAAACCTTCCTCTCCTGCTTCTTTTAACTTGTAAAGACGGCATTTCTCTCTATATATTTCTTGTTAGCAAGCTGTACCAAACCATGCCTCCATTGCTACAGTCTTTTCTCTCCTCTGACTAGCTGCCACAGCTCCGGGCAGCCTGAGTGCTCCCGCAGGCAGCTCCCAAAGCCGCGTGCGTTGCCTTACCTTGTTTGCTCTGCCCGCTGGGGTGCGAAGGTGTTCCCGGTCCCAGTGTGAACACCACGGCTCCTTCTGCCTATTTATGCACCTTCACACACCCCAACCCCACCCACAAGCTTTGAATTTGAATACTACTTCCAAAGAGCTAAACTTTCCAGTTTTTCCCCCTACCAAAACGTTCTGGGTTAATTTTGCAATTAGTTAACATCGCGGTTTCCTGACGAGTGCTGTGTATAAAGCTTGGAGACATTTCCAGAGACTTTTTGAACATTTAGAAAAGGTGATTTTAAAATGTTGGCAAAGGTCCAAGTCCAGGTAAGCTTAAGTCAAGACTCCTGATTCGCCTGAAGAGTGATTTGTCTTTTTTTGATTGGCTGGAAAGCGAACATGGGTCACCGTTCTCTTATTTCTCTGAAAAAAAGTTAAATTGATGACTCAGAGTTTTAGGTGTTAATGAGATAATTAATTGTGCACATTACACAGATATATATGTATGCATGCAGGTATATATATATAACACCACACAGGAAAAATTTAATGAAGTCTAAAAGAAAGGTTATAAAGCTCTCCACAGGAATGTATTTGGAAGCTATAACAATGTGTTCATAAGTTGAGGTCTAAATAAATATTTAACTTAAATTTCACATTTAACTAACTGTGTAGACATTTATTTTTAACTACGCCATGAAAACCAACCATTTCAGTTTTCAGATACATGTATATTAGAGTGCAACACTGAGGAAAACTGGCTCTTTCCTAGGTGGCTGGAAGGCCAGCCCTGGTACTGCACTGCCTGCTGGTGGTCCTTCCTCAGAGGTCAACGCGGGGAAACCAAAGTATGTTGTGCTTGGTGCATGCCTCATATATTTTGTTGAGATTAAAATCACATTCGCAGGCAGTGAGCACTTAAAATTATTCAGCTGGGTAGGTGAATTCCATCAGATATATGGATTTTCCGGTCTGAAATTCACAGAAATTCTGAAATTCACTTTCTAATGGCTGCTAATGACACACATTTCTTCTGAATATATTTAAGAGAAAATAGTGCTTTGGATCACTTAAAAAAATCTTTTGTAATGAGCAATTAGGAAAATGAGGTGAAGAAGCAAGATGTTGAACTCAAGCAAAAAAGTAATTACTTTTCCTTACAAAGAACAGTAGTGCCATGCTCTGATTGGATGCTTGACTTATCAGACTGGCAAAACCAAACCTCCCAGGGAGGCCAGTCATTGTAACTCCCATTTCCATGTGGTCTATGTCATGTATAGCCTAATCAAGGAATAAAATAAGAGAGAGAGAGAATACATATGAATTCGTGCTCCTACTCCAGTACTTCTCTCTAAAGAGTCAGAGATGTGTTTTGTTAACTTCAATACTGTGTATCCAAATCACATCCACATAAGTTTTCTTCTAAAACATACACCAAAATGAATTTCCAAGATCCATATTTGAGCATGTGAGTACTCACTTTGGACTATCAAGTCACATCTGTAATCCACCTCAATGCAGACACAGAAGTCAAAAGTTAGGCACCCATTTCTGAAATCTTGATCTTAGGCAATTCTTAACCATAATTTAATATGCTCTTGCTGACTGTCTTCTCAGGTCACACCTGGTAACATTTAAGTCTGAAGCAGAAGTTCTAGTTGTTCTCTGGTTAAGTGAAGAGATAATGAGCAGGTAGGGTCCCACTCACACAGTTGGAGTAAAAATGAATTTTGTCGAAAAACACATTCTCAAAACTAAGCATGCACCCAATCCTTTGCACCTGCCTTAGATGCATTTCCACGTAATTTGTACCTTTCTCTATTCAGGAGATGCATTCCTTTAGCATATTTCCATGTAGCTTTGTGCTGCTTTTTAATAATTTTTGCCTACTGGAAACAATAATTCAAACACAGGTTCTCACAGGGACTCTGTCATCTCAAACCCAGTGATTTCAAAGAAGCCAATTGAATATGTCTCTAAACCAGCTGTGTGCTTTGTTAATGAAGAGAGAGGATTGCTCAGCCTTTCCCACAGCTCTCTGCTTGGGTTCTGAGCCACTGAGCTTCCAGCTGCTTATGAGATGACTACTTGATGCGCCTCAGTCACCAAATCCTCCTGGAATTGCCGCGGGAGAACTTGGAATGAAGTAGGAGTATCCTGGAAGTTTTTTTCTTCTTTTCCTATAAAGATCTGATAGCTGTTTATCAGATCTATATTATATCAGATTATATTATTTATATTTATTTAGGTATTTTTTTTATTTTTTTTTTCTCCTGAAATCTACTTGGATGAAATTCGCCTGATAGTTTTCCAGGAAAAGCTTTCACCTTACATTTTAGGAGTTCAGACACCTTTGACACTTATGGCAGATGCAGGTCTCATTCTCTCTCTATATATATATTTTTTTCCCCTGAAATATTTTAAACCTTTATCTTGTACATTAGAGTTAACATGCTCTCTGTATTAGGATACAACATGATGATTGATGTTCCCTGTCGTGTGTGTCAATACTGTTTTCTTTTTTATTAATAGCCATTCATGCTGAAGGAGGTAGCAGACCCCAGATAGCTCACTTCTCAGCTTGGTATTTGCTCTGTTAAGGAAGAAAGTGCTTTTATTCTCCTGTCGTCTCAGGGAACTTTTGTTAAAGAGAGTCTAGGAGGAACCTGGTATCTTATAAGAAGTCCAGACACTTGAGTCTTGGAAAAGCATCGTTCAACCAGTCTCCTTTTCAATTACTTTCAGTACAAAACTGTATTTCAGTACAGAGCTGAGAACCCAAAACTTCAGCAGATTTCTACTTCTGAACGCTCAAAGCTGTTATCTGGAGTTCAGGTAAATGTATGCTAAGAACCTGATGATTTTTCTTAAAGGATGATGACTTCCCAAAATATATCAGCCTAACACATTCCCCTTTTTTTGTTGTTGAATGAATTACTCTACTAGCTTGGAGTACCTACAGCTTATTGTTAATATTTTTCAAAGGGGATAACAGAAGAGATGGTTAAGATTTAAATTATTGCATTCTTAAAAGTATCTGGCCCTTTTTTTACTGCTTTCAAAAAAAAGACCAATCTGTCAGGATCTTGAGATGCCTGAAAACATTCTCATTTGTATATGGCGGTTTATAATACAAATCAACACCATTTGATACAAATCAGCAGGCTGAAATGCAACCATGAACCATCCTTTACATAACCTCAGATAAAGATGGGGATTTGTCATGGGACCATTTCCTATATTATGCTCTGTTCTGAGCTATGAAATACTGGAATGTCTGGAAGGCATTGCTGAAAGATGTGTTTTAAAATCCAGATGTCATTTGAACAGCCATAGTAAATACACCTGCTCTTGTATTGTTTAGTGCCCTTTTTCACAGCAGTAGGGAAGTTATCAAGATCTGTTACCAAGGAGTCTCAAGGTTTTCAGCATATGTGGGGCTTAATTGTTCACCTTACATTTGGTAAGAGACAGCCTGATCCTAACGACTCTTAGATTTAACTTTGAAGTGAAATTTTCAGTGAATGAATTGTTTTTTTGGTAGGAGGGACTGGGAAGCTAGGGATGTACCTCAGCCTGTGGAGAAGACAAGACTGTTTATCAAGTCTTCATAATTAGGCTGGTTGGTTATGATTGGGAAGGCTTCATACTTGAAATTGTTGTACTTAATTTTAAGTAAATGCATTTTAATTAATTTCAATAATTAGCTTGTTTAAAAAATATATGTATATATATACACACTCAGGTATTAAAGCCAATGACTCCTCCCCAGTCTGAGCAACTGATGTTTGATTTTCAGGATTGCTTGAAGTCTGTAAACCAAAAGTTTTCTATTTTTAATGTTATCTATGAAGATGGTGGGAGGACTCTTTGGTTTTGAACAACTTTGTTTTGTACCTGGTATTACCTGGAGAGTTTTTATTTAACCCTTTTCGTTTATAAAACTTGACTCCCCTGCTCCCTGGATGATAAGCTCTGTTATGAACGAAGTAGCTTACCCACAGTGTCCATAATTCAGTGACTCTCCTGGAGCTGCCGCCTTCCTGTGATCTTTCTGTTTGCCTCCTTGTATTCATGATTCTTATTTTGAATTTATGTTTGGTTATCTGTAGCCCAGACTGACACCATTCAGTTTTCCTAATGGCTTGCCTCAAAGATCATAAAATTTTGTCTTCTAGTCAATATTAGTGCCCTCTGCACCAGTAAAAGTGTCTGCATTTTTTCTCTGGAACACATCAGGTGCCAAACCCCATTCACATCTCAACCGAAGGAAAGAAATAGTCTCTCCTGCAGTGGATGTAACCCTGTGCCACTATGTACTCTGCTTTTCTAAAAGGGCCTGACAAGTGACCACTGATACAATAAACAGAGACGAATCACACAGTGTCAGCTTTGATTCCTAGAATTGGTCCCTAAAGCGTTAAAGAAAGGATTCTCTTTATTCTTACTAATTTACCTGAGTGCTTACAAAAATAAAGGATTGTTGTCTCATTTGTTTTTTTTTTTTTCTTTTCACAATGAGCAGTAAACTTGTCTGCTCTAGACTGCTATGTGTCAGTAGTGAAATTCCAGCTGAACCCACTGATACAACTCCTTTCTCAGCCCCACTATGGCTTGTGTGCTAATCTCACATTATTAAATATTACTTTTGTGTTCAGTCCAATATCATAATCAACATCACCTCTGCAACGAAGCTTATTTGTTCTGCCAAGTTTCTCTCTGTTATTGGTGCTGTTGGTAATTTTCTCCAGGCTGTGTAGGCTGTAGTGGTGTTGGCACCTTCTGGTCATCATGATGTGGTCCACAGCAACCTCCATCTTCTCCCAAATTCTTGACATTGCCTTGTCTTGTGTATTTATCGCAGAATGTGAAGCTGCAGTGAATAACAGATTGCTCAGTTTTAAAGGACTATTTCTCTGAGGCTCAGCTGCCATTCTGTAGCAGGTCTCACAGTTGTCATGTTTCAGATTTTCCACTCTATCCCCACCATGTCCATCTCACAGAACCCTTTGTCCTCCCTCTGCTTCAGTCAGAACTGGATGAGGGTCTTTGCTTGGACAATTCCAGTTACCTTGTCAAGGTTAAGTCTGGGATTTGGCGCACTCATTTTCTGAGTCAGATTTCCTGAGTCCTGAATATAGTCTGGTATTTTGTCAGGGCCTCAGCCATGAAGTTGTAAAACTGACCCTTCAGCTTTAGATCAATGATAAAACCCTCCAAGTTTTTACCTTATTATCATTATTATTTTCCTCCAGAGTGCAGTAATCTTTAAATTTCTGTCTGTTTTCATGGCTGACCTCCTCTATTAAAATTCAAGATGTTAGCTGGGCTTGTCTAATCTGTGGAATAGAGACTAAGGGACTACATAACAGCATCCTGCAAGTACCTGAATAAGTGTTACAAAGACGATGGATCCAAACTGTTTGGGGTAGCAGTGGATGATAAAACTATGTATAAGAAACATGAGCTGTGTCTTGGAAGATTCACGGTGGACATCAGGAAAGTCATCTTCACGAGAATGGTAGCAGTGGCACAGGTTACCCAGAGAGATGGAGGGACAGCTCTGCTGTCGGGTTTCCAAGAGATGGCTCACAAAGTTAGAATCTTAACGTCATTAGTCAGTGATCATGTAGAGCGATGAGGCTGGAAAGAGTACCTTCATCCTATGTCTGACCTTCAACTGTTTAGCAGTTTATAACATGAACCTTGAAATAATGCAGGAGCCTGTTCCAGCTGGTTCATGCTATGAGTTAGTTCCTAATGCAGATTGCTGAATGTGAAGGCTTCTCACCACAATTCTTGTCAGCAAATATTGACATACTATACTTCCTTTAGTTACACAGTATCTTAATGACGTGTTATAGACCACTGGTTTGCCTTCCCATTGAGAAAAGTCATTCTGTCACAGAGTGAAACTGAAATGCCTGAAACTTCACATTTTCCTTATTTTAAAATTTATTTTTTAGCTTGTTCATATATATATACATTGTAGATTGCCTACATATCTATGCTACACTGATATTCTAATTTCTGAAATAATTTCATATTTGCCAATACAACAGGAACATTAGAGACATATATATACCTTAACAAGGTCTTAAACAAGGTCACCCTTAAAAATCCCTTTAGAACTACAAATCCTAATATATGTCAGGATTCTGTCATATGATAGAATTCCTCCTCTTTTTGCACTCCCTCATTGTAATGAGTATTGATTTTTCCTGGATTTTCACTGTTCCTCCTGTCTAAACACTATTTACTGCAAAAATGGTCCATCTCACAGGGAAGAGAGTCTTTCCCTCTATTTCTTTGAAGAGTAGCGTTTTATTGCCAATAATCTAGCACACTTTACCAGTACATTACCTTACCCTGAGTATGTGCAGGATGTTGGCAAAGGAGCAGGATCAATGACGGGGGCTTCTCAAAGATCATCCATCATGAAGGAACTGGGCCATTCTCTCAGTCAGGGAACACATCAAAACACAGTGACCTTGGATGAGTGAAGATACATCTGCCCTAACATCCCCGCAGTAAAACTGATAAACTAAGGACTAACTAAGATGTGAGTGACATGGATCCAAACCTGGCTGAATTGCCAGGCTCAAAGGGTTGTGATCAGTAGCACAAAGTCCATCTAGAGGCCAATCACTAGCGGTGTACCCCAAGGGTCAATACTGGGGCCAATATCATTTAACATCTTCATTAATTGATTAAAAGAGTGCACCCTCAACAAGTCTGCAGGTGATACAAGGCTGGGAGGAGTGGCTGACAGACCAGCTGGTTGTGCTACCATGCAGAGGAACCTTGACAGTTGGAGAAATGAGCCAACAGGAAAGTAATGAAGTTCAACAGAGGGCAAAGCAATGTCCTGCACCTGGGGAGGCACCAGTGAATGCTGGGGTTCAAGTAAATGGAAAGTAGTTTTGCTAGAAATGAGCTGGGGGGTCCTGCTGGGCAAGAAGTTGGACATGGGCAACAATATGCCCTTGTAGGAAGGGCAACCAACAGCATCCTGGGCTGCATTAGGCAGAGCATTGCCAGAAGGTCATGGGAGGTGAGGCCACATCTGGTGTTCTGCAGTGCTCCCCACTACAGGAGAGATATGGGCATAATGGATCAAGTCAAGAAAATGGCCTTAAAGGTGGTAAAGGGATGGGGCATCTGTCATTTGAGAAAAGGCTGAGAGAGCTGGGATTGTTCAGCCTGGAGAAGAGAAGGCTCAGGGGTCTCTTGTCAGTGTATATAAATACATGAGGGGGGAAGTAAAGAAGACAGACACGGAACCTGCTCAGTGACATGAAGTGACAGAATGAGAGGAAATGGGACAAAACTGAAATTCAGGAACTTTCATGCAAATGTAAGAGTGCTTTTTTTTTTTTTAAAAAAAAAAAACTGTGAGAATTATTTGGTACTAGAAAAAATATTGCTGTATTATCTGTAGCAGAATAGCTAGCTGTCTAATTAAGCTAATTAGAATAACTTAAGGGTACGTGTTCTTAAAGTCTTGTTTAAACGTTATGGCCTGGAAACGGTAAGCACCCTCCCTCAGGCGGTAACGCTAAATAAGCACTATCAGTCATGGGGAGCTGATAGGAGAATGGGTGTTCCCACTCTCCTGCTGGCCCCATTCCAGCTGGTATCATGAAGCTCTATCTCTGCATTCAAATGCAGTGAAATACTCACATGCTGTTCCTCTAAAACTGCATTTTTGTTGTAGCTTGCATAAACAACACTATCCTGAATCTTAGCTTGCCATGGTCAAACAGCTGAAAGATGTTTCAGTTTTGCTTAGCCTAGATATTCAGAAAGTGGGGAGAGCAGCCAAGTCTCATTTCTCCTCCCTCCCCATGAGGTCATTCTGGCAGCTGAGAATGGCTGAAATAGAAGCGAGCTTAGACGATGTGGTCTCCTTCCAGCCAGCCATTCCGTGTATCCAGCTGTACCACTGGGAGGTTCCGTAAGACATCGGGAATTCCTGCATGGTCAAGTCACAGGTGCCCTGACCGCCAATAAAGTTGGGTGGGAAAGATGGAGATGGGAGAGTGATCTGAAAGCAGAGCACGTAAAGCCTTAAGAAGAGTAATGTGTATGTAAAATTGCATGGACTAGAGATGCTATGTCAGTGGTCTGTTAGGAGCCACTTGTGCTTTTAACCTGTCTGAAAGGAAAATACGAAATAGAGTGCTTCTCTCTCTCTCTCTCTCTTTCTCTCTCTCCTGTTGAAAAACACGAAGCTGTCAAACTTGGATTAGTTAAGTTTTCAGAGTCAAATGCAAGGCATTTATGGACTCCAGCAGGCCGGAGATTCAGTTCCTGTACTGCTGCAGCACACCGTGCAGCTGCTGGCGCTGCAGAGCAAACATGCACCTGGAGCAGGGCCGGCTGGCACCAGCAGCCCACCGCGCTCCGCAGGTGTCACCAGGCGGAAACGACCCGGGGATAACTGGTAGCACCCGCCTGCTTGCTGGCATGGGTGGGGGGATGTAAACCAGCAGCACTGTAGGAATGTGTGTCTCTGTATGCCTGGCCTTTGCTTGGTGTGAAGCCCTGCTGTTGCAGTGTCTGCTGCTTGGGTGGGTTGGCTAATAGTGCTGAGATCCAAGTTATTAATTCAATCCAGGGTGCTGCTCCCTCCAATTCCTGTCAGTTTTAAATATCAAATATTTTACTAAAAGCATAAAAAACAAACAAAATGAAGGCAGTGAATATCTGACTCAGGTAAATGATGCCAGTTTCCTGGAGAGTAGCAAATTGTCTAAGGCTATGCTCTTCAGTAATGCGCAATGATGTGGGTACAGTGTGCTTCTGCTGACAGACCACGGGGATGGGAGCCTGTAATGGGCTTTTCTTGTTTCCTCTCATCCTGATGGAGTGTCTGTGTGCATCAGTTCTCTCATCTGTAAACCAAAAATGATGATCATTAATGTTATTTTCATTATAAGTTTATATGACGGAAGTAACTTTCACCTTTCTCATGTGATGATTAAAATAACCTGCAAATAGTTGGTATGCTCTACCATCTGTTCTAGCTACGTATACTTTCTATTTTAAATTCCAGAAAGGAAGGCCCAGAGAAGTCATCCAAAAGACCCAAATAACTTGCAGCTTTAGATGAGATTGATGTGGACACTCGAGTGTTGCAATGTTGTGCCTGTGTACATGAGAAGCTGTGTCCTATTTTTAGGAGTTGTGACCTCCAGCATGGTCTCCTGTAAAATATTTCTCTTCTCTCCTATCACAGAAGAAAATTACAGTCTATTAGAATGAGTGTCCAACTAATGTCTCCACTGTTGTTTTATTAAAGCTGTACATTATACACGGGTTTCTTCTTAATATTGACCAATAAGATTGTAGCACCTGTATTTCCTTGCACACTTCCTGGTTGATGTGTGCAATATATCAGTGATGTGTGCAGGAGCAGTCCCACTTTCCACTCTTGCTGTTGTTGCTGAGTCCCCCAAATAAATAAATAATGTTCTTGTAAATAAATGATTAACCAAAGTAGAGTTGTCTGAAGAGCCTAAGAATTGATGTGAGCAGCAGCAAGCTGCTGCTTGAACTAGGAGACCATCCTTCTGGCTATTGACACTGCTCGGCCTGTGAAACTTAAGCCTGAATGCACTGCAATAATAGGAATTTTCCAACTGTCTCTGCAAGGCAATCAGATTGGTTTTGAAATAAAACCAGCCCATTTCTTCTGTTAAATACAGGAAACGGGAACGTAAATCTCCTAATGCCAGTAGCTATCACTTTTTAACTATTTCATTGCAGGCTGTAAGATTTTCTGGGAGTCTATGTGTATGTGCTTGGACTATTAGAGCCTGTGCTGTTGAAATGTGTTGTACTAAGTGCACTCTGAGGTTCACAGAAAAGGCAGTGGGACCGCTTGCCACATGTGCATGTGGTTAGCAGAGCTAGGACCTAGATACTCACAGACTTTCTAGTTTCTTCTGATTCTGGAAATGAGAAAAAATGATTTAATTTAACAAATCTTTTCCAGATATCTGACATGTGCCTTGGAAGACTAAAGATATTTAAAGATGTCCAGGTTAAAGGTTGAAAGATGTTCATTAAATTGAAGAAGTGTTAAATTCACTAAAGTGCGGGAAAATGAAACTGTTGCTCAGTGTTCACAGGTAATTTAAATTGAAAGAAGAAATATTCCAGAGGCACCATTTTACTGCATGATCATAAAGATTTCTTTCTGTTACTAATGTTGGAATGTCATTTTTACTAATGTAAAAAAACAGGGAGATGCAAGCTTCCATCTTCTCTGTGCAACTCTCTTCAATCTATCTTAATGTAATTTCTAGAAAACATTAGGTTAAAACAAAGTTTTGTTCTTGACTGCATGTAAATTCCTTTTTATAAAGGAAGCTTACACCTTGATGGTCTGTTTCAAGACTCTGAGTATAAAAAATGTCTCAATTTTTAAAGGTCAGCCCTTGTCAAGCCAATCTCAAACTGAACACCTCTTGCTTTTCTTGAGTGTATCAGCTGGTTTAATAGAATAATTCACCTTTCCTTAGAAACTGGTTTATATAGAAATTTTGCTTGATAAAATGTTTTAAAATGGAAGATATATCATGTCAGGAGCTGAATTCTGAAAAACCACCTACTCAGGTGTGTGAATATGTTGCACTGATTTTCTGTTTCATTGAATTCTGCCTGGGGAGTCTCACCCAGGACAACCTGCAGAGCTGGCGAGCAGGAATCTGGAATAGCAGCAGCAGCCCTGGGTGTTGGCTCTCTGCTCTGTGGCACCATAGCAATTTGGGAGTGGCTTTGTTTAATTAATAATCAAAATACACCACTTGCTGCCTTTAGTTTTATTAGGGAAGAGGACAGAGAGCAGCTGTGGCTGGTCACAGTAATGAGATTTAAGTGTTACAGGAGATGAGAGAGACCCTTTTCTATTCATGAAAGATAATATTGTCTTCCTTTCTCTTTATGTATTTTATGAAGGATGGTATTTTGTTCTGAACATAGTGGACAGGGCATCCTAACGCAGCTCTCAGTTAGCAGATACGAGACATCTAAAAGTTAATGCTGAATTTATTGTGCTGGTTAAACAATAGCTTGCAGCTAAGTTATCCAGAGAATATGACTGCAGTTTTTGCTAACAGGAATTGAATCAGATATAACAGTAAATGCAAATAAAAGCTCCACCCTGGATTTTTTTTTTTTTTTAAGTTTTGTTATATCTTTCTCCATTTTTAAGATTGCATTATTCTCCAGTTCATGCTATATCAGTGTTAAAGATTTTCATGACAGACCCAGAAGCATTTCTTTCCTCATTAGCTGCATGTGCCAATGTTGATATTTTGGAAAATAAATGCATATTTGGGAGCTGTAATAATAGCACTAGTTCTTTGTTTTAGTGAGGATGCCCCCCTCCCTACCAATGACTTGTTCATAGCATTTTCCTTCATTCATTCATCTTTCATTTCATTCAGCCTTTTGCTGAGGGACCAACTACGACTAAGGCAACCTTTTTGAATGGACTGACTGGAGATCCGGAGAGTTATTTGCTGTAAACAAATACTTTACAACTACCAGTAAAAAAAATTGTAACAAATTTTCCACAAATACCAAATTTTCCTTACTTTACAGCGCAGAGCTAGCTTGAAGCAGAACAGCTTTACCATGGTATCAATAAGTGTTTTGGAAAATGTTAATATTTTTATGTCTATTATTTCAATTCTTGATCAAAGTATAGGATTTTTTGCTGTTTCAGACTGTCATTTTGAAAAAAATAATCCACTTGGGAATGAAAAGTAAGACTTTTTCAAAATTTCTCATGCAAAAGAAATGAAAATTGTTTAGAAAATGTTATTATTTTGGCTTCCCTTCCCACAATGAAATTGTGTTCCAGAGCATGGCCTCTAACTTATGGATATCTGGTAAGATCTGTAAGTGTGAAGAATGCTTTAAATGAAGGCACGAATCAGTCACAAAGTCAGTGCTTTACAAAGAAATTAACCAGGTAGTTAGTTTGATGAGAGATTAGTTGGATGAGATTGATTAAGTCATAAAATGACAGCACAAAATGTGGCACAGCAGATGGAACGGTGTAAGTAGTGCTTCACAGAAGCACTTCTTCCACTCCTGGTAGAAAATAGGATAGCAGAATTTTGCCTGGAGTAAAACAGTGAGTTTAAGGGCTTCTTCAAGTGCAGTGAGGCTTTTGAAAACATGACAGCAAAATTTTCAAATTTTGAAGTGGTTATTTATTTGAACTGTAACTCCAGAATGAAACTCCATGGATATTTGAGAAATTTTGGACATAGGTCCACAGCCCAGTTTTGCACCTGAGTCTTACAGTTGCTGAAGGTACCTAGGATTGTGTCACCTGTGCCAGGGCTGCCAGAGCAGAGCGATACACATGCACGCAGCGGTGAAGGAATCAGTAGGTCACAACAGAGCGACATGAATGCTTGAAAAAGCTCAGTCTTTGGAGTGGAAAATCTTAGCTTACATGATATGATACACTGAGATATTTTAATCCCCGAAGGAACAAAATCAGCCTACTCAGCACTGAGGTTATGTTGGGAGATAGCAGAGAGGATAGTACTGTCATTTTGATAGTTTATAATTACGGATGATCCATTAAGTGCATAGCCAGGTGCCTCCATCCTATACTGTCCCTTCCTCTCAGTCACAGAAAAACTTATCACTTCATCTTGTGCAAGCTTTGCTATATTTCTGGACACCCCTTCAGGGTATGAGAAGAGTTTCACTTCTTCCAGACATGGTATTAAGGTTAAACTAGCTGATGTATGCCTGTGGGTCATGTGTAAGTGCTCAGCCTTGTCCTGGTTCCTGGCCAGTTTCTGGGAACTGGCTTTGAGCTGAGGCACCAGCCTAGAGTGAGCGTCCCACACCCCAAATGACGTGGGTGCATGATGATGCATGCATGTGTGATTACAGTTCTTGGTTTTAAGATAATGTGGCAAGGCAAGTTTTTTGTTACCTGCCTTAAATTTTTTTAATTCACTCCCTCATTTTTCATTTTTTCATGGTTATAGAGATGTCAAGATTTAATAATCTTTGAAACACATAATGTGGACATCTAAGTCACGCACACGATGGAGCATGTATGTGTTCAGGCATCCTGATACCGGACGTGCTGGCAGAAATGTCCTGGAACCACCTTCCTCATAATTCCTGCTTTTAGCTCACTTGCAAAGCTAATTGGATAGAGTTTCTCAGTGTAAGCTGTAGCTTGGCTTGTGTTTCAGCTTGGTTTAATGACTAATCTCCTTCCAGTCTATATATGTTTAATCAGGAGGTGACCTAGGTCAGATAATATGTCTGCTGCAAATGTTGTTCTACTTGCAGCATGTTTCATTAAACGATAGCAAATCTGTTCAGAATTCCTGCTATGCAGATCCCTTTCAAATCACTTTTACTGAAGGAGAGAATACGTGTTAGACTGTGAATGGCTGCCTCCCTATTTCTTATTTCCTTCCTGTTTTAAAGAGCAGTTTCAGGGCTACAGTATACCCATGCTATATATATCTGTGAAGGTTTCCGTTTCTCAAGCTGATGCTAATTTAAGTTTCAAAGAACTTCCTTCTCTATTAAGCAATTATTTATAGAATGCTTAGACTTAAATAATTTGTTCTAAATCTCATGCCTGTCCTAAATCTTGTTCACTTTCATCACTGTTATCTTTCTGGTCTCTAATCAATGTCAATCTCTATGTATCATTAAAATCTGCTTTACGAATTTCAAATTTCTGTGTCTGTCCATCAAATCTACATTTTTTTATCATCTATCGGTGTATGACTATACATATAAAAACTGCAGAAATGCAAGGGGTCTTACCGAAGCGGTGACACAGTAGGCCTCTTTCGGTTAATATTCAGAAATGGGAAACAAGCTTTCTTCATGGCCATTTCAAGCATTTGATATCCATTAAGATCATTTCTTGCTGTTGCAAAATTGAGAAGTCTCATGGACTTTTCTGCTTGTTTTGTGCAGAGTGATGTCAGTGCTAGCCATCTGAGGTTCTTTTCATCATGGTCAACAACCAACGTACAGCACTAACAACAAGCAGCGACACCAGTAATCCTACCCTGGGAAAACAAACAAACAGACAAACAACAAACCACACATGAATACCTGCTCTCCTAGGGGTGAATCTACTCCAAACCAACAAGCCATGCCTGGGGAGGGGGACTGTCAAATTGGAGGAATCTGCCCATTGACATGTCATGTGCTGTCTCCCGTGGGTGTCAGGCCTCCCATGGCAGCACCTGGTGGAAGGTCCATGGCACGGCTGGGGGTGCAAGGAGATGGCTGCCTCTCCAGGGGCTCGGGGCTGAGCAGTGCCTCCTGCTGCTAAAGGGCCACAGATATGAGAGTATACTCTGCTAAACTGCTGCTCTGAGGGAAATCTAAGGAGGTTTTTCAAACAATAGCCTGCTCAACAAAGACCTTAAACATACCCATGTAGGGAAAAGCTGTCATTCTGACCCTGGCTATTTTTTCTTTACTTTCTGCTTATTGCAAATGAATGTGATGCCTTCCCCCCCCCCCCCCCCCCCCCCCCCCAATATTATGGGCTTGAAGGGAGCATAAGAAACAGAATATCCTGTCAAATAAAATGGCAGGGAACGGTTGCTGAATGCTTGATCGCTCTTATCATATTGTTTACAGGCTCCTTTTGCATTGTAAAGACTCAGGAAGACCTTTGGTCCCTAAGCTGGTCATGTTAAGTTCATTGCTGAGGGTGAGGCCCTGCTGCGCGCTCAGTGAAGTTATTGTGTGTGGAAGAGAATTAAGGGGCAGCCGCTCTTACACAGGCTGCTTTGTGTAAACTGGGCTGGGAGGAGAGATGTGTCCTGGAAATTAAACCCCTTCCTCTCTGCTTGAGCTGTGCTTCTGCAGAGGGAGTGGCATCACTGCAGGCTCACTGCTGCAGCTGGCTGCAGAGCTTTTCTTGCTGTGTTTGCCTAGCTGGGTGGACTCTCTGAGACAAGGGAAGGTGAACAGGAGCTCTGACTGATATACCTGTTTTGCATAAGATCCTTGAAAAAGGTGTGACAGCCAGTGACAACCCTTTCTGTTTCTTTCCTCACTGGTTGCAGCTCTGTGCTGGGGGAGGAAACAGAGTCAGGATGGTGATCCACATGCTTATGGTGTGAACTTCTATGAAGGAGTGACTGCATCAGCTACCTGGACTCCTGTAAGGATTTTGACATGGTCCTACAAGACATCCTGATCTCTAAATTGGAGAGAGATGGATTTGATAGGTGGACCATTCAGTGGTTAAGGAATTGGTTTGAAAGTTGCACCCAGAGACTGGTAGTCAATGGCTCTATGTACAGGTGGAGGTCGGTGACAAGTGATGTCTCTCAGGGGTCTGTCCTGGGACCAGTACTGTTTAATATCAATGACATAGCGGGATAGAGTGCACCCTCAGCGAGTTTGCAGATAACACCAAAGTGAGTGGTGTCAGTCAATGTAACAGAAAGAAGAGATGCCATCCTAAGGGATCTGGGCAGGCTGGAAAAGTGGGCCCATGTGAACCTAATGAGGTTCAACAAGTCCATGTGCAAGGTGCTGCACCTGTGTCAGGGCAATCCCAGACAGGAGTACAGACTGGGTGAAGAACTTATTGGGAGCAGCTCTAAAGAGAAGGACTTGGGGGTTCTGGTGGACAAAAACTTTGACATGATCTGGCAGTGCGTGCTTGCAGCCCAGAAGGCCAGCTGCATCCTGGATTGCATCAACAGAGGAGTGGGCAGCAGGGAGAGGGAGGGGATTGTCCCCCCTCTGCTCTGCCCTTGTGAGGCCTCACTTGGAGTGCTGCATCCAGATGTCCCCAGCACAAAGAAGGGTGTGGAGCTGTTAGAGCGGGTCCAGAGGAGGACCACAAAGACGATCAAGGGGCTGGAGCACCTCTACTATGAAGAAAGGCTGAGAGAGCTGGGGATGTTCAGTCTGGAGAAGAGAAGGCTCCAGGGTGACCTTACTGCAGCTTTTCAATACTTAAGGAGGGCTTATAAAAAGATGGAAAGCAACTTTATGCTCAGTCAATAATGACAGGACAAGGGGGATTGGTTTTAAAGTAAAAGAGGGGAGATTAATATTAGAGGTTATGAGGAAATTCTTCGCTCAGAGGGTGGTGAGGCACAGGAAGAGTTTGCCCAGAGAAGCTGTGGTTGCCCCATCCCTGAAGGTGTTCAAGGCCAGGTTGGATGAGGCCCTGAGCAACCTGGTCCAGCAGGCAGCATCCCTGCCTAGAGCAATGGGATTGGAACTAGATGATCTTCAAGGTCCCTTCCAACCCAAGCCGTTCTATGATTCATTCTATGATTCTATGATTTCTGCAGCATAGGAAAGGATGCTCTTATCTACTGCAAGCCTTGTAGGAACAATTACAACCACTCTTGATATGAATAACCTTGAGCAAGTGCTTAGCACAGTCTGCAGTGAATAGCTGCATTGTGAAGGGTTTTGGCTTGCTTGTGTTCCCACTGGTGTTTCAGAAAGAAGGCTCTCAAGGTAAACGAAGATAAATAGAATCAGTAATATAATAAACCAGAGAATGACAAAGAAATGTTGAGCAACAATCAAAACTTTGTAAAGGGACGAAAAGTTTACCCTCAATGATACATGCCCACTTCAGGCACAAATACAGGCTGGGCAGAGAATAGATTGAAAGCACCCCCAAGCAGAAGGACCTGGGGGTGTTGGTTGATGAGAAGCTTGGCATGAGCCAGCAACACACACTCGCAGCCCAGAAAGTCAACCCTATCCTGGGCTGCATCAAAAGCAGCATGGCCAGCAGGGCAAGGGAGGGGATTCTACCCCTCTGCCCTGCTCTTGTGAGACCCCACCTGGAGCACTGTGTTCAGCTCTGGGGCCCCCAGCACAAGAAGGATGTGGAAGTATTAGGACAAATCCAGAAGAGAGCTATAAAGATGATCAGAGAGCTGGAGCACCTCTCCTATGAAAACAGGCTGAGGGAGTTTGGGTTGTTCAGTCTGGAGAAGAGAAGGCCCCAGGGAGACCTTATAGTGGCCTTCCAGTACCTAAAGGGGGCTACAGAAAAGCTGGGGAGGGACTCTTTGTCAGGGAGTATAGGGATAGCACAAGGGGTAATGGCTTTAAACTAAGAGAGGGTAGGTTTAGATTAGATGTTAGGAGGAAATTCTTCACTCAGAGGGTGTGAAACACTGGCACCAGTTGCCCAGAGAAGCTGTGGCTGCCCCATGCCTGGAGTTGTACAAGGCCAGGCTGGATGGGGCAATGGGCAACCTGGTCTGGTGGGAGGTGTCCCTGCCCATGGCAGGGGGTAGGACTTAAATGATCTTTAAGATCCCTTCCAATCCAAACCATTCTGTGATTCTGTGATTTCTGGGTTATTTCATTTGTGCTACTAACTCTTTTATACAGATAAGATAAAGTGATCTCTTAGTGAGAAAAAACTTCTGTCTTACCAAGAATCTTACCTAAAAATTAATGGTTTCTTTTTATGTTTTTTTTTTTTTTTTTTATGATTGTGAAAATTCCTTTGGTTTATTAATAATAATAATTATCTGTCAGGGTGACAAAATGATACTGGAGTAACTTTTGAAAAAAAATCATCTAGAGATGTATTTCATTATTTGCACACAAATAGAGATAGAAACTGTCAGTCTTATTTTCTTTTGATTGATTCACTATCCAAATTAATCCAAATGGCCTTTCTTTGGCCATGCCCCTAGTTCCTTTTTGTCTTGGTCCTGGAAGGTCAGGCATAGCCTGCATACATGAGGAAGCTGCATGCTAGTTATATGGGAGGGAGAAACGTATGATCACTGTTAATGGAGAGGACAAATCAAATCTGTATTGTAGCTTCTCCTTTGTTCCTCTACTGCCTTCCGGAATCAATCTTGCCTTTGACATTGCTTTCTTTCTTTTTTTTCCTCTTAAATCAAGGAAGGATGCAAAGTTTATATAGTCAGGTGAGGTAACAGTGAGCAGGAGAACTGAGAGGTAGTGTTTTTTATGAAAACAAATGAAGAAATATACCACTCTTATGTTTGTTAATATCCAACATTTTGCATTATATTAACTAAACTAGTGGTTTAGTGACATGGGTTGCTAACAAATTTATCATGCTCATCTGTAGTCTCTCGCTTTCTTATCCAAAGAATGAGCTGAATTATAAAGGTGAATTTTAGGTCCATGTGGCAGATGTGGTTTTGTCAAAATGAAAAAGGAAAAAAAAACAGCTGCAGAAAGAAAGAACTTTTTTTTTTCTTCTTCTTTTTTTTTTTCTTTTCTTTTTTCTTTTTCCAAATTTAGCTCATCTGTAGTGTGGTTAATCCTTTTGATTCTACATAGTGCTGTAATTTGTGTTCCAGACCAATGTAGTAGTGTGAAGTACCTTAGGAGTTCACATGGCTCCCCGAATCTCCCTGTGGTGCAATTTTCGGGCTAACCTTCCCAATTCTGTAAGCAGTGAAGCCGTAATTGCCATCTTATGCTGCTAGGCAATACAGTACAGTAGATGTACTCAATTAGTACCATTTCCTATCTCCTGGTTAGGCCTGCTTTCTTGTCATTTGCTGAAAAATGCACTTGGCTACTTGATATGTTTCTTCTAGGATGTCGGCTTTTTTATAGGTTCACTTATTTTTTTTACATGTCAGTGAAGAGATCTCACTAGCCAGACCAATATCCAGAACGACTTTATGTAATCTCAAATGTCTCAGACATTTACAACAGATTCTTTAAATCTAGAGCAATTGCTAAAATTAGGGTGAGAACATTCAGCTTAGCTAGTGACTTGCCCTTTGAGCAGAAGATTGAGATGATCTGTATTTTCCAGTAAGAGCCTTAATCAGATGGCAAACAATTTTTGGTTACCATTTATCTACATCAGTTTGCACTTAAAAGAAATCTGTACTTTAATTCAGCATCTACTCTTTCGTAATTATGTCTTCAACTGTGTAAGTTGGTATTTTTTACTGAACAAGCTAATATTTATCTGCTGTTCTATTCTGGTCGCACGAAGCCTAGCTTATACAGGAGATGACTTTGAAAAATTTCTGTAATCTTTGCACAGTAATCACCTCGGTAAGAATGTGGATAATTAAAGAAAAGTTTTGTTCCACTGAGAGGTGTGTAAAGTAGTAATTAAAGCTAACATTTGCCAGGAGGATGTGGCCTTTCTATTTCAAGCTTTTCATAAGTAGAGATTATAACCACCCCCACAATTTAACTGCAGAAACACATTTAGAATGTGCTCAATGTTTAATGCATAGTAAATTTATATCCTTCTTATGGGCAGTAAAATAAGTAATTAAAAATGCTGACACCCATTACAAGAGAGGCAATATGTTAAAAGTATGTGCCTAAATTGCATTGTTGTGCCTGAAAAGTGTCTGAAAATCACTTGATGTGTAGGTAAGTCCCTGAGGCACATTGAGTATTAGGTCCTCATACGTTCATGTACGCTCACCTTCAGGTACATATGGACATCAGTGCATCTGTCCTAATTCAGACACTTTATGTTAATGATTACTCTGACTTAAGATTAATACTGCTAACATAAGAGAAGAAAACTTGTAAGAAATCCTCAAGACCTGGACGGTAACTAGCTGTGCACTGAAAACTAAAACTCTTCTCTAGTCCATCACTGCTCTCTAAACAGAATGTAGTTCACTTTGTGATAGATTTAGTGCTGTCCCTTTACTCTTGTAGCCAGCTGTGATCTGTAGTGGATGTCCTGGCTTAAGTTTAAAACCTTTCCCTTGAATTTGAACAAGGCCAACTAGCATTTAACTACTTGATAAACTTCTGATAAACTTGTAATAATCAAGGAATTATTATGATTGTTTAATCATGTATCAAAATGAACCAAGAAATGCAATAATAATACATCAGCTACCATATTTTCCTGTCATCAAAGCACAGCCAGTATTGTTTACTACAAAAATTGCAGAGACCCAGAGCTTCAGAGGTGGCCTCACCAGGCCTGAGCAGAAGTGCAGGATCACCTCCCTTGACTTGCTGGGAATGCTCTGCCTTATGTAGCACAGGAGGCTATTGGCTGCTTTTGCCAAAAAGGCACGTTGCTGGTTCCTGCTCAAATTCTTGTCGACCAGGGTCTCCAGTCCATTTTATGCAGAGTTGCTTTCCAGCCACTCAGCACACTGCTTGCACTGGTGCATGCAATTATTACTTCCCAAGTAGGGTGGTCACTGAGGCACTTCTCAGCACTGGGCTGCTAAAGAGACAGCCCCTAGGTGCATTGCCATTTTGCTGAACCTCATGAGTTCCCTGCCTGCCCATTTCTTCAGACTGTTGAAGTCCCTCTGAAATACCCATCTGGTCTGCCAACTACTCCCTCCAATTTTGAATCATCTCCAGACTTGCTGAGCTACCTGTCCTATCATCCAGCTCACTAATGAAGGTGTCAAGAATATTGACCCCTGGGGTACACCACTAGTGAATGGCCTCCAGCTGGACTCTGTGCTGCTGATCACAACTTTTTGAGCCTGGAAGGTCAGCAAGTTTTCAGTCCACCTTGATGTTCACTGTACTGCACTGTACTTCATCAATTTGTGGGGATGTTATGGGAGAAAACTGCTAAAGTTGAGAAAAACAATATTTAATGTTTTCCCCTCATCCACTGAGACTGTTTTTTTATACAGGGCTATCAGGTTAGTCAGACATGTTTTCCCCTTTTTAATCCATACTGATTTCTGCAAATCACCTTCTTCATTCTTATGTTTCAGTATTTTCCAGGATTTTTTATCCCATCAATTTCCTTGAGATTGAGCTAAGTCTTTACTGGCCCAAAGTTCTTCGGATTGTTTTTCTTGTCCTTCTTGAAGGCAGAAATGATATTTGCTGTCTTCCAGTCCTGAGGAACCTCTCCTGGTTGCCATGACCTTGCACAGATAATCACGAGTAGCCTCATGATTATATTAGCCAGCGCCTTCAGCACTCATAGGAACAACCCATCATGTTCTCTGAATTTCTGAGAGCAAATCTAACCAGTAAAGCCAAGGTGAAGAGGGCACTGATTACCCTAGTCTTTTCTATGTACTCCGTCATCAAGGATCCTGCCCCATTCAGCAAGGGGGGAACATTTTTCCTAGTCTTCATATTGTGGTTGGTACTCCTGTAAAACCTTCCTGTTGCCCTTCATAGTCATTACCAGATTCAGCTTGAGGTGCGTTTTTTGTTTGTTTGTTTGTTTGTTTGTTTTAAATCCTGCATGAAGGTACAGCGTCTCTGTATTCCTCCAAGGTCTCCTGTCTCTATTTTGACCTCTGTTATGCTTCCTTTTTATGTTTGAGTTTCATCTGGAACTTCCAGTTCATCCATGCACATCTTCTACTGTCTTTGCTTGACTTCCTGCCCTTCAGCTGACATGTTTCTAGGCATGGATGATGTGATCCTTACAAGTCAACCAGCCCTCTTGGACCCCTCTTCTCTCCAGGCCCATGTCCCATGGGACTCTTCCAGGCAAACCCTGAGCAGACCAAAGCCTCTTCTCCTGAAGGCCAGGGTCGTGATCTATTTGCTTTGTTTCCTTCTCACAGGATCCTGAATTCCACAATGTTAAGGCCACTGAGCCTATGACATTCACATTCCTGACAGGTTCTTCCTTGTTTTTAAGTATGAGGTCCAGCAGAGTGTCTTCCCTCATTGGCTCCTTTGTAACCTGTGTCAGGAAGTTATCCTCAACGCACTCCAGAAGCCTCCTGGGTTGCTTGTGCTCTGCTCTGTTGTCCCTCAAGTAAATATCAAGGTCGTTCAAGCCTTCCACCACAAGGACCAGATCAATAACAGTGCCTTGTCAGCACTCATTTGCTGTAGGCATACCCTTGGGGTGGGCCCACTTCGTCCCTGTTTTCTTGGTTTTCATATCCCTCACTTGCCTACTACCAACTAACATATGTTAGTTAATATAGTATTAGTACTCCAAATTAATTTTGGATACAAAGACCTCTAATGTGTTATTTGATAATATGTTGTAAAAAACCTACAACTTTATTAGAGAATACTTTGTTGTGGTGGGGCAGAGAGGGCTATTTAATTGTTGGAAGCCTTTGGTGTCTAGATAGTTTCTGCTGAGAACATTAGCAGCAGTCTTAGCGAGCAACGATACTTTTTTTTTTTTCCTCCTGTAACATCATGCAAAGCAATCTGTATTTCTATAAATGAAATACCCTTAAAAGCATATCGTTTTATTCTAGGTTCCATCACTGAGATTTGCCAAAACATTCAGAATTTAAGCATGCATTTGGATACCTTTTTTTTTTTCCCATACTGTTTTAAATTACTGTTCTTATGGAAGATTTTACTTGTTTTTCAACTTTGCTGTTTCAAAATAAGCTTATCAGCCTGACGTCTTTTTGGCAACTTGCCTCTATGGTTACTTCGTAGTTCGAACATTTCCATGATTTATTAGCAAATAGTCACAAATATATTGAATCTACATGACTGAAATATACACACAAAGCAATGCCAAAGTATTTTCTGGCATTGGCAATGCTTACTATTTTTAGCCTTGGAACCACAGCTTCTTCATTAAATTAATTTTACCTTTACGTAGAGAAATGGTAGCTACATTAAGACCTCTAGCTAAAACTGTGGAATTATCTGTTTACCACAAATATTCCTGGAATTTACTCTTTCTCAATGACATTGTTACCTCTGGGTTTGTTTATTATGGCTCAGTAGAGCATGTCATGAAATTATATAGCACAGGGAGAATTTTCTTTAGCTTTCTTGGTGAGTCATCCTTTCTCCACCAGAAGGACACGTATCCCTTGATTTGTTTCAGTGCAGGAAGGAAAGGCTTTATGCTTTAAGGCATCTGCATTGGTTATAAAACTGTGGATGTTCTCTCATTTATCTTAGCACAGTGCCTTTTTCTCCTTCATTTCAAGTATTCGAATGACCAATAGAACACATTTCACAGTCAGAAAAGAAGCTATGCTAATTACTCTGTTCCTTTTTTTTTTTTCCTCCCCATTCATACAAGCTGGTTAAATGCATCTTCACTTCTTTGCCCTGCTACATGGTTTTTGTGTGATCTTAATCTGCTAATGTTTTAGTTACTTCTGTATAAAAACACGGATAACTAAACATCCTTAGACCCTGTGACTCTTTTCAGGGTAAATAACCAAAAGATCTATCAGTCTCTTGAATACTTCTAATTTATTATAGGCAACCTTCAGGCAGCATACCTGCCTGTGGATAACAGCATTGCCTAACGCCTAAACTGTCTGGTCCTTTGTACTCCAGAGATGCCCTATAGCTGTACTTGAGGCTGTACAAGTTCAACTCACTCTGTAGTCAACACATTTGGTTAGGAAAGGCAGCCTTCATGTATCTCTGAGAAGACCTGTAGTCCTACCTGATGGTGTTAATATAGTGGACACCACATAAGCACTTAAGACGGGCTCACATTTGCATGGTAGCCTTCTAGAATGATTTCAAGAAAGAATACTTATTCATTTAAAAATCTCTATTAGAAATTAACAAAAATGTTGCTTGGCTCTTATACACAAAAAAAACTCCAAAGCTTGCTTTCTCTTTAGAGGAGTGTTCCACCTCCCATATCTTTAGTTGAAGAAAGCAGAACAAACCATAATATGTTTTCAGTAGAGTGTGGTTTTCTATGGATTAATTTGTTTGGTTAGTAAATAAGAAAGGGCATTCTTCCAAGGAAGAAAAGATTGAGTTTCCAGGCTTAGTGTAACAGCTGCACTGAATCTTTGAAGTCATTCAGGCCTGTTGGAAGTTCATTATAGGATCTAGGCATTTTTGTCTTTTTCTCATTAAGACCAAGAGTATACAAATTAATGAGAACTAAAACCTCTTAGGCCATGAGGGAATATTTCTTTCTATTAGGGTGAGATTTTGTCTCAGGGAGTATGTACATGTGAAAATATTTGATAACAGTGAAGTATATTGTATGTGGAACTGTTTTCCAAGTTGTAGATGCTTGTTTCATGGTTCTCTGATAGAAATGTTCAAGGAATGTGTAAAATCACAGCCCCACCTGCTTATAGGCTTGAAACAACAAAGACAACAAAAACATCTTGTCAGATCAAGGCTCCTTTTCTTCTATCCTGTACAGTAGACCTTAACTTAGCTTCTTTTCTAGTCAGTCACTGTCATCTTCCCTGTGTGTGGACATAAGCAGTGAAGACAGAAGTGTATATATACCTATGAACTGAGTTCTCCCCAGCTGGCTGAGTACTAAATAGCAGGATGGTTTCCTGTGCGCCAGCCTTTTACAAACAATCTACTGGGGACTGGCAGCCAGGGTGTGCTGTAATGAATGACCCTCAGTGTACATGGAAAAAAAGAAGACATGGTAGATCTTTTAAGAGTATTTTTAGGCTCTTTCCTGAAGCCATAACCAAATCCGAGCACCAAAAATAGAGGAGTGTTTTCTCAAGAGCATTATAACCTTGAAAAACTGTCACATATAGCATTTTCTCTCTTTCATACAGGTCACATATATACAAAGGGTGACTTGATGAATATCTACTTAAGAATACCTGGAGTTGAAATTATAGGGAAATTTGGAAATGCAGTGCTTGATATGTCAGTGTGAACTGAAGGATGGCTCCACTGTATTTGGATTCTTTCTTATTATACAAAGATAAAGGATATAGCTGTGTGTCTTCTGTTGTTCTAAAGGGTTCTAAGCAAAAATCTGATACCTTTTAAAAGAAAAATGTCTGCTGAAATGGATCCACATGGTCAGTTACTTTACAGTGCACAGTAGCAACCCAACATGGTAAGTGATGAATATTATGAGCACCTTGAATAGTAAGGAAAATGTATGAATATTTGAATTGTTAATTCTGGAGATTTTCTGTTGAAGAAATAAATATTCCTCCCCTTTTCATTGGCATTTATGGACATTTTAATTGCCATGGGGACTTCTTGTTTCCATCTCACACACTCTGAGGATCTGTGCAAACCTTTGGAACAAAGGAAGAAAGAAAAGGAAACACAGCAATGACTTGGTCAGTCCTGTGAAGGACACCTCAGCATTTGGAAATTTCTCTGTGTCAGCCTTTGGCAAGAACACGTGTAGTACATGAACCAATCCACTGTATATCAGTCTTATTTTGCAAGACAATGTTACTTTTGCTATTTAAGTGCTGAGGTGTCCCACAGTCTCTTGTCTCCACGGTACACAAAGTTATGGTGGCTTTTCTTTTGTTCTGGTCCCTCGCAAATATTTGCACACTGGGAAATGTTTTAGCTCTGCAGACCAATACATCAGCCATCTGCCTAGAAAAGCCAACGCCTTTCTGCTTTGAGACGGATACATAGGGGAGGATCCTGTTCTGTCGGTTCACAGATTCCTGTGCCTCACCTCACTGACGTTAAGTCCACGTTTGTTTGACTACCCTTGGTCTGATTACAACAGATAAGTCCAGGCAGTGAAATAGGTATGGATATGTGAACAAGTGGCAATAAAGTTCGCTTTCCAGAATATGTTGTGGTCAGAGCAAAGGCAGAAATCAGAGAAGTCTTTTATATGAAATATCTGTTTCCATAGGTGATACTACACTCACGTTAATATTAGCATCCATGCATATAATATAAAGATTATGAATTCTATAAAGTACATAAGCTACACAGATGGGCTTTCTCAGCTATAGGTCCTTACATTATGATTGAATTCATCCTGTTTAAAATAGCTACTGGTTTCACACTCACATTTTCTGTCTTTTGTTCTCTTCCTTTAGCTCTAAACTGAACAACAGAGGTCAAGTAAAGCTGGTTGTTTTAATTCTGGTTAAACAAAAAACAAAAGGAACAGTTTCCCAATCTATTTTAAGAAATGGAAGTAAACAGCATGAATAAAGATCTGCCCATTAATATTGTGAATACTGTGGCATGCCAGCAGAGAAGAGGAATCATTTATTTCAAAGGAAAAAGGGGGAAAGAATCATGCTGTGTCTGCCCTTGCACAGGTTACAGAAATGTTATCTTGTCCCTGAGCAATAAGAATTTAATCTCAGATCTGAATTTCTGTTTCATCAGGTCAGATAATCTCCAAGGAAGAGAGGGCAGAAAGATAGTATCAGCTGTAAAATTACGGATGAATGTTGAGCTAAGCTGTGAACAGAAAAAATGTTGCACAACATTCAGGGTGTTTTTTACCTGAATATCTAGCTCCACCAAAAGGATTGCACTCGAATCTTTAAGAATCACAAAAATTTAGTCCTGTTTTCTCAAGGCTACACGTTTCAGCCTGATGTCTATAGGGATTTGAGAAGTCAAAGAGAAGGGCTGAATTCCATTTGGCCACTTGGCATAGCAGATCTCATCTGCCACAGAGGGATTCCTGTGCCAGTAATATTTCTGGGAAGTGGTTGCTGTCTGCTTGGATGGGTGGTGCATCAAAGCTGTCAAAAAATTCTGTAGTGGAAAATACTGTTCTACATTACAGATGTAGCCTGTATCTGTAAGACCTTTGGAAATAGATCCTGATTTTCTTCGAATGTCAAAATCACAAGCATTGCAGTGTATATACACAGGTTAACTTTCTTTCTAGAATGAAACTCAATGATCTGTATATTGTTCTGAGTTTTTTGTTGTTTATAATATTCCTTATAATAAGGAAAAGGACAGTAGGGTCCAGAACTTGTGTTAATTGTTTCTTCCACAATGCCAATAATTGATAATTCTACCATTTATTTTCTGTTACAGCAGTGAGACGAGACTGTGGAGTTTAGCATCACTGAGCCAAGGTGAGTTCGGGAGTGTAGTCATGAATCACAAACTTTTTGAATTGATCTACACAAAAAGTGACCCAAATGTAATCCCTAGGCATGCAGAAGTCTGTGTAAAATAATAATTAGCATACAACTTTCAGATCAAGAAAGTTGACACCCATCTGGTTGTAGCTAGGCAGAAGCAGCATAAATACAGGAGTCTGGTGCTTCTATAGGGACTAAGATGTATTTGTTTTGAGTATCTAGTTTTCTAACTTGAGATGCTACCTGTTGCATCACAGATGCTAAGAGAGAAGCATGACAATACTATCTATTTTCATTTAAGCCTGTGCCAGCCAAGGTAAATATATTCAAGTATGTATTTTATTAGCAATTGTTATCAGCAGTGAAAAATTAATAAATCTGATTTTGACTGAGTGAGCAGAGCCAATATATGCTATCTCTAGAAAAAAAAAAAAAGAGCCAAGGCTGCACATCTGGATTTCTCAAAACTGTAAATTGTCTGAGGACAACCACAGATATGAGATGTGGGTTGAATTTTGGTAACCTGATCTCAGAGAGACTCCAGTGTGTCCTTGTATCTAGGAACATCTCCTGCACATTAGCTAGTCACCAGCTGTGAGGGCCGCCCTTCATCTCCATAACTTTGACTGTGTAAATTGTAAAAGTAAGACCTTGTTGCTGTGAATTCTGTTGTTTTTGCAATTATGCTCCATTCAGTTAAGCAAACCAGTCTTGTTTTATATCAACTAACTTGCATTTTTATCTGATAAAGAATTCTCTAAAAGCAGTGTAGTTATAATTTCAACTACATATTTGCACTGAGTTGGGACCACTGAGTTACTGTGCTGTGACACCGGACTGCGTCTGTGGTTTCCCTCTGTTATAGTAACGTGGGTGTGAGCAGTGACAACAATCAGCACAAAAATGCTGTCATCCCTGGGTTTGGGCTGTATGTTTTGTGCTGTTGTCTATTTATCTTACAGGAGAGAGGAATTAAAATGTTCATCCACTGTATAATCCCAAAGGATCCCTCAGCATATTTATGCTCTTCAGCTTTTGCGTGTATGAGGATACCCTTCCTATAGCAAAAGGCTGATGTAGTATCTGCACTGAACAGGATAGTCCACGAAGGTAGCCTTTTATGGCTGACACTCATCTTTGTATCTAGTGGCACAGTAGTAGTAGGCAAGGAAGCAAGAATACCATGAACAAAGCTACTGGAGTTGAAGGGATGCCGACAGTTTTGTTTTGCAGCTGCTTTCCAGGTTTGAAACTGAAGGTTTTTCTTTCACACTGGAATGAAGGCTTAGGCATACAGACACTTCCAAAAGTACAGCCTTGCCTTAAATACCCACCAAGAGCCTGAAACCTTTGTCTTCTGAAGCTTAAATAGGTCAAGCAGGCATTGGCTGATAGTGTAACTGCCTCACATTTGTTTTCCTACCCAAGTTAGAGCAGGAGTTGTTTCAAGCCAATGTCTGAGAAGGACTTGGGGGTTCTGGGGGTTTAAAATAAAAGAGGGAAGATTTATTTTAGAGGTTATGAGGAAATTCTTCACTCAGAAGGTGGTGAGGCACTAGAACAGGTTGCCCAGAGAGGTTGTGGGTGTCCCATCCCTGAGGGTGTTCAAGGCCAGGTTGGATGAGGCCCTGAGCAACCTGGTCCAGCAGGCAGCATCCCTGCCTAGAGCAATGGGGTTGGAACTGGGTGATCTTTTAAGGTCCCTTCCAACCTGAGCCATTCTGTCATCTTGGGAGATCTTGGCCAATGTTCTTGAAAATGAATATATGGAGGGAAAAAAAATCCTCTGCAAAATGACAGTAAAGACCTACCACTTTACATCTAATTTTTTGGTAATATTCTGAATCTACGGTATGCCAGCACTTCCAAAGTTATTTTGTGCTGTGCTACTCTCCAGTGTAAAGCTTTTCTCGACCCTACTTTGAAAGTACTGCCGTAGCTATCTTGTGTCATGTCTGGCAGCTAGCTCACATCCCTTTCTCCTGAACATCTCTGGTGTGCTCAGGAGAGGATGTGCCTACAGTGTGGGAAATGTTACTAAATCTGAAGTAGATTTGGACAGAAATGATCAGAACTAAACACAATTCAAAGGAATGTGATCACCAGTTTAATTTTGTTTCTAGCATTTTCCCACAGGTTAAAAAACAAAACAAAACAAAAACAGAAACATTTAACAGATTATGAAGACAATATACCGTTAAGGACTTAAACAAGATTATTTTCTCTGATTTTACCAACCACTTATGACCACTTTGTTGGAATATGTTATTGTATCCAAATTTTACATAACTATGAAGACATAGATAGCCACAATATAACTAATTTATGATGAATTATTACTCATTATTGTAAATTAGCATAGATGTCTTGCAAAGGACACATCTTTCATAGGTGCTTTTAGGCAGCATCACAGGAAACGGCAGGTTACACAGGTAAGTGACACTGGTTTCTTGTACGGAACATAACACACTTGCTTTTCCTGCAGATTAATGACTTACCATCTTGCTCTAGTGAAAAAGAAAGTTGTTGGGATAACAAACTATCTCGACTGACTTAAGCTTTTTACTTAAAATAGGTGCCTGCCCTTCCACATGGTGGTTTTGTGAAGAAGAGTTTGTATGTACAGATCCCTTCACTACACTTCCACCATGATGTCTGAGTTGGGATGTTGCAGAAGAAGGAATGGCCTGTGATGAGCTTCACATGCCTTACATGACATTTAGAAGAGCTAGGAAAAGCCTGCTCTTTTTTTCCATATCAGGCTTTACAAGCATGACTTGGCCTCAGGTGTGGAGTTCTGGAATTATCTCCTTCAATCTCTCTTGCATCACTGTATTTTTATCATGGCAAAGCCTGTAGTTATTTGATGATTATCATCACTTCATGGAGACCACATGCTCAGAATAATATATATGTTCTGTTTTCAGTTATCAGAATAATAGTTAAAGACACAGAATAAAGCTAAGCCTAGATCTCAGATTTTTTTCTATATTAGCTATTCTAAAATCTATAGCAAGAGCCTTCCTGTCTGATTTGCCAACAAATGAGAAATAAGCATGTGTTGTGGTTTAACCCGGCCGGCAGCTAAACACCACACAGCCGTTCGCTCACCCTCCCCCCTCCCTCTCTGGGATGGGGGGAGAGAAACGGGAAAGTGAAGCCTGTGAGTTGAGATAAAGACAGTTTATTAAGACAGGAAAATAATAATAACAATAATAATAATAATAGTGATAATGGTAATAGTATTAACAATAATAATGTGTAAGAAAACAAGTGATGCACAATGCAATTGCTCACCACCCGCTGACCGATGCCCAGCCTATTCCCGAGCAGCCGGCCCCCCCACCCCGGCCAGCCACCCCTATATATTGTTTAGCATGACGTCAGATGGTATGGAATACCCCTTTGGCCAGTTTGGGTCAGCTGTCCTGGGTCTGTCCCCTCCCAGCTCCTGCTGCACCCCCAGCCTGCTCGCTGGCAGGACAGAGCGAGAAGCCGAAAAGTCCTTGGCCTGGTGTAAGCACTGCTCTGCAACAATTAAAACATCAGCATGTTATCAGCGCTCTTCTCATCCTAATCCAAAACATAGCACCCTACCAGCTACTATGAGGGAACATTAACTCTGTCCTAACTGGAACCAGGACAGCATGTAAATCTGAGCTACACTAAAGACTTACAAGCTACATGAAATAAAAATTAGGAGCTGAGATGTAGATATTACATTACATAATAAATTGTAAATTGACATAAAAAAAAGATTGTCTATAGCTCTTGGTCAGAAGTTGTAGCTGACAATGAAGCTATAGTTGAATTAATAAAATGCAGCTCAAAGTTGCTGCACCTTAAACCATCACTTTCAATTATTCAGAAAACTAACTTCAAAGTGTTTGATAGATTTCTTCTGTTTCCCAAGTGGCCATGATGGCCTTTTTATGTTTGTTCTCCAAATCATGCATATATATTTCTTACGAAATCTGGTATATTAAAGTTGCTTGGTTAGAGTTCAAAATGCTAGTAGAGACAGAAAGGTTAACTAAAATGTTTTAAAATATTGGATATCCTGGTGCAGCTTCACACTGTAGAGGCTATGATCATTTCACTGTTACAGTTCTGTCTGAATGAGACGTAATGCTTTCTTCATGTTCTGTATTACTGAAAGAAAAATAAATAAGAACAGTAAAACGTACTTAAAATGCATTGTACAATTAAGAAAATTTAGTTTGATTAGTAAATTATTCACTATAAAATTTATTCAGGGTCACATTATATTTTAAAGCTTTGTATAGTACATAGTAAAAATTCTTGCATAAGAATGCTAAAGATGAAGGCAAAAACTTTTGTGAATCAAAATGTTTAACTTAAAGGGATTTCACAAGATTACTTTCAACTTCTTTACTTCTCAACAGCAAACCTGGTAATCAGATGTGACATGCACATTTGCGGTGAGATACTGCACTGGTGTCAGGTAGATGGTATAGTGTAAGGACTAGCTCAACTTGAAAAATCACATTCCTTTTTGAAATATGGGTCATAGGTGGTACTCAGGTAACCACCAGCATTTTTTTTTTCTGTTTTCCTCCCACCACTAGCTGTTTACATATTGCAGTTGGATACTATATTGTAGTTGAGCCATAGTGACTTTCACCACTCTCCAGCAAACTGCTCAGATCCTGGTCCTGATTGTTCTCACATAACTCTCTTTCAACTTGTCTTACCTGAGTAGTCCCAGTAAATTCAGTGGGACTACTACAAATGGGCTAAAGTGTCTTGCTAGAACAGGTTAGATGATTATAAATGATTGTAAATGCTCACACACATTCTTTATTCATTACTTTGAGATCTTAACTGATTCTCAAGCACAGATGATTGGGATTAGTGTGTATCTCGCTGCTTACAGTGTGAAATGCAAAGTAACACCATAAAGTGGGCACTTACAGAATGGTATGTCTTGTGGCTCATAAGCGTATAGCCGATTAGAGTATCTTCCTGTGATATCAGCTCTTACTGTGAGAGATGGGTCTGAAAAAGTAACCGTATTAATCACTGCTTTCCACAACAGCTGAAGGCGATGCCCATGGTGCAGCACTGACAGCCCTGTTCCTGAGAAGTCCTGATTTCATCAGCCATGCAATTACAAGGCCGTTACGCTCTGTTCCAACCAACTGCTCTTTATGCAGAGAAATCCTGAACAAAAGCTAGAGCTCAGTTTTATATTATGCAGGTATTTTTAAGGGATTGATTACGCATGCATTTCATCCATATTTAAAGAAAAATATCCTGTATAACAAGTTCTGGGGTTACCTTGGGAGAGGCCAGTTTGGATGCACTGATAGTGAAGGTGATGCAGACTTAATGCAATATTACCATGACCTACCGAGAGCCTTCAGAGCTAAGATCTTGTGGTTCTTAATGTTTCTATTGTGAAAGCAAGTTGTTGTGAACATTACTCAACAGGTTCCCTTTACAAGCTTTTTGTTAATTAATCATCAAACTCCTGTTGCTACCTTGCTCTGTCTGAGTGTGGACTTCATCCCACCTAACTTTGGATGCTATGCCAGAGCTGGCCGCCTTAGGTTCCCTGCACAGTCAGCAAAAAGGAATGTGGACTGTGGGGCACGATTCATTTGGTTTATTCCAGAAGTCAACTTTATGATGCAAGAAATCATTACTTAGACTCCACTGACCATTGACTTTGTGGTAATGTCTGCACTATGGACATCTACGTTGTTAGGTATTTGACTGCTTTCAGCAAACTTTATCACATAACAGTGCTAGCAAAAAAGACAGAGAGCTAACAATGGTTAACAGAGGCCCAGATGCTAATAGATATTTAGGCACCTTGTTCCCAAGCACAAGGTACCCCCCAGAACATATCTGTAACCTGAGGAATTTCCCTGGGGCTGAAGCCTCCGATAGAGGGAGAACTGAACTCAGGTCTGCCAAATTCCAGGCTAATGGTAATGACAAGTTCTGAGCTATTTTCTTTTTAAAAAATTATTCATTTTGATGTCCCCAGAAGAGAAAACTTGCATAGATTCAGAAATCATACCTTGAAAAGATGCATAAATATTGTACCTACCTATAAACATGATTCGAGGCACATATTGTCCATCAGGTGACAGGTTTTTATCTGTAGTTTCATGCTGGCAGAGAAATTAAAGCTAATTATTAAAATATTCCTGTAAATATCTATTCCTGGAGTAGGGCCCCTTGTGAACAATCTCATACCAGAGGACAGAAACACCAAAGGTACTACTTGTGTGTGTATATCCACACACAAATGCATATATGTGCATGTAACTGAAATGCCAGAGGTACTTAGCTAAAATGGCATGAAAAATTCAAGACTTAGAAAGAGAAAACACAAGTCAAATAGTGATACCTGTCAAATCTCCCCAAACCTTTCATACCATGAGATTCAGCATAACGAAGTTATTTTGGGCCATTTCTTGTACCTCTTCATTTTCAGCAAAAGCTTTCTTCAGTGCTAGAAAAGACATGAGCATTTTGAAGTCCATCTCCAACACTGCTTTTCCTTCTGTGTTTGGGCACTGGAGACTGGCCATATTGTTCCTGTCACTGCCGATTCACATTCCTGAGGAGACACTTCAGGGCTCTGTCACAGCCTTTTTTTTTTTTTTTTTTTTTTAACCCATGTCTGTGCAACCTCCCAGCTATGAAAATGGAAGCTCTCTTCTGTTATTTATGAAGCCTGTTGAAGCCTGTAGTTTCAACAGATACCATGTCTCTGCTTGACAAAAGTGCATTATTCTCAGAAAATTCTTGTTAGATCAATTTCAGCAGTCTTGTCTGCTTCTCTAGTTACCCGTTCAGGAGGGCCAAACAATATTAAATCTGTTCAATGAGTCAGTAGCAAATATGTTACTCTTAATTTAAACTGACAAGTGCTGCAACAGGGATAGAAGGACAGCAGCGTTGAATATTTTATGTTCTTTTTTTAGTAGGTTCATAGTGTACTTTTTGTAAAAAAGTAGTTATAAATTCTTAGCTTTTCAACTACAATTTCATATACCTATTTCTTTAAATAAGTTTTTGTAAGTACAAGGTAAATATATAGATATTTGTATGTATTATGTTTACAAAAATTTAACACTCAAAAAAAAATCAAAATTACCTTGGCAGTATTGGCAGTCTTCCAAATGGTGAATGACCATCAGTGGTTTGTTACTTTATTAATAATAATAATAAAACATGTGGTTAGATAATTTGACAAGTACATAAATAGATGATTTTACTAGCAGACTGGAAAAGGCAAATTGCATTTCGTCTTATGTTAACTCACAGGAAAACCATATGGGCATTCTGTGAGGGATGACAGGCTTTTTTTGTAAAAGAGACAAAGGAAACAAAAGAAAGTAGAGAAACAGAGATTCCTTGTCTATACAGTTTTTCTAAAGCAAAAGATTCTACAAGAGAGATACCACAGAGTCAGAATCATTTCATTCCCAGTTAATATACAATCAAACTATGAGTACTGAAGAGATATTTAATATTGCCTAGGTGTGTAATTCTCCATGATTATTAAAATAAAAATAATCTGTAAACTGGAATGAAATAATTTTTATAAAATTAGGTTTCTCATAAAATGCTCCCTATGGAAAGTGTTTTCTTTTTCTTTCTTTCTTTCTTTCTTTCTTTCTTTCTTTCTTTCTTTCTTTCTTTCTTTCTTTCTTTCTTTCTTTCTTTCTTTAAAGCTGTCTTGATCAGATGTACTGTACCTTTTATTTTTATTTATTTATTTATTTTGGTAAATGTTTTTATAGGGTATCAAAGTTTTATATTCTTTGGATGTCAAAACATAAAACAATTCTATGCATTTTCTCCTACGTTTTTTCAACTTGTGTTACTGTTCAGTCAATGAGTTATTAATGCTTGATTTGCAGTCACTGTCAAGAACTGTTCAGTTCCTAGACATTTTCACAGGGTACAAGAAATTGATTGCCATTTACTTTAAAAAATTTGATTTCACAGAATCACAGAATTGTAGGGGTTGGAAGAGACCTCAAGAGATCATCAGGTCCATTCCCTGTGCCAAACGAGGTTCCCTAGAGCAGGTTGCCCAGGTAGGCATCCAGATGGGATTCCTATAATATAAATATAATTTTAGACTATAATAGTGTAGCACAAAGTATTGCTAAACTGAAATTTCAATTTGCTAAATTTAAATTTAACAATATATTGTGCTACGTTATTATAGTCTAAAATTAATGTGATTAATAGCGATTTAAATAAGTATTGTTATGAATCCTCAAATATATTTTCAGCTGAAACCCAGAGAATGACTCATTTAACTTTTGGTCCTACCAGGATAGTGAGAAATTGTGGTAGGTCACCATGCAAGAACAAATATAATTGATTTCTAGCTGTTGATTGAGGAGGAAATCAGAGATCCATGATACATTAAAAAACAAACAAACAAACAAAAACTTCATTATTATTATGTCTATTTATCATTGCTTATTCAAATGACAACACTGCTGTTGAACAGCAGTGTCGTCTTTCCACAAAGAAAGGACAGTGTTCAAAGCAGACTTGCCTAATGGCCTAATGTTGCTTCAGAGTAATAAGATCGCTACAACCGCTTTTATTTATATGCAGAAAAGCTGTTTTATTTGAGTGAGTGGTCTGCAAATCAGCTGTGACTGTGTTTTTTTGTTCTGTTTCATTACAGTGTGTTCAGGCATGACCATCTGATTAACAACTTTGTCTCAAAACTATTTGGTAATCTCTTACCTTTTCTTTGCTTGATAAAGCCCTTCTTCATAAGTTTGTACCCAGGTTATTTCATCGCCCCACCCTAGAAATATAAGAAAAGGGTTAACTGGTGGCCAGGCAAGTAACTCATAAGAAATTACATTTTTGACATTTATTGGTAGTTGTAAACAAATGGGATTTTTTTTTCCAGTCAAATATTCCCAAACACTGTGGATATACAAATTCTAAATCTGCTGATAGGTGCATTGGGATATTTAAAAAACCTCAGCTGGCTGAGGATTTGTACCCAGTTCAAGTCCTTTGGCAAACTCATTAGATCTCTTTCTGAATACTCAGAGGTCCCTAAATCAGTGACAAAATTCTTTATATCTTCATATTTCTTCTTCATATTGTCTGCTCTGTATTTAATGTAGATGCTGGGGATTAAAAAGAAAGCTGGCTTATAAAAATGAGAGAGAAAAATAAAATATGAAAAGTCAAATAATATTAACTTTAATGTGAATAGTTTTTGAAGAATACATAGTTTTAAACATAACTCCTGAGTCACAAATTTCAATCCATGGAGTTGCAAGTACTTCATTAAATTAAATAATTTAATAAAAGAATGTCTGTTAAATAAAATCTCCTCCAAAACAGAATCCTAATGAATCACCAGCACTGCAGCCCATCCATAGCTGAAGCACTGAACTCAAAAAGCAGACTGTTTGGTTTCAGGCCTTCGTACCCCAAAGATGTCAGAAACAATGCAGAATGTCCCTGCCTCCTGGGCTGTGTCACCTCTGTTCACAAAGGCCTTCACAGGAACTGCATGTGGCAGAATAGCTTCTGGGTATGGACCACATTAAGTCTCCTGTTCTTTTGCAGTGTCTGGGCAGTGCTTGGTCCAGCCTTGGTTGTGCAGAGATTTACTGTTAGCCTTCCCATGGGACAATTGCTTGTGAGGCTACTAGGCCATCTCTTCTTTCAGGAAAGTATTATTGATTTCAGGTCTGTCTGGTTGATGGTGGGGTTCTAGCTTCTTGAACAGTGTGTTCCCAGCCCTGGCTGAAATCAACTGCTGACGTAGGTAGTCACACAGAGAAGTCAGCTGGGGTCATTTTACAGCATGCTAGAGTATTCCCTTTTGATCTGTGAAAATTACATGTAATGTTCTCAAGGCTCTGCAGTATCCCAAAATCCCATAAACCAGAATTAGAAAACTGACACTTGCTTTCTGTGATAATTTGTTTCAAAATTGACACAATAAAATTGACTCCTTGCTTTTTCTTTTTAATTTTATTTTTATTTTTATTATTATTTTTTGCATTTAGGTGGAGTGGGAAAAATAAATTCTGATCTAGGCAAGATAGGCAATAGATACCAGATTGGGTATAACTTTTCTCCGTGGATACTACTTATGAAAAGTGATTTGACATTTCTCTTTAGGTAGTCCAAGGGTTAGAAAATATTGTCTTGTATCTACAAAGTTTTTCATATGGAAAAGCATTTATCCTTGTTCCTGGTATTTTATGAAGCCTTTTGACTGCCCTGTATTTATTTATTTATTTTTTGCCATATGGAATAACTTACAACTTCAGTACAATTCCTACAGTTCTTCTGTTCCTACACTTCCTTTTGCTGCCCAGATGCCTCCCGAGCAACTGGCCTCTGATGGCACCTGTGTGAATGCAGGGCTCTGCCAAGGCTTCGTATGGGAAGAATTCAAATGTGAGTCGTGGGGTCTGCATGCTTTGCACAGCTTGCAGTGCAGCTCAGGGAGGGAGCTGGAAATTTTGGGGGGGTGAGTGGGCCTGAAAGGAGAGGAAAGCCTGAGAAGAGGAAAAGACCTCAGCAAGCTATTTTTCCACTCATTTTTTCTTGATTAGACATAAAGAACTTAAAATAGCATATTCGTTTAACATCCAGGTTGAAAATTATGAACCACAATAGAATCCTTTAAATGTGAATATCTGCTAATAAGGAAATGAAAGTGAAGAGGAAAGATCATCCCAAAACCGCCACAAATGGCTCAACCTGTTGTTCTATGTATACAAATGGGTCTGTAGAAAAAAAAAATTGCACAGAAACTGAAGTTATGAAATTGTGTTTCAGTAGCTATAAGTTACCATATCAAATTATCTTTTAACAGGCATCTGAAAAAATATTTTTTCACTAACAGTTCTTCAAGTGCAGCTGGGTTTCAGAGAATCAATTTAGTTTATTTGCTTCTACTAGGTCACTATGAGTGACATAAATTACAGAGGCTATATGAGGCCCTCAGACGTATCCTTAAGAACAAACTGATGGAGTGAAATGACATGGAGGAAAAAGATACACTACTTAGTGTTTCACTTATCCTTAGAGAATCACACCTAAGAAAGTATATATATTCTTCCAGGTATATTCTAAATAAAAACATTTCCAGATCTACATGGTAAGATGAGGAAATATACATTACCTCTTGACAGTGTCTGAGGTGCTCTTTTTTCCTTTTTGATTGCCATTGCAAGGTTTGATGAGACTGCAATTAGCAGGAGGGGCAAGGCCAATGTTGAATGGAGCATTATTTGATCCTTTTCAGTGCAGCAAGGAAACTGGAAAACAAAGCCTAACTTTGTGAACCAGGGCATTATCAGGAAGTCACTATCTTGTGAGATAATTTTCAAACAAATATTCTGATTTCCAACTATTTCTCACAACAAGAACTCAAATATTTCCCCTATTCTTCATGGCATTTAAAAAGTGATTTCCATCTCAAATTCTTCTTAATAAAACTATCCACCAATGTTCCTGTCTGCTTCCATATTCTGAAGGTGATTGCTTCTCTTCCTGACAAGATCACTATAAGAAATTCAGTAACTTCTGGTCTTGATAAAAGTCAGAGAACAAAAGTGACGGTTGAGGAGAGGCAAAACAAAGCCAAATATTTTGAATAAATAGCTCTTCTTTCTGCCCTGTACAGCTGTCTTTAGACATAAAAACTCTGATGTTCAAGGCAATATCCAATGATTTGTACTAGGTTAGAAAATGTAATCTGTGTAGCCCAGGATATCACCCAGTCAGCTTGCTGATTCTCACCGGAGATTCATTTTTCAAAGACTGAGCTTTAGGAGATGCCAGAATGACCTGCTGATAAAGTGCTTTGACTTAAACAGACAAATAAAATTAAAACAAACAAACAAACAAACAAAATCCCCCAAAGCACTTTTGCCTGCATTTATAAAGAAAATTTCAAACTTGAATTTAGTAGTGACATCTAGGTGGAATTATAGCCCTGAGCACTGGCAAAACAAAATGCTTCACGCTTCTCAGGACATGAAGGCATAAAAAGTGCAGCACGTTTTATCCTTTCTTCAATGAATCCTCCAACACCACTAACATCACTGTTAACAGTTCAATTGCTGGTGAACAAATTCAAATAATGCTTCCAATAACTGGCAAACTCAAAAAAGTATTCTATCCAAGTGACTGGAAAAAAGAAATGCACATTAAGAAACAGAAAAAAAAAAAGTATCATCTTATTGTTGCAATTCTGTGTTTCTGAAGAAATTTCCCCCAAATGTTAAAATAATTAATACACTCATAATATTTATTGTCCTCAGACTTGTCCATCACAGTTCCCTTTCACCCCCAACATGGCATCAGAGTTGTTCTTTCTTTCACATACCTTCCACCTTAAATTTGTTCATCCTTTCTATTATTGAGTGAGTTTTAGAAAGACACATCCTTTGGAGCTTATTAATTCTGCATACTAATTTAAAGATTGGACATTATAGAATTTTAATAAGAAAACATAAAATTTTCCAGTGTTTCATAAGGAAAGTTTATAACTTTTAGCTACGCTTGCAGGATGAGAAATTTTTGGGAATAGAAACTCCATTCAAATTTTCACTATGTTGGTGCAGACCACTAACTTGAGTCAGCAAAAGCAGATCATTATACACCACTTCTATGGGGTGTACTACTACTCTTGACAACTCAGTTTTTAAAGCAACTCTATGTGAAGGCTAACGACTTTAACATTAGTTTATCTGTCAAATGTTAATAATAAAATATAGCATTTATATTAACCTGTTAACACTCTATGTAAACATAAATAGTTATGGCTTTGAAATCGCACCCGATATGTCACTATAAATCAAGTATGGAATGTGTGAATTAGTTCTGTCTTTCATAATGTATTCACAAAAAATCAAAGTGTAAATCTCTCCAAGTCACATGATTATTTATTTGAAGCTTAAATAATTGATTACCATCCTATTGAAAATCCACAGGGTTTTGGAGGGGTAATTTATGGAGTTGTAGCTGGAGGCAGTTTAAATTCAATATTCTGAAATTTTGATGCTACAGGATCCAATGTTAGTTAAACTGAGTACAGAAAAAAAAATGACAGCCAACACCATAAAAATCACCTTCATCTCTCTATCAGAACATATATTTTGCTAACTAATTTCTAAGCATCTATCATTTGTCTTTTTTTTTTTTTTTTTTTTGGTATAGCTAGTCTTGTAATGCATTTGTCAGCCAAAACTCATTTCTGTATCAAAGGAAAGTTAGGAATAAGAAATGTTTTCTCACCAGCAGCAATCAGTTCTCTTGTTGGAAGGTCCTTTTTCTGAAATTACTTAGGTAAAAGAAGTGATTTAAGCACAGAACGCCTGAGCTCTCCGTATCTCTGTGTAGCAACAATGGCACATTCACCTGAGAAAAAAGGGAGAGACCTTTTAGCTGGAAACCGAATTCATGCATTTCCACCCTCCCCCTTCCTTTTCTGCCATCCCTTCGAAATTCACTCTTGTGAGTTCCCATGCTTGTACACTGAATCTTTGGATTTCTCTTCATCTTGGCTTGTATCAGGTGTCTTGTATGAGGATCAAAAATAAATAGTGGCTTATGTGTGCCTGTTACTTCCCCCCTCCAACAGTTTGAGTCTGGCTTATGCCCAGTGAAAAAAGAAACCACCAATGAAAGCTGGAACTGTAGGGGCTTTTGTTCCCAGTGAATGGCTGTGCTCACTGGTGCCTGAAGACAGGTATGAAGCTAATAGTAACAAGGGTTACTTTGTGTAGAGGAATGTAATTAACAAATAAAGGTAACTTTTTTTTTTTGAGGGGGAAATAAAATTCTTTATTTAAAATACAGTATAAAGTATCTGATTATTGTCCCATCCCTGGAGGTGTTGCGCCATCCCTGGAGGTGTTCAAGGCCAGACTGGATGGGGCCTTGGCCAACCTGAACTAGTGGGTGGCATCCCTGTCTATGGCAGGGGGGTTGGAATTAGATGATCTTTAAGGTGCCTCCCAACCTGAGCCATTCTATGATTCTATGATTATTGCTTCTCTGAGTTGTAGTTTAAAAATGATCTGATTCTTGGGACATGTTGCTTAATACAATTTTTATCTATCTTGACTAATATGGGAAAAGCACAGAATCACAGAATTTTAGGGATTTGAAGGGACCTTGAAAGATCATCTAGTCCAGTCCCCCAGCCCTTTATTTATTCCCTTTGCACAAACGAGGAGTTAGCTGGATCACCTTTTCCCTCCTCCTTGGATAGCCTTTGCATGGGAATCAGGAGCAATCCCCTTTTGGTTCTTCCTCTCCCATGTATTTGTTTATATAGACTATATTTTTAGATTTTCCTTCTCCTTTTCATGTGAAGCTTGTTTAACTTGGATGCTTTGATATATTGATGTCTGTTGTCACTGAAATATATGTGATTAACAACATATAATTCTTGCGTTGTGTTTTTCATATCTATTCAACAAGCTTTTTCAGTATGATTTCTAATATTTGTGCATAAAATATTACCTTTTCAGGTGATATCTCTGATTCTCTCCTTTCTTCCTCCTAAATATTTGCTGCTACAAAATAATCAACTGATTTTGTAATAAAAAGTGCAAAATACGACCTTCTGTATTTTTGGTGGTAAATTATCTTTATCATTTTTAATGGAGAATTCAAACTTGCACTTCCAGCTAGCTGGAAGCTGGCTGAGCTGCAAGAACTCTGCTTTGTGGGCATGAGTGTAGACAACACCGGGCTCAGTTAATATGATAATCATATCAGATTTTTTAACCTTTGCAAATTTGTTTGAGCCTTTAAGCTGAATACAAATCCGAATTTTTTGAGTGCATAATATGAGAATTCATAGTGTGAGAATAAAAGAGGAAATTAAGCATCTGAGAGAATTTCTAGGAAAAAGAGATGACCCCGTGACACATCTTCACTCTTTCTTGTTTGTCATAGGTTATGGCTTCCCCTCGTAAGGGTAGGTGTAGAATCCCTAGAATTACAGCTCAGTAGAAGAAACCCTTAATATAAGTAGAGAAAGCATATTCAATTCAAATTAGAAAGAAAATTTTCACTTTTGTTTTTGACTGTTTAAAATGTCCTCCTTCAGCACCTGCAGAACTGAAACACCCTTGTCAGGTACCTCCTGTCTGCTGCTGCCATCCCTTTGGGTCCCATGTTCTCTTCCCGTGCTCCAGGGAAGGAATGCACAGGGTGAAGCACAGCACCGCTGCAGTAACAAAGGGCAGTATTAAGAACCGTTAAAAAGCTGTTTTCTGTATTAGCATCTATGATTTAGATGCTTTGTTGGGTCCTAATATCGTAATATATCCTAATATTGGAAGCATTATAGCTTTAAAAAAGGGCAGAACAGGTCTGGTTACCTGTTTTGGAAGGAGCCTGCTGGGCCTGCTGTCTGCTGCCACAGGTGAGCCGGTCTCACTGCGGGAAGCTGAGGGGGGGCTTGCAGCTCAAACATGTTAAACCCTGACCACGTTTCTTCAGCAAATGAAAACAAATGGTTTGACCCTTTGTTTTGTAAGCCAGACAGTGTCAGCTTCCTTCTTTATGACAGTAAGACAAAAAACTCTGGGTTTAAAAAGAGAAGCAAAAGTGCTTCAGCGTCACTGATGAAGGAGAGAAATGATAATAAAGGATTCGTGTTTCAGTGACAAATTACACCTATATAAAAGATTTTGTTCTTTCTCCTTGTGAGTTGTTCTTCCAATTCCCACATGTGATGGGTGTGAATTTTTGATAATGCTGCTGCTTGTTTTGGTTGGACCATGTCATACTGAAGGCTGCGAGCAAAGTGCCTTGCCCCATGGAAGTCAATCAGCTTTTGCTTGGATGGTGAAAAGATTTTCCTCTGGAGTTTTGAAGATTGCTGCTTGTGCTAGGTATTGCCTTTCAGGGGGCATTTGAGCAACCTGGGAAGGTTGCCGTGTCTCATCCAGTGCTAGTGAACTGGGTGACTCAGCTATAACCTTAGCAGGGTTAATATTACAGCTGTGGAAGTCTGTGCTCAGTGTATATGTGCGTCCAGCCACTCCTTGATTCACTGGTACCAGGGCGTGGTATGGTGGGGCAGACATGGCACCCTGCTAACCAGTGCCTGTGAAAGCCATAAAAACCCCTCTTGTACTCACCCTTGGGCAAGCAGAAACTGAGCCCTGCAGTGGCTTGAATTCCCATGGCAGCAGCTCTCTTACCTGTGTGGAGCTCCACTGAGGTCCTGCATTTCAGAGCATATCCACCTTGGGAAAGTAGCAATTACAAAAGCCATCCTTGTTATTCACCCTACCCGGTGGGCCATTTTGTGGGGAACACATCTCATGTCATGGAGAGGCAAGATACCAGCCAAGATCAGACAAGATATTGAGTTGATAAGATGAATTCTAGAGATAAAAACAAGGCAAATAACACCAGAGCAAAGATTTGTAGAGGGTAATACTGTTGTTTGGTTGACTTCATCAGTAAATAACATGGCATGACAATTAGTTTGCAATATACACTCATTACATTATCTTTACAATTTTAATCACACAGGCATTTGTGTGGAAAGGCTTATAGTGAGTTAAATGATGATGGACCACACTGTGATGTTTGTTTCTTAGTTTTTCTTTAGTTACCTAGGAAAGCTGGTATCACAGCGAATTCCTAGTTCTGCTTATAAAAACTGCTGTGATGCATTAGTAGGGATATTAATCAATGCACAATGGTAAGTAGATCTTTTTTTCTTTGTTTTTGAACCCGTTGAAGATAACCATCTTGCGAATGAATATAATTCAAGTGCATTGTGTAATAACCAGAAATTATTCAAGAAACCCAGATTCACAAGAGGATGTAGGCACTGCATTTAATCACCTTAGCTTTGACAATGGCAAAGGCATTGCACCCAGCAGTGGTCCTGGCAGGGCTGAGCAGCTTTGTGCTGATTTCCTGGCGAACTCAGCAAGGGCCCCATAGCACATGTGCCTGTGCCTAGTTCTGAAGGGGCTTCATCCAGCCATTGGGCTCCTGTAATTCTTGTGCCCCACCAGCCTGCTCCCCAGGCTCCCCTGGTACGTATGTGCCAGGATGACACTGGAGGATGTTCTTTCTGCCTGTGTACATGGGTTTCCTTGAGCAAACAAATTTTAATACCAATTCCTTCTGTGTATTTATTCCTGTGTTACTGATACTATTTTTATTAAGCTTTTTTTTGGACCAATATAATCATAAATAAGTTCTTAGGCATATAGAGATTTTTTTCAGTTCAGCATGGAAAAATAACAGGTGGCAGATATCAGTGTCACATCTGACTGCATGAATCCTGGAGCACTTGCTTAATCATTGTACTGCCTTTCTAGGATGTGACAGTATAATATTTTGTGTCTTCATATTTCCTTTCAACCTGCTTGATCCCTTCAAATAATATACATACCTTATGATAACAGTCCTTGAAAAATTATGTAAGGATTAAACGATGTTGATGGCAAGAAGCTGGGAAGCCCTTGGGTCTGTCTTACCTAAAGACAGTACCTCACCTCCATCTAGCACATGCTAGCAGCCAGGCTGATCATCACAGGCTGATTCAGATCTGCTTTCACAGAAAGAAAAGGTGCTGATGAAGTTCTTATACTGTACAAATCTGTTTTAGCTCGTATGTACATAGCGATGAGAGCACAGCTCCCATGTCAGCTGTAATTCTGCATGGTTCCTGCAACATCCATCTATAATTCCATGAAAGAATTTTACACATGCCTAATATGCCTTGCAAATCAATAAAAAAAAATAATTAGGAAATTACATAAACACAATGCCCAAGCAAATTTTACAAAAAACAGCATGAGAAGGCTTCAGAGAGCACATATTTTTGTGGTTGAGCGGTACATCTGGCTCCTACTAACACAGGTCTGGATCTGAGGGCGCAATCAAAGAGCAAATAGTACCAGAGATGAGAACTACGCTTCAGGCTCAGAGTACTGAACATTAACTTTCACTGCCAAACAGAAACATGAATAAATGGAAAAACCCTGCAAGTGTCCGTTAGGCTTAGGCTTTGACTGACAGCCAAAAATCATTTTTAGAAAATTTCTGGTTCATTTCAATGAAGCCATTAAAAGAAATCTAGATATGACATGCTGCTTTATTTCTGTGTGTGTCTTTCAAAAAAGTCACCATTGTGGAAATGTCACTTCTGGTATTACAAGATGATTCACAACAGATGCTGCTTTTTTTTTTTTTTTTTTTTCCCCTCTGTTGAAAGCAGAGCTCTAGGTAACAGTCAAATGAATAAACTGCTCCAGTCTTGCCTGAGCCCCAGAGGTTTGATTCCACTGGACCACTGTTCTTTTTTAGCTTTGTATTCCTGTGAAGGACATAGTTATGGAACATAAGCATAATAATATAACTGGAAAAAAGATTTATTGAATTAGATTTTACAGTGGTTATACTGGCTGCAAGCTGTATTCTCAGCTTCCCAGGCCAAAGCCTATGTTTTCACTTCTAAGCCTTCATCTTATTCCAGTACTGTCACCTTCAGCCCCCTCCAGTGTTTTGTCTGCTCTTTCGGGATGCTCTGATTCCTCTGTCCTTCAACTGCGCTGTGCTATGGCCCCAGGAAAGGCTTGTATAGGTGTCAGGGGAAAAATGGAATCTATTATTTTTGATGGTTTTCACTGAGATTTACAGAATAAATGCATTTTGGTAAAAGAGGGACACCAGGACTGGATCTTGTTGGCTCCACCCTCCAGCCTAAAAGTACAAACTGTTCTGTATGGGATGTTTATTTACTGCTGTGTCAGCTCCAACAGGCAGAGCTTCCTCTTCCACCAACAGACCTTTATGTGACACTGCGTTTCTAACTGTGCAGCTTTCAGACAATCCTCTAGAGTTCTGCCAGAAGAAAAGCCATCTCTATTTAGGTTCAGGTGTCTCTCTATCTGAAGATCAGTGCAGAGGTATAGAACCTCTGGAAGGCATTTTGCCCCCCCCAAGCTGCTGGCATGCCCCAGGGTGCACACTGCCAGCCCCCTCCTTGGGAGGAGTACAGTGTGTGCACATATGGCGCATCCTCAGGCATGGAGCATCCTCAGGCACTTCAGTTTTCTCTGCACCAGGGGAGTGCCCACACAAAGGTTGTGTTGAACTTGGTGATAAAACAGTGGGGGAACTGTGGAGAAGTGTGCACCTGGAAAGAGCTTTTCCCCAGGGCTTTGTTGCAGTAACAGGAGGAGGCACAAGGACCTGCAGAAGGTCCCCGATCCTCTCTGCTCCAGCGTCCTCTTGCCAGATGCTGGGAACCTGCACACCGTTATGCCCCACCATCATAGGCACTGAAGGGGCCACCAAGCAGGGCCCTGCTTGGTGAGGCCACCTTCAGGGCCTGGAAGTATTTTTCCAAAGGTTTTTAAATGGCTTAGCAACTCTTTGAGGAGCCTGAGGTAATCTGAGATCTAACTTGTTTATATCTGAGTTTCTGGATAATGCGATTTTTAATAGAATGATAACATTTGTGGTGTTTGGATTCAATAAATTACTTACTGAAACATCAAAATCTACAAAAAATTAAATGCAAACACCACTGTGTTTGGAGGTTTGGCATGGGCTTTCTGTAGAGTAAATATGATCTTTCTGTATTTATAGCTCTACAACCCTTCACATTTATTGATGTGGTCCATAAGACAAGAATTTGATCATTCCCAATGCCTCTAGTTGGCACTGTTGCATTACTAATAGTTAAAGGACAACTGTTCTTATTTTAGATTTGCTGGATTCCAGTGATAAGTTCAAAATACAAATTGTTTAAATATAAAAGTGATTACATATAAAAATTCACAAAGCTTGGAAAAGCAATTAAAATCAATTTTGAAAAATCAGAATGCTTTTAATTTTATATATATTTTTTAATTTCAATTTTGGAAGTTACATGCACTTAAAGTAATTTGTGAGGGGACAGGGGTAGAAACCCAGACCAGATTTTAAGAAAGAGAGCCAGGAAATTCAGCATGTGTTTTGGAAGAGATTGAGAGCTCAGAAATATTCAATGAAACTTTCTGACTGCCACAAGAAATGAAAAGCGGCTGCATTCCCCTACAGTCAGAGTGTCCCAATAAAGACTTCACAAGCAGGAATGCTCTCCAGAAACACATTGGAGTACTTTGGTGCAGCTGTGAGAGTGAGTCAAGCAGGCATCTGTTGAAAGACATGCCTGTTGCTGCAATGTTTTGTGATGTTTTCCTGCAGTGACATCACTGTATCTGTTTTAAAATGTAATACCATATAACAATCACAAGACATTGTAGGCTGTAAAAAAAGAGTGTTCACAGTATCTTTGTGTCTAAGTATTCTGTACAGGTATTCCTTTAACTTTTATTATAATAAGAGGTTTATCCCAGGGCTTGCTTCCATGAAAGACTGACGCAAGAGGGCATGAGAGTAACTCAGTATCTCTCAGCTTTTGTCTCCCTTTTACTCTCTGTTCTTCAGCCAAACCTTGATCCTGCAAATTTCTGAGTCCTTGGCCCCATTCCAGCACAGCACTTGATGCATATTTAACTTTAGGCACATTAGCAGCCCTATTGATGTCTATGGGACAACTCATATGCTTAAAGTTAAGCATGTTCTTGTGTGTTTATACTGGATCAGAGAATACAGGATTGAGCTCACTGGCAAGTCTCCAGGAAGGCTTCTCCTAAAGCAGCCAGACAAACTTCTCTCCTGATGTAGACCTGTACTGGTGCAGCAGTGTTTATTTGCAACAGGCAGTTACTTGGAAAGGGCTTTTGCTGATAGTTTCTTGTGGACTGAGAAGACCATGCTGCTTTACCAACAGAAAGGTTTCAGCTCACCTGAGTGAGCACTCTGTGGAGTCACAACCTGAGGTCCCTGAATGAAGTGTGAGCTCACTCACTGCAGTTGATCCATGGAGTTGTCATCCCATCATCACCAACTTGTTGTTGATGTTGAGCAACACAGAACATTTTTCATTCAGTCTGAAAAGAATAAGTATATTCATAATAAAGAAAGCTGCTTTTGCATATATTATCTTTCACAATATATGTTAATATTTAGAGTATTCAGAAAACTTGAATCAGATTTTATATTAAAAAAAAAAAAAAAAACACAAAAAAGCAGTGCCAAAACCTTTAAGGATTACTATGGACTCCTTTTAGTACAATTCACACCTGAGAAGAAGGACAAAGATAGTATTATCTAATTGAAAACAATTTCTCTTTGAGTAGGTCTTCATTCTTCTGAACCGAACAAAGAAGAGGGGTTGAGTTCTTCATTGCAAGAAATCTTCTGTATTCACCAAGTCTACTTGCCCTTTTCTGTATCTGTTCTAGTTCAGGTTTCCTGAACAGAAGCGTACCTCAGTATGACAGATATGATCATACCTGGGGCCTGTATGACTGCTTTGTCTCTGGAAGTACATTGTCTGATATGACCCAGTGTTACATATGACTTTCTTAAGGATTTTCTGTATTAATTGCTAATGTTCAATCATAATATGATCCATCCTATGGTTGACCATGAGTCACATCTTTTCACCACATCTTTATTTTCCAGGATTTTTTCCAATTGACAGTTCTCAAACTCTGAGCAGAAATATCTGCTAGTAGTCTTTGTGGAAATAATTCTGTGTAGGAATGTCTTTTCCATCTTTAACAATCTTTATAAGATCTAGATGGGCTAGCCTGTACTGTGAAGAGAACTGGAACCACTTGTGTTTCTCCCTATAGGAGGATTCACTCAGTCTATACCTAGCCTGAAGAAGTTAGTCTCCCTAAAGCTGCTACTTTAGGCAACAGAGATGAAAATAGATGAATGCAAACGTATTGGTTAAATCTACTCTAAATCACCATCTGGAGGAGCCAAATGGGACTGGGATGGGAGGTGACAGATGAGGAGACCGTAAGAGTTTGTCTCCCACCGGCTAATGTTAGTCTCATTAGGTATCCTTCCAGCCACATCTTTGGAGGATCTCATTATATCTGCATTCTTCTTTATTAAGTTCATAAAAATAGATTATGTTAGACCCCAAATGAACCTTAGGAGACTTTAAGCCCCAAGATCTGGATATGTTAAACACTGAAATCTGTGTTACTGATACTCAAGCTAACCTAAGTGTGTCTATTATGAACCCTAGCCAACAGCATGCACCTGTTTAAGTGATATTCTGATGATGATAATTTCCAAGACCTGCATAACAGCTTCCAGATGTGGCATGCTCTGATATATATATTTTATTAATAATAATAATATATATATATAATTATTTTTTATTATTTGAGAATAAAGGATGATTTGAATTAGTGAGGTGTCTCAGAAAACAGGTATAACCTGACAGTTATATGTTATTGTTGTTGGTCATGTTGCACAAAAGATGGCGTAAGTGATTCCAGTGGCTTTATCTTTGACCCTTTCTTGAAAAAGTAACTTGTTGTTGTTGCTTATACATGTGAAGTTCTGCAACAGGCATTTGGCTGAAAAATTTTGGTGCAAAGTTTCAAGATGTGTGGCTTGTGGTGAGGTGGGGTTTGTAACTGCCATGGAGTTCTGTTCAGGTTCTGCCTTGCTGTACTTCCATGGTGAAATGCAAATTGATGAACTTTCTCTCTCAACTTCCACCACTGAAAATTAGACACAGCCCGCAGAGAGACCACTACGTTCAGATTAAAGGCTGTGAAGTGGTATTCATGTTTCTTAACTTTATGTTCCCACTGAGAAAGATACCTTGTCTATGCTAAAAAAGACTAAGCTAGACTCGTGTTCTCAGTCACCATTTTGAGAGGTCCTTTCTTTCTCAATTGACCAAAGGCAGATGTTGAGGAGATTGGCCTCATCTGCTAAGTGAGTGCTGTGCTATCACCTCCAACCATCTTTTTCTTTTGGAAATGTGGTGGTATGCCTTCTGAAACATAAGCCCATCTTTTGACAGTATGCAATTTTATCCAGAAAGTTTCCCAATTGTTTTGATAATAATAACTATATATAGTTTTGAAAATTATTTTTCTGTCAAGGTTTTCCTAAAGGGTGAAAAATCCTTATTTTAACCATAGCAATTCAGGATACCATATAAAAACCATTCTTATGCTGTCCAAAAATAATATTGCCACTCTGTTAAACAGCAGAGCTGGCTGAAGTTTATTTATTTATTTATTTTAATTATTATTCTTAGGGAAGAACATGAACGATAGCGAAGAGAGAAAAATTTTCATAAAAAGCTGAGTTTACAGGGCTGGAAGTTAGGGCAATGTGAGGGGATATTTTTACTTATAAACTGAGAAAACTGTTCAAAGTTTGTCATTTGAGACATGCATGCAAATTACATAAGGCTCTGTGACATCCCTTGAGTGAGGACAAGGAAAATTGCATAGTTACACCAGTGCTTGTATGATTTCAGTGCTGCGACTGGAATGAAAAAGAATGTCTGCCAATGACTGAGCTAATTTGCCCATACTCCAGGAAAGACAAATTTAAAAGAATTAATAAATAAAGGAAATAAATTATGTTATTAAAATATTTAATTATTGCAGGAAAATCCAACACAAATTACATACCAAAGATCAGGAGACTTGCTGGAAAGCCTGTTGTCTGTCATAAGAACATGAACTGGACCGAATTCTGAACTATGTCCACGATGTAGTGATAACTGGAGAGCTAATTGGCACAGGTTCTCACTGGTGGGAACGGGACTGGTTGGGAGAATGCTAGTGGCTTACAAATACTTTCCCCTTCTCTTGCATGTTGATTTAATTCTAGTTCAGCTTGCTGGTAGCCATAAGTTGCATGAGAGTGCTATATGGATGTAACAGCACAATTTACTATGTTTTTGTATCTATCTGAGATGAAATACCCAGATCCAGTGTGATTATAACACAAATGCCATGGGAATTTTCCCTCTGGCAAATGAAGACACCTGAAACATGGACACCTGCATCTGAGCAAGACAACCTGTCTCTCTTTGCAGTCAATGGAGATCAGCTCAGTGAAGCCAAACTGGGATTACTCTAAAGAGCAGGTCTCTTACATTCACAACATCCTCCAAACCAAAAAAAAACAGGCTTAGTCAAAAGATGGGCCATGACAAGATGTAGTGGGTTTACGTGGCAAGGTTTTGGTAGCAGGGGGCCATAGGGGTGGCTTTTGTGAGAAGGATCTAGAAGATGCCCCATGTTTGGTAAGGGCCCCACTGCTGACCAGAGCTGAGCCAATACGTGATGGTGTTTTGCGCCTCTGTGAGAGCATACTTAAGACAGGGAAAAAAAAAACACTGCACCACACAGCAGCTGGGAGAGTGAGAGGAGTGAGGAACAGCCTTGCAGGCGCCAAGGTCAGTGAAGAAGGAGGGGGAGAGGTGCGCCAGGCGCCGGAGCAGAAGTCCCCTGCGGCCTGTGGTGAGGACCATGGTGAAGCAGGCTGTCCCCCTGCAGCCCATGGAGTACCATGGCGGAGCAGGGTTCCATGTTGCAGCCTGTGGAGGAGACCATGGTGGAGCAGGTGGACCTGCACTGACAGAGACTGCGGCCTGTGGAAGACCCCTGCTGGAGCAGATTCCGGGCCGGAGCTGCAGCCCGTGGAGAGGAGCCCACGCAGGAGCAGGGGGTCTGGGGGGAGCTGCTGCCCGTGGGGGACCTGTGCTGGAGCAGTTTGCTCCTGGGGGATGGACCCCGTGGTACGGAGCCATGTGGGAGCAGTTCTTGAAGAGCTGCTGCCTGTGGGCAGCCCATGTTGGATCAGTTCGGCAAGGACTGCATCCCGTGGGAGGGACCCCACAGCACAGGGGACGAGAGTGACCGAGAAGGAGCGGCAGAGAAGAAGTGCTATAGACTGACCATAACCCCCATTCCCCCGTTCCCCTGCGTAGCTTGGGGGGAGGAGGTGGAAGAGGGTGGATGGGGGGGAGGGTGTTTTTGGTTTCTTTCCTTTGTTTCTCACTTCTCTAGCTTGTTAGTCATAAGCAATAAATCTTACTATTTCCCTATGCTGAGTCTGTTTTACCTGTCACAATAATTACTGCGTGATCTCCCTGTCCTTATGTCAACCCTTGAGCCCTTTTCATCGTGTTTTCTCCCCGTTCCTCTTTGAGGAGGGGGAGTGAGAGAGCGGTTGTGGTGGAGCTCGGCCACCCACCCGAGTAAAACCACCACTTAAGAATAGGAAAAAAACAGCAATTCCTTGTACTACACTGATCACATTTCAGAGAAACTGTTCAGAGGTACTTCGTGAAGCCAAAATTAATTGTATATCACTGAGACGGTATTTGGGTAACAGGGTGATAGGGTGATACTCTAAAACCTAGTAATTTATTTCCCGATCTTCCTGTCTTCTTCATTAATCTCTGTTGGCCAGCAGGTCATGCTATTTTGGTTTCTTTTAAAACATGCTTTTAAAACTGGAGAAATCAAAGTTTTCTTCAATTGCTTTAGCAGAAATCTATTTCCCATTTTCTAATTGAGTGCAAATTGTTTGAAAAGTACCCTTGGGAGGTCTCTTCTAGTCTCGTGTTCAAGGCAAGATTGACACTGAGTTCAGACAAGGTTGTTCAGGGCTTTGTCCAGTCAGGTCTTGAAAACATTGGAGGAGAGGTATTCTGTGACTTTTCTGGGTAACTTGAAATGATTAACCATTTTTCAGAGATTTTTTTTTTATTGTGGAACGAAGGAACCTCTCTGTTGTTCCAACTTATATTCATTTTCCCTCCAGTGGAAAGTCTGATTTCATCTTCTTTATAACCTTTATGCAGGCACTGTTAAGTTCCCCCTAAGCCATCTCTTCCTCACACTGAACAAGACCAAATCTTCCAGCCTTTCCACAAAGGACATTTGCTCCAGCTCCTGACCATCTTGTTGGCCACTTGCTAAAGCGTGTATTTTTTGAAGGGTACAAAACTGAATGCAGCTTTACAGATGCAGTCAAATAAGTGCCAAATAAAGGGGAAGAATCACTAACAGGACTCTTGTTAATTCCGTCAAGATTTTTTTTTTTTTGGTCTTTTTGAGGACAGGGCATGCTGCTGGCCTATGTTTAGCATATTGCCAAACAAGACCCCAGTCCTTTTCAGGAGGGCTGCTACTAAAGCCAGTCAGTGTCCAGACAACATCACTGTAGTGGATTAGCTCAACACAGGTTTTTGCAGGACTTTGTATTTTTATTTCTTGAATTTCATTACACTCCAGAAATATAATCATATTAAATCTGGCTTAGAACAAAGCACATTTAGTTCCTCACCCCGCTCAAACAGCCAGCAGAAATGGTTAGGATGGAAAAGCAGAAATAGTTAGAATAGAACAACACAGAATAAGACAAAGCAATTTAAACCAGGCAGGAATCTAAAGGGATACTCTTGGTTTGATTTAACAGTTCACAACTGAATATTTAAAGATAGAACCTACAACTTTATATCCATAAACATTCTATTTTCATAACCAAGTCCTAAATGAAGGAAAAGTTCTTGGGCATGAGAAGAACCAAACTGGTTTTCTCTTTTGTTCATGACACAATCTGCAAGTAACTCTTTAATCTACCTTTGATATACTCATATGTCTCTCATATTCATAGAGGAAGCATCTGGAAAATGATATTTGAAAATTTATATATCAAAATTTATCCCAGAGGTGGATCTTAAAATATTTTTTGACCTGTCAAAGGACAGGAAAACCTGGAAAAAATCATCCCAGCAGGCATAATTGAAACTAGTAGACTAGCTGTGCCGAGAGAAATGGTATTGCAAACTTATAAGTATAGTTATTAGAGAAAAACAAAACAAAACAAAATGAAAACAAACAAAAACAACAAAGAGCTAATTATCTAAGACTATCCTGAGCACCCATTTTACATCTTTATGCAACTGTACTTATCTTTCTTTTCTTCTTTTCCACTGTCCTTTGGTTCTGACTTTTGCTTTTTAACAAAATATCGTACACAATGTCTTTGGTGAGTGGTGTATCTGGACTGTATTCATTTACACAAGAAAAAGGATGTAACTTGATCTCTGATTTCTTAATCAATACACCCAACAAACAATCAATATTTACTAAATCACTGAGAAATGTTATCAATGAAAAATAAACATTTGGACAAAGTTATTGCATAATGAAAATAGCAGAAGAAATAAGGGGAGAAAGTAGAAAAGGAGAACAAAAAGGTCTGATACCTCAAGAAAAATTTCAGATTGCATGGTTCTTCACTGCCAGGGTGCCAGACACTCTTAAATAATGCAGAAAACAAATTCACAGTTTTTAAATGTCATTTTGAAATGACAGAACAGTTATATTTCTTCTCAAGTTGCAATAATTCATCCTAAAAATGATGGTCTAGTTAATCTGATGCAGGTTATCCAAGCCAGTTGTTTGGGTCTATCCAAAATGCATCAAAAAAAGTCTGGAACGCAAAAAGGTCCAAAGCTTTCTTTATGCTCTCTTAGCTGTCACATTATTTTATGCACAACACTCCTATCTCAACAGCTGCCTGTTGCACCACAAGATCAAAACAAAACACAAAATTAGTGCTCTCCAGTCTCTAGCCATGTCCTGTTTCTTTCAGTATGAGTTTCATCCTACACCAATGAAATCAACTGTGATGTGGAGGAGGCCTTAAGTTGGTGATTGATAAAATACATTGCTCTACATCACATGAGTGCAGTTGGTATAACCCACTGAGGAATGAGCTGGTGAGGTGAGGAAAGCACAAGCGATGCAGTCAATTGCACAACAGGTGAAGATGAGGCTCCACAATTGTCTCTGGGAAAGATGAGGAGGGATTCTCATTTATTCTCTATTCTAAAGTATTGCTGTGTAAACTTGAATGAGAAGAATAAATTAAAAATATCTTTTGTAGCTGTGAATGCAGACATGCAGACTTCTTCTGTGACTATTGCCGTTGAAGAAATATATCTGCCTCCTTTGATTATCTTTATTACTTAAAGGTAATTAACTTAAAGATAATTTACCTCAGTGAAGGAATGAATGAGAAAGTAGCTTTGGAAATTAATTAGTTCCTGCATCTTTTCTTTGTACATCTTAATAGTGCTTGAACATCTTGATAATGCTCCAAATTTTTTAACTTAAAAGTGAAGATCTAAGGTAGGTTTAAGGTAGGTTACTTACAACCAACTTCTATTAAAAAAGCAAACTAAAAACTCATGTGGTTTCCTTGTAACTCCTTATTCTATTCTCGTTCAAAATTTGTATCATTATGTTATATCACATTTACCATTGTCTTCGCATGCTTATGATGGCTGACATCAGGAAAATAGCTCTTGATCTTTGTCTTTGACTTAGGTATTTTGCTTTCCAAAGTATTTAATAATCTGTTAATTTTATGTCACAATTTAACTACTAATCAATATTTTACACTCATTCTTATTGATTTCCCTGAATTTTCTCTTGTATAACATTGGCTTGAATAATTTACCCAATGTTTGCTTGAACTATACTTTCTGTAACTCTGTGGCAATGCCTGTAGGTCATACTCATAAGGAGTCTCAGGAGCTGTATTTCCCACTCCTTTGGACTATCAATTTCATAAATGACTTTGGAAAGTCCCATTTCTGTATTTTGATAGCAAGGTATTTTTGGTATGCCCCATTTCTGTATTTTGATAGAAAGGTATTTTTGGTATGTTTGTGCCCTTGGGAAATGTAGCATACTGTGTTATGATGATACTGTCTACTGGTTCTAGTTATAATTTTTCTATGCTTATATGTTATCTCATATTATATCTTATATCTTTATTACATATTATATATTATATATTTATTATATATTATATATCATATATTATAGTGATACATTCATCAGAGCTTTCATGGAATAGTTCTGACACAGAGTTGTAAAGTCCGCGTGAGTTTTCATAGAAAATTTTAATGTAGCCCAATTGTAAGCTGAGCAAAGTGAAGACTACTAGGAAGTTGAAAAAATCAGCAGTTATATTTTCATTATTCCTGTTCTTACTGTAATTAATATAAAAAAAATGAACAGTAATAGAAGTTTTTCACGTGAAGTGTTTAATTTCTTTAATTTGTTCCTCATTATATGAATACTACATCCTGAATTATTGCTTTGTATTTTCATGGCAATGGTTGTGGTAAAAACAATTCCTTAAATATTAACGGTATAAAGCAATGAGCTTCTAAAAGACAATGCAGGTGATGAACAGTATTAGAAGACAAGGGAAAATGTAATCTCTTGCATTAGTGAGATGGAGATTAACTAGCAAAGTACTTACAAGGAATCTCTGAAAAACAGTGCTACCTTACTCTGGAAGTTCAATGTGCAGTCAGTTGTGCCTCTCCCCAGCTAACAGCATTATTTCCTACCACAAAAAATAACTTGTTTGAAGCTTTTAATAACTTTGCTTCATTCTTCTTCGGTTCAGAGAACAGGATGTGCAAGAGAAGCTTAACAAACCACTACCTGTATCAACCAAACTACTTTTACCACAACGGGACCTAAATCTTTTTTCAGAGATGAATAAGGTGTAGATATGTCTAAAAATGCCTAGACGGGACTTCCTTTTCAGTACTTGGCAGTATTGTGATACAAAGCAACATTCTGATAGCTTTTTAAATTTCATATTTCAAAAAAGGAAGGATGGTTTTAATAAAATAGATCTCTAATAAAAGATATCTTTAATAAAAGGGGGAAAAGTTAAGCTGATGTGTTAAAGCAATCAATTACTGGTAGTTCAGTGACATCTTTTCACAGATGGAGGTGCTCCATGGTACCGTAGCTTGTTTAGGTCCTTGCACACAGGGGTGAGCCACTGTAAGGTATCTGCCTAAGGAAATCCCTTCTGAGGGACAGATTTCAACTTAATGAAAACACCTTGAATTAAGATAGGGTGGGAAAGAGATTTTGGAAATAGGCAATGAGGATTTCTGCTTTTGGGGTTCTTCAGCTAATGTGAAGTCTATGTTGGCGTTACAGAGATTATAGATTTGAGTAGGCAATAGATACTTTATTCATGGACTCCCTCAGTTGTGTTAGAGGCTATAGATAGAAAAGGAGTATTCCTTCCTTTATAACTATCTCACTGGTGAACTTTGCAGAGGAACCAAATTATCTCAGTTTTGCAGAAACTAAAATTAATAAATTAGCACAGGTTAAGTAATACAAACCCATGCCTGCCTGACAGATTTGGTTTATATCATGTACCACAAGATGATTTCCTATCTCTAAATCACCCATTTCAGAAACTGGTAATTTATTGTTTTAAAAAAAAGATGTATTTTGTACACAGCCATCTGTAAGGTCTCTCGCTTACATTTTCTTTAAATTCCTGGCTAAACAACAGAAATCAATAACCTCATCCAAAGTTTTCATTGTCTTTGAGAGCCTTTTCACTGACTTTAGAAGGTGCTGCCTTTGGCCATGAAGAAACAATGTCTATTGATACTTACTTCTATTTGCCTGGTATGTTGGCAAGACATAACTGTAGATCTTGTGCAGCTCTGGCCACAGTGGTCAATGAAAAAATCAAATTAAATAATCCAGTAGAGCTATATTTCTCTCATGATTTCTATCCTTTCAGTGATTGCCTATGTACCTGAAGTAATTCATACTATGAAATGCTGTTTTATGTATGCAGTCTGTTCTTTCTTTCCTTCTGAGACTGACATGTACAGAAAATTTCAATAATCATGAAGTCTGGCTCTTGACAGGTAATGTGACCCAAGCAGCTGCCCTTTAAGTAAGAAGTTGTGATTGAAAAGGCATCTTCTTGAAACAAGTAATTGAAACTATCTGGCCTTATTCTAGACATTTATGGTAGTGTACTGAATTGTTATAGGAAACATGAAGGGATGACAGAAAACATCTTCAGATGTGGTCATGGACCTCTGAATGTCTTTAGAGAAAAACAGAGTTCATAGAGTTCCTGCATATGGAAAACAAACATTTTTTTTCACATACTTCTATAAAAACAGAAAGTATAGTGCATTTTTTGTCTTTTTCAAGCCACATGGCAATATTTGGGAAACGTAATGCTACAATGTTGGATAACCATAGAAAATTCTAGTTTACACTGGGATGCTATGCATAGATCCATTTAGGCTCAAGATCTTTGTCTTAAGCTCCAATACTTATCTTAAGAAGTGACAGAGACCTTGTGCCAACAAGTAAGTCCATGTTAGTTTGGATGGAGTATTATTTTACCTCACAATAATGTAAGGATTTTTAGAGGAGTGCAAAAGAGGAGAAGGGCTGAAAGAGTGACAGATGGAAGGGATGAAGAATGCAATAGAGAGGAGTTAGCTGTGTAATTGACCTGACAATTTGTTAGTAAAACTAAGGATGAATGCAAATGTGGAACTTATATATGGTGTATAACAATACTGGGTAGAAAGACACACATAAGATTTGTTTTGTATCTGAGTTATTTGAGCTTCTGTGTACAATTTGTGTCTATATAATCCTAGAAGCTAGTGCAGTTGGAATAGACTAGTCTATGCAGGCCATAGCTTGTAAGGGGGTGGTGCGCCTGATATTAAGTACAGTCACTTTTGACCTTCCAATGTGAATAACCAGGTAGCTGTTTCTAACTTGCTTGACCAAAGTCAAGGTATGGGGTTCTAACTCCTTCTCAGCACTTACAGTAAGACCTACCCTGCTAAGTGAATTTAGAAACACTGCAGATTGGAAGAGTGACATCTTAAATGTGATAAGACAGCAGAGAATCTTCCTCTTTTGCATGACCTAGTTTGTTTGTGTATAATGCTTCAGATCACCAGTCTCCCAACACTTAGCTCTGTTCAGGAGCTTTGTTATTGAGGTCTGACAGCAGAGTGCTCAGCATATGTGTTTGGCCAATATGCATCAGTAGCTAGCAAAACAAATAGGATGCTTGAATGCAGTAAATTATGGCTGTGAAGTGGAAGAGAAAGTGTTATGGACTCAAGCAACATCAATCCATGTGTTGACATGTAGTAAATCTCAAGGCTCAAAGATTTTGCTAATTAAAACACATTTGAAGGGGAAAAAAGAGAGTGTTACTCCAGAGTTTAGTAATGCTAAACACAATGCTGGAGAATGTTCTTGGGGGGATGGCAGTGTAGTGGAAAATATGTGTAACTCTTTACAAGAATCCAAAAGAAAGAGGGAAAATGATGTCATTAATGCATTTATTTAGACGTCTTCCTAGTGTTATTAATTTTTAGTGGCTGGCATAGAATAAGAAGAGATCTGTACGTTTGAAACATCTTGTGCGTATGAACTCATATTTTAGCTGGAGCTCTGAAACTGTCCGACATAAATGATGGTAAAAACAATACTGTGGTGGATTGACTTTGACCAGTAGTACTGTTTCCCTTAAGCAGTAGTTAACCAGACTGTTAACTACTCTGAATTAATGGACAAAATAGCAACCCAATTTTTTTGTATGCTCTTCTATATATTGTAAGTTATGCCTATAAGTTATAGCATAAGTTATTACTTATACATTTATATAAGAAGAGTCTTTTCCCCGCCAGTTTCCCCATCAGATACCTGTCTTTTCTTAAATATACATAAAATTAAATATACATTAAATATACATATAAATAGTGGAATGTTAAAATATCTCCACTGTTGGACATTTTAAAAAGAAAAGACAACACCAGGGGTATTTTTTCAGTTTTCAGAACACAATGTCATCAATACATCACGAAGTGGTGGTTGTATTTTTTTCTTCCCTCCATCCTAACAAAACTGAGTCAAACTTTGTTCCTTAAAATGAAAAGGTAGGTTTATCTGCATTTACCTCAAGTATTTTATCTCAAGTTTTTAAAGTCCTTGTTCTTCCTGCTTGGCCGTCTTCCAAAATTTGTTTGATAAAGATCCTTTTAAGTTCCTCTTTTTTCTTCAGACACTTTATTGCAGTTTGTCCACCAAAAATACTAGTTCCAGGAGACACATGTGAGTCTCTAAAGATCTCAACACTGAAAAAATACACACAGAATTCTAACACCTTGAAACATTTTTTTTTAAGCTATTAAATGCAAATCATTAAATAAATGTAAGCTATTGGACATTCAAAACTATTTAATAGAGTAAAGGCATGAAGACAGAAACCTGAGAACACTCTCAGCAGAGGTAGCTTTTTACTCTCAGTAGTCCCTACCCCACAAAAAGAAAAAAAAATTGTTGCCAGCAGTCAGACACCTACCTAGCTGCTCACTCACTCCCCCTCCTCAATAGTAGAATGAATGAATGATAGGATGAAAATCTTGTGGGTTGAGATAAAGACATGGAGATCACTTAGAAGTTATCATCATGGACAAAACAGTCTTGAATTGGGGAAAATTAATTTAATTTATTGCCAGTTAAAATAGATATAGATAGTGAATGATAATCATAATTTAAAAAAAAATAATAATGCAATTATGCCTTCCTCTAGTCTGTCCTTCCCCCCACCCCCCCCCCACCCCTTTTTTTTTCCACAGAAGCTCAACAAGGTGATCTTCCAGGCTCTATAGAAGATAGGGATTTGCTTTGAGCATTTAAATGTTTCTCAAAAAAGAGAATGGACAGATGTGGTAAGAATCATGACTGAGAACTCTGCAGACTGTCATGTAGACTATGTGTGGTCCCCATGTACCTGCAACTGACAAAGAAACAGCTGATGGTTTCTGTTTCTGTTCAGTTGTATTATTTGTTTGAAATTTATGAGTTCTGTCAACATATTTTAAGACTTTCTGAAAGTTTTTCTCAGATTTCATACAGTATCATATCTGCATTTCTTTAATCAGTTTGTATGCAACATAAAAAAAAGACAAAGGAGAAAGAAGTTACTTGCTAGGGCAACAAAGACAGTAAGAGTACTGGCCAAGCTGCCCATTCTGGGGGTAATCCTTCCCTTCCTTCTAGCAGGCATAGTGTTCCAGGTGTGCCAATTCCCTTGCGTGACCACTGTGATGCCTTTTTGAACCTTTCTCCCTCTTATGCTGCTTTGCATATTCTTTTTCCATTGAAAAAGAAAGAAACTAAGTTTTAGAGTTTGGGGGATGAGCGACATGAAAAACATTTTATTTATATATTTCCAGCTTGCTCCACCAAGGAAAGAAAAGTAGATAAATGAAAACAAATGGCCCCATGAGAATTTCACTGTTGTTAAAAAGCTATTTTTCATTTAAAAAAGTAATTTCACTGAACAAAATTAAACATCTGTAATTGTGCTTTTGTTGATTCAGAGCCTGCTGAAGCCAACTGGGAGCTTTCCCACTGATTTCACTGATTTTGGATGGGGTCTCTTATGAACTAATGATGTGTTGTTGATTTGATGTTTGTTAAAAGGGAAGCCAGAACTTTCTGAAACTTTTCCTCAGACTCATTATCCTCTGCTCAGTTTTGTTTCTGTATTTCTTTGATGAATGAATGTATGACATCAAAAGGAACAAGGGAGAGACGAGTATGAGTTTACATTTCCCTTTCCCAGAACTTGCAAGGATACTTCATTTATTGTCTGTTGTTTTAATGTATAGCAGGCCAGTGTTCATGTTGCTTTCAAGATGGAAGCAGAGATTTTCATTATTCTATAGGAAGCATTTCCACGGCAAGATCCTTTGAACATTTTCCATTCCAGACTAAGGGAGAATACAAAAAAGCCATGGGATACCATTAGAAAATCTGATTTCATAACATTTTAAAAAGCAGCCTGTCTTCTTTTAATCAATTTTCTAGGATCCTGCTGAGGACCCCTCCTGACAGTTTGTCATCTTGTCAAAAATAAATTTTCTTTTGCCTTTGCTCTGATGGAGGTGGGGCCTTTTTTACAGATGGCTTGGTAAAGTGAGTAGGAACCCAGAAAGAGGGATAATTATTCATAAATGACATTTCCCATTTCCGTGGTTTTTCTTGAACAGGAAAGATACTCTAATGTTTGGTTCTAATGAGAGGAAAGGATTTATTGTGTCTCTGTCTTATCTCCTGGGAGTGTAAATGCTTTACTTTCAACTCTTCAAGTAGTTTTGATTTTTATTTTTTTTAAAATCCCAAATGCATTTTACTTTCTTTTGGCACTTAACTCTAATCATTATCCAGAATCCTGGCTACATAAAGACAAAATGTTAGATAACTGGACAGCTACTTAGCTGTCTAACGTAAGCTTTTCACAATAACCCGCAGGAGTACATCATTTTAATGATATCATTTCTGAAGGTTAATCTGTACTGGGCGTGAAGCATTAGGTCACATTGTATGTTTGTTTTCAAGCCCAGGAGGTGTGAGGGAGGAAGTGTTCCCTTCTGGTGCTGAATAAAGCAGATACACAGTCATGGCAAGATGGCCAGCATGAGTCACAGGTGGGAAACCGTCGTGGCACTGAAGAATTTGGCTGTAGCCACTGTCAGCATTACCTCCATTTGAGGATACTTCCCCTTCCCACACTGTATTGTTCACTTCTGACTCACCCTCACTCAGACAGATAAACCTGGGAGTCACCATAAAGAGTCTGTAGAGCTACAGGAAAGAATACATCACATAGTTACATGCTCACAGCTCACAGGTTTTAGAGCAGCTGTTTTCTTCTTCAAAATGTGTGGAACCAAATTGTAGAAGAGGGAAGTACATAAATTAAGTAAGGTTGAAACTTCTGGGCCTTAATTGTGCAGCACATTGACTAAGCACATTGACTTTACCTGCTCTAGAGAACCTGCTTTGGCAGAGGGGTTGGACCGAATGATCTCTTAAGGTCCCTTCCAACCCCTACAATTCTGTGATTCTGTCATTCTGTGATTCTGTAAGGGCATGTGGCATTTGGGGAAGCCAGGGGGGTCTTTTCAGGCTGAGCAGCTTCTCTGTAAGCTGTCAGTCAGAGGACTGGGCCTCATCTTTTGCTCCAGTGAAAATCCTAGCTTTCTTCTTACAACATATTATCTGCTAATAAATTGAGAATGGTCTAAGACCCAATGAGGATGAATAGTTTCCAGTGGTAGGAACTAGGGAGCTGTATAAAACTGTTATTAAAAGGTGAATATAATAGAATAACAACCTCCCTCTTTGTCTTTCATTTAAAGGAAATGCTGTGTTAAGCATTAAATGGCTCAATGACTGCTACACAAAGGGGACTTTCTGTACTTTCTTGTGCACAAGGAACTCAGAGATGTTATGTGAAAACCCTTGCCTATGTAGCAGACCTAGCAGAGTCTTGAGAGTTTCCAGAAACTAGTCTGAAAATTATAGGCAGCATTGCTAAAGTCCACTGATGAACTGTGGGAAAATCACTGCAGTCCTGTGTATCTTAAACCCTTTGAAAGAAAACCACAGGGGCATCATCACTGCTAATTTTGAAGAACTCAGGCAGCACAAAAGAGAAATAGCCGCTTCTCCATTACAAGACCATGATTCATGTAACATTTCTTTTCTTCCTCCTGCTTATATAATCCCAAAGTTTTTTAAAGGCTATTGTTGCTTTATTAAAAACAGCTCAGCTCCAGTTTGCTATATGTCCATTACTCTGTGAATTTATTTTTATCTGATTGCTGAACTCAAGATGCCCAAAGTGTTCCGTTATCCTCTATAGGGTTTATGTGGCATGGTTTTGGTAGTGGGGGGCTCCAGGGGTGGCCTCTGTGAGGAAGAGTCCAAAAGCTGCCCCATGTTAGATAAGGGCCAGTTTCAGCCTGTTCCAAAGGGGAGCCACCACTGCCAGAGTTAAGCCAATAAGCGTGTGTTTTTTGCAACTCTGTGAGAGCAGACTTAAGAAAGGGAAAAGAAAAGGAATGAGAACCAGCCCTGCAGACGCCAAGGTGAGTGCAGAAGTGCCCATGGAGGAGCTCCCGGTGGAGCAGGTGGATGTGGCCTGGAGGAGGCTGCAGCCCATGGAGAGCCCCCGCAGGAGCAGGCCCCGGGCCGGAGCTGCAGCCCGTGGAGAGGAGCCCACGCAGGAGCAGGGGTCTGGGGGGAGCTGCTGCCCGTGGGGGACCCGTGCTGGAGCAGTTTGCTCCTGGGGGATGGACCCCGTGGTACGGAGCCATGTGGGAGCAGGTCTTGAGGAGCTGCTGCCTGTGGGCAGCCCCCACAGGCTCAGTTTGGGAAGGACGGCATCCCGTGGGAGGGACCCCACATGGAGCAGGGGCAGGGAGTGAAGGAGTGGCAGAGATGAAGTGTTAGGGACTGACCGCAGCCCCCCTTCCTCATTCCTCCACACCACTCAGGGGGAGGAAGTAGAAAAGGGTGTATGAGAAAGAAGGTGTTTTTAGTTTGTTTTTAGTTTCTCACCGCTCTAGGTTGTTATTGATAGGCAATAACTTACATTAATCTCCCTATGCTGAGTCTGTTTTGCCCATGATGGTAACTGTTGAGTGCTCTCCTTGTCCTTATCTCAATCCTTGAGCCCTTTCCTTCATATTTTCTCCTACTTTCACATGAGTTTAACTTCCCAGCTGAGTAAAACCACCACATCTCCTCATTTAAAATATTTTTTTTCCTACATAAAGTGCATGTAGGCTTCAACTTGTGTAATATACTCCTTCTTGGTGAAAGAAAATGTCTACATGGTGCTTTACTAAATATGCCATCTTATATTTGGCAAAAACATATCAAAACTGTTTTCAAGGAAGAGGATATGGCTGAAAAAATAACTCAGAGAGTCATGAGCTACATTATCTCTGTGAGAAAGAGAATTTTCATCACTTTTTCAAAGCCAGCTTCCTACAGCATGTGTGATCAGCACCTGCCAAGCACATGGAGAATGTATGAAGGGGGAGTTTTTTCAGTGTTTAGTGAATAAGCTGCTCATGAAAGGAAGCACAACAACAATGTGCTTACTCAAGAAATAGGCATAGCAAAGGCAAAAACAGTGCAAAGGTTCCTAGACCTCCAGTGCACTTACTCCATGATGAATGCTCTTTGCTGCTAAGGCAGAGAGAGATGAGCTTTGCTTCACTGCTTACTTCAGCTCTGTCCCCTCACCTCTCCCTGCCAACCAAACAGCTGACTCTCACATTCCCTGGCTTTATGGAAATTCCTCTGTGAGAAGCTGGACTGCACCCATAGGAATATTTTAGGAATATTCACTCTGATTGTCCACAAGGTGATTTCTGCCCTTAGCAAGAGTGAGACTATGCATTAAGCTTATTGACATGGATGCTGTAGACAGCAAAGCTCGACCACAGCTTTGCTGCTGGTAGTTTCTGAGAGAGCTCCTACCTCTAGCAGCCTGCCTGGGGTGCCCTGTAACTTTCCCAGTTAACATTCAAGTTTGTGCACAGCAAGTTACACTGACTAAAAGATGTAGCCAGCAGAGGGCAATGAAGGTTAGTTTTTGGAGCGATTGTATAAAACAGTCCCAAAGTGGTCAAAAATGTAGGACAAAAAGGTCACATAAAAGCATGTTGTGAACTATTGCTATACATCTATTTCTATTAATTACTATGAGACCTAAATGAACCCTTGTAATCATGTGAGCTATAAACCTCCTTTTTAACAGTCATATTAAACAATGTAGTTCCGTATTTATGACAATATAGTTAATAGTCTTTTCAACAGGGGGAAAAAAACTAATAAAAATGATACTGTCCTAAAATAGGACAAAGAGCTTAAGCCAATAGCCAATAAAAGTGTAGCTCTTCATATAAATCCTGTTTTATTGGTCTGTTCTGGAGAGCAGTTGTTTTGTTTAACTTGATAAACAGGCCATTTTTTCCCAAGACAATTAGGTGCCTCGAAGAAAAAAGACGGAGGGCTGGGAAAGTCAGTTCTTGCTCGGCTCAGAGAAGAAAAACTGCTTCTTTCAGTCAGATGCAAAGCTCTTTATCACAGATACTATCCAACATGCTGGAAATAATGTGAACTTACAGTAGAGAACAATTTTTTTTTAACTTGGTTGACATCTGCTAGGGACATAACTTATATCCAGGCGCTTGGGCAAGCAGTTGGTGCCAAGAGAGTGCAACATGCAAGTGTTATTCACCTCTAACAATCTGGGCAACATCTTTTTTATGAGCCTAATTGTGGCTCTGAGTGCCAAATATTTTAAAACTGATCTTTTGGCATTGCTATGTTAACCAACGAACAGCTTAATAGCAGGAAATGCCTGGAGTGTTAGTGGGAAATAGTATTTATTTATTCTGTAGAAGACCCTGAAGGAGCCCTTCAGCACTGGGACCCCATTGCGACTCTGCTATGCTGTACAGGAAGGCTCCTCTGCACAGTAGACCTGGGTTTTACTACTATATGTGTCATGCCTGCTCAGCGATCTGGGGTATGTCGCTTGATTTTTTTCTGCTGAACTTCCCATCTTGAAACAGTATTAGTAATTCCTCTATTCAACGTGCTATCAGAACAATATCTGCAAATGACTATATAAAAGCTAGGCTGTGTTTTGATAGGGTATAGGAGAGAAGAAGAATATCTATTTTGTGCATGTTGTAAGTCCAAGAGAAAAGTGCTGGGCTACTTGACTGAAATGAATAGATCACTGCCTCCCAAAATTTCAGCAGAAAGCTTGCAGCTGTAACTGTCATAGTGCAATTCCTGTCTGACTACTCAGAGTAACAGAGCCTGGCAAGGAAACTACGAGACCTCATGCAAGAAAGAAAATACTCCTTTCAAAGAGGAAAAAAAAAAAAAGGAAAGCAATTCTGTGCAATGATGGCACAACCTTGAAGAGCTCAGGAGAAGGAAGAGCGAAGTCCCAGAGGAAGCAGAGGGGTGTATACCTCATACACCCAGAAGAGCTTCCCAGGACAGGAGCAATTGGCTGGTGGTAAGTGCCCTGATGTTCCTGGCTATCAGCAGTAATGATCATTATAGCTAAAGCTCTCAGCGCCTGTGTGTACTTAATTCAGAAAGAATACAGAAGATATTACCCTGTGTCAGACCCAATAAGGAGACGTTAATAAGTACCTGTTTGCGCACGAGGCAATAGTTGCTTTTATGATGTCTCGTCAGCTAACAGCGAGGAGCCCAGCTGGCGCCAGCTCAGATGTGAAGTGGGACCTACCTGGAGAGATGGCAAATATTTGACTTGGTGCTGATGAGCTAGATTTCAGTCATGGCACTCTGCTCCCTGTCAAGTGAATCGTGGCAGAGGTAGTGGGTGTGCTTGAACCCTAACGAGTCTCCTTTTAATGACTGCTGACTTTTGTCTTTTCACTGGTCTGTCTCAGACTGAGACCCCAGCATCCCAAACTGGAGGGTTATCAGACGCAGCAGCGAGTTGTGAGTAAAGGGGCTTCACATGAGTGCAGAGTGGTACATGAGGTGGGGTGACAATCAGCTGGAACTTAGACTATGTGCTCACGATTGGTAAATTAAGTGAAATTAGTGAGCACAAGAGCTGTAGACAATTCCCAAGGAAATTGTATCCATAGGCTTTAATATTTTATAGTATACATACTTATATACATATTTATTTTGAGGCTAAGGGGGTTATTACTTCAGTCCTTCAGTCTCCTATGTCTCACCCATATGACACAGGGAACTGAAATGAAGATATAGAAAAAATAAAGCATGTTTGCTTTTGATTTAAAGACCATAATAAAGCATTCACATGAGCACAAGTGAAGTGTAATCACAGAGTGGCTCTGCTCTGAGCTCTTTGACTGCTGCCTTGAGAGCTAAGAGAAGCTGTTTCAGGGGGATAATGTCCTGGGGAGGGGAACACAGAAGGGTGACAGTCCATCCCCTGGCACGGGGACCTGCTGGGTCTTCTTTTTTCATAAATGCAGGCTTCCAGGTGTGCAGTGGAGGGCAGCCTGCTTACGCTTCCCCTCTTCTAGGGATGGCTTCCCTCCTGAGTCATCAGGGCCAGCTGAGGATTTGATAAACATAAGGTTGCTCCAGTTTAGCTGCAGCTCGGTGTTTTAATGGAGTCAGGGCACTGTAATGCAGCAGCACTTCTGCCAGCCTGATGTACTCCGCCAGCATAGATTAAGTGAAATCAGTGAGCATGAGAGTTGTAGGCAAGTCCCAAATAAATTACATTCAGAGAGTTTAAATATTTTATTCATTTTATTTTTTGAGGCTAAAGGGGTTGGTAATTCAGTCTCCTATGTCCCATCCACAACTGAGACTTTCTCCTAGCTACTCCTACCCTTTGAGGACAGATAGTAAACCTTAAGGAAAAATGCCAACATCCATTGATATCCACTCAGATGTGCAAAATAAAAATCCCTAACTCCTTGCCCTCCTTGCCCTTTAAATTAATCATCAGGGGATTTTCTTTACTTTCCTGTCTTGAGCCGTAGGAAGAAGAGGATAATGCTGAAATTTTTTTTCTTTTCTTTTTTATTTTTCCCGAGAGATGTTCACACATTAGAGCAAAGTTGAAAGCACTAACCAAGGAATAGGCAACCTTCCTTCGTGTACCTCCCCTCACAACCATTTCTTCAGTGGCCAGAGAATTATCAGCTGTTTGGGGAGCGGAGGTGAAAGGCAACTCCAAGACAGTCTCTTCCTAACCAGGGGAATGGGCATTGGCCCCCCAGGAGCCTCCCAGGAAGACACAGGTGAGTTGGAAGGCAGCTGAGTCCCATACAGATGCACTGTGGAGGTGTGTGAGCATGACAATGCCCTGGTAAAGCTCTGTGGCTGGTCACTGGACATCATCTTTGAGCTGCATACAGATCAGGCATCGTGGCTGGTGGTCCCTATGATGAACATTTAATAAGAGATCCTATTATAGTTAAATGATGAAGAAAATCTTGAAAGCCTATCAATTTATGAGAAAAGTGCAATTGGTGAAAGCACTGGGAAATACACTGGGAAGAAAGAGAAATTTTGATATTTTCAAGAAAAGCAAGATTTAGTTTCAAAACTTGTGAGAGAATCACAAATGCTTGAGGTCTAATCCTTTCTCTACCATTCTTGCTTTGGCTTCAGTGAAACATAGCCAGTCCTATTATTAAATGTGGAGAGTAATCTCTAGTGCCCTTTTATATCCAATGACAAAGTTTTATGGTTAGCACTTGCATTCTCTGAAATATCTAATATTAGGATTCTTTGCTCATAAGATCAGAGTTATGTATTTTAAATAGAGGAGCAGAAAATAACAATCAATAATAGAATATCACAAATGAAATAAATTTTTGATTCTTTTTGTATTCAAAGGCTTGAAGGTGAAAGCTTAATTTACTTTGTATTTTCTGCCACTGCAGCTACAGTTAATGACATTTAATTGAATAAGATAGAATAATGAAAAGACAAAAGAACAGTTGATCAGAGAGGTGAATGAAGTTTTTGAGTTTTATACAATAGGGAAATGGGAAGTTGACAGTGGTGAAGAAAAACATCTTAAGGGAACAGATTTGTGTAACTTTTAGAATGTTTTACATCTTCAAAAGTAAATGCTTGCTGCTGTACAGGAATCAGCTATGCCATTGTTAGAGCTTTCAACAAGGAAGCTGTGTAATTTGTGACTGGAGAAAGCAAAACACAGAAGGGTAAAAATATTTTGTAACCACAGTACAGTATAGAAGCAGGAAGTGAATTAGAGCTTTCTAAATCTGGAAATATTAATAATCAAACAATATCAGTTTATTTCCAGGTAGTCAGAATTAGGTCATTTAAAAAAATGTCTGTAATCTGATAGATAAGCTAGCAATGCATGCATTCTTAAAAATGAAAGTGCCTGCTCTCAGTATAGGCTTATTATATCTTACGATGTATCTTTACATTGAGGACTTCTGTGTTTTTAACAGCAAGTTGTAATACGTCTTTGCAGCTATGAGTTGTTTCCCGCCTTCTGACCAAAAAGTCAAAAATAGACTGGAAATTTCCATTTTGATAAGAAAGCCTTAAAACAAAAAATGGCATGGGTGTGGTAATGCAAAATGTATGTTGACATCACGGGCTCTCAGCCAGGTCTGTTCTGAGCTGATCCTACCTTCTCTCCTTCCTGCTTTCTCCTTTCCCTTCTTTTCCTTCTTTTCTATTCTTCATTGCTCCAACCCTATGATGGCCAGATATGAAATGCTGCCAGTCAGGATTCCCAGGCTTCAAAGGGATCTCTCATCAGCTGAGACAAAGCCTCTTTTGTGTAGCTCTTGGAGAGTGGCTCTGGCTGCTTCTGCGCAGTTAGGGAACTTTAGTGTTTCTCTTCCCTCCAGCCTCTCGCTGCACCATCTGGATGTTGCAGGGATGGTTTTTGTGTTTTCCCCAAGGTTGCAGGTGAAGTATGATTGCAGTCAGTGTGATATTCTGCAGGGACATATCATTCTACATGAATGGATGCAAACCAGTCTCTGCCTTTTTTCTTCTTCTTTTTTTTTTGGTCAGGAAATCTCTCCCTGTAAGGTATATGTTTTAGCCTTGTGTTTTGCCAGCGTAGAACAGCCTTAAACTACAGGAAATAGGCAATACACTTGTACTGGAAATTCGTTACCAAATGGAGTTCATGGATACAGTAACAGAAAACTGTGAAAAAGAAAAGTAATAGAATTAACACTAAAAACTTTTTGATACAATTGGAATGAGGTTCTGAGGCTCAGAAAATACTACTGTGCTTTCTGAAAGGTGTCTTGGATTTTGCAGGATCTGTCAGCTTGATTTCACAGGGCTTTGCTCTAATTTTCCATGTCCTGTTCTCCAAAAATGTGAGTGCAAACAATGTGCCAAGTGCAAGCGCTGGGAAGAGTTCACCCTTCTCCTTTGAGGAAGTGATATTAAATGGGTGAGAAGGCAGCACAAGAACAGCCACAGTGAGTCACATCTCTGATCTGTTTAACTCAGTATTCTATCAGCTAGGGTAGCTAGCAGGAAATATTTATCACGAATACCAAAAATAGGGCAAATATAGTAGTAGTCTTTCTGTAAGAGAATCCAAGAACTGGGAGAGAGGGATGAGGGCCACTGAATGAGGCTGAACTGAAGTTCTCTTACCTATTTGCAATGCAGAATTTTAAATTGCCTATGATTTACTCTCATGTAGAAAGACAGAGCTTATCAATGGCTTTGCAAAAGGAAAAACTTGCATTTAATTTCTCTTTGCTTCTGGCAGTTGAAGTTTAACATCACTGTTTTCTGGGGTCAGAGGCTTCTCAAGGCAGACGTAATGTCCTTCTGCATGTCAGCAGCAGAGTGCTGGTTCTCCCCAGCGCTTTCACACACTTGTATTTTCCTTTGTTTCCTCCACTTCACAAATCCAGAAGATCTTACCTCTGGTCAGTGGCTCGGGGCATCCATGCCTGTCTAGATCATGTGGCTCTTTTTTTTTGTTGTTGTAAGCCTATGGGACTGGGACTGTAGGAGTGAAGTTGAAGGTTGACACAAATAGCCTTCTGTGCTGACATAAAAAAAAAAAAGGCCTCAAATAAAGGTGGACATTCATTTTTGAGAAAAAACAAGCAAACAAAAAAACCCAGCAAATTGGAAAAATTACTTCCAGAGACTTGTTCACTTTCTTTTGGAACTGAGGGACCTGTGAGAGTAGTGGCCTAGTGACCACTTCATCTTCCCTGCTCAACAAGAAGGATGCGGGCATGCAAAGTTTCATGCGACAGTTTCTTGGGTAAGTGTTACATTTTTCGCAGATGTTTCAAGAGGGAATGCAATGTGGGATCTGCTTTCTATGATTCCAACTGAAGGAGAACCCAGAAAGGTGTGCTGTGAGTCACCTTTTGAAAATACTTCTAGATGCTCTTAGGAAATGCTCCTGGAACATTAGAGTATTGAAAAATGTCATAGTGAGCCTAAATCAGCACGGCCTTTTTACACTTTGTGGATAACAAAGGGCACACAAAGACACAGCTAAGGGCAGAGCTAGGGGGTACAACAAGGAGAAGGTTTTGCTGACCGCATTATACAGTGGTTACAGGATAGTGCAGTTCCTTGTCCTTCACTGGGCAAAACTCTAGCACACAACATCTTTTATTCAGCATTTAACAAAACCATTGCTGTGCCGTGGCTGCATTTCTGGGTGAAGCCAGTCTGACACTACCTTGGGGTAGAAATGTTCTAGGTATAACAGAAGTGTACCTTGCAATAATGAAAAATCCTTTTACAAGCTAGAGAGTAAAGCACTCAGAACAGAAGAGCTGCTCTGGTGGCCCCAAGGTGATGTCTCCCAGAGCAGACAGAGAGGGGAATGTACAACAGCAGCAGTATTTTACAATAATTTACATGAAGAGTAACAGAATGACAGAACATGAAGCTACAGTGAAAACAGATGAGATTTCTTTTTTCTAGCGCTAATGACAGTGAAACGTTCCCACTAAGAATTTTATTGAAACTATATGTTTGGGGGAGGAAAGAAAAATCTATTCTTTCTTTCTTTTTCCTTTTTCCTCCATCATCTTTTAGGGGACAGCTTCTCCCTAAAAGGTAAACTTAATTTAAAAATAGAGGATAGAAAAGGCATATTAATTTTCCTTATAATATGTCTCACTGTCCAAAATGAGTGTAAGCTTTTCCCTATTGCTTTCTCTGACAGATTTGTAGGAGGATGGATGGCAAAACCAACTGCAGCATGCTACCTTTATAACGTAAAAGGGCCAAGGGCCATTTGAAAGGTGGCTAAGGTCACAACATGTAACATGTTGCTCAGCGACACCTTGGAGCCAAGGAGTCTCTCATGCTGTGACTCAGCTCCTCCCAGGTATGTGCCTTGGCCGTCTCCCAGATCTGCAGCAAGACCTGGGCATGCAGCAGCCCCAGCAAGCTGTGCCTGCTTTTCCCTGGGGAGCAAATGCAGGGGCAGAGGCTGTCACATGCTGCCTGGATGACAGGGGATACAGGACAGAGGATGGGGATGGGGGCAAGAAATGCACTGCAGAACCCCACAGGTTTAATTCTGTCATTGTCTGCAGCCTATAACAAAGTGTAACAAAGGCTGAGACATACAAGTGGTTCCAAGCGAGCGGTGTCAGCACCTCCACTGAGTACTCCTCCTTCCACCATCCCTTCTCTCAGAAAATATAAAGTATTTGACAGGTAACAGATAACATTGCCAGGCAGGGGAGTTTCAAACACTTACAAAGCTTTCATTACTCAGACTAGGGTGGCTCACCAGAGCTGGCTGGGGACACCCCTCTATGGGCACCACAGCAAGGAGATGTGGATTAGCTGTAGGGCCCCAGCAGCCAGTACCTTCCTCCGCATTTGCAAATAGCCTGGGAGAAAGCAACCAAAAACCTTTGCTGCTTTTGCTTCCACTTTAAGGGGATGGAGTGGGAGGCTGGAGGCATGTAATATCTGATTCATGTGGTGCTTGGCGCAGAGGAGCCAAGAGTTATTACCATCCCAGTGGCCTAGGGCAAGAGAGGGATCTTCTGGGAAATAGCTGCAATGGCTGCTGCGGTTGAGCTATTCCGGTTTATACACAGCAGTAATGTTTCTGTGGCGCCCAATGTTTTAATCCAGATCAGCAGGTCTTTCCTATACTGACCTACAGATCTCTATCAAAACTAATGCAAGTCCCTTCTGCTTTCAGTGAAAAAGGTGGTTCGATAACCTTCTGCTGCAATGCTGCTCTTTATTACAGGAGTAATTGCCCTGGCCTAGCAAGTCTGATGCCTTTGTGTTTGTTCAGGTTTTGCACACTTGAATGGTAATGCCACGCTCAAGCAAAGAGATATAAACCACTGAGCCTCTTGTGTTTCTAACAAACAGCACATATCATCTTGCTGTCTGCTTTTGCTCTAATTTGTGGGACTCCTTTTCCCATAAAGGCCTGTGAACATGGCCTTGGAGATTTTTGCCTCAGGTCTCTTGTGGTGTTTTTGATTCCTCATTGTGTTCACAATGACAGAGCCCCTTTTAAGATTCAGTCTGAACTGGCGGTTCATTTTGCTTGCAGTATTCCAGCTGCTGTTAAAGACTGACTTCATGGGCTCGCCATGGTCTTGCCAGGGCCCCTCCTCCACATGCCTGCAGTTCCTAGGTGTGATTAACAGGGTTTCCTCATGTCTCAGCTATAAAACTGCATGATCAGATCCAATCCGACAGTGATGCTTTGTGATAAAAATCTCCTCTCCACAGACATGAAGGAGCACGATGGCTGTCAGGGAACCCCATGCCCCAGTCAGAGAGAAGGACACAGTCCCTGACGGGGCTGTCCCAGGAGTGCCATCAGCTCCATGTACCAGGGGTGACACCAGCACCGGCGGCAGCTGCTCTCTAGAGCAACCTTCAGTCTGAGAGTATGGGACACATTACAGGATGTAGGGGAAGTGCATTTGGGGACTGCACAAAGCTTATTATGGGATTTGTGGAGGAGGAAGCAAAGGTAGGGAAAAGGAGGGATCAAGGTGATCAACAAGGTGACCAAGGGCACTGCCTTCTGCGTGCATGTGTGTGTACGGAGCTCCGCGTACCGGCAGCTGGAGTCAGGCCCTGGGTCACAGCGGCCTACATGCCTGCGTGCAGCATCCTCAGCGAGTGAGAGTAACTGTTCTGGTGTGCGGTGGCTAGCAAATAACGAGCTGGACTAGCCAGCAAGTGGGATAACTGTCCTGGGAGCTGGATTGCAAAGCAGCTGTAAGATAATTGTGTCTCTGTGTCTGAGACCACCAGAGGACTTGGCTACCACGGGGACCGGGAGGCCCAGGGCAACTGCTGCAGAGACCACAGTGTCTGGGGCAGACGGAGAGGTCTGTCTGTGTGTGTGGTCCGTGTGTCTGGGCACAGGAGGGCTGCAGCCTCAGGGGCTCGTTTGCCCAGGTGCCAGCGACTGAGGAGACTGAGATCCAGGGGTCAGAAAACCTAGTGTCTCAGCTGGGGAGCTGCTGGAGGGATCCAACTTATGCATGCATACATGTGTATTCCTAGTAACAGAAATTCAGCCAAAGAGGGGAAGAGGATGAGGCCACTGGTGCCGTTTGCATTCATGTGAGTGCTGAGCGTGGCTTTGCTGATCTGCGTGGCCGGCCATGTCTATATGTGCATATGCGGTGTACATGTGTGCTTGTGTGAGCGCCCTTCAGCCTCGCCAGACCTGGAGGCATGCTGAGGGCAGCCCTGCCTCTCTCTGCCTGTTGGATTTGGCAGCTCCTTACAAGCTTTTTTTCCACCACCTTTTAAAAGTTGGTTTAGCATCATGTGCCATGTTTTGCTCTCACATGACATACAGGTACACAACTTGCTTTCATATTTAACCTCCTCTTGTTAACCAAAATCTTTTAAAAACACGGTTTGACAGACAGTGCTGTAATCAAAAAGCTGCTTTCTGTCTCCTGTTGACTCTTTTCTGTTTTGCAGTCACTCACTGCTAGCAGTAAAGCATTGCATTGAGTCTTATTCTAACACATTTCAGCATTTCAACTGGCTCCCCAGTGTTTTCGTAGCCCATTTGGTGCTGGGAAGAGCTGTCCATCATTCAACAGTCAGACCTTAACAGAGAAAGGGAGACCTGACGCACACACACCTATAAGCATTGCTTAACTTCTACATAAGACAGAAGGCATTTCTAACTGACTTACACAAAAGCTTCTTAATAATGTATCAGCTTTCTCTTCAGAAGTTGTCTTTTATTTTTGCCTAGTAGCTTGCCTAGTAGCATTTTTTTTTTTTTTGGTGGTGGAGCAGGTCCAGGGTAAAACACATAATTAAAACTTGTCATGCATCAATCACTTCAGGGCAAATCATCCAGGTAAGTATTTTGGTTTTACTATAGGGTAAGTGGGTAAGCTTGGTATTTCCTGTGCCATAATTCAAATTTACGGCAGCAGACTAATTTGTATGCCAGATCCTGTACAGAGAGCAGTAAATTTGGTGCCACAGCTTTACTTGTAGGATGATTCATATCAGACTTATAAACATAACATGTTATCACATCAGATGATGTCTAATATCTGTCTACCATTCTTGGAAGTGAACAAGAGTGATGAGATAAGAACTGTAACAGAACATCACTGATTTCAGGAAATTAACTCTTTTTCATTGGAAACCAAAAACTAAGTCTAAAGATTGGGTTTGTTTAGGCCTATTTTTTTTTTCCAAAGATCTGTCAGAAAATTATTCTTATACTATGTTTCACATTTAATGTGGGTTTTGGAAGCAATGTCCTGTGGTATTGACTTGTCATACCTACATGGAAAAGCTGAAAAGACTTAACTACAGAAATCTTTAATCTAAGAAAGGTATATGGTAGGTGGATACCATAAAAAACATTCAGGTGCAGTGTGGGAGTTAAAATACAGCCAGACCTGAAAGCAGAGTTGTAACATTGCTGAGAGACCAAATCAAACACAACCTTGATTCAACAGAATTGACTCATCTCCAGGTAGACACAGGCTATGCAAACAATCTAGACTGACATGATTTCTGAAAGTGAACAGCTTCTATCCAGCTTGTGATAAGGGAACATTGAAAGAAGGAAGTTATTTTGATTTATTTGGACTACTAGTTGAAGCAGTGCCATTCATACAATAGTTCATCCTAACCAGACTTTTACCAACTTCACAAATGCACCAAAGTTCTTTCAGAAGATCATTGTTAGAATTTTACTTTGCTGCTCAGCAAGTGACACTTTCTTTGTCACTCTACACTACAAAAACATTTTAATGGAAGACCAAATAATTTATTCTGTCACAGGATTTTCTATGTTTACAAAGTGTTTTTGTAGGAATGGGCCAAATTCATATTAAGGTTATCAGTATTCTTGTTGTATTTCCAAGTGCTTGACTTTGCTATTCTTATAATCTCTTGATGTGATTGGGATGTGAAGTTTCAGGGAGCAGGAAGAGTGGGGCTGTCCTGGGAGGCAGCTGGAGCCAGGAGACAAGCCCAGCCCAGCCCTAGCAAGGTGATGCCCACGTGGCAGGACACAGTCCAGGAGAGCAGAGGACAGGGCTGGAGACTGGTATTCTGCAGCATCACTGGGGCTAGTGATGACTTAAGGCCCTGGGCTGAGCTGAAATGGGGCTCCTAGCCCATGGCCAGGGATAAGGAGGGGAACCAGGTGAGGCTGGTAGGGCCAATAAGACACTCAGGGCTTTGATGGTCATTTTCATGAATTTTCTTTCTTTCTTTCTTTCTTTCTTTCTTTCTTTCTTTCTTTCTTTCTTTCTTTCTTTCTTTCTTTCTTTCTTTCTTTCTTTCTTTCTTTCTTTCTTCTTTCTTTCTTTCTTTCTTTCTTTCTTTCTTCCTTTCTTCCTTTCTTCCTTTCTTCCTTTCTTTCTTTCTTTTTCTTTCTCTTTCTTTCTTTCTTTCTTTCTTTCTTTCTTTCTTTCTTTCTTTCTTTCTTTCTTCCTTCCTTCCTTCCTTCCTTCCTTCCTTCCTTCCTTCCTTCCTTCCTTCCTTCCTTCCTTCTTTCCTTCCTTCCTTCCTTCCTTCCTTCCTTTCTTTCCTTTCTTTCCTTTCTTTCTTTCTTTCTTTCTTTCTTTCTTTCTTTCTTTCTTTCTTTCTTTCTTTCTTTCTCTTCTTTCTTTCTTTCTTTCTTTCTTTCTTTCTTTCTTTCCTTCCTTCCTTCCTTCCTTCCTTCCTTCCTTCCTTCCTTCCTTCCTTCCTTCTTTCTTTCTTTCTTTCTTTTTCTTTCCTTCCTTCCTTCCTTCCTTCCTTCCTTCCTTCCTTCCTTCCTTCCTTCCTTCCTTCCTTCCTTCCTTCCTTCCTTTTTCTTTCTTTCTTTCTTTTTAATCTATTTTTTATTTTTAACAAGCAAATAAAAATCTCCTAAATTCTGCCATGTAGTCTTCCGTGACATTGTAAAGTTTAAATCTATCCATGGACCTATGAGAGAGGAAGTGATGGAAGGAGCAGGTTGCTGTCACAAACTGGAGGAAGAGATGTGCATTGCAAGAAGCTTTTCCATGAAGCAGTTGCAGTTCTGGAATCAGCCTTGGTCTCTGAAGTGTCCTAGGGAATATGGATTTTTTAATCTTTTTTTTTTTTTTTCCTGAACTCAACCACTTCTTCCCTGTTCTTTTTAACTTCTGCACATCCTAATTTTGTATCTTGCTCACCCAGTTTCTCTCTTCTACTTCCCTCTTCTTAGCTAGCCAGGCCCACTCCTTTTCTCAGGAACAGATGTCCACATTGAGGTACCTTGTTGCAATCCCGTTCTTACCCAATTTGTCTGAGGGTAACCTGCCTAGCTCTTCCATCTAAGTTTGCTTTCAGACACCGTCCCTATCTCCTGTCTAGTCCCTTGTTCTGAGTCCCTTTGCCTAGCCAGTTCCTTCTTCTCCAGTCCTGGTTCCCTTTGGCCCTGAGCACTTCTGTCTTTGCTCCTCACCTTCACTGAATATCAACAGATATCCCTTCTCAGGCTGCATTCAAGATAACTCCAACAAAGCCCAAATAAGCTTTTACTATACAATATGTACTGCTGCATCCAACTCAACTGCAATAGCAAAATATCAAATAATGAAGTGATTCTTATGAATGAGAGAAAGCAACTATCAAGGTAGATGTCACAACATTTATTGCATGAATTATTTGTTAGATGTGCCACAGAAATGAGCTCTTTCCTAAGGAAGGAGTCAAAAGTGGTTGAAAACTTTGTAGTGTTGATTTACTGATTCATCTTCGCAAACAGGGTGGGAACCTAGAGAGGATTATATTGTTCATGGTATTTCTTTCAGACCTTCTGCAAATTAGAACCTGCCTTGTGAGACTGAAGTTTTTATTATTTGCTGTTAAATTATCCCCAGCCAAATCTCTTCTTTTTTATTTTTTTTTTATTTTATTTTTTTTTCCTGCAACCACGAGCCATACGACTGAAGTTACAATCACAACAGAAGTTCAAATTACTCTCCAGACTTTCCATGCTGACTTGTTATACTCAGAATTTATGGTCCAAAATTATTCCCACCCCTGGAAATTGTCATTTTTTTTTTCAGATATTTTAAATAACATCATTGCATCTTATGTTTAGAAAGCAGATGTCATCCACAGACTAGCAGGACAAACTCCAGGCAGAATGCTAGCTTAGTCTCTAGTGCTCCTTCAGTGCTTTCACAAATTACACTGACTTGTGTTTAAAGGGATAAATTGGAGTTTTGTCTGAATAAAGGCTTCATCTAAGTAAAGACTTCAATTGAGGACTTTAGTCCTACAATTAGAAGCATCTGTTCCAATGTAAAGCTAACATGATTATTGAAGCAACCTTTGATGACCAAAATTCTCAAGCCTGAAATAAAATTAGTCTTAAACAAATTTGGTTTGCTGCCCAGGGTACAGCTGAGCAATCAGATTTCAAATGATTGGTCTAACCCTTTATTCAGCTTGAAAAATTGGGGGGATTTAAAGGCTAACAGCTTTAAACTAAAATATTGTAAGTTTACACTATTGATCATTAAAGAAGGATTGGGTAGCTACAAAAGATTTTTGGTATCTGAAGTTCTGGTAAGTATTATCTCAGTCTTCTGAGGCTCAGGAATATAGGTGTATCACGTTTCTGTATTACATGGCTTGTAACTACAAAAATTATGGACAGTTATTTTCAGAATGAGCAGGAATAATAAGGTTAGTCTTCTCTGTACTATCCCTTGAACAATGTACACTGTATTTCTATATATATTAAAAATAATTTTCAGAATATGTTTTTAACATTTCCATAATGTTACCAATATTTGAAAGAAAGAAAAAAATTTTCAATATTAAATATTTTTATTGTGGTTGTGTAACCACAATAAATGTCAAAATCCTTGATTAGATTGTTCCTTATTATACTGTCCATGGACTTATCTAGCAAGCTTGGAGGAAAAACAGTCCAAATACATACAAAGAGACAGATGTATTAAGATAGCTTTGACATCTTTGTAAGGAGACACCCTCCCAAGGAGCATACTTGTATAGGTGTTGGTTTGTATTGTTCTAGCAAGGTCTAAAATCTGCCCCCTAAAATTCCTCTAAAATTTTCTGTAGGTACTGACCAGGAGACCTACAGTGTTTTTTCCCCTTGCTTATGCTCAAAAATTATGATTTGGCATCTGTTTTCACTATTATTTTTATTATTTTTTTTTTTAAACATGGAGGTTCTGAATGAAGTTCAGTGCATTGGCTCTGAAGTACAGTCTTGCTAAACAGCCAGACAGGATACACATGGTGCCCACTATCACGTGCTTCAAGTGTTCATGGCATTTAATTTTTTGTTCCCTCAGTCTTTGCCCTGAAAATATTTCCCACAAAATCACGACTGTCTCACTCAAACTGGGATGGAAGGTGACCCTAGGTTAATGATGATGTAAAATTTGATTCATTTCTTATTATAGAGTATGTCAGTTTAAAACAATATGTGTAATATCTTCAGACTTCTGTGAATTGTTTTAATAATAAATAATATTATTCTTTGGCAAAACTGTGAGAAAAGATCTAAGGAGCCAAACTGTGTCGGTGTAAATCAGTGCACTTTACCAGTCCTAGCCCAATACAGAGCTCTGAGATTTATCCTTTAAAAAGCTCAGGCTCATTTAATGTTTCATATACACATTTATGGCTCAACCCAAATACAGAGATTAGTCCTGCAGAGTCCCTAGGTTCATTGGTAGTGTCATGAAAATGCTTGGCTGTATTTGAGCAGATGTCTGAGCTGGTAGGGCTAGTTGGAACCAATGCTAACTAGTGCTGCATTTCTGCTATGGCTGGAGCCAGATTGCACGAGAGCTCTTCCTCTCTTGCATTACAGGGCCAAGATGTGGCTTATGCTACATGGTGGGAACAGAGCTAGGGTACTTGTATACTTCAGCTCTTAGCAAGAGGTGATCACCAACACAGTGCTTTTCAAACTGCAGTGGGTGAGCTTCTGGCAGGGTAGGCTTCTGTCCTTTCTGCACTTAGGAGGAAGCTCAGCCTTCACTCCGCACAAGGGTTTGCAGGCGCAGGGGTGGGAGTGGGAGATGTCGGTGTAGGTCAGGAGATTTGCTGTTTGAATGGTCCAGAGGTCAGAGCTCATTCTGACTAGCCTAGGCACAAGCCTATCTTATTCGGTAAACAGCATTACCTCCACTGCAACATTTATTTATATTTGGGCAAATTCTGCCAAGAATTCTAAACCAACCTTTTTGTACTTGCCTCTGGGAAGATGTCGAAAGCTTTCAGCTCCCATTAAACTCATCCTTTGCATAGGTATGGGTAAACCTTTAGTGCACTTTTCACTTCCTCATGCTTAGGACAACAGGGAATAAATTTTCTTTGGTCTGCAAAAGTACAGTGGTTTCTTATGCTTTCTCTAGTACTTGGGATCTGGGCATGCTCACCAACTTGCAGGCTTGGATGAGTGCCCACAGTCTTCCTGCTCTGCACCTTGCTGTTTCCAGCAGGAAGGAACCCAGATGCAGCGGCCAGACCCAAGTGTCCCACCTAAAGCAACAGGGATTGGAACTGCAAAGTACCTACATGCCCTACAGTCCTAGGGACTGGCAGGTTACAACTGACTGGCACATTCATCGTACTTTCCAGCTCTGCCTTTGTCCCTGTCTACGACTAAAACATTGTTCCAAGTCCTGGAGCTGCAGATAAGTTCCCATTTAACTCATTTTAATGCAACTTTCTGCACCATACTTAGGAAATTACATGCAATCTTCACATCTGGTATCTTCAGTGATTCCCTTGATGATCACTGGCTTGGGGGAGCAAGACCAAATCTGCAGAGTTTGTGTAGCTACGTTTTGGTATAGTCTAACAGATTTTCTGTGGACAAGTTTGGACATGAAAGTATTAAATCTGTAAGAGAAGAACTTTGAGAAGGCTGTTTGTGTCTTCTACGTTAATCATCATTACCACCCACATCATTAAAAATACTCCAGAAAACTCTGTGTTAGATAAGATAAAAATTCCTAAGCTGCTGGTTATAAATAAAGAATGATTCATGTTCGTATGTATTATGCTGCTAGTCATGATTTAATAATCTGTTTTAAAGATGCTAATTTTAGTAAGACATTGGATAAAACAAAATGACTTTTCTTTAACTACACTGTCTTTTTATTCCTGTAAAAACATTAAGCTTAGAAGAGAGAATGTCATAATATGAGGTGATCTCAAAAGAGACTTTTTGCACACGTGGGAGGCATGGCAGAGTGTAATAACAGGCTGGTTTATTTGTTGATGAATCCCAAGTTGACAACTCGGTGATAAATAGTGTGTGACATTGAATTGGTTATTTGTCTTTGTTTTTTTCTTCTTTTTTTTTTTATTTTATTATTCTCTCCCTCTCTCTCTCTCTCTCTTTTTTTTTACCCCACTTGGACTATTTTTCTGCTTACCTGGCATTTGGGAACAAACCAGAAAGCGAGAAAATCTACAAAGGAGAGAAAAAAAGTTACAGTTCTATTAAAGAAATTCATCTGTTTCTAAATTTCCAAATGAAATGAACTTAGGTCCAAATAACATTAAAACTCATGTCAAGCAGTCTTGAAAATGCACTGGTAGTTATGAAGTTCCCATTTAAAAAATATATCTTTCTGCACGAAACAGAGGCAGAGCATTTAACTCGTTTGCCTAAGCCAATGAAAGACAAGGAAACACGTGCTGCACCTTTCTGAGGAACACCTCCCACTGAAAACACTTGTTCCACATATTGGGGACACTGTCGCAGCTCCCTCTGGGGAGATGCACCTTTCCATCTGCCTGTGGGGGCAGAGGAAAAACTACTCTGTCAAAAGTGAGTTAGTAATTATGAAACCTACATCCAGCTACCTGCAGCTGAGGAAAAAAATGTATCCTCATTAAAGAGAAATTTCACGATTTCACAGCATTACTATTTCCTAGGCTGCTTGACAGTGCTCCCTGTTTCTTAGGTTTGCTCTTCTACTACAACAGAGTGTAACTTGGGAACCTGGCCAAAAGCGATAATCATATTTGATTAGAAAGACTTCAGCACCCAACAGTTGCAGATTATAGGCCCTTTCCTCTCTCACAAGAGACAAACCAATGGTGTACTACAGATTTATACTTTATCTTTCATGCCTATGAATGACATCATGATTTTTTTTTTGAGCCATGTGAGCCGTAAGGAGCATAATTTTCAGCTTGAAATCTTTCTTCAGAGATGAAGCTAGATTTTTTTTTTCTGATTTTTGTTATACAGTTCCTCTTTTCTACCAACATATTACTTTGCTTTCCTGCTTGTCCAGCTGATTTGAATGATAATATATTTTACAGATTTCTGTTGAAGTCTCTATTAAAATAGGAAGTGTTCTCACTCAGGCTTCAATTTATATTTTTCTACTTCTGCCTTTTAGTTTTTGACCCACTAAAATTTCCTGGAGTACACTGCCTCCTGCAAGTAGATAAACTATCTAGTCCAACCACACAGTGCTTTCATAAGAAAAGCTTTAAAGCCATTTATGCAACATCCTTGCATATTATCATTCAGCTATCTTGTCTTTTGATGTACATAATACTTTAGAAGATGCTGAGTAAATAATTTCAGCTCTTTGAAGTGCTAGACTTATTTCCATTCTGCAGATGGAAATCACTGGAGCATAACAGACAAGCACTCAATTACAGAATAGCACTGCATAGAGCAGAGATTTGTGTGAGCAAGAACTGTGTTATCCTGAGTGTTCCTAGTACAGTTGAGATCTTGGGGCACACTTGCAGCACCAACAGTGGTGTGCTGGTCAGATACACAGTGTGATGTGCAGAGAATACATCCACCCCATACTCCCACCCCCATGTTTTATTATTATATATTATATATTTTCAGAATAATGTATCTTGATCAAAGAAGGCAAAATTCAGAAACACATTTCCAAGGTAAGTAAAGACTTTTATCTTAATTACAGCACCACTATTAATCTTAGAAGTGTTTTATATGTATTTTCTACTAGTAATTTGTTATAGGTTTTCCTTGCATTTACAGTGCTGTAAGACCATAGCTTTAGAGGTGTCTGCATGCTTGTTATGACTTAAGAGGAAGTTACCTGGAAGTAACCATGTGTGACAGTATCCTGATCTGGCTCCCTTTGTTGTCCACGAAAGGATTTTCAAGGTCTTGAACAGAATCTGGATCATTCTCCTACTGCCATAGTCGTTTGCCCTGAGAGGCTCACTTGCAACCTCTTCAATTACCTTTCAAACACTCAAACTGTTGAGGCTAAGAGTTTGTATCTATTGTAATTTGGCTCCATCACATATTTTATGTAATGGGTGTGCATAGTGCCTTATCAAAACACAGAGCTCTGTGCTTTGCTTCACATATAGACAAATAATGATTAAAAAAAAATAAGAAAAAATATAAAAGCATGCATCGTTGTATATAACAAATGCTTCTCTTTTTTTCTGTTTCCATGGAAATTCTAAATTAAACTACAAGTTGTTGCTATTAAATGGTAACAGATCTGCACAGTCCAGAAAAGCACTTCTGCATTTGTGATCTCTCTTTTGTGATAACCACCACAATATTACAGCCTGCTCCTGCAGTGGCAGGAAATGATATTCAAATTTTGCATTTCTGCTTAGCCCACATAGATATTTAGCCAGAGATAATAAGAAAATACTTCACAATTATGCTAGCTAAGAGTCTATTATCCCTTCAAATCCATGGTCTGCACAGAAGGGAAAGCTGAAAGGACTATTTCAGTCATTTAGGGTATATGTTTCTCTGGCACACTCATAATCTGACCAAAGCCATTATTTGGAAGTCATTTGCACTCAATCATTTTGCCTGTTAATGAGGAGTTACTGAATCCTCCAAGCATTAATCCCATTTAGGAAAACACAAAGGCAATCTGTACCTTGTATCAAGCAATTATGATTGCATTGAGCTTGAGGAATTCAGTCATTTGTTGGAGGTTGATTTTCCCACAACAGACCCTCTAAATAGAATTACCAAGCCTTTCAAATGTTAATTTGTTAAGAAAAATATAATGGCTAATAAAGACAATTAGGTTTGTATTGTAAATACTGGACTGCAGGACTAAAGCTGCCATGGCTTGTCAGAACAGTGTGGCAGGAATCTGTAAAACTAAGGATGGAAACTATCTTCTTACCAGAATAAAGAACATGCAGATATTAGCATTGGTCCCCAAAATATATTTCACTCAATGTAAATGTAACACTGAGCTAAAGAAAGTGAGGCCTGATTTTATTTTATTTTTTTTCCCCATAAAATAGGTTTATGCAAGTAATACTGAAAGTCTGAGATTGTTAGTGAAAGAGTAATATGGCACTCTTGGAAAAAAAGCAGGTCATTTAGAGATAAGAGCATCATATATAAAAAAGATTTGTGCTTGTAATTCTTTACGTAGTTCTGCTTGTGCCTCAGCAAGAGCACTTTGTTCATTACTGGGTCCCAGACTTCATGACATAGCCCAGAGAAGAGCAGTACAAATAAGTTTAGAAAACATGAAGTTTTGGGAAAAGTATAAAAAATAGAAACTAAGGGAAAGTGGTAGGTAGCACAGGACAGAAAGAAATTATATATCTCTTGAAGGTTCTTCTAGCCCTGTTTGCAGATAGCATGGGCAACATTCTCTTTGATTATCTTTTCTCATCTCTGATTGCTACAAATAAAAAAAAAAATCCCGGGCTGAGTTTTCCTTCTTTTATTAAAGTGATACTCTGCAATCACTCTCTTTGTAACAATCATTTTATTCCCCAAGACAAATGCTCATAAACAGCCTAAACAATACAGAGAAATCCATGAAACCATTTAGGAGTGAATTTGACTACATGCCTAGATCTAGTTTTAGGAACTCAGTGTCTCAGGTGGTATGGAATACCACTTTTTTTTTTTTTTTCCATCAGCACCTGGATAGATATTATAACATACGAAAATGTCAGGGCAATTATTCATTTTTCATCTGCTAGCTTAGTTATTGCAATACCTTTTTGTTAGGGCTGTCATTCATACAGGTCATTCAGAAACTTCAGTTCATACAGCATGCTTTCCTGTGTTTGGTCATGAATATCAAATAATGTTCTCTATCCTTCCTCCTATGCTTTTTTTTTTTTCCCCACTATATTCTGTTATTATTTATCATGCAATCTCATGTGTTTATTTTACTTTGTTAACTATATATGCCTATGACCTCAGCTAGTTCAGAGGTTTTGCTTTTCCATGCACTTCTGGCTTAACCCAGGTGCTGAAATTCTCAGACACCAGATTTAACCAGACAGACTTGAGCAAAAAGGGGAAAAAAACAAAAACAAAAACATAGTTCAGGGATGTCCAACTATGTTTTGTGAGGGAAATGATGATAGGGAAATACTGACACATTTTGTTCCTTTTTTTTTTTTAAATAAATAATAAAAAATTATTGTAGGTCTTGTTTGGTCTTGTTTTATTCCTTTTTAATATTTTTCATTCAGAAGACAAACATGGTTTATAAAATCACAGGGCACAGGCGTAGAAGTAAGATGTAATACAGCACTGATAAATCATGCAGACCTTGATGTCTACAACTTTACATTCATATTCATATCTTGTCTAGTCACATCTATGTTGCCAAAGAAACTGCTTAATTTTCCTTAGACTGTGCAAAACTGGACAGAACATTTCCAGTACTCAATGCTTCTGTTTCATCCAGAAATACTGTGCAAAAAGTTCTCTGCTGTTTCAACACTTCCTCTTTCAATTTCACTTGGAACCGAGGAGTACAGGGAAGTAAGCAAATGAAAAATTAACAAGAGGAGAACAAATCACTCTAATTTTTGGAAAAATCATACTTTATTATTATTATTTTTTTTCAATTATTGCTCCATGTAGGTCATACACACAACACTCAATGCGCTTTTCTCTAATTTGCTGCTTTAACAGATGCGTTGTCCACAAGCACAACTCGCTCTGACCTTCAAGGACATGAGTAGGGTCCACCTTCTCCACCCCCCCTGTTGTGAATGGGTACCAACTCAGAGCACTACTGAGACTGCATCCCATTGTCAGGGGGACTCTCACAGATCATCCCAGAGGGCAGGAAGGAGAAGACACCCTTCCTTTCTTAGCATAGTTTATGTCATCTTGCATGTGCTTAACCGGATGGCTTCACACTAATATCTGTGGGAGGGAGAACGCCTGAGCTAAATGAAGGTAAGTCTGACATGGGGAAGGAAATCGTGTGGGTCTCTCTACGTTACTATGAGGTGAGTTGACCCCACAGGAATTACTTGGGATGAGTATGGGTAGAAAGTCTGAATTTTGTAAAACTGGAATTTACTACAATGAAGCATTTATCAATAACCATTTTTACTCTCCTGTCCTGTGCATGTTCTAAGGTAGATCCCTGTGTTGCTTGTTTCCAGGATTTACTCATCAAATCATGTGTTAATATTTTTGCTCTCACTTGTTTGCTGTGGTAACAAATTTTAATTATGTAGCATATGGAAATGTCATGGAATGGAGACATGAAATTCATGTATTTAAGTCAGCATATTTATAAGAGTGCTTTTACAGACAAAAGAGTTTGCTATCAGTGAACCAGTATTTTTCCCTGATCCTGATACTGTTGCGTAAGGTAAATAGAGCTAGCTTTGCAATGGTACAGTATGTTACATGTTAGCATAAAACATACTCTGGAAGAAGATCTAGCAGTCTAATTCCATTCCAAAAGAGCTGATGTGTTCAGAAACCTGACTTGGTTCAACTATAATTTTTGGCATTGAAAAGAAAAATTTCCAAATTTGGGAGGGTATTTGGCTCAGGATAGTACTATGCCTGTATTATCATTCACAGAATATTTAGGCCCACAAGTAGGTACTATGCATTGTTAATTGGGTTCAGCAAAAATTGAATTCTAGAGATACCACCTTTGGCAAAGAAATTGAGATATTGATCTGCGTTCAAGAAGATGTTCTCTTCTGCTTGGCCTGTTTGTGTTTCTACTTCACTGAAAAAAAGATTTTTAGCTGATAATGTTTTTTAACACTTTTATGAAAAAATAATTGAGTGTAATAAGTAACAGAGCTCTAATTCAGCTGATGCTCATTGCAGGGCAATGACCAATGCCACCCATTATGTTGAGAGACAAAGAGGCTGTCTCAGTGGGGAGGACACCAGCAGCTGTGCTGGTATCACTGGAGAGACCTCACTCTGTTCTCTGGCTCTGAAGCTGGGTGACATGGCCCAGCACGTGCCCATGTCTCAGTGCCTTCCTTGTGCCCCAGGCAGGGCACAGGCATCCAAACCACCTGCAAGAAATGTCCCCATGGCACTGGCATGGGCTGGAAGCTTTGCCTGCACCTCACCCATAAGAGTGGGCACAGGCCAGAGTCGTGCCCAGGACAGTTGGTTGAACGCTTCAGATGATCCTGGACTAGAGCTTGACTTCATGCCCTGGACCTGTATTTGCTAGTAACAGCACATCTGATATATAAGCTACATAAGACCCAAACGTCAGAGTAGTTTCCCAGAGATAGTCAAAGCATGTGATAAACATTTCTGTTCAAGTAACATGTTCAACTGAATTGCATCTCTCCAACAATACTGATGTGTTGTTCCTATTTCTGCTGGCCTCCAGAGACAACATAGCATGGGGCTAGGAAGCAAGATCTGTTCCTTCTCTAAAATAATACAAGGACCAAATCTGAAAATACTGAACTTGTACAACAGCTAAAAGGACATACTTTTATTCACAGGTTCTTTAAAACGCAAGTGTAAAACCTTTTAGTTACCACGGTAGCTAAAGATATACATTTTTAATGCAAGTTTATTAATTTTCAGGGCTTATAGATCAACTTTAATTTCAAAATCATGTAAGTCTGTATGTAACAATGACAAGAAACGTGAAAGATGCACAGTATGAAAAAAAAAAGACAAAACTGTTAAGAGATTATAGTAGGAAACAGCTTTATCGGATCAAACTGGCTGGGGCATGGACTGGATGATCTGAATCTTAAGAAATTGGAGTGAGTATGAAGTGGGACAAGGCCTTCCAAATTCAGTATGACCTCAAATGTTCGCACAGTAATGTTTTCGTTGAGTCACTGGTGTCATAGGAGCTGCTGATGGGTCTGATAATTATATTCATGTCAGGAAGCTATACTTTTTAATGGTTTCACAGTTGTTCTCACTAGTTATTTTCATAAAACTATTCATGCTTATTATGGAAGTGATTGAGGACAACCAGGAACAGGGTTATGCTGTGGTAGTCACCCTGCAGAGACCCTGAAGGCCAAAGAGAGTTACCTGATTACAAAATGCCACCAAAATGTCACACATGCCAGTAGTGGGTGGCCCCGCTCACTAAGCAGAGATCAGGGAAGTTGCCACATTAGCACAGTGATTAACAAAGCCTGCAGGAGCAGTGCTGTGCCCAGGAGAGTCCATGAGCACCCTGTGTGGCAGCCCACAGGAAACCCTGCAGGCAGCAAGGAGTGGTAGGGCCTTTCTCCTTGCCTGCCTCGCCCTCGCTCCTGGCTGTGGGAAGATGACCTTTCCTTTTCTGATTCATGGTCTGGGCTTCTCGCTCTCCTGCTCACTCTGCTGCTTTTCAGGAAACGAGCTGGCCTTGCTTTTTCTTTCAATATGATTGAGAAGGCAAGGTGAGTGTAATATGATATGGCTGTGCAGTGCAGTAATGGCTGGACTACCTGATGAGATGTGGAAATCCTGGGCTCAGTAATTTTGGGGGGTTGAGGAGATTTACTATGCACACCCTGTACATCCCAGAAAGAGGACTGCAGCTTTAATGTAGGAGAGGGGTACTCTCTGTCCGCATTGTTGAAACTGGGCTTTATGCTAAAAGGAGGCAGTCCCTGCAGTCCTTCTCTGACTGGATGTGTTTAAGAGAAAGGGAAGGCTTTCATGGTATTTCGTGTATTATTCCACCAGCTGCATGGTCAGTGCATGTGCAAAACCCAGGGTGAGCCATTCCCACAGCTGTTTGTTTGGGTGAATACTGGGTTCCCAGGACAGAGTGCAAGAGCTGAGTCAAGTGACCAGTTCTCTGAAAACTGAGATGCTTTAGAGCATGAACAAAAGGAAATCTTTTAGGTGGGTGGGAAACTTCAAAATAAATAAAGAAATAAACCACATCAAATGCTAAACTAGATACATCAAATTTATGGGAATTGTTTCAACACTGAAGTGCTTTCCCAGATCAGGTCCTCCAAGATCATGTAGGCAAGATCTCAATACTTCAGGCAAATTATCCCTTACAAATCAGTAATCAGCAAGCACTATACACAATCAGTTATTCTAATAAAGTCTTCATTTGCATTAAAGTAATGTGAAAGAAATGAAATGTTGGACTGTGTACAGTGTTATTCCTAAGAGGGTGAAATGGGAAAATGATGGTGTATGGTACAAAAGGAAATGTAAATAGTTTCTGAGACCATTACTGGAATTTCTGGCATAGGAAACATTTTCAAGTACTGTGCTATGAATAACTGCTGGAATGGATAAGGTAAATCACTATTGGTTATTGGTGATTCTAACAAATTGAGGAACTACTATAGAGGTCTTATTTCTGGTCTAAGATTCAGAAAAATGTACCCTTGCTAAATCAGAATATGATGACAGTCCCTGAGGGGGAAGTGGTTATTTCTTGTAAATCTCCAGATTTTTAGCTTCCTTTTTACCATCAGCTCCTTCTAGCAATCTTACAAGTGCAGAATAGAAGTGTGATTTCCTGTGATCTTTTTTTTTTTTTCTTTTTCTCTCTCCAGATTGAATTGACCACAACTGCTTAAAGTTCTTGTTTTGCTTTCAGTGCTGATGCTGGAGAAAAAAAAAAAAAAAAAAAAAAGAAAGCAACTCACATACATTCAGCTCCTTCTATTGCACATACAAGGGAAATGGGAATATTTGTGCAGTAGAGTCATCATTTGGCTCCAAACAACAAAAGAATATTTATTCAGCCTTTGGGCATAATATAATCTAAAGAGGGGCAAGTGAGATTTCAAAAGGTAAGACTTCTCTGTTTCCCAAATTTCTGCTTCTAATTAACTGAAACTCAATGTGAAAGTTCTTTTCATTTCCTTTCCTCTCTTTTTCCTGTCAGTCTGAGAGCATTAAATGCTGCATCAGAACTGAAGAAGAAGCTGTTTGTCATCAGTCTCTGCAGGATGCTGCCATTATGTCTAGTAACATTGGCATATTTATCACACTTGGCAAATTCCTCCTGTCACCACTGAATGCTGTTCACCTTCATTTTAATGTGTTCTTTCCACTTTGCTCTAAATAAACAAAACAGCAATTTTGTGATGTCTGCTTTTCCTGTTAAGACACAAATGCCCCAACTACCCCTCTGTAGATGTGGCTGGAATACCATTTCCAAAAATACCTCTGTTTATCAGAAAGATTACCACTTTCCAGTAAGCATTTTTTCAAAGTTGTGGCAGGCAGTTTGATCTAATTGGCATTACTGATCTAAAATATTTAGTGAAATAGCAAATCAAAAGGTTCTTTATTGGGTGCCATTTAGGTCTGGATTTACTTGTTGTTTTCCAATGTAATTATTAACTGGGGAGGTAAGATTTACAGAGAAGTCCTGAAACTAATGGAAACAACATCTACTGTGGATGGGCTAAACAGTTAGGACTCTCCGATGAGTTGCCTGAGTTCCCTCTACCTTCTTCCTATCCATATTTTGTTAAGTGGTCCTTCCAGTTGAGGCATACCAGTTTATTTTAGACCACGTAGATCAGACCTAATATTACCACGTTCAGTGAAGATACAGCTGATAAACATTTGCCTGTGATTTCATTCCCCTAGTAAATTTGTTCTCTTGGGCAGGATCTCCTACAATTCACTGAGGAAAAAATAATGGGGCATCTGTACCTGATGAAGGGGTGAGGGAAGAATTTTTGATGTTTGCTGCAGGGAGCCCATTTGCTCTCAAGCTTGGGATTCCTCAGTAAGCTGCAGCATGAAAAACTGCTTTGCTACTCAAGGTTTTCTGTGTAGCTGAGATACACACACTAGCTCAAGTAGATACTGCCTGAAGGGATATGTACGATGTCTTTCTGAGTCCTACCAGCACAGCTAAGCTGGTACACCTTTGATTTGGTCTTGCTTTTGGTTTCTAATTCTTGCTGTCAAGCTTCCAAGCCTTGGATACTCTTTTCAAGTCCTGATCGCTTGTTACAAGCATCTTATGGTACCAGTAGATAGTTGTGCAGCTTACACACAAAACTGACATCGGAAACAAATTTCCTATGAAGATGTGTGTGGGAAAAAAAAAAAAAACAACAATGGCTTTTAGACTTCTGCTTAAAATAGAAACTAGATTTTCTCTGAAATTCAAAAAAAGATGGATTAAGGTCTCTTCCACACCTGTCCTGTCACTTTGTACATATCCTCGTATGCCCTTACATTTTCTGGTGTTGGTCAAAAGCAGAAGTACAATACTGATCCATTGAAAGAAACATTTCTCTGAAACTGTTTTCCCCATCTTAATACAAATAAGGAAGTACCAGAAATTTCATTTGAAAGCCGACAGTTGCAAAATTTCTAACAATTTTGCAGACAAAGGAGATTAAAATACAGAAGTTACAGATGAAGAGCTATTGTTTGGGTGCTTATTCAAGCGTGGAGCTTGTCAACATATCCAGTCCTAGATAGTGTATTTTAATGCTTAGAGTTCTGGATGTTCAACTTAGCCCCAACTTTTTCCAAAGTGACAATTCAAATCACTGCTTGTTTCTAACAATCTTTGGGTGGTTATCTCTCATCTTCATAATATATGGATATTTGGAATAATTGCTAGTCATTCAAGTGTGATAGCTGTGAAAACAATGATTCAGAATGTGCATTTAATATTGTATTTTACATCACCATGCTGATAGCTATGAAAGAAAAGGTGGTCAGTAGTTTTACAATTCGGAACCATTTTAACTTATTGCATCTAGCATTTCTGTTAACCAGAGAAAAAGATCGTTATATTGAAGTGCTAAGGAGCAACAGATACACGTGCTTCCTCTGTGGATCTTTGGTGACATTTCTATGCTGGGGGATAGGGCTGTGAAAGTTGCTGCTAGGCATGAAGAGCTCTAGTCAGGTTAGTCTTCATATATACTAGTGTAAATGATTCTTGCATTAGGTCTTTCATGTCAAAGACCAGGTTAGCTAAGAAAGGAAGGAATAACGACACAACCCACAGCTTGTTGTAATGAGTTTTTCCTGACAGATTCTATCTTCATACACCCCTAATATCCTTTCAATCCATAAATGCTACATATTGTTAGCTTCATACCATAGCAAGTCTGGCAAATGCTTTACCAACACAAGAAAAAACACAGAAGTAGTGAAGAAGGCCGACTGTATAAGAGGCAAAACAGAGAACAAACTAAAAACTCCACAAAAAGGCAGGAATGCAGTAAGAAGTCATTCCTAAGGCAAGAGGGAAATAAAAGAAGATGGAAGGAAAGGAAAGCTTGATCCAGCTACAATACAAAAAGGAAGGATAAATAATGATAAAAAAAAAAAAGACGGAGCCATCACATATCTCTTAATAACTTTTTGACTGGGAATATCTGACCTGGAAAGAAAAATAATCTTAGTTGCTCAGATGTGGGGTTGGTTAGCATGTTTAGTGCTAAATGACCCATATGCATAGTCAGTGATGTTACTGTCCAGCTGAATAAGAAGTTATCTGTTGGCCTTCAGCCTCACCAGATAATTAGGTCTCTTCCAGTGCACACCATTCCTATTTCTTAATGAGTTGCTGTGGGTGTTGTAGGTACAGACCCTAGCAGGGTAGTGGCAGCCCCTTGTGTGGGGTGGAAACCACAGCTGCACATCTTTGGTATTGGGATTGCTAGGAATCTGGCTTTGAGGAAACTTGGACTGGCCCCATCTTTGCTGAGTTACATCCTTCCTGGTGTTACGTGAAAGATGAGGATGAGCTCTGAAGTTCATGGAATTAAATAGAGCTTTGTTCCTTATGGAGAGAATTTAAAGGCAAAGTCATCTATATGCCATAGCTGGATAATAGGTGAGTAAACACTTTTGCTGATCACTGTGAAAGGAGCTGAACCAGTGAAGAACCTGAGTTGCTGAAAATTTGTTTATCATCCATTGAGTTGGTGGTACTAGACAATGGGTGAAAGAAAGCTTGTTTGTCTTATCTACATTATATATCCTCCTTTGCTGCCAGTAATAATCCCATGGAGCTTGGTTTAAAGGATATTGTTAATGGCACCCATACAGAGATGACCGCACTCGGTATTTCTGATGTTTCTATTTCCTCACTAACAGTCTTTTAATCAAACAGCTGTGTAGAGAAGAAGGGGAGAGAGATCACATTTCATTAACATTGGCTTTGATAGACTTGGAGCTAAAGCCAGAGCTAAAATGGTACGTCACCGGTCTAAGAGAGCTAGGAGTGAGGTACAGTGTTTCTGTCTTTCGCTTGATCTGGGATGTAAATTATCCTTATCCCATTCTTACTTGAGTGCAGTTGTGGATCTGTGCCTTTCAGCTACTCTATTAAAGGTGTGCTTTTGATGATAGCCAGCACTGCTCAGCAAATAAGAATCAGTATGTTGATATTGGCACTATACATAGACTGTTATACTTTCCATATACAAGGAGCAAGGCATTTTCAGCTTAGTTACTGTACTTCCCTTAATGTGAAGGGAGAAATAAAACATTTGACTGTTAAAAAGTGTTTACTCTCCATTTTGGGTACCTTACAGATTTCTTCAAGTGATGGATTTCTTATGTAAAAAATGTAATACACAGAATCTATCTGTGTAGTCTTCATCCATGAAATATAGGGCCTTTCTAGATTTTAAGAATTAGAGGGTTAAGGAAGTACCTTTGTAAATGAAAAAGCTTTTTTTGCTTTTTTTTTTTTAACTCAGCTTCATTAAATATACTTACTGCACATTGTATTTTCAAGTCACTTAGTTTTTGTGCATGTCTCAGATGTGATACATGATTTTTATTTCTATCATTTTATTGAAGCGGAAGTCAAGAGATAGGTGATGTTAGTTGTCTTACAGATAACAAAATGCTTGAACAAGAGGTATTACTACTTGTTGAATTTTACAAGAAAGGCTACAGGACACATTCTTGCTCCCAGTCCCTGTTTAGTAAACAAACCTGTTTTCATCTTGAGGGGTATGTATATATGTGCACGTGTAAACAGAAAGAAAGAAAATGTTCTGGAGCATCATGTCTTTGTCTAAGTCCTTGCGGTGTACTTTATAGCAGCAAAAAGCGGTTGTTGCAAGCAACTCTGGTGAAAGCTTTTAATAATCACTTGGCTGGGTAAGAAAGAAAATGAGTTTCAGAATGTCATCAATGGTGGTGATCAACAGTCTGTACTTTCAGTCTTTTTCTCATGTTCTGAAGGAAACATCAGACGTGATTTCTTATGATGCTCTAGTACTTTCACAAGTTTAGAGGAGTCAGCCTCAGAATCCTGGGCAAGTGCCAGTTGGCACAGCACATGCTGACACTTTACTGTTAAATAGGACCATTATTCCTTCTTCATATTCTGTTCTACACTTCTCTTCTGTGAAATGTTGTTCCAGAGGTTTCATTGCTAAGTGATATGATCCCTCTGGTACACAGTTTATAAATCAATTTATAAAATGTGGTGAGTGCCTTGATCTTCTCTGGATTAGAGGTGATTTGCAAATAAACATGCACATTAATATATATATTTTTAATTTCACAGCCAGCACTGTAACTTTGAAAAATGAGTTACTTTTATAGCCTATTATTTTGCAGTGCCATGTCTGAGAATGGAAATCATCCAAGTCTGACAGATGAGCTTTCTCTGTGGACAACAGACGTAGATGGAGTACAGCAATGACAGCAGCATTAACAATGGCAGGACACCAGGGAGCGACTTGCAGAGCCCTGGAGCATGAGACTGGCCTGCTTTTACTGAGGTGGATAACAATTTTTCCAGACTTTGTAGCTTTGATCAGATTCAGTGGCTGCAAGAAAAAGTCCCCAGAGTTGATTTTTATAAGTCTTAGTGCAGAGGGTGCTGGTCTTTATTCATGTTTTACAGAAGTAGCTGCACTTGATAGTAACTTCCAATGTCTTTCCATACCTGAATTATGATTTTAACAGGAAGAGTGTTGTGATGGCTGACAAAGAATTGTTTGAAGAAATTGGATGCTTTAGGATATCTAGTGAAACTTCTTATAGGTTGAGGTCAAATTTAGTTACCCAAAAACTGGAGACAACTTCTTTAGAATACAATGAGGCAAAAATTAGTTTCTAATGAGCCTGTGGCAACAAAAAATGTAATACCTCTGACGTACAGCCATATAAAACTGCAGGGTTTTCATTCTTCTTTTTCATTAGCAGCAGCTGAATGATCCCCTGTCATAAAATACAGGTTTAAGTTTAGGACTTAAAAGGTACACACTTTAGAAGGAATGCTAGCAAGAAATACTTTAGATGTGCTGTTTTTTCCAAATGTTAGGAGGAAAAAAAAAAAAAAAAGGAAAAATTATTCATTTGTCTTGGTATCTAAATATAAGGTACAATAAAATGCATTATTTAGCCATGCCATGAGATTATAGGAATTTTATTCTTTTTTTTTTTTATTTACTTTTTCCTTTTTAGCCCTTACAGTGAAAATGTTACACCTTCCGATGTTCTGCAGATAATTTATACTCATCTGTCAAAAGAAGTATTTTTTCTTTTTTATTTCTCATTACAGAAACATAGTTCTTATGATTATACTGACCTAATTGTCAGTGTCTAACAACTTTGAATTTCCTCTTATTAATCTTTTCATGTTGGAGGGGAGCTTGCTGGACCACTTGCTCTGAAAATTAGGCTTCCACTTGGACTCACAAAATCACAAACTGTTTTTTAAAATGTAGACCATATTTTATAGACCATTAGTACTCACTGTGACACTTCTTGAACCATAAGGGCCACCCCATTAAATTACACATTCTCAGTGAGATAGGCGGTACTTGTCAGAGACATAAATAAAGTGTGAGGAATGATCAGGTGAGGGTCTAATCTCTCAGGTTGTGCAGATTTATTACACTAACTGCTCTTTGTTGCTAGCAGATTAACATTAGCATTCCTGGGAAATATGTGTGTTAAGAAAGAATTGACTGAATGCTCTTACTCTTTAGGAGAAAAGGAGTGACAGATTACCTGAAAGGAAAGGTGCTATGACAGAAGCCTAAAGACACAAGTGAAAGGAAGCTATTGGAACATACTGAGAACTGTACGCTCAAGAAGACTGGGTAGAGGAATTAGGAAAACATAAAAAATATGAGATATGAATATAATTTCACGGTTTAGAATAGTGGCTAGAAGTCTTGGTATTTAAACAGTCATATCATCAATGGGGACAGATCTCTCACTCTAAGATCTGGGTCAGAATTCCTGTGTGAAATCACAGACGGATATTGTTAAATGTGACAAAAAAACATTCAACAGAAAATGTTGCAGCATTTCCTTCTTGTCAAATGTTGTATATATATATATGCATATATGCATATTTGGAAGTCTGACTAGCCTGGAAAAGTATGTCAGTATCTGGTCTCAAGTATCCTTTTTCTTTCTGAATTTCCCAAGACATGGAGATTTTCACTGCAGTATGAATTAAACTGTTTGCAAGCTTTTATCTATAAAACATCATTTTAGTCACCAAATCTATTTTCTAGCATCTTTTTCTTCACAGTACTTTCTTTGCTAGATTTTTTTGATAACAACTACTAAACTTGGAAGACCACCTACATTGCTACAATGCCTTTCAGCAACTACAGCTTTCTAAGAAATGCATTCACTAATTTATGAACACTAAATAATAGCCTATTGTGTCTGTGTGAGCATTCCCATTTTTCCTCTAACAAAGCACCTATTTTCAACATATGGTTCTCAGTATGGTCATTTTCAACATCAGCATTTCTAGAAGAAAAATTGTCATCAGAGAAGATAGATGGTCACACACACACACACACACACAAAAAAAAGCCCTTTTGCTTGTAAAAACAGATACAAAAGGATTAATGTGCATTGGTGTATTAATCTGTATACATGCATTAACTTTAACAGAATCAGTTCATGTGATAAATGATGTAGTTGATTTTTTTTTTAATTTATAAAAATATAATGCAATAGTTTCTGTTTTATTCTTTTCTTCTCCCACAACAGATTGCTGCTTACTGCTAACCACAGTGCTAAAAATTTTAAATTAATAGGCTTTGTAGCAGAGTTCACAGACCCTTAAGAGAAATGGACCAATCTAAACAGGATAGCTTCCAATAAATGGGGAAGTACTTCATTCTCTACTCATGGAGGTGTTACCTTTCTGTTTGCATACTTCAGTACTGCAGTCTGTCAAGTCATTCAGTCGAAACTGTGAATCGAGTCTTGACAAACCTCTTACATTGCTGTACCAAGAGGAGAGCTCTTAAAATAGTTCTCACAGTTCTTGCTTCTGGCTTTGAACCTTAGGCTCCCAGTTCAGTAGAGCATGGTTGTATTCCTGGAGCACAAGGATGGAAACAGCCAGCAATGGTATGAAGTTGTTGATAATTACTTTAATCATCAAGAAAAACCATAATAAATATGAATTTAGGACATTCATAAGTAGGACATTCATAATATGTGGTTATATGTAGCTGAAATGTTTTCAAAAAGCAATCATTTAAGAGTGTTTTTCAGTTTTCTGAACAAAATAAAATATTCAAAACCAAACAAAAATTGATTTTTTTTTTCTGTTAAGTTATGTAACAAAACTTGGACAATGCTGGGAACGGGAGCTTCAGCAATCTTTCAGGCCTCCCATACCATGTGATAGTGCCCTAAGGCAACTCCAAGCAGCAGTAAATAAATGAGAGTCCTTGTCAGAAAGAGTTTATAATCCGTGGGCTTTCTCCAGAGCAGATCAAATGCAATCAGAATCTAAACAGGAGCTCAAAAGGGTTTATGAGAGAACGTCAGGCTCAAAATGTTCTGAATTAGTACTCAATGAATGATTGATTTTTTCCCTCCTTTTTTGTTCACTGGCAGTTAAAAGAAGAAATAAAAGTTATATCATACAGGTTTCTGCTACTCTCTGGGTACAAGGACAGGAGAAATTTTGAACTAATTTTACAGCTGGTAAAATCCTGTCAAGTAATATCCAAAATAAATGTCCTCCATTTTTTAAGGGAACTAGAATGCTAATGAATATGTCCTGATCAAATAACCAAAACTGAAGGACGATTTTATAAGTTATTTTCATTTTAAAATGAAAAACAAAACAAACAAACAAAAAACACCACACATAGAAACACACATGAAAGTGTTGAAATGGAAAATTTTGACTTTGAGGAAAATTTTGCTATTGACTCCCCTTCCTTTACCAAGTGCAAGTCATGTAATCTAGCAAAACTGGTCAAATCAGCTTGCCAACATCCCTGCATATTTGCAGTGAAAGAATTTGACTTGTAAATTTCAATTAACTGTTTTCTTAAGAAATTTAATGACCTCCAAATTACTGATCTAAAAAGCATCTTTAATTTCTTTGGTTTTGGAATTGTTTTCTCACCATTTGGGTGTCTATCTTTTTCCTCCTATCTACTTTTTGATGTCAGAGAACCAGTCTGTGACTCATGCCCTCTTCCTTTTTTCTGTGGCCACTTTTTGCCTCATCTGATATTTTTACCTTCTTTACTATTTCCTTTGTTCTTGTTGTTTTGGTCTCAGTCCTTGCACATTTGTTGTCCTACCCATCCCTGACTTACAAATGTCTCTCTCACTTGTTTTGTGACAAAGACTTACAACTCTCATATTTTCTGCTATCCTTGTGTCCCTGCTCCCCGTCTCCATTGCTCAAGTCCTTAACATCTCAGCTGGGAGGCCTGAAAGGCAGTTGAAGCAGAGTGACACATGCCCCCCAGGACCCGTCCTGCCTCTTTGTCAAGAGAAGTTACACATTACTGTTAGTGCTGCCAGAACTGAGGTGTGTCTCCCACGTTTATTAGGACATTATTTGCAGGGGATGTGGGTGAGAGATGAAAAGCAGCTTTCAATTTAAATTTTGTGCTGATCTGACACCTTGATTCATCTTGGAAGAGTTTAACCCCCAAACAGTCAGTGTCACTGTCTGGCATCATTCCAGAGTCATTTCTGTCTGCAATTTGCTTGCTGAATTCAGTTAATTGTGGACAAGTCCATGTTTCCCATGTGTTCCATGAATACATGAATATATCTTCATTTTAGCATTTGGCATGGAAAATGCTGCTGAATGTTCTCTATAATCAGTATTAACAATGCTCTCTGGTTTATTTACTTACATACAAATTTTATCAAGCCTTGTAGGAGCAGATGACTTTAAACTTAAGTGCTGCAGTTTCTGTACTGCAACAGGATTAAAGTGCTTTAATGTCAGGCTATTGTCTATCCTCTGTGTTCTAATGAGAGTATTTTATTACAGCTCTTAATATGACTGGACTGGAGAGTTTATGAGATCATTCTAGGTATTTAATGGCAGCGCGTCGCTAATTATGTCTCCTATTTTTGATTTAATAAACTTCAATGTCTGATGGCAGCCTGGCAAATATAAACCTTTCAACCTCATCAAGTTTTGAGAGGCTATGGGCAAAAATAAGCTGTCATGACTGTATATGAATAGTATTTAAGGTGCAATTGCTGATTCTTTAGCAAAGAAGCCAATAGTACATCAAATCTGATTTCTGATTAAAAGGAAATTAAGTGGGATGATTCTTGGACATGGGATTTCTAATAATGTAAAACTCTTGGTTCACATAAGTAACACAAGTAAGTTGACATAGATTCTGAAGCCCTGAAGTGGTCAGGCAGTTGGATTTGATGATCTTTGTAGGTCCCTTCCAACTGAATTTTCTATTCTATTCTATTCTATTCTATTCTATTCTATTCTATTCTATTCTATTCTATTCTATTCTATTCTATTCTATTCTATTCTATTCTATTCTATTCTATTCTATTCTATTCTATTCTATTCTATTCTATTCAAAATAGAAGTGAAAGACTCTCTTTCTTCCACTATCCACTTGCAAAGGGTTGTTGACCTTTTGCCAGGCCCATCTCTCCAAGAGTGGGAGAAGTTAAAAAAAAATAAACAATAAAAAAAATGTCTGCCCTCTCAGTCGTTTTCCTGAGGTCTCAATTTAGTTCTGTACTAAGAAACTGGGGACCAAATCTAGGAGTGAAGATTAAAATGGTGCACATGGGCTCTTTGTGGCTAGGTAGCTATCCATGTGATTACCCAGAAAAGATACAGGAAAAGCCACTGCAGAAGTAGCTTTTTAATTTCAAGTACCATCTCCCTCCTCTGATCACCCTTTGTCCAGCTAATCTTTGCATATCACCATACAGGTCATGCTTCTGTCATTCTCATGAGGAACCTGATATTGCATCCTGAAGGGAAACAGGACTTTTTTTTTTTTCCACTTATTTCAAAGCAAGCATGTTTAGACATTTTGATTTCTCTACAAAGACACAGGCACAAACACTTGCAGATGTCTTTGCGTTATGTGTCAGTGCTAACTCTGGCCCTGAGTCTGTATTATCGCCTCATATTATTGATTACCTTTCTCTTTGAGCTCAAAAAATCCAATGGCATTTTTTGTTTTGTTTTAAATTATGATCTTTCCCACCTAGCTATTGAACAAAATAATCTATTTCAGTGTGTGACTTTAGAAGACATTTAACAGAGCTAAACTTTTTGGTCCTACTCTCCAAATTGAGCTATAATGAAGAGCATGCAACCCTCACAATATTTTCTTTCCAATGTACATGTAAAACCACTAGAGTATTTTAACATTTTACTTCCAGCTTTAGCCAGTATTAAATGAAATATATCTTGGCCACCACAGAGCCAACAGGAAAAAGGTCAGTTTACAACTTAAAAAAAGAGTTGGAAAGTAACATTTTGGAAACTGGTCTTTGTAACACGAACACATCAAACACATTTCACAACATTAAGACTGCTATCACTGGAAAATGTTAGTTTAACAGATGTGTTTATTTAGGTGATTTTCAACTTAGCCTGTGAATTTAGATTGCAAGCCCAAGAAGAATGGCACAGATAGTATTTTGCTTTTGTTTAGCTTGACATTTCTCATCTCTAATTACTGGTGAATCAATTGAGATCAGACACCCAAGGAAAACTAAAGTAAAATCTTTGGTTATACTTTGGTTATACATTTTTTTTTCTGGTTATCTTGAATGCTTGTAGGCAGCGGGGTAGCTTCTCTCTGCAATCCAGCCTCTTTATACCACTCTTGACACACAAAACCTCTCAGACTCCATCTGATAGCACCAAGATGATACTCTTTGGTAGCATTTTAAACAACAGCCCACATCTACACCATACAGAACCCCCTGAGCTCTTCAAAATCACTCCAGCACCAGACTACAGGCGCTACCTTAGGGCAATCAGACCTATGAGGCAAGTTACTTTGCTTCACCTTCCAATAGCTCATATAAGATTATAGGTCCTCTTTTGTAGTATTGTACAGCTACCAAAATTGCAGCTAGCTGTAGCACATTTCCACTGTCTTGGGGAAAAACAAACAAAAACACAAACCAAACCAAACCTAGAGATAGGATAAGGGGGAATGTTTTTAAACTAAGACAGGGAAGATTTAGGTTAGAAATTAGGGGAAAGTTTTTCACGCAGAGGGTGGTGAGGCACTGGAACAGGTTGCCCAGAGAGGTTGTGGATGCCCTATCCTTGGAGGCATTCAAGGCCAGGCTGGATATGGCTCTGGGAAGCCTGCTCTAGCGGTTGGCAACCCTACCCAGAGCAGGAGGGTTGAAACTATATGATCTTTAAGGTCCTTTTCAACCCAGGCCATTCTATGATTCTGTCATTCAAACCAAACCAAAACCAAAACAAACAAAAAACAAGCAACCAGAAAAACACTTAAAAATCCTAAGATGCCTCCAGATCAAAGAGGTTAAGCAGTGCAGAATCCTCAGCATCATCTCAAACTGACTTAGACCATGCTAAGAGTGTTAGTTGTCTTGTGTTTTCATGACTGCTAGAGTCTGTTTCCTAGTCTATGAATAAAATTGTATGACGACAACTTATGTTGAAACACGTGGAAAACTCGGTTTTGAAAAGGATTCTCAGTTATTTGCATTGTCAGGTCAGAGTAAGATATAGGAAAACAATTGATTTGGTTCCCATTTAGCATTTGCTAGTGGACAGTTTTGTACAATGTATTTATATTTTATATAAAGTAAATGTGCATGGAAAAATAGGTGGGAAAATATTGGCATGCTAACAAAGGTTGAGTCGAAGAAGAAGAAGAAGAAGAAGAAGGAAGAAGGAGAGGAGGAGGATGAGGAGGAGGAGGAGGAGGAGGAGGAGGAGGAGGAGGAGGAGGAAGGAGAAAGGAGGAGAAGGAGAAGGAGAAGGAGAAGGAGAAGGAGAAGGAGAAGGAGAAGGAGAAGGAGAAGGAGAAGGAGAAGGAGAAGGAGAAGGAGAAGGAGAAGGAGAAGGAGAAGGAGAAGGAGAAGGAGAAGGAGAGAGAAGGAGAAGGAGAAGGAGAAGGAGAAGGAGAAGGAGAAGGAGAAGGAGAAGGAGAAGGAGAAGAAGAAAGTTTTTATTTTTAAATCTTAAAATTAAAAGGAAAAAGAAATTGCTTGAGGTTCTATTTTGCATAGTGAGGGTAAGGACTTATAAACAGCTGTTTCATGACAATGCACTCTTTTGCCCTGTCCACTGGCTCAGTTGCAGTATTTACTTTTGTAAGCCTCTGTCTGCTCAGTTCCTCATAACCTAGAATTGTGAGCCGAGGCAAAAAGCCATGAGGAGAAATGAGTATTACCTCCTTTGTACATCTGTAATATGGGAAGCCTCCATCCTAACAGGAGCCGCCATAGTCATTATCTGTGCCTAATATTTCAGTTGTGTATGCTCCCTGAATGAGGCATTACTGGTAATTGGCATTTCTTGGCTATTGTGGCTAAAAGCTGTAAACACTGCACTTTTAATTAACAAGATATGTGAAGAGACTCTGAGGAACCTTCATTAAGCATTTCCCAGTAATGTCAGGATCTGCTGATTTTTTTTTTTTTTTGTTCAAATATGCTAAAACGGGATTATTCTTAGACACAATTGTTCTCTGGGATAATGAGAAGAGGAGAAAACACAGGCACGGGGTTACTTGCCCCCCCCCCCCCCAATTGTTTTTATGGTGTGTGTTATTGCTCTGCATTTTTTACCCTGTAAATCTGCAGCTGAATTGTTTGTAGTCTGCCATTATCTTTGATTGTCGTCATAGACCCAGAGCAAGGTGACCACAGAGGAAGTGGAATAAGATCCAACAGTGCAAAAAATGAGTATAAACTTACATTTGTTCCTACAAGGTGCCTGGAAGCAAAGTGGTAATGTCCATCACACTCTACCCTCATTATATCACCATCTTTTGAAGCCAGGCATTTTTTTATGTTAGAGAGTGAAGTTAATGAGGATAATTAAAGTAGCTTTGATTTATTTGGAAGCCAAAGCTAAGTTAGTAAACCTAGAGTTAAAACAAAGAAACTGTTTAAGCACTGAAAGTCTTTGTGTAGCCCACAGTTTGTCATACAGATTTACTGATTGGTTTTAGCTCTACACTTTGTCTCCATCTGATTAAATGCCAGTCTACCATGGCTCTTCCAAAGTATGCTTTACAGGGTTTGTAATTTGATAATGAATATTCTGCATGCTAAAACTTGAAACTGTGTTCTATAATCTCTAAGCTCTAAACCAATATGGGCTTCTTCTTCCTATTTTCTTCCTTAAAAGTTGTGGAAATTTTTCCAGGCAGTGTGTATCATCTGAAGTCATCTGAAAAGTCATCTTAAATTCACTTTGATTCTTAAATGTGAGCTAATGTGCAAGTTTACAGGCAAAAGTTTATTTCAAAGCAATGTTAAATCCTTTGCTGAAACAGAGACTCGAGAATGCATCATAACAGAGTATCTTTCTGTGTTCTAGAGAAAGAAACTTAGGCAGTATTCCTGCAAATTATAAAAAGTGCCCCAAATAACTAGAGACATCAAAATGTCATCAGGTTGTTATGCTTCAAATTACAAACAGGTGATACCGTGATGTGATGCAAAAAGAGTCTATCCCTGAATTTCATATCAGGGCTCTCTTCAATATCTACTACTAATGATGTTGAACTGTGAACTACATTTAATTTAAGTTTGTACTTAACTCTGTCTGCTCTGACAGTTTTGAAATCATTAATCAGATACTCCACAAGCAAACTGTTACCCTCCGAAAAATATATATATATATATATATGCTTTTGGCCTTTCTTTTGATTTTTTTTTTCTTTTTTTTTTTTCCTGCCCATCTGCAGGAGCATGGCTGTCTTCCAGCTCAGCTGTTGTGCTGACTAGAGTTAAAGGTGGAAATGCTTTCTCTGTGGACTGCCATATAGAAGAGCTGCCCAACACCTGCAGCCCAACAACTATTCTCTTAAATGATTCTTCAAAACTAGAAGTGTGGTGAGAAGGCACCCCTGTTTGAATCGCCTGGGGAACTGGATGGATGTGCAACCTCATGATGCAGAAAATTGCAGCCTTCATAATTTGCATTCGGTGGCTCCATTTGTATCATCAGAAATCCCTTTTTATGCACTGACTACAAGAGCAGAGGAAGCTACATTAGACCTCCTGAAACTCACGTTGCACTTGAGCTGTTTCAGAGCAGTTCCTCACAGGGTGTTCCTGGAAGCAGGGCTGTGGGAGGAAGGAAGCCTCAAAGACATCTGAAACACAGATCCTGAACTGCACTGGGACACAGACACTTGCTCACTGAGCTGTGGAGGACACCTAAAGAAGGACTTTCACTTCTTGCCAACTAATTTCCCCCAGAGTTCCCCCATTTTGATTTTTTAAGGTATGTAGTATGCATCCCGGGGCTTTCAGCCTTGTGAGTATTTTTGGTACGAGTCTCAGTATTGTGACGGCTGACCATCCTGGAGTTAGAGAGCTGTGAAACTGCTTTCACTCTATCTGTAATTACAGATGTTTCCCAACTGTGACAAAACAGGAGAGGTTTTGCTGTGGTGTTGTACAGACTTTAGTTCTAGCCTCACTCACTGCCTCTGAAACAATTTTGTGCAAAGACTGGTTTCTCCTACCAAAGCTGTCAGATGTGCCACTGTTTTGTGATGATTCTGAAGTACTCAGAAGTACAGGATTCACTAGCAAGAGTGGCTGAGAATTTATGACCTCTAGATTTGTAGCTGAGATAGCTTCCCAGGGTCATAGGGCATTTTCAAGGAGAGAAAAAATAATGGCTTCCACCTTCCTGCCTCCACCCTCTACTTCGATAACCTGACTGCTGAAACTTTCATATAGTTACAGGCTTGTCCTCTGCAGGAGGCAGAGTCAGGTTGGCAAGACTTCTCTAGAGACTGCTGTTTTCATTTCCTACTTCCACATGTGCGGAGGCAGCACCGTGAGGCCAAAGATGAGGGGGATTCATGTGTCTTGGAGTACATAACTGAAGAGTGAACTACCAGGTAATGAAACTGAAGTACAGCTATTCTAAGAGTCAAGAAAACCATGTACAATGAAGGAAAAAAAAATGCAGGTACGTGGGAAACAATATTTTGCATTAAAACACCACTTAATATTTGGAGGGACTGTTACAAAGAAGTTGTGACCAATACAGAAGTTTCTCAGCCCTAGAACTTTGTTTAGGATAGTCTAAACTGTGTTTTCACTGTTAAGTCACGGAGGTGGGAGGCCTGACTTGTCAGCCAAACTGTGTCAGAGTTCTGGCCTCATGTTGGAAAAACCACTTAGGTCAGCGTTTGCCTCCAGAATTTTAATTCTGATGTTTGTGTGTATGAGAGAGAGACACACACATATAGTCCTGTTCCTATAGTCACAAAAGCTGTTTTTTTTCCCCACTTTTTCAAAAGATGACAATACACAAAACTCCTTCTGTAATACTACAATTTCTAGATTGTTGATACTTCTTAACAATCCATATCAGAAATTTTATTACTGAAGATCCAGAGAAGTCCTTGTAGAAGGAAATAGTTCTTGTCTTTCAAAGTGTAATACTGCCTGTCTTTACTTAATCATCATGAGGATTAATTCAGTCATATTTTACCTGCTTTTTTCAGGAGGATTAATAATAATTCGTCATTTTTGAAACTCTGATATACATTCTAACATGATGTTTGACAGGTTTGCATAATGTATGATTAATCAATTAGAAATTTTGTACATTTGCATGACACCACATGAATATTCTTCTGATCTTTCTCCAACACGCTTGTAGACACAGGGCTCCATACAGTAGTTGGAAAAAAGGAAATCTCTTCATTTGGCTCCCACTTATGAACAGCTTCAAAAAGAAATAGCTTTGCATTCACTAATACAAGAAAAAAAAAACAAAAAAAAAAACAGTGTGTCTATCAGGAAATCTGATATGTGCTACACTTGCTAAATCCTCTTTTCAGTGAAATGGATTAAGTGACATTATAGAAAAACCTAAGTGAAAAAGTGGGATAATAAACTGCATGCTTAAAATAGAAGGTAGGATTATGGTTGCTGCCCTGGAAAAAAAAAAAGATGTTCTTTGTACTGTGGAACAAAAAGCAGTTCCATACATGCTTCAAACCTTCATTCTGGATCTGAGTTTTTGAGTAGCTAGATGTTGTTACTGTCATGAAATTTCAATGGACAGAGGCTACACTTCATTCTTTGGAATGCAGATGAAACTTCAGCTGCCATCAGTGACATTTACAACTGTATACTAATTAGCAGGAACTGCATATGAAAACTCTTGTTTTATGAATTATTGTTCATAATCTGCAGATTAGAAAAGACCCCAAAACTTGAAGCATTCAGAATTATTACGGAACCAAGGTATACTCAAGTTTCTTTTTTTTTTTTTGTTTTGTTTTGTTAATCTTGTGGTGGAGTGAACTAAAATCCATATACTAGATACAAAAAAAAAAAAAAAACACAAAAAACCACACCCTCTTCTATTGTGAATCTTATTTACACATGCCCAATTTGGCATGGATGTAGGTGCAAAAGCAAACCACTCATCTGATACTAATTCTTGTATAATAATTCAAGATGGTTGACCAAAGATCAGCTAATGGAGAAAGGAATGTAATTTGTTGACAAACACTTCAGTTAACATGTGCAAAGTGTATGCTTATGCATGCTAGTTTAGTGGCCTCAGTGGTCAGTTAGAGGGAGAAAAGGAAATAGCTGACGCCTGTTTGTCTGATATTTTTGGCATATTGCAGAACATTAACTACAGTGAAATTTGGCAAGGAATTCTGATTTTTCAATGAAATAGTCTATTTTGTAACATACTTTCCCCTATCTTATTATTCTTTGGCATGTAATATACTTGGAGATTAGAAGATAAGATTAAAATATTCATTAGTCACCTAAAAACAGTTACGGCATCTGACAAAGAAGAAATGAAGTCACAGAAATCTCTTCCAGTGCAGGCTGTGAAAGGCTGGACTTGGTGCCAAATGTGGGACTGGTCAGACCTATGTTTAGAAACCCATGATAAGTTCTAAACACAGTTTGATGAAAACCTGATGCAAGTCTCTCCTTTCCCTGTCATCTGCTGACATTAAACTGTGAAGTTGCCTGTGATGTCAGCTCTGAATTATTCCCTCTTGATTGCTGACTCAAAGGCTGGATGCTAATGGAGAACTGAGATTTTTAAGGATCATCAGAGAAGGCATTAAAAAACTGAAAAATATGCGTATCTGGCTAGAGTATGCTCACATGGCTTTTCTGTACTCTGTTAACTATTCTTTAACAGTAATTTTGTAAGAGTGTTTTTTTATTTTTTAATTTTTCTTCTTTTTCATTTTCCCCCAAGGGCTGATAGGGCTGATTTCTTTTTGTTCTTGTCTTCTTGCTCTGTCCATTGAGAAGGGTTATTGGCATGAACACAGAAATTCTTTGCCTGAATTTGAATGCTTGAAGGAAATTTCATGTGGGAAAGACACTGATCACTCTAAACTAATAAGAAAGCTTAAAATATGTGCTAAAACGTATGTAAGAAACTTTGGGATATTTAAAATATTCAGAGAAATAATTCAACGAAAGCTTTGAAATTCTGCTCCTAAATCAGCTCAGACAAAAACCTAAGTCAGTGCAAACAGCCCTGCAGACACAAGTGCTTAGCTCTAGCAATGGGCTCCACACTTTTTTAAAGTTTTATCTCTTTGTAATCACAGTAGGGTCCCAACCAGATCCAGGCTGGCAGTCTAGGCTTGACTTCTTTAGATAACCAAAGGGTGCCTTTGTCTCAGTGTGGTTTCCAGAAATTCTCTTCAAAATGTGCTTCTTTTAAAACCGCTATTCTACCTTGTTACCTAGACTTTTTCTTGTCCTGCTATTGGCTCTAAACAATCTTCCATTGTCAAGAGAGAAGTAACTTTTCTGTTCCTATTTTTTTCTGTCCTGGTTGTTTTTTCCCTATTAATAAACAAAATCCATCTGTCTGCCAGTAACTATTCAAGTGAGCAGGTCAGCATTCAGCATTCTTAATCATTACAGGGCAGCTCCAAATCTGCTCATGTTCAGCTCACGCTTTTCAGTTTTGGCATGCTTTCTTAATGCTGGAAGCATTTCACAGATATTAGCCGGTTGTACTTTCCAAGAAATCTGGTGCAGTTAAAATAGTATACTTTCCATTCAAAATAAACTTTCATCCTTTTTTCATCCCCTCCTTTTTTTTTTTTTTCCTTGTTATTAGAGGAGGTGGCACTCTGTGGAAGTTCAAAGACAGATGTGATGTAATTTTGAATGAACGGTACCTCTTTATGACTTCTGAGAGTTGCTTGGAAACTCTTGCTCACACTGTGATATGGCAGTGATAAAGGAGAAAAGATTAGAATAAAACTCAGAGTGAGGAATCAGACTTTGGAGAAAAGTGGAGATCTGAATGAGTGGAGGAAAAAGAAGAAAGAGAGATGCAGAGAAATCTATCAAGGAAACTAGGAAACCAAATGCTGCAAGAACTATGAGAACAAAATCAAATTTAGGAAATTGTAACAGAATGAGAAAAGAGAACAGGAAAAATATTCAAATACTCAAAAAACCACCACCACCACCACCACCAACAACAAAACAACCAGTAATCCAATTATGCATATAAAGTAAAGAGAAAAAATACAGAGATAAAACAGAAGTTGTCAGACTTTAGAGAGCAACAGGAGCAGGAGATGAATGGAGTGAAGTAGGAGGGAGTAAATTGAAACCAATGCACTCAATCAGTTAAGAATTCAACTGTCTCTCTGGTATTTATGGGAAAGCATCCATAATGCTCACAGAATATACAGAATGCAATAGGGTTGTTATCTAACTTCTTGATACTTGCATTAGTATTGCACATCTTCTGGGCAGAGATAATGTTAGTTTCAAAGAGAAAGAAATTGTTTGAGTGATCCATTACTGATTTTTAGCCTGGTGAGAAAAAAAGGCTAAAAGTGGAACCTTTCCATCCTCCCTTCTCCCCAGACTCTGCGTGCAAGCAAGATCCAAACCTCCCTGGCTAATGTTGGTAGAAGGAAACAAAACTTGACAAGATTTTTTGTAAAAGCTAAATTATCCATGTTTTCTCATTATGCAACTAACCCAAACTGAAACCTCATTCAACATCTTGAACATTTCCAGTCCATCTCATGACGGATTTTTCAAAAAGCAAAATTAAGCTGTGATCTTTTCAGGTCATCACTGATTAAGGGTGAGGCATTTCTTGATGTTAGTCTGTGGTGGAGAAAAGCTTGTGTTGCTGTTGTCACCCACCCAGCACAAATCTCAATCCTTTGCATGTCGAAACACTACCTTTGGCAACAGCGCCCAACCGTGGGGCCAAGCTTCCTGGGCCAGGCTGCAGAGGCTCATTTATAGCATCTGCAGGAGCAGGAGTGGAGTGAGGGCTCCCAGGTCTTCCCACACTTGAGCTCTTTGCCTCTGAAGCCAGTTACCCCACTCTAGGTTCAAGCCAGCATGTGAATCAACACACGGGTATTGCTCATGGCCTGCAAGCTTGAGACCAACCCCTGCTCTGATTTGACACTAGGAGGTATCCAAAGATGTTCTGCTTCCTTGGCAGTTTACATTTACTCAGCAAAGCCATATGTACTTCTGGCTGTGAGGTCAAACAAGACAACACCAAGTCAAATCTAGAATGAGATGGTCGGACAGAGTTATCTGCTGGTGAAAATCCTTTCAAACCAGGAATTGCACAAACTGGAAACTGAGCTCAGGGTTTCTCTGTATTTGTCAGCTGCTGCAGAGCCGAGCCTAGAAAAGATTGAGAGAGAAAGGAAAGAAAACCAAGGTTCTTGACTTCTGGCAAAACTGGCTGTTTCGTAAGTATTAAATGCAATGCTTATTGAGGTCAACAGGAATATTTCAGTTAATATCAACCACCTACAAATTAATGATGTGCTGATGGGTAAACCTTGCCTCTTCCCCTTCCACTGCTGTCAGGGCAAGCTGCCTTTAGCAGCTACTTTATTTCCTGTTTTAAAAGCCTAACAATACTGCACCAATCGGGCCAGCATCTAATGGTTATTTACATCCTAACTGCCATATATTGCTTGCAAAGACTCCAGTTTTAATAGTTACACTCTTTTTGGTATTACAGTATAGTGGCTTTTTACTGAGATATGAACAGAGCTTTTATGAAAAGACTGACACATCATACCCGTGTTGTGTTCAAAGCAGAAATACAATACCCTTTTTGAGACTTTTCAGGACTCTCTGTTGTTAGATCTTTGAAACTCATTATGTCCAGACTCTGTGTAAACAAACTCATTCTACTAGGATTCAGCCTGGCATTTTAAGCCTTTTGAAGGAAGAAAATGGGCTAGTGTTATAGCTCAACAATTTTCAGATATATTTTTAATTTATTTTTCTGTCAACAGTGTCATTTGGTGTAGTTATTGTTGTTTGTTTGGATGTTTATTATTTGCAGCTATAAATTAAGGATGCTGTTTAAATAAGCTACAATTTACAGTGAGTGTCTGAAATTCATGCTAACGTTAATATCAGTAAAGAGATAAGTTTGCTACTTACAACCTTAATAGTTGTAAGTCAGTGGAGTCTAAACTATAAGCTTGAATTCAGAGTATTAGTAACTTTAGTCATTATTGATAGCAGAGCAGTCCTTTTCTTTTTGCCTTTATGTTTTAGTTTTATTGATTAGGGACAAACATGCAGAGATTGCTCTGAATTATAAAACTGAGGGTCAGATATTTTAAGAATTACAAATATTTTACCATACGTTTACAATGAATCATCCAGAATTTCTAAACTACAGAATGTGATAATTTATTCATAAATTGGGAGAGCAAATCCAAAGATGCACACGGCCACAGGAAACCAGAGGCCTTCCTGTTGTTAGTGGCTTCAGAAAAATTGTGCTGCTGGAGAGGTGATACACTTTACACCCGCTGATGTCTCAAATCCAACATTCTCATGTGTCCTGGGACCAAAATGGGGCTTCCTAAAGTGAAGCATAGTGAAGACCTGGAAAAATGTTTCCACAGTCAAGTCCAGTTGCGGATTTTAATATCATAGGCTAAAATTTCTAACTTTCTTGCCAAGAATGCATTTAAAAGCTGCAAAATATGCACTGAAAATCAATGCCAGATTATGGGCAGCTGGACTATTTTCAATGAAGAACAATGTTTAAGCCATCATTCATATCATAAACAAACCATGGCGGAAAATGTGTGCAGTCTTTCAATGTAGTCAAAAAACTTTCCTTTGCAGTCAGCGTGTTAGCTCATAGCCAGAACATCTTGGGGGCTCCTGCACAGAAAGAGGCCTTCGGCACACAGATCAGCCTCTGCACCAGCAGGAAGAGGGAAGGGAAGGGAAGGGAAGGGAAGGGAAGGGAAGGGAAGGGAAGGGAAGGGAAGGGAAGGGAAGGGAAGGGAAGGGAAGGGAAGGGAAGGGAAGGGAAGGGAAGGGAAGGGAAGGGAAGGGAAGGGAAGGGAAGGGAAGGGAAGGGAAGGGAAGGGAAGGGAAGGGAAGGGAAGGGAAGGGAAGGGAAGGGAAGGGAAGGGAAGGGAAGGGAAGGGAAGGGAAGGGAAGGGAAGGGAAGGGAAGGGAAGGGAAGGGAAGGGAAGGGAAGGGAAGGGAAGGGAAGGGAAGGGAAGGGAAGGGAAGGGAAGGGAAGGTGATACCTTTTATTCAATTTTAATTTCTAGGTTTGCTCAAGGTTTGTTCGTTAAAGTTCCACTTGAAGCCATGTTGGGTTCAGTAGGTTTACTGCTCACCTCTGCGACTGCTGGATCACACCCCTAGTCATCTTCCTGTGCAGAGCACTGCTAAAGGCAGAAGAAGGAAAAGCAAAGGTGCTAGCAGTACTGTGGTTGCTCATGTTACAGGACGCTAAAAGCAGAATACATGATCTGTGCAGTATTATTACACACTACCAAAAGCACTATTTCAATTCGAATCTGTGTCAGTTCCATGGTATTTTGAATCACACCTTCTTACCACTTGTTTCTTGGTGATAAAGTCGCACATTAGATTGCTTCACAGTTCTTGCGCTGATAAATTCAACTGTGTATGTATTCAGAAATGTTTTGTGTTTGACACATCTGACAAGAGGGACTGAGTGACCAGTTTGCTTCATCTCAGATATACTGAAGTCTTAAAATACAGGAAAGGATAGACAGCAGGCGTTTGTTTCCTGTTGTTGTAGTGGCAGTTTCCACAAGGCTGATTGTGAAACACGTTGGCACAACTGACAGGGCAGAAATATTTCCATTTTTGCTGTGTTGGGGTAGTGTGTTTTAAGCAAACTGCTGGAGCAGTTTTTACACATTGGAAGCCAGTATTTGCTTAGCTTTTCCCATCAACCGTCAAAATTTCACTTCAATACTGTGTGCCTGACGGGACTGTGGCCTGGAAGAGGATTGCCTGGGAGTCCTCTACTGAATTGCACCTGTTTTCCCTATTAGTTACTGGTGACATAAAAGAGAAATCATAATTGTCCTGGAGAGATTACAGCTGGCAGAAGTGCTGTAACAGAGCCGGCATAAATAAACCAATCAATAAAAAATGGTCTTTCCATGCAGATGTTAAGGCAGCTGTAGCTGAGAGACAGGATGAGATGGGATTAGACAGTACAGTCCCATGATGCTCAACACTCTGGAAGCTCAGGAATGTCTGACGTTAGAACAGTCTCTTGAGCTTTGTCACAGAGGAAATATGGGTTAGAATTCAGAATTTTGTTTAATGTATTTGTCTTTTGACTGTTAGGTGGTTTTTTTTGTTTGTTTGTTTGTTTGTTTTTCAGTCAGATTTCCAGGATTTTTGTCTTCAATGAGGGAGGAAAGACTAGCTTTTAATATTTTACTCTTACTTGACAGGACTGCACGGCAATACGTATATTTTAATTCCCTTAACATATGCAGGAAGTGGAACGACTAAATCAGGACTAACTCCACAGTTTCTTCTGTAGTATATGGTGTCTAGTGATTCACTATGATGTTGTTTGCCTTTGAAGGTGGGATGGAGATTGTATGGAGAAATATGGAGACTTCATCACCAATGAACAAAGCAAAATGTGCAAATGAAGTCTGAGAGCAGAGAGGTTAAACGTTTTTGATTCCCTTCAAACGTCAAGGGAATGAGTTACGACTGGTCAATATGTCTATTATTAAATTAACAGTAAGCAAAATGGCAGGAATGTGTCAATGAAGGAAAACCGTCTGCATGGAGATCCCAGGAAACCATGGTAAGAGACTAAGGCTCCTGAGTTAGCTTATCACAAGTTCCACCCCAGCTTGCATTACCACGCCTTTGATGTAACAGCAAGCCAGGTCCCTCTGAAAACTTCAGTCACTCTCTCCATATCTCCCCATCATATGGTAGGCGTAGGCTAAAATGACAATGAGAGTACAGTGCACTGTTATGGAGCCCTGTGGGCTGTGGTATTGACATGCTTTTATCAACAACCCAGTCTGGTAAAGGAGTCCTGAAAGTCTCTGCATTATGTGAAGGAATTAAGTTCTGCAGCAAAGAGATGCGTGTTCTGTCTAAGTCTAAAAGTGGAGGAGGAAAAATAAATCTGATTTGCTTCTCTGCATAGCACGTTTCCTCTCAGGCCTCCAAATCAACAGCCAAACTTAAAGAAGACACAAACATACTAATATATTATGTCAGTTCCAAAAAGGAAAGGACATTTATTTGGAGTTGGTCTAGCCCACCATGCTTTTAAGAATGAAAAAGAGTGGAGAAGAGTTAGCTTTCTTAAACATTTTAACTGAAAATTGGAGCATAAAGAATCACACCTTTACATATGAGTTCCTTCTAGAGTCAGCTTCACTGTAACTGCATCAGGATAGCCTCCCAGGGTCACTGAAGTGACTAGGAGAGAGCTTTAATGGCCTTTGATATGAGTTGTGAATAGTCCCTGTCTGAATGAGGGAATTCATTGAGCAAAAGTATAGCTCCTCTTGTGCTGGCAGCAACCGGGATGAACGTATGTGAAAATATCACCAAGAGGTGTTCTTTTATGTATTTTTTTACCTGTTACCACTACATCTTCCTGAACTCCTTGAAACGTTGGGTCACTGCATTGTCTAGAGCTCCCATCTTTGTTGTGCTTGATACAGCTACGCAATGGTGGGGAATCAACGTGTGTTGTGTGTTTTTTTTTTTTTTTTTTTTTTTTGTGTGTGTGTGTGTGTGTATACAGTTTATTGAGCAATTCACAGGTAAAACATACTCTCTGGAATTTTACAGAAGCTAGTATATAAAATGAATTCTTAGAAAGTAAGTAAACTGATGCAAGACCTGATGTTTTGGGAATGATTAGTGTTTAGTTATAGCTGCTTGGGATCCCAAGTTGGACCAAACCTAATTCCAAAGAGGAGAAGGAATAAGTATGGTGATAACACATACTGGAAAAAAATCTCGTGTTAAATATACATACATACATATATAAATATATATTTTACGTGAACATGTACACATTGTTCAAGAGATAGAGATCCTTTTGACTTATTAGGCTATTTCTATTTTTTTGAATAATTATTTCCTTAAGATGCCAGGATTCACAAACCTTGACAAAGTGGCTGCCATTCTGCTTGTGACTGACATTTTAATATAGCTCTTTAATCATGTGCATATAAATTCACAAATATATACCTATAAATCATTTTAAAATACCAATGTTAGAAATAAATACGGAAGTATGATATCTTCCTGGCAGTCCATGTCACTTAAAAAAAAAAGCAAACAGTTTTCTCAATGAAAAATATCAATAAATGTACAGCTGTTGAACGTGACACTTAAAATAGATGCCAATTCTTTTCATTCTTTAAAATAATGGAATTTAACACCCACCCACCCAAATGCTTTGTGAAAGCGCAGCAGTGCATTGGAATTTGTAGCTCTATGTCAAAGCATTTGAATTTATGTTGGGTGGCAATGAAAACATTTGCTTCCCATTGATTTCAGGATTTAAATGCAAACTCCACACCAAGAGCCTAAAAGATTTCTTAGTTGGAAAGCTCCTTATATCAGGCTGGAAAGAAAACAAATTTCAAGAAGCAAATCAGTGAGAAGAGAAAAATGCATTTCCATTGCAAAGCAGTTGAGGTAGAGTCACATTTATCTGTGTATTTGCAAAGCTTGAGTTTATGCTGTTTATGATAACCAAGTGTAGGGCTTGAAGATCTCCCAAAGAGTTGTCTGATAGCTTACCGCCAGAGTGTTGTTAGGACAGTGTTCTCCATTTCCCACCTCTGTGGAGCAATCCGCATTTCCCCTGATCCCATCAACTCAACACATCAGATGTTACTGCCCTGCTGAATGTTGCCTGGTGAATTTGTCATTCAGCAGTGCTCTCGGGAAGGTGTAGCCCTGACTGACTACATACCACCTGAAGCAAAGCACTGCGTTACTTCAATTCTCCAATGCAACAGTCTCCCTGAGGATTTCATTTTCTTCCAAGAAAATTAGCTTCCAATTATTTCATAATTTGGACATATCTTGGGCTGTGCCAAGATAAAGGAGAGCTTGCCAGCAAACTTTGTGATTCATCTCTCTTTGCATCAGCAGTACATGAACTTGTGTTTTTGTTTGACTAGAAGTTCTCTGGATTAAGCAAATACAGTTTAACGGTGCCTTGTATTAACAGCTCAGTGCCAGTAACTGACTCCATCTTCTAGCTTTATATCATCAGAATAAAGTGCTGATTATTATCATGTCACTGGTCTCTTGGGAACTACGCTTCTGGTGTTCAGTTACCAAGGGTTTGTGATAGAAACTGAGGGGAAGAGAGAACAGTTAACAAAACGATAAAAAGTACCTAGCCTCAATAGCTGAAAGTGCTGCAACTCTAGATAGAAAAGCACAAAAGTTCTGCTGGCAGCAGTACCCAGCAGTGCTTATGAAATGTCATTTCCTACGGTGGCTGGACATCTGAACAACACTTACTGCAGGTTACCAGTTTGTACCCTACTGCAGTGAAATGGTAAAGAGTAACTTTACATAACAGTCTCTGCACCATAACCTCCTATTTGTACACTTTACAGTAAACTCACAGTATCACATTCCTAGATAAACTTGCTATAAAATCTCATCTGATCAGCAGCCTACCACATTTTAAAATGTTACCCAGTAATAGCTGCTTTATCAAGCCCTGAAACTTGTGATTGATTCTGAAAATTATTCAGCATTGAGTAATAATTCATGCAAATCCTCTTTTTGGCTGGGTAAAATGCAGCTCTGGTTAATAACATGATTAGCAAAAATTCTGCAAGCCCAGAGCCAGCGCTGACTGCCCCCAGCCCTGCTAACACAGCAGAGGCTCTTGGTAGGTGGAACCTACTTACCCAGTTCCTGCAGCCGGAGACATTTTCCACTGACAGACAGGCTGCTGAAAACAAAAACACGGCTATTGCAGAAGCAGCTGCCCCTTTGTACCAGCTGCATTTGACTTGTTAGACCACAGAATTGACAGGTAATTAGATATTTGCTGTAGCCCTGCCCTGCTGTACCTGCAAGGGAAAGCCATCAGAGAAAGTCTGCCCTGAGAAGAGCAGAGCTGTGTAGGTTGGCACTTGCTTTGGCATGCCCCTGAAAATGACGAGTAGACTTGATTCTTGCTGTGCAAACATGTCAGTGACAGCATAAAATCAGAGTAAAATATTTATCTGCTAGATTCAGTGTATGCTTGTCAGTATGAATAAAAAAAAAAAAAGAACTTGTAGAAACATATCTGAAAGGAGGAGACATTTTGCCTCCTCCTCATTCACCTAAATATGCTGTCCTTTCGTATCTGTCACTGGTTTAAAAAATATTTCCTCTCACATTTGTCAGCAAACTTTTGGACAAATCACATTCCTTCTCTTTTGTCCTTGTGAAGAGGTCAAAAATAATAACACTTCCCAGGATAAATATATATGCACATTTTATTTCTTTGAACAGTGCAGCAGATACAGTGACCACCTATGTTGGGCTGCTTGGCAATCCAGGTCTTAGAGACTAATGAAAGTTTCACTTTTGAGAAGCCAGTCGTGATAGGACCTGAGAAATGCTTAGTTCTGAATGAATGGTGCAACAGCTCGTTTCAGGGATTTCATGAGACAGAAGGAGGGCCTGTACTCTGCCTAGTCTTCAGCTCAGCTGAAGAGTGTTTTTGAAGGCTTTAGGCACCATCTACAGATGAACAGGAATTCACAGAGCTTACAGGACATGAAAACACTGATTCTTAACCATGTGCGCCAGCATCAAGGCACCCCTCTTTAGGACACTTGGGACATTTGGGACACTGAGCCATGTTCAGAGTAAACACTGTTTTGGGAGAGGGTTGTTTTTTACCCTGCATTAGTTTAATGCTTCAGCAAAGAGCTACATACACGTTGTATTTCCTTGGCAGGGATGGCGATGCAGGAGCGGGTTGATTAGACCAGTCCATGAGAGGACTGCTGCAGCAGCCTATGAATTTTTCCTTTGATATTCACCCACCACCATTTCAATCCATCGTTTTATGCAGATGCCAATATGGGGAAAGATACCCTGTGTTAAAGAGACATCAAAGATTGTCACTGAGCCAATCCTGCACAAACGTCTAAAACTTCCCTGTAGTTTTTCAGGTTAAAAGACAAAGTTAGCGTGCTCTGAACATGATAGGCTTTGGATAAAAATCTAAAGGTCAAAAAATCAAAGCTTGGAAACTCAAAATGCATTTTAAGTAGGACTTCCCACACTATAGTCACTCTCCTTTATGGTTTGAGAGCAATTTTATACTGCTAAAATGTTCCTACGGCATTGTTTCCTACCTTAAAAAAAGGAACTTGAAGTAGGGAGAAAAGCTGAAGCAGCCATAATTAAGCAACTGTAGCTTCTCAGGAATGTCTCTTTTCTCTGAAGCCATCACACATGATTAAATTTGGAAGTAAAATTAAGTCAATATTTGCTACAGTGTTTTAAGTGAGATGTCTCATAAACGTCTGTTAGAAATATGCTGCAAAAAAAAAAACCAAACCCACAACAGTGAAGGTACTACAATTACAGTATGAGTCTGACAGCCAGCCCAAAGTACTTACAGATTGTAGCCCAAATGGTCTTGACTTTTAAAAATGTATGTCAAATTTGAGTGCTCCCTTAAAACAACACAGAATAGATTAGCAGTGGTGTCTAGTGGGAATCTAGCTAACGTAGACTCCCTATGTCAGAAACTTTGAAAATCAGGTTGCCCGTCAAATTAGCTTTAAAATTCACATCACTTTTTTAAAAATCCATTTCCTATTCTGTAAGTTAAAGAAATGCTTATACTCCTACAGAGCATTGGGAAAGTAATTCATTAACAGTATGATGTCTTGAGGACCTCGTACCTACAGAAATGAGAGGAAGGAAATTTCAGCTTTGCTAGGTGGCTGCTTTGGTGGCTTGTAAGATCTAGGTAAACACAATTCAAAAACCATAATAAACAATAACAAAGGTTGCTATTTTTTCATTAAAAAAATCATAAGTTAGAATTTTCATAGAGAGAGCTATTTCTGAAAAACAGACAAGCATGCAGTCATCAGCATAATACGTGGCAGATAAATTAAACCCTTTCTCACTCAGGGTCCCAAACTTTTGTTGCTGTTGTTTTGTTTTGTTTCTAAAGAGAATTCAAAGACAGAGAAGTATCCATCAGTATAAAATTAAGTTATGGAAATTTCACAGAAAATTTCTTTCTTGAAATAATATTTTTGCAATACATGGGGCTTGGTTTGGATTGGAAAAAGCGTAAAGTTACAAGAAAAAGGCTCCACTGCTTCCTTATCTGTAAATTTTCCCTTTTCAACCAATAAGCATGAAAAAAAAATATGCAAAAAATGAGGAAAAAGAAAAGACTTAAGGCTAATTCTCCTGTTTTTTACTCTGCTCTGAGTCAGAATAGCTCAATTTACCTGACTGGAAATATGTTTAGCTTAGAGGAGGAAAAAAACATGGCCTCTTTGCTTTGAACAGGCCACATGTGCAATGACCATTTTTCAGTTTAAGCTCCTTGTCTTAATGTATTAAATCTGGTATTTCCTTTCTATCTATTATGATGTCATACATTAGGGAGTAATGAGAAAGACACAGACCTCACAGTCTGGCATTCCCTTTTGTTCTGAGTTCATTCAACAAGGCCTCATTTTCTCTCCATGGCTTTCCTGCCTCCTTGGCTAGCTCTGCACCACATTTGAAGCACAAACCATGCCTCATTTAGCACAGACCTTGGCCCGCCGTTGACAAAGCGGACACACCATGCCTGGTTCTGATGCATCGCTATTTTGTTTTCACTGTTGTCACAATAGTATGACAGCAGAAATCTCCCTGCAAGTGTAGATGCCTACAGATGAGCTTTAAGATTTTGGCAGGTGGTAATATGGACTGTGCTCCTGGCTTAGCCCGGCTGCGAGGTCAAACCTTGTGAGGCTGCTGGCTGCTGATCAAAGAAGCTGCTCAGCTGCTCGTTGGTAGCTGGGGCGGGGTGGGGGGGAGGCTGGTTATTCTTAGTGCTGCCCATTTTGTAGGCTAGTCCGTAGTCACTGAAGCATAGTCATAACCTGGGATTGGTACCTGGAACGCACAACACGCATTGGTTACCAGAACTGTAAAGAACAGATGGGAGGCAAGAGGCGGATACACGTCTTTCAGGATTAAGCAGATAGCTTTACAGGCAGATTTCTCAATGGAAATGGCTGTGTAGTTAACTCTTAGCAAAAATCAATATTAGTTTTGATACTAGTCCTAAATTTTGGGAAGGATTCTGGCTGTAGATGTCAAACAGCTTCTTCTTATGACCATGTCTCCTGCCCAGCCCAGGCCTGTAGCATACTTACCCCTGCAGATCCATGTGTGCAAATGCTATTGAAACTGGTGGCAGTTACTCATGAGTATCAGCAGACATAATTTGGCTTGATATATCTAACTGTGCTGCCAAAAGCAGAGATGAAACAATGAGTTGAAATCTCGTCTGTTCAGCACACTACGGATTGGTGTGACTATGGCAAGCATTCCCAAAAGCTGGTGTTTCATGCACTCACTCTTTGTTCCTCTTGTTATTCTAAATAACCTCCACATTGATAAGATGCTAGCAGAACTGATCTTAAGGTCACACAAGAGCTTGCAGTCACACAGATGGCTTCCCTTGCCCTTTATAAATAAACAACATACAGGCTACTGTGTTCAAAAATCTGGCCATTCCTACTCATCCCAAGGAAAGATTAAGCACTGACTGAGGACAGGTTGAGTGACATCACCCTCCATTTGGTTAAAGTCCCACAATTGTTTTTCAATTTCAGCTTTATTTCTTACTCTAAAACTGATAAATGAAATTCTTCTCCTCTCATCTGATCTGAAAACTTCCTGGAAGGTGTCTATGCCAGCTGAGTCTCATGATAGCTTTGTAACTCCCAGTCCCTGCCTGGCTGGTCTCCAAAGACATCTTTATAAAAAAGTGAAGCCATATTCTGTTCCAAATGCTAACCACTCTATCTGTGAAAATCTTCTATGGCTAGAACAAATGTGGGGGAGAAGAAAAGGTTGGTTTTCTCCCGTGCAGATGACTTCTGAATTGCTTACCAAAAACTGACTGCAAAAACAATGCTTTTCTTTTTTCATTTGTATTTGCTACAGGCTAGGATTTCTGATTTATAAGGAGTACTTGCTTAGAACTAGTATGGTATACAAAGCAGAAACTGTAGTGTATTTTTTGAAAAGGAAGACATAGAGATTGAGGAAACAGGTGACAGTGAGGTTATCTTCCAAGATCCAGACAAGAACAACTGGGAGAAAAGGAACCCAGTTACCATCTGAGGAGCAAATCCTTGTCTACACAGTCTGAAGGGCTGCTAATTTCTTTTTGAAAGGCCCCAGAGACTGGCAAGTGGCTGAAATTCACAGAAACATTTGCATGTTGCGCTATCTGCTCTGCAATTACTGGCATTTCTGAAGAACTGTCCTTCCTACTGGGGTTTTGTACAGTTTGTTGTGGTCTGTATCACATCATTTCTCTCAAGAATGGAAAAAAATAATAATAAAAAGAGAAAAAGAAAAACACCTGTGCATTTAAATTACATTTAACAACCACAAAGCAACTTAAATACCTACTTATATACACATAACAGAATTAAAGAGGCAAAACCCACATTAATTTATCTTCAAAATCCCTTTTTTTTTTTTAGATTATTCAAAATTGCATATGCTTCTATTACTTTTTTTCCCCCCTCAAGGCAGTTCAAATACAACTCTCTGTTGTGTAGCTCATCATCACTGCTTTGAAATATTTTTTCCCACAAACCACTTCCTGCAGGGTCTATAATGCCAGCAAATGAGGACTTAAAAGCATGGATAAAGACAAAATACTAGGGTAAAACAAGAGCTGTTTGGGGGTAAGGTTTTTTAAGCCTTCAATCCTGAGCTCTTTAGTATTTCTTTCTCTCTTTTTACCTAGTTCAAAAGGTGTGGGAAAAAATTGTTCTTATATTTAAATAAATGGGCTGCTCTGGCTGAGGTTCCAAAACACAAAACATCCTCTAATCTTTGCAATATTAGTTAAAATCAGTGGATGAAAACTCCCATGTAAAATCTCCTAAAAGCATTTCTGTGATTAGGACAGATGACCTGATATTATCAGAATGCCCTATCCTTACTTTTTATGGGCAGAAAGGTCAGACTGAAAACTGAATAGAAATTGAATTGGCATAAGCTAGCTTTTTTGACCACAGATGTAAGCTGCATTCATAGGAAGCTTAGGACCTTGTTCTGCAGTGAGATGAATGGGGGGCAGACAGCTGTCTAACAGTTCTTGTTAAAACCTGGAATTATTTTTCCTAGTTTATACTTGCCACTGCAAATTGTTTAACAACTGTGTAATCTGAAGCAAATTCAAGAAAATAATCAACAAGGAAGTGCTATAAGAATTTCAGCTCAAGCATTTTACATTTTGTAGCCTTGGTGTTGTTGTATGTTGTTGTTATTATAATTATTATTAAATAAGGTTTATACACAAGCCTTTTCAATTTCGCATACAGGTTCCTATTTATGCTTAAGGTGTGTTGGGTATCACTGCACAGTCAAATTGCTGGGTCAACCTAATACTAGAATATTGTATTAACATGTCAGTGACTGAACAACAGAAGATACATATTTAATCACTAATTTATATCAGTAGGGATGTTTCATGTACTGTCATGGGTTCTTAAGTAAAATAACTCATCACAAAATGTATGTTAGGAGCAGGATTTTGAGGTGAAACCGCACTCAGAAAAAAAAAAAAAATCCAGAAAGTGTGGCAGTCTGAGTTCCACAACTTGCTTTTGGAAGCAATAGGAAATTGGAGGTGTAGAAAGCAAATCCTGTGGAAGAATGTACTGTAGACAGCAGTCTGCCAGCAAGGGAGAGCAAGGTGGCACAGAAAACATCTTTCCATTTTTGTTGTTTTCATGTGAGAGAGATTGTAACTACAATAGAAGGAATCGTATACACTTTGGGATACCATCAAGACTTTTCAAAGATTTTTGAAAAATTAGTGAGAGGGATGCTAACCCTGGAACAGAGATGGAGAGAGCACTTCCTGGCATTGCTGGCTAGTCAGAGCATTCACCTCAGTGCTGACAACAGCAGAGCAGGAAGGTGAACATGAGCCAGTTGCTCCAATCAGTGTTCCCTCCTCAGTCTATATGAATTACTATTAATAAAACATGAAATGCCTTCAAGAATAGTATAGCCAAGAGCCTAGTGTCAAGTTCAAGCTTGTTCATTCTCATAAAAAGAGCTGATTTAGAAGAAATGGCATTTTCCAGCAAGAACTCACTTTACAGAAGACCTCTCAGACAGTTTTATTTTAAACACAACACAGCCTATGAAAATTAAACATGAAGTGATCCTAACAGAAGAATCAAAATTTTTTTCAAAGTCAACTTCAGTGGGTCTAATTCCACTGATATACATAAATTTCAGGTTAGATCTATGAAACTGATGATTTACAGTTGCAACCTGTAAAAAACATAGAAAAAAATATGTGGATTTCCTTGTCTTTTATACTGATGTTTTCCTTTAGGCACATCATTTATGTTTGTCTCTTGTTTTCTTTGTTCCTTTTTTTTTTTTTTTCTTTTTCTTACTTTGCATCTATTCTTTTTATCTGCAAAATAATCTTATTTTTTGTTGAAGGCTTTCTGTTACTCCACTTATGCAGTTCTTAACTCAGTAACAGGTTTCATCACTAGCAACAAATAATATAGCATATGTATTTATTTATGTACGCCTTGGCAATGCTCTCCTTGGGCAGACACTGCAAGGGTGGGGCACAAAGGTATACATTTGCTTCTTCTTGGCCTTAACCAGTAGTTGGCCTTTAGATATTCAATTCTCTGCCAATGCTGTACCTTCATTTCCTTCTCCATTGTCTAAGTCCTCTTACCTATCATCACAGTGAATACTTCTGACTTTGTGATCAAAACCTGACAGAGACAAGCAAAGGCATGTTGTTAATTTTATCTATGTCCGGAAAAGTGACAGGGAGCATAGAGTCACAACCAGAAATGAAGGCCTCCCCAAAGACTGAACTCACACAGCTGGTCTGAGCTTGATCGTGTTCGGAGATCAAAAAGAGACGAAGAAGCCGCCTATTGGCATAAGCATAGCATCAAGGCAGAAAGGGCAGCACAGGGTTGGAGCAAGTTTTATGTGGAGACAAGTTATAGTAGGTGTTCAGAAACAAGCTAAGATTTCAATCTTAACAAAAATGGTTTTGGAAGTGATCTGGAATCCTGTAACTTACACTGACTCTTGCTTTTTTGTCATCTGGATACTTCTCAGCTGTCAGGTATAATCTAATTTCTCCGTAGGAGACAGATTCTATTTCATCAAAACCAGCAAACCTCTTCAGTGATTTTTACACAATGCAAAGTACTATAAAATGGTGTCAGCTGAGCTATTATTGCAGAGTTGGGGAACCTATACAGAAGTAAAGTCAGCTGGTTTCTTTTTTATTACACAAACTTCTTAGTTTTACTTGTGAATTCCAGTCCCAAAAGTGCCAAAACCTAACCTCAGCTATAACAATATAATTCCCATGAAGTCATTGGTAGTAGCTTAATTTGAGACCCGGGTTCATTTTGTTAGAAAAGTAGTTTCCACATTTATGATTTACATGGTTTTATCACTTAAACATCTTCCTTATGGAGGCATTACGTCTGTGGCTTGTGTTGCACTTCAAAGAAGAAGAGTAATATAGGAATGACTCTCTGTCTTCCACTGTCTCCAGAAATGGAAAAAGAGTGTGAAGACACCAAGATACTTCTTCACAGTCAATTATAAAACATGTGCTTAGCAAGTTTGGACTTGCATGCTTTGTGTTGTAAAACCTGATAATGTGCTAAAAATGTGTGGGAGTGTGTCTTCTCTGTCAGTCTCTGTATATGCTTGGGGAGGGGGGGTGCTGATGGTGGGATAGGGGTAGAGGCAGGGAAGCTTCCTCCCACATACTTGTCTTTACAGTTCTCCAAGGATATGTACGGAGCTGATGAGCCACCAAAACTGTATGGAACAAGTGAGACTGCTTATAACAGATCTGGCAGGAAAGGTGTTGGAAATGTTGGCTTTTTCTCTTCCCCTGTAGTTGCATAGGACCCCCACGCATTTCATTTAGCTAGAAATGATGCTTGTTGGAAGTATGCAAAACATGAATAAAACTACATTTTCTGTGTGCTGATTCTGACCGTAATGGCACTAAAATACACGGGTAGTATCTTCACTCCTCCGCATTCATACGGAGAGATCAGTCATTCTGTTGGTCTTAATGCTTGCCTAGCACCAAAGACTGCAAGGCCTGGGGCACAGCGGGTGTCTCAAGATGACAACCATCTCCTTCTGCTCTCCTCACAGGCCCTCCTGGCATCCTCTCAGTGCTAAATGCACTCCCTGGGGGACTAAGCAGAGTTTTTGCTTCCCCTTTCTGTTTTGTCAGTTGAAGAGACAAAACAGAACTGAGCTACATTCCCCAGTTCTCTGCAGAGCGCTCAATGTATTAAGGATGGAAAATCTGTTTTGTGAAAGGCCATTGGATATCAATGTTTCCGTTTGGTTCCACTTGGAACAAATACTCCAAAATTCCTCATGTGGTGGGGGCAGGGGAAGCCAAACAAATAAAAGATAGTTTCCATTACAATGTACAATATGGGTAATTACCTTTACCTCCTACTTAGGCAAAAAGGCATTTAATGTCAAACATTTCATTCTGTAACTAAAACGCAATCATTTTGATATTTGTCAGGGCCCATTTCTGTTTCAGTGAAAGAAATTATGGTTGGAGTGGTCATGATTACAGGAAGCATTTGTGTTCAGATGCCAAACGGCTCCATCAAAGCCTTCCCTATGAGTGCTGGTTATATCACTTGGTAGTCTTACTTCTGCCCTAGGCAAGAGAGAACAGACTGGCTCAGCAACAATGAAAGGGTGCAAAAACCCATAAAGCTCTTTCAGAGTTGATATAACAGCATGCACTGGGTGGGGCACAGGAAAGAAAATATACCCGCTGCTCTTCACACAAATGATCAGAAGAGCCTCCCCATAAGGAGAAAGAGACAGAGAACTGCCTCTGCTCTGCTCTGTTTGAAGTGTTATAATTAGAGCTGATTTGCTACAAGAAAGTAAGTGTTCTGAATCTAGATTAAAATTGTATTAGTGTACTCCCCGTGGAAACTAGAAAGGGATTTTATGACATAATATTAAAAATCCTTCTTGGGTCTTCTCTGGGAGTGACACCAGTCATTACGCAAAGGCTCTCGCCAGTCCAAATCAATTTTACTATTTTTATCCATAATTTCTAGAACTACAATAAAGACATGAAAAATGCTTATTTCCTAAGATGAACTGGAATAGCTCCCAGAGGATTTAATTGGTGATAACTTATGCTGCAAATGCATGCTTGAAAGTGTTTATAAATATCCCACTTCATGGAAAAAAAGTTATGAGTGGTGATAGAAATCTGTCTGGCAGAAAATAGCATGTTATCTGCCAGCAAGAACAGATTCCCAGTACAATGCAATGCAGTCCCAGCTGTGTTAAAAAGCCATATATTAAGGATAATTAAAATATTATAAATCACCACTCAGAATGGCTTACTCCAGAAGTAGCCTTCTGAGTCAACTGCTACTGAAGCTCGAGAGGAAACTACAAGGCTAAAATAAAAGGTTGAAATCAGAGAAAAGAATCCAAATAGTTACTTCTGAGAAGAATTCACTTCTTTAAGCTTATTTCTTAAGAGCACTGATTCTCTCCACTAATAAAAGGACAAAGTCAATGCTTGGGAGTGAATAATGTCATCAAAAGAGCACTTCCAGCCAATTCATAAGCAGTCTAGCAAGACTTTAGTATAAAAATCTTAGTCTTCCCACACATTCAAAACCTATCCAGAAAGTCTACTTACCTATAGTGAGGTCAGTGTAGTGCTATTGATTTCCTCCAAGGAGCATGCCCCACAGTCATTTTATTTTATCCCAGTTACTTACTTTTATTTTATATACATATATATATATGTATGCATATTTACCAATAAAAGGGAAGTTAGCACTAACTGAAACATATTGTTGACGTCTGTCAATAGCTGCTAACAAGACTTAACTATAACTGAACACTGAAAGGGGAAGAAAAAATATCTCATAGCAAGCAACACTTTTGCAGGACATTTGATATACAATATTATGCACTATAAACTACAATCAAAAAGAAAAAAAATCAACTTGATGACATATACTGCATCTGGGTCATGGGCAACTTGACAGTGTTTTTGCCTTGAGCCATGGCCATGTCAGCTTTAATGTGACATTTAATATATTTAACCATAAACATATGACACATCCTTAGAAATCCTTATTGTCTAAATAGCCTATTCTTACATGCATAATTGCCAACAACAGTAAATAAAATTCAGCATGAAGTGACATTTTGTAAGACCTTATCAGTTTTGTCCTGTGGCATTAGTCTAGCATATGCTATAAAGCACGAGCCACATCCTGGATATATATATACATATATATATAATTCTGCACATTGACATTATATTTAAGATTCAATGCTAATAGTAACAAGAAATATGAACTTTACATGGAACTGAGCTGTCCGCTTGTGTTTTCAAGACCTTTGGACAACAACGTAAAATCCCTGTAACTGACTGCAGTAATTTATGACAAGGACCAGGGCAACTTACCTTGGTAGGTGTCAGTAACTGCATCCAATGTTATTACCCAGTGCATAGAAGTACCTGAGTAGCAAATCTGGTGATGCTTAAATCTCTGGTGCTCTGTAATCAACAGCTTGGTGTGAGGCACCTTTTAAGTTGATTAATTCTTTACACTTAGAGACTCAATAAGCTTCTCTGAAGAGAATGGAACATATTTCTTTTCCAGTTTATAATGACATTGCTTCTAAATTTAGAGCACAACATGAATCTTCCAGGGTATCAAGAGTCACACTGTGTTAATAAAGGATATAATTGTTACATATTTGCCAAAATTCAGCTAAATTAATGTTCAAAATTAAGGAAAGAGACCATGAAATTGAATAGGAGATACATTTTAGTTTTGGCTTTTATCTGAATTTTTAAGCACTTATTTGTAACTCTCAGAACCTGTTAGGATTGAACCACTTGAAATTTGTCAGCTCTGTGACAGAGGTTATGCAGCCTTCTTACCCTTTTTAGGAAGACTGATAATTTTGGAAGCAGTCAGAAAGTACAAAGACATATTTCAACAAGGTGAACTGGAATTCAGGACTTGGTGAAGGAAGAGGAATAGTGCCCTCCTCAATTTCTTGCTAAGCCGAGCTCTTTCATTATTGGAATGACAGATGTTTATGCCAGCAAAGGCTACTTCTTTTTAATCAAAAACATACTTGGTCATATAGTTTGAGCTTTACATAAATAACAAAAGTATATGGGAGGACGAGTCTATGTATGCCTCTATATGAGGAAGTTACTTAGTGTACATCTATGACAGATGTTATTGCAATGTGTGCCAGTCTTTTGCTATGATGCAGACATCATAGATAAATGGATAGCAAGAAAAAAAATCATTCTTGCCATCCTTATGTCTGTGGTTTTGTCTGTAGTAAAAATGGAGTGCTACTGCAGTCTTTGTTGTCACAAAACCTGTAAATCTTGCCTGTACCTGTGTGATAGAAGAGCAGAATGTTGCACATTGCAATAGCAGAAGCAGGTGGTGACAGTGCTAACATACATTTTCAAGATTTTCTCTGGCTGTGCTTTGTGTGGTTTGGAGCTTCTTCATCTTGCTATAAATTTATTGCTTGAAATACCTTACACAGGTGAGTTCACAAACAATTATTTATATGTTGTCCTGCCCAAACTGCATCCGTTGTTGCATAAACTTATTTTTACTTTTAGTGACTAGAAGCTTTGTAGCATTTCTCCCCCCCTGTAAATTAAGGGAATTTAGCATCGATGGCCAGCTGATGATCACTTTATTCACAGACTAGTTTGCTCTTTGCTGTTTCTCCTCTTCACTTTGGCAGGGTCTCACAAGTCCAGCTTTGCAAAGAAGACAGCAGAAGCTATGTTTATTACTTATTTACATTTTTTTAAACTAGTATCTGCATTCTGCATTCGCCTTGAACTTGTGTTTAGAGATCTTTGGAGAAAACTCCATAGGCATGTTCTGAAAAAAATAAAATCTATCCTGACCAAGTGCTGAGCTTTTTGAAGGAGCAAAGGTAAAATGCTGTGAAAAGGCCATGGAAGAGGCCAGGTTAGATGATAATAATGGTACAGTGTCAGCCGACGAAAAGATTTTTTGGTGGAATAACAAGAAGAATATTTCATTAAGTAACTATATTTCCTTTGCTACTCTTAAACTAGATGACTGGATAACTGTGTTAGACTTCAAGGTTGCAATCATATCAGTACTGTATAAATACTATTGCTCAAAAAGTACCTGGTACGTTTTACGGTACTGAAGTGATTGTGCTCTGAAGTTTGGTTTACCTTTTTGACCCATTGATGAAGTGTATAGTTAAGTTTTGAATAATATAAAAACAGAAGTTTCTCAGTCACAGCTTTGTGCTAAAATAGGTTTTAACTAAAAAGAACTGAGACTTCTTATATGGTGTGATGTCTTCATCATGTTTGTGTTAAGAGAAACAAGTATGGAAAACGAGACTATCTGATCTAACTGAACCAAAACAAAGCAGACTTAAATCTTTTTCAGAAGAATTTACAAGTTTCCAAACTACCTACAAATTAAGTTATAGAAATTGATTTTATTTTATTTTATATTTTTTTAGTTACATGATATGTATTACGTACAAATATGATAACTGATACATGACTTAATAATACTTAATAATACTTATATGCTGGGAACATGGGAACAGTTATTTTCCAGAGTAAATAATACTGTTATTAGTAACAGTAGTCTCCCATGCTACAATAGTAGGATATATGCTATAAATTATTTCTGTTTTCTTCATTGGTATTTTCTGGATATTTCTTTGTGAAAGGTTTCTATTGTCAGCTAGCAAGTTCTGGCTGACATGGTAAAATCATGAACTGTTTGAATGTGCTGAGACATACCATGAGTTACCAGGGTTTTAGAAAGAATCTGCTAAAACAAGAGCCCCAGTCATGATGGGACTTTAAAAGTGAGCAGTACAAATTGGAGCTGAGCAAAATGATTCCTCCAACTATATATATATAAAAAATATATATATAGTAAAATATACTATATAATATGATATAAATGTATATAATATATAATATATAGTAATAGTATATAATATAGTATATAGTAAAAGTATATAGCATAATAGTAAAATATACTATATATATGTAAAAGAACACAGAGACTTGAAAATCTTGACCAGATCAAAAGGTCATAACTGACAAAAATAGACATTTTCAAAAAGAATAGAAACAGTTTAGGCCTTTCACAAGAATAAAAATTGATGAACTAAAAGGAGAATCAGGGGGATATGTTCATACAGTGGGAAAGACATTTAGTTGCTGGACCATTGATGTTCAGAGGAAGTCTATATGGAACAGAGAGGGAAAAAAAAAAAAAAAGAGACATAAACAGACAAACTTATGTACTCCCAGATTAAGAAGGGATCCTATGAAGACAGCAGATGCTCAGGAGCACAGTTAACCACTGAACTGACTAACTGGAGGCTGGGATGCATTGCTCCTAGAGTACTGTGCAGCTCCTCTGTCAGCAATGTGGTTGCCTCCAGGCTGACAGGGAGTTGTAGCCTAGCGCAGCAGGAAATGTTTCAAAGCTGCTATCTGAAGAAAGGAAAATTTGGCTCCCTGGTCTTCCCATCCATAACGTGCTGAGCTTCAGTTCCCCAGGTTTACAGTTAGGGTAATGATGTTTGCGTGGAAATATAAATAAAAGGTTGGAAATTGTACTTGCATCTCCATTACAGTATATGCATGCCTGTGCATGCATGCACTAGGTTTTGTATAAGTTTTTCTGTTTTAGCTTACAAGAACATTTCAAGGTTTTATTATATACCCATAATTTCTTAATTCTTGATTTATAGCAGAGATTGTGTATATACTTATAACTCTCATCTATATTTCAATGATTTTCATCTATGTTGCCTAATTTCCTTTGTTCATCAATTTTAAAATTTTCCACAAATGTTTGTTTTTGCATCTGTAATGATATGTTAAAGAAAGAAGCAATAATGTCATTTACTTTTTAGAGTTAACTTAATTTATTACATCATCTCTGTTTGTTGTATGCCTCTTCCCATGACTATATTAATCCATTTTAAACTGTTGATCTTATCAAGCTAAAACAAATTAACATAAACAGTAGAACAACAGATTTCAAATGTGGGATTAATTTAATGTAAATTTCAGTTTTATTTGCAGTGTCTTGGTATTTTGTCACCCTTGTGTAGTCATAGGTTGTTGCATTTCAATTTGGAAACCTTTGGCTGCTTAACATCTTGATCATTTAGAAGAGGACTTCTGTGTTATTTTACAGTTTGTTCTAGTTTAAAATTAAGTGAGATTATTACATTTCTTTTTCAATAATAGCTTTTCTTTTTTTTGAATACTAAGAGCCATTGAAAAAAATAACATTTTTTACCAGAAGCCCTTTCTGACAGAACTACTATGTTTTCAATAAAACCTGATGGAAATACATTTTATGGGATAAAATGGTCTTAATGGAAATATTCTCAAGGGAAAACAGTACCCCAGCCTCTTTTAATAATGGAACAGTTTTGTCAAAATAGAAACTTAGAGGAAAGTAAGGTTGATAGTTTTTCCTTTAAGCAGTTGGAGCTATAAGTATGTGTAAAGTATATATTACATAGTTTGTATTTCCTTGCCATAGTAATTTTTATCAGCATGCAACATGTCCATAACTTCTCATTTTTATTGATGGGCATTGTGGAGAATAATCCCATGAGGTCAATTTCTGGTTAAAAAGACAAAAGAAATATCTTTCAGCATACCTACCACACATTAGTCATTGAACTGTACAAAACTTTGTATAAGCCCACACTCTGCCAGTAATAAAGAATGAGGAAATTAAAGAGATTTTTTTTTAAATTCCCAAACCTTAGTATAAGAAAACATTCATGTCTTAGTTTGATTCTTGTGATCTCCCCACATCTTCCTTCTTCGCTGAAAATCACACTGCAAAAGTTTTCTTACTCTCCAGCTGCTCTGTCCCCACACCATACTGCCTCTGAGGACCATCTCATTGACTTGCTGGCTTTTACTACATCAGCGTCCTTTCTCCATTTGTTCGGCTACATGAAAATACTATTTGCCCTGTTTTTCTACTTTTCAGTCTTTTTCTGTTATCCTTCTTTTACAGAAAAAAAAATTTAAAAAAAATAAAAGTAGCTTGTCAAGGATAAGCCAGAGTGAATAAATTAATTAACAGGTCAGCATTAACAAATTGCCCCAGGCTGGCTGTAAACAGGCACCGTAGCGTGCCTGAACAGTACACAGTGAGAGGGGCACCTGGTGTCGCCTCAAAGCCCCACTTCAAAGATGTCTTTGGCTTGTTGTTGCCAGCCCAACACTCCCAAACTGAGCCACTGATGAGATGCTACTGGTCCCTGCAATCAGGGGGCTCACAGACACGAGAGAGTAGTATTTCTCCTTCACTGCTGATACATAGAAACATCCCACAAGAGGTAACTCTGAAAGAAAGGTTTTTAAATTTTTTTTTTTTTAATCAATATCAGTTCAATTCAAAGGGAAAGTCTTAAATGGACTGACACAATCTCCCTAATTATGTGCATGTTTCCTTGCCTATACTGAGATGTTATTTGGTCTGCTCTCTTCCTCAGTGTAACCTGGTATCTGTGGAAATAATAGAGAAGTCAGACAACATTCACTGTTCAAAGATATATACTCATATATAAATACATGTGACTTTTTATACCTAGAACTACACATTTATGGGATATTTTATAGGTTTAAATACAGTCAGACTGGAGTTATTTTTTCTACTCTGTGTTATTTCTTACTTTCAAATTAGTTAAAAACAAAATATTTGTAGCTCTGTGCACTTTAAATTCCTCCATCACCTTTGTTTATATCCATATTATACAGCCATCCATAATTGCGACCAATAATTCAACCTATTTACCCTTTTGTTTGGCTCAGTTTGATAACTTTACATTATGGGGACAACATCAAGGAAATTAAGTAATTTTGTTATTTCATTTGTATAATTGAATTTGTCTGAACTATAGCTGAACCGGAATCTAAACTTCGGTAGAGAGGATTAATATATGCTTGCAGATTTAGCGTGAGAAGGAATATTTTTTTTTGATCATAGGTTAATTTTATACCAAGACCACTGGACAAAGATGACTGTCATAAAAGGAGAGATCAAGGAAAGTTGAGACTGCAGCTACCCAAAGGATGGGAGTTGAAGCAGCTGTTTGCACAGGAAAAAGCTAATGTGAGCTGATGCTGAGGGGAAACACAGGATGTTGCTTGCCCAGAGGGTCAGGAACAGACCTTCTGGGAAGGAGAAACCCTTTTGAACATCTCCAGCCTATGTGTTGTCCTCACATAGGACCTAAACAGCAAGTGTAGTGCAGGGATGCAGCTTTCCTAGTGACAACTCTACAGCCATGGTGTGCAAGAAGGAAATGTGCCCAGTGTGGTGCAGGCTGGAGGATTAACTTTGATGGCAACACCAACTAGAGATCTGTGCTCAGGGCAAGCAGCCTGCTGTGGCCACTGTAATTTACACTTGTCAGATGTTCACATGGTTCTTGAGAGCAGAGAATAATTATTTCACCCTAGACATGTTATCACACATTCCTGGGCCAATGTCCATTAGGTCTGAAATGAAGTAGCTTGGATAAGTGAAGGCAAAACTTTTCAGTGTCTGGTGCTAGCTCAATTTGTTTTAAGAAGCACTATAGCTTGCTGTCCCTAATGCCCACCCAAAGATGTCAGTGCAAAACTTGGCATTGGTTCAAACACTCTGAGATCATCGGCTTAGACAACGGAAAGGCTCTTTGTAATTTGAGTTGACCATTGAATGTGGATTATACAATCCTGCTAGCCTGGCTGCCATTGTCCTCCTAAAGGAATATTTTTCTCACACAGAGAATTTAGCTCAAAAGAAATATTTGATGTCTATTGCATTTCTTTTCCCATCTGTAGAGGATAAGAAAGCTCTTAAACTACCCAAATCAGTACCCAAAACTACCCAAACTACCCTAATTCTCTACATCCAATTTTCAGCACAACGGCGACATGTTTCTCTTCCTTCAGAACAATGTGCTTAACGCTCTACAGAAGCTTATATGGGATACTTTCTATTGATGAAAGTTTCACACTAACCCCTACTAGTCTGAGATTATTTTATGCCTTTAAGGATGACAGTTCTCATTCATTCCAAAATCACTTCTAGTTGACAGTCACCTTTAAAAAAAATGAGGGCTGGTTTAAAAGATTAGATTTACAGACAGTATTGCGAAAGACACTTCAATGGGAAGCCTGTTGCATTGCCTAGCAGTTGATTTTTGTATCTGAGTTCCAGTTATTTGTTTATCTATTCTGAGGTCTTGTTTGTCCTTTTTGTTTTGTTTTGTTTTTAATGTAGACATACACTAAGCTTGATTCTGTCATTCAGTGTTTTTTTTTTTTTGGGGAGGGGGGGTGAGAGGGAGCTTTATGGCTTATCTATTTATGCATACTTGCTATTTTGGTTTCTTGTCCTCCAAATCTATGTAGAATATTTACATTACTGTTCTAGTTGCATTCTTCACTGCTGAACCATTCACCTAAAAGCAGGATGTGAATGCAGGGGGCGTTGGTTAAATGCTGTCCTTTTCCCTACAGTGAAAGAAAGGCAAGGTAAATGGATTCGATAGTTCTGCTCATTGAATGTGTGCCATTCCAGGGTAGGGTAAGTCCAAGGAGACACATAGTGAGACTTGCCTGCAACATATCTAGAAAGTAGACTTTGAGGATGTTCAGACCACTACTGAACAACACACAAGCAGGGGCAATAGAGTCAGACAAAACCAGAGCACAGTCCCTTCATTTTAAGAAAAGTAGGAAGTGTTGGCTCAGGTAGAAGTCTATTTATTGTCATTCCACATGATCTGTGCAACACACTTCTCCACCTCCTTTCCATCCTTGTGCTCCTCTTGTCTCTATTTGGCTTTCACCTTAACTTTCAATATGCCATATATCAGTTTCACAGCAACTTATTTATTCAGGTGTGTGACTTTGTCCCTGTCCATTCACTCCACTTATAAACTTACTGTGAAAGAAATGGTTAAACACGAGACGTGACAAAGCCTAAGCACAAAGAGCAATCAAGGAGCTCTTCAACAGCTGTTGCTGCTCTGAAATTTGTTGTAAAAACAACCTTACAAATGAGCTTCTAACACTTCATGAGAAGAAAACATCACCTGGACTCTGCTACCTGATGGTTCAATGCCATCACAGCAAGAAGTGTCCAATCAAAATGTGAGAAATAGGGCTTCAGAGGATACTGGTATGCTGGTTAGCCTGTTGTGTGTTCTTTGCTGAGCTACAATACAGATTTTTGGTATTAGCTCAATTGAGGGGTGGGGTTAAATGTATATTCATTGCTCTGTTGTAACTTTAGACAGCCATATGAACAGAGCTTGTTGCTGTTTCTTTTGTGAAGCACAAAGACCAAACACTTGCCTTCCTAAAAAAAAAGAACTGAGTGAACATCTAATGCCTTTCCCACAGATATCCTGCGAGGAACTAGGAAATCAAATTGAGCTGATTTACTGCTCTTTGTTGTGATACTCGAAACACAATTACATTTTTTTTTTTTAAAGGCAACTATTGCCCAAAGTGGTAGGAGAGCCAATATTTTAGAGGTAGTTAACGCAATACAAACATTCCACACGCAGTTGATTAAATGAAAAGCAACACTAAATAACACTCTATCTATAGTACATATTTCATTCATTGCGCAGACCTGGCCTGAGGCTTGTTTAAAAAAGCACCAGATGTTTCTCCAAGAAATGTATTTGTCTTTGTGTGATGACAGATGCTCTTTGAAATCACAAAGTATGTAATAGCAGAGTTTGCCATTTGAAATCAGGAAATTCAATTTGTTTCCTTAGAGGCACAACTGAAGGGCAAAATCCAGTAAGAATTGCTGTATAAACTAATGCTTTTTAACATTATGTACTCTTCTTGCTACTTTGAACCTTATTTCCAACACAGTTCCCAGAAAGAAATGGGAAAATCAGCTTCTAAATACAAGAGACCTCTGCCAGTGGGATTCTTTCCTGTGTACTTTCCCAGTATGCTGTTTTTCTTAAGCACAAATTTACCTTTTGTATTAGTCACATCACATGGTCCTGCAGACTGAGTTTTAAATAAGTTAATCAAAAGGCCCGAGGGAGGAAAATGTACTCAGTATGAGCTAATAAATGAAATTTCTAAATACCATGTAGCATATCCTCTCAGTAATTCTCACATTGTAGTGAATTCAAATAATGCAATGCAACAAAAGACGGTTACATGCTTAAATTTGATAGAATGGATTTGTTTAAAAAAGTAAAAAATAAAAGACATAAAAAGTCACTAAGATGAGCACAGCACATGAATTCATAGCTATTAATAATCCAGAGAAAACAATGAGCAAGAAGAAACAGGAGGTTTGATTGAAAATAAGATTTCTACCAAACCTACATCAAAACTGTGGAGAGAAAGCCTAAATTTACTCCATTTTGGCTTCCATTGCAAATCCAGAAGTTCTGCCTCTTTCATGGTAAGTTTTTTCAGATCCAAAACCTGGAAGACTCCGTATATCCTTAGATCATTAGCATGGGATTAAAAAATAATGTAAAACTCAGTGGTTTGGGCAAAAGCTAAAGATAAGTTTCAGGTCATGAGTCCTTAAGAAGAGAAAACAGTGGTTTGAAAACTGTCTCATAATGTATATATCCTGTAACATGTCTGAATATGCAGGATGTAATTCCTTTCACATTGAAAGCAGAAGAGTTGTTTCAGGCTATAGTGATTTAAATTGAAATTACTTTGAAGTGTGTAAGTTAAGAAAGTGTTTTACTTTGTTTAATCTTTCAGTGGTCTCAGTGTTAAGCATTTATTTTGGAATAAGCTCTGAAAAACTGTAATGCTTGTATGAAAACCCTCAAATTTCCTTTGCTAAGAAATAATGTAATGCTTAGATGAAAAATTTTCAAACTCCTTTTGCTTGTAAGATATTTGGTATCCTGTGACTAGAAATAGAACAGAAAAACATTTCTTGAAGTATCCTAACTTTTGTACTTCAAGTTTGGCATAAGCTAACATGTTTGCATTAAAAATATGATTTTTGTATCACAGTTCAGCTCAATTAATCTGTAGCAATATAAAATATTCACAATTCTCTAATAATAAAAAATATTATGGATTTTTCCATTGCTTTGAATGGACACAGAAAAGGTACACCTAATCCTTTTCTCACTTGTATGACTGGGTGGGTCAGTGACAATAGCCAGGAAGAGAGGAAATTCAGGGCCAAGACTTGTTCACACAGGAAACCTAGTGTGAATAAAACTAAGACATATAGTACAGTGCCCCTGGAAAAGGCAGTCCTGCCCTCCTGCTCCTCTCCACCTCTGCCTGCCTTGTGCCAGCATCAACATGTGCATGGCCACATGCTAAAGTAGATCCAGAAACTGATCTGGGTAGAAACTGAGTTGTCAAATAAGAGGTTTTTGGCGAGAGCAGTGACAGCATTAGGCTATGATGGGTGAGGAGGGAACAGGAGAGATCTTGGCCTCAGACACCGTATTGAGGTGTGACTATCCCTATCTTTTGGTGATAGGGAAGGTCTTGGGAAAATGGTTTCTTAACTTGGGCTGTCTACCTAGCTTCTTGCCTCCCTTTTTCTTTTCTTCCAACCTCCTGCCAACATGTGCTGAAGACACAGCAGAACACCCATCTTTCAAATTGTCACAGTGAAGATGAGGTCAGAAGCAGCTGCTGGGCTCTATATTGGCCTTCTGCTTAACAGTATGCTAACTTTCCTACCTTGAAAACACTCTAGAGAGAAAAAAGCCTCATTGCAATTCTGCACTGTAAAAATTGGGTCTTTCAGTTAAGTTGACTGAGTTTATATAAGTGCAGAATGAGTATTAAAGAAGTCAGAATTTGACTCACAGATTCATATTGCAGAGCCAGTGTTGGGGAATTCCTGAATATAACACTTCTCCAGATTTTATAATGCATACAAATTGTGGTACATTTATGCCTATTTCCAGTAACTGCCTGCTCATTACTGAAAAAAACATGCATTTAGTTAAATTGTTTTAGGAAGTAATTATTGAATTCTTAACCCTGTAGTAACCGGTACACAGAAGACCTGTCACCTCTGAACATCATAAACTTCATGTCTACAAGACTTCCATTAACGTATGAACTCTTCCTTCATTTTTTAATTATTGGCAGATCTTTCTCAATAAAATTAAAATCCTCAAAATAGATAATGTATTTTTTTAACTCCTCTTTCATCATAACTTAAAAATATATCCTGACAACTCATATGTTCTTATGTGGCATACTGGTTTTGATTACACTATTTCTCTTACCCGGCAATATACTCCTGGAAGAGGTATTTAGAATACAAAGAGTCACATGAGCATGTGGATGAGTCTTCGTGGAACTGGGGTCTTAGAAGGCACATTTTTTTCAATGTGTTGCATTTTCAGCATTTGCTTTTTCCAAATGTATATACAAAATCAGAGATCAGGTTCCTGTATGTCAGACTTGAATTCTATAATGAATTCATTTTTAGTGCCCAAGTCATTAAGTCAGGGCTTGAATTCCACAGCCAAGACAATTCCGCCAGTGGTTGTTTTGGGGCCAATCTACCTCTCATCCTTGATCACATCACCTCTGCTTGTTCCTAGCAAGCCTATGCACTGCAATTAGGTTCATCTCATTAAAGCATCAGAAAATGACGCTGCCAAATTAAGTGGTTTGTTTGCTGCTGTTTTAGTTTTCTGAAATGGTGTGGCACAGGGTCTGGTGTAATCACTTCTCAAAGGGCTGGCAGAGGATATGTGTGTGGTGGCCGGTAGCCTGGTTGTCCAAGGCCATGGTGGAGCAATAGCAGTCACCGGATGAATTTGAAGTCTGAGATGCATTCAGAGCCTATGGGGAGATGTGGGCTCTTCCAGATGTTAATTTTGATCAAGTAACTGACAAATCTTTACCTCTCCATTGACTGTGGCATGAAAATTAAATGCCTTATGAAGTCTGTGTGAATACCACTTCCTTGTGTCTAACTTCTAGCTCACCCAAGCAGCAGGGAGGTGTGCATGAAATTCCTACCAGGTATCAGTGAGGATTGTTTTAAAGGCTCCTCTGTGAAAATTTTCCCTGAAAAGTCCTGCTGCTAAATTCAGTGGGACTGGACATTGGTGCAGCTTATGAAGTTTTCTGAAGTTAATGTCTAAGAGCAGAGTTTTGAACCCTGTGGAATCTCTGAGAAATGTGAAATTTAATGTCAATGCAGACAAATAATTTTGTGCTTAATGATAGACACATACTTGCACCTTGTGCTGAACTGCAGCTTCAGTGAAAAGCATTTTTTTCATTTCTTCAAGTTTCCTATAACCACTTTAAGACTTCAGTTCATCCCGTTCCATCAATAAGACTGAGTATTTAGTCCAGAAGGAGTCATTCTGGTTCATAAACTCCTTTCTCCTACCATAAAATAGAGTTCCTTTCATTAGTTTATTTTCCTCCACATCTCCAAGACATTTTCTATGAATTTAGTTTTATCCTTGAAGGTTCCAAAATGTGTTGCATTTAAATTATTTTATTCTTTTGATACTATATTTAAGATAATTCCATGCTCTCATAGGAACCAGCACAGAGGGGCCATCAGCATAGAACAAACACACATAAAATTGTTACCAAATGTTTTTAGTATATACTTTTCAATAGAAGAGAAACAAAAAACATGCATAGTCTGACTTCTCAACATGGCCACTTAATTACTTACTTAACAAACATCAAATAATAAAATGCAAAATGAATTCCTTCAAGATTTTGAATTCTTCTAGCTGAAAGGTACAGAAGATTTTCAGTTAGTGGGTGGTCTAAGAAATTGCCTTTTGTTCAACAAATTTTCTTGAGATGTGAATAGGTCTGTGTTTTACTAAATGAATCAGTGCAACAGTGATGTATTATCAGACAATTCACAAGGCAAATGGGTGGGGATGATGGGAGAAAACATGAATGAACATCTTTTTGTAAAATATTGACTACTGAAAGTAGGGGCTACTGGTAATGAGCTCCAGACATACTGCTGTAGGAGCGATAAGAACAGGAAATGCTTTGGGCAACATTGTTCTGCAAAAATAGCCCTTTTAAAATGCAACATGGCTGGCCTGTCTTTAGCAGCATAGCTGTTGAAAGGATTGCATTAAGTGAATTGTACGATAGATGACTTGACATGCTGGGCTCCTCCTTGTTTCAGATTCTACATTATGGATCATGTTTAGCTCTGGAACTGGAACAGCAGACTCTTTCAACAGATAACATGAAGAAGTTCATCTAGTCGTCTCTGTAGCTCCCTGTTATCTAGCACTAATGAAAAGATTACTAATATCAGCTTGTTTTCATTTGATGGGAAAGGCTCTGGGTATTTCTTTTCAGCCATGAAAGAAGAGTCTGACACAATCTGGGAAAGCACTGGCATTCAAACAAGTATTCTTCTGAAACCAGACTGTTATATAAGATTCACTGGGTGCCATTGCCAATTTACTGAAAGCAATTTTTTGATATTACACATCATTTCAATGATGTTGTAAAGACACTGAAAATTGGAATATTGCTACCTCTTGTTCTAAAGACTTTATTAGTTTGGGAACGTCAGATTCCAAACAATGCAATTATTCATCATTAACTTTTTTTCCACTCTTCCCTCTGTAATAAACTCCATTTTAGGCCAAGCTTGTTGGGAAACTTCAAATGAGGGAGAGAGCAACCAGACAGTAAACAAATGCAGAAGTTTGGTTGTCATGGATGTATTTTTAATGCATGTCCCAAAAGCATTGCTCATCCAAAGGTGTGCAGGTGTGTAAGCATGACTGTAGCTTATACAATACAATAATTATGTAGGTCTAAGGACTTTGCTATTGGTAGAGGAAAAAAATCAACATTTTCAGTTAGCAGCCCACAATTTAGGCACAGAAAATTCATAGCAGATGTTCTTTGCAAAAGCTTGGTTTGTTGGAGAAAGATAAGACTTTTGGATATGTATTTCTACAAAATACACACCAGCACCTTTTCAAGGCATTTATTTGCAGCTTGGGTACAAAAGAGAATTTATTTATTTTTTTCTCATAGACCAGATACTTTAGTTGAAAGAGACATTTAATTAGTTACTTGAATGACTCCTTGCAAAAGAATCTACTTATATAACTTCTTGCTCTTCTTTAAACAATCTTAGTTTTACAGCCTAGTTACCAACATATTAGGTTTTTCTGAAGGGAATTCACAAGCAGTCAGAAGTGAGGCACATGGTTTCCACACTTTTCTGACTACAACTGTAAGCAGAAATTGTTTTATGAAACCATCCTTTAACTGTAGGCTACAGATATACAAAGTTATTATGGTAACTAACCTATTGAAAACATTTTTTTTGTCTGAAAAATGGAAATAAAATAGCTTGCTGATACATTAAATAAATCTTGTACTAAATAACATTATGTAAACATGGAAAACACCATCTTTAGAAGTTCCAAAGATTTAAAAAGCATGAAGAGTATATTCTTCCAACAAAATGGGATGCAGGAGGGACAAGGAGGTGACATGGCTGAGGTAAGGTTATTCTTCATTTCCCACATCCCATCTGAAGCCCATGAGAAGCAAAATATAAACTGAAGTGGTACAGGTTTTACTTAAATATAATCAGAAACCCGTTGGCTTGAAAGTGTCCAAATTCTTACAAGTCATTTTATATCAGATGTAAGAATTATGTAATGGATATCTCTGTGATATTTTGTTGAATATTTTTCTCTCAAGAAAGCAGCACATGCATTTTAAACTTGTGAAGATAAAATTTTCAGGTACCTTTAGAAAACAGATAGATGTGACAAATCCATAAATAGTACAGTCTAGCAAACTATTCTTATATTCTGATTTGAGGATTTGTCTTCTGGTCCTAAGCAAAGTGTACATTCATGCATTTGTTAAATGGGAATGGGATGAAGCTTGGCATTGCCAAACCTACTTTTATTTATTTATTTATTTATTTATTTTCCAGAAAAGCTACTGCACCTAATCATGTTTCTGGTGCCAGTGTGGTCTTTTCAGCATATCCCATCTTTTCCTGAAGGCTGGATGTCTCCCATTAGCCCATTATTATAAGCCCTGGGCTAGTCTGTCAGACACTCAAGGATGTTTAAAATTATACCAAATGCCTATATTTAAGCACCTGAAACCTTCTTGATGTATTTGGTAATCTAGGTGACTAGCAGGAGATTGTGAATCAATTTTGATGCCTGGATCTACAGAAATTGACTCAGTCTTTGCAGCAGTGTTCAACATTTTGAATGACTCAATTTTATAGCCCTATGGAAGGACTTTTAAGACACCACAGAGAGTTTAACAGTCCTCATATTCAGCTTAAGTTTTGAGTAGAACAGAACACGAAATACAATTGCAGTTAGAAAACCATTTTTCTCCATTCTGACTGTTTGTTAATGAAAAAGTAAAAGGGAAGTAATTTTCTTCTCTAAAATCAATAACCTATTACTCTGATGAAAATTGTCTTCAGCTACCAGCCAGTTGCAATAATTGCGGAATCTGCTATGTACTTTTCTACTAATTAGTGAGCAATATTCCATAAAAGCAATTGTGTGTGATCTTTTTCCTTTAAAAACACAACCCTCAGTGGGAGTTGACTTCCTTACTCTCCTTTGAAAATTCCATCCCTGGTATTTATTATTATATTAGTAAGCAGTTATTATACAAAATTTGTTACTGGCTAATTACATTAATTGGAGAAGGCAGATAAGGAGGAAACCTCATGATTAACTAATTACAGTAAATAGTATGCATGTAATATTAATGGTGGGCATACAGTGACTTCTGCAAGGAACTCCAGTTAAGAGCTGCAGAGGGTCCAGAAATAGGTAATTCCTTCTTCTGAAGACATGTACCCTGTTCAAAGAACTTTCCATTTTTCCCATGATTACACTTGCATTTTGTCTCAGGCTGTTCACTGCTAACTCATAGAATCATAGAATGATTTGGATTGGAAGGAAATTTAAACGACCATCTAATTCCAACACCCCTACCATGGGCAGGGACACCTCCCACCAGACCTGGTTGCTCAAAGCCCCATCCAACCTGGCCTTGAATACTTCCAGGGATGGGGCAACCACAGCTTCTCTGGGCAGCCTGTTTCAGCACCCCACCAATCTCATAGTAAAGAATTTCTTCCTAATATCTAATTTTATTCTATCTTCTTTTAGTTTAAAACCATTACCCCTTGTCCTGTCCCTACACTCCCTGACAGAGTCCCTCTCTATCTTTCCTGTAGGTCCTCTTTAAGTACTGGAAGGCCACTGTAAGGTCTGCTCAGAGCCTTCTCTTCACCAGGCTGAACAACCCAAACTCTCTCAGCCTGTCTTCATAGGAGAGGTGCTCCAGCACTCCAGTCATCCTTGTGGCCCTTCTCTGGGCCTGCTCTAACAGGTCCATGTTTTTCTTATGCTGGGGTACCCAGAGCTGAACCCAGCACTCCAGGTGGGGTCTCACAAGAGTGGAGTAGATGGGGAGAATCATCTCCCTTGACCTGCTGGTCATGCTTCATTTAATGCAGACCAGGATATGATTGGCTTTCTGGGCTGAAATCACACATTGCCAATCATGTCTGATTTTTCATCCATCAACATCCTCAAATCCTTCTCAGCAGGTCTGCTCTCAATCCACTCATTGCAGGATCTTGCACCACCCATGTGAAGGATCTTGCACTTATCTTTGTTGAACTTCAAGAGGTTTGCATGGCCTCACCTCTCAAGCCTGTCCCTCTGGATGGCATCTCTTCCCTCCAATGTGTCGACTGCACCACTCAGCCTGGTGTTGTCTGCAAGGTTGCTGAGGGTGCATTCAATCCCACTGTCCACGTCACCACTAGAGATATTAGATGTAGAGCTTAGTGATATGGTTTAGTGGAGGACTTGTTAGTGTTAGGTCAGAGGTTGGACTAGGTGATCTTGGAGGTCTCTTACAACCTAGAAGATTCTGTGTTTCTGTGATTAAATAATACCCATCCCAGTACAGACCCCCAAGGGACACCACTCATCGCTGGTCTCCACATGGACAATGAGATGTTAAAAAAGTCCTATATGATTGAGGCAACATGGGTTATGAACCTGTCACTGCTGAGGTTGTCACAATGACTAAACCAGTCAAATTTATACTCAGAATCTTGCTAGGTACAACATGAAACAGTAATGCATTTATCACACAGACATTTATTGGAGCATTGGCTTTTCTCTCTCAAAAGAAATATAAATGTTCATAACTACAAGGAACTGAAGCATGGCAAATAAGCTCAGCCCAGTCAGGAGAACTTCAAGTGAGTTGAAAAAGGCCACTGAGTCCCAGATGACACAACAAATGGGTGCGAGTGCACATTACACACACTCTGAATATGCTTTAATGTTGTTGCTCCAAATGCCTGCTTGGATGTTTTTCTGATTGTTTTTGGCAATTTCTCTTAGCATGAAACTGTGATCTGTGTTGAAACGATAAAGGAGACATTGTTAAAATGGAGTCAGTGGATCTGAATCATACCCCCTGCATAAGTGTTTCTCTCTTTCACTGGCAACCCACTAATATTGAGGATGTTTTTGGGTGCCTATTCTCTGCTACTGAGGTATTTCCTGTTCCCTGTGGTGAGCATTTTCATGAAACAAAGAGTATGAGTAAATGGTCTGTTTAAAGGACTGATCTGTGGTGTCTGGGTATAACAGAGAAATAGATTGATTTGCATTCACAAGTTGAAGTATGCCTACAACGCAGTTAAGTATTGCTATTCTACTTTTAATAGTTCATGGTATTGTCAATGAATGCGTTATTAGAGCGTAAGAGCAACCACAGCAGGTCAGGTGAGAGGATTCTGCAGTCCAGCATGCTCTTACCAGTTATGATCAATAGCAAATGCCATCACACAGTAGTATAGGAAAGAGAAAAACATGAGATTTGGAGATCTGGTGGGCACCGTACGTGTAGTATTGTGATAAACAAAACTGAATAGTATAGCTTATATAAAAAGCTCTCTAATCCAAATGGTGTTGGATTGTGTAATCTTGAGTGAGACTGAAAAGGGAAAAACAGTAACATGACATCCCAAATCTGCATACCAAAAAAAGTATATCTGACCTGTGATTGGCGATTGGATCGTAAGGTTGAGTATACACATAGGGATATTTTTCTTTCTCTTTTTTTTTTCTTTATTTTTGAACCTGCCACAGAAATGTTAATGCCATAGAAGACTAAACTCATTGTAGGATTATTGGCCCAGCAGCCATTATATTAAAATAGGAGCAGGAAATGAACAGTCAGGGTTGATGTAAATTTATTGAAGGTGCACCCTTCTGTGTCTTATCTTTTTGATGTGTGTCTTTTAAAACATCTGGCCCATGCCAAAATCATTTAAAACCAAGAACAGATAACACTCTCTCCCACAACTAACTTGTGCCCTTTCAAGGCAGTTGTTAAGAATAAAAAGCATAATGTGAATTTGGATATGGATGGAGGCATAAAGTGCAGAAAGTTTATATTTGTTTCACATTGAGAAATAATAACCTAGGCTGTAAAAGATGTCAGCATTGTTGAGCAAACAGCTTAAAATGTACTTCTTCCAAGGAAAGAAGTAAATTTGCCCTAAACAGAAGGAAACAATTCTTTGCAAAGTTAATTTTGATGTGAACATTAATAAACTCAATGGCTACAGAATACTGCAGGGGAATGTGAACACTACTTACCTTGCTACTCTAATGATTAAACTTCCTGCTTGAATACATAAAAATCTATAGTTAAGTGGATTGCATCTGATTTAAGGACCAATGTATATAAATAAGTCTTCATGTCACCCACAGGAGTCTTCATTCTCCTACACAGAAAGTATCATTTCTCCTGTTTATGAATTATAACCCACGCAATGCAGCACCTGCAAGACTTGAGCTCCTAGTGTTGTCAAAGATGGAAATACTCTCTACCTAGAAGATAATGAAAGATACTGGTGTAGCCATATGAGGGCAAAGTCCTGTCTCTGTTTTCTGTAGATGGGTATTGACATATCCTAGTAGAGTCATATGCGGTTGAAAGTGTCACCTGGAGTCTGTGACAATAAGGCCAACGTGTTTCTTGGTTAACTCATAGCTTCTAACGATATACTATATATACTGTACACATATGGAGAAATCTTTTGATTTCTACTAGTACACATTACAGCAGAAATTGACCCACTGTGTTTTAGAGATGCTTTAATCCCTCTCCATTTTATTCAGAATTATTCAGCGTTAAAGGTAATACTTAATGCAGCTAAAATTAATTGCTAGCATTAATAAGCTGATTCATATTAACTTAAATATGCAGGTGGATCTCAATTAAACAAAAATAAAACCAAATTTTAGATGCCAAGCTCTCAAGATTTATTTCAGGCTTAGGCAGACTGCTAAATTCAGACCAAATCTGCTTTTTTCCCCGCATCTGCTCTCAGTTTACATGCAAAGAACATGAATTTGAAATCAGTGGAATTACGTATGTGTAACTGAGAACAGAATTTGGCCCTTCAGCTGTCTCTGCACCTCTCCTTTCTCATAAAATTTTATTTTTCTTAGCAAATGATTTAAATATGTTCAGTTATGTTCTTGTCCAACATAGATATCTGCTCATTAGGCATCTGTGTTGTGGAGTAAGCTGTGGATCAGCAGTAAAACATGAGAGTTTAAACAGATCCCTATAAATGCTGGTTTGTTTCAAGTCCAGCACAGATGTAGAGCTGTTCATCTTCATTTAATAGCTAGTGTATCCCTGAGGTTTTGATATTTAAATGGCATCATTTTCCCTTCTATGCCTCATAATCTTCACATTGCACCTCTTCATTAAATATTACTTCCAGGCCATGATACTCAGCTTACTGTTATTTAATTTGCCTTCAATTTTTTTCCCACTACAGCTCTTTCTTCAGAGCCAAAGCTGGAGTGTTCTTACAGGCAAAATCTTCGTGAAACTCCCACTGAAACTGATGCAGCCTATATTTGGCACTCTGTTTTCATTCAGACAAACTCCTTTTTGTGGCAGGTGGTGCACATTTAGGAAAGCTCAAGGCACCCTTGGTCCCCATTTTACTCCCACCAATTAAGACTAAAAAAGGATCTTAGTGCTTGCCCCTCTGTGAGTATTTTGACACTACTCCTTTTTCTAAACCAATTTTTCTTATGAATATCTTTATGTAAATATTATATCTGTTAGCACTCCGTTCCCTCTTGGTTCAAAGACTGGGTTACTTTTCAGAGCACCTTAAGTACAATATAAACAGTGTTTACATCATATGTTCATAAAACGAGAATAAATTTCCATGACATTTATGCAAACTTCTGGTCTAGATTGTGTAAATTGTACATTCCCTGTGCACAAAGAATGGACCTTACTATATTAGTGAGAATAGGCTGAGCAGTTAAAAGGAAGCATTACTTATTCCAACTTCATGTAAATATATAAGATATCAAAATTAAAGATGATAATGTTTGGATCTTGGGGATTAGGTGGAGGGTAAAAGCAAACAATATGAATGTGAAAAAAAAAGACAAGTTAACCTTAAATTCCCTGCTGGCATCCTTAGCTTGCACATGTGTTTGGCAAACATGAAATACTTGAAATATGAGACCTGGCAGTCTCATGGTGCCAGACATAGTTAGCATTAAAAATATTCTTCCAAATTATTAAAAGGTGCTCTGACACTGCTGCAAAAACAGAGTTCTTAATGCTAAAATATAGTCTTTACATCAAGTATATGCATATATTACTGTCCTTTAATATTAAAAGAAATTGAGATATATTTACTCACTCAGGACAGACTATCCTTACAAAATGCAACTCAAACAGCTCCAGGTTAAAAAAGGAAAAAAAAAAAGTCAGATTATCTTAAAAAGCTTTCATTTCCCCCCATGACACCATCATACAGACAACTGCTACAGCCTGTTGTTGTGGCTCTCTATCTCTCACCAAATCCTCTATGCTTTCTCTTGCCAGAATTTCTTCTTCTATGTTGATCATAAGACAGTGAGTGGGGACACTGTTCATTCAATTTCTGTAATCTTATCAGGTTCTAAATTGCATTGATAAACAAGGTATATGTCTTATGTGATTTAAGTCTGTAATTATTTTAACTTTATTTCAAGTTTAGTTTATGTCAGTTCACCTAGAATAAGTGTTTCCATACACAACGTGGTCATTACGTGAAATGCTGAAGGTCACTTAGAGGTAAACTTTCCTACTGTGCACAGGATTTATGCACATACACAATCCCATTTGCCTTCTACAGGTATAGTGTGGTTCAAAGGGAACTGCTGCCTAAGTAATCAAGAAAAATCAAAAGATTGAAAAACTGTACTGATCTAGATGAAAATCCAGTTTGCTTTAAAATATGTAAGTCAGGTATATGAAAGTGTCAAAACAGCCTTTTTTGGCAATAGCAATAAAAGGCTTCTCTGACATCTTAATTGAATGATCCCTACTCTCCGTTAAAACACATATATAGTATATATATGAAACTAAGAACACTCAACATCTTTTAATATTGAGTATGGAAACATTTAAATTGTTCAAAATTGGAACATGGTGCTTTAATTTTTTTAAACAAATGTTACTCTTTTTTTTTCTTTTTTTTTTTTTTTCTTTCTATGGGACATTACAGCACATTATGTTCTCTTTCAGAAAGTCACAAAAGAGAAGAGTTTGCCAATTAAATGGACAAGCTGGTTCCCAGCTGGTTCCCAGCCAGCTTTTTTTAAAGTGTAGAGATAGGTATGTTAGGTGACAGCTCAGTCTTATTAGTAATATTCTACCTGTACTTGAAGAATTCTGCAACCAAAACAGTAAAAAGCATAAGAGATTGATCATACACCCATGACACAAGACCCCCAGCATATCCTACTAGAAGTTAGTAAGACTGGCATCAAACTACCTAAAACCTACTTAAAGCTAAGTCAACATTGTCCACAATTATAAGATCTTCTGAATGAAGAAATACCATGAGTTTCTTATATAAAGGCTGTTCAATGCAAAGTGGAGATAGGTTTCTATGGTGCTTTTTATTGTAGTAACATGCCCCTCCCCTATCTCAATTACTTGACTTGGTGTTATGTATACACTGATGTCTTTATTTCACAGCTCTGCTCAGCTTAGTCATCTGACAAATGACTGCTGCTATCAGTCTGTGTGCTCCCTGAAAGGGAGGGTGAGGACTGTGCTAACTGAATGCCCTGGTATCAGTATAGCTTCACTCTTATCATTATATGATAACTTTGTGTTTTCATAAATCAGATGATGAGTGTCCTTTGGCGATGTGATTCCTCCAACTTCAGGGAATACATAAGTAAATGTTTACCTACTGAAGCTAAAACAACAGAATTTCATAAGCCTTTTGGAGTGAGGCTGATGTGCTGTTTGGCCACAAAATTCTCGGGTCAGTGAACCACTGTTTGGATGATTCTTCTCATTCCCAGAAGTATTTGTTAAATCCTGAAGTTGTGTTATTTTGCTTGTCTGTTGAAGTTCTTTTAACATTCCTGTAATGGTGTGATCACCCATACCTAACGCTTAGTGTTGCAATGACATGTCATGGTTTGAATTTTTTCTTTGAGATTCTGAGTATAACAGTGGTCATTTCCACATGTCAGCAAGGAAGACTGCTCTCACTCTTGGTTTCTAGACAGAGTCAGGTTTTAAGACAGAGGCCTAATCTATAAAGATCATTTATATTTAAAGACCATTTATGTTGTGTAGACATTCCTGAAAGAGGGGATGGATAGATATTTGACCATTTCTTTTCCATAATTGGTATAAGCACTTATTTCACATACAGACTACAGCAACACCTTGCTGAACTTGACCTAGGCGAACCCACCTCCTGCCATCCCAATATTTTGTTGTGTTTTTACAACTTTTTGTGCTGATAGATAGCAAGCTACAAGCTAACACTTTCCAGCTTACTCTTACATTTTTTAGACAAATATTGTAGGATATTTCTTAGCTGGGTCCAAAGGTAGGAGGTTTTAATCTATCATCATGAGAAATCCCACTTGCTCTGAAAATTCATTGCCATCTATAAAATTAAATGGATAAGATGTGCATGCTTAATTTGCACAATGCAATTATTAAAACTATTAAATGAGGCCACAGAGGCAGTGTGACTGCACAACGGTGGGATGAAAGCAGTACGACCACAGTCATGTGTGCTGATTGCCCCAGTGCTGACATATACTTGAAGCCATGCAGGCCTGGAGTAAAGCAGGTTGATAGCACTTTTGTTAGGCGGTGTTTTATCTCCCTTCTGCTCAGAGGCTCTCCATCAGGAAGGCTGAGCATGACAAAGGCTGATGGTTAGTGACAACCACTAGCACCTATAGCACCTGGGCACTGAAGAAATGACCAATTTCTCATGCTTTGCTTTCTAGTGAAGGCTAAGTGAACAATAGTATGTGGTGTAATTCCTTTACCAAAAGAAAAATTTTGGAAATATCTGCTTATGCTTCCAAGGCCTGTGGTTATTCAGTTGTCTTTAAATGTGCAAAGGCAGATTTAAGGAGGTAGCCAGTGTATGCATGTTTAAAACTTTCTTTTTTTTCTTCATTATTTTCAAAAGAAGATGGGGGCAATGAGCTATGGAAATGCACCATTTGTCCTCTGTTTTTAAAAGAAACTAAAAATGCCCTGGGGAACAACAAAATTCTCTGTTACAGTAACAGTACTGGCTGTAACCCAACAAATTCTTCCCTGTTTGTAATCCTTCTTCCCTTATGCCTGGCTACAAATATGGTAGAAACAATTTATCAGTCGAGGGTGCATTCACTATTCCTGCTTTTCTTCAGAAAACCTCTCAAGGTTCTCGCTGTCACGTATAGCTCAGCATATTGATCCTGGTAGCTATAGGTTATCAACAGCCGACTACATGCTGATTTTGATCACTCATTTTTCCGTAGCTATTTAATTACTAGAAGATCAGTTTGAGCAACACATAGCAAGAGCAACTGTGCACAGGCTATCTGGGATGGTCTGTGTGGAAAAAATAAGAGTAAACATTGAGCTTAGTGATAGAAGCTTTTGGAGCACAGAAGAATAAGTCTGGGAATAGTGGAGTTAGAAACTGTAGGTAGACAGAAATACTGGAAGGAGAGAGAGAGATGCAAGTCCCGTTAACTCTATGATGCAACAATATTGCAGAGTTGTCAGCCTAGCACACAGAAATGCCTACACATCTCATATTAAATTACCTGCTTTACCCACTTCTGTATACTTGAATAGCTGTGCAAACTGGTTATAGACAGATGGAGTCACTGGATGCCAGCACCAACAAAACTTAAAGAACAGCTCAACTCTCACATACGCTCTCTGTTGAGAGACCAGCCTTCAAGTCTCCATCTCTGACAGGAGGATACGCTAGGGTCAGATTGGACAGAGGTTAAGTGAGGAGGGATGGTATTCATGAGTATTAGACATGCACATCTCATGTCAATTATCAGCAACTGTTACATACATAATTGATTATAAAGAAAGTGTAATTAGCTCTATAAAAAGACATACAAGCACGGGTTATAAGGGTATCTAAGATGCTGCTAATTTAACTGACAAGAAGCCAGAAAATAATCTGTGTAAAAGTAGTTGGTGGTCTCTTTAACTTAAAATTTTTTACACCCTTCTGATAGCAGTTTTTCCTGTACACCTTTCTCTTCTAGTTCCTCAGAGCATGATTTTCACCAGGCAGAACTTTAATTCAGTCAGATTTACAGTGGCTTGGCATAATGTCCACTGAGAGTCATAGAGAAGTTTAGGGCTTACCTAGGGACTTGGCACTCAGTTTTGAGGGCCAAGATTTCTTTTTCTCAAAAAAGAAATCATGAAATACATCTTCTGCTTCCCCTTAATTCAATGACAGACTCTCAGACTCTATGGAAATTGTTAGCTTTTAAAGACCAGTCTGCCTTTAATTATGCCAATAAACTCTGTATGTCTATCTGTCTATTAGAGAAAACATTGCTGGCATTGTTTTTAATACAATGTTTTTAATTTGCTTAAAGGATAGGAAAATGGAGTTTAAACCATTGTCCTCCAAGAAGGACTTAGAGAAGGATGAAAAATAAGTGCTGGCTTTGCCAGTGGCTAAGAATGGATTTTCAGCGGCTTGACACAAGATTTTCCTTCTTTTCCTGCCAACATAATGCAATGAAAAGTAGAAACATAAATGAAACACATGCTAAAAGTAACAGGTCATGGGCCACATCCTAGAGTTCCTATTAGTACCCAATAACTTCATAAAACTGGGAGCTGTAGCCATGGAGCACTTGGATAGGAGCTCACTGTAGTCTATCGAAAGTCACATACAGGGTTTGGGGCTCCAGATTCAGGAAAAATGAGCACAGGAGGCCCACCACCAAAGAAGCTGTTATACGGGTCCCTACAGAAGCCCAAGAAGGAGGTTTTTGTCTTGTCTGTCCTTTTTTATTTATTTATTTATTTATTTTTAAGAGGAGCCTCCATTGGCTGGATACACACACTGAGCACACTGAGTTTTGGGAGTCTTGTCCCACTGTCTCCACTGTCTATAGTCTGAGTGAAGGATGGGGACCTTTTCCCCAGCTCCCCCCTCATTTTCCTGCTGAGGGACATTCAGGGCTGGCTTGGTGTAGGTCCAGCCAGTGTGTGTGTATTTGTGCAGGTGTTTGTGTGGTGGTGGTTGTGGTGAGATCGAGGGAAGAAGAAGAAAGGGAATGCGTACAAAGTAGTTCACTTTGCTGTTCATGTATAGACGTTACTATTCCCAGCATGACCCAACCCTTTTGCTCCCCAATCTGCCCACATCCTGGGCTTCATCCTAGAAAAAGGCGTGTGTGTCTCACAGGTCTGCAAGGTTCATTAACAACCACAACCAGATGACTTCTACCTACTTACAGGGTAAGAATTTGGGTGTCCTGAGCACTCAGGGCCCAGCAGCTCAGGCACAATGTAGGCTTGCTGCTGCTTCTTCTTCTTCCCTAGTTGTTTATTTTCTTTCTCATTATAGCTATTTCTTTTATTATTTTTTCTTATGTTTCTGATCTATTTATTACATTAAAAATCTTGTGCTCCATCATTTCAAGTCTTTCTGTTTAAAATTTAGTTTATCATTCAGTAATTAATTCCCAAGAGTTTATACTTTTGCCTTATCATAGAATATGCAAATGATGTGTTAACATTTCAGAAAAGACACAGTTACTAGAGGGAACCTCTTGAAAGTTCGTTCTCTTGGAAGCTTATTCTGTTTGACACTAGTAAAAAGCAAAAGTCCTAGTTAAAATAAAACGACAGTTGTTTACATAAACAGATCATAGTTATTTTAATTATTGCTTTTGGCAGGATCCTAGAAGTTTAATCTTTCCTAAATCCCACAGTAATGTCTGCTGGCTAAAGGGTCTAGTTACCATGAAAAAATATTCAGCCACTACCTAACCTAAATACGGCTATACACTAGCACGATGTTACCCAAGATTTCACTTGGATGAAATGGGAAGATTGTTCTCATTTACTAATTCAATTAGAAGCCTGAGGAACATGAGATACATATAAATCTAATTTATTCAGCATACTAATTTAAATAGACTTTAGGTCTTTGAAGTTAAAAGATCTTATTTATATTTCCTTATGTAGAGCAGTTGGTGCAGCACAATTTGCTCAGTCACCTTTTTTTTTTTTTTGAAGCCAGTTTTATAAGAACAAAAATTATTCATTCATAATATAGATAAAATGGTAAAAATGGTCAGTCAGTTGGGAAGGAACTACAATGGCTATTCCACATCATCAACATGTTCTTGAAAACATAACACAAAATATCAGAAATCATCAGTAGGGTGTGGTTTCTGGATGCTGAGCTGCATGGTGGGTGCAGCTTGAGTCGAGCCATCAGCAGATAGCAAACTCCAAGACCAATGGCCAAAATAAAAACCAATGGTCAAAAGGAAATTCCCTCACACTTCTGTGAGATTTCTTTAAAGTTCTGACCTATTACTTGAAAAATTTATTTTAACTACAGAATTAGCTGAAATATTTATTTTGTTAGGTTTTCTTGCATGAGGGATGATTTAAAGCTACCACTTGACAATACTTTTCTCTTGGACCCTTTCATCATCATCATGCCTTAACAACCTTTCTTTTTCTCCTTGCCCCGTGATTCAATCCAGACCCATTTAATCACAAAAATTAGTGCAGTGCCTCTTTTGCAATGGCTGGTGATAAAGTTCCCATTTATTTTTTACTGCAGCTCAGTGTGGACTAAATCTCTTCACTTCTGTACTTTATTTCTGCTAGACGAATGTTTGGGTTTTGCAAAGGTAATCAAAATTTAAGATACAACTCAAGCCATATTTTCTCCTATTGTTAAAAGTGAAATGAAAGTTTACATTGGACTCAAAAATATTGCATCAAAATAAAATACAAAATAAAAATCTAATGCTTCTTGGTGAAAATTTTGACTGCTGTCAAACTCTCATTTTTTCAGGTAGTTTTCACTCAAAAAGGGTCAATCAGATATAGTGTCCACACCATCAGAGTATACAACCATTCAAGCAACAACTGCACATAGCCATGCCACGTTCACATGACAAGTGTAAGTATTGAGAGCAGCTGGTCTATATCCAACTATGTTATGCTGAGATCATGTATCATCACCAAATAAGCATTTTGCTACTTTAGTATAAAGAAGGGTGACATCAGGAAAAAATAAATGTCTGCAAAATGTTTGATAATCACTCTCTGCAAACAGCACTTTACTCTAAGAATGACTTAACCCCCTCAGTATTATAGTGCTAAGAATCTTTACATTCTTGGAGGAAACATTTTTCAGATAAGCTATAAAACTCATCACTCGTGATAACTGAAGATCTTTGATAACATGTATTTTTTATTATTTTTTATTAGAATAGCAGAAAATGAGAGGGAAAAAAACAAAAGCAAAAAACAGCCAGCTTCCTAAAAGAGATTTCCATGGTTTAAAAAAAAAAAAAAAGTTTATTTGGAAAAAATTATTTTAAACCAAAACAGTGGCTAGCTCTAGCTGTCTTCTATAATGACTAGGAGCAGCTTAGGGAAAAAAAAAAAAAAAAAAAGTTGCATACACAATACATGGCACATTTTATAGAAGCGGGGATCTCAGCCACATCCAGGAAAAATTACTGTTTGGATTAAACCATTAAATGACTTATAGCTACTGATTATTTATTTACTTATTTAACATTTTCTATCATTTAGCACTCAGTAAAGCAGCCCCTAAATCTCTCTTTTTTCCAATGTGTTTTGCCTTAGTGGGTGTTCTTGAACCACTTTAGTGAGTTCTGACATAAGAATTCAAAGAAGAATAAAGGAAATACATATTCCACATACAATTCTGTAACAATAATGCATACACTGTGTCAGAAATGATATCAAAGATAGTGACAACCTTTTTAGAAGAGTATAAGAGAAAAGATGAATGTGTACGGAGGTTAAACGGAATAAATAAAATGGACTAAGCTATTTCTTTCACATTAAAAATTGAATCTAAGTCTTTTCTAAATGCCTTTTGGGCTATTGGATATAGATCTCCTGACGGCTGCAGATGTAGTCATAGCAGTATTAGAAAAATACAGTGTTTTTCTTCCAAAGTTCAAGACCTAAGCACTGCCTAAAAAGGGAGACATGCCTACAAGCATTGAACTTTTGATATTCTTCTGACTTTAATGCATACCAACACTCGGAGTTCAAAGCACAGATTTAGTAACCCAAGGAAAAAAAAATAATTTCAACCATGATTACATAGCGATGCATAATACAACTTACCTTTTGCTTGTGAAACCTTGAAAATGTTTGGCTATCGTTTTGTTTTTTCTTTTCCTTTTGGCGTGAAAATGGAGCGGGGACAGAAAATGGTGTTATTCACAATCTTCTGAAATATTTCAAAGTGAGCAAACATTTCTAATGCACATAAAAGTGAAGATTTGTAGCAGGTAGCAACGTGAATGCCTTCAACACTTATATTACATGCTTCCACACTGAGATTGATGGCTATCCACCCATACAGGCACCAATGCAGATGCACAGCTGTCCATTTCATCTGGGCTACTCTGCTTAAAATCTCTTAAATGTATAAACTACTTAGATTGTTGAGACAAATGTCACATCGTTAACGTTGTGTTGTCCGGAACTCTACAAGAAATACATATATATAATATACATATATATATATATATATATATATAAAGTTTAGTTTACAATGCTTGATGCTTGGAAAAAAAAAAACAAACCAAACCAAACCAACCAAACAAACAAAAACACACCACTACCACAACAACAACAACAAAAAAAGAGGCATTCCTTCTAGTGGTAACCAAACAAAAGTTTCACAACTGGGGTGTGCTGTTCACCTTCCCTTTTGGGCATGAAAATGTTGTCGAGAAGACTCAGAAGAGTACAGTCTATTCACTCGGAAGTACTAAATCCAGTATAATCCTTATTTTTATGGGTGCAAATTTCTTACTTTGGAAAAAAAAAATAAATAAAAGAGAGAGAGAGAGAAAATAGATGAGTAACCTAAAATCAAATGGAGTGTTTATCTAATGTAAAAATGTTCTCAAGTCCTGGATTACAATAAAGTCCTGGTCTCCCTGAATCTGGTTGATTTCAGGCGAACTAGTCAAAACTTAAATTTGTTTTCAGAAATATTTACCATCTAAAATATGCTTAACATTTGACACAGGGGAGCCTTGAGGTAACTTGAACGTGAAGCAAACAGAGCTTGGCTTCCAGCTGGACCACTGACCCTGCTGGCCACACTCGCAGTTCCTTTTTGCTCATTTGGCAATGTACTGGGTCTTTGAAGTCTATATTTCCTCTCAGCATCTCTCTCCAACTCACTAAAGACATAGGGCTCTATTCCAACCTTGCCTCCAGGTCTCTCTCACAGGGCTGTCACTGGTGTGCTGCACATTCTCGTTCTGTGGCAGTCAGCACCCATATAGCAGAGCCCCCAAGGCCCTGAACATGGCAGCCAAAATGTGGCTGAAAGCCACTGTTTCTCTTTAACACTGGTTCTTCTTAATCTACTCTGGAGTTGGGCAAATAATTTCTCTTTGCCTTGGGAGAAACCCACGAGTTGTGGGGAGAAAAATGTTCTGCCTCAGCACCTTGAAAGAGAACTCCAGTTTCAGTCAATAGCTCTTACCTGGTCAACTATGCAGTGCAATTAAAGAGTCACTAAAAAGATCTTTTCTGGCACCAGTGTGAGACTTTATTGTGCCCTGAAAAATATCACCTGATCTTGTAACTTTTTGTCATACTCTGGAGTATCTATTCTATTTATTCTTTTTTATTTTCTACGTATCTGCTATTGTTTATTATTATTTACCATGCCTTTTATCTCAAGTGGACTTAGATTCAAAAAAAAAAAAAGGCAAGAGATACACATTTTCTCAGATTAAAAATGCTAAATCCAAAAGTAGGCACTGAAACCTTTTGTGGAAATCTCTCACCAGGTATTTATGTGTATATGCACATATATATGCATATATATAAGATTAAAAGAAAATTTATTCACAGAGTTATGGGAAGACAGGAATAAATATTGCTGGCCTTAACATGGCCCTCATATTTATGTTTACATATATTTAAATGTTACGAATGTGTACTGCTTCTCATTAAAATGCAATTAGCTTTTATAAATACCTGTATTTTTAAATTCTTGATGAATGAGGCAAAATATAAACAAAAAGTTCCAAAAATATTTTCCCAGGCATTTTCTAATTGTTTTTGACAAATTAAACCAAAGCATTGTAACATTAATGAATTCCTAGAACATGTTACTCATGGTCGTTTTGAACCATAGCAGACTGTTTGCCTCAGAGAATATTCTCATTAAGTTCTCATCTTGTTACAGCACCAATGTTAAAGGAACATTCTACATAATTTCAAGTATTTGGAACAATGGGAGCTAAGTCTTTGCTTAGAGTTAAGAATATAAGTGCTTTGCTGGACCAAAGCCACCATATTTAGCACTGTACCAGGTTTGCCAACATTTCTTTCTGCCAAAATGCAAATTCGTAGAAACCAAAACAGTTTTGGTTTGGCAAAGAGAAATTAAAAATGATGAGAATAAGTAGAATTTCTAGTGAAAACATGTCACTTAGCATAGTTTAGCCTAGGGAGTGGGTTTTACTCTGCTGGTAGAAGACAGGGGTTTAAACATTGGCTTCAAGCAAAGACTTTGTCTCACCACACTCTGAATTTTAAAAGTGTGGGCTTTTAGCATAGAATTTCTTAACATCAAGTTCGCAATAAGAGCCTGTCCCAGCAGGGTGCTGAGTTTTCTGAGTAGCTCCCCCTCACATATTTTTCTTGAATTTATTCTGTGCTGACACAAAAAGAGATTTCAGGACACGTTTTCTGTGTGACAAAGAATTGTTCCTAGTGAAGATCTATCCAGTAATTTGAAAAGCTCAGCCCTCAGTGAGAACAGATTCTCAAATAAACAAATCACACAATGAAGCTTGGGGTACTGTTGTAAGGTAAATATTCAGAAGAGCATGGTTTGTAAAACAAATTTATTTTATTAATTATTAAGAAACTGTTATTCTTCAATCTTCCTTCTTCTTTTATGGTCACAGCAGACCTATCTGAAGAAGAGGAAGGAGATCACTGAGTGATTCTATATATCAGTCTGAAGTATATGTGGGACTTTCTAAAGATTTTGAAATAATTTCAGTGAAATTGATTTTGAAGTCAGCAAGTATAGGACCAGTCTGAAATATCTTTATCATACCAAGCTAGAAATTTTTCAACAAGTTTTCTTTGGAGATGGTGGTCTACAAAAATTCAACTATAGTATACTGGGTGACACTTCAGGTCCCTCACTTCAGAGCAGGTACATCTGCTGACAAGAATGCCAGTGGATAAAATAACGGAAAATTGCAGTTCATCGAAAATGTTGAAAGAGATTGATTTAATCTAGTTGGGATGTAAACCACATTAAAAATACAAAATCCAACCAAACCAACTCAAAACAAAACAAACAAACCCAAAACAAAACAACATATTTTACAAACCAGAAAACCACTTTCAAGTGACTCTACTCTTAGCCTGTTTCTTGTTGTAATGGTTTCAACAGTCAAGTAAAAACACATCAACCCCCTTACCCAATTCAAGATGGAGAGTGCACTGCAGTTCAAGTCACTTAGCAGAAACTATTTAACAATTTTGCAGAAGACAGATTGGAAATTGCAGATCACTTAATTGTTTTCTGGTGTGACTCTAGCTGGCCACTGATAACTCTAAACCATAGAATTTAATGATGATGTCAGGAAAACCTATTTTTCACATTTATTTTTCACAAGAAGTTGTCATTTAGCAGTCATAAACAGCAGCAAAGCAATATTGTGGCTTGACACTGTTTTGGTTGTAGCGATGATGTGGTAGGAAGTGGGTGTCAAGTTTCCTTGGCAACAAATGGAGGATAAATGACACACTCTGAATCACCGATGAATCATTAACTGAGTTCTGCTTCTGATTTTTGGCTTTTATTTCCAGATTCTAAAATTACAATAGTTTTGAGATGATCAATGAAGGTGAACATTTCACAGCATTCACAAGTGTGTGTTAATAACAAAATTGTTATTAGCCTTCTTAATACCATGAAAACAGGAAACTTTAATTTTTTTTTACTGCTTCTTTTTGTTAACTTCATTTAGTATTAAAGAGTGTCCAGGTTCTTTGTAGAAAAACAGAGAGGATGACGGTAAAAATATGAACTCTGAGTGGCCAAGAGCAGAACCACTAAGTTAAGCACAGTTCAGCTTGGTCTGGATTTGACTCAAAAAGTTTATAGGAATATATTTTTTAGGAATTTATAGGAATTCACACCCTGCAAGCACGTGCAGGAGAATGTACTACTCTGTCTTTCACTGTGAAAAAAAAAATGAAAGTGTGAATGTAATAGCATACCCTAATGTGAACAACTGGGAGCTCCCTCAAATTTAAGACACGATGCCATAAGTGAAAGTAAGAAATATTAGGCTGTTAAGGGAATAATAAGGTTATCTCTTTATGTGTGTATGTACATGTAAATACATAGGTTCATTATGTACATGTATGGTCATTAACATGACCATTAGTGTTGAAACTGTTTTAAACATAAATTACAAAAGTTCAAACTATCACTTTTCAATGTGCTTAATTACCTAAATATTTAAATATTTACTATAAAGATTTGTATAAAGTTTATTCTGCATTGATTCTTAATTCCTGTGGGAGTTCATTCACATTTCTGTAGTAGTTCATTCAATAGTACTCAGACCAGCTAGAGGTCTAGGCTCTGTTGCCCTGGCAAGTGGAATCAGACAGCAACCAGATCCACCACTGCATTTCAGTGAACCCTATCAACTCTCCAGTGATTTTGTCCTTTTTGTCATATGTGACCAACAGCACTCACTGAGTAGGCAGGACCAGAAAAAGCCTGGGAAAGTTTTACTACAGCAAGTGAAGAAATTAATTCTGCTGGTTTTTCATCTGGGCATTTATAGATGTGAATATTAACAACAACTTTGGGATATTTATTTCCAAAATCTGTATTGGCTTTAGAACTCTTTTCTGTTATTGACTGATTGCATTAAATTAGTCATAGCTTAGAACCATAATCTCTCTAGCCCTCTGCGATAGTGGTCACGTGCACTTTACAGCACTGCTGAGTGTACAGAACAGTTGAGTTACAATGAGCAGATGATACTGATAGAGAAATGCTTTAGGATTTTTTAGGACTATGACATAGCAACAGTGTAATGACTATGATGAAAATGAAGTGTATCTTATAGACTCACAATTTTATATTCTCTGTATTAACACTTGCATTTCTTCTGACAGGAATTTTCACAGAAGGGAAGCACCATGTTTCATGTCAGTTGGATTTATCTTTTTTATCGTCTAATATCAAATAACTCCTTTGTGAATTGTTTAACTCTGGTTAAAAGAAAATTAACGAATTCAAAACTGATTCTGGCTGCCATCCCATGGCACAATAAGGAGTAGGTTTAAACTAATACGTAGGTTATTATCTTGGGAACACCACCACCACTGCTTTTCTTGACTTTTGACTTTTCTGGTGCATGTTTTAAATTATAGAAGCACATTTGACTGTGAAAGATCTTGTTGGGTCATTCCATACCCTTTGCTTTCTGAGTTGAATTTGATTGTAAAAGTTTGCTTCCAGCAAAAGCTTTCAAAGCAAGGACACGTTGTTCTTAACTAGTGCTCTCTTTTTGTCTTATGAAATCATACATACGTCCTGCCAACTTGGAAATCAATGTTGCTAAGAAAAAGAGAGATTGTTGATGTTTTTACTGGAGTAGAGTTGCTTCTTCTTCCATATCCGTTACACTGAATGGTGGTGAATGAATCTTTCTGCAGATTCAGAAGTGAAAATTGAAGCCAAATGCTTCCAAAACTTTTCCCACCTGTAAAGACATACTTGAATTTATTTGCACAACTGAAGATTGTGCAGTCAGAAGCATAATGTAATCCACATCATGCCAGTTCCTGATGCTGAGTAGAAATCTGTGAATCTTAACCATGATAGCATGAAAAACTATTGGCCCAGTTTGGAATAAGGTCTCCATAACCATAAAGAAAACTGATGCTTATAATTTTCCACTGATAAAGCCCCAAATTTCCCTGCACTTCAAATTGGCGGGTATGGGTGCAGTGACGTTGACTCAAGGGTTGAGCAAGGAGGGCTGATTATGGTCAGCAGACTACATTTTTGCTGATTCCTAATATAAACCACAAGCCACTCAGCATAGCTTTTTTGTACATCATGGGATTCACCCACACTGGAAATTACACCAGTGAAGCTTCATCAGGTGCGTCTCATGGACTGCTGAGATCCATTCTCCCAAATTCAGATAACTCCTCCATGTCTTACAGTTATCAACTAAGTCTTCACAGAGCGGGGCTCTGATGAAATAAAAAAAAAAAAAAAAAAAAAGTGAATGTCTGTTTATACAGCAGCCCCCATTGCTGTTTCTATCAGTAACAGTATCCTTGGTACTATTTTCCCACAACTGCTTAAGAACTGCACATGTATTTAAGAACTGTTTCGTGTTGGCTGAGTTACACTGGAAAACAGATTTAGCCTTGTCTAAACTGAATAAATATTTTAGAATACATTTACATTCCAGAGAGCAACAGAATTCAGCTATGACTGTCAAAAAGCTAATTCTTCAAAAACTTAAAATGACACGGATGTACAACTTTTGGTTTTGGATGGATAGGCCTCCAGATCCAAATGCTATCCATCAGCCTGAAAAGACAGATGTGTTCAACCTACAGCTAATAGTGTGGGTTTAGTACCTGGGCTACTGCTTGTGCAATAGTCTGGAATTGTAGCAGTCACTGATGAAACAACATTGGTTCCAGGCTTTATCGTAGCCTAGGAAGGACTGACCTCACATTTCAGAAGCCTGTCCTAATGATCAGGCCCTAGGACAACAGATTTCACCTTGACGGGGTGATTGCTGAAGCTGCCAAAGTTAGCGGGAGTGGTTGGCACCATCTGTCTCACCACGCTGGTAGTCCAGTTCTGAACAAAGCTAGCAGTAAAGTACCAGATTGCCCCAACCTGTACCAAAGCAAAGTTTCACTGATTCTGCATCTATGTCAAGAAAAAAAATCCATAAATTTTGGTGAACAAACCCAAACATTTGTATTCAGCATTTAAATGTTGACAAATATAGTAAGTGCTTATCCTGACATTTAAATTTCACAAGTACAAAGTTTCTGTTTTTACAGACTCATCCATCTCTAAAGCAGACAGTCATTCGTTTGTGATATTGTGCAATATTTTTTTGATTTTTTTTTGCTTCTACTTCCTTAGTTAAGGAGCAAAATAAAAAGCAATACCTTGGGAGATTAGGAAGTTATTAAGAAGAGAAACTTATTCAGAAGAGGAACTTCTTGTTTCTCATAGATGCCAAACAGACAGAAGACATCTCTTTTTTTTTTGTCTTTTTTTTTTTTTTTGGCTACAACATAGCTGAATATTTGATTCATTATTTTCCAGTACAGGAACTAACTGAACATTGTCCTTTGTTTATACTCTTCAAACAAAGCCCTAAGTATGAATATAGAGCCTTTTCCAGACAGATATTATTTTACAGTTGCATCCTCTATAGTTTCACCTGGACAGCTTCGCTTCAGTATTTCATCAGTGTCACAGGTGGAGATCATTTGCTATGACTTCAAGGTTATTATTCTTTCTCTTTGCAGATGAGAGGTAACAGATAAGCTATTATTGTCCCTGAGGGAAAGTTATTTTCTCTTGTACCAGCAGTGAGTCAGCAACATGTTATGATGTATGTGATCATCTCACTGAACGAATTTTCAGGCAACTGTATGCAGGGTGTTAACTTGTTGGCTGTGCACTCTCTTTTTCTTATTGAAATATTACATTCAGATAATCCTTCTGGGCTGAAAGAACAACATCAATAAAATGGTATGAGAAAACAAAAAGAAGGGCTTCTATACACAACAGGAAAGAGTTTAAATTCATTTTAAACAGGCTCTGTCATATCTTTACTTTCTAAATGTATTTGTTTGTAGTTACAGGATGTATACCTACTGTGTGTTTGACTTCATCACTTGTTTTTATTTTCTTGATATCTGGAACCACCTGTACTCAGAAGGGTTCCATAGACGTGAGCATGGCCTCCACACTCAGCATCACCAGAGAGCAATCCAGTGCAGAAGAGGCCCCAGCTCTGGAGCCACCGAGATATGCAAGACACCTTTCTTCTCTGTGCTTGGAACTTTAGGGAAAAACACAGAGGAGTGTCTAGCAGAAAGTCCAGCTTTCGGGCATATCTCTAAGAACCAAATCAGGTACTTTCAGCCGTTCAGATATCATTCCCAGATTCGGCTACACTTACTCTGTTCTGTGATGACTGGCTTTTCACACACTTTTTTTTCCTTAGCTTTATTTCACACTTCCTTTCTTACCTGTTCCCTTCAACACCCTTCCATACTTTTTTTTTTCCGTTTAGTTTAGTCCTTTCTAGTCAATAAGGAAATGAACATGAAAGTGCTGCCTTCACACAGCACAAACATAATTATTTTACCACTTCCTCTACCTCTACCTTGGGTCTTCCCTTTCTATTTGTTTGATAAGCTTTACAGGAAACCTATTTCTGTGTATTTGTATAGATGCTAGGCAGAATGAAGCCCTGCTTTGATGGCCCTCAGGCACAATCAAACTGTATCATAATATATCTTAAAATTGAGAGCTATACTTTGATGACAGGGAAACTCACCTGCAAGTTGAGCTTCATTCATCTTTCTACTTTCTCTTTTCCTGTTAGACCAACACGCAAACTTGTAAGCTAAGATTATTCACCTGAAACCATGGTGTTACATGGTTTACAGTCTGACCTTTAAACCCTCATTTTGAAGCTGTTTTGTCCAGGTAATGTCCAAATGGAAGTCAGGCACAGAGTACAATTACACCAGCATGTCAAAGTACTGCACAGTAGCAGAAGCAAGGTAAGTCTTTGCAGGAGATCATTTAGCCTGTGACACAAAGAGAAAACAATCTGATGTAGTTTTGTCAATATTATATTGCATTTACAAGTATATACTCTCATATTTTAAATTCTTGATGACAAAAGATTGATCTTTTTGGAAGACTGTTCCAGATGACTCATCTAATAAGGCAAAGAATGGTTCATCTGCCTTATCTGCACTTTTTAACATTATTCACTGAAGAAAAAATGAAAATAAGAAAATCCACTGAAGAAAAAGAAGGAAAAAAAAAGGCCAACACTTTTAAAAATATGTTTACATTTTGAAAAGTTGTGACTGTAATCAATCAACTCAGTTGTCTGAGACAATTGTGTTTCACATATCTGCCACAGGTCTTATCAGGTAGACAGTTAAAGGTTAATAAGGATTAGTTTTGCACAGTAAATGTAGCCCTTGAAATACACTTACTGTTACTTCAATACTACAGTGAACCTTTAAAAAATGTAGAGCATGCTGCCAGGAACAAGAAGTAAGAGTGTAAGAAGAGAGACCAGGGAAAGAGAAGTGGCTGGAATAGGAGCTGGAAGCAGGGAAAGTGGTGGAGATGATCTGTGAGAAATCACCTGTAGATTGTACTGTGCAGATGTTGCCTGGCATGCTAAAATTAAAAGAAATTACGGGGAAAAAAAAAAAAAAGAAGAAGAAAAAGAGGACTAATGGTATTTCCTTAGTTCTACGAGACAGAATAAGCACATTTGTTTAGACCATGCTTGAATCTGAGTTATTTCAATATGAATTGAATTACCTGCACTGAATGGCGTGAAAGAGCAAAAAAAGAAAACAAGGCAAGCAGCAGCTGGACCTGTCCAAGGCATGCACTTGGCTTCATCATGAGATTCACTGAAAGTCTCAGATGGGTTTGCATAGTGAAATGGTAACTATTTGTTCCTGCTAGTTTTCTCTTTACCTACCTGATAAGTTATACTTCAAGTTCCCTTTTGAGATGTGAAAGAAAACAGAGGAACTGGAAAGATTTTTCTTTAACTCAGAGGGGTTTGTTGGGAGTTAAATCAATTTCACCTCTTGCTGGGAGATTGATGACAATTTAGAAATATCTGGAAATAATTTACTCTTTTTCGTTCATTTTCCCCTGAGGTACTGTGCACTTATGTCCCTTGGGTACATTTGTAAAACTTGTTGTCTTTTGTTATCAGTTCTTATTCTTTATATTTCACCTTCAGGGAGAAAAACTTCTCTTCCAGGGATGAGTCAGGCTTAAAACAACAGAAACAAAAAAGTAGGTGGACTGCTTATTTTAGATAAAAGACTATATTCTTGAAACTAATTTGCTTTGTCTGTTTCTGTTGCTCATGTCAGACCTATTTACTTCACCTGCACGAATAATCTGACTTCAGTTATTTCCACACTTTGGGCTGAAATTCCATCAAAAGACAAGGCACAGATGTGTCTACTACAACATACACCTCAAACTTTGTAATAGGCCTAGTAAAGCAGTATTTGGATGTGTTCAGCTTTCTAAAAGTAAATGTTTTTTTTCAGTACTATGCGTGCACAACTTCCTATGTGCACAGAATGTACTGCTTCTCATAATTCTGGAGACTCTGCTGACAAATTACCAGCTTTTCATCCTTCTGCTAGAGGGAAAAAATTATTAGAGGAAAAAAAGGCCTAGTAAGAGTGTTTCGGTAACGATGTTGAAATGTGAGGCAAAGATAACAATTTCAGGAAAAAAGACCTTCAAAGCAACAGAAGAGAAAAGGAAGACGAAAAGATAAATTATACTTTCTGTTACATTTACCTTTAAATTTCTCCCCTACCTTTAAATATTCATCAGTTTTTATTCAATAAAATACACAATTTATGAAATGTACATTTACTAAACGTGCTAATGATACTATCAACATTGTAATGGATAAGCAAGAATTAGGGGAGAATTCTACTTTGGCTTAAGAAGAGAGATGGGAACTTACTAACAGATTTTTCCTTTCTCTTGAAGCACTGTTAGGAAGCTCAAGTAAATAAGTGAAGTGTGAAATGAGACTGGATATAGTTCCTCTTCCTTCACACAAGCAGAATTAGCTTTCTTATCAGACATGATTATAAAAGGAATTTGATTATAAGCAGGAATTTGATTATAAAGCAGAATCACACCCAAAAGAGGATCTGGGAACTTTAATTTTATTTATCCATTTCAGGGACCACCAGACCTCAATTATGCTTTTCTTAGCCTAAATGTTTATTTGCAATTCGTTTAAGAACGTTTCAGGATTTTAAGTTTTGTTTCGGTTTGGTTTTTCAAAATTTTTAGAATTTCAGAACATTTGGTCATAGTGCCTGTCCTGGAGAGAGGTAGACACTGATGTTCTCTTCGGCATTCCTACGGTGGAAGCCTGCTTCATCAAAGCCTTGCAGAAAACAACAAGAAATTTGATATGCTCAAGTACACAGTTCAGTCTGATGGAGGCTGATACTGCTGTGGTATGTGGGTAGCTCTGGGCATTTCAAACTAAACAGAATTGTATGTGAGGTCCAGTATCTGTGTACTAACCACAAGGCCGAGTAGTAGCCTGAGTGAGACACCATTCTGGTGGTTGGAGATGGTATATCTGTGCTTCTGAGAACACAAGTGTCATGAGGTAAAAAGAAAAGCAGGTAAAAAAAGATCCCAGTCTAGCAGCCAATGTTCACTGCTACGGGACACAACTGCAGTGCCAGGGCCAGGGTTAGGTATGCATTTATGTTAAATGCATAAACTGAATCACTGAATAAAATCAAAATCAGTCCTGGAAGGAGGGCTACAGACCCAACCTCTTGTAGATCCTAAGCCTAAAATAAGCATTTGAATTAGACAGAATAATTTCCATCACTGCTGGTTTCTTAACAACTGGTTATTTGAAATCTTAAAAAAACTTGTTATAAATGCATGCAAATATATATATAAAAATATATTTATATCAAAGTATTGTTGTTGTTTTTTTTTTAACAAGTATCCATTGTAAAAAAATATTAAAGTTTCACTGAATAAAACAGGAGACAATCTAGCCCCTTTGTACTTTATATTGCTGTAGCTACTCAATTTTTATTTTTATTTTTTTGATAAAACACTTGCCAGAAATCCATGGTTTGCTTATATCTCAGAACTATATTGCTAGTTACTTGTATTAGACAATGAAGCTTCATTTTGACTGTCATCATCCCTTACTTCCGTGATTCATTTTTACTAAAAGAAATCAATACCCCTCCAAAGTTGTTTAAGCTCATATGCCTGAATTATCAAGAAATACATTTCCACAATGTCACAGAACTTCCCAAAGTCTCTGTCTTCAAATACTGTGTCCTGAAGTTTCTTTAATGCTGTTCCCAGAAAGTGACTCATAACTCTTTATTAATTATGAAAGATGTTAACTTAATGACTGCACTAAAAATGTGTTTTTCTCTTCTCCCCATAGCTTGAAGGAAACATCATTGCCAAGTCACTATCTCTAACACTGATCTCGTACTAGTAGTGTACATGTAACCTGTTCATGATTGAATCTTTAAAGCCTGGCCAAATGGTGTTTTTTAAATGTTAACGTGGATCTAATTTCATTTTAAATACACTGCAACTTTAGTTACATAAATAATTGTAATCATTTAAGGTTAAATACTAATTTCATTAAAAATGAGGTCAATGACTCTTTCTGACTGTAGGGTGGCCAGCATTTTGCTCTGTTAAGGCATAAGTTTAAAGCCAATATGACACATTATTATTATTATTATTAAAAATCATTATTTATTTATTTATTTTTGCACTGAGATATTCTGAACTGGAAGTAACTGTAATACTCTACACTGGAAGTAATCTGCTTTTGTGAGTTGGATGGATCCCGCTGTCAGGAAGTAAATGGGAAAATTCCAGTGTTAGCTTCAGATACATTCTCCTGGTATCATCAAGGGCACGTCTGGAGAAAAATCTTGTGTTTGTATAGAGATGGTAAGTGGAGCAGTTCATACTCTTAGTTATGTTGTGCCCTCTGGCAAGCCTGCTAGGACAGTGCTGTGCTTGTTTTGTGAAGAGAAACCTCCTCCACATTCCACCCTGAGCATATCTATTGTTTTCAGACACAAACAGATGTGTTCCTTACCTAAGGGAAGCTCTCAAAAATATGGAAGTAAAACAGAAGAAACTGATGTGAAACCACAACAGTATTTGACCTGTCTGCATACGTTAAGAATCCCAACTTTAACTGAAGGCAGAAGTCTGTTGCATTCAGATTTACTTATTTGCTTAGTTTCTACCCTGCAGTACATAAGAACAATATAGGATATGAGTATTAACTTCATGCTTTTATTTAAATTAACATTTTGTTAAATGCATACATGCTTATTATATCATTCTTAATTGCTAAAGGCAGGATAGATCCTATTTGTTTAGCAAGAGCTGGTAAGAGGTGTAAACATTTATATTTATTCTGTCAAACCTCCTCATATTCCACAGGCCAAAATCGCACAATTTGTGTTGACCAAACTACAGAATTAGAACATCTTTTTCTAATAATTTTGATAGGGTGAATGAATTTTATTTTGGTGCATCTCTGCTGGAGGCTAACAAAAAAAAATCTATTAGTCAACACTTGGGTTAAGTTTTTTTTTTTTTTTTTTTTACTTCTATGTCTTTTACGATCTGCAACACACTGATCTGTCTTTTCTAACCTTCAAACCAATGTCTGTAGGATGCTCAGACACGTGTCAGACTTCGGATGTCTGTGGGAGGTGAAATGATAGCCCACAAATGGGTCAGGTAGGCAAGACACAAAGATCTCGTACAGCAGCTGGGTGTGCACCTTATCCCTTCTATGCCCCAGTTACAACACAGACTGCATGATGAAATAATGAAATGCTAATATTGAGTAACTAACACTAGTGCTGAGAAAAAATAGTGTTATTGGAGAAGGGCAACGGGATGAGGGTATCAGTGAAGTGAGAAAGGGAAATGTTGAGCACAATGCAAGTACAGAGGAAGGGAAGAAATCTTGAAATGAAGTGCGGTGCCCCAGAAAGACCACTGCACTGAAGCCAGATCTAGGTGTGCAGGGAAAGCAACACACCACAGCATGGCACTGGCCAACCCAGCAGCTCTCCAGCACACCATGCTGTGCTGATGCTGATGCTGCCTTTGGTATCTGTGTTGTGGCACAGAGCACAACGCACACGGCCTGGGTTAGAGACCTCCCTGCAAGGTTACTTTAATCCCATAGCCATTTGCAGGATTAGCAGCCTGGATGCTACAAAACTTATTTAAAAGCAAAGATGTCTCAGGCATAGGGGAAGTGTAAATTCTTGAGAGTAAGAATTTCTGAAGTGAAAGTTTTTTTTATGGGGTGTTATTTAGTGACTTTCGTGTCAATACTGAAACCTGATGGGCTGAACAGCAGCCTTCAATGGAAAGCAGTCAAGAAGTTTTTTTTTGGTTTTTTTTTTTTTTTCTAGAGTTTTCTAAAAGATTTCACTTCAGAAAAGGACCCCATGACCCAAATAAAATAAAATAAAATGAAGTAAAATAAAATAACATAAAAATACATTGTTGAGACAGCCATTAGCTTGATGTCTCCAGTGATGAAGGCCCAATCTTCAAAAAAAAATTTCAAAACCGAAATAACACTTTGATGCATTCTTAGCATGCAGATTGACCTTCTTGCTCTAGTTAACACTCTCTTTGGCTTTCGTAGGGACATCGCCTTTTATTTGCTACCTGTGGCTAGGCCCTGACCTACTGATGCATCACTGGTGAGGCTCCACAAAGAAAAATCTTCTCTGGACTCCCATCACCAGTGAGTACCTACAGAAGAAGCAAACTCTGGGAAATTTCATGTCCAGCCATTTCTACAGGAGCAATCAATGGCAACTATTTGACCTACTGTGCCTGGACTTTCTTGTCTAAACATGCACTGTTATTCTATACTGCTGATTTCTGTGACAAAATAAGATGTCGTCTTCCTGATGTATGTAGCCAATTAACATAATACAATTCAAGAGCAAAGGTAAATAATATTGCTTCAATTCTTTCTAATTATGCTTTCCAAATGATGCCAAGAAAAGTTTATGTAGGGGCTTATGCTACTGCAAAGGAGATCCCATACAAAAAACTCTCCATGCTACTTGTGATGTAGAGATATTGGAAAGGTATTCATAATAGAATGTATCACTTTAAAGCTTTACCCAAGCCTTGGTAATAGAGATTTCACATGCCATTGGCTCAGTTATTTCATTCTGCGTAAGCTGCATGTATTATAGAAAACTATGTAGAAACTATATAGATTTATTTTTTATGAATATTATTTTAATCCAAAGGCATCAAATTGTCAGAATAGAAACTGGCTGTGATTCCTCAGTCCTGGAATGATGAAACTGTAGTGCTCCAAGAAGCGAAGGACAACAATCTAGCAAATGGCATGTCAGAAATAAAGGAAGGATTTTAAAAAAAAAAAAAAAGTTTAGAATGTGGAAATAACTTTGTAAATCTTGTAAATTCCAAATACTTCAATTTTAACATTGAAGTGCAAGTAATGTCTCAGTTTTTGAAAAGTCAATGATGCATAGTTTGAAATGAGACTAAGATAAACTAGAACTATCTAAAAAAAAATAAAGAATAATTACTGGATTAAACCCCTTTTACTCAGAGAAGGAAGAATATAATCAGCCTCATTCATAGGTAAACTATAAAGTTTAATTTGTTCATAGAACAAACAAGATTTCCTGTACAAATTCTCAGGAATTATAGTTATCATGTTAGACTGCTATCTTTGTTCTATATTTGTTATTTCGTAGTGTGTAACATATTAAAACCTTGGTTTCCATGCTACTGCAGTGTGATTCATATCTTGTGGTTAAAAAAAATGGCTTTTGTTTCCAAAATTTCAGCTGTGAGAAAACATCTGCTGAAATGTAGATAGTTTGTGGTGTGTGGATTAAATATGTATATTATAGCCTTCTCCAGTATGAGTAGACACATCACAAGGCATGTGACAACATTTTTCACAATTAGCACTTGAGTAGACACATCACCCACTAATGTAAGATCTAACTTTTTTTTTTCTATTTATAAATAAAGCTTTCATGGGATATTTATACGTGTATGATTTGCATCATTTCCAGGTTGTACATGTATACGTTACTCTTTTTGCAGGATAAACTATTCCTGTAATTTAAAATGATATAATCACAACTATTATTCCATAAAATATAATCGTTTCTATTACACAAAACAAAGGCTCTTTACTATAGCAAGAAGCACTTGTTCAGCTGGAAGTCCAGGTTCAAGTCTTAAGAGCAGAGGGTTTTTCTTATTGAAATGCAGTTTATTGGGCTGTAATGGGAACTGCATAATGTTACAACAAGAGTACTCACTGGCAGAAGTTTCCAAATATCATTCACATAGCTAGGCCAGAAATCCATGTTTTTGAGTCCCTATGCTTCTCTACACCCTTTCTCAAATGAGGATGAATTCTAGAAAGAGCAGAAGATTTCCATCTTTTCTGCTAGATGTTCTTTGATGTCCACAAAATATTCACCTTATCCTCCCCAATCCTTGATAGCTTGGGGAATTCAGTTAAATAAGAAATTGAACTCTTTTCTCACCAAATTGCAGCCTCACCTCATATTTCTAACTTCAAAGCAGCCCAGCCCTGCACCGGTGTTCTGAGTGAGAGGTACAGGACCACCAGCAAGCTGCCTAGAAATACACCTGCACTGTGTGGAGAGGAGATGGAAACAGCTGTTTCTCACTCCGTACACATGTAAAATTTGTTTTGTTCACTACTAGCAGAACACCAATGTTCCTGGAGAAATGGTATTATTGTTTGCGCTACATAGTGGTGGATTCAGGTGGGCTTCCTGGAATCAATCTGGGGCTGAGACAATGTTGTAAATTTGCTTTGTGACATGGAAGGAAACATCCACAAAGTTTTGGTGTGAGAATTTTCACATGAAAAACTACTATTTTGCTACGGACAGGCAAACCTTTCACTTGTGATGATTTTGAAATTCAGGCTGCCTTAGTTGGATCGCTATATGCTCGTATCTTCCCAGCAACTTCAACATGTTTGTATTTAATGCAAACAAAGGTTCTAAAAGTATTAATACAATGTTTTCTAGCATTTTTGGTATTCATAAAAGAAAAATATTTAAAGAAAGCTTTTTTGGCTTTGTTTTGTTTTCGTGGTAGGCATCATTATCTCCCCAGATAGCTGCTGTTACTTGCTCAGTTAAGGGCTTTCCACGTTTTTGGATGAATAAGAAATACTGTCAAAATATTTTTATATTTTTCTTCAGTCCTGATTTTGAGTTACCAGAACATTCTTGCCTGACAATTGCTATCACATAAGAAATTGGTTATATTTCAGTCCTGTTTCCAGTGTATAAACAGCATAGTACATCACTGACAGAACTAAAGAGAAAATGATCCCTCCAAGGTTTTTTAGCTGTCATGTCAGCCAGCAAATGTGGAAGAACAGGGAAGAATGAGCTAAACTTTCACCCACCAAACTGGAAGCAGATCATCATGTAGGAGCTTGTATTGCTGCTTGCTGTGTAACACCTGTTTTGCAGAAAAAGAGAAGCCCCCAAGTTCACCATTGTAAAGACTCCACTGTTGGCTCGTACTCCCACCTGTCAGAAAGCCTGTTTGCAGTCGTGCTGAAGACAGTTCTTAATCTGGGCAGAGAGAAAACTAGAAACCCCTTACAAAATACTTCAAACCAAAGATTTCTTCTTCTATGCACACATTTAGTTTTTGGGTATGTACATTGTTTCCTCCAAATTACTCGATACTTTATTTAAATGGCACAGATATAAACCAGTTGCCTGGCTGTCACCTGAAAGGGTAGAAATCGTAATGAATTGCTTTAAGATTATCATTTGTTCCAGTGAAACCTGAGTGTTGTGGTTGCAATGATATGTTTAACTGCGTTAGGGAAAGCACCGGGCACCCAGACTGATAATGAAGGGAAGGAGAGGTACGCTTCACTGCAGTGATTACAGTCAGCAGAAACTTGACAACATTTTCTGGTATCATATACCTCTATTTGTTATAGCTATTTAAACTGTATTAGCTAATTTGTTTACCTAATTAATCAAAAAGCTTATAATGAATAAGAAATTTGCTTCTTGCATAGTGAAAGTGAAAAGAAAGGGAGAGGAACAGTGAAAATTTGTATTTACAGACCACTATTTTCCTGCTACAAATTCTTAGTTAGAAAATGAGCTGGGAGATGTTTAGCCATTTCCTAACCATCTCTAAAGGTAAAATCTCTGCACCTTGAAAAAAACAGCAGAAAGATGAGCTATTTACAGGAGACTGTGGTAGTTCCGGTCAGTAATAGTAAGCACTGTAGAAATAAAGCCCTCTTCAATGTCTATGCATTTTCTAAGTCTAAACAACACAAAGGCAAATCTCCATGAAATCCATCTTTGTATTTTAAATGGCTCCCTTCAAATTCTTCACGTGATCTACCCTGAGTGAATTCTCAGAAGAAAATAGTGTGTTAGCTCCTAGCACAGTTACAAATTTCACTGTTTATAAGCATTCCTCGGTAGTCATTATGGCTAGCATTCTGTCTGTTTTGTTAGCTATCCCAAGCAATTGCACTGCAATTGTCTAGAAGGGACAGGTAATGCTGCAATGTTTGCAGCAGACTTCGCTCTAGGTAACTGGGTATTCATCCTATCAATGTACACACATATGTAGCTGTCTCTTTTTCTGTTTCTTCAGCCTTACTCATTTAACACAAATGTCACAGCTCCTCCTATCAAACAGCAACAAAACAACAAACAAACAAAAACAGTCAGATGCACGTGCTGTCCTTGCTCTACGTACCATACAAAATACAGTTGAAAATAAATTTTGCCCACAAATCATGATTTTTTTTTCAACACAGGAAAAAATTATACCTCTTTCAAAAGAAAAGAGAGAAAAAATTGTGTTTGAAAGTGGCACTTTACTCATATTTAAATAGTATTTTAAAATTAGTGTTACACATATAGGTAACACATGGTATGATATCTTGTCCACAGGAAATCTCAACTTTGTTTCTTAATTATAAAAATGTAAATGCAAACTACATTCTAGATTTTAGAGAATATGAGACATAATATATATGCTCACATATCCTGGTGGTTTGGGTGTGTTTTTTTTGTTTGTTTTTTTGGCTACTTCCTACTACTGAAAAGAGAAATGTGGATTCTGTTTGGTAAGCAGCTTGCTGGTCAGACTGATGTATTCAGCTATGATCCTAAGAGACTTTATTTCATCATAGGTTACAGCTTTCCCCAACATTGTGTCACGATTTTCTCTAGCTATTTTTCTTTGACTTCTTTCTTTTTTATAGTATGGAATGGAGTACACTTTCATGGAGTTTGTAGGAGTATCACGTACGTTTTCTTGGTATTAGCCAGCAGTACTAGAACACTTTTGAATTGAGATGCTCGAAGAAAGCAGCTGTGGAGTAAAATGGGTGTTTCCCTGTTCTCAGATATTTCAGTAGGCTGAACCAAACTTTACAATCATATATGCCTGTTACCTCAGTGGGATTGCTCTCGTATATGGAAGTGATCAGATATTCTTAACAGGGAACCTCCCTTGGAAAGGGAACTGGTGGTCTGATCAGCATAACACACACTGTCTTTAAATGCAAGTGTGACCTCATTTGAAGCCCTTTATGGAACTTACGCCATCGGTGGCATTTTTAGAAGTTGTATTTCCTTGGTTGTTTCTCTTAATTTATATACATACAACTGCTAACAGTCTTTGGTTATTCAATTTTAAAAGATTAAAAAAAATATATAAATCTTGGTAGACATGGGGGAAGTCGCAGAGGAAAATGATTCATTTAGTTGCTCTGTGTGGGCGTGTGAGCCTATGGATTTAAAAAGCCACAAAAGCACAGAAAGATATAGTGGGAGGAGAAATTGCACTGAAGATTTTGTCAGCTTCTGAAGCAATGGGTTTAGTTTCAGATCTATATTTCTCTATTCGGCTGTATCAGTGAGAACTCAGTATTAGAACGCAAACACAATTTTTCAGTCGTGGTTGGATTTCCGTCATTTTATCTGATTAACAAATATAGTAACGTCTTGTCTATCAAGTGGTTGAACATCTCTGTGGTATAAATGTCAAGAAATGGCAGAATTTTCAGTTTTTACTTCAAAGCTGATATGCCTTAGCATTCACTCTGCCAGAAACGGTAAATTAGATGTTTTAGTTAGACAAATGAATGGATCAAGAGAGTAAGCCGTAAAACATTACTAGGCTGCTTTGGTCTGAAATACATCCAGGCAAGTGCACACTGTGCAATGGCAGTGATTTTTTAAAAGGGAAGAGTGTAGAGGGGGGTATCAGCCACCTTTTTAGAGACAACCTTTCCTTTCTCAAAGAAAAGGTTCTTCAAAGACAGACATTTAAATCATCAGCACACAGCTGGAGAATGAGAGGCATGAACTGCCAGTCTAATAGCATCTTCTGACCTGGATAAGAAATAAAGGATATTGGACTGTTATTCAGGGGATTCATCCTGACTCATAGAGTAGCAGTTAATAGTTAAACTAATTAACTTGCTTTCTTATTGGTGGAAAGGTGTCAGGAAGGGCAAGGCTATTAACCTGGCACTGCAGGCATCTGAGTAGTATCCTCGTGCTTTTTTCCTATAATTGGGCTCAGCTGGACACCAAGAAAAATATCAGCTGGCATATAAAAGCCTAAGCTGACAGTTCTACTATATTTAGTGAGAAGGGTAATGCCTAGCTCATGAGGCTGTAGCCTGCCAGGAGAGGATAGATGCTCAAGAAAACTCTGCCTTTATCAGTGACAGCAGATTTCAGTATTCTCAATGGGCTTATGAGGAAGCTGGTTCTTTACTAAGCCACAGGTGAGTTTTTTTTTTTTCTAAACAGAGTCTAGAGAATGCTAAATTGAAATGCTAACACCAAAACAAATATGTTTTGCTGAAATGTAGCAGAACTCAATGTCAGTGTGGTGGTGCTGGCTATAAATCTGCCTTAAAAGACTAATTTCTTCAGCTCACTATACATCTACTGAAATATACATCTTAAACAAACAACAACCAGAAGGAAATTTTATAAACAAATGCTTCTCTTTCTTTCTAAGTCTGGCTATACTGTGAGTAATAGGAGTTATTCCTGATCCCTGGCTCTGTCGAGAAATGAGCAAGGAGTTCCCTCAATGTTGAAGGAGGGCTCTGCCTTACAAAACAAGGCCTGCATTTCTCCCTTATGAAGCGCATCAAGTCCCCAGCAGAGGGAGCTTGCCTGTGTGTTCGGAAAGGTGAACCAGGCATCTGTGCTAGGAAGGTTAGGCTGCAAGAAACTTCCCTCAAGGATCAGCTGAGGGTAGTTTCTCTCTGTTAGGCACAAATAGCCTCTTAACACCAGCAACTATAGTGGTGCAAGCTAACTTTGACAATTATAAAGTAGTGAATGGCCTTGCTCCTGGCTCTTATACTCTGAGATATCCTAAAGCAAAAAATAACTATTTTTAGCTATCAGTAAATACTTTTAATTTTAGAGGTAGCTTGAGGGCTTCAGATGTGGATTTGGAGATCAGCTGAAGAAGGCTCTCTCCACATACTTGCCTTTTGTTTTGATTTTTTCTTCCTTGTGTATGTGAAGCTGCTGATTGCATGTAGTCTGACAAAATAGAAATATTGCCCTCTCTTTTTGCTCAGCAGGGTTGACTTCTGAGAAAAATAGTCTTTTAATACCTATTCAATACAAACATGTAGGCGAATGTTCTGTGCCTGCTGATGGAGGTGGTAGATGTTTCCATGAAAAGCTCACCAGACAAAACATGATTCCTTCTTTGCTTAAGAGGCAACTACATTAGAGGTTGAACTGAGGAATGGGCTGGAGTGCAAGAAGTTAGAGAACTTGCTCTTGCTAAAAGCTAAAGGAGCCTTGTAGGCTTATTTGTAGGGTTATAGTTCTGTGTATCTCCCTGTACAGTGGATGAAGAAAATGAATCCAAAAAACAGTGGCCAGAGGAGTTACAAAAGGAAATTGCAGGCCTATTCCAGTGCCCCATGTCAAAGATTCTATAACAGAGATTTAGGAGCTCAAAATTATTAGTGGGTCAGGCTCTCTAAATTTTCAGTGTCTGCAATTAAGGAAAACATAAGGTCATGTTTTCAATTTACAATTTGTTCCTTGCTGTTTGGCATTGCTGATGATACTTAAGTAATGGTTCTTAGAATAATTTACTCATCATGTTCAGATTTGGCTCGAGACTTCTTCTATATTTGTATACATTTAGAGTCGCCCATGTCTAGAGTTTGTTAATTAGAGCTTTTGAATCTGTCCTCATCAGCATTGCAAAGATACTTTTATTTAAAATAACAGTAGGAACATAATAAACAAAGAGGAAAATAATCAAACACAACTGTCTTTAAACCAATCCACATCATGTTATATTGGATACCCCATCAAAATAAAAAAACACTTAGAAAAGAGTGATTGTTTTATGGCAGTGCAAACCAAATGCGTTCAACTCCTTACTGGAAAGATTAATCAAATTGTATCATGTTGCTGCCTTAACCCCATTAGGATTTAAAGAACATTAATTTATTCACAGCCTTCTTTCATCTAACACAAAACAAAACCCTGTATCGAAGTGTTATTCAGAGTCTCTTTAATATTGTAGATCCCAAGTCCATGTTTCTCACTCACGCTGAAAATAGCTTTTTTTTTTTTAATTTTCTAGAAATATATCTTAAAACTTTTTTCTACTTGTCATATAAATAATACTGCATTAACAATCTCAGTTTTTGTCTTCACTAAGATGGATACATTTTTAGTTTATCTGCATGTTAAGGTTTTGGAAAATAATACTTAATTCTGTTCAGTCATATTTCTAGTGATGCCTCTCTTGTGGTTCCCCCTTTTCCCAGGAGCCTCATATTTTAGCTTTTCCATATTGTTATCAACACAGAATCTTTCTCAGTCCCTAGAAGGCTTGGTTTTAAGCCACTTGTTTCCAGTGTGTTTCAAATCTTTGCCCACAGTATCATTCCATGCCATACAGAGCAGCTATTCACCAGATGCCAGATGCATAAAGTGCTCTTCAGTTGGCTTCTTTCCTCAGGATTACTAATATCTATGCCAAACTAATTTCTAATTTTTGGACTCCATAGCTGCTGATTGTGCTGTTTCCTCAGGGCAGTTGTTACTGGAAACAATCCCAGATGTCAGTGAGTACTGTCACAAAATTTTGAAAAAGACTCGATGTATCCTTTCTCATCTATCTTTCCTGGAATTTTTAAGGGTGAACAACCAAACCTCAGTGCAAATAGGTAACAGTGTAGGGCCTAGAAATTGATTCAGAGCTGAAGTGTCACTTTCAGAGTCTACTACAGCTATGTTTCAACAATTGGCTTTACATCCTAAATAATATTCATTTAGTATTGTTTTTCCAGACTTTAAATGTATATGACTATGTAGGCATATTCTCTGAGGATTGATTTTGCTTGCCCACTTTATTAGGCTTCTTGGCATGCTTTCTCAGGAGATGAAAACAGACCTAAAACTGCATCACTGTTGTAAGGTTGCTCTGTAGCTGAGGTGTCCACAGCTGACAGAGTGAGGGCTATAGTACATTTTGGGAGTTATAAGAGTGCAATGTGTAGATAGGCCTGCTTAGTGTAAAATGTTACATGATATCTCATAAAGAGGAGCTGTATCATGCAGGAAGAGATACCAGTAGCATTAGCCTACATTGGTATGTGCATACTACAATACTGCATTTAATTACATGACCTCATGCTGTCTTACTCCATAGCACTCTGTTTTCACTCTTAGCTCTTAATAATTACAGCAGGACTTAAGGTTTCTCAGACTACTGTATGTCCCAGAATTGAGTTTCTTGCTTAGAGTAAGCTAAACTTTGTCATCTATCATTACTACATGCAAAAACAAAATTATCTTTGGTAAATTAGAAAAAAATATGTTCAAGCAGCATGGTAATGCTACCTATGTATTTTCTAGGATTCTTCTCTAGGCTGATCAAAAGCCTCTTTTACTAACTACCTCATATCCTACAGCAGATGTTTTGCTGATCCTTTTCTCAGAGAAAACAGAACATAAAAGCAACTCCTCCCCAGGAGCACAATCTGATCCCTTTAAAAGCTTACTATAAGCTTTCCTTCTGAAGGATTTCATGGGAAGCCACCTGAGAGGAGAGTGTACCTCTGCACAGGGAGCTTTCTCTGGAGGAGTGCTGGTCACAGCGTGGTGCTGGGGAGTCTGCTGTCTCTCTTGCTGCTTCAGTCAGGAACCACATGGAAGCATGAGGTAAAGGCCAGAATGTCATATTTGACAACGTTCAAATAGCAAAAAGAGCACACGAAAGCCCCATAGGGGATTTACATGTACACCTGCGTTGGGTAAATCATTGAATAATTGCTAATATGAGGATCAAAGTACAGGTTGCTGAATACAAACATTGTTCATTTTCACTTCTGCATTTTAAGTCGTATTACAGGAGATATTCTTCCCATATTAAATATATTTTAGGTTATCTTAGATATTCTTTTTGTATCTTTCAAAAACTCTCTCTGGTGACTACACTGTACCTTAGCATAGTGTTGGGTTCTCTAATATATGATCAGCCCTTCCTGTTTCTAACTCTTAGAATTAAATGAAGTTTCTTTAGACTATATGCTGGTTATTCTGTTTTAAGGCCTGGCTTCCTAGATGCTAATGGAAAGGCTACAGCTGTTGAATCTTCTTGCTGCAAGGCCTGTAAGATTGCTTCCAACCTTTCTGGATATGGATGGGGAGGAGGGGGAGGAAGAGAACTCAGCCTCCTCTTTGCATTGTTTCTTATCAAAAGACAGAAGACTTGGGAGGTGGTTAAAGAAATGTTTGTTTTGCACTTGCGTTGTCATGACAAGCTAATGATCAAGACATTGCATTTGTTGGTGAAATTCCTGAGAATTTGAGATCAATCTCTGTTTAGAAAACTATAGGTCTAAATGTATGTGGTTTTATTTATATTTTTTCCCAAAGGCAAATGAGTGTATTATCAGTCTTCCTGGGTAGAGGTGCTGTCTGCATTCAGAAATTTAGAAGGGTCTCCTGCGAGGGGGAAAAAGATTAATGTTTTAGATTCTCAAAACTAAAATATCATTAAATACAGATAGGCCTTAGCCATCCACTTTTGTTTTGCATACCAGCTTCTTTTGGGGCAGTGTCTGCAGTGTCACTAGACTTCCAGGGCTTTTCACACCTGGATTTCAATGTGCACAGGTGCTGAGGGTGTTTGAATAGCAGGTTTGGATCTCAGTCTTTCTTCTTTTTGGAAACCACTATTTAGAAAAATGGGAGAAGGCCTTTTCTGTGAACCAATTAACACTTAAACTAGGATAGAAATCTTTTCAAAGTTAGGAGAAGACTGCCTGTAATTTAGAAGTGTATCACTCATTTTGTCTCTAAACATCAGTTTTTTTTAAAGTTGTTTAAAAACAGGAGACTGTCTAATGTCACTATTTTGCACACCAGCCATAGCAATTTGTTGATTTTCTTGTGAAATCAGCTGACTGGTATATCTTAATTATTGTTATCATTGCTCTTATAGTAAAGCAAAAAGGGAAGTAAACCTGAACTGAGCAGACCTGTCAGTGTATTTCTGTGTGTATGCTGTGTGAAAAAAGACAAGGAAATTCTGAGAATAAAGAAGTCCGACAAAGTCCAGGAAACCTCACTATTCTTCCTCTTTTTTTTTCTTTGCTTGATTTCCCTTGTTTCAGTGCAAATAATAAAATGAGCAAATGTATCAAGTTGAGTGAAGGAATGACTATTTATAGTCACACCCCTGTTTTTTTCCACTCTCCAGTTCTCTTAACTGCTTTACTTTGTAATGAAGTCTTAAAACAATTAGCAGCATTTGGCATCAATTTGGCATTACAATCACTATAGATGAAATACAGAAGTTTTATGATAGATGCTGAAATGGGACAAGCAAAATTTTCATTTTGGAGAGGAGGTAATTCCCCAGCATCTGCTTCTTTTGCTTTAACACTCGAGAGACTCCCATGGCATTATCCTTACACCCTCCCATTGGCCTTAAGACTACTGTTTCACGCCTTCGTTCAATATTTTCCCAACTGTTCAATGCAAAAAAAAATCTTTCTGCTTCTGTCTGGAATAACCTTTAAGTCCAGTACTTCCCCGGATATTAGACTTTATGCCTGTTGCTACAATGTCAGTGAAAGGAGAAACAACTGGTGTCCCGTTTGGAGATGGGAAGTGGTTGAATTTGGTCTCACCACCCAGTCAACTCAAAAGGTCTGCATAGGTTTCTTTTGTGAACTGTGAGGCTCCAGAAGTTTTCCCCAAAATAGGAAGCCCTATGACTCAGATGTGTTTTTGCAAATGTCAGTTCATCAAGTTGCATAGCTGTAAAAACCATACACATGGGTTTCACTTTCCCACAGAATTATTTGCACACAAAAAACCCTACACAACTACATCATGACACAAATGCTGAATTGCTCAGGTCTGTTGATAGCTCTAGTATTTTTTTTATTGCACAAGGCAAAGGAAACAGATCATGCAAAAAAAAGTAAATACAGCAAATTCAGAAGGTGCACTGGAATATGAAATATGCCTCATTTCTAATAACCTGAAGTACTATGGATAGGCAGGAAATTTTGTTACTGACACTTGAAATAGTCATACTGAAACTGATCTTTTATAATAGGAAAGGACATGGGACTCATTTAAGTAAACTTAAGTGAACTTTTTCATGAAAAAATCAGATTCAAAAGATATTGTGAAATTATTTTAATACATGTAATATTTCAAAAGAAAAAAAGGGGGCAGGGGTAAAGGGATAATTTAACTGTTGATATTAATGCAAATATTGATCCTTATGAGTCTACAAGGTTATAGCACACGTTTATACACAGAAAATTTCTCCTTTAAACTAAAGGCTTGCTGCTTTTTCATGGGGGATTTGATAGTACACCCAGAAGTTGCTTTGGCCTTAAAAAAGGCAAACAGACCTACTGACAGTTTGACTTGAGCTGTCTTTCCCCTCCCCCTTGAAAGCATTATTACTTTTACTGGGATTTTTCTGGCAGATAGGAAAAAATCAAGGAACTGGGGTTTTATTTTATTTTTTAATTATTTATTATTTGAAAATCATTGATAACTTAGTTTAATTCAAATATTTTTGAAACTGCATCTGATTATTTAGGGTTTATAGAGTATAGTATGTATGGTCCTCCTATGCTGTAGATTCTTGAGAAAGGAAAATTTCATTCATGCTTTGTAAATATATTTTTAGTGCCTAGAAAGTTCTCCTGGACAAATACTTGTGTTACACAATTTGCTGACACTTCTGAAATGCACTCAGAGTATTTTATAGCTTTGTCTACTTTGGGGTATTTATACATTGTGGTTTATATGATGAGTTACACCTCACATGTCCAGGACCACATACAGTTGTTAGTTTTAGCACTGCTATATAAAGCATTAAGCTTATTACACCCAAAAGAATTAAATTATGCTGAGGCAGTTTGTGTTTTGTGATTAGATGTTACAAAGGAAGACAATTGTAGGAGCTAAAAGTGGGAAGTGAACATCGTTAACAGTAATACATCATAATTAAAGGAAAACATTTGCTTAATTATTTTCATTAAATATTTTCCCTTTTGTATGGTCCTTTTGCTTTTCTCATGCAATGTTGTTTGACTTCCAGATGGTTCAAAGCATCCAAGTTGATTGATTTTTCAGTCTTATTTCAGTGTTTATACTCATGTTCCTGTGTTCACAATATGTATAAGAAATTCTGGATTTTTCAATTTCTTCCAAAAGTTTAAATTATAGGCATCTTAATTTAAATTTAATTAAAAGCAGGTTTCATTCATGACTGTTTATATTTCACTAGCATTATTTTTATTTGAAGCAAATGGAAAACCTAATTGTCTTCTAAATGCTGAAGTGAGAAGACTACTGAAGCAGTGAGGGAACACATGGGACAAATCAATAAATTCCTGCAGAAACAGGTTAATCAAAATCAGCACCTTGCCTTCAGATACAGAGGCAGTTGAGGTACCATGGGCAGACTTCACAGTATGGATATCTGCAGCTTACTGAAGACTAGCAATATAAAACTTGATGAGCATTTTTATCTCAGCATAATTTAGCATATTTATTCCTCCAAAGGTTTTAATACCTCTTAAGAGGAATGATCCTATCAACATAAAGGGGTCATAAAGATTGCTGCATGATCAGATTAACCTCTCTTCTACTCCATTGCTTCCAAGCCTTAGGTCAGTTCTGTTTGATTTTGGAAATAGTTTGTTTCCTGGCTACTCTTTCCTTTTTATTGTCATGATACAATATATGTTTACTTGTTACTATGATTTTGTATTATTAGCTATTGGCCTATTCCTACTGCATAGCCTTGTTCCATGAGGATTATGTGTCAGTGCTATATTCAATCTTTGTTTTTGTAATTTTTACAACTACCTAGTTGTTTAGTACACATAACACAAGTTTATGCTGATATTAATAATAATCTTTCTTCACAAAATGAGGCCAACAACCACCTGTTAACAATAACGCTGATTGCATTATTTATGCTAAAAATCTGAGCCTCCTGAACTACACCTGAAGCCCAGGGATGTATGGATTAATGAATCCCAGCTCACTCCTACAGAGCTTTGGAAATGTTTGCCAAAGTGGCTGATGGGAAGGATTTGGATTTCCTGCTGCCATCTGAAGTTCCTTATGACAGCCCCTAAAATTCCATGCCTTCTCACTGCCTCTGGCCCTCCAAAGCCTTTAAACACTGGTTATTGGAGGCCCTATGGGGAGAACTGACAGAGGAGATTGACTTTGTTTCACTCAGAGGTGAAAATATGGAATAAAAGCTAATGGGCATGACAGCATTTTGCCTAGTAAGGGTGTGTACAGTATGTTTATTCTTTAGGAACTATTTATTAGTTACTTAAATTAGTAGTATTATCCATATGCTTGCTTGCAGCAAAACCACATAAAAGTAATAATTCCTTAAAAGCAACATTTCCATGGGAACTCTTCTCATGCTTTGCATTGTAACCCACCTAGTAACAACAGCTCTTCAGCAGCAATTTGGCACCTGGACTTCAATATGTTGCTACTGGGGTTTGCTCTTTTGGTTGTTATCTGTATTGTGTGTTAATTGTTTTATTTGTATTTGTAATGTGGTATTCTAGGAAACTAAGTTTATTCTGTATTTGCTAGATTTCAAGCTGAATGTTCAATTTAATTCTGACTCTTCAAGATGGCTTATAATTCAAATCTATTAATTATTTTACAGAATACAAACTGCTTATTTACTCCTGTTTCATAGCTTCACATGGAATAGGTAATACATGGAAAGTGTCTGAGTGTGTGTGTGAAATTTGAGCCTGTATTTTGTTGAATTCATTATGCAAGGTAATGTATAAACCCATAACAAAAGGCAAATCTGCATTCATTTTGAACAGAGATGGATATATGTAGTTCATTTATGATGCAGATGAGCTTCATTTATTTCAGCAAATCCAATGAGCATTAATCCTGACCTTATTATGACATTAAAAAAAAAAAAAAGGCATTGTAGTGCTTCTTAAAGTGTTTGCTTCAGAGGCTGGAAATATTAACCCAAGCCTAAATGAAGGATTTCTCTTCTGGAAAAGAAATTTGGACATAGTATTGACTTTTGTGGCAAGTCTGAATTATTGCTGTTTCTGCTCAACCCAAATAAATCACTTTTCTGATTTCCCCCCCCCCGACCCTATATGCAACTTAGGTACTTATTTTTCTCTAGAAATATAAACACTTGAGTCTGAATTATAAGAACAGCTTTCAACTTGCATACTACACCTGTAATTTTCCACTACACTTCCAATTCACTGTTACTGTTGTCTTCCAATTTCAGCCTCTGTTTACTAATACAGTAAGAGTCACACTAAGTGAAACTGCATGTAAGCATTGTCTTAAGAACTATCCTAAAATAGAAGTGTATTTTGTAATCATGTCTAATAGTACTTTCCATATGTTAACTTATACCTTAGATACCTTGAAGAATACAGTTTAATTTCAGTAAGAAAGCAATTAAAGATATTTCTACTCAACTTTTTTGCTTCTTTTGCTCTTTTTCTTTGTTTTCACTGTGCCTTCAAAACATCCCCATTTGTGTGGGGTTACATGAATGTGTTTTTGTGCGGTGTGCAGCTGCAGAAGAAACAAAACACATTCTGATGATGGGTGATGTAGGTACTTTCAATGACTAATGGGTTTAGCTTTGTATTGTTGTTTGCCTGCTCAAAAGCTAAGAATTAGATAAAAGAAAGCAGTAAAGGAAGAGTTTTTTAAAAAGAAAAAAGGCAAAACAATGGTACAACCTGTACATACCTCTTCAAAGCTCCAGAGAAAAATGCTTGTATGTTGGCTGTATTGGTATAAGAATGCTTGGGAGGAATACAATGTACAAAAGTCAGTAATCCTGGGATCAAAGGAAACAGAAAATCTCAAGAATCTGTCAAATAGGAGGAAGTTTGAAAAGAAAGGAGAAGCCATCAAAAGTGTGCCACTTTTATCTGCTTAAAACAAGGTGATTGTTTTCTTTTCAGTGGTGGGATTTGCCTACAAAGTTGAATTTTCAAAAATGCAGGTTGAACCCTTGTGTATAGAATTGTTTTAAACTTCTCCTAAATGCTTTTTGCCTTGCATGAAGTAATATATATTTCTCTTCTTTTTTAAAGCCCTCTGTCAGGGCAAACTTGTCATGACAAGTTCCCACAAGGAAAGTCCTGTAGGGTCCAAATATCACTTGAAATTCCTGAGTGAGCCATGATTGCTGTTTGAGACTGTTACCCAATTGCTGGTCTGAGTGACTGGCTTGCAGAATACTGACTTTAAAGACATAAAAGCCTGAGCATCTGTACATCTTGTAGTACAGGTGGCTGCTCATCAAAGCATTGAGCACCACTGTGGCTTTTTTCTGAATCCTATCACCAAGAACATAGAATAGTATGATGCAATTGCAGAAGTATGTGTAATAGGTTAGCTTCTGCTAACCTGATATTCAGCAATATCTCTTCCTTGATTGCATTTAAACTACAGCGATGGAGTAGTCTGCAATTAATCCTGCAGTTCAGCTAACCTGATGCACAGGGCACGCTGACTTTCCTACTGATGTTTTGATTCTCCAGTGGAAGCTACGTATAGGAAATGAAGGAAAAGGAAGAGAGAAAATGATGTACAACTGCAGCTCATCTTGTCCCATCCCATCATAGGAAGAAGACAGCATGTGTACCCACACTCAGATGCTAACAGCACCCCTAGTTTGGGTGAACAATTAATTTCAACAGAAGCCCTTGCAATGCAGCATGCTGCTCAGAGTCAATGAGGAAAGTCACTTAAACAGGACTGACTTAGGGCAACAAGATAGACTGGAAATTAGGCAAGATGCATGGAAATCATGGTTTTCTAGAAATTAATGTGCTTTTTATCCCCATATCTCCTTTGCAATGGTTGGAGTTCAAAGAAGACAGGAACAGTGCCATCAGCTTGCTGTCCTGATTATTTTCTTAAACAACAAGCTTGAAAAGGAATGATTTGTTTCCATCTGTGTGCCTCTGTACATCTGCTAAGCTAAATGGATTGAAGGGATTGGGAAATACGAGACTAAACAGTGATTTCTATGCTTTTTATAGATGGAAATGACCTAGCTACTCAAAAACAATGTTTTATTTCATAAAGACAAAAATGAATTAGAATAAGGAGTACTGTTCAAACCTTATTCTATAAGTTACATCATTTTTATCAAGTGTTTCTGAAAATACGGAGTACCTCTGTTTGGATGCATGCAAATATGCTGTTATTGTGGAAGAGAGTCAACTGAATGAGCACAATATATCAAATATTACCAATATTGGCAGTTCTTTTAGCATATGAATGTCAAGAAAAAGCCTACTGTTTGTAAATTAACAGCAAGAAGTACATTATATTCTTTCCTTCCCTACCTCCTGAAGCATTGCAGCATATACCATAAGTGCTTGTTCATTGTAGAAAATTCTATTCTAAGTCTGAGTACAGTTTTATGTTTGAAATTATCTTTTCTTCTGACTGAATGTTAGGCATATATAAATTTTTGTAGGGTAGTTTGATGCATGTATATCACTGAGTTTGCACTGCTTATGGAAAGCAGTTGTAATAAACTTGGAGAGGATTACAGTAGGTTGGTCCAGCCACCACAAGCCTAAGAAATTGACAGTATCACCAAGCTTAATGTAATTAGTCATGTCTATGTGAAATTGTTACTGTAGCAAATATTCAGCTGCTTAGAGCTAGATGCTGAAGAGCTTAGATGCTGAAGGAACAAACTCAGCAACATCAGAGCATCGATATCCATAGCAAGAACAGAATAATGATGAAATTCTTCTGCTTAATGGCATTTTAATCTAATAAAAGCAGTTGTTCCAGTGGTCCATAGCTATGATATTAAGGTCTTACCGAGGACTGTAACATTTTAGGACAAAAGTTGTACTGGAATTTTTATTTATTCTGTCCTGCCTGTAATAGAAAAGGTTGAGATGAAGGGTAGAAAACACCAAGCTCTGTTTATTCTATTGATGTAACTACAAAAGGAAGGAAAGCAAGGGGAAAACACGCAGAAGGTAACTACCAGGTTATGCCTTAATGAAGATAACTACCTCATTGTGTCCACTATAAATGTTGTCATGACGTTAGTTCAAGCTTTGGTTTTAAACAATGGAGACCATGAAATACATACTTGCTACATATTGAGAATGTTATGGGAATGACCAGAATATTTTATACAAGAGTAGCAATACATCTTGAACAAACATTACCTAGCCATAACATTCTGGAACATGGACTGCTGAAACAATTGTGGCTGGGGAGAGGTTCCTACAGGAAGACGAATATCCCATAGTCAGTTTGTTTTCAGGTCTCCATTTTTAGAAAGGCTTTCTTTTTCTTTCTTTTTTTTCTTCAGTTTACTGCAGGAGTGTGTGGTGTAGGGGGAGGCAGAGGTTTCCCTGTGTATGCCTTTCCCTGAAGCCTTCACTGAGAAGGAATCATTGTAAATAATAGAGCCAAGAGACTATTTTTTAAGCAAACAAGCTGAACATTGCTCCTGTGTCTTTCCCTTTCTTTGTCCATTTTTCAGACAATCTAGAACATGACTGTATAAGGATTATGTCTACAGTCCCTAGAAGCTGGCAAGTACCCAGACGCTGCATCTCAGCCATACGTACAAAGTTAAATTTCTAGGATTCATCATATGGCTCTCTGCCACAGTAACTACTGTCATGAACAACTCTGCAAAAGGTTTTCTTAATGGAACAACATATGACCAATAGATCCTACAGTCACTTTCCTCAATGAATTAAGAATCAATAGCTTCCATGATTAAATGAGCTACTACTGTAACTGTGGCTTTTTTTTCAGACTTTTTTTTACCATCGTTTTACTGGGAACAAGTTTCTCCTTAGCCACTTACAATTTTCTCTTCAATAACCATATCTTTTAACTACTGGCTCATTATTCTTTCTGAATTTCCTCGTCTACTCTGCTTATTCTCTTTCCTTTTCTCCAGTTTTATCTACCTGATCAATTCTGTAGCAATGTACTCCTAGGAAGAGTATCATATGAGTGCTATACTATACTTTTAGTAGGAATATTGGGAATATTTACTATAAAACAAAAAAAAAGTAAGAGTTATTGCATTCCATCCAATAAGGTAGCCTTCAGCTGTAACTTCAGAATTGTAAATGGTTTAGGTAGAAACAAGATCACCAATGATTTCTTCCCACTTTGGAAAAAAAAAATAAAATTAAAAAATCCCATTAGTCTTGGGCCATTATGTAGACCACGGGTCACCTTAAGCCAAGCTTGAAGGTCAGCTGAAAAGTTCAGACAGACCAGCTCACAGACATTTGTTGCTACTTAACATGGATGAGTCCACCTCACTCAATTCCTGTGTTCAATGTTCATTTTCTTTTCAAATCCAATTCTATTTCAAAGTATTATCCTGTGTTCCTTGAAGTTCCTTGAACTACTTTTGAAGGGCCATCTTTCAGACTGCCAATTACTATAGAAACATCACCCTTAATTTTATAACCTGAAAGAGTCCAAATCCAAACTTACCAAGTATAGAGTCAGGGAATTCTTACAAGAGAAATCCTGGATCAAAAACTCATGTTTTCTGGAGTCTTGCTGCCTCTAGGATATCTCTTTCAGTAAGCCTCCCTTATGAAAGAAACTGTGAAGTGGCTCCAAATATATGCCCTCAGAAAAAAAGAGATATTTTATACATCTAAAATGAACAACTTTTAATATCTAGCAGATAGACTAGCTAGCAGCTCTATTGACTATTTAGGGGAAATGATAAACTGCTAAAGCTTTGTGGTATCTTGGTGATGGAATGTGTTTTAGCTATAGGGACGTAGCAAGAATAATTGTGTGAAGCACAGGGGAAAGAGTTCTAGTGAACACTATTGTGCTGATATCACTGGAACTGCTAATTGACACTTGTGGTCATAAAAACTGGCACTGTGTAGGTTTTGAAGCTGTTTTTCCTAATGTTTTCTAGAAGATTAAATAATAATGCACTAAAACTATGCACTTATTTTGGAAAGATCTTTTATACAACATATGCCTAAGATAGGTTTTTCCACTTTAGTATTTTATTCATTAGGGACCTTACAAAGTTATTTATACATAATAGAATACAAATTATAATTAAGGAAACTTCCTTTAGAAGAAGCAAAAGTGTAGTTGTTCTTACAAGACAGTTTTCCAATTCAGCATCTTCAATGATATTAGTGCAAATGGAAAAATATTTAAAGAACATTCTGAACCTTCCTGTCTGAGTACATAGTATGTTAACTTTTAAGAGAAAACTTCTGCATAGCTAGGACTTAAAACACTACTTTTCAGATAGTACCTCAGGCTCTATGTTCAAGCTGGTGCTACATAACTGGTACTGAAAATTAACAGGTAAGTCACTACAACCAAAGAGCTAAACACCTCTCTTGCATGCAGGGCACACTAATAAGAAGGTTTTCAGAACATTCGTTACTAGCAAGTGTTAAATAGTATAAGTTACTCTGCAGGCCAGACTGAATTAAGAGAACCGGAGATAATGGGACTATAAAGATGATATGTAGCTAGCAACAGTTGTGGCTTGCTTAGGGATACATGTAAACACAGTCTGGTTGGGACACTTAACAGGATAAATGTGGAAAAAAAAAGAGGGGATAAAGCAAACAATATATCAACTGGCTTGCGGGCAGTTTTCAGTGCATGCATGTTCTTCTGTAGTGCTGAGCAGAAAAAACATGCCAGGACTACTCTCTGCAGAATAAAAGTCTTAAAGTGCTTCCCTAGCACAGATACCTGCCCCTGTTGCCTTCTCTGCAATGCTGTTTGCTCTGTGCAATGCGGTCGCTCTCTGGATTTGTGCTGGCACTCATTCTCCAGAGACAGTTGTTTCCCTGTGTTCCTGTCCTAACAGACTCACTGTCCCCTCTCCTCTCTCAACTTCCTTGGCTGCCTCAGTCAGAGCTGAAATCAAAGAAAACCCTGCTGAAATGAGGGGAAGTTGTAGTCACGCCGGATAGAAAAAAAGATGGTATGGGTCTAAATTACAAAACCTACACAAAACTGCAATCACTTACTGAGACAGTGTCTCAGTAAGCCCTGGACAGGTCACCTAGCATGGCTGTAGCCTCCCTGTGACAGAAAGCTCTAAGGGATGGGCAGGGCAATCAGCTGTCAGGACACAGGCTCAGCTCATTCTTGAGAACCAGGGACTCAATGAGTGAATGTATTTTCTATCGTGTTCGTGAAAATAGTTTGAAAAGAACAAACACATGCCACATTTTTTCTCAGGCAGGCTATTTCCTGAGTAGGTATTAAAAACACTGTGTTTTGGCTTTCTTCTTTGCTTGTTCTTTTTTTGTTATTAATTATGCAGTATGTTCATGGAGAGCTCTCTACGTGAGAAATTTCCACAAATTACAAATTGGTTTTAGTCTTGACCTTTGGCATTCAGATATTGGCATATCTGTTTATTTTTTCATATTCTTCTCTATGTATACCTTCTAGAATTGATAGGAAATCCCAATAAAAAGAGAGAATACAAAGCCATTAATGCAATACCTGTAGCTTGTCTTAGTCACAGAAAGGTTTTATAAGGCTCAATTAAAATTTATGACAACTAGCTATACTTGTTAAAATTAGCTCAGGTTTGTTGGTAGAGAAATTGAGCTCTGGCACAGTAACTGTATTGTCGCTTCTAATTTAGATCATTTTTTTTTACTCATTAGTCTTACTTTGTGTATACCCTTTCCTCTTAATGAGAGCAGAAAGAGAACTTGCAGCCTACTGAGTTAGACATCATCATTTTAAGCTTGTTTCGGGCCCTCCCAAGCCACAGATTTTGTTAATATTATAAGCCAATTTAGTGGCAAAGCGCTGTTAATAAATATAGTTCAACAGCATTTTAAAGCAGAAGTAAAAAAGGGCAGCTCTTCATGTATTTGTTCTGAGTGTAACAGCACAGAACGTCTTGGTGCAGCAAGATCATACGCTGGTGCAGCTGGATCATGTGTTGCCCACATTTGCTGATTGTCATGGTGATTTACTGTTGTGACCCAAACTTTCCTGCCTCTGCATACAAATAGCTTACAATAAGTGTAAGCTATTTGTTTAACTGTATGGCCAAAAACATCAGAAATACACTCTAGAGTTATACCTGTACTAGTGAACTTGCCAGCACCATGACAACGTCCTAGACATTAAAAATCATTGGTAGTTCAAAATTGTTAGAATGGTCCTTTACATGGCTTTAGTGTGTTCTCACATAATTCCCAGGAACAGTTTAGGGGTTAACACATGCCTGTGAACATTTGCAATTTGCATTTTGTATGCAGCCACCGTAGCAGGGAAACCAAGAAAATATAATAGTATGTGTCTGTTACACTCTGTGCCAGTGAGCCTTAGCGGCCAGAAAGGAACAGAAGGTATTTGTTGATCCCAAAAATCTGACTGTCAGAAAGATGAACGTTGTACAATGTATGTAGAAATGGCATTTTTCTTTAAATGGGTTTTGTAGTTACAGACAACTCCTTGTTTATGGACATAACAAACATAAACTCACTCCACTGACAGGGAGGGGAGAAGGAAGAAGTGGAGGTCATACAGGCAGCCAGCTGCTGGAGTCTTGGTTAGGAGGGTGGGCTCTGTTAGGTCCATCTATTTGACCATGGGAAGGGCTGACCTGTTACTGCTGTTATGGCTCTCAGTACCTGATTGGGAGTGGATTAGCCTGGATTAAAATAAAGGGTGGCTCTCTGCTTTCCATGGCAAAAACATGAATTTCATTTGGAATGACAACATAAAAACTATTCTAACCATATAATAAAATGTATTTGTAATGCTTGTAGGAGAAGAGGGTTGGAAAAAAAAAAAAAAAGTAGTTACAGAATCACAGAATGGCTGAGGTTGGAAGGGACCTCTGAAGATCACCCAGTCCAAGCACCATGCTGAGCAGGATCACCTACAGCACATTGTGCAGGATTGTATCCAGTCAGGTTTTGAATATCTCCAGAGAAGGAGACTCCACAGCCCCTCTGGGCAGCCTGTGCCAGTGCTCTATCACCCTGACAGTAAAGAAGTGCCCGCTCATATTCAGCCAGAGCCTCCTATGCTTCAGTTTGTGCCTGTTGCCTCTTGTCCTGTCACTGGGAACAACTGAAAAGAGACTGGCTCCATCCTCTTGACACCCTCCCCTCAGATATTTACACACACTGATGAGGTCTCCCTTCTGTCTTCTCTTTTACAGGCTAAGCAGGCCCAGCTCTCTCAGCCTGTCCTCACATGACAGGTGCTCCAGTCCTCTCATCATCTTTGTAGCCCTCCTCTGGAGTTGCTCCAGTAGCTCCATGTCCCTCTTCTACTGGGGAGCCCAGAGCTGGACACAATACTCCAGGTGTGGCCTCACCAGGGCTGAGTAGAGGGGCAGGATCACCTCCCCTGGCCTGTTGGCAACACTCTTCCGAATGCGGCCCCGGATACCGTTGGCCTTCTTGGCCACAAGGGCACATTGCTGGCTCATGGTCACAGCCTGCTGTCCACCAGGGCTCCCAGGTCCTCTCTGCAGAGCTGCTCTCCATCATGTCAGCACCCGTTCTCTTTAACTGTAAGGCTGTTTCTTTATAAACTTGTTCCAGTCTGCTCATTTCTGTATATCAGAGAAAATGTGAGAAAAGTAAGCAGTGTGCTGATTTTTACACTTACTATGTAATAATATTGTTCCTTTACTCCTTAATTTTCTTGTACTTATGGGTGAAACATGGTTCTTGTTTTCCACATTATACGATCTGGGGAGAATCATGATACAGTCTCACAGATGATGCTTATTAATTTCTCAAGTTTTCTGGAAGTGGAATAGTCTTGAATGCTGTCTCTAATTGTGTTTCTGTTCTACTCAGGATTTTTTGTGGCCTCTGTCTTGACAATTGAGATTATAGATTTCATTGGATTAGTGCAATTCAATTAATTTAAAGTAATTAAAATACTATTATTAACCAAAATGTTTCAGCATGAACAGTTTTATCAGGATCAGAGGCAACTTGCCCAAATATTAATTATGTTTCAAATCTTTTGTGCTTTGTATGACTCTTCAGCTTCTAGAAATGCTCCTCAGGTTGAATACCTAATGGAAAACTGGGTGTAATTTTAAACACTGGCATATCAGAAGCTCCCACAGAAGTAATGGAAGTAGGGAGGAAGAAAAAAGGAATGCACTGATTCTTTCCCATATTGACACAAATACAAATAGCAGGAAAAAAGCTTCTTGTTAATCTAATTCTCATCAAAACTACCTACAGTTCAACTAGTACCTGAAAATAAGGCTTCTGTAAAAAACAATTGTCATAAAGTGCTGTCAGTCACATTTCAGAGCTTTTATTTTTCTAGATAGAATTGTTTCCATTTAAGTTCCAAAAAGGCAAGGAAGAATTTTCTTCAATAAACCTGGTTCCTCACAATAAACCATTTGTGTGACTTTCCCAGTCACTAAAGAATCAATATATAGGATATTCAGTTACAAGTGAACTTCCCTAAATGATTAGTTCCCTGAATTGAGTAAGAAGAGAGTTATCTGAGTCACCACAGATATCCTTTCTCAGCAGAACAAAAGCGCAATGGCAAATAATTCCTAAACAAGTGGCAGTTCTGCATATCCCCAAGACTTAAGCTGCACAAATTACAATTTTAAACCACAGTTCTCTTTTCTCATCTCCAGGGAGGCAGAAAAGAAATCACAAATAATAAAACCTGATTTCTTCTGTGTTATTTGCACTGAAGACAACCAGAACAAGTCAACACACAGAATTATCTGAGGGAAGTAAAGTTTTGGCCATAGACAGACAGAGTAGGATAAAGGATAGAAATGAGTCAGAGATGACCCTAAGATAGCAAGCAGTGTTTATAATTCTTATAAATTCCTCCCAAGTGACAAGATTTTTGCTGGTCTCGTGGTGATCCTGTGAAACTCCATCCCACTCAGGAATTTCTGTCTGTTTAGTAAAAGTCCTCTCCTCCAAGCAGCTGCCCACCTCTTGAAATGAGCGAGGGGTCTGTGCGGGGCAGGAGAAGCAGAAACGGGGCAGAACTGATGTTTGGGTCAGAAGATAATTGCTCATTTTGGAGCCAGGACAGCAGATGTGACTGCTGACAAGCAAGAGCTCTGGAAGCTTCAGAGGATCATAATTATGCAGTATACTAGATATGGAAGAGCCTTTTAGCTAATATGGCACCTCACCACATGCTAGGGATAGGAAAGGCATGTTTCATGAGATACACAGACACGCTTCTCTTACAAATCTCATTGTTGGATAGAATTACAATTCATGACTTTAAAGATGGAAATGCTGGATTTGAGTAATGAGGAGAAAAGTGACTGTTGATGGTTCTAGAGAAGTTATTAAGGGACAATGTGATCTTTAGTTTAGACCTAGTAAGTCAGCTGGGTATTAGCCTAGAGATAAAATACGAGGTTGGTCAGTTGTGCTACTATATACATGAAAACGATCTGCATAGGTATTAAACCCTTTAATTGTCCACATAACATCAGCCACAGTTTTCATTTGCAAGACCAAACGTTAAATCTGACCAAATATTACCATTAAAAAAGAGTAAAATTAAAGAAACAAACAAACAAAGCAACCGTGTGCTGTAAAGGAGGCTGTAAGATAGCTGAATCATAGTTGTATAGTTTTTGTCCATTTTACACTGAATATGAAGCAAGATCTCTACTGTAACCAAATAAGCAATCAGAAAAGAAAATACTGAGATGACGTGTTGGGCAAAGAGACAGCAAGAATGCCAGGAGAGGACAGATTTGCAAAATCATAGAATCATAGAGCCGTAGATAACCTGATATCAAGTGTGGTTTTTTTTCCTTTTTTTTTTTTTAATTTTTTTTTAGGTAACTGTGTAAAAAGCTTAAATGACACAAATAGGAATTCTCCATGCATCTTATGATTGTCTGTGTTCTGAACATCTGGCATGTCCTATCTGTTGTTAAAAAAGGGTCTGACCCATAATAGTCGATTTCCAATTGCAGGCAGTGAAAAGGATTGCTCTGTATGGATGGATGTACAGAAGATGTAGTTTCTGCCTAGCAGCAAGTTTTCCTTACTCTCTGCTTCCAAATCTGGGAGTTGAAGTGCAACCACAGAACTCCACTGGTACCATGTAAATTCCCATGGCCCCAGAAAGGAACTAACTGGGAGATGACATCTACCAGTGGAGGCTAAAGCCTACCTCCTTCTTCATGTGGCCTCCAGTACATTTGGACCTGATAGATGAATCAGCATGAGTACTTGCACAGGTTGCCCAGAGATGTAGTGGAATCTCCCTCCTTGGAGATCCTTAGAAGCTGTCTGGATGTGGTCATGGGCAAGCTGCTCTTGGTGGCGCTGCTCGAGCAGGGGGGCTGGAGCAGATGGGCTCCAGAGGTCCCTTCCAACCTCAACCATGCTGTGATTCTGCAAAGTATGGGTGTGTCTGACAGTATCTAAGCAGCACAAAAGGTCAAGAAACACGTTGAGATCTCGAGGATCTCTCAGTGGAGAGAGATCTCAGTGGATTTTCATTAGAGAATAAGAAGTTGCTGCAGACTTTGTTCAGTCGCAGTGAGGAAACTCTGAAAATGATCAAAAATTGGAAGAAGAGGAGCTTTAAACAATGTCTGTAGGTTTTCAACACAAAGGTAATGTAGTTAAAGAGAAGAATGAAAGCAGAGCAGCAATTTGTATTGTGTATGGAGTGATCACAGCACACTTGTGTTGACAGAGGAAGAAACCAGTGAGCAGGAAGAGGTTAGGGGTGAAAAGAGTAGTGAAAGGGACTGGGAAGTTTAAGCGGGAAGAAATAGACTGTTTGGCTAGATGGATGGATTTGGAGAGAGTAAATGGCATTAATTTGCAGTTTTAGTTCTAAAATCAAAAAAAGGGTCTGGAGAAGAGAAGGAAGTAGGATATGGCACACGTTACTGCCTATCTGGATGCTGGCAACATCTAGTGAAGAGAGAAGACAATAAAGAGAAAAGGGACTGCAGAGCGACAGATAGCAGCAAATAGCTGACATCCTCTGCCAAGGTGTTTGGCCAGGAATGTGGCAGGAATGCAAATGCAATGCACCGACCTTTTAATGAGTACAGTTCCTTTGCTATATGTTTTTTTCAATGGATTTCAATAATTTTTCTTTGCTGAAGATATACTTTTCAAAACAGTATTTGATCAATTACTTGCACGCTAGCGTTTTTAAGATTTAGTTAAATTAATTTAATCCGAATATTGTGGCTTCAGCATACTTTGCATCTGGGATAGCTTCCCAGGCAATTAAACTCGAGCAATTAAGCTGGTAAACAAGCGTGTGTTATGCTGTCTAATTCACGCTGTGAGCTTCTGAGGACGAGGCCCATGCCACCGCGGGATGCACAGGATGCTGGAACCAGAGCATGGCTGCAGCCGGGACTCCTCAGCAAAGCTGCTGCATTTCGGCACGGCGCAGCTGCCCCTGAGCCAGGAGACTGGCTGTGCTGGGGTTTGCACAACCGCGGTGCTCTATTTTCCCAGCAGCTGCCATATGGTAATACCTGGGCCACAGCTAATAACCTCTGTCAGCATACCGGAGCAGGAGTACTTGCATAACCACAGTATTGGTTTCAACAGCCAGAGAGGGAATGTGAAAGTGCTCTTAGCTGCTGTTTTAATTCCTGCAGCCTGGCCAGCTTCTGCAGGCAGATGCAAGCCAGCACCAAGGACACTGCCTCAGCCTCCTCGCAGCCAGGCAGGGAGAACCAGGAGAAGGCAAAAGGCAAGGACCTGTGCTAAAGGCAGCAGCCTGAGTTTTGAGCAGCAGAGGGGCCAAGGCTGTGGGTGCATCGCTTGGGCTGGACTCAGCCGTCTGCTTCGGGAAGCGGCCGGAGTTTTGTGGGCTTCAATGGGAGCAGAAGGGAGCTCTTCCTCATTCTCAGCATGGGTCAGCCAGGCTCTTGTCGCAGTCACAGTTGTGTATAGCCTGTGTTTACACAGGGCGACTCCCCGTCTCCCAAGTTTAGTGCAGAGACAAAATTTATTGTCTTTATTCCGGGTGAAGAGCTCTGCTCTTGTGAGAGGAAACAGAGGAAGAATACAGGAAGACGAAGCAGTGGCGGGTCACAAATGCATTAGGAGGCTTCTTAAACGGTTTTATTTGTCAGCAGTTTGGCAGCACCTTTTACTTTTTTGTGATGCTACTGCTTTCCTTTAAAATAAGTGTTTAGTTTAAAATGTCAGCATAATAACTCACGGATTTACCCCCTAATGAGATATTAACCACATCCTGGGCTAATAACCCCCTTCGGTCCTTCTGGTGCTTAGGAAGTTGCAGCGTTGCCCCAGGCGACTTCCCCCAAGCGTCCTCTCGTCCTTGTCTGCGGAGGAGCCCCGCGCATTTCCACTTGTCCACCCATGAGCACTCCTACCTGGGGCTCCCTCCCAGCCCCTCGTTTTGGTGGTAGCGCCTTATTTTGGGCTTGTTTACTGGGTGACCCGCGGCCTGGGCGGTTTTTTTCAGCCTCGGGGAAGCGGGAAGCTGAGGAGGCTGCAGGCCTCGGTGCCGGCAGGTGACCGACACAAGCCTCATCTTGCAACCGAGGCGGGCTCGGCTTCCTTTCGCAACCGTGACTTTATTTCATTTATTATTTTATTATTTTATTTTCACGTTGCCGGTGCCCGCAGCCCACCTTCCCCCCCAACCCCGACCCCCCCGGCCGCCCTCCTCTCCCCTCGCCCGCCCTTCCCAACATGGCGGCGCGGCCGCCCCCTCCTCCCTCAGCGCGGCCGCCGCGAGGGGCCTCCCCCGGGGGGCGAGGGGGCGGCGGCGCTGTCAGCCGGGCGGGGCGGGACCGGGACCCGGCAGCGCCGTGCGGGAGGAGCGGGCGCGGGGCAGGGCCGGGCCGGGCCGGGCTGGGCTGGGCTGGGCTGGGCGGGGAGGCGCGGCCCGGCCCGGCGCCGCGCACACTGACAGGCGCTCGGCCAGCAGACGGCGGCCGCGCCGGGGCGCGGAGACCGCGGGACCGGCCGGGTGCTCGGTGTCGCCTCGGCGCGGGGTGGGGGGGGGGGACGCGGCGCTGGAAAGCCCCGGCCGCCCCCACACCTGTGCCCCGCGGGGGCGGCCAGTGGGTGTCGCCGCCGCCGCCGCCGATCACCTGGGATCCCCGCCCCGTGGCGCCTCCGCCTCCCGAGCTCGCCGCGCCGGGGGAGCCGAGCGCGCTGCGGGCTGGGCGGCAGGGCCGGGGCCCGCGGGCGAGGCCGGGGCTGCGGCGCCGCTGGGGCTCGCCCCCTCCCGGCAGCCGGAGCGAGGCGGGCAGGAGGGCGGCGGCCCTGGAGCGGCGGCAGGATGAACGCCAATGTCACCTACGCCAGTCGCAAGCGGCGGAAACCTGTGCAGAAAATGTAAGCGGCTCTCGGCGGGCTGGGAAGAAGGGGACGGGGGGGGACGGGGAAGCGGCTTCCCTGCCCCGTCCCGCCGGGGCACCGCGGCGGGGGGCTGCCCGCCGGCTGCGCGGCCCTGCCCTCGCCCCTCTTCCCGGGGAGGGAGAGGGAAGGTGGCTGCTGTACCGAGCCGTGCCCGCCCCACGCCGTGTCCTGGGGCCGGTGATCTCGTTTCATTTCGCTCGATTAATAATAATTAAAGAAGCGAGCGTCCCCCGCCACCAGGCAGGCGGAGGCGGCAGCAGGGAGCGCGGCCGCCCCGGCTCGGGAGGCACCTGAGGTGACAGCGCCGGGCGCTCGGCCCCTTCCCGGCGCTGGCCCGGCCTCGCCGCCCCACCGCAGCGGTCACAGCCCGCCTCCGGCACCCCTGCGGGTCTCTTTTAAGGTCGAAAGGGGCCAGAAAAAAGAAGTCTGGCCGCGGTTTTTATTTTTAAACTTCGGGGAGGGACGGCTAGCCACCTGGGCAGTGGCACGTTGTGCACCTGCCGCAGGACCGGGCGCTGCGCTGAGCGGCTGGCCGGCGGTGAGCAGGACACAGGAGATGTTGAACTTGCACTTTCGACTGGAAGTCGAGTACCTATAGGTCGTAAAAAGTAGTAAAGCTGAACTACTGGGCTGCAGCGAAGATAACCGTGATACAAAGCTCAAAAAAATGCCCTCTGTATTTTGGAGGAGCGCTCCTGTGGAAGGTAATTGCCGAAACTCCAAAAGCGTTAAAGAAGAGAAGGACAAATATTTAATGAAATTCTCATGTAAGTGGTATGGTTTTAGACTTAGAGCAGACAACTGTCTCGGGGGAGGGGAATTAACTGGGGTGCTTGCGTCTTTACGGTTGGAGCTGTTAGAGTGAATACGTACACATATCCAGATTCTCGGTCTACAAATTAGACAAGAAGTCTAAACATGGCTTTTTTTAAAGCCCTTGGTGGAAGGTACAGTCATAATGTGAACAGCAGTGTTTGCTTTTTTTCTTTTGATCACTCATTTCCAAACAGAGGTGCTGAATTAGACTTGCTCTATAGATCTGGATTTCAAGAGTGAAATTAGTGTTGCTTTTTCATGAAGAAGTAAAAAGGCATTGGTAGTGTTTGTCAACTATTAGTTGCTGAAGGCAAATAATTCTTACGTTCTGATTGCGAAAGGGTGAGGTGTGCTGCCTTTTTGGTAAGATTGGTTTATGTCTGGCTTACTATTAAATTCTTAGGCTGGATTAGAGGATGTGAAACTCCTTTTTTTTTTTTTTTGTGTGTGTGTTACCACAGTAGCTATGTAAATCATCTCTTTCTGCATAGATACTCTCTTTATATAATTTGGCCGCGCTTGTCTTATTAGTTGAACTTGAAGCTTCTTTTATTCCTAATGGGAATCATATCTCTGTTGAGGAATTTTGCCCTCTAAAACCAAAGGGAGAAGTAAGTGTTTCCTCTTAAAGTAAAGGTATTGATATTAAAGTTGTATGCTCACCTGTCCGTAGAAGAGGAGGCATGACTATTAACCTACCTTGTTTGGGTTACCAGAAATTATTTGTGTGCAAGATGAATTTATCTGGCATGCATCGCTTTTTCTTCTCCTAACAGCTATGCATTTTGGTTCCTTGTGCTGTTAGACCAACCTTACGGATCACTGCTGGTGGGTCAGAGAGCTCTGATTTCTCATGTCACCTATTACAGAACGTACCCTTGGGCCAAAAACCACAGGGAGATGCTGTAAGCTTTTGCAACTGACTGGGGGGAAGGAGGGGAGAATAGTCCCAACGCTGTTTCCTTGCGCTACGGTTTGATGCTGCCGTGATCCAAGTTTCTTTGAACTTGATATTTCGTGTCCCCAGCAGAGCTCAGAGTTGTTCCAAAAAAGTTGCAAAATTAAAGAAGTGATGTATTGCTGGGAGTAGTACCTTTTATAAAGATTGCTTCAGTAGATAGTTCTTTAAATGTTTCATTTGCCATATATATACCTTTAAAAGGATCCTGATAATTGTTAACCTGCAACAATAGGCAGCTAGTTTACAGAACTGGAAGAAGGTATTCACACAGTGCCTTACCGTACATAGGGAAAAAATGAAGAAGAAATATGTCTTGCTCCAGGTGCAGATAACTCATTAAAGTCATGATGATAACTCAAAACCGATTGAGGAAGCTTCTCCTGCAACCACCCTGTCTTTATGTGCCGTGTAAAGGACTGAACCTGGCAGGGAGCTGCCCGACAGTGCCAAGCGTTGAAAAGCGCTTCTCGGATTCAGCAGGGAGCTACAGTACTGCGGCTGGAAAAGAAAAGCAACAATGGCAACTGCTCCTGCACTTCATCTTGTTATCTTGTCATCTGAAGAAAGGGGAAAAAAAAAAAAAGCGCCTAGTAAACAATCTGCATTCCAGTAAAATGTAATGTGCTGCAGAAACCACTCGCTGGGAGCCTCGGAGCCCTCCGCCGGGTTCCTCCCGTCGGAGCCGGGCGGGTCCCCCTGGTGGCCGCAGCCCGTGGCGGTGCTGCGTGCCCGGGGGCTTGGCGAGCAGGGCATGGCCCCTGCTTTTTCCTTCTTCCTTTGCTTATTTTTGAAGGCTTTGTATTCCTTTTCTCAAGCGATTGGTAGCTGAACCGCTGACTTTGCGTGCTAGGAGGATAAAATGCAAAGTTTTATTGAGGTGGGGTTTACTGGAGATATAACGTCTTTCAGATCATGTTAGGATCTATTACTATCGCTCCACCTTGCAGTTCTTCTATTTCGATATTTTTCTGCCTCTATCTAACTGTGATTTGCCCTTTTTTTTTTTTTTTTAGTATTTGGATAGGAATTGTTTTTTGTAACTAAATGAATGTAATAGACAAGGAATGGGGTGGGGGGATCTAAATGTTTCATACTGTGCAGACACAAAAAGTGTAACAGCGTGTTTCTTGAAAGAGCAGACTAAATAAGAAATGATACGCTTTTGTTCTGAGTTAGTTTAAAAGTATTCATGATACTAAATATTCCAGAGAAAAATGTTTGACTGGTTGATCCTTAATTAAGACTACAAATTAAGACAATAATGTCTGAAAGCAGTGCAGAGATACTTTTAATTTAAAAAAAAAAAAAAAACACATGACTGTTTATGTTTTCTTTCAAGACAAACAAACGAGAAGCGCCAGAACAAGCCTTCAAAATGCAACTTCGTCAGTAAAGAAAAATAATCGTTAAAATATTGCTTTGTTTAAAGCAGTATCATACATACAACAGTTTACACCTTTCATCTGAAAGGGAGACATTAAAGCTGTTTGTCATAAGTAGAATAAACTTAGAAATGATAACCCTGCCAGTCTTGGTGTACCTGTATGTTACATGTAGATTGCTACTTGAAAGTGACTGTTTCTAAGGTTTGGTTGGTGTGGGTTTTGTTCTTTGATTTTTTGGTGGTGGTGGTTTCTTTGTTTGTTTTTGTTGTGTTTTATTTATTTATTTTTTTTGGCAATGCGTCTTGCAAAAATATACTTTTTGGAAAGAAAATCTGCCACAAATGAATGTAGTCAAACGTAGATACTATGGCCAGCAGTGAAGAGCATGCTTTTTTTTCTCTTTCTGAATAGGCCTGGCTTGTGATCTGAAACAGTATTGCAGTATGTTAGAACTGAGCAAGAAGCTTTCGCTCCTGGCTGGTGTTCGGCTGTCTCCATCGCTCTGCCAGGGTTGTTCCGACACCAAGACAACCTGAGCAAACTGAGACTGTTTGGTCCTGCAGGACAAACAGTAGAGCATCCGATGAGCAGCACACCGCTGGTTGGAGTGTGGTTTTTCTTTTTTTTTTTTTTTTTGTAAAAACAACCTTATTCCTAAACCTTTGTTGGCTTCATTGCCTGCTGAAGGAACCGTTGGAAAGTGTATCTTGCCCCTTCAGGGTAGGTTAACAACAGCTTTTGATCAAAGAAGTAGTTTGTCTTGTATCTCTTGCTTCCAAAGGAATCATCCCCTGATCATTCATTGATGGTAAATTCGGAGTGGGAAATGAGCGTACATGCATAGGAGTCTTTTTCAGTTTTTAAAGTAAACAGAGAATTTGGGGAGATGTCACCTATGTAGCACATGCTTAGTGGTAACTGATGTGTTTCATATACCTGAGCTGCAGTTAGTTGAATAACATACAGAAGAATGTTATTTCATGAAATCTTAAAGATGAGATGAAAAATACATACAGCTGAAAAGATTAAATCCGTCAGTTAGATGACGTGTATTCTCTTTCATGCCGTTTTTTCTAAGTGATAAAGCCATTCTGATGAACTTCTTAATTAGTTTTTAAACATAATTTTCTGTTTCTTTAATGCTATTCTTGCACATCATTTTATTTCCTGAGTTCATTTCACACTTTGGTCTTGTGAATAAGGTATCATGCTTTTCAGTGCTTATGCATTTGTCTGTTTTAAAGAATTGGTTGTTGAACAAAATAATTCTTTGTTGAACAAAATAAATCTGTGTGTAGTTTTCATTTTCTCAAAGAAAAGAACTGCATGAATTTCCCTTTAAAAATACAACTTAGCATATAAATACTGAGATTTATTTTGGCCTCTTAATAAGAAGACTCAGATACTCATGCACTTTTTAATAACGTAGTGTTATTAATGTCTGTGAGTGCACACGTGGTAAACGTGTAATTAAAAGTTCTGTTTAAGTTGTTTGTAACAGACCTCTGAAAATAGTAGTCAACTAATGTTATGATGGCAAATCTCTTCTAACGTTAAAACTAGAATTAGCTGTCCTTGCTTGTTTTGCAGCTGTTGGGCGATAAGGACTTAGTTCAGTTAAGAGATACTGAGTGCACAAAGACCTCTGGCCTTTGATTGATTACAGAATTCAAACTTCCTGTAAGTAAGGTAAAAGATCAAGAACCAAAAGGTCAGCTTAAAATCTGTTCCCTTCTTTAGTCTTTTTTTCTTTTTTTTTTCCTTTATAAATAAAATATGCATGGATTTAATCTTGATGTAGCATTCCATTTTCCTTGAAGATAACTTTCTGCAACGCTGCTAGGGCTGCCCTTAGCATCAAGGGTTTACGTAAGTGAATGGAAAATGGTTCAAGTCACTACTTATTCCCCCTTCGTTTACACCCTAATTTCTTTTGTCACTGAAGATAGTTGTTCTGTCTATATCATGGATTTTAGTTGGGTCATAGAGAATAAATGTAGGGAAAATCAGTGGTTCCTTTGGAAGGAGAGGAGATGGTAAGATTTATATTGCAAATACTGCTAACCTGGTATTCAGAAATGAATACTATGTTTACGAAATCCTTATGCTTTGGACTACTTAGAAGTAAGAAAGAAAAATTACTTGAAAGTAAAGCAAAAACAATTAGATCCAACGAGCAATTTGACAAGGTGACTGCACAGTTGCATATAGTTTCAACATAACTTGCTAAACTGCTTATAGAAGTTTTAAGCAAGGCAGGAGGACAGCTGTGAAAATAGGAAGGTAGCATTTAGTGCTTTTATTTTTTTTTGGAAAAGATGGCATATGGTGAACTGTTTTCATGGGGACCTTTGCTTTTTACAAGCACATTTGATTTGATAGTAGTGAGCTCTTCACCGGTTGTTATGCAGCTGTTACCTGCTAAAGGTTTGGTATTTATTATTCTGTGCTTTTATTTATGGCTGTTTAATACACAAAAATATTTATGAAGCAACTTTGAATGTTGCTGGTGATGTTTGGTGTTATTGAACCTTATTTTGTTAGGGTTATATTTAAGTTGTGTTAATCTTGTTCAAGTGAATATCCTGCCAGAATAAGAGAATGCGTAGAAAGCTTTACTAAATTATTTTAAGATAGTATTTTATTTTAAGAAGAATAATTTTCATTTACCCTCTTGATTCATCTCTTTTTCCCACTTTTCCAATGTTTGTAGTATAGAGTTGTGCTAGAACTGTGTCCTAGGCAGTGCTTAGTCTGTTGCAAGGTTAACTTAAGGAGTAAGTTGTTGCTGCTAATGTATTTTATCCGTTCACTAACATTTTATATTATGGCACCTTCAAGTTACCAGGCTCTACATAAAAAGCATGCCCCTCTTTAATGTACAGAAGGGCAGCTGCAGAGCCAGTGGCCATGGAGCCAGGTGTAAGCGCAAGTTTTTGACAAGTTTCAAAAATAAACAATGCCTGTAAAAAGAATGGTTTGAATTTAAACCAACAAGTGTAATTGAAACAAAAAAGGAGGGGGAGAAAGAAGAACAACGAGCTAAGAAAATGAATGTCCACTCTATCACTACCTTTTTGACTGGAAGCACAAGATGAGATTGTTTTTCAGTATGGGTCACTTTGAGCAGTGGCAAAAATGACTGTTGGAGCTTTTGCAGTTTCTCATCTTAAAAATGATTTAGAGACAAAACTTGGAAGCAGACTAAACAAAATACTGAAGAACTTAACTGCTGAAGTCTTTATGTTCATTATTTTCACAAACGATACACCTTGCAGAGCCAACATCCCTATGAAAGCAGCCAAATTGTAAGAAATCAGTAATGGCTGCAGCTCTCAAATACAACTGCGATGTGGGAAAAGTGAGAATTAATCACTTTTTAGTTAGGAAACTGTGATACATGTTCTAAAATGTATTATGGCTCGCACAGATAAGTTAATTGGTTTTAGTGTTGACTTGGAATGGCTAAATATAATTCAAGTGAGTAGGGGGTTGTAAATCTGTTTTTAGACTACTGCATGTATGAAAAGGTATGAGTATTCATATTCAGGTATCTGGAGTTGCAGCTCAGGGCAAATATGAATAGAAAACAGCAGGTTTACAGAAAGTTTATTATCTACTTCATAACAGAAAGCTTTTTACATTGTACTATGTGAGCTACAAAGGCATGCCTTTGTCATGCCATACTCAAGTGGAATGCCATCAGCTAAGAGCTGATTTACAGGAGAAGTTCAATAGTGTGAGCGAGGGAGATTTTACTTGCTGACTGAGCTGTATCTCTTTTCTTGTGCAGTTTTGAATGCCTTGTTTTCTAGCAAGTTCCTAAGCCTTTTGTTGTGTTCACTTGACAATAACCTGTTCCAAACATTGATGAAGAATGAAGGACACCTGTGGAAAAACTGTAATTTGAGTTAAAAGTAGGCTATCAAATAATTTGTGCACAAATATTAATAAATATTAACTGAATTATTCTTAATACAAGTGTTTGGAAGAACTGAAGTGACATTTAAGTGAAACCATAGGAGGGTTTTAATAAATGCTAAATCTCTTAAGGTTTCAAATGTTCATTACGTCGTCAGATAGCCATCGCAGCTCTTACTGCTTCATTTAATAGTGGGTGTATTGGGGGGGAGTTAAATGATCTTAGATTAATTCTATTTTTTTTCCGTGGGAAACAGAAGTCACTTGGGAAAAACATTTTGCATGTTACAGTTTAAAAGGCTATTTGTAATGTTAGGTTTGGCAAATACTTACCTTCATTTTGGGAAGGAACTTTTGTTTATATTTTGTTTGTTTCTTTGCCACAGAGTAAAGCCATCCCCAGCTGAAGGAGTCAAGTCCAATCCATCCAAGAGACACAGGGATCGTCTGAATGCGGAGCTGGATCGCTTGGCTAGCCTTCTGCCTTTCCCTCAAGATGTTATCGCCAAATTGGATAAGTTGTCTGTGCTTAGGCTTAGCGTCAGTTACCTGAGAGCCAAAAGTTTTTTTGACGGTAAGGATTGGGAATTTATTTGTTTTTGGCCTGCTTGTAAAATTCTGTTCATACTGTAGACTGATTTCAGCTGTTTAAGTACTTAAACTTGTTAAATTTATCTGTATTTTAATGGAACATCCAGTTGCATGGATATGTACAATGTAACTGTATAAAGTAAGCTTTCCAGTTTCTTGAAAACCAAATGTAACTACTTATATTTCACTTAAATCACCAGTCTTTCAAAGCTTTGCATTTGGAAATAATATCACCCTTTATGAGTCTTCCAGTCCTTTTTCTTAGACTTTCAAAGAGGAGAAGAGATGAGATTTATTTTTTCCTCCTCTGAAAATAGCCTTCCTAAAGCCATTACAGTTCAATACATGTCATATGAGTTCCCATCAGCTGTATGTTTTGCTTAATGATGCATGGAAAAGACTTCATATAGGGTTTAAGACTTTAAATAGGTTAGGACTTCATATAGGTTAAAAGACTTACATAGGGTAACTGTTAGTACTCCTTCCTATAGTTTATCATGAAGGTGACTTCTAAAGAAATAGAGGCAACGTCTTTCCTGTCTTCAAGCCCTGATTAAAGCAGCGTATGAGGCATTAAGATGACAGCTGAGGTTTTCCAATTGTGTGGGCAGGTATTCGCTGACCCCAGCCTGGGAGAAGGTAACACAGCAGTGCTCAGAGTAGTAATTAGGCCAGCAGCACGTGTCCTCCCGTACTGTGTCAGGGTAGCAAAGGAGTTTGACCCCTCTCCTTCGTTACCTGAGTTGTTCTGTAGGGTGAAATGTGGTGGTTGTCTGCATGCCAGTTTCTTCAAAGGCAGAAATAGTCTGGTCCTTTACATTGCTGGAATAAAGCAAAGAGCTGGTATTTAAATAAAATTGTACTTTTTTTTTTATCAATCAGAAGTTTTATGACACTATACCGAAGAGATAGAATTGCATTCCTCAGCATCTGCAGCTGATCAGTCTCTTTTTTTTTTTTTTTGACAGAGTTGTTTGGACACAAAAATAGCCTCTGTCCTTACCAGCTAAAAATTTAGTGTTTCAGTTCATATGGACTGATCTCGATTTCTCATGCAGTGGAAGTGCTTGATTTTTGTTTTATTTTGTTCTGACAACTTGCACTTGAAGGTTTTGCAATAAAGGGGTTAGTGCTATTATTTCTGTATAGGAAAAAAAAATCATGGCTTCACCCAGTTTTGTGATGTAAAAGAGGATGGAAAAGCCTATAATCACTCTACACCAAAATTTACATCAGTTGCTTGTTTCTAATTTGAACACGAAGGTAGCTTTCAGCCATTCAGCAGCAAGGAAGTTGTATATCCATCTCAAGATGCAATTTAAATACTGTTGAAGCACACTTAAACTGTGTTGCAACTCAGTAACAACGTACTGTTCCAATGGTATCCACATCATACAGATACATGCAGCTACTATGGCTATAATACTGGACCAGAGCTGTGGAATACCGGTTATTGTGTCATAATGAATTAAGTAGCAGAGTTTTAATTTGCCTGAAAGGAACTGTAAAGTATTTTTCAAACAATGAGTGAGTGTATATACTGGGTACATTACAACAGAATATTTTTCCTTTAATTTCTATAAAATAAAATAGCCTGGTGTATGTGAAAAGATACATTGTTCAAAAAGTCAAAATAACATCATATTATTTAAGATAAAGCAAGTGTAACATTTACCTTCATAGAAGCTATCTGGTCTTTTTTTTCCTGGAAAGAGGCTTCTTGCTATTTCTTTAGAGGTAGGACTACAAATCAGGTTAGTAATCAATATCAATCTGAAGGTGTTTAAGAGCAAACGTAGGTGATTAAAGATAAACAAGATAACGCAATCTAAGACTATGGTAGATCCAGTATTGCAAAGAGGAAAATTATTTTTGCTATTTTAATGTACTTAAATAGCATGAAATGTATTTCAGTTGAAACTGACCCTCCAAAGGAGAAATAAGTGCTTTAAAGTACCTAGTAAGCGAATAAATACCAACAGCAACAGAAATAAAGAACCCCACCACCCTAGGTTAGTTGGTTTCATGATCTGCCCATACAGTGCTTCTCACGGAACTGATTTTTGAAGGAATGTTTTCTGTAGTTAAATAATGAGGAAAGCCCTGTAGAACTAATCTGATAAACGCAAGAGTGATCATCGATTGTCACCTTGAGTGCCTGGCCTGAGCCAGCAGGTCCATGTTATTAACACAGCATGCTGAAGTAAAGGGAAACGCTAAATGAATAACAGGATGCAAATGGGGGGTGTGTAAATTCCTGCGGAAAGTAAAATATAAACGCGTAATCATATGATCTTGCTTGAAAGGAAACCCAAGTTTTTGCTGTAACAATAGATATTTTTTCAAAGAAAACACTTGCATTTTTCCAAGTTTAAATAATCCAGAGTGGATGTCTGTTTTCTGAAGGCGGAAGTCTGGGAGGGGCGGGGAAGAACTGTTTTATGAAAGACATCTCAAGAAGTTGTGTCCATTTAAATAAATGTTCCTCACTTAGATGTCTAGTTGCTACTTTAAAAGCTAAGTATTAAAAAAAAAAAAAGTCTTCCCTCCCAAATCATTAAGACGGTACTGAATTTTCCCTAGAGTTAAAGACAGATGAGTTTTTCCATAGTGTCAAGTTAGAAATGCAGTAGGCTTTAACACACTTAACACAGTCCAGATTCTGGGAAATTGTTGTACGTCTTTTTCTTTTCCATAACCTTTAAACATCTTCCTTTTCTCTGTCCGTAACTGATTATAGTGTGTTGAGCACTTGCTTTTGATTGTTGTAGTTTGTTGTTGAAGTTCCCCAGTGGCTGCTGTTAAGCAATCCTGTATGGCTGCCCTTCAGCTACGCGAGTCAGTGATGCCGTAGCTGTCTGTGTGGTCAGGTTACTCAAGTCAGCACGGTGGCAGAAGGCTTTCCGTATCCACGTCAGGCACTCTGGCGTGTTCTTGTATATGCTAGAATTGGAACGTGAAGTTCTGTAGTCAAGAAAGACGTTTCAGTAGTGGCTTAAAATAATGTCTCTTGAGTCTGCTTTGTTATGAAGCCAAAGTTCTCGTGTGGTCAGTCAAAGCTAAGAAATGATTTGAGGTAGTGTTGCTTTTCAGCTGTGTGCTGATACCTGCATGTACTGACATAGATCAGCAGTCCTCAAAGTCAAGCAGGTGAGTTTAAATCACCGCTGGAGTATTTGGTTTGTGTGTGTAAGATACTTTCTGAAAGTGGCTTAAGGCAAGCTTGTTATTTTTAAGAGACTGGGATAAATCAGGCAGGTGTCTGCTGACGGTAAAGAATGACTTGGTATGTTCTCTTTGTATTATTTCACTCTGTTTTGATGTGAAGTGCCAATACATGTGTGCATTCAGCGGTGAAAAGTGTATAGAAGTAGGGTATGGGACAACAGTTCTTTGTGTGGATGCAGGTTAGTGTGAGTTCAGCATCTGGAGCACAACTGGACAGTCGTTTAGGCATAGCCTGTGTTCCCTGTGCATGCTAAAATGAAAAAGTCCTTTTGCCTCTAGCTCTGGTCCTTATGTGACAAATTGACAACTATTTAAATACCACAGCAAGAAAGAACACTTATAATGAGTCTTCTCAGGGTTTTGGTGAAGCAGTTGGATTAAAGGGATAAATGGGAATAAAAACAGAATTAGCATGATAACTTTTTTTAACATGTCCAGGCATGGTTTTTTTCTAAGGTATACTTAGAATTAAGGAGAGGTTTGCAGAAACTGAAATGAGGTAGCTGTGCTGTGTATGTGTATCAATACATTAGAAACAAAATTGAATGTGTTGCTTATTAATTATTCTTTTATCCATTTCGCTAAGAATTCCTGTGGTTTAAAGTATATATTTTTTTCTCTTGCTTATTGGACAGTTCTGCAATTACAGAAGAAAGTTTCTGTTCAAAATTAGTTCAGAATTGGTTTCTTATGTTGTATGCAAGTGATTCTGGCAAGCACAGCAATAACAGAATAATTAAGAATTTTTTCCAGTAAGTTTGCATTGCCTAATTTTACTTTGTAATATAATTAACACGCATTCTTTGGCATAACATAGCTTAAATTTGCAATGCATCCATTGTCATCACGTAAAATATATTCTTTGATATAATGTGTTTTTCTTGTGATGCCTGCTGTTCTATTGTACTGCATGTTCGAGAGAACAGACTGCATGAGGTTTCTGCTCTGAGGAGTGCAGCTTAGGATAAGACGTACAGTACAGATGGTAAAGACAGGTAAAATGGGAGACAGTGTGTTTATTCTGTCTCATTAAGAATGGTTACAATATACCTACAATCTAGCAGATACAAATAATGTGTTTTTTTTTTTTTTTTTTAGCCAAGTTTTAAATTTTGCTGTGAAACAGAAACCTATTTACAAAACAACCGATTAAAGCTCAGCCTTCTAAGGCCAGGATAATACGGCCTGACTCACTTTTATTTCAGGTGATTGTATTTACCTGGCTTGTTTGTCTAAAGCAGCTTTCCTCATGTATTTTCAAATGGGCAACTTCCTTTTCGTGTTTGCCCTCTTTCCCTGCTCTTCCTGCTCTACACTTAGACACTCGCCTCCCAAGCCAGGAGAAGCTAAAGCCCTCCAGGACAGAGCGGTGCAGTCAGGCTGCAGTTACTGCTTGCAGGTGTTTATGTTGATGCCAGCAGCTTCTTGTGGGTTTGACTCATCTTACTTAATTCATCATTGCATTATGAGGCATTTTTGTACTCCCAAGGTGGAAAAACACCCCATAGTTTGAGAGAGACTGTTTGAGTGTGGTTTTGGTGGAGTGCCATCTGATTTTGACGTGACGAAGTTAAATGGAGAATCCACCACGTCTTGCTTCTAGCAGTTGTATCCTTCTGTTAAAATATTATTCAGATTCCAGTTTGTTTGGTTTCTGGCCTTAGAAGTTACACAGTTCTCTGTCTAATCAGATGGCTTTTCTGCATTCTGTATTTCTACCATAGGTATCAATTCATATTTAAATTTTTGAATGGGCTGTTTTACATTCTGTTGGAGGTTTGGAGGAAAAAGGGAAAAAATTCTTTTATTTCCTCTCATAATGTTTTCTCCCCCACCCCATCCAGAGTCATTACAGAATGTGTACCTTGGTATTGAAGTATCAGCCTGTCGTACCGTTCAAGTTATTTCCTAATCCGTGCTGCCATACTTGTCTTTTTTTATTCACCCCTCCCCTTCCCAGCCCAGAGTTAGACTAAGCATTTGTGGCTTGTCTGCTACAGGCTATTTTAGCCTGTATTTTACATAACAGAACATAAGTAGGGATTTAGGCTTTGAAGTCCTAAATTCTGATCCTCACAAATGCTGATTGGAGCCATGTAGCTGTGACATCACCTTAAATCTCCAATTGTGTATGTTTTCATTGTTACATGCTCGTTCTTATTCTTAACTTGACCAGAAACGTTTTATTTTTAGGAGTGCTGTGTCACTAGGCAAGTAATGCAGCTGCACAGACCTATACTGCTACGGACTGATACAACTTACATTGAATATACCTCATACAGAACATATAAAACTGCAAATTCTTTTCTTATCAGAAGGGAAAAGCTTACCCTATCAATATGTTTGTAGGGTAAAAAGGAGAATTGTGTGCAAATAATGATAGTTAATCTCATCTTCATTTTTTTCTTTTCCAGGACTGTTGCAGTGTATTATTTCAGTGGTTGATGTTAGTCATTGTTAGAGCTCCCGTTGCAGGGAAGAATAAAAGGTTATCTCTTCATCTCTGTGCTATGTTTATTACTTGATCAAAAATACATGGAAAGTCTGTGTAGGAGCCTCTTACGTTCCACCAAGCTGTTGTAACAGTTCTTGAAAACCCAGTTTCAGTATGAATAGTATTTGGCTTTACTCTGTAGCCCTTTTAAATAGGGAGATTAGTTTTACGTATACTGTTCTGTGCTTTGTTCTGGCTATTGCAGTGAATATTCTGCATTGTTTGCAAGATCAGAGCCTAAAATCTGTTCAGTGCAAACTGTATAAATGTTCTTGAGATTGATATGATGGTTAGTCTGACATTCAGAACCAGAGTGGGTAGCAGGATACCAAGTGCGTCAACCTCAGGAGGTACTACGACTTCTCTGAATCTATATATTCCAAATCTTGTGATTTTTGCTAATATTTTTATTACTGTACTCAAGCACATGAAGATGATAAGATCTGGAGTTTTGTTGTACAAACTACAGTAAAAGTTGATCCATCCTCTAAAGGTGAAAGTGTAATTAAGGAAGTGTAATTAGAGGTAGCATCAGGCTTTCAACATCTGTGTTCCATGGGCTTCACAATTCACCAGTTTGATTTTGCATGAGTACTATTTGTTTGACTGTGACCTTATGTCCTGGTAATTTAACACTTCAGTACAAATACTCTTTAAAAAAAAGCGTACAAATAATCTATGAACTCCAAAACAGCTTTTAATGCTGTGTGCCTTTATGACTCAGCAGTTTTACTCCTGTGTGTGCTTGTTGATAGGAGAAATGCCCTAGCTTTTCCTGTTTGACTTTATCTGTATTCTGATAAGGAAATAAGACTTGCTTGTATGATTGAGCTCTGTAGACTTGTACAGTTCTAGCCAGTTATAACAGTTTATTTTTCTTAAGTAAATGAAAAACTTTAGCTACGTTAAAACAGTTTTGGCTCCGTAAATGGTTTGATAAATTAATAGTTAATGAATGATTGCTTTGTGAATTGTTTTGGAAATCTAACTACATAACTAGAAGTTCATTCTAGTTACCAGAGCTTGTTGTAATGGATTAATTTATAACTTCTCTTTAAGAGGATATAAAAATGGTAAGAGAAATAGCCAATTTCAAGTGCTTTTGAGAGCTTCAGATGAAGTACTGAAAAATGTTTCCTGGGGAAAACCTCATAGGATTTCTTGTACCTCTGCAATGGTGGACTGTCAAAGCTGTATATTTTAACAAGATATTATATTAATGATAAAACTGATTGTAGTTATTCTAGAAACTTAAATGAAGTAAACTGTAAGAACCAGACCACTTATCTGAAACTACTTTAAGAAAATGTAGTTTTGCCATTTGCCTGCTGTGGACATTAAAGGGTACACACAAATAGGAATTGGTCACCTTTGGTGGTGCATGCTGAACTCTGTTTTTAATTGAACAGAGATGCTCATTTTTTTCCACAGAATAATTCCGCTTGAAATTCAACCCATGTGCCATTTGAATTGCTCTGTATTGCACACTTTACGCATGGCATCCTATGACGTATACTAAGCTGAAAGTTGTGCATGTATGGGCCCTTAAGACAAATTCTAGCTGATTGCACAAAGCAGGAATTTACTGGAGTAAGTCCGTGGTCTGACTGGTCAAACATTCTTGACTTCCACCATCAGACTCCGTTGTCATGTGTTCAGTGTTATGATTCCCGTGGGCAAACACAAGGTATGAACTTTTCATGCTGAAATATTCAGTCTCTGAATTATTTTTTGCTTCTCGATGTCTGCATTTGAGTTGCCAGCTGAAGGATGACGCCTTTCCTATATTGATTTAAAATGTGCCACATAAATATTTGTTTATATTTAGAGGAAAAGATAATGGTATCTCCCCATCTACTTCTTGCTATACCATCTGTTGTTCGGTGTGCTTTATCAGACAATGATAGGACATGTATCTAGACCACTGATACTGGTCTGATACTTTTTTTGGATAGTCTTTCTTGACCTATTAAGTGGGAAACTTTGTAGATAGGTAGAACCGATTATATGTTGTGTTTTTTTGTGTGTGTGTGTATGTGTGTCTGATTCTTGAAAAGGATAACAATGCAAACAGGAATTCTCATTCAGTATGCTAAACAGATGGCGTAAATGTTAATGTGTTATACCTAGTATTGTGGAAGGAAAAAAATGCTCATTCTTGTGCAACCCATCAGCTTTTGAAGGTAGAGTGCAATGATTGTGCCCTTCTGCAAGAAGTCTGAGCCCCACGGCTATAAGAGTTTTTAGGAATGCATCAGCCTCTGTACTTCTCAGGTGTCCCCCTTTCCTCTGCGAGCCCCATGCTGTCTTTGTTAGCTGGCTGTGGACCCTCTGCTGGAACACTTTCAACTGCTTACCTCAGTACTTACGAGGGTCAGCTGCCCCGAGGTCCTCAGTGTTTCTTTCTGTGTGGATCTACTACTCTGAAATGGCTACTGGCTTAAGTAGTTCATCCTCAATTTTTATAATGTGAGAATGGTGGTCTCATTAATCTGTAAACTAAGGTTGAATCAAGCATGGTGGACCTGACTACCTTTTAAGAGGAATGCCTGGTTCTGTGAACAAGGGAGAGCAGTGGATAATGTTCACCTCAACTTTAGCAAGGTCTTCAGTATCATCTCTCATTCTTTTATTATTGCCAAACCGGTGAGTTATGGTTTGGGTAGATGGACTCCAGTGGCAATGGAAACCTGCCTGGAACAGCAGGCTTAAAGGGTTGTGAGTAGCAGTATAAAGTCCAGCTGGTGGCCTGTTACTTGCAGTGTTCCTCAGGGTTCAGTATTGCAGCCAGCACTGTGAATGTCCTCCTTAACAGAATAGGTCCTTGGGCCTTGACAGTGATATAAGCAGGGAATAAGTCCCATATCCCAAGTAGAAGACAATCTTGGTCTGGAAGGGAAGCACACTTCCAGAAGCTCACTTGACTTCCCTGCCGTGCTTCAAGAATTCCAGAAGGTGCTCTGTTAAGTTGCTGAAGAGTTTTGAATTGGCACAAAAACATACATTCCACCAAAAGAGATGAAATTATGTTTTTGCTTCAATTTAAATGAGGTATTGCCGTTAGAAATTGCTTAATCACTAACATCCATGTAAAGCAAGGGTTGGACTTGAATGGTCTTGTAAAACAACCTCCCAGATTTATCTCCACACCCTTCTGACTACAATCGTGGCAAAATTCAACATCATATTTTGTTAGTAGAATAATTGAGCTGTCTGGTTACGTACTATGATATGAAATGTAATTGACCATTTCCTTTTGTTCAGTTGAAAGCATACAGAAATTCCCCAGGCAAAAGTCTGTGAGGTTTCTATTGAGCCATTAATTGTGTGAAGCCAAAGTTAAGGCATTCTTTTTATATTTAATAGTTAAAAAATAAAAATATGGATTTGAGTTAAACATTGAGTGCCCGGTTCAAGTCTGAGTGAGATTAGTTTGTCTCTGAAATCAATAGACGATAAAATAACTGTGAACTGTAAGTGAAATTTGAAAATCATTTCAGATTCCTCAGCCTTATAATGAAAAACGATTATTAGTGTACAAAACTGAGAAAGTAGTACTTCAAAAAGACTTCTTTAGCCAAGGCTTCAAGCATTTGTTTCAGAATTTATTAAAAATAAATAAATCTGTGCTGCTAATGGTCATTTTCTACTTAGAAGTAAGATATCAAAAATATAACAAATGGATGATGATTTTTAAACACAATATAATGCCTGATTAGCTTTATGGTTATAAACTCTGTATTGCTCCAAACTGTGTAAGAATTAATTGATAGGAAAAAGAAACTCTGTGTTAAGATTTAAGGGTGAAAAAAAAACAAATAAACAAACAAAAAACCACAAAAACATGATAGACAGGTACCTCTGGGCATCTAGGCTGAACTTACATCTCATTCCAGAAGGAAGTAAATTACTGCGTTTTCTTTGTTGATTCTTCATTACTCACATCTAACAGTTTAGCTAACTTCTTTTTTTTTTTATCTTTTTAGCTAACTTCTTTATTTATCTAACTTCTTACTAGGCTAAAGGTTGGACTACATTATCTTAGAGGTCTTTTCCAGCCTGAATGATCCGATGATTCTTTTGTTTTCCTTTTTTTTGTCTAAACCAGCGTCATATTAATAGGTCTGATGGTAAGTTACAATTTGTGGGCATATTGCAACTCTAGCTGGCTTTTTTTCTCTATAGACGTGGAAGATGTACAGAGGAGATGTTGAATGGGAAATACCTCAGAAGAAATGTGTGTGTACCAGGATATGGTTTTGGTGATTCAGCAGGTGACTCTCTTCTTTGTGATAGTTATGGAACAAGAGTTCATTGCCTCCAAGTCTTGAAACCACAAGCAGTGTACGGTTTGGTATGTGGTTAAGTTGCTCCAAAGCCCAAGTGAGAGTTGACAGATTTGAACAACTGCATGTTTCCTGCAATGTACTGTTCTGTTTTAAAGTAAATGATAAAAGCAAAAGTTGAAAGTTCTATTCCCAGTTGATGTTTTTTAATAAACACCCAGAAAAAGTCAGACTAAAAGTCTGACATCGGGTGACCAGGTGCAATTGGCTAGCCATAAAAGCACTGGACACTAATCACTGTTCTGCTGCTTAATGGAAATATCTTTTGTAGACATTCTTGAAAGTTTTTTGTTGTTGTTTTGTTTTGTTTTGGTTTCTTAGCTCCTTCATTTGCTCAGGCTCTAATTTAAGTTGACTGCTGATTCATGAGAGGCTTAGAAATTCCCAGCCAACATTTAGATACCAATTACCCTCTTGGACAAAGACTGTAATAATTTATCCCTAATCCTACACTTCATGGTACTGTAACCTCTCTACCTTCTTACTGCTCCTCAGAAACGGCTGCTTGCCTTTCATCTCTCATTTAAATCTCATTCTGTATCCCAGTTTGGGAGCGTGATGTAGGTATTCTGAGTGAGAAGCGCGCACATGCTTATAGGCTTTAAGGTGATAAGATTTTACCGTGTGGTAGTTGCAGCAGCTCCTGGCTTTTTTGCCCAGATCAGGATCTGTTGCTACTGATGCCTACCACACACGTAAAATAACTTTGAAGTGCCTTGCATACCATAGTTTGGGAATGTTAGCTTTAGATAGTGCAATTGTTTTTGTGAACAAAGACTAAGTCTTCCAAAAGCAATTACTGAACTCTCATTTTTGGAGGTAGACACGTGTTGACTTAGTGTGATGTTTCTGGAGTGATTAATTAGCACTCTATGAACTAAGTTCAGCATCACTCAGTTAGTCACTTAAGAAAAAAAATATACAACTTCGTTGTTGGTTTTTCCTCCTACTTAAGAAAACATAGCAGTGTGTTAAGTACCACTTTGTGGCAACTGAAAATACGTCCTCGCCTTGTAAGGGAGACTTCTGCATAAACACTTAACATTCCACGTTGAATAATATGGTTGCTCATTCTTTAAAAAGCAACATAGAAAAACAGGAATATTTAAAAAAAAAATAGCAGTCCCATGTAGGAGAGTTTGAGCTGGTTATACTCAATGTTGTGAGCAATTTGCTGCCATACAATACTGTTTTTTTCAGATCCTTGACAGAGTTTTTATTATTATTTTATTTTTTATACTTTGTAGCAGTTTAAAGAGGAAAACCCCATCTTCAACAGTTCTTGGCTTTCTGAACTCCATTTTGAGAATGCTATGGAAGAAAGAATCCTAAGAAAGTTGAGGAAAATTACATAGAGAATCAGGTTAAACTTCAAGTTCATGGGTTATGGGAGTGTTTTAAAACGGCTTTTAATATCTTTATGGTATATTTCTTAGGAAAGTCTTGTAAAATCTATAGTCACCATGCTGTAAAGTGCTTTTAAGATCAGAAAACGTGTTTCTTCAATGTTGAAACTTCAGCCGTGTTTAAGAATGCAAAGCTACTGTTAATGCTTTTAAAAGAAACATTTACTCTATGTGGCCGTGACATTGTACGGAAAAGTAATGCAATTACTCTGCAAGTTACATTTTGCAAAGCATTTTGCTCTATGGCCACAGCAGGCATCTTTGTATAAGCCAGCTGGGTTGATTAACATCATCTGCCATGTAAAAGGCAGATGGAAGCTAACTTGATTCACTGTCCCTTTTTCAATGCCTCAAATAGAGGAACAGAATATTATGCAAGGTAGTAAAAATGGAATTAGTCCTACAAATCTGAAGGAAAAAAATCATTACTTTTGGTCATAATGTGTCAATATGCTTTCCACTTGTATTTAGTCTGATTTGTATAATTTGAAAATATTTTAAAAGCAGCACTTAAATATTGAACTCACTTCAGATCTAAAGAGCAAAATAGACACTTGCTTCTCTCAAAGAACAGCAGAATAAAAGTTTATTAGGCAGTTTCAGTTTGTGATAAGTTGTCATGTTTCCGTTGTTGCTTTTAACATTTTGTATTAATGATACAGCAAGAAGCACTGATTTTTATTTATTTTTAAAAGAAAAAAAAAAAGCTGTGGCTAATTGCTTGGCAGATTGCTTGGACTTTTTAGTACTGTCATGCAAGGTGGTTTCCTTCTCAGACAACTTCTGCTTGATTAATTGAAAGTGCTCGTGGTAGAACAGGCTTAAAAAAATAAAATTAAAAAAATAAATCTTACTTTGCTGTACAGGGTAACTAATGGGTATTTTTTTTTAAGTAATAAAAAGCCTCTTTTGTAAAGAAAATAAAATTAGGGAGAAAGTGTGTGCACACATGAGCAAGTAGAACATCTTTCATCAAATGTATCTGAGCTGCCTGTTCATAAAATGTGACTTAGTGTATGTTCAGCATGAAAAGTTAGAGCAAGGTTTTAAGAAGTGTTTAATGTGCAAAGTAGTCGTTTTATTTCTGACTTTTTTAGCAGATGCTTGTCCAGTAAAATATAGACTGGAGAAAAAAAATAACATAAACCACTGAAATAGAGCCAAGACTTGATAAAAGCAGAGGACATTTCTGCAAAATCATTTGAGTTCTTGGTTAGAGAATCAAGTAGGAAAGACACCTGGTGAGAGGGAGAGAGAGAAAGCTATAAAAATCTGTGTATACAAATGAGAATTTTAAAAGCATAGACTAGCAAAGAAGAACGTTTTATATTAAACAATACCCTGGGAAAAGATGGAATGGTGAAATAGTGTAGTGAGTATTATAAACGATGTAGGAAAAATGAATTAGAGCAAAGAGTTGGATTACAAATAATGTGCCAAATGTAGCAAGTGTCACACCTAACTTCTCTAGCTTATGGGAAGAAAGCATTAGCAGATAATAATGACAGAAGTGCTTGAACAAGCAAACTTGTAAAAATAGCCTTATCAGATTCTACCTGCCTTGTGTTCCAGAACACTTAAGGATTCTTATAAACTCCTTTCTTGCAGGAATTGAGTCCATCTCAATATATCAAAAGAGAATTTAAAAAAAAAAAAAAAAAAAAACAGGGAAGCATACGGGGTAACATAGCTGTGTTAGAGGGGAAGATTAACAAGAGTTTCTATTCCACACCTCCCAACTTCAAATTACTTTGCTGTCATTTCATTTTATGTCACCTGCAACATGCATTCTAGTCCCCATGTGCTAAGTGCAAAGGAGGTGATGTGTTTCTGGTGCTGCCATGTACTTAGATTTGCATTCGTCAGTTGTAGCAGCAGTGCTGAGGAGTGGCTCACGTTGTGAAATGCATCTCGACTCTGGAACAGGGTGGCTCAGACGAGGCTGCTATATCTATATATGCAGATGTGGTTTTGGGAAGGCCATTACATTTTATCTGTAGCTTTATTCTGTCTTTTAATAGAGACCCTATCTGATGTACAAGAGCGGGGACAGATTATCTGATGTCTGCTGGATGCCAGTTTTGTGCCTTCCTCTGGCTGAGGTCAGGTACCTGACGGTCACCAGCCAGCCTGGTGATAAAGAGCTGAGACTCCCTCATATTTAGCCTTTCACCTTACCTTCCCACTCTAAGCTCAGAGGGAATATAGTCGTGTTGATTTTTACCTCTTCTCTCCCGGTGAACACATCTGTAAATTATCTCCCAGAGAGGACTTGTCTGGTTAAGGGTCATAAATGGAAATGAACAGGTAGCAGGTAGAGGAGGTGAAAGGAGGCAGATTCAAGTGATATACCAGTTGATAGTTTCAAGAAAAACATAATTAGGTTGAATCGTTCAGAAATTGTTACTGCTTTAAACACATTTCAGAGAAAATGGCCTTTTCAGATTCTTTCAGTGTTGTATAAAGTCATGTGCTGCAGGAGACTTTACTGCATGTCCTCTGCGTGAAATCATTTGGGAAAGGATCTGTCTCCCTCTAATTTGGTAACGACCCCCAAGCCTACAGTTGCTATCTTTCGTAAAGTGGGTCACATTCCTTTCAGGATGAAAATAAAACATGGGAATTTACACTGTATATAAATATTTCCATACTTGAGGTATCTCTCAAGTATTCAGAAGATTCTTTGGCAGCATTAGCCAATGCCATGCCCACAGCCATATTAAACCTCAAACTAGAGCCATATTAAACTAAACAGAAGGTTCAAGAGACTTTTTGAGGAATTGCCTTAAATTCTTTTTTTTTCCCTTCCTCCTCCAAGATATGCCTGTTACTACTGTGCTTTATGACCTGCCTAACAGGCATCCTTCTAGGGCTTCATGATTTTCCCCTGGAGGGAATTCCAGTCTGTACAGAGGTGTTTACTGACTTCAAATCTCATGACCAGAATTTCTCCTTGTTTACTTTCTCCAATGGAAGGACTCGGTAAATGCTGTGAGGACCTTTCCTAGCAACGAGAATTTGAACGCCAGCTCTGAGAGACTTAAGATGTAGATTATATCACGGTGTTTGTGGGCATCCTTCAGACCTACCGATACATGGAAGGTTCTTTGGGAAGATAAGCAGTCAAGATTATCACTTTCAATGTTAACCACCATGAAATGACACAGGAGGATTACATCTCCCTTAATTAGAAACTTAATGCTTAACACAGGGTGTAGCTCATTTGACAGCATCTGTGAGATGTCTAGGGAATTACTTGTTCCATATTTTAATAGCTTTATGATTTTGTTTGTGATTTCATTATTGTAATCAGTAGTAACCAAAGCACTAAAACTATAATGACACTTCACCAAATGCTACTTTTTTATCAAAAATCAACCAAGAAAAATAAAATATATTTTGTAAGGGGTATTTACTATGTTTAGATACATACTAAGGCCACAAAGTGAACCCTTTTCCTCTAAGGACATTTATAACATTCATAACGTATTTACTCTTAATTTATATTTGCTTGTTTTCCAGTAATTCAAAACCAATTCTCAAAACCTGGTAAATTATCAGCCAGGGCAGTAACTTTGAAAATAGCACTGCTACACTATCACCTTGCACATACATTTCTCCAAAATTAAATGTCATTGTCTCCTTTCTAAAAATGTGATAATGGACTGTGTACTATGGATTTAATTAAAAAAATGAATTTAAATGGTATCCCACTTAAACACTCTGTAGGGACAAATTACATAAGATAAGTGTACCTAGCAGATGCAAAAAATAAATATTATAAAATCTGATTTTTAAATTATTTTTATGTCCTGAAATAATAATAATGGTAATCCAGTGTTATACCCAAGGTTTTTTAGTTTTATGAACAGGATGAATTGTTTATAGTAGAAACTTTTTACTGTGCTGCTTGCAGGGTAAGGTGCTTCCAGGATGTCAAGAATTTTGTCACTTGAATATATTCTGCAAAGCTGGCAGCTTTGTATTTATGTATTCATAGTTGGTGTACTACTCCTAAATGTTTGGAATGTAATAATAGTTTTTTTGGCAGTAGGATCTAAGGATAGAAGTACCGTTTGGCACATAAAAGCAAAAAGTTGTAAATTACTACAGTACTAACCTGACTAAACACCCATAGTTCCATTCTGATTCTTAAAGAAATACATTATTGAACTCTATCTAATTTGTTTATAATTCACCCTTAGATTAATCCAAGTTAAATTGCCAAGTTAAGTTAAATAGTGTTATGTTTGAGGAGAAGCAAGTATTGTTTTTTTCACAACCTTTCATCCATGAAGAGTGGGAAAACAAATCTGATATTATAGACACTACTTTTAATAACTTCTTTTGTTGCTAAAGCTAGAAGCATGCAAAGAAAGTTCATAGCAATATAGTAACCTTTCTTAATCTGCCGTAGAAAACCAAGCTCTCCTGAAAAAGGAATGCCTGGAAATTTATTATTATTTTTTTAAAATGAGACTGAATAATATTTTTTCCATCTTGAACATTCTGGATATGCTTTGTGAAAAATAGACCATGGTTATCCCATCTGCTGTTTTTGGTTTGTACAGGTCAGTACCTTTCTCTGCTCACACATTTATATAGTCATCATCAGCAATATGCCTTTTTACTTCCCTTTTACATTTGAACTTTTGCACTTGAACAACTTACCTGGGAGAGCATTCGAAAGTCATAACTTCAGCAGGGCAATTTTTTTTTCAGCTGACTGGATAGTTGATACATATATGTACCACAAAACTGGAGACGATAATCATTTTCACCTTTCCTAAATTGGTAAAATCATATGAATCACCAACTTTTCTCACTGCTTTACAGAGCCTATTTTTTAAAAATTGAATGTTTGCATCATAGAGGGTAAAAAAAAAAAATTGAGCTGTGTATGAAATATTAAGATTTTGTACGGAAAAAATAGTAGTTATCTTTTTGATAAATGTTGAATGCAGGGATATTTAATATTTGGCCATCAAATTTGCAACAATCATTTAACGTACACAGAGGAGGGCTTGCAAAACTGGGAGACTGCAGTTATATTGCTAAATATGTTCTACTAAACTTTATTCAGGCTTCTGGCTTGCATTAGCAGTTGAGCTTTGCAAAAATGGCTGAAGCTTGGGTGGCTGTGAATGTCGAGTTGCAGAAGTCTACTGCTGACAATATTAAGGAAGTGCTATTGTTTTTGCTTTACATGAACACCATATGCTATGAACTATCATAGCTTAAAGGCAAATACGTCTCTCACTAAAGCTACCCGGGCTGCAGAGCTAGTAATATCCACTTCCAGGTGGGAAAGAAAGCTGAGGGTAGTGTTTGAGGGCTTTCTTATCTTCACAAGTCAAACCTTTCAGTCCTTTGGGCCGTTGCATTTATTCTTCCCTTATTTCTTGTGTCACTATACTAAAAGAATGAGATTTACTTAACTTTGTATGGATTTGGAATGCAGATAAATCAAACTGTAATCATTTTCAGTGTTTAATTGGGCTGTATTTCTAAGGCTTATTCTTGCTTTCTAATACCGTATTCTACATCAGCGGTAGAAGTTGGAATTATAAAACATTCCATTTCTTTTAGATACATTTTTTTTCCTATTTTAGCAAAGACAACATGTGAACAGAATAAATGAATTCAAGCATATGAAAATGATTTGTAAAAATCTTAGAGTAAGCTTAGTAAAGGTAATAGAATACAAGATTTGTTTCCTTTAGTGTTATATACCAACATTGTCCCTAATGGCAGGCTGTTATACAAAGGTACCATGTCACATGTGCAGACGAAAAAAAAAAAAAGTTTTTTTTAATTCTTAGAGCTCTTGAACATACATATATATATATATATACATATATATATAACACTGCTGCAGACTTATTAAACTACATAAGAAATCTATTTGTATGTAAATGTTACCAAACTCTTCAAAGAACAATTTCGTCTCTGTTGGTGAAATAGATACATTCTTCTATTTCCTTCTGTAAACTTAGATGAGGTATTAACTGAAAAAGTAAAATTCATTCCTTGAATTTTGATTGTCATTGTTGTCTTTTTTTGTCTTTTTTTTTCTTCCAAAATGGTGATGTAAGAGACAGCAAGGGAGAGGTGTATAGCTCTCTCTGAAAAGTCTCACATGGCTGGTCCTTGCTTGGACTGTACTGTAAGGACAGGGTGATAACGTAAAGCTGCAGCATTTGCTGTGCTCAGAATCAGCTGGTACGAACTTCTACAAAACACCTCATAGCAGCAGGATGTTGGGGGGGGAGGTAGTATTATCAGAATATGATGTAGGTTATAACCACTTATTAAAACAGTCTTGATGAGTTTGGAATCCTGCTGAACAAAGGCCTGGAATGCAGGAAGGAAGTGGTGTTGTTATCATTAATGCTCAGCCTCTGAGCCCCTGAGAGCTCAGCATCATCTTGTACTCTGTCATCTGAGCATTTTCCTCACTAACATATTAAGACTAATAATAGCTTGTCACGCTGTTTTATCAAAACTAATCCTTAGTTAGATACATTAATTTTAGAACACAAAGAAAAGTCTTAAATTTTAAACATGGGAGTAAAACTTATTTCCTATTAACAGATTAAACAAAGTGAATACTTGTAACTTTCATACAAAATATATTTTCTCATTAATGACAGTTCTTAAAAGAATATATTTATAAATGTATTCAAAAACCCTTATAAAGCAGACGAAACCATGAGATTGTCAACAGAATATTTCAGTGTTTTTGCATGTTTTATTATCTCTGTATTTTAAATTGTTAAATCTAAATGCCTACATTTCTTGAATTGCATTTCTTTTTTTCCTGTCCAACATAGTAGACAGAAATAGTTAGTCCAAATCTTTTTACCTAAGGAGCAATTCCTAAAAGATATCTTGATGCACATTTGGGGGAGAAACTACCAGAATTGTTTTTGCTTTTCTTTCTGGCTAAATCCCAAACAATCCAAGCATATGGAACAATTTAGCAGAAAATACATAATTATCAAACAGATCTGTCTTTGCCACCTTGAACACTATTCCTTGTGGCAGCATAAGTGAAACCTCATGTTTAGATTTTATTTCATTTGATCTTTTGCTCTATTGGCAAAAGATTACAAAAAAAAAAAAAGACAGATGGCACCATTAAAATATGAGTTGATTTGTGCTTACTCTTATAAGAATCTAAATATTGTAATATTGTTGATAAAGGCATGGCACGAACTTCTAACTGAAAATTTAAAGTAAAGAAACCAAAATACATTTATCTTAGTAAGATCCTGGACAATCTATGTAACTGTAAAAACAAATTTAATATCATGCAGGTGTTCACAAACAAATGTATGCACATTATTACATTTGTAATAAAATAAAGCTGCCATGAAATTTTGGCTCTTACCTTGTTTCTGTTTTTCTTTTCTTTGTGGAGGCCCAAATCAGCGAATGCTAATTCTCCGTTACAGTCTCTACTCAGTGGATATAAATCCTTACCGATGTTGTAACCTTATAAAGAACACTTCTTACAGTGTAAGAAATGTGCTGTCAAATTTAATTCACTGTGTTCCCTGTTAAATGACTTCTGATTTCTCTTAATTAGCTTACTGAATCTGGAGTCCTTTCAAAACTGAGTTCTCTCATTTAGCTTATGTGTTTCGCATAAAACAGCCATTCCATAACATAGTTGAATGGCTCTTTCAGTGGGGACTGGATCTGCGCCTGGTCTTGTCCTCTGTGGTTAGTGTCCCAGCTGGGAACTCGCCTCCTGATTTTCAACTTTCAGGTTTAGGAAACCTTTTTTTATTCTTCAGTGTGACAGAAAACTCAATGGGAAGGATGGGTGTTACCTCTGCCCCCAGCTTTGACATATTTTCACTGAAGTGAAAGAAGGGGTTGGGAATCATCTGTAGTAGAAGAGGATATGAAACTTGGGTCTAGCTTATATTAATACTGTAAAAATGGGCTACATAACTTTCTCCACACATGTACATATATTTTAAAAAAAAGCAAAAAAAAAAAAAAAAGTTGCATGGTTACTCCAGTGATCAAATGATCAAATTCAGTTTAAAACTGAGAATCTAGATGATCTGAGAAAATTCAGTTCATAAAATCAAATTAGGGTCTTATGAATATAGTTGGAACAGGTGCAGAGAAGTCCTGGAGAGTGGATATTACAAGAGGTGGCTCAGTGTCTCATGTTTCACTTGGCAAAATGAAGGTTGGGGGGCTATGATTGCTGTCTGTGAACATACCAGGTAGGATAACACTGAGGAGCGAGCAGAAATACTTAATAAGCAAAGGTAGTCACAGGAAGGCACAGGAATAAGCTGGGCATGATAAAATTTTTGTTGATAATTTGAAGGTTCTTAATAGGGAAATAAGCCTTACTATAATCTCAGAAAAAAAAGAGGAGGAACTAATGGTTCTTAAGATTATGCTTGAAATGAATAGACAATGAAATTGGAAATTTATTTCATCATATGTGAGCAAATGCCCATATATTCTGTAAGTCTATGGAATAAAGTTTTGTGGAAGTGGATGGAAATGCCTTCTAATTTGAAACACAGAGCTGACAGCTCCAGGTATGCAATATGCTGCAGCAGTACAGCGCAGGTACCTTATCTCCATGGCGAGGTGCAATTCTAGAAATGTCTGTTGTGCTGTCAGATTCTCACAGTAGGTTGTATTGCTAAATAGTTTGTTTAAAACAAAATAAAACAAACCCCTCTGCAAGTCCACGCAAGTTATATAGCTCTTACAAAGAGTGAAACTAAGACAAGAAACTGAAATCCTATTTTAGAAGTCTGAGATGCTGTCTCTCATCCTTGGTTTTTGTGTGGTTGCCCTTCAAGGCAATTTACTAAGGCAGGAGCTTTGCTTATGTGACTCAGTGGGTAAAAATGTTTTTAAAATATTATAAAGGCAAAAAAGGGTTCTTTCTGTTGGAACTAGACAAGTGTCTGGTAATTCACCAATCAAACTTTTGCTTTATCTTTACTGTGGCTGTATTTACACACTTCCTGCTCAATTCACCAATTACTTTTCTGAAAGACTGGTAAATGAGTTGTATGGCAGTAAGTGTGTGTTAATACTCAAAGTATGATACTTCTAAGGTATATTTTAATATTTAGTAAAATAACAAAAGCTGCACACAACAACCTCTGGTGTTAGAATTTATGAAGAAGCTTTGCAAAACTCTTAGCTGTGGTTTGGCTGTGGTTTTTCTTTTATCAGAACACTTCTGCCTGAGAACTGAGATGTTCACCGATCCACTCTTGGACAACCCAAGGCAGGCCCCGCATCCCTGTGGGGATGAGGTGACAGGAGATGAAGGTTCCCATTTCCCTCAGCTCCTCCTTCTGTAGTTTGGCCTGTTTGTTCCAGGTGTCCTTCCTCAAAGGGCTCCTCACCTCTTTCTCCTTCCCTCTTCTGTGATGAATAGGATATAGTTTTCTGCTGCATCACAGTCTAACCCTTAACAAGCTCTGTAGTGCTTGATCAAAAAATGCAGGCTTCTGTCCTGCGAAAACTCCTAAGCAGCGTCCTCAGTAAAGTGCAAGGGCTGAAATTCAGTCTAGCCTTTTCTTTTTTCCATTTTTCATCTCTGTATGTAGAAAGCTATTGCAGTCTTTACCTTGTTTGTTAGGTTTGGACTGTAAGCGTTCTTAGATCTTTAATCTGATGACTTTACTGTTCAGTTTAACAAACCAAAGTTACCAGGAAAGATGATACTGAAATACCATGAAACCACAAGCTTCAAACTATGTGTTATCGAATATAATTTTCATGTGAGGCACTAAAATCTCTCTCCAAGGTTCCCAGTTATAGAATCTGACCTTCTGGGTCTTTCCTGCATTAATCCTTGCAGTGCTGCTGGAGTTGGAGGTGATTCCTGTTTGATAGTTAAGGAAATGAAGCATACGGCGCCTTCCACCACATTGCACAGGAAGACTCTGTCAGAACCACAAAACCATCCATCCTCTCAAATTTTATATGTACTTTTGTTAACTTCTGCTTTGTCTTCGGCCTCTCTGTCTCACTCACACACACACCAGCCCCATGTATATGATGTAGTGTAGTTTATAATCCTATTATACAGAATTATAGCATAATAATCCTACAGTATAACAGCGTGTGTTATGAGAAAAATGTACCAAAGATGAAAACCTGTATAAAGCAATACATTTTTCTACTGTTTATTGCCTTTTTCATTTTTGGATACATACTTATGCTGTCTTGAAATGCTGTCATAAGGTTGGAAAAGACAGCTGTCAGTTTTGGAGACCGCACCTTTCTATTGCAGTTAGATAAAGGGAGATATCTTCTAAAGTCCGTGGTGTTTCTCTGGTGTAGCAGTGGAAATCCAGCATCTTGTCATCATCATTCTAGTTTGGGAAGCTGCGATATGTTTAACTCATCCCAAATGCACTCGTTAGGTAAGGTATGCTTCCTGCCCCAGCTGCCTGCCATTACCTGTTCAGCTTTCTGTAGGAGAGGGAGGTTAAAGTTCACTTCTAATAGGCTTTCTGCAGGTAAAAAAAGAACACCAGGGAGAGCAGAAGCTTTTCAATAGAGGTTTGCCTGTATTTCAGGTGTTAGAAAGCAGGGGTTTATTGTTTTGTTCTTCCTGTTTAGTGTTTACCTATGCAGTTATGCACTTGGCAGAACAATGCCTTCTCAGTGCAACCAACTATTAAAACAGATCTACTACTATTTTAAATGAGTTTTATGGTTGAAATTGTGGTTCATTAAACATGTAAGTTAACTTGCAGTAAAACAGCAAATAAGTTACTGACTTGTTGGTTCATCTTCTGCAATTTTGACCTTTTATTTAAAATTTTGTTAAGCATTTGTATGAATTCTTTCTACAGATATGTAATGCAATAAAAAATAACACATTTAAATGAAAATCTTCTTTACATAAGATATACATTAGAGTGCATACTGTATTCAAGTACAACATATCAAAACAAGACTAAAAAAGGGGAAATAAAATTATAATGTAACGTTATTCCAGGATAAGAAGGTTTATCACCAAAGGGTGTACAGGTTTTTTAAACCCTTAGAAAAGTTCTTCTGCTTTTGTTTGTTGTTTGTGTTGGAAAATTTTATCAAGCATCAATATTAGATTTAGATATTATATATATATATATATATACACAGTAGTAAAACAGGAAACTCACTGTCTCATAAATAATCTCATGATTCAGAACTGTAATTTCTGGGAAATTCATGGCCCCCTTTGAGTTTTGGACAGTGAAATTTGATTTAAATTTAGACAGAAAAAAAAAAAAAGATAATCCTGCCAAGTTTTTGTCTGCCTTATGATTTATAGCTCTGAACATTAGAAATGTATCTTTGTAATAGTCCTGGTAACCTAGTAGCACTGGTCTGAGCTCGCAGACTTGTCAATTTTGAAAGGGCAAGCAACAGACTTCCTTACGTTGAAAATAGCTTTTGTGATAAATGATTTAAGATCATACATGGAAAATAGTATTTTGCATTTTGGATCTTTGCTTTTATAACATGGGGAACCTAAGGTCATTTTAAAAGTAGATGGGTTTTGTTAGGTAAATCTGAACTATCACATGCCTGACAACCATAATACTTGGTCTTGAAAAAAATGTTAGATGCTGTTTTTATTCTTCGTATATATTGATTATATATTGCTTATGATAAAGAGAATATTTTAGACTCCTGCAGCAATTGATGTAATGTGTACTGCTTTTTCTCTTTTCTATTGTTGAGTGTAAAATGTGCATGAAAGTGTCTGAAGTCTAAGTACAGTGGACCTTTGATTAGTTCTGTAGTTGTACCTTGAGTAATTTCAGTGCAATATTGGCAAAATATTTACTGTTTAATTTTTGTTTTCTGTGTTTGTTTTCATCTGTGTTCTCTAAAATTTTTGGTTTGGATTTGGGTTAAACTAGAAAGCTCTTGATGACTGAAAATTCAGGAGTGCACGTGTAGAACTGGCATCATTTTAACAGCTGGCCTGTGGCACCGAGGAACCCCAGTGTGAGTCACCAGCACAAAATCTAAATTGCAAGCTAGAAATTGCTGATTTCTAGAGATTTGTATGCATCAGTAGGAAGTCTGTACAGCAGTTAAATTGTAAACTCTCAAAGACACAGGAAATTCTCAGTCTGGCCACTTACTTTTTGCCCTTGTTCTTTTCTCTTTTTTTTTTTTTTATTATTAGTGGAAATACTTTTTCAGGCTTTTTTTCCCCATCTCTCTTGTTAAAACTTGTTCTGGTACAAGTGTTAGTATCCTTCAGTCTCTTTTCCTTCACCAGCTGTAGCCTAGTAATGCTTCCTTGAAAGTATTCACGGTGATATGGTTTATAGTCTTGTGACAGCTGCCTCATGGTGTTTCCTCTCTCTTGAACCAGGAATAATTTCCTGGAGGCCAAGTGAAGAAACACCTGTCTCCCATGGCTCATAGGTTCTTTCAATTGCTTAGTCTAAAAGTGTAGACATCTTTATATGTCTTAACATCAGCTTAAAATAAGCTCAGGAATCAAAGCGACGTCCTCTGAATTTGAGAATTGTCTGTCACCAATTTTTTAACCTTAATTTGGACTTTTTGGAAATATCCAAAATTACAGATCCTGAATATCCTTTATTGGTATGTTCCTGTTTTAAGATATAGTCTTTAAAAAGTGAGCCCATTATTGTCATAATCTGACACATTTAGTCATTCCCATGCTTAAGAAGAAAAAGAAGTCCTTTGTCACCATTTATTACCAAATGTGCAATTTCACCCTCATTTTGGTTATGTTTACAAAATTTGGTCATTCAGCTTTCATGGCTACTTTTATAAATTGTTTCCTGCATGTACTGGCCTTGCTTGTGTCAAAATAATGATTTTATTTTATATTTTTCTTTTACGTTTTTATTAATGTATTCATGTATTACTGTTTCGTTGCTAATGGGAAATAGATGTTGTTATACATCCATCCACAGTTTAATGTAATTTACATGCTGGACTGTGTATTGTAACGCAACTTACAAGGAAGACTGCCCTTAAATTGTTTCCTCTTCAGACATATAAGAAATGAAAATCATGATACACATCAAAACTTTCATTTTTAATAGATAAAAGAATAATTGGAGGCCAAGATATTGGAATTGGAAATGGAAGTCTGGATTTCTTCAATACTCAGTATTTGGAAATATTCTAAACAAGGATGCTGTGTAAAAAACTGATTGTTTGGAAACTCATTGTACAGAGCAAGAGCTAGCTTACCAAATAAATGACACAATTTTGCTAAATTTGTAGAATAATTATAAATTTAATTGACACTTATCAGAATTTCTGTGAACAAAGTAAGAGAAATTGTCTACCATATGTTGCCATTTTTTTCTTTTTTCAGTTCTATGAGTTAAATACCTGGTCAGCTGTTAGCAGGATATAAATAAACACTATAAAGCTAGCTTGAAAATTACTCAGAATTTATAAATTAACAGATAGGAAGTACAAAATTTAAGTATGCAATATACTGAAAACTTTTTTTCTTCTAAATAACATGTATCTTCTAAAGTTTACTTGTGTCTGCAGCCTACACAGAAGTCAATTCTGCCTCTTTGCGTAACATAACTAAAACTTCAGGGATGCAAGTATGATAATTCTGAATTGTGTTTTTCTCTTGGATTTATAAGTACAGAGCAATCCTTAATGCATTAGTTTTAGTAATCTGCAGTTTATACTTTCTAGTACAAGTGTACCTGTGTACAAATTACACAGTCAGCGCACGTTTTATATATCTTTCAAAAAAGAATATCTTAGTTACGTATATTTTTTTAATTGGGTTGCTTAATAACCTGTAAACATTTTTCCCTTTAGAGTCTCAGAGATAGTGGATACAAAATATTCCATATAATCTTAAGTAATGGATATAGCTAAGATTGTGTACAGATACATGGATATAGAATATTTTCTTCCACTTAAAATGGATCTTCTGCCAGTATAAGCAGTTTAGCATATGTTAATGATTTAGGCAGGAGTTTAATAATTAAACTTGGTTTTCTCAATAGTGCTCTCCTGGCCTTTAGAAATGTCTTGTTTTGGTTGGTGAACTTTGTGCTGGGGGTTAGTATTTGTGACTGACACAAGTAAGACCACCCCCTTCATGAGAACTGTTGTTTGTTAAAGTAATCTAGAACAGACTAGTTGAATTTATAATTCTACTGAAGAGGTTATGAAACAGTCTAAATTGGCTCTGACTGTAAACTTTGACCTGTTTGGCCGAATTGTGGGAATGGTGCCAAAATTTGATATAAAGCAGTTCTGGGAAGCTCTTTAAGATTAAATTCCAGGACTGCATAACTGATGTACTAATGGTATACTTGTGATATTAGGCAAGTGTTCCTTCGATACAGTTTTAGGCTTGAACAGATCATTCACCTAAAAGTAAAATGATAGCCGCTCGGATTTAAGTGATTGCATCTCAATGTGGTTTCAGAAGGCCCAGTTAAAATTTCATGTCTCAGTATCCCTGTCTTTGCACCTCCCTGCAATGAGCTAGCCTGGCTCTTCAACAGCTTTTTGCTCTGCCTTTTCTTTGGGAATGAAAAGGTAGCAAAGTAGCTTTCTGTGATTGCCACGAAGCTTTTCAGCCAGCAATCACTGAATCAGTTTGTTTCAGCACTCTTATAAGACATGGCTGGTTCAGGCAAATTTTGAGTTGGAGTCTGTGTAGTCATACATTTCTTCACTGATTTAATAATAGTAATAGACATTGGGTATGGAAATACTCAGGTTTCAGTTGAGATAATCTCTGCAGACTCCACAGCTGAGCACTGGTAAGAGCGATGTACTTTTATCATTTATATCAAGAAAACCTTCTTTATTCACTCAACACAGAAATAATTACCTTTTTTAAAAACAAAACAAAACAAACTAGTATTGTCTATTTTTCTTTTTGACGCTTTGCAAAAAAACACCTTTTTTTAAATTGAGTATTTTCAAGATTTGAGGAAAATAGTGAAATAGCTCATGGTCTGGCTGAATTTAGTGTTTCCAGTGCTATGATACACATTGCTGGGGATCCTCATCTCTCAATCCACAGCCAGACAACAGAGTATTCTGTCAGACGGTGTTGTTGGTACGGGTAGTGCTGCGTTAAGTATGTCCATAGGATGTATTTGCACTTGCTCTGTGACAAAACTTCAATCTGCTGTTGTAACTTTGTGTGAACAGAGTAAGGAGTCACTATTTCTAGGATTCCTGCTGAAGTTGCTCACGTATGGGGGTATTGGCTACAGAGGACTGCATGGTCTTTGGTTTTTCTAAACTGAACTCAGTATAATACTGGAGATGGGACTTCAAAGCAGCTGGCTCTCAAGCGAGGAAGTAACAGCAAAGGTTCTCTCTGAGAACAGGAGTGGCAGCCCGAAAGGAAGAGGATACCAGTTGTGGGTTGCACTTTGGGGAATTTTATCTGCCACATAGAAACCCTAGAGATCAAGTGTTTAAAGGCAGAAAAAAAGCACTAGAAAAAGATGAAAAGGCCTCTGTTGAAGAATGGACAGCATCGAGATGAATTGAGGTTGTAGATAAACTTTTTTTTTTTTTTTTAATCATCGGTCTCATGTTCTTTACTATGCTCCTGTTGCTAGGAGTTAAGATTGTTGTATTGCATAAAATTCTCTGTTAATTTGTTGGTCGCTGCTCACAGCTACTGGGGACTCGAAGGTATTGTTTCCAAATGGATCCATTGAGTAAACACAGCTGATGTTAAATGTGTCTTAGTTCAAGGGCCTGGTTTGCAGAGAAGAACACTGAGAGTTGTTTTTTTTTTTCCCAGGAAAGGTGAAAGTGAAAGGGCTCACACTGAGGGAAATGCAATTTAAAAGACCAGTTAGGACCTAGATGTGTTGTTATTTCTAAAATTCTAGAAGCTTAAAAGCATGCTGGTTGTCTGCATCGTAACAAAGAGATTAATTTCTGAATCTCTCAACGGATCTGGAAATTCATCCTTCTGTCATAAATTACCAGTTGATTCAGCACACTCCTTATAACTCACGCACTGTAGGATATGTCCCAAAGCAGTTTCTCTGCTGGATGTTATTCTTCTGGAAAGAAGGAAGACTGCTTAATATTTGCTCCTCTTAAATAATTAGGTGTTTTTAAAATGAAAGACGGCTTTTGGCAGTAGTTAAAACTGAGTTGCTTGAATTCTGTTTCAGACCTGAAGAAGCAGTTGTGGCAGAGAATTTGCTTTTCCAGACATTGTCTGTCTAATAAAGTACTCTAAAGCTCTGTACAAGTCTCTCACCACTTGAGTTCAACAGTTAGAACCAGAGATAAGAAGCTGGTAAACACTGATGTTACCATTGTTATTTGTCTTTCTAGAGACAATGTAAGACTGACTTAGGATCTTGTACATTTTCTGTTTTGAATGCTAAAGCATTTCACAACTGTAAAACAAATGTAAAAGAAACCATACCGCTGTTCTGTGGCTAGAAAGCCAATTAGGCCACTCTCTAGGTTTATCTCTGGGATTTAGTTTTCACTTTAAATCAGAAAAGTCCAGGCAATGGAAATGATGCTTCTATATGGACGCTGGATTAAGTGACAATCATTAACCTATGTGAAAAGCTTGAAGCTTACAGTTTAGCCCTCTTGCTAAAAACGTGTAGCAAAAAATAATTTGTTTTTACAGGTATAAACAGCTGTGCTTTATTTTTTGTTGTTTTAAAGTTATTAATGTGAAATTCAAGGAAGTAACCCACTCTTTCATGTCTTTGAGAGTATATACAGAGATATTATGATCTACAGTATTTTCTATTTACTCTATGGGAGTATTCATGTTTAAGTTTCCTGAGGCTGAAAATTAGAGGGGATAGGTTTCAAGGATGTTGTACTTGATCTGGATTAAAATAACTGGTAGATTATGTTCACTGTAATGTTACCTTTGGATAAGTTACCTTACATGTTTGCTATCCTCACTGCTCTGCTACTTTACAAATGCACTCATTGAGCTAGTGAATCTTGTTACATGTTTGTCAAATGAATTTTTAAATATTATGGCCTGGATTCCTGTGAGAACGCAAGTTTTCTCTCAGTTTAAATGGAAGGGTGTTTGTTTGTTTTTCCATTATATGGCATGTTTTAATCGTTCACACGATTACACATACAACTTCATTGATCCAGCATCTCTCTCTTATCTGCCAGCATGCAATATGGCCGCTTAATGACTGATGACTTGAAATATTTTTAGTTGTCCCTATCTAGTATTGTCTGTTACTAGATCTCTAGTCGATGTGTTTGAGGCTACAGCATTGTCTGCTGTGGCCCTTGAGCCTTTTCAGAATTACTGCTTTTCAGGAGAGCCTCCCCCGTACTGTAAGGCCAGGGTTGTGGCCTTAGACTTGCACATTGTGGAGACTTCAGTTTGTTTGGAGCCCCACATTGGAGGTTTGCATCCAGGTAGCCTGGGTTGCTCAGTGTCAGGGAGCCCTCTTGTTTCTGTTCATTACTGTCATAGTATTTATGGCAGCTTGAAATATTGCTAGATTTGTTGTGTGTTTGCGTAAAGATTATTGATTAAAAAGTTTAATCACGGATGGCTGGTAATTATCTTAATTATACAAGTATCATGTCCTTTACAAGACACATTTATGAAGTCATTCAAAAAAAAATTAAAATAATTTTTATATTTACTTTGAAATGTGCACTTCCTGTGAATACTTTTTTTTTGGATGCTACCTTCTTTTAAATATTTGTTATTTGGAGTTCTGTATCATCCACTCTGTTGTCTTGTCTCCTCAGGAGGAAATTCAACAAGCTGTTTTTGAAATACTGACTAAAATTTATCAAGTCTTTTTGATCTAAAATACCCATATTCGGTCACCTCTGTGTAGCTCTGTTGGAGTAAAAGGGCTTTTGTCACAGAAGCAAGCATCTCACTTGTTATTTTCAAAAGTATTGAATAGAAATACACAGTCATCTTTCCTGTTTTTTCTATATAATTTATATTTTTATAATTTCCACCGAAGAAGAAACCAGTTCTAGGGTTGCTGGTGTTTCTTTTCTTTCCGGTGTTCTCCTCAGACTTTCTTCATTCTTCTCCTGACGGACATGAGAGCTTTGGCTCTTTTTTTTTTTTTTTTAAAAAAAAAAAACTATTCCTAATTTGTATTAAATATTCCTAATTAGTTATTATTATGGACTATTTCTATTAAAAAAATTAGTCATCAGTAAGTAATAACTTCAGAAGTATACATCTTACACTTACACATGGCTACAGGTTGTGTAAAGAAGGAAGAAGTCTTGGTATAGAATGCAGCTTTTGCTGCATTATTCTAGATAGAGGAATTGTGATGAGTGTCATCTTGGGGATTTTGGCATTTCTAAATCCCTGCTAGGGGTAAAGTTTGATAGTCTGTCCTGCTTTGTTTGCCTTCGTTCTTTTCTAATCTAGATATTTATTTTTTTTCAGGAATGTTTCTTTTTCAATTTTAAAATGTTGGGGGTTGTTTTTTTGTTGTTGTTTTGCGAAATAGTGAAAGTGAATGGATACTACCTGTCATTCAGATTTTTGTTTCTCCTAGCTGGCTTTGCTTTTATTTTTTATTTTTTCTGAAAGTGGCTTTTTTCTAGTACCAGCTAAACTTTTTTTTTTTCTTCCAGTAAATGGCATTAGTTTTTATACTATAGGCATTAAAGTAATGAAAACAAGTGAAGAGTACTCCTTCCTATGCAACACTTGCACTTCAGTTTTGATGACCCTTTATTAATTTAGATCAGGATGATAAAAACTTTCCATACATGAGTTAACCTTCTTCAGACTTAGTCTTTGAAAGTGTGGGTGTTTTAGAGCAGTAGCTTAGTGATATATCTTCAAAGTCTCAAAAGGTGAAGTTCGCTGTAATGCAGTGTCTTCACCCTTCATCTGTCAAAGCAAGGTAAAGGGATGGGGTTTATCAGGAGATATGCACTACTGATGATCTATACATTTTCCACTCTATCTTCTTTTTTCCATCCCGGATTGTCAGCAGTTTTCCATCCATCTTAAATTACAACAGCTTGCTTTCATCCATCTTCTGATTTCTTCAAAAGCCGTAGGTTTTAGTTCAGCAAAGCATGTAAGTTCATGTGTAGCTACCTGTGCATGCTTTGCCAGTAGTGAGGAATATAGCCATACCAGTGTGTAGGATGTGTTGCATATAGGCTCTATAGCTCTGTGAATTGATGGATGAAGAACAGAACATCATTTAGTAGACAACCTTGTATAATTCCTCCCCCTCATTTATTATTTGCACAATATAAAATATATATACAGAACTGTATGGTGTTTTTCAGAATGGCGCTCATGATTATGTATATTTATTTGCAACTTTGAAAGCTGAATATGGGTCTTCTCAATAAGTATACAATAGAAATTAAAAGGATAATAGGTTTTCTCCTCCTGCCAGGGAACTTTGGGTTTTTTTAGTAAATGTTCTAGATTTCCTTTTAAAATAATGCATAGGAAAAAATATTACTGTATCTTCCAGCTACTTGAATTGAAAATGAATTAGCGATTGTAGCTCCATGTGACCTATTACAGGACTTTTTGACTATCTGGAAGGAAGAAGAGCATTAAGGTTTTAATTTGAAATATAAATTCCTGACTCGTTAATCAGTTAATTTTTAGTTTTTATTTTTAGAACATATTTTTCCTCTGCGGTGCCTTTGAGGGATATTTTAATTATTTTAATGAAAACTGTCTGGCTTGAAAGTTGTTAGCTGTGGTGAAAGCTTAAAAAAATAAATGAAAGGCATAATTTATCCTTCAGTTAACATACTTAGTGTAGAATATCATTTAACATAGTTGAAAAGCGAGTGAACGAGAGGTCCTTAGGATTCTTGACTAAAGTTCTGAGCAGCTGAAAATGAAGGCTTTAAACAGACTGAGAAATCGTTCTGAGTTTAGGGTAAATATCTCATCTTTGAGCTAAACTGTTGGTATTTTACAGCAGCATTGTTGCTTTTATAGATTTCCTATGTCTTGCAACTTACAGATTTTTTTTTTTCATGTATATTTTTCCTTTAACTTTACGGTAAAGGCTTAAGGCGTGTGAAATTACTCATGTAATTTTAAGTTATTTGCACATTACAGATCCAGTCAGAATAATTTCAGATTTGAAAACAGTTTTTCTTTTTCTTTTATTTTTTTTTCTTTTTGGAAGATGGAAAGTAGATAAATTCTGAATTATGGACAATCTTTTAGTATCTAATTTTACTTGATAGTGTCCTGTTTATGAGAGCACACAGTACAGAGATAGGATAGGATACGTTTAAGGTTCTTTGTAGCAGTGTGGTGTGATTCTTCATCCCTTATTCACTGAGTTTGTTTTTTTGTGACGTGGATAATGATCATTCATGGTTACAGTAGTTTAGCTGAAATTGGAAAGTTAATTGTTTAAATAGTTAAATGGCCGAAAATAAAAAACCCTGTTTATTTGAAATGGCTTTCTTTTCTTCATGTTTTTTTTTAATGTATAATACTCATTTAGAGTTCCTTTGTGTTTCCTTGCTCTCTCTGAAGGAAGCTTTAGCTCTAGAGCAGGCTCTTATCTAAGGTACCTAGATGTCTGAATGTAGATGGGATAAAAATAAATGTAGTTGTTATACCTTAAAGCAGGATTGTTATAATATATGAGGTTGTGTGGAAACAAAAATATCCTTTATTAAAGAAAAGTGTTGAGCTAAAAGTGTGCCTTATAGTAAAGAAAAGGAACAAAACAGATTTGGATTGATTTCAGTAATACTGATTCTGTTGTGAAAGTGTCATAGAAACAAGATGGGTTATCTTTAAAGGTAAGGAAAAAAGACTGACATTGAAACTGAGATCTTCCATTTGACTGACTTCATAAACATTTTTTCTTACACAAAGCAACACAATGTCACATGAGTTTCTAGTGAGCCTTTCAAAGATCACTCATCTTCTTTCTTTCTTTCTTTCTTTTTTGTAGTTGCATTAAAATCTTCAAACTCTACAAGACCAGAAAGAAATGGCATTCAGGAAAACTGTAGAACAGCAAAACTTGGAGAGGGGATGCAGATCCTCGAAGGGGAACTCTTACTGCAGGTATGTTTTGAAGTGAATCTGTTATATGACCATTTAAATTCAAGTAATAATAAGAGACATACTAGTTATGCAGTGATGAGTTTAAAAAAGGAAGTTTTCCTGTTGTCAAATTACTTAGTCATTTTCTTTAGGTTAATATTACGTCTTTCTTGCACTTTTTGCTGAAGGTCCTAACGACTTTGAAGAGTGGTTGTTAGACTGCAGGGATCTATTAACTCTTGCTTTAAGTCAAGTCTTAGTGTTGTATTTTTCCATCTCTTTGCATCTTTTTTTTTTTTTTAAATATATCTTTATTGACCTTTATTACAAATATTGGTAGATAGGTTAGTCATGTACTGCAAGTCTGATGACTGTCTAGAAAAAAAAATCTCTTTAAAAGACCTTAAGCTTGCTGGGATATTTTGAGTTCTTAGTGGTTTGAAAGAACCTAGAGTTTGTTGCGTAGGTTCAGGAGAAATGTTAAAGCATTTCCATTAACTTAGCAATATGAGCTACTGGAAAGAATTAATGAAAAATAGTATTTTTAAAAATTATTTAGTTTATTTTAATATCCTAGAATGTCAAAACATATGAAATATGATACAATATTAGGTCCAGATTAAATTCAAGAAATGACTAATATAAGCATTCCAACGTTCTAATTAGTTTCATGAAATATATTTCACTGTGACCTTCAACTCCGTTTGAAATACGTTCATAATCTATTTTATATGTGCATTCTTCAAACTGACATACCAGAAGTGTCAAATTATTAGGTCAGTCAGAGGCAGTGCTTTGCTTAGAACAAAATAAATTTGACTGTTCAAAGGGCAGAAATGAAAACAGCTTCTAAGAATCCCACAAAACAATTACTGTAAATTAATGCTAGTGGAAAATTGTTTCCCAACCAACTGAAAAAACTAGGACACGAGTGTACTTTTCTAACCTCAATAAAGTATGACAGAACTGTAACAGGGTTGTTAGAGATAAGCAGCCTTCTTTTAAATGGAAATTATTTTAAAAGGTACAGTATGTGTTTGTATTGGAGACATCTAATTGTTTGATATGAAATTCAGTTACTTTACTTGATTACCAAGTTCTATCTATGATGAAACTGCTGTAGCAAATGGCTTTCCAATATGAAAACAAAATAGATTGCATATTTATTACTGTAAATTCTAGCCCCTTGAGAAGCGAGGAAAATTAATGGAATTTCTTCATTTGTAAAAGAAAAATATTAAAAGAAACTAATTTATGAAAATATATAAACAGGTAGACTTTTCTCAGGGAATGTAAAAAGATAAATGATGAAAATGGGAATTATCTAGAACATATTAAATAACATTAAGATGTAAATAGCAGTACCCATCTTGCCTTGTGCCTAAACCCAGAAGTCTTTTAAGTTATCCAGGTTTCCATAAGCTACAGCTGATGATGAACATTTCCTTATTATTCTCTATTTTTTTGTAAAGGTGGTGTGAAAATATACCGTATTGTTCATTTGTTTGTATTTACTCATCAGCTTTTTTTTTTCATTTCAGAACAAACAAAATTCAGATGTCTTTAGTTTCAAAAAAATAAAAACTAATTGTCTTAACAATTCAACATATGGCAGAAGTAGAGATCAAATGCATTGCTGTGCCTTCCTTAAAATTAAGATTTATCTCCCTTAAAATTACTTGAATTATTTCAGAGTCTTAATTTAGATGCATAGTCTGTAGTAGTCTAAGCAAGTTTATGATAAAATATGCAAATGGAATTTACATCCTCAGAGTCATTTTTAAAACACCTTCGTTCTTGCTAGTAACAATTTTATAATTGCCCTTGTGTTAGGAATATTAAGAGTACTTTTGTATAAACAAAAATATTATGCCCAATGCTCTAAAATAGTAGTCATTATCAAATTTCATTATACCTTTAAAGATGATTATTTTAGGATTAGATTTTGTCAAAACCTGGATTGTAACCAACATCCCATTTATTGGCATATCCTGGATACCTGCATATTTTAAGGGACTTCTAGCAATGTTTTGTCTTAGATTTCTAGACAAAAACAATCTTGTCTTTTACAGATTTTTTGGCTTACAGAAGGTATCTAATTTCTGCAGTAACAGTTCCATTTCAAAATGAACTGCCTAGCAGAGCCACTGTAAAATGTGACTGAGTTCCAGGTACAGGAGCTGTTTGCCTTTGTCACAGATTGGACAAGGAAGAATCTTTCCATGGCTTTGCATGAAACAGAGCAGAATAACTAATTTTAACATGTGGTGCAGAATTACACAGTGTACAGTTCACAGAAGTTTTATATCAAACATTTGATGTGAAATTCACTGCAAAGTAGGTCAGCAGAGGACACAAGCACCTGCCATTGCAGATTTCCTACTCTCTTGGGATTTGTATGAACTTTATCAAAACCAAGGATTTTATGTAACTGTTGAGACACAGCTCTGAACCTCAAGATCTCTTGGTTTGACTACACTGTTTCAGATTTTATTTAAGCTCATACTGTTTTCAGATAGATTTCATTAAACTAATATATGGAGGTTTTTCAAGAGCTTGCAAATATAAATGAGAATAGAGTAAGAAATATCTACAAATGAAATAGGAACAATTGACAGAATTTTAAAACCAGTTTAATCAGATAGTTAAGTTGTCTCAATTAGACGATAATCATAAAAGAACAAGAAATAGTAAAACCATATCCCGGCTAAATATGGAAAAGCAGCTATGGTGGTTCCCATAGTTATGGGGGTTAATGTTTTTGGAAGAATGATGCTGTTTCCCAATAAAAAAATATATTTCTATTATATTACAGTAACAAATAGGATATCCTTCACTTGCTTTATGTTTTCTCCTAGTTACGATAATTTTGCGTAACGAAGAGTTTTAAAAATGTTTTTTGATCATGCTGGCCAAATTCAACTTTGAATGTAGCTGAGGAAATTAAGTGGCACAACATACTTAATTCCGTCCCTTGAGACAGCCTTTTGTTAAATCTTGACTGAAATCCATAGAAGTAAATCAGCACCTTTCAGATGAGCTGCCAAGTCACAAATGTTCTGTTTGCTATCACAACAATCGCCATGAACCATATTGATTTGGAGTTCAGATAAATGCCCTTTGCGTGACTTTGAACAAGGAGCCACTTAGTCTGCTTCTTCATGGAGGGGGAAATCTCTTCGAAAACATTGTTTACTTGCAGTAGTCGGCTTGTGCAGAGGTCTTCTATTTTAAGTAAGCTATAAAATGTTTGTTGGACCATTTGGGGCTCTGGATCGCTTGATTTCCTGTCCACTTAGGCCTGTCTGCACTATGAATAGAAGAGATTTTGGGAATCAGTTTGTGATGCTGTTCCCTTTAATACCGCAGATGTTTGAACATCCTGAAGGCTTTAGCTACGCAAGCATTGTGAATTGTGGTTGATACTAGGTAAATCTATAGATCTTCGTAACGCTGCCCCTCGTCTCCTATGATGAAGAGTAAATAAGTCATCAAAAGGCTTTGGCTTCTCCCCTGACTACTTCCTTGGAATTTTCCAAACAAACATTTTTCTTCTTTAGATGCAATTTTCTTTATTGTATCATGCATACTGTAGGGAGAGATGATGATGAATCCTTCTGTTTACAGTTAGATAAAGATATGTTTTTGCGTGCTTCACGTTATGTGAGACTAGGGCATAGGTAGACTTAGAGCCACAATAATTATCTGGTATTTTGTCTCCGAGGCTGACAGATTGGTGTGTTTCCTCCCCAGGCATTAAATGGTTTTGTATTAGTTGTGACAGCAGACGCTCTGGTTTTTTACGTCTCTTCTACTATCCAAGACTACCTGGGGTTCCAACAAGTAAGTTTATTTTTTCCTTTTTTTTTTTTTCACATAAGTTTTGGATAGTTTCTGAGGGCATCAGTACTCATATTAGGATCTGATTGTGTAATAAAATTCGCAGTCAGATATTTTGAGTTGGATTACTTTGAAACTGTATTACTTTTCTAACAGCTTACGTAGCCAAAATGGGATCTCAAGCCAAGCACAACAGGAATATGATTTCCAAAGCTGAGTTAGGCAAGATAGGAAATTCTCACACTTAATTAGTCTTTACTGGAACAACTGTTTGAAATTTATACTGTGGTGTTACCCAGTTTATGGTGCTGAATTAGACGTAATTCAATGGGAAGGTAATTATTTTAATGGAAACCTTTCATACAAAATTAAGTCCATATGCCTTGAGGTTTTTTTAAGAATGTAGTCAGAGATTTTTAGTAACTTTAGATTTTTTTTAGTGTGTTCTCTCTCCTGTCCCCCTCATTTATTTATTATTTTAAAACAAGTATGTTATTTACAATTTATGGTGCAGATCACATATGGCTTTGCAAACCATGTATCAAAAAAGCAAAGACCAAGATCCAGAGGACACATGTTCCCTAGGGGATGCAACTCCCAGGATTAGTTTATGTTAAGTTGATACAAACTGTGGTGGTTCTTACCTCTGCATGGGAGATAGAGCAAAGTTGGTTAAAGAGATTGAGTCAAGGATGGCCCAGTGATGCTGGCTTGGGCAACCTCTGACACTTTTTTCTTCCTGCATGCAGAAATTCTGCTAGCCAAGGGCCTCCTTCCCAGTACAACCCTTCTCTGGGTGGTATGGTGTAGAACTGAGATGGAAGTTGCGCTTGAATTACTGGGCATTGCATAGATGACAAAGTGAAATTTGGTTTAATGATAAATACATAAACTGAGTACTTTATGCTATGACATCAGTGTCAAATTACAAATGACCTCTACATTCACCTGTGGGCTACATCTCCACAAGATACATTTGTTTACTGCACTTCTGTGGTGAAATATCTGTACAGAAACATCTGTAGTTATCAATTTATAACTGTTTCTTCGTTTGTTGGGTACTGCATGATGATAGATTCAGATGCTGTCTAAAAATAGGGAGAAACTCTGCTTGGTCTGCAATTTTAGGTAACTGATAAGAGTTAGTTGGGGAATGTTTATGTAAAAGAAAATATTCCAAACAAAACATTATTCCTTAAGTTACAGATTCTTTTGGTGTTGGGAAATGAAGAAAAAAGCATGGAAAAGAAACGTGCATAGAAATTCTATAGCAATGCCAGTAAATCAAGTACATGATACAGAAGTGAAATCTTACAGGTCCAAAAATTAGCATTTCTTGCATTTTTTTTTTCTGGAAAACATTGATTCTTTTATGAATTTCATCAAAGCAAAATCTGAGCTAGGCTTCTGCTTTTGCTAGCTCATCTTAATTTCTTTAGAACTGTGTTTTATTTAAAAATATTTTGTGTATATTTTTTTGATTGGGTTTTAGATTTATGTAGAAAGTAAACATTTTAATTCCTCTCAGTTGACTGATGCTTTTCTTGAATATTGTGGGTGTTTTTTCCCCCTTAATTATGTGTGTTGTTGTTGTTTTTTTTTTAATCCTGGGTGTTGTAACTTTGTCGTTCAGATCACATTCCTAACCATGGAAGTGGTGATGATATGAAAGCTTAGTAATTACTGATTTTAATACGTTCTTCAGGAGTGATAAGGCTTTTAGGCAAACAAAACCAATATTCAAAATCTGTCTGGCTTAGTTTTGAAAGTTCTGTTGTTCGGGGACTTTGACTTCTTTTGTATTCCTGCAGCACCTGGAATAGGTCAGGTCAAAGTACCAGCTGGAAAGTATTTTATTTACAAGTATGTAAAATGAAATGATTTAAACAAAACATAAGCATAATAGTTCTAGGCTTGCTTAGATAAGAAGTGGTTTTAAAAATTAAAAAAGGGGGGAGAGGTTGGAAGGTAATATCTATATTTTCTATTATTATTTTTTGTGTTTGCAGTCATGGATGTGACTGATTCTTTCTCTGTGCTGCTAAAAATTGTTTCAGGAAGCTTCCCATGTGCATGCAAATTATGTTTTTATGCTATATATGTTTTTTATTGCTATGGCAATAGCAATACTATCAACCAGACAACTCTCATCATAGTCTCAGAAAAGTTTTATATTCTTCTTTCTTTCCCTCTTTTTTCCTTTATGTATGTAGTCTGATATTATACACCAGAGTGTATTTGAACTGATTCACACAGAAGACAGACCTGAGTTTCAACGTCAGCTACATTGGGCGTTAAATCCTGCTCAGTCTGCAGATTCTGGACCAAGTGTACAAGGTGAGAATGCTGCTAACTTTTATGTTTGCCTGTCCAATTATTTTTTTAATGAGTCTACATAAACAAACAAAAAAATGTGTAGATCCTTTTATATGAACAAAGGAATGAATAATATATTTTAAATTTATTTAAATGTAATGGATGTGTTTAGCCAGCAATGGGAAATGCTATTTGTGCACTTTAAGTTGCACTGCTATTCATAGGACAGCATCATAAACATACTAATTTTACTCTGAAGTGGAAGACTTTAATTTGGGGCATAAAAAACTGAAAGTTATGCATGTTTGATCTATGTACTGTGGTAAATAGCAACCTGCATGTTTGTGTGGCAAACAGGGCAGTAAGAAGTGGACGGTCTCTTTTGGTGATATAATAAAGGAGGAAGATGTGTTTTGTTTTGTTTTTCCTGTGTTCATCTTCAGTTATACCTCATCTTTAATTAATGTATGAATGAGAAAGTGCTTTCTTTTTTTTTTTCTTTTTTTTTTTTAAAAAAGAAAGATTTCTAAAATCTGTTGTTCCTGATCACGACACCACATTTATTAGCTTAGGAAGACCAGCAGACAACTGGGTATGAAACTCTTCAGGCTGGTAGATATATTCCAAGAATATTAGTTAAAGTATTATGTTAATATGGAATAGTGCATTCCTGGTTGTGGAAGACACATACTCCTCCACATCTGCTAGTATGCTAAGTAAGCTGCTGCACAGACCCCTACTTCTCCTGGGAATAAAAGATGAAACAGATGAGCCTTTAAGACCAAGTATTATGCTGGCTAGAGTTTCACGTTGTCACAAGTTATCATGACTGATGCTTATGTGACCTGCTATATTGAGAAACTATCGAGGAGAAATATGTTACCTAAATATCGGAAGAGAGATCTCTTGTTATAGATGGCTACATGCAATAACATAAGCGTAAATCTGCCTGATAATAATGACAAAACTGTTGAGACAACTGTAATGCTTAATTTCACACAACAGCTCTTTAAATATGTAGGTAAAGGTCTGTGTTACTGTAAGTTACTTGATTGTAGGTTGTTTTATAGTCCAGAAAAAAAAAAGTCCATATTATTTTTTAATTTACCATTTATAAAGCAACTTGATTTAAAACCGTAACAATTTCCCATTAAACATTTTATAGTAGTAAATCACAAACACTGTGATTTAACAGAAAAAAATCATAGAAACCGGCTAATATTACTTGTTTGGCTCACAGCTCAGCGCGTTTCAGTTTCTCATTTAGCGGACAACACTTAAGCTATCTGTAGGTCAATCTACACGAGCCAGGGGAAAACACGCTACACAATTAATACTAAAATTCAGTCTAGAAAACAACTGTTGGCACTTAGGATTCCTGTTTTTATGTGGTGGCTTATTGTTTACCTCGGAGTGAAATAGTGTTCTGTGGCTCCCGGAGATTAAGCAAGTGTATGTGAATTTACAGAAGGTTGTGTTTGAAAAGTACAATACTAGGCCGACTAGGCCTCGTTTTTTACTGAGTGATGGGAGTATTCCAAATGCTGAGCAGCACTACAAACAAATGTTTGTTTTGTGTTACTAGCTTACTAAAAGCTGCTAAATTATTTTCATGCCTCCAGTAGTGTAAAATGTTAGGCTGTTGAGGATTTTTAAACTGAATTCAGATTTGTAACTGAGGATAACGCTATGATCACAAGGAACTTCCCCTGTTCCCCCTCCCCCCTGTTTTTGTTAATTTAATCCATTTCCTTTGTAATGTATCCAGCAAGCATTACGTAGTTATTTATAGATATATTATAATTGTACTCAGGCTTAATCACAGATTCCAGTCTCAGTCTGGGAAGTGGCTGTGCTTCACTTAGCCTGGACTGGTTGCTTCCCACTCAGTGCTCTGGTATGCCTCAAGACCACTGGTTTCCTCAGCTGTTCCTATGATAATAATAATAATAATCCTAAGATTATGATTTTTCAGTCCCAAATATCCCCTTCAGGGCATCAAGTTTGGATTAGCTTTTAAAGTCCAGTTGCCAAGCAATGATCTGTAAGACTCTTCGCTTTCTTGCGGCAAATCAGTTCTCCAAGATCCTGGCACTAAGACATCCCTGCCTCAGGTCTGCCTGGAAATGTGCAACAGTATTCCATTCACAAATGTAGGAGGCTTGGGCTTAAAGCCTTTTCCCTGCCACAAGGATCAGAAACTCCTACTTTGAGTGCCTTCCCCCTCTTCTCCCAAGCTACAGTTGCTTCTTCCACTAAAGTCTTGTTCCCTCTTGGGAACTGCCTGTTGTACTGAAGGAGTTGACAGACACTCGAGAGAACTCACATGAGATATCAGCATTCAAATGCTAGCCATGTACTTACCAAACGAGTAACACTGAGTTGCTTCTGTAGCAGAAATGCCTATGCAGTGCCGAGGTTTCCCATGGAAAGCCTTGCACAGCATTTTGGATTCAAGAGTTCCTCTCAGTAGGCAATCCTCAGCCAGAAGATTTCTCTGAGCCAGAGGACTTACCAGAGCCCTTTGAGGAGCCTGCTGTTGATGATTTAAGTCTTTCCTTACATCCCCTTCAAGAAGTTGCCCTTAATCTCCATGAAAGAATCTGCTGAACAAACACAAAGCCTTTAAGACACCCTAAACTACTCAGTGTTCTCAACATGCCCCTGCCTGGCCACTAGATCTTCCAGGCAGCTCTTACATAGACAGTAGCCAACTGTTAATAGTAGTTTCTCACAGGGATTGTAGGCTTTCTGCCTCACTAGCTGGAATCTTTCTCAGTTGTAGCTGGCCCTGCAGGAGTAAAGTCCTGGCAATAGCAAAGAGATGCAAATATTGGGAATACTTGGAAGAAAAGGTATTTTAGGGGGTTCCTTGGTGCTAATACTTGTGGAAAGTGAATATTGGTATCTACAGCGTGTTAACTATTTCAAGGAGACCTCCACTAATGGGTTTGCAGGGATTCTCAGCAGTGTTGGAGTTTGCATTTTTGAAAAAGGAACTGGAATTTGCAAGCTGCTTCTTTGCTCTTTCTTCATAATCCTTGCCTCTTCAGAAAGCTTCTAACCCATTTCAGCGTCTCTTGGAGAAGCACCACCTCAGAGACAGAAGTGTTGAAAATCCTCTCCAGCAATTAGGCAAATCAATTAAAAAAAAATAAAAACTAAATAATAAAAAATAAGTTTGCTTTTGTCTGCTGAGAACCACCCATATGACAAGGGAATTTGTTGTTTTCTGATATCAAGGATAGGTGGCAACCAGCCTGAATGTGAATTTCTTTATCTGTTGGATCAGCTCAAAATGGTGGCCTTGGCTATCATGCAGTTCTGCAGATGGCTGTAATTTCAGCACATCGCTTTTCATACTCACTATTAGCTACGGCGCCTTTTTTTTTTTTTTTTTTCTCCATGGCTGGAGGTCTGTTCATCAAAAATTGACCTTGTGTAGCAGAAAAAAAGGAATCTCCTGATTCCATTGTCTGAAGAGCTGGGTGACTCAGCTTTCTTGTTGGATTTATATGTCCTCTTGATGAGCCATCAGTGATCTCATTTGACTCCAATTCAGTCCGTTGAATTAATAGCAGAGTAAACTGAACTGGCAGTTAGTCATGATTTGTTTTCCTTTGGGGTTGATCTGTCATTGTGCAAAGCAGCTAGCCTATCCATAAGTTTTTCCAGCTGTCCAAAAGACAGAATTGTATTTCAGAGAACATAATGTGGCTGGTAAGCAAGTGGCATGCTACCTCCAACTCAAGAAGGTCAATTTGGATTATTTCTGTGGTGGTCTTTTGTACATACATGGTAATTCTCTTACAGTATATAGACTATTTTAAAATTTACAGAGTTTTAACACACTAAAACAATGTTTTTACACTGTTGCTTTTTCTTAATTTCTGTGTGTATGAATTAGGAAAGAGCATTTTGTGTTTTTTAATATGTGTTGTAAACAAGATTACTTTGCTAAATTTGCTTTAAGTAGACATGCTTTAGTATCTCTGTATATGTGATCCCATGCAGAACATATGTATTCTATCAGCAGTTTATTGATCTACCTCCTGTTTTTACTTTATATTCTAAATGCTTAAGTCTATTTCCGAAATCCCACTTAGCAGCACGTGCTTATTCTAAAGTGGTAGAAGACTGTCAGGTTGCTATCCTAGTTGTTAGTCGTGAGTTTGGGTCTTTTTTTTTTTTTTTTTTCTTAAACATAAGTACTCCAGGTTGTGGAGGCTCTAGAGAGCCTACATCATTTTCATGATCGACAGCTCAGAAGAAGTATTTTCACTGTTTAGTAGTAAAATATTAGCTTTTTTGGGGTATTTTTTGGCATCTACTGAAAAAGTTTCTCAGATTGATTTATTGTAGAGATTCTCTAAAGATGCTTCTCTTTATTTATTGCTACTGATGGCTTTCACCTAGGTGTCTGGACAACAACGGTTTCATATACCATCTTTGATACCATCTTACTGACCTTTTGAATACTCAATTCTTAGTTATTATGGCTGAAAATGCCTACTTTTCACTTTTGAAGATCCTGCCATTGCAGCATTGGGACTGTACTCTCTGGTCGTTCTGCTTTCTGCAACTGATTCGGAATCTAGATTATTGACTAAAATAATTATTATTATTTTTTAAAAAGTTTCATGCAGTTTTAAAATACCGTAACCTGTAAAACATAATCTCATTAGAAGAACTGATGCTTAACCTAGCATTGTAACTGGTAGAAGTTCTGAGAACGTTTCCAGTTTACATTGTTTTTTCTCAGGTCACGACCTAAGGCTTTGTTTATGAGGCGGAAGATGATTTGTTATAGATAGCCTTCACTAGGTGTTCTTCTAAAAATAATCCTTATAAATAATCCTTTCCTGTAGGAGATAATGGCTTTTCACAGCCAGCAACCTATTATAACCCAGACCAACTTCCTCCAGAGAATTCTTCCTTTATGGAAAGGAATTTCATCTGCAGGTTACGATGCCTCCTGGATAATTCATCTGGGTTCCTGGTGAGTATGGAGTTACGTAAAAACTTCCACACATGCTGTAATCTACATTATGCTTACAATATGTACAGCAACGTACTTTATTTAACTTTCTATTGATATCTGAGTGCTTGAACCAGCATATTTCAGTTAGCGATACTAAATGACAAGTAGGGACTGTATTCTTGGATTCCCATTTGACGTGTTGTTAGAACTAGGGGCAAGTTCTCTCATTTCTCATGGCTCAGTTTACTCTGTGAAATATGAATAAGCCCTTGTGGAGTACTGTATGATTTGTGGATTAAAAAACACTAAAAAGATTATTTTCTGTTGGGTTTCTTGAAGTAAGTTACAGTAATTAACAGAACTATAGTTTTCCCTTACTTGGGAAAGTCTGTTCTTGACTTTTTTTTTTTTATATATATATATATATATATATATACTTTTTGTTTGCAGTGTTGTGGGTTTTAAAAGAAATAATATGTGTTTATGGTCCTCTAAGTGACTTCTTACAAACAGGATTGTTTACATAAGATTTTGCAAATTGTACACAATTACACGCTTTATGCTAATGACTGAGAGAAATTCATGAGAAGTTATGTTAATTGCATATATGTATAATGATATGTTCATTAGAATATTATAAGATCCAATTGGCATTTGCTTTTACATATATTTATTTCACAAAGCAGCTTTCTCATTAGTTCTTTTTTAGAGAGTTTACTACTTATTAGATCTCTAGGTTATATGTTCAGGGTTCTAACAAGTTATAACTGGTTATAACTCAGTACTTGTTAGCTAACTTTTGTGTATGGCGTGGTACAAAGCTTGAATCTAATCAGTTTTAAAACAAAGGGTATATTTTACTTCATAACAAAAATATCTGACTCTTAAATACCTCCAACATGTAACAGTTACTAACACTTAGTTTTTTCATCATCTTAAGGCAATGAATTTTCAAGGACGGTTAAAGTTTCTCCATGGACAAAACAAGAAAGGGAAGGATGGCACTACTTTGTCTCCTCAGCTAGCTTTGTTTGCAGTAGCTACTCCCCTGCAGCCACCATCTATCCTTGAGATACGAACCAAAAACTTCATCTTCAGAACAAAACACAAGCTGGATTTCACACCTACGGGCTGTGATGCAAAGTAAGTATAAATTATTCTGCATAGCACTCTATCCATATGCTGATGAGGAACATTTCAAACATGGATTTAAAATCTAAAGCGAGGTACTGTTTCAGTCAATACTGATGATTGTTTAGGATCCGTTATTGTTTTTCTCTTCAGCCCTGCTAGTACGTTCAGGGAAATGGTTTCTAGTAACTGAAGCCAACTTGGGGGACTAGTATAAGTTTTATGATTTGTTAACTGTGTTTTTTTATTAGAAATCTCATGTTTCAACAAATGACTGATATTGCAAAATAATGTAGTTAGCATTTACATATGAAATGTTCTAGCTGTAATTAACTTGCTTGGCATTCCTTCTGTGAGATGGTTCATCAGCGATGTTGCAAATTTTTTTTTTTTTTAACCTTCCAGAGGAAAGATTGTCCTGGGATACACTGAAGCAGAGCTGTGTATGAGAGGAACGGGGTACCAGTTTGTTCATGCAGCTGATATGCTTTATTGTGCTGAAAATCATGTCCGAAGTAAGCTCCATTCCCTAAGAAAGGCTGTTAAAAATCAATGCTTAGATTATATTTACACTGAAAAATATTATGCAAGACTCTTAAACTTCTGCGGTTATTAACAAAAAAGAATACTATTCATCTTATGTGATCTTTCCCTTCCTATAAGAATTTATACTGGATAAGGAAATATTTAATATTCCTATCTAGAGCCTTTTTGGTTGTGTATTCCAGTTTCTGTCACATCTTGCTCTCTCACTTCCTTCTGTGCTCAGCCTGACTTCTGCTATTTCAACAACTTCATTTGGGCAAAGGGACTATTTCAAAGATAACTTTCATTAGAAATGTAAGATTTTAAAGATAAAAATATTCTGTTATTGAGCCCTGGTAGCTTGATTTGATATAAATAACAGTATGAGGAGAGAAGTAGGTGACTGATAAGTAACTATTTGGTAGACTTCTTTCTTTCCTTTTTTATTAGGTGTAACATAATTCTCTTTCAAAATTACAGAAACATCTTCAAGAGATTTTGGTGCTTCTCTTCTACTGTCTTCTCTTGGAAAACTGTTTTATTTCTTTAGTCCCCATGTATACAATTAATTAAATCCCCTCAGGAGGTTAATTCTTAACCTCTATTAAGCAGATTTTGTATTTCAGGGATAGCTCAGTCACTGTTGCCTTTCACTTGTTTTGTTTGTTTGGAAATTTTTTATTCCTTAAAACAAAGATTGGTTGGAAACTTAGTTTGGAAACTTTGTCTTAGAAATGTTTTTTCTCAATATCTGATGCTAAGTTTAAAAATAAATACATAAAGAGTAGTCTTTTACCAAAGAATATTTTTGGTTAGGATTTGTGAACTTTTCTATTTTTATTTGATTTTTCTGCCTACAAAGGCAGTAGTTTCAGCAATGTATAACGAAAACAATAGTATGTTTATGAAGCATTGCTAGTAAAGTGAAAACAGGAGTGAAAAATGGATTTTGAAGTATTAACCAGTCAAAATGTGAAAGAATTGGATTCAGAGCTAACATATAAGAGAGGCTAGCATAGCCCTAATACAGGGCTAACTCAAAGTTTTCTAATTTATAAAACAGTAGTCACTTTTCAGCTGTAAAAGAGATTTAGGCTTTTGTCATCTACACATTTAATAGTCTCTATTATTGCAGAAATAGTAGATGAGGCTCTATATAGGATGTTGCTTGTCTGTAGTGGATATCTTACAATTACTTGTAATTTTGGCTTTTATTTTACCGGTAAAAGATACCTTGAAAAGTGATCAATCATCCCGTTGCACTAGGAATACATCAGTGCTGTACAGAAATAGGTAAACGAGGACATGAAATTGTAAATTGCTCTACAGATGGGATTATTCTCATGACAAGCCAGGTTTTCCTATTTTTGTTCACTTGACAGTAAATGGTATGTTTGCTCTTCAACTCTAGTGATGAAGACAGGTGAAAGTGGAATGACTGTCTTCAGGCTTCTAACCAAAGAAAATCGGTGGGCCTGGGTACAGGCAAATGCGCGACTTGTGTACAAAAATGGAAGACCAGATTACATCATTGCTACGCAAAGACCTCTTACGTGAGTCATCATTGTATAAAGCAGTATTCTCCAGAAATTGAGCATTTTTGATCACTCTTGTTTCCCTTCAGAAAGGAATTCTTTGTTTTTAAATAAACCCCCTTTAACTCCTGAACTCCAAGAAGAAAACCTCTTTCAATTCGCTAACAAACATTGGAAAGCATTTTGACATTTTGGTACTTATTTAGTGTAGTCCTTGTTTATGTGTGAAATTTTAGACATTTTATTTCATATAAAGAGTAGAGTACAAGCACCAAATTATTCCATCCAATGCATTTTTAATTCAGTATCCCGATTAGCAAAAATTAAGAAATCCAGCTGCAGTTGTATAGAGGAAACAACAAAAACATAAAGAATTTATATATTTTGTAATTTATGATGCTTAACTGAGTTCCATATAATATGGAATTTAGCATTATTTTACAGGTTAAATGAATTTTCCCGAAGAGTTTGTAAAATGATTACTTGCCATGTCAAGAAAAGCATAACATATGGAACAAAGCCCATTTATGTTCATTTCAGCCCCTAATGCACAGCAAATGGTGTATGCTATCTAGATTTAATTACAGATGTAGTATGTAAAGTTCATATTACAGTTATAAGCTCTTTATTTCATAATCTGCCTCTCGGTTTAAGTCAGCCAAGTTGAGCTGAAATAGCTAGGAATTTGAAAAATGCCTTCAATATTTATTTATTAATTCCAGGAGACAAAAAGATTACTGTAACTGTGTTGAGTACTGCAGTATTGTGCTATATATTGATTTATTTTCAGAGACGAAGAAGGGGCAGAACATCTACGGAAGCGTAACATGAAACTGCCCTTCATGTTTGCCACGGGTGAGGCTGTTTTATATGAGGTAACTTTCCCGATGTCGAGCCTTATGGATGCCTCTCAACCGAGGAATAAAGCCACAACAGCAAAAGGAGGTAAAACTACGCTACACGGTGATTCTGTGGATCCAAACTCCATTCTAGGTGCCATGTTAAGGCAAGACGAGTCTGTGTATCTCTGCCCTCCAGCATCACATAAACTTTCCTTCGAAAGGAACTTCTTCACAGACAGCAGGGATGAACTGGGCAGTGTTGTAAGCAGTGACTGGACGGATAGTTTCCTGCCTGCTGGAAATCACAGCATCCTCAAACAGGAACTAACTGAGTGTTCCCAGGACAGTAGTGTGCCGCTTCCTGAAGACAGTGCGGCACTCTTTCAAGATAACAAAAACAGTGATTTGTACAGCATCATGAAAAATCTTGGTATTGACTTTGAAGATCTAAAGTACATTCAGCAGGATGAGGAATTTTTTAAAACTGAATTATCTGGTATGGATGATATTGGGGACATAGACATAACTGATGAAATCCTGACTTATGTTCAGGATTCCTTAAATAAGTCTGACTTCTTATATTCAGGCTGTAATCAGCAGCAGCCCGTGGTCCAGAATGCCAATTGCTTGGTACAGCAAGAATTAGATCAGCATCAAATTCATGAGCATCAGAAGCAGCTCATGGAGCAGCAGCAGCAACAGCAGCAGCAGCAGCTCTGTCAGAAGATGAAACATATGCAAGTCAACGGGATGCTAACAAATTGGAACTGTGGCACCAGCATGCCTCTTAGCTGCTCACAGCAGCAGCCCCAGCAATATGTATTCTCTGGCATGCATGCCACAGCTCCTGAGTTTTCTTACAAATCAGAAGTAAACACTTCACCTTATGCATGTAGGCAAGAGTTTGTTCCTTACAAGCAACCCACAGCAATGATGCCGCAGCTTTCTGATTTTTCCCAAATGGATTTCCCTGTAGCAGGTTTTGAGAGATCAACGTACCCTGCTTCTTCCAACTTGGAGGATTTTCTCGGTTGTTTGCAGCAGGTCCCTGAAAATCATGATTGTGGGATAAACTCTGAGTCGGTTATGCTAACTCCTCAAACGTGCTATGCAGGTGCTGTTTCTATGTACCAGTGCACACAAGAAGCACAGCCCAGCTGCATGGATCAAATGCAATATGATCCTATGATGGCAAGTCAACAAACATTGTTGAACAAGGTATGGTAAACAGCATTGTTATATTGCTTGAATCACATTTTTATTGGGTTTGGATGGCTACTGGGATGCAGTGTTTGCCATACTTGAATCACTGAGTTTGAAACTGGTGTGTTAGCAGTGAGTGAATGTCTTTGCTTTATTTGTTCATTAGACTGAACAGGGTTGCGTTTGGTCAAGTTTTTGTGTACATATATCCACATCCTGGTAGTTCTCTTCGGCAGTATTAAAGCAGGAGTGAGTGAACTAGGCAATTGTACCTACCAGTAATTTTCCCAGTGGGAGCAAAAAAACAAAACAAAACAAAAAACACAACAGATTAGGTCATAAGCTTGGAATTGGCTTATATACATTTTTAGGGGAAAAGGATGATATCAGTAGAAAAAGGGAGCCTTTCTCTAGCACAGATTACAATTTTAAGCACAGTTCTTCATAGGTAAAATTAACTTAAAAATAAAAAATAAATCAGTTATTAAGGCAGTTCCTGATTTTGAATAACCTTTGTTGAAGTCTTTTAAATTGTACCATTTATTTCTGCTAATGATGCTCAAACACAGAGCCACAATTCTTTTTGGACTTCAGTGAGTTTGTGTTCTAAAGTACTGATCCAGCTGTAAATGCTTGTGCATGTGCATAAGCATTCACAGAATTAAAGTATTAATTGGCATTTTAACCTACACAAGCCGGAGGTGAGGAATGCGAGTAGAACATACCCAGTTTTTTGGTATGCTTAGTACAAGTACAAAACATCTTTTTAAACTGTTTTGCTAGTAGAAAAATATAATTGCAGAATTACAGAAATTGAGCTAAAACAGTTCAGCAAGTGTCCAAGGGCTGAAATAGCATGATGTTACTTTGGCAAACTGCAGGCACAGGCTTGCACAGCACTTGGCTGTTCGTTGCATGGCTGTGGTCAGTGTTAGTAATCCTGCATAGTGCTTGATAACAGGAATGCAAAGCATTTCCAAAATCATCAAAGTTCATTCCTGTAATAGGATAGAAATGTCCTTTTCCCAAAAGCTATACTGGTGTGGCCCATTGGTTTTGAACAGCCAGCACCTAAGCAATTCCATTTCCTACTTTCTAATGGTTGGTTTAAAATATATTTATTCGGTTGATTATTTTGTTATGCTGCCTTAATCATTTTTGTTATGCCCCCTTTTTGTTCTTTTCTTGATTACTTTATCTTCTATATCTGTAAAAAAGTTTGACTAATGACTAAGACAGCATCTCTAAATGCAATAAATGAATTTCTTTTGCTCTGTATTTACGAGAATGCTGTGCTACCATAGTAACATTGCTTTTAGCTTGGTTGTCATAAAAACATGAACAAAGGCTACTGTGTGAAAATGTAACCTTACTTAAGTTGTTCAGAGGCAAGTTCAGGCCCTTTTGCTATGGTATACCCATGCTGAATGGATCTGGATGGCATTGCATAAGCAGAAGCGTAATGCAGAACTGCAGTTGTAACATCATTTAGCTCCTTGTCAGCTCCTGTTTACATCTGAAGAGAAGTGCTGAACATTTATCCAAATTAGCTTAAAAGAGCAACACACTGCTTGATAAGGAAGGCTTATTGCCCCTTCCCTTTTTGTAAAAGTGATCAGAGATAGCTGAAAGCCATCTCCGAGTCCTAGCGGGTCCACAACTTACTTTGCCAACAAGTGTTGGTGGCTGGGAGGAAGAGACTGCTTGCTCCTAAACCAAGTAGCAGTGTCTTTTTGCAGCCTGTACTACTGCATACTGTTCACATTGAAACAAGAACAAAACACAACCAACCAACCAAAGGCCTCTTGTATCAGACTGTAATCACTTTTGATCTCTATTCACACCTGCCAATTAACATATTTAGGGACTGAGGGCAAAGTAAGGCTCTATCTATGTAAGTAAAGATGCTGTGTTGAGAACTGTTTTGATATAAAGAAACTTTTTCATTTTGCCTAGAAATGTCATTGCTGGAGGGAAGATAACCCAGTGTTTATGATGTATACTTGTATTGCAGAGATACAGAGTAGTTAAGAGAACTTTAAAATATGTGAACTCGTAGAAATTAGTAATTCAGAAGTATAACTACTGCACTTAAGTTGTAGTCTTTTAAAATATCTGTGCCAAAGCCATGATGGCAAATAAAACGTGTTTATTTATTGTAAGTAGAGAGAAGGTGTCACTATTACGGTAATAAAGTTATTAAGGTTTGACTTTATTGGCTGCTGGTAACTTCAGTAACGCTGCGAGTAAGCTGATACTGGGTGTTACTGTTGGAGCTGCAGTCGCACAGCCAAACCAAAGCAGGGCGTTCTGCGTGGCTGGATTTGGCGTGCTGACATCAGCCAGGGGCTGGAGAGACGACGGACGTCTGCTACGCCAGCAGGGATTTCTGTCCTTTCCGCAGCCTCCTACCTCCCATCGGTTTCTACACAAAAGGACAGCAGGATTAGAAAGCCAGAAGGGTCTGTTGTGATCATCTGCCTTGACCTTCTGCCTAACTTGTAATTAATCTGTTTTACCAAAATTAACTCTTTCTTTGAACTCATGTATTCGTGGTAGGATAGTAACCACTGTAGTCTCCATCACTAAAAACGTTTCACTCATCTTATAAAAAATAATGAAATAATCTTCTTCCAGAATTTATCCTAGTTTGTTCGTGTATCCATTGTTGTTAGTATGGCATCTTTGATTTAAAGCCAAATTCACATGATTGTAGCGTAGTGATTAGGAATTTTAGAACAACAACTGCATGGTTTGTCAAATTTCAGTGTTTGCCTAGCAGGAAAAAAAAATGTTTCCACAAAATCAGCATATCTTGATAGATGAATGAGTGAATATATAATATATGTTTTAAGGACAAACCTTGAATGAATGAATACTTCCAATATAAGCTACTCCCAAAGAGATGATGGAAATGTTTAAAATATTTTGTTTTTATTTTCTTTGCATGAATGGAGTATTTTGTAGATAAAATTAGTTTTCCAGAGCATGACAGTAAGCATTACATCAGATGGTTAAAATAATCCTATGAACAATTTATGTCAAGACTGATGAAAGCCATTCATTGCTCTTATTTGGTGTTGTCAATATGAAGACCATTTGTTAAAAAAGCCCACCCTAGGATAGCTCAGCTCATGGATTGAATGCAGTACACTTACAAATAGGACTGAATGTACATTCCTGGAAGAGCTGTAAAGTCTGGATCCCATTGCAGACATGAAAATATGTAAATAGGTTGCTTCTAAAATGTGACAGCTGGATGTGGAACTTAAGAGTACTCAGACTGTACTTTCGACAAATGGAAACTGTATTATGCTTTAGATAATGGTGGGGTTTCTTTCCCTTGGCCTGAAGTGGGACTCTCACTGACTTCAGCAAGGCTGGTTTCACTGGTGATTCAGACCCTACTTTAATACAAATTAAGTTTTCGTCATTCATCAGCCACCCCCCCCCCAAAAAAAATATATATATAAATAAATAAATAAATTGAAGATACTCATTATATTTAAAGATTATCTTATCAAAGCTGTGCATTTAGGCAGATTTAAAAAAAAAAAAAAAAAACACAACAAAACACACACAACTGAATTAGTTTCCCATATTAACCATTTATATTGTCTTTTTTTCCCACCAGTTTCAAAACGGTTTCAATGGAGGAAATGTAAATGAAGCATATCCATCTCAGTTAGATGTGATCAGTAATGCACAAACTGCCACACATCTTCAGCCTCTTCATCATCCAACAGAACCCAGATCCTTCTCAGATTTGGCATCTAGTGGATTTATGTAATTCAGATCTAGAGCTCCATCTGTGACTTTGTCTGGGCATCAGGCTGCTCTGAGGAAAAGCTCGATAAATCTATCTTTGAACACAGGACTTCAACAGCTAAATTACATTTTGAAAATTTGAGGTTGGTTGCACTATATGCTGGTGGCTATGTAATCCAAGGCCCTTACTTCTTAGGGTGACAGGTGGAATTAAAACTCTTGACTAAAAGTATGCATGTGCTGTTTTCCATCAGATTGACTGTGTCGTTCCAGTATGGATTACATATGTATTAAAGACTATGTCATGCTATACAACATAAGATAAGGCAAATGGTTTTGTTGTTTAGAAAATTAATTGGGCACTTTACAAATAGCATCAATGGCACAAGGAAGATGATTTCACACTTGGATTATTTCCAAACTTTATTTAAAAATATATATATATTAAAACGCTCTGAATTCATGAAAATCAAAAGCACTTAATTTAATGCATACTATGCTCTTTAATCACTTATTTTATATTTAAAACCTTTTGTTTTAAGTCTCCATTTCTAGCACTTTAATAGAAGGCTTAATACAAGGATATGATATGCAACTTCAGGTTTTCTATGAAACAGATCCCTTGCATTCCTCCTTTTCTCGTCAACCTTAAGTGCCTCACAGGTTAGCTACCTTGTTTCTGACAGGAGCTTATTTTAGCAAAACTCACTATAAATGTCATCTTTATTATGTGAACTTTTATCTAACATCTACAGTGCTACTGGCTGTATCTTTTTTTTTCTTCCCTAAAGATAATTTGTTTAGAGTATGTCTTAATTCTTTATCTGTGGATTTGTTACACTATTATCTGGAGCTATTAAATGTTCTGAACTTAGTTCAGCTAAAGAGTTTTGGTTTATTCTATACTGCTTTTCTGCTTTCTTCAGGTAATACAGGGTATATTAAAAAGCAGATTTTGCTGAGGGGGAGGAGCAGTTCCTCAGGATTAGTTTTAGATTATTAATGCTGAAAAACATGTGCCTTATCTTGTGTTAAAACACTCATAATGTTCTTTAGAAATAATACAAGGCTGCTCTATGCAAATACTTTCACTAAAATGGATATTGAAAAGGTTTGCATTTTAAATAAGGGGGAAAAGAGTCTCAATAGCAAGTGGTATTGACACTTTGACTGCAGTTTTCAATGTTCGTAGTGGGAAGGGGTCAGTTTTGATTTAAACTTTATCCCTAGCAAATTGCACTGCAAAGGACCGAGAGGTTATTCTTTTAATGTACGTGAATCCATTTTAAAAGCTTTGTGCAAAATACAAAATTGGAAAAAGAAACAAAAAGTCATTAGAGAAATTCTGCTTGTAATAAGCTTTATTTTCAGGAGAAAAAAAAAAAACACAGGCAAAACATCATTCTGGTTTTTGTTTTTCTTTTTATCTGAGAGGATTGTTAGAACTGTAGACACCAATGTTTGGTGCAAAATAATAGTCTACATGAAAATACAGAAATGTGTATATGTTCAAAATATTTCTGTACTCTTGCGTGTTGTATAGTTCATATATAATAAAATGTCTTTGTAACATATTTTAAACCAGTTAATTTTAAAGTGTTACATCATTACATGTTAAGAACAATTTTATTATATTTGTTATATATAATATAAAATGGCAATGTAGCCAGTTTAAAGCAGGCAAAAGTAAATCGGCTCCCTCCAATTAGTTGTTAATATTGTTTAATACAAGGACAATCACTTCAAATTGGAATTCTTCATTCTTAGATGTAACATGTTTGCTTTGAGGAAGAACATGTCTTCGATTCTGTGATATAATATGCTAGGCCAAACTTAATTCAGTTACAACAATTCAGATGACTGACTTCAGTTTTTCTAAGTGAAATTATTTGAAAGGGACATTAAGGAAGCAATTACTATTCAGGAAAAGCTCATAAAGAGATTGTGGGTTGTAATATGAGGTTGCTTTTTTATTATTATTTTATAAACGTTTCAGATTTTGTTTTCAACACAAGACATCACTAAGCTTCAGTTAATGTCTTTTGAATTAATTGGTCATCCTGTCATTTTTTTATGTAAGGTCTTGTTTTAAGCCAATATCTGAAACGTCTTCCATATGTAGTTAGTGTATGTTTGAATTTGAACTTGAAAATTAGGAAAGAAAAATAATGCTGTAAAACCAGAAGGTTCAAAGGGATAATGTATGTTTTACATCTTACAAACCATTCTGTTTATGAATTTAGTTAAACCAAATACATGTCCTATCACTAAGTGCCAAGGATGCAGTACTACAATTGTGCTGCCTTATTTACTGTAAACAAAGTAGTTGTTTATATGCATATCAGCTTATTTTTTTTGCATTATCTTATGTGTACAACATTGACTGCATTAGTGCACTCTTGATCTGCACCAAATTGTACCTACAGTGCACAGATGTTTCTAAATTGGATCTCCATTAGCCCTTCAGGTCTGTTATAAGTAAGATATTAACCCCATGTTAGACAGTATTACTATCCATTTTTGTACAAGTTTTCTTAGCTTGTTTTACTTTCCAGTTCTTATCTTTCATTTGCTATGCCTGCACATACCATGCAGTACATCTTTTGCGTTAAGGTATGGTTTTGTAGCGCTGTTGCTGATCTTCAATAAAGTTTGTAAGACATAATATATGGTAATAAAATAATCACTTGAATGTAGCTGAAATGCATGTTCTTTTACTGCAAAACGTTTGATTTCAGCAGTATACAAAAAGATACGTTATTATACAGTTACTAATATTTTTTGAGAACTGGTCATATGATAGTTTACAAAACTATTGTTATTTATGTCACTGTGGACTTTGCACTTCTCTGAATATAAGATGCAAATACAATGTGTATAGTTTAGAGTGGTGAACAAGTGTGTATTTGCCCATGGAATTAGTATTTTCCTTTGATAATCGCATGAAAATGAGTTTGTTAATAAACATTGTAAACAGTGAGCCACAACTAGCAGTTGAAAGGCTTCTGTATTTGTTGCCTTGTGAACAGTAAATTTGTAATTCAGCTGTACTGAGGCAGGAATAGATCTCTGCATAGATGCTGCTAAAAATAAGGTAAGCATTTTCTGCTTTGAGATCTGTGGCTCGCTATTGGTGACCTATTTGCTGTTCATTGCTATTTAGTTAATACTGATTTTAAGTTACAAAAACAATTTTTTTTCTAATTATTGATGTTACTGTTTACTGTAGGGTATATTGACTTTGTGTGATAATAGTCTTTTAAAATCAGTTACAGTACTAAAGCAGATGCTTCATAATTCATAATGAATCAGATGCTTCATAATTCCCCATGCAGTTTAGCAAACTTGAAATAGTTCTTCGGTTTAGTGACATGATGGACTAGAAGTTAATTGGCTTCAAATATGCTATTATCTTATAATGTATATGTACACATGCTGCCTTATTCAGAATGAGTACTAGGCTATAAACTCTGCATGTAAGTCCTCTTGCTTGCTCTCCTTGAACAGCACAAAATACAAGCTAAAATACAAGAGTAATTCAACAAGGCTGCAAATCTATTAAGTAACATCTGGAAGTAATCAGGTAATAATATGAGCAACACAGGCCATCCTTTTTATAGTCTGTTGTGTTTGTTAAAGGGGTATCTTCAAGCCACATGTCAACCTGTTCCCAGAAATGCATTGTTCAGTTTTCTTTGCAAGAGGGAGTTTTCTTCCGTACTAAGCCATTTTTTTTGATTTACGGAATTCCACTTCTATTTTTAATTTGAGGTGAAAGTTCTTAGTGGTTCATAACCTGCAGTAGCCTGCATCAAAGCCCAAGCAGTTTGTTGACGAAAGTCATTGCCTTAGCTGAGGCTCTGTCACAGGGAGGTTTTCCCAGGTAGCTCTTTTGGAGATGGATTTTCCTAGTGAGGAACCGTGTTTCCCACTCACACATTTAAAGCAAAAGCTATTTTATTCATAGATGCCTTTGTTCACCTATGAAAGGTCTCTCGGCTGGCTTATTAAATTAGGTTAAAGTTACCTTCTAGAATAAAAACCTGATTTGACTTTTAATAACATTGTTCTGTCAGCTGATTAAATTGACAGCTTGTATTCCTGCTGTCTTCCTGCTGTCCTAGGAGTCCTTCCTGAAAACTAGTGCTAAATAAGTAACATTAGATCAAAAGAGCTTTAGACATTCAGAATACAAGTTGCCTTTGAATCATGAAATTCTACCCATTGTACAATCCTCTTTATCTGAACATTAAATGATTTTGAGCATGGGCCAGTGTCCACTTTTCCCCTTTCACTTCTGATGCTCCAGTGAACACTATTCACTTTGATTGCTTACCAGGGAATCTGGGCCAACTCTCCAGAAATAAAAATTTAAAAAAATAAAAAAATAAAATAAAAAAGTACCCATTCTCTCTTTCAAGCATGCTCTGATACATTATTGATTTAGTGGTAAACCTACATTTAATAAATCCTTTTCTCTCTCAGAGTTGACTTTCCTGATAAGTAGAGAAGGACTGCTACAGTGAGGCATCAAAAGATTCAACGTATGATGTGAAATTGAAGATTTGATCAGTCTATGGTATAATGAAACGATTCATCTTTTATAACAAACTTTCTAATCAAGGTCTGGCAGGCATTAGGCAAAGCTATAAAAAACTTAATTTCTGAAGTAGCCGGTCTCTGAGGAAGACAGAAGTTCCTCAACACTAAAGTTGCTGTGATGGTTATAGCTTAGGCTGAAGCCAACAGGTTCTTATTTCTCTTGAATCCAGCTGAGCTGCAAGCAGAAGTACAAGCAGTATTCAGAAATCACTAACTTAAACAGATTTTCTACACCAAGGTTCTGCGTGCTCATGACTGTCTAGATGTCTAAGATCCATCCAAACAAGTCCATGAGATGAGTTTTCATGTAAAAATCAGAAGAGGAAGCCTGAGGGATATTGGGAGTAATTGAGTCCTTCGTCCTGCATAATAATAATATTTAATATAACAATTCCTCCTGTATTTATGGAAAGACAGAAGAAAAACATTTTTGTTTGCATTTTTCCCTGTTCACTGGCTATGGACATAAAGTCTTCCATCTTGGTCTTGCACCTGTTCCCTGGTAGGTGGCATCAGCCAGAGGACCTTGGCTCCTTGCTGGTAAAATTAAGAGCTGAATTAGAAGAAACTATTGAATTTACTTTGTGACACTAGTCAGCGAGGGTTAAAGAGAGAGGGAAATGCAGGAAGCAAAAGGAGGGCCCCACCTGTAATGTAGTTGAAAGACATCTGAGGGTATTTATATTCTTTTCTAGTTTCTGAATCATGTGGAGAGAGCCACACATTTCTTGAGAGCAAAATTTAAACCTCCAAAGTCTCTGCTCAGCTGCCAACTACCTCAGTTCTTCTATAACCATTCAGATCCTGGCAGCACTGAACTCCTTGGCTATCAAGCCCTTGAGAAGTTGCACACCAGGTGTTTCCTGCATCTCTGTGGGGCCCAAAGCAGTAAGTGATTTCAGAACATACTGAACAAATTTATCCAAAAGAAAGCAGCCAGAAAGAAAGTCTTCTGTCAAAATGAACTAATTGGCAAGCAAAACACACAAGTCAGCTCCCTCCTCTACCTTGTTTGGAGTTAGGATATGAATGAAATCAAGATCTCTAAAATGGTTCATAGGATATCCTGAAATAAAACAAACTCTCAAGTGAAAAATGTTCCACTTTAAACAAATAGTTCACAAATAACCGAGAGAGAGAAAGAGGGCAAGAGATGTATCCTTCAGTTTAATGCTAGGACAGTCGCTTGGGACAACAGGATTCTTCAGAAGGTGCTGAGTGCCTGGGACAGTCTGTGGACCAGCAATTAGGGCACTCATTTTGCTCTTCACCAGGATCATCATCTTCCTTCTCTTGAGGGGAGAGGTGTCATCAATTCTTGATGGAGATTTAAATGTAAAATAAATAATAATAATAAAAAAGACCTGACCTCATACTTAGTTTTACATCTGCAGTAGCTGAAATATGCTAGAGGTGATCTTATCAGAGGTTATTCCCTTTGATTTTAGCTATCCATGCTTGTGTATATGTTTTTTAAAGCATGTTTTCCAAGTTCTCATCAACATTGTAATCATCAGCGTCAGACTTGTTTCTACAAAAGCTGCAAATTGCAGTCCGTAGTGGGTGGAAGTAGCATTGCTGTGTAATATGCACACACGCATACACAAAGCATGAAGGCACGTGATCTTGTGCTAGAGAATGTTTTAATTACACTGGCTTCTAATTAAACCTTGAAAAGATAATATGAGCCTGTGACACCTCATTCAATGCAAAAAAGTATCCACGTTAGGCTTCAGACCTGGACTTACAATTAGTACATAAACTTTTATGTACATAGCTTTATGGCTCACATCTACTTTCAGTCTCTCAATAGTTCTTTTAAAAAAAAATTAAAAAATCTCAAGCAAAGAAAACTTTTGCTAACTTAATACTTCAATTTTAGTATTACTAGGTAAAATAACAATGGCAAGGACTTCAGACCAAGAATATTACTGTTAAGCAGCAGAAATATGGAAATGATCAGTTAAAAAAATGTGGAAAAACTTCATTAACATGCTTCTAAAGTCATGGGTTTTTTGTTCATCAACTTGGTTCCATTCCCTCCCTGTTTTGGGAACATCTAAAACCAGCATTTAAAATGTTCCTTGCTAAAGGTGATAAAGATGCAGATTTTCTGATTCAGCTGTGACTTCAAATCTCTGGAAGTTCAAAGTGGTTTAAAGCCAGTGTGCCAGTTGCTCTCTAATAATAAAATTTGGGCCAAACTGAATCACGTGGCAAAAGACCCAGATCTGAGTGGATGCACCCCAGAAATGTTTTTCAGGGCTTTTATTTGTTTGTTTATTTTTAGGATGCAGAGTATTCGTGTATTAATGGTCACTCGTGTCTGCTTACTCTCAGGAGTCACGTAACCCTTGCATAGAACCTGGTCTATCAGATGCTAACAGAATAAGAACAATTTAAGCATATCATTTAGATGCTCTGAGTGTTGTTCATAGCCTCTGCTGCTTCCTAATTAAAACAGCTGAGTGACTTCTGCAGGAAGGGCCAAAGTATTGTAGGAGTGTGCTCAAATCGCCTTGGCAGGTTGCTCCCGCATGGCAGAGGCAGGCAAGGAGTTTCGATAGCCTGTGGGAGTCTGCGCAGCGAGAGGAGCTGCTTCGTGGCTGGAGCAGTTGCTCGTTTCCTTGGGGAACAAGGTAACCAGACTCCTGCCGAGATGCTGCACACCAGCTGAAATGGGATGGACAGATAGGGCTCAGAAGTGCTGCCAAGGCTTTTAACCCCTTAACAGGCACTGCAGGGAGATCAGTATCGCGGAGTGCGACTCTCACCGCAGAGCCCGGAGCTGGCTACAGGCTCTGAGACCAGGCTTGGCTGAGAGAACTGAGGAGAAGCTGGTGACTCCTTTTACACAACAGCCTTGTAGCTGTGGTACAGCCTTCCTGCCGGGGCCTGGCTGGCAGCGAGGACTGAGTGCAGATGCCGAGCAGCAGGCACACCGGTTGAGCTCCCACCCAGGAACGCGGGGTAACGAAATTTCTCGATGCTCAAAATGAGCTGACTTCCCTCCCTGCAAACACAGATCAGTTAACAGTTGTTTTATTGGGGGGTGGGCAGGGAAAATTCCAGCAAGTTGGGTAAACAGGATGATTTATAACACCAAATGCCTAAAGCAAATACCAATCTATTTTAGAGTCTGTTTTCCTCCGATGAAGCAACTGTTGGGGCAGCTCTTGTCCACTTAGCAGTATCACTTCAGTAGCAGCCCCAATTCATCAAGCCATTGGTAACGTGACCGATTTGCACAGCTGCTGTGTTTGTTACCTGCTTTTTCGTGCTCTGCCACACTTCGCTGCCACTGCACTTTAGCACTTCGTCGAGTGTTTGCTGCTACTGCAACTCTGGTAGCACACAAATAACAGGCATCTAATGTATGGATTGACGTGGGGGAGCTTAAACAGCTTTTCCTACTTCGCAGCATATAGGAAATTTCTGCACAGTAGTTCTGTATTCAGTTCAGTGGATTGCTTTTTCTTTAGGCCTGGGCTGTCAGCCTTGTAGCTGAGCTGGCACGTGGGGCGCTTCTCTTGGGTCTGTCCCCTGCCATCACTGCTCCTCCTCTGCCGCCTGTGTGGTAGGAACGGGGACCTCGTCCTAGAGCCAGCCTCAAGGCGACAGCTCAGCACTGCTTGGCAGCTGCTTTTGAGTCACATCTTCCCTTAGAGCAGCCTGTCTCAGCTGCAGCCTTCATGCAGCCCTCAGTCAGTTCTTCTGCCTGGGAGGAGCCGAGCCCCAGCCAGCAATGAGGTAGGCAGCGGTTCCCTGCTGAGACAAACATACCCAGCCGGCTGCTGCAGCCCTCTCACGTTCCCCGCTGCCTCAGAGGAGTGGAGCTTCTACATACTGCTTCCACCCATCACCTCTCTGAAGCCTTTTATAACTTCATAGTTGTAACCCAAAATTTGAGAAACACTGCTCTAAAAATAGCATGCAACAAATGATGGAGGGCCTCCTTCCATCCCTCAAGAGCCAGTCTTTGACCTTTCCTTCACCATCCTGTATTTTTAGTAGTATAATTTCAGATACAATTACCTACACTCAGCTTCTGAAATCATGCATGAAATGCTTTTTCAGAGCCACATTAACAACTAGCTGCTCAGCTTGCTGGAATTAGAAACCAGAGAAGTTGTTTTATTTACAGTATAAAATCAGACTGTGGTTTTGGTGTAGATTGCTATAATAAAGAGGAAAGGTCCCTTTGGTGTTCTTTAATTTATGACACACTGTAAAATGTCCAGGCGCATTTTACCTAGTAGCAGAAGGAGAAAAAATAGTAACTCTTGGCTGGAGATTGAAAAAGTCTCACCCACCATGAGCGTATTTCAAGGTCCTGCACATTTGGGAGCAAATCAGCTACTTATCTGTTTCTGGGATCATGCTCATTTGTAACCACAGTGCAGGCTCTGTGGCTTTTAAGATATTTTTTTGTTAGTCTGCCTAAATAAAATCATTCATATCAGATGAATGTCAGTACAGTGCCATTAAGATCACATTAAAGAGATCTTAAGGCCAACATTTTGGGCCTTGCAGGATGAATTGCATCCTGTTCTGATTTTACTGATTCTTAATATCTCAAAGCCTGCTTTTCAGGCACATTAGAATCTAAAAATAGTCAAGCCTTGTGAATTGCAACTACAGCATGCTCATTACCCCAATCATGTAGCCATGTCACCATTCTGCTAGAGTATTTCCTGGTGAGCTGCATAAACAAGCTATGACCTCTGGCTTTCTATAGTTTGTGATAAGACTGCGTAAGCTCTCTTTATCAGTTGTGGACCTTCACAATTGCTATTTCACAGTAAGGCCTTGAGTATATCACCTGATTCAATTTAATCAACTGTATCAGTAAACAGAAATACTACTAGTGAGTCACAGAGTGATGCAAAGACCTCTTACATCATCTCTCCCTTGCTGACAGAACAGGATCCCTCACTCTTGTCCAAAAGCTTCATCTGTCCGACTACGGCAACTCTGGTAAATCCTCTTCACTGATTAGAGCAGACAGCCTATACAAGCTCTCCATGGAAAAAATGATTTCCTTCCATTCATCCTCTCTTCTGCTCTTCATTTTTCCTACAAGTCTCCTTACATTCATACCTCATGGCACACAACAAAATATTTATTGACTATCACCCTCAGTCATTTTGTAGCTGGACAATATGTATTCAGTGACTGAGTGACTGGTATTTCCATAGTACATGCAATAAAACTGCTAGTATGAAGAGACAAGTTAAAAGAAATAGACCTACCTATACAGCAGAAGAGGCAAGTAAACATCTGCCTTTTTTTTTTTTTTTTTTTTTTTTTTCTTTCTTGAAAAGAAAGCAAGCACCTTCCTTAGGAAAGTCTTCAATCCTTTCCCTTGTAACACAACCCCATTTTTATTATTGTGCATCCAAAGTACTTTAATTTTATCAAGAGGGTTTTTTTGTCTCCTCCTTCCCTCCCTCCCTCCCTCCCTCCCTCCCTCCCTCCCTCCCTTCCTTCCTTCCTTCCTTCCTTCCTTCCTTCTTCCTTCCTTCCTTCCTTCCTTCCTTCCTTCCTTCCTTCCTTCCTTTTTCTTTCTCTCTCTCTTTCTCTCTTTTTTCTCTGAAACTGAATATAGTCCATTACATCAGTGCTGGACAAAGAGACATTACTTGAATTAATTGTTCATCATATTAGAGACATACATACATGGGAAAATCTCATTTCTTTATATAAGGAAATTTCTTTTGCGTGCCAGATTTGTGTTGGTTTGGTTGTGCTGAACATTACATTGCAAACTCATGTCAAATGTACTCTCCAGTGTCTCTCCTTCCATCACTGAGAATTGTTTTCTTCATATTTTGCGAGTATGAAAGCTCACTCAGAGAAACTTAGGTAAGTGATTGCTAAAAGAGCTGACAGCCTGTGTTTCCCAAACAATACACACACACACACACACACACACAAAAGAAAGGAGAACTGTTCTGCATTCTGAAGAGAATGCAGCAGGGAGTTTACAGATAAAATTGAGGAAGAAAGACCAAAATATTAAGGGATGTTGGGGGAATACTAGGAGATCCAGGGATGGTCCCTTGGGGGTCAATTGGAGGTACCGTTGTGTTGGGCACTCAGACCTTGAATGAGCTAGCTTGTACTCTGGGAACAATCTATAGGACTTAATGGATTTCTCCCATCTTTAATTCATGACTGTTTAGTCCATGACTTGGGTCTTTCATTCCATGGGAAAAGCATATGTGTACAGCCCAGGAGTGGATACTTGCCTGTCTGCTTTTTAAAATGGCTCCTAGTTGCCTGCTGAATTGCTTTTTCTTTTTGGTTTTGTGCATTTATGAAAATCATACAAAACCTTTGGAAGCAACTCACCAAAATGTTTCAAAATCAATCCAGAACTATTGGAAAGGGGAGGTGTTCACCCTGTAGCTGACAGACCATGTGCGTCATATCTCAGCCTGCAGTGGGTGTTCACAGCTATCATCGAGATGCTCTCATAGCAGCTGAACACACATCTCCCTTTACTCGTGATATTGTTTAATCTCATAGAACTTGACAAACTGCAGCATAAGTTTTCTGAGAATCTTTACAAAAATTGCGTGTAAATCCTATATTTGCTGCTTCTAAATATTTCTGGCAACATTTTGTGGAATCCTTTTTGTCTACGGGGAAAAATAAAACACAGCACACAGAAGAGAATTACCCACAGGCTCTGTCTTCCCCTCTATTCCTGCCAGTGTCCTTACCCTGACTGTTCCTCCTCAGCCAGAGGCCCAGTCACAGTGGATTTAGTTCAGCCTGCAAAGTAAGAAAATTAGCGACTGTTCCTCCTCAGCCAGAGGCCCAGTCACAGTGGATTTAGTTCAGCCTGCAAAGTAAGAAAATTAGCTTGTTTAAAGGTGACAGGTGAGTTTAAAAGTAACCTACCTTACTTAGGAACAATATGCCTCAGGAAAAAGATCAATTCTGCCTACCCATGTAGAAAAATGCAGACAATTTTTTAAAAATAACTGCAGTCTCCACATGCACCTAAAACAGCTCTGGCTGTTCCTGGCTCTGAATTTTACCTCTGGGTCTCCTAATTTTGCTCCCATTCCAACAGTAATGGTTGCTGCCTTTGAAGCTGAAGACAGTTGTCATGCTTATAAAACAGAGAAAAGCTCTCATGCCTATTTTATATATAAATATGGAATAAGCTTGGAAAACATACTGATTTCCTTTCCTTTCCTTTCCTTTCCTTTCCTTTCCTTTCCTTTCCTTTCCTTTCCTTTCCTTTCCTTTCCTTTCCTTTCCTTTCCTTTCCTTTCCTTTCCTTTCCTTTCCTTTCCTTTCCTTTCCTTTCCTTTCCTTTCCTTCCCTTCCCTTCCCTTCCCTTCCCTTCCCTTCCCTTCCCTTCCCTTCCCTTCCCTTCCCTTCCCTTCCCTTCCCTTCCCTTCCCTTCCCTTCCCTTCCCTTCCCTTCCCTTCCCTTCCCTTCCCTTCCCTTCCCTTCCCTTCCCTTCCCTTCCCTTCCCTTCCCTTCCCTTCCCTTCCCTTCCCTTCCCTTCCCTTCCCTTCCCTTCCCTTCCCTTCCCTTCCCTTCCCTTCCCTTCCCTTCCCTTCCCTTCCCTTCCCTTCCCTTCCCTTCCCTTCCCTTCCCTTCCCTTCCCTTCCCTTCCCTTCCCTTCCCTTCCCTTCCCTTCCCTTCCCCCTTCCCTTCCCCCTTCCCTTCCCTTCCCCCTTCCCTTCCCCCTTCCCTTCCCCCTTCCCTTCCCCCTTCCCTTCCCCCTTCCCTTCCCCCTTCCCTTCCCCCTTCCCTTCCCCCTTCCCTTCTTCCTCTCCTCTCCTCTCCTCTCCTCTCCTCTCCTCTCCTCTCCTCTCCTCTCCTCTCCTCTCCTCTCCTCTCCTCTCCTCTCCTCTCCTCTCCTCTCCTCTCCTCTCCTCTCCTCTCCTCTCCTCTCCTCTCCTCTCCTCTCCTCTCCTCTCCTCTCCTCTCCTCTCCTCTCCTCTCCTCTCCTCTCCTCTCCTCTCCTCTCCTCTCCTCTCCAATTTTCTGTTCTATGCTATAACCTTTTTGTCACCAAAGCAGAGAAGATAGAAAATATTACATTAGAACAAAAATAAGGTTCTTTCCACATTTCAGTCCTGCCACCACTTGTCTCATTACACGGATATTTCTCATCAATGATTATATACTACTTGAAGTGGCTGATGCAATAGAAAGAACTATGTACATCATTCTCTAAACACCTTTAGAAGATTATCTTTCCTACAGAAGGAGAAATCAGCTTTTATGTTTTTCCTTTTCACTCTCTTTTTTTGTTCCCTCTCAGCCACTCAGCATCTGTAAAGTTTCAAAGAACAGAGTCCCTGCTCTTCGCTGAGAAACTGAAAACTTTGCTGTATTAGCAGCCTACTGACACAGTCTTACTGGCATGCATCCTTTCTTGCTCAGCGATAATGTCGTCATCCATTTTACTCTTTACTCTGAGGAATGAAGAGTGACTATTTGAAATAATTCATTGTTGCAAAGGGAAGGATCTGTTACTATATGTAATGTTAGATGAAGCTTTCTTCTGTATTTTACAGAATATCAAAAGTGTGACTAAGGTATAAGATCAAGATCAACCATTTCATTACTCAGGGTATACATAGCTAGTGGTTACACAAATAAATCTTGAAATTCTGAACTTGTAAATTCAATCTCCCTACCCACATTAATGAATGACACACTGGAAGATATTCAGAGACCTAAGCACAGGCGTCTAGTGCCATTTTAGAAGCTTTAGGCTAGCCAAGATATCTACATAAGCATTTCACAGACTTTTAGAGCAGCAGCTGGTAGGCCAGAGCAGACAGATGCCTAAGCCAGGCAAATGAATCACTGCCACATTGTGGCATCCTCACATTGTTGAAGAACACTTAGGAGGAAAAAAGTAATAAAGAATTACGTGCCTTTTACATTCTGGCACGATCAACATGCTTAGCATGTAAATAGGCCAGCAGTTTGAATTACCTACCATCTCACGGACCTGGAAATTAGGAGGGCAAAACTGAATTTAGTAATATCTTTTTTTTTTTTTTTCCAATTCATCGCTAGGTCATAGTCCTTTATTTTTGCTATATCTGGTGAATGTTGGACTTGCATTTATAAAATTTTTTAAAGTTTTAGTGTGACTAAGTTAATTTTGTAACCAAAGCAGTTGGAAGCAACTTACCTTTTTATGTGCAAATGTTAATCTGCCAATCTCATTTTACGAAAGAGAGTTGTGACACTTTTGTCCAAATGTGACCACATGACAGCACATCAGTTCTTACCTCCATTGCTCAGCCTTCAATATAAAACCATTTTGATATTTGTCTGACACAGTTAGCTAGGTATCATGCTGCTTGTAAGTGTCCTGTGACCAAAAGACCTGTCTTGGGAACTTATTCCCCTCTCTGTGATGGGTAATGAGAGCACCAGCCAGAAAGCTGTTGCTGTTACGTGGGGCAGACCATTTGCCAGTACCACTGGGTGTTGCAGCAATTGTTCCAAGATGCCTTGGGCATACGCAAAATCCACATAGAGCAAGCCCAGCACTTCAGCTCTGCTGGAACTGCTGGCACCCAGCTCAGTTTTCTATGTTAATTCTTCTTCCTTTAGGTCTCTGGCCTGGTGAGGGAGTAAGGCAATTTCTGAAGACATATTTTCGAAGCGAAGTGTTTTAAACCCGGCTGTGATCCCTCAAGCATACGCTCTGCATGTATCTGGGTAGCATCAGCAAGCTGGAACAGTGCTGGACGTTTTCCATAAGATGATACATCCACTTCTCCAATAGAAGCTCTGCCATAACTGCTCCCCTCTTATCTCCTATTTATCATTCTGAAAAGTCTTTCTATTTACAGCTGATGTAATGGGCCAAAGACAAGCTTGCTGACCAGGCCAAAAATTCTGTGAACAATTATGCACCTTTTTACATTCTGGCTGATCGGTGACTCAAAAAACTCAGAGGACTCTGTGGAAAGGTTCACCTGGGACATATGCACAATGTAACCTCTCGTATAACCTGTTGTAAGTGATTAAATCATGCAGGCTATCTATCCAAGAGAACATTATACTCTAAATAAAATAAAAGTATGTGCAGAGAGGTTCCAGGAAGCATACTGAGAATCTGCATCACCCCCATTAGGGGAAAGAGCTTGGAAACACCTACCCCTCTCAGGTCTGGTCTCACAGGGGAATCAGGCACTTTTTTTATACATGTTTACAAAACACACATGCACACGCAGGAACCAAATTCCCACTGAAATCAGGTTGCTGAAATAGATGCAGTCACAAAAAAACATACAGTGTTTTAAAGACTCCTGATTTTTAGAAAACATTCCCGTCACTTCTGACAGTATACCAATACCTTTTATAGATTTCCTCCTGATCAAATGTTTTTATTGTCAATAAGAGGTATTTTATTTTTTTAAAGATATGTAATTTACCTGAAGCTTTAAATTATCTTTGAAAAATTTGTGCTTCAAAGAAGTGTGTAATAATTATCCCACACCCATCAATAATAACTTCACTTTCTCTCAAAAGTAGTGGTACAGCATTTTTCCTTGGCTTTGTGCCAAATGCAGAGGCATTCATTAAGGCTTTACCACTTTTTTTTTTTTCAACGTAGTCTGATTTACCCAAAATACCAACGATATGTATTCCTGAAATGTTATGTTTTAGTAAATTTTAGGTTTTTGTACGACAAAACCTGAAATTTTAGGTTTTTCTATGACATTTTCCTTGAGGTCCTACACACAGAATGATTGTTCTTTGAAGTCATGCAGCCACTGATCACATGTGCCAGACTGTCAACATCACCAGTATGTTCTGACAGTTGGGTCCCAACAAATGCTAGATAGGGTTGGGCCTTCAGACTCCTTTGCATTTAGTATAACGATTGCATAATATTTTGTTTTCATCCCCTCGACTCACTCTAGTAGTCTTTCCCCATCCCCTGAATTACCATTGTAAAAATTCCCTTCTCTATTTAAATCCATGTTTATCATGTTTTATCATATTTATTTGGATTCAGATATCAGCTGAGGACCACTGGCATGCCTTGAGGAAGAAAAGAGTATATACAATGGCACATCAGGTAAAGTGTTAGCATAGTTTCATTGAGTTCCATAGTCTTCTTTTAGGTACCAAAACAGGAACTAAAAATGCATGGCCACTTCCTCCACCTGTTGCAATAGAAGAAGTATGTTTTGTCCACAAAATGGGAAAATGAGGGACTAGGGCATAACATCTCCTGCATCAACCTCATTTTCAGTCCCAAGCTAATAGTAAAATGGAAAGCAGGACTAGTTTGGGGTCCTATTTCCTATATTTCATTTTTTACTAGACTTTTCCTGTTTTTTTCTCTCTTCACAAATATTTTGAAATAGATTCAGAGGAATGCAGCCCATTTTGATGTGTTCCCAAAAGTACTCTGGTCCTTTTTTTGCCAGAGCCGGACTCAGACAGCCTGAGAAGCTGCTGGGCAGCAACGACAGACAGTCATGGGCCAGCACGCATGGGGCTGCGACACATGGGGCAACAACAGAGCTTCCAAAATTGAGGCATAATTTTGAGTTTCCAAGCACCTGAGATGATGGTTATAAAGACATACACAGCAGGACTGGAGAAGCAGTGCTGGGGTGCCAGAGTAAGATTAGGTCTTGAGCAGTTGCGGTAAGAGAGGACTAGAAGAAAATGGGAGAAAAATCCCTATGTTTGCTCAGGTGTGCAGGTGTCATTCCCTCATTCTTGCCTATTCCCATCACCTGTTTTCTCCTGCAAAGAAGTCAGCACAGACCAGCTATAGTGTATCATTTGTGGAGTCAAAATTGCTTGCTTATTTCTAAACTTTCTGTTTTTCAGGACTGCCTAGGTAGATATTGTTAATGCCACCTCATGAAACCAGGCAGGATGAAATGCCAGTGCTACCAACATGAAATGGCAAAGGCACTGAGCCACCCCATACAACTGCTAGAGCTGTACCTTTCTGGTCTGAGCAGGGAGAACGAGTGGGCTCCCATGGAAAAAGTTGCTTGTATTTTTCTTCTATTGCGTTTACGCCAGCAAATTTCATTCCAAAGTGAGCAGTTCACCTCCCCCCATAATTACGATTCAGTTGATGGAAATGAGGAACCTGCAGTCCTGGTTGCTCTCCTGTGAAACACTAAGTCATGTAATGGGGCTGACCTAAAGCACTGGAGATTACCCCAGTGATAGCATGTAACTACTCTCCAGCTCCCCACGTAAATATGAGGCCCTTTATTTTAATTAAGGTGGAGTCAAAAAATAAATTGTTTTCATATTCTCTGTGTGCAGAGCTCAGCATCTGAGACTATTTTACTGAGCATTTGAAACTTCTTTTGATTTACAGATTCATGGATGAATCAGAATAAGCCGTGCCAGCTAGTCAGCGTGGTCATAACTCAGTGCTGTCTTGACTCATACTATGCAAAAAGGGCAACATGAACAAGAGCAAAGTGAAAGGGTGGGGAGTCAGCACCAGACAAAGACAACTAATTTTAGAAATCTGCATGTGAGATTGGTGTCAGTAACACAATTATTGCCATCAGGAAAGATCTTGGTCTGCAGTTAGTGAAGCCTGGAGAGTGATTCAGGCTGGAGTCTGCTCTGGTGAACAGAAGGGCTCTCCAGTTCCACCTGGGGAGGCTTTCTGAGTCACTGAGGCTAACCCTTCAGTATTGAAGGAGTCTGGTCATAGCAAGTTATCAAGCATCACTGAATTTTTCTAGCTAGGAAGAATTTTCTGATTTCTGGCCTAATCCTGGCTGATCAATGATTATTTATCCTCCAAGACAGGAGAACTCAGACCATGCAGAGACAGAACAGCAAGACCTGTGTGATTTCCCCTCACACCATGCTTCTCTTGAGTTACTTATGTCCAGCTCAGTACTGTTTTGACTACTGCAGAAGTTTCAGGCTATGAGCTGACATTTTTTTCTGGATGAGTTTCCTGCTGTAATACCGTTGCCTTGCACTGCATAGAGGAACCATGCATTCTTCATCTAAGCAGTGGAAAATTGTGGTGGTGACTGTGTTTTCTTTCACTGCTTTACCTCATTGTTTGAACTTTCTTTGTGCTGGCTGGTGACCATAATAACCATGAATGTCACTGCAGACTGTAGATGATACAGCCCAGTGATATACGACTTGTGTAATATTATCCCCATCGTCATGTCTATTCTGCCTTTCCTGAAAGTTCCAGGTAATTAGATTTGCTTCTGTGTCAAAACATGTTAATTATCTTGAAAAGCATCTGCAAGTATTGTGCTTTGCTTTTTGTTTTGTTCAGGAAGTCCTGTTCCAGAAGCAACCTGACGTCCACTTTTTCCAAACACAGATGTTTTTAAAACTTAGCAAATATTTTTTGCCTTAATCTATTCTTGAAAATCTGAAATTTTGCTAAATTATTCTTTCATGTTGTAAGTAGTATCTTTCTTGCAAAACAAACAAACAAGCAAACAAAAACAAGTAATACAAAGAATAACAAAACCACTAGAGGACATGTCCTGCAGCTTTCGGGTTGCAGAAGATCAACAGCTCTTCCTGATGTAATACAATATCCCTGAAATAGGAACAAAGTGAAAGTTTTGAATCAATTTCTTCAGTGACTCCTGTAGACAGCCAACTGTCAAAATGTAGGATAAAATAAATGGAAGATGACTGAGACAGTTCTGAAACATGTATTCAAGTGCATTTTTACAGTTATTCTATTTCATTCTCTTTATGTTTTCATACCTTGAAATATTATACCAGTTGTTATATTCTTAAAGAAGTTATTTGAAGAGTGGTTCACAGTCCATTTATTGTTATTCTGTACAGAGATGTGATGAAATCAATGTACTCTGCACTGCAGGCATAATATAAAGCAGATGGTTTTTCCTCAAGCAATGACTACATTAAAATCTGAACTATAATACAATGTATATAGTGCTTCTAGATTAAAGCTCTTGCATGCCAGACTTGTAGCTTTGATTCTCTCTGATTTTAGCGCTTACCAGGATTTATTTCAGTGATTCTGCCTTTGGGCCAAAATGAATCAGCTTTTATCTAGGATGATCATATATTAGCTAAGCCCTGTAGCTTTTCTTTTAATAAACATGTAACTTTAACCTACCATTACATGTACATAAAACATTACAAATCAAGCTTGCACACACTACAGCCAAAACAGAATCCATTAAAGTTCAAAATGTGGTTCATTTGCAGAATGAACACTTCTGGTGTGTGTCCTTTTCATTTCCTTGATTGCCTTTTAGTCAGCTTTCTTACAGTCAAATTCATTCTTCTCCAAGCTTAAATTGATTTGCAGGCACCACAGAAAAGTGTTTTCTGGCTCCTGTCTTCAGAGTGAAAACTCTTCAGACAATATCAAACTAGGAAGTGACACTTTCATCTGTGCAAAGTGACTCTGATTTTCTCAGCTTTCTTGGTAGCACATGCATCAACTTTCAAAAATATTTATGCACTTATATAGCTTAATTTCTTAAATATATTTGTTTTTCAAAACTTTTTTGAGTTCTGTTTGGATTCTAAAATACTAGATTTAGTACAGGATGTCATTTTCACAATCAAAACATAAGCTCCTCAACAGGACTACCTCAAGCACTCTACAACATGGTAAAAGAGAAAATACAATCATTCATACAAATAAATCATTGGGGGTTTCCCTCCTGCCTATTTCTCCTACATGCAAAGCGGAGGCCTACTTATCATTTCCCGTAAGTCTTGCAGCTCTGAGGTTTATATTGACTCATCACAAAATCATTTATACTAATAAAGAAAGAAGGCAAAGCTTTCTCTCTAAATGTAATACTGCCTTCTTGCTGACTGGTTCAAATTCAGAAATACACAATGTAAGTTGCTCACTGAGTGCTAATATAACCCAGTTATAAAAGAACAGCCAACAGAAACAGAGCAGAAGGCAAAACAAAGCAAAGAGCCTCCCTACACCCTCAGGTTTCATGTGAAGATCATGCAGCATGTGAGTGGCAGTGCATTTCCTGCAGTCTCTACAGATGGTCAGCAGGTCTGTCGCAGGTCTTCAGCAAAGGTCACATAAAAAGCTATATAGACTTGAAACAATTTATACAAGGTAATTAGAAGGTATTACAAGGTAATTTAGCACGGGTGACTTCAATGTTGTTTGTCCTTCAGACATTCCCACAGCGAGCTTCCCCAGACCTGCTCTCCAGGGGAATATTTCTAGAGGTGTGAAGTAAGTACTCAGTCCCAAGTGCCAGACTCCTGGTCCACAAAGCCCCTGCTGACAGTAAGAGATTTACTGGTTTGTGGAACTGAAACCGCTGCTTCGTTGCACTTAGTCAGAAAACAGACTTCAGAAGATCTTTATCGAGGACAATAAAAACATTTGGTTACCACTGACCTAGGTTGCTTTAAGCTAGCTATAGAAAGATGAAAGATGCTGTCTCACAATACTTACCTATTGAAACTTTCCAGTCTGGATTGAAATATGATCATTTTAAGCACTGTATTGTTAGAACTTGTTCACCCCACCACAATTAATGCAATGAGAATGCATCTGTACACCAAGTTGTTTGATCATCATTTCACTTTAAATGGGGGATATAAAATTACTGCACTTTAGAAACTCCCTTTTTTTATTGAAGAACTCATTGTTCTCTGTGAGATTAACTATGACTCTCCCATGTTTTTGCCAACATTTTCTTCTTCAGATGGAACAGTGTTCTATTGTGACTGACAGGAATTCTACTAACCTACACTGACTTTGTTTCAAAGGGGTAATAACAAATAGGCCAAGTGACTGACATCTCCCTGTGCTAATAAATCCCATGTCAAAAGCTATTTTAGCTAGAAATGTATTATCTTCCTAATATAGGAAATTCACTTCTTCACAGAAAGAGGATTTTTTAGAATCTTGGGTGGAATAAAATGTTAGGATTATGTATTCAAATCTTGTCTGTCTTTTGTGCAACATATAGTTTGCTTCCAAGCAATTCAAAAATACAAATTTTAGAAAGAAAAAAAAAATCTGTTTATTATGAACCTATGCTAGAAAATGGAAGAAAAAAAATGCTGTTTCTACTTTTGAAAATTTCAACTGCTGTTCAACTTAGTTCAATCCTCCCTCTTACAAAGGAATCTTTTTTTTTTCTTTTTTTGTTTTTAAGAAGAAAAAAATCACAACAGAGCTAAAAAAAAAAAAAAGTACACATCCCAATATGAGAAGAAATAGAAAGTCATGGAAAACACACTCATTACAGAGCTTACATTTGAGGACCTGATGGCATTACTGCCTGTAAGTGGTACAGCATGATCCTTCGTTCACTTGTATTGAAATAAATGAAAGGTAAGAGCTGTGTAATCAAGGATATTATACAGAGAAATTCAAGTGACATTAGCCCATATGTATGTACATATACATATGAATATATAGTACACATATAATATCCATTGTCATTTTGCAGAAAAATGTTCATGGAGGTAATTTTCATTTTATCCCACCCAGCAGGAAATGTAATGATTCTGTGGGGCAGTAATGGTTTCATTTGGAAATATGCTGTGGTTTAGTGTTGAGTTCATTTACTTTTTGTTTAAAATTGCTTTTCATTGCTTTACTATGCAGTTAAACATGTATTTGAATTACAGTACAGCTTAGATATGGTGGCTTCTATATTTGGGGAATACATGGATAAATAAAAATTAAAATAAAACAAAACCATATGCTAAGTATGAATGCTTTGAACCTTTGCAACAACAGAGGAAGTGAAATGTGAATTCTCTCCTGTGAAAACATTTGGGGAAAAGTATGAAATCTGGGAACTGGCTGGGTTCTACACCGTTTGTTTACCAGCACAGACACAAAATCGCAAGAAGTTACACAATACACCATAAAGCATTACCTGTGATCCCTTCACAAAGAAAGACTTTGGGGCAGGAAACATCTCACAGAAAAACCCACCCCAAAACCTGCAGTTCCCACGTAGAATCAGCCCTTTCCTCTGGGAACCAAGGCTTCCTCCACAGCTCTGGGGAAGTACAGAAAACGTCACCAGGCCTGGGAGGTCATGGAGGGGTCCTAACTGAAGCCTTGGAGAAGATTAGGACATATTTGGGTAATAATTTGAGGCAGATCAGCCACAGGTGTGGTGCATGGCCTGAAACTGGGAGGAAAGGCCAGGTCTGGACAAGGGCCTCTCGGAGAGGACTGGGACCTGCGAGGGTGGGAACAGGTCAAAAGAGGAGGTTAGGGGGCAAAGGGATGGAGTTAACAAGCGGTGAAATAAAGGAATATAAGCTGACAGAGGGGAGAAAAGCCATTTCAGAGAGGGCAGGGTTGGTTCTGTGGACCAGTTAATGTACTTTAAGTCACAGCAACCGCACCCTGCATTCAAGCTAGGGGTCCCAAGCAGAATTTGGGTGGTGAATGCAAAATAAAGACACTGAATACTACCGCACAACTGGCACGTAACTCCACAGGCACCTAGACATCAGATATGCTTTCCTCCTTCTCTGCAGCATTTCCCCACCACCAGGCATCACATCTCAGCACGCTCCTGTGGCAAGCCTGTTTCTGACAAGGCCATGCAGCTGGGTGCTGGGCTCGCCCCTTTGCCACACAGTGTCCTGAGGAGAAGCATTTCTTGGCCTGCATCCCCTGTGGGACATGAGCTGGGAGGCATCTGCAAAGCACACCTTGCCTGGCTGTGCCAGGGAGCCATGTGGGGGTAGTAGCAGCTACAGCAGTGTCAGAAAAAGGGACCTTTACTAAGTGTCAGAGCACAGTTATCTTGACAGGGACAGATGCTGGCAGTGGAGGGAAAGGTATGATTAAGTTCCATGCAAGCCAATTACTATTGCTATTTATTTTTGTAGAAAAAGTACCAAATAAACACAACAGGCACTTTACACAATGCTGATTTATAGCTTCACCTTCTAAGACTCATTTCCTTTTTTTAATCTCTTCTTTATTGATTTTAGCCCCCTTGGGTGGCATACTGCAGATGACCACACCCTAATATTTATTACAGTCATATATCTTGATCATATGTCAATGCATGGCTACAGCAACAGAAAGCAACAACGAGGAAGTAGTGTTATCACAATCACTGTGTACAGTCACTGCGACAGCCAATTGATTACCTTATTACATACATGCTTTACTTAGCCACACACAAAATTTAGTCTGCAACCCCCATGCGTCGCAGTCTTGAAAAGCTGTGTCCTCACTCAAAACAGTGACACCTCAAGCTCTGGACTTCTGATGGTGTCCCGATGAGGCTCAAAATAGGCTTTCTCTGTGGCCAGCCTTCTCTCCCTGCATGCCCACAGCCACAACCCCAGGCACACCCCAAGCCCGTACCGCAGGGCGGCCGCCCCAGGTGTGCCCAGGGAGGAGCTCGCTGCCAGGCACGGGCTGCCTGCTGGACACGGCCGTGGCAGGAAAAGACTGGCATCTGGGCACTGCTGGCCGCTGCTCACTTCGATGACTGTCTTGGAGATAGTATTTTTCCACTGGAAAAATAGTTTCCCGCTTCCTTTCGACTTTCACGTGTTGGGAGTGTGTGGGATGGCAGCCCGTTCTCTCTGACAAGCACTTTAATAAGTTAGTCATTTATTTCCTTGTTGTACTTTCACCAGTCTTTCTGTCCTGAGATAAAAGCGAACAAAGAACATTTTTGTGCCTTTTAAAAGCTGCCAGTTGTTTCTTGCCCAGGCTACTGTTCCATCGGTAGCATTAAATGGGTGGGAGGAAAAAAAAGGATGGCAAAGGCACTGAGCTGGGCTTAAATGAGAGCTTACCATTTTATTTGTGTAGAAAGGAAACAGAGAAATCTGTGAAACATTTCTCAGATTAAATTCATGCATCCCAAATTGGGGATTGCCACTAGGATGACATGGGGAAAAGATGGGGTCAGGCCTGTGGACACCTGACAGCTTTCACACCTCCACAATATCCCTTGGAGCACCCACAGCCACGACCTCAGGCACAACCCAAGTCCATACCTCAGGGCAGCTGCCCCAGTGTGCCCAGGGAGGAGCACACTGCCAGGCACAAGCTGCCTGCTGGATGTAGCTGTGGCAGGAAAAGGCTATTATAGGCTAGATAAAAATAGGCTATATTTTTTTTCCCCCCAATGATCCTTGGAATTTCACCACAACTGGATTCATTTTGAGCAAAAGAGACAAGGAATCTCAGCACCAGCACCCAGTATGCAGAGTGTAAGACAGATAGTGATTTAAGGACTCTGGAAGTAATTAGAAACGGATTGAAAGAGCTGAAAGTACCAGTGAGAAAAGTATATATGACCCACCTGCACCTCATTGGTACCTTAGCACCTTCCAGGTCTCCAGGCTGAGCAGGATTCTGGTACAACTCTGATGGCCCCAGCATCCATATGTGCATAGCCTTCCTAACCCCCAATAAGTCGTAACTTACAGCTCTGTCTTGACAATAGCCCTCATCAAATCTCTCTTTATATTCGATGTCCTATAAAAACAACCTGAGCCATTTGCCATGGGCATTTCAATCCTTCCTCATTATAAAACTAGGATTTGTTGTCGCGGTAACAACCCCAACAGAATCACCCCCACCACACAAAGGTCATTAAGTGCCTTTGATCTATTTACCCCTCTCTTCCTTCACTGCTTCTGCATGTGTCTTGGCATCAGACAGTATACACAATTTAGAAAAAAAAATAATAAAAAATTGCTATTTCATCCTCCTCCATTTATTCAGCAAATCTCAGGAAGGGTTATCTTTTTATGGAAAGGAAACATTTAAGGAAAGCCGAGAGGAATACAGATATAATTATTAAGTAAGGAATCCCAAATTGCAATAATAATGCATAAAAAACAACAGATCATGGGGTGGTATAGTGCATTATTATTAATTTTATTATCATATAATGTATAATTCCCTTGATATTGTAGGAGTGAGACAAATTAAACCAGCTGAGAGTCTACCTACAATTTTTAAGGGGATTTAAAATGTACATGAAAGTCTAACAGAGATGCCTGTAATCCATTGTAAACAAGACAAAAATCCAGTGAAAGTGTATGCTTGCAAGAAACACTGTACTTGCTCTGCAGACAGCTTCCAAACCACAATATCTTAGCAGCTTTCATTTTCCAAAACAAACCCCAATAAACTATATAATACGTTGCTACACTGCCAAAATAGTTTTAACCATTATGGTTAGATAAGCACAAACATATCCAAACTGAGTAAGTTTTTTTGTTTTGTTTTGTTTTGTTTTTAATGTATATGCATTAGAACAAACGTATTCATTCTTGTCTTATCCACAGGGTACAAGAATTACTAACTCTACAGTACACCACAAATGGGGTTTATAGCCAAAAATTTAGTCTATTGTATTGCAACTAAACTAGTTCTGTTTTGGCTATTAAATTTTGTTTTGTGGTTTTTCTTCATCCGAAGAAAAATAATAGAGCTAGCCAGCTGCTCATTTGAGGCACCTCAATGATTTATTACTTGTGTTTAAAGAAAAATGAAAAAAAAAAAAAAGAGAGTTATCAGTTCAATTTGAAACATAACCTGAAGTGAGACTGTGTATGTTAACCATTTCAGGTTTTGTAAAGCATGATCTAAAACATGTCTAAAACATTAGTTCTGCCTATTCTTTCTTGCAGTCAGTAAGACAGAACACAACAGTATCTTAAGATGCTACTGCTAGCAACCTGAGTCAAGAGAAAATATACCCTGATGTTTGGCACAGCAACCTGGCCTGAGCTGACACATATAAAATAACCAGTCAACTTGACTGTGGCATTTATTCCCAGTCCTATATTCACACCCTGGACATAATGACACTGATGTGTCTGAGAATTTCTGACCATTGCCTGTAACTGAGTGGAGATGGGTGCTCACTTGCCCTCATCTGGTGAACGTTATATTAATCATCTCTTTGAGATCCGGATCGGAACTCCAAGTTAACATTCTGCAATTTTTTGTTATGGCTAAAAAAGTTCCCTTTTATGGAAAAATGTCTGTTGAATAATCCCATTACTTTACACGTGACATCCTAATAAACCTCACACATAAAAATAATGCCATAAACAATGCATTGCAAAGCTCATACACATCAAAAAGATTGTTGGATGATACAGCAGTGGGAAAACTCATCTCATGCTCTCTTCTCCCATCAGCAGACTTGGAGTCCACTACACTATGACTGTGGCGGCAGAAGCTGGCACGTACACCCACTAACCATCACCTTGAGTTTGCATCTTCTCAGCTGTCCCTGTTCTGCTCATATTCACGATCTATTAAGACAGCATGATGTGAAATAAGGAGTCTTTCCCTGGCACGGGTTACAGCTTTATGCCACCACAGATGGCATTTTTCTTAATGGAATGTGGCTGCAGATCCCAGAAAGACAGTGCTACATATGGGTCATGTACATCTAATTTTTCTTGCCTACAATTTATTTATTTTTTCTGACCAAAACTTAACTAGTAATTATTGTGATGTTTCTGGAATGACATAGCTCTGTAACAAAACATCTCTTAGTCATAATATAAATAAGTTTTATGAGCTTTAGGTGTCTACATTCCAAAACAAGCTGTGTCTTTAATTTCCATAAATTCTTCAAAAATCCCAGGCTTTGTTCATGTGATAATCAACACCATCTATGTCCTTCAAAAATTTCACAGCTAAGACCCTTAGTTCCAGAATTAGCTCTCACTAATGCTAAGACACTAGGGAGCCTGATCAAATTTGAATCTGGACCATGTGATAAACTCACAAGTGATCTTTAACCGTTTGTCAGAAGATTGTTTTTAGTGTAATTTCTCAGACATTGAATCCAGTTATTAGCAGTAGACTTTAATTTCCCATGAAAATTATCTGAGTTTATAAGTCAAAATGTTGTTTTTTAAGAACAAGCTAAACATGGTTCCAATAAATTTTTTGTTCCTTCAAATTGCTTGATCTCAGACTTGGTATTACAAGTCCTAAAAACAACTACACATTTAAAACTCTTTCTTCAACTTTAAAGTATGGGAAAATTCCAAGTCTATTAATTCTTTCTTATTTCTTTAATCATTTCTTCTGATTTAAAAAAAAAAAAAAAAGACAACAAAAAATTGCTAGTAGGCCCAAAGAATTTGTAAGCATTAGGCACCTATATTAATGTGCTCTAAATTAATGTGGTATGAATTCCTAGCACAGACAAGGAAGTGTAAATGTTGACATTTGCCAGCTGGACAAGCTGAGACCTGGCCTTCCATTACCTTACAATGGAACCAGCAAGCACACGCTCACAATGTAGCCAAACATTGCTTTTCAGTGTGCACTAATTGATGTATTCTGGCAATCCAGCTCTCTTCGTCCAGGCAGATCTGTAAGTTCCTTGGGAAAACACCTGGCAAAGTGTCCAAAGCTAGTTACCTACTGCATTTAGAATAGAGTTTCGAATGCTGTGGAAGAAAAATATTCATAGTCCTGTGCTTGGTTGCAGTTTTGGTGGGCTCTGGGTATAAATGCCAACCTTCTTTCACATCGTCTACACAGTGTCTATGTGACAAAGGCTTCACTGATGTGAAAAAGGTACTCTTCTCTGGATGTGGCAGTTTCACATATCTTCAGCAGACTAGGCAGATTTTCTTATCCTGGAACTGCTGATGTAAGAGAATTGATATGAACAGAAAGGATGGAGAATTGCTGACATAAAAGGATCAGGAAGTTAAGAAAATATCTATTGTTTGTATGTGCTTCCATATGATGACACTTCAAAGACAAAGGAAAAAACAGTGATTGAGAAATAGTGACGCTATCGAACACTAGTGAATAGTGTTGCCTTTTCTGTTCAGGAAGATGCTGAAGGTGATCTGCTGACGGATTTCGACTCCATGAAAACAAACAAACAAAAAGAAAATAATAATAATAAAATTTCTGAAGCACAAATTAATGATATACCACAGATAACTATGACTTCCCAGGTACTCCAATCTTCTCTTTTTGGTAGAGGAAAATATACCATCTGCAAATAAGAACAGAGGCATAAAGATCTTGAAAACAATGCAAACAAATATAGACAACATATTTCTATTGCTAGAATTATCCTCAGGCTCCAGGATAAAAGACAGTGTTCAAAGACAGTGAAACATTTGTTTCAAGAGGATTAAAATTACTATGAATTCTGCCCAAGCATCAACGTGTACCACATTTCTATTGAAAACAGAACAAAGTCAGGGAGAGGTCACAGTCACTGCTTATTTATTTACTTATATATTTTAGAGGTTTGGGATTGTGGAAACAAAATTGCAAAGACTGATACACACAAAAGAAGCATTCTAGCTTGGCATTAAAAGCACTAGAGGTTTGGTTTGGAGAAAGATTGTAAAGATACCATGGGTTAGGAGATTTTTTTCTGTTCCTGAGGTTTGTGGGATTTTCTACTGCTGCAATGAGTTTTCTATGACTAGCTGGTAAGCAGTTTCGTATTTGGTACACTTTCCAAATCCCGACTCAAGAGCGTCAATGCTTTTAGCCTTTCTGATGGGTCAGCACTGCATTTCTGCTGCACCATACCCAAATCAGTAGGACTTCAGAGAGCCTGCACACTCTCATGGAGTGCAACTGAGGTGAGGAGATAAACAGATGTGCAGCAGACAGCAAGGAAGAGTTTGCTGCACAGATCAAAGTACTCAGAAGTGGCATCACTAACGCCAAACTATTTTGATCCTCTGGTATGAAAGAGGTAGGCTTTAAGCAAGTATTTAAGGCACTGTTTTGCAAAGAATTTAAGTGTGTGTTTAACTTAGAGTGCTTAAGCCCCCCTTGGATCAATAGGATTTAAGCGTATGCCTTGGTGTACGCATTCTGTGAAGTGCTGTGAATATTTTGCAACCGTTATTGGTTCTGCCTGTAGAAAGGCTAGTATAGGAAGAAGTATACTTTAAATACAGAGAGCATGGGTATTCTTGAATGCTTCTCATTTGAGATTTACTTTCAGAGTCATCAAAGATAATACAACAGAATCATAGAATGATTTGGGTTTGAAGGGACCTTAAAGTTCATCTACTAGAACCCCCCCTTAATCAAGCATAAACATAACAAATGGTAAAACTCCATGCAGACTGAAATGAAACATCATTTCTAACAGATAATGTGCTTTTGGAACAGGTCTTTATACTGTGTGGGAAGTACCATGTGCCAGTTTTACATATTCCTACAAACTATTATTTCCTAGAGGCAGTTGTTGACTGAAGGTTACTAGAGAAGAGTTTTTTCCATGCTTTCAAGGAGATTAAATATTTGCCTTATGGAAACTTCTGGGCAACATAATACTTTCTGAAAAAATCTCTTAATTATTTTCCACATGGCAGATATGTCATGAAGGCTCTGTGACCAGCTAATAATGACTGGTGTTGCTGAAGAGGAGCAACTGGAGGATGTACAGATGAACCAACCCCAGCTCAAGGAAACACATTGCAGATGAACATTCTTGTGCAAGGGGAGCACAGGCCATCCATTCCAGATAGGCCTGAGACAGTGAGAGCATGCCTTAAGCAAAATTCAAGAAGTGTTTCCCTGCTTCACAGCTAGAAAGTATTAAGTCGTCTCTTCCCCGTGTGACTGGTGCATCCCAGCCTACCCACTCCCCATCCCCACAGGTCCCTTCAAGCCCTTCAGCCATACACCCACCCAAACTTCATCCCTGCTTACACCCCGGTGGTATGGTCTTACACATCTGTGTCCTACCACAGCCTCCAAGCAGTTTCTGAGATGCCACAGTGCCAGAAGAATCTCAGAAGCTGTTACAATGGACAAGCTATGGCAGAGGAACTTACTCTCTGGATGGGGGGGGGGGGGGGGGGTTATGAGATGGACAGACGGACAGACTAAATAATCCTGGAGCACCCAAACACATGGTGCCTCTGCAGCCATTTAAACTGCTTGAGCTTTAGGCCAGCTTTGTGTCAGCATTGCATATTTCTTATAGAACAGATGCTTGTTTTATGTTGTTTCTTCCATATTTTCTCAGCATTGAGCATTTTGCAATTAACTCCATCCATGACAAATAAAACCTGACAGGATTCGGTGCATGGGAGGCAGATGTAAATGAGCAGCACTGCTTTGACCAGCTGTATCTGGCTGAACTTCAGCAGCAATGTGTCTGTCAAACTCTGCCGTTAAAAAAAAAAAAAAAAAAAAAAACCTCTGTCTCACATCTTGTGACCCGGTGTGTGTGCTGCAGAAGCCTGTTAGAGGATAGCAATCCTCCTAACCAGGGAAGGAGAGAGCCTGCGATGGAGCAGCTGTGGCAACTCAGTGCAGCTTCATTTAGCTTTTCCCCCTCCTGCAGCAAATGCTAAATCTACCCCACTAAAGAGGAGTTCAAACCATGAAGATATTCTTCACAGAAGAGGATTATAAAGGCCTGTGATGAGCTGGAATGGAATTAAAAATAGCCTGCGAAATGAATGTGCTTTTCTTAGTCTGCTTTGAGAGGTTTCATAAGGCGTTTGCTTCTTAAAGCAGTACTTGTAATCTCTCATGGATAGATCCCAAGTTGTCCGCTGTGTAACAAATGTAGATGACTGTTCAGAAGGAATGTGGTCGCCTTGTCTGGGGTCTTTTTTTGTGGTGCTGGGGTGAAGGGAGCATGTGTGCATGTGAGTATGTGTGTAGGAAAAGGGGGGGCTCAGCCAGTCGATCAGATTTCATTAGGTTTCTAACTGCCAGCTTTAGGCTAGTGGTTTTGGAATATTACTTGGGATCATTTCAAGTATTTTGAGCTTTGAAAAGCAAGTTGTTGTAGTTTCTAATTAAAAGGAAGGAAAAAAAGGCCCCTTTGTCAGTTAATAAATAATGGTCATTGACACTTCAGTTCAAAAAAACAGGAAACTCTGGAGCTTTCCTTTCTCCCATCTCAGCTAAGGGCTCCTGGCAAGAGACAGTGTCCCCAGCAGAGGACCACCTGCGGCTTGGGAGCAGCCAAGTTCTTAAGATGAGATAGAGGAATTTTATACATGACCATGATGTCCACTTCCACTCCAGGCCATCTTGAGACCAGATGCATCTCAACTTTCAAGATACAGAAGTGGAGGGTGCCAGATTTACAGTATAAAACACCTTCTTTTAGCATTACTCAGTCCGTGGGATCCCTGGCTGCTTATTTTATCCCTCACAATATTAGAAAAGAATATGGATTCTGCCAAGTTTAGTAGTTTCATGTAAAACACTGACAAATAAGCTTAGATGCTAAATTCCCTGGGAGCTTTCTTATGCCTGCAAAGTACCATACACACTTCTGCTAGAGTATATATATAATATATATCTTTATGGGTATGGTATGCTTAGAAGGTGTGCTTAAAATTTTCTTTCATTTCTTGCCTCATTTGTGTCACTTATTCCATCATGTTGAGAATTGTGCTATCCATCCATCAATGTCAACAAGAAGGATGGACTTTCATTTATGTCTAAGCACAGACTTCCTTGCTTTATGGAAACAGAGTTGGTACAGGTATGTTTTTAAGGGTGCCTACCACAATTTTATTCCCAAAAGTGTGGCAGTGTAGATCCAAAGAATATTAGGCTCCTAAAGGCTGTTAAGTCAAGTGAGATAAATTGCCCTGTGGATGTATTTATTTCTCTCTAGTGCTTGTAGAAGCCTAGGCGACCTAAAATTATAGGAGATTAATCCAGCCCATCTCCTGTGTCACTTTGGAAATTTCTTACACTTCCCTAAGACCATCAAAACTATTCTTCATAGCTATTTTAGTAATTCCAGAAAGTTTGGAAAGCAATAATTTCTTCATATCTTCTCCAGATACATGGAGTTTAGGGAATAGGAAACTAATTGGTCTTGTATCTGTTATGCTAGTGCTATACACTGTTGTAGAACTCATTATATATAGATGTCTGGAAATTTTGTGTGTAGATATCTGCCAAGACAATAGGTGAACTTAAAACCTAGCACTAAAATGAACCATGGGTAGAAAGTGCACCACATTCTCTGATTTTTCTGATTCAGTGAGGGCAAACATAGCCAGGCACAGCTAATCCAAGCTTTGTACTTTAACATGAGAAAGGTGGGTTAGTAAAAATTTCTCTGGTCTTTCAGACACTTTTCTACTCTGTTCTATTTCTGTGATAATGATCCAAAAAAATTTGGACAAGTCCCTTCACAGAAGTTTTACATGACATCAGCTTTTCCTGTGACCAGCTCAAAAAACAACTGTAAGAGGTATATATGGAAACAATAAAGACCTACTTATTTTTATGGAAGTGCAATGCCATCCAAATAAAATCCACCATCTATGGAAACTTTCATTAAAAACATAACTCTGAAAGACTCAGTTCTTGTAATTCAACAAAAAGAACCCTTGTTTTCTAATGTAAGTGAGAGTCCTGTAATGTCAGGGTTATCACAGAAAAAAAAAAAAAAAAAAGGAGCTATTCGAAAACAGATCAGAAAGAACCCGAATGTGAATATAATGAAGGACAGATGTTATCTCATGGAAGATGCTGAGCTGAAGGCTTTTTACAATGGGGGCTCAAGAATAAGTGTTTTATACATCATATGCCATTGCAAAATTACTATATATTATTTCATTATATTCAATAATATGCCTGTATGTTATATGGGACACAGAACTTCTTGAGCAAGAACATGCTATCCTTCAGCTGGTAACAACGTAATAAACTCTCTTTTTCCACTGTCTGAACATCTTTCAGCTCCCTGTACCCTAAGCCCCAGCAGTCCCAGAGCACAGTAGGAGTTGCAAGAGGGAAGAGCATGTTTTCTTGCCTGGTTCGTGTCAAAAGGAGGGTCCTCCCTGTGGGCAAAAGGCTCTAAAGGGTTACAAATATGAGTGGAAGAGGCCCTGGAAATTCCCAGGAGAGCTGAAAAGTAATTTTACAATAGCCCCTGAACTCTCATGCACACCTAGTACCTGACCACTGTGGTTAAACTCCTCCTTTGTGTCTTCCTCATGCAGAAAATTAATCTCAGTTTATCAGAACTAGCTCAGTGAATGTACAAAAATATGATTATGATTACTGAATAAGTGGCTGAAAGAAATCTTTGAATCACCTATAAAGAATATAATGTCCTTTGAGAAATAAATTTATTAAGGTAGTATTAATTCAAAAAAAGGGCAACAGCATAGATAGTAAAATTCTATCATGGGTAAGGACTTGGCTACAAAGCAAGAAAAAGTAGCTTTCAATGGGGAAAGTGATTATTAATATCTATTTTTAATGAGTTAAAAAAAAGCACAAAACACACTAGTGTGAAAAATGAGATGTCCCAATGTAATTTAGATCACAAAGAAATATGTACTCCTGGAACTGTCAAAATGAGGATCAAAGATGGCTTGCAGTCTTTTTAGATGACTAACTGGTTTATTTTTTCTGGTGTCTTCAATTATGTTACTGAAGCAAAAGTTTTAGTTTTAGCTGTGTTGAGTCCACAGAGCTTTATGAGAAGAATTAGTCTGGGTCTCATAAACCATTATCTTTGGTGCTTTTCAGTGCCCAGACCTGCTAAAGGCACAGCTGCTACATATCATCTGCTGATCTTTTTTCTTTTCTTTTCTTTTCTTTTCTTTTCTTTTCTTTTCTTTTCTTTTCTTTTCTTTTCTTTTCTTTTCTTTTCTTTTCTTTTCTTTTCTTTTCTTTTCTTTTCTTTTCTTTTCTTTTCTTTTCTTTTCTTTTCTTTTCTTTTCTTTTCTTTTCTTTTCTTTTCTTTTCTTTTCTTTTCTTTTCTTTTCTTTTCTTTTCTTTTCTTTTCTTTCCTTTCCTTTCCTTTCCTTTCCTTTCCTTTCCTTTCCTTTCCTTTCCTTTCCTTTCCTTTCCTTTCCTTTCCTTTCCTTTCCTTTCCTTCCCTTCCCTTCCCTTCCCTTCCCTTCCCTTCCCTTCCCTTCCCTTCCCTTCCCTTCCCTTCCCTTCCCTTCCCTTCCCTTCCCTTCCCTTCCCTTCCCTTCCCTTCCCTTCCCTTCCCTTCCCTTCCCTTCCCTTCCCTTCCCTTCCCTTCCCTTCCCTTCCCTTCCCTTCCCTTCCCTTCCCTTCCCTTCCCTTCCCTTCCCTTCCCTTCCCTTCCCTTCCCTTCCCTTCCCTTCCCTTCCCTTCCCTTCCCTTCCCTTCCCTTCCCTTCCCTTCCCTTCCCTTCCCTTCCCTTCCCTTCCCTTCCCTTCCCTTCCCTTCCCTTCCCTTCCCTTCCCTTCCCTTCCCTTCCCTTCCCTTCCCTTCCCTTCCCTTCCCTTCCCTTCCCTTCCCTTCCCTTCCCTTCCCTTCCCTTCCCTTCCCTTCCCTTCCCTTCCCTTCCCTTCCCTTCCCTTCCCTTCCCTTCCCTTCCCTTCCCTTCCCTTCCCTTCCCTTCCCTTCCCTTCCCTTCCCTTCCCTTCCCTTCCCTTCCCTTCCCTTCCCTTCCCTTCCCTTCCCTTCCCTTCTTTTCTTGATATTGGTGAGGAACCCTGTGAAAGAGTCCTTAAAATATTTAGCAGGGTTTTAGATAACTAAGTTACAGAGTATGGCTATCATGTAAGCACTCTCTGCTTACATGATAAGTACACTGGGTTTGATAGGTAATATCTTGTACCTACTGTAATTGCTTGTTCTTGCAGATTGCAGAGTAATCCAAAAAGAATTCCATAGTCATTCTCCATTAACAGAAAACAGGAGAGGTTGCAATGTGTACATTCTTTCTCTGATAACACAGGCATAACAAAAAAAATAAAAAAAAAAGAAAAGTAGGTGTGCCACAGAACTGTTTATTTCACACAACACAGACTTGTAGTTTCAAAGCAAAGACATCAGACATACTAGTGTGGAGAGCAGCCCTGGAGTAGTGCAGCAAGTCTAGACAGGTACAGATAATAGCAAAACATATTAACTGCATTTCAGGTGCACTGGCTGAAAGTTTATTGTTGATATTATCCAGTCCTTTTCAAGGCTACTATAGAATGAGGTTCAAATCTATTTTGGCATGAACAAAGTATTTCAATTTTAATAGGTTTGGGTTTTTTATCTGTGTTTTTTTAACATGTGATCTTTTATCCATTTTTTAAATTGTGTGTTGTATTTTATCAAACAGTAATCTTTTTTACATAAATAATTTCTTCTAGTTTTTCTGGTTATCTAGGAAAAATTATTAAATTTGCTTATTTTAGAGAAACGATTTATTTATGGAGAATGACTCTTAGATTCATTCACTGGTGATGTATGCTTATCAACTCTGAAAGTTCTAAGTTGGATTCCGAGAAAGATTTTGTGCAACCCACAATCAATTCCTAATTTATTAATTATAAAATACTAGTTTAATGAATCACTTGACAATACCCTTACTGTGATATATGCATGTCATAAAACAAACATAGAACAGGAAGCAAAATAAAAAAGGCTGTGCAATATAAGCTCATATGTAATCTGATAGGCAGCTCAGTTGCAAAAATATAAGTCAATTAATTGCATGCTTACAATTTACTCTAACCTACAACATTTTAATGCTTTGAAGGATGACTGGCAATTGTATTCCAAGAAAGAAACCTTTTCACTCATCTTTACATTATGCATGTAAAACAAAGAGTTATGGAACCTTGCAGTGGCTGTGCTTGCAGCTGTGCCATGAACATCATACATCATGCCTCTGCTAGCTCTTGTTTTGCTTGTGATTGCCATAAGGAGTGCAAGGCATGCTGCCATAACTGATGGGTTAGTCAAGTATTTTGAGAACAGCTGAGCTGAACTGGTTTAGCAACAATACTGCTAACTTTCTGCTGAACTACGGTGAGCAGATTCACTGAGGCAAGCCACATCCCTCTCTGTCTTTTCAAATAAAGGGAAATAGCAACAGCAAACATAATGGATATACAGTTTGTCTGGGGTGACCTGAAGTTTCTGCTTTGTAAATGGCCTAGGAGACCGCACTTCCATATGAGAATGTGAAGGGATGTGAACAAGAAAGGAAAACATGGATAACAATTTCAAGGGTCCCAAACTGTTTTTGTTAGTATTTATCTAGTACAAGATGTTCTGGAAGTCTAACTTCCCCTCGTTTCTTAAAAACAAGCCTTTTAAAATGGAAATATTGCAAGTGTACCAATCTGATATTGGTTAGGCATAATATTGCTAACAATCACCTCATACCTCAAACCCTGGCCAAGGGTTTCTAGCTGCAAGGAAAAAGACTGGCAGAACCTATAACTTTTGCCTCAGGCTAAGCCTCTCAGGTTCTTCTCCATGTTTTTCATCTTTCCAAATGCAGTCTTTTTATAAGGCTCCCTGATTTGAGTCTTTCCATATGTTTTCTATGTAGCTTTTGCACAATTGCCTGATGTTGAGAGGATGGGTTCTGTTCCAGGTGCTGTCAGAGAGTGGGGTGAGCTGTGTCATACCTTGTGCCCCCTCACCATGGCTTAAGGGCTCACAAAACTTTTCCCCTCCCCAGGTGCTCTACCCTACTGAGGAGGCTTGCTGTCCCTATAGCCTTCAAAGAACCACTAGACCCATCACCCTGCCCCCTGGCTGGCCTCGATGTGTATGGGGGAATGGAGTCACAGCTGTACAAATGGGCAATCCCCAACAGCAAAATTGGGGCCAGACAACTGACAGGATGCATTTAAACAACTGACGCCCAGGAGGCTCCAAAAAGACAGCCGGATGCATGTGAGGCAGTTTAAGCTGGCTGAAAAGGAATTCCCAGGCAAGGGCAGGATTTAGTTTTTATCTAAAAGGTGGTTCATCACCTTTTTTGATTAGAGTGAAAGAGGATTCCCTAAACATGCACTTCACTGCCACGAATCATCTTCAGAAGTAGGACAAATGCAAAAATGTTGTTTAAAAAAAAAAAAAAAAACACCAATTTTCATCACATCTGAAACAGCTAACCCTTATGTTCATGTCCTCCTTACATCTGATTTGGAGCAAGCCTTTGATATAAAATTGCTTTCTTCCCAGGAGAGCTCCCTTACACTTAGACTGTAGAATAAGCTGAGCACAGCCTTAGTCTGTTTGTTGAAGCTGTTTCACTTTACACACATTAGTAGCTGTATGACCAGAGGCTGGATTCTAAATATAGTATTTTTTACGCTCTGTCCCAACTCAATGAATATTTAAGTATTATTTACACAGTAGAAAAAGACTGAGAGGATATCAGAGCTGAACCAGCTCTAGCTTTGCTGTGGTTAAAGGATCTGTGTTTAAATCCCATAGAGAGATATGGTAGAGGAAAGAACTGATTGTGGACGTTCCCATCCAACCTACACCCTCTCAATATTGACTTCTCAGTGATGAAGGACAGGGGAAGACATGGGATTTTTATCAGCATGTTTTGCTTGAAAAGCATCTGATAGGCTCCAGAAAGCAGTTAAGAGGGAAGACATACTAATATTTCTGCAATGTTCTGGAGCTTAGTCATGAGGTACCACCTATTTTTTTGACAATGTCAAGATTTTGACAGAAATGTGAACAAATTTAGGTACTGAAGGTTGTAAGCACCAATGATAAGAAGGAACATGTACTGAATGGACAGAAAGAGAAGTTTAACCAATCTTTCCAAACTTTCCTAACTTGACTTTTCCCTCTGATATAAACATTAGCTGAGGGTTTAGAAGACAGAAAAAGGAGACCCACAAATTTGGCTGCTTTCTGTCAGCTTCAATCTATGTCTGAAAAGTTCCCTTGTGCCAAACTAGTGACATTTTCCTCTCACCTCCAAACTGGCTACTTAAGAGCTGTGTCATCTATGATTGCCTAGAAAACAGGCTTAACTGCCTGAAGAGAACTATAACTGGGTGCTAAGGGGCCTTATTTACAAGCAAGGTCATGAACACCCTTCAAAAGCATGTAGATGATGACTGGGTTTTTGCAAGGGGACACCTATCAGCTGAGGAGTGGTATAGGACGTAAAATTGTAAGAGACATGGGGAAAGTGAATAAAGTTATATGTCTCTGTTTCAAGAAACAAAAGATCATAAAATAAAGTTAGCAGGTAGCAGGTTTGAGCAAATAAATGGATGTGGCTCTGTACCTTCTTAGCAAGGCTGAGAATTTCCTCTTTAATGGGGCTCAAAGGTAACATTAAACAAAAAGTGATCACTTCTAACTACAGAAATCTTTGGGTTTCACCTTGTTAGAAAATGTGAGAAAACTCTGTAGAGATTCACCAGATATTTCCACATTTGTTCTGCTTGCTGTTAGTCGGCAAAAGGCTTTTCAGCTTCTACCAACTTTCAAATACTAGCTAAAAGACAGATTTTTGATATGCCCCAGTGTTTCAATTTCTCACTTGAAAACATATATCTTTGTCTTCCACGGATGTAGCTCCTCAACTATATTTGCTGCCAACCGTAGTCAAAACAGAGTATTATTTTTTCTTGATTTTTCCTATGATCCTGAGGACTGTAGTGCTTTTGTAGGACTGCATCTGTATGTCTCCAAGCTTAGTGAAAGCTGGGAGCATGCAGATGGCTCTGGCTTTGTGCCTCCAAATTACAACTAGAATGTTCCTCTGACAGGACCTGGACTTCTTCAACTGAGCTTTTTCATCACCACCCAGTACAATTAACAAGTTAGCAGGTCTTGGTAACAATTAAATTAGCTAGTCAAAATCCCTATCTTCATATAAACATGAGGGGGGTTGTTAAGATTATCCTTTTGCATGCTTCAGTTGACAGCCTTAATAACTTCATCAAAGCTCTGTAATTTTCTATATTTCTTGTTTTTTCAGGATCAGAATTTAAGATGTAGCTGGTCCAGGATGGTGCCTTCTTTTAGCTATTTGAGGATCCCTTTGGGACAATTTTCCACTCCAGGGTCCCTTGAAGGGAGTGGTTCCCACATCTTCTACATAATAACACTTTCACAGTTGACTCTTGTGTACAGTGCTGCCAAAGTGATGGGGACAAATTCTCTGTATAAGATCATTTCATAGCTGCTATTCGTAGCACTTTCTCTCAGGATCTGCAAAATTAAGTTTCATCACCATACAAAATATTTGTCAAGCCGAAGTTGAGGATCCTAGCACAGATGAATTTTCTTGTCCTTTCATGCTGCTTCAGATCAGCCACACCTATTCCAGCTATTTGATCCTTGTGAAATATTTTTTGTGATCCTTGAACACATGATGAAAGTAAATGCTATGGTTTCTTTTGTTTCTGATAAATCTTTTCATGTTTGCCCAAAATACCAGATACATCCTACAAATTTTCTTCGGTACTTTTCTTGACAAATGATGAGTGGACTTCAAAAGGCAAAGGGATTTTGCACCTTTATCATCAATCCAAAGTAGAGAGTCTCTGAAGAGCCTACATTTTGTTTCTGAAAAATCTTTCTGGAGGTATTTGAGTTTAAAAAGCTTGAAAAATGAGTATTTAAAATCTATGGTGCATTTCATTTAAGAACAGAAGCCTGTTGCTTCTTCTTTAGTGTTCTCTCAGAAAGGCATGACAAAAAGCATGAAAAAGGTTGTTTTGTCAGGGTACCTGAGTTCAGAGTACAGCTGGAGATCCCTCCTCTGCCTGTGTATTTTGATATCTTCTCTGTTCCTGCTTTAATGGGCAAGATAAGGAAAGGGCACAGTGAATATCGCTCCACAATTTACCTTAGCCTGTGGAGTCACGGTGTGGTTTTATGCAGGGATGGCAGCACGGCCTAACCAGAGACTGCTTCTCATGGTATTTATGGCTGTCTTCTGGCCTGAACTCAGGAACCACAGAGTTGTGTAAGAGTTATGAGCATGGAGCTGGTGGGTTTCAGTGTCATTTTCTTTAGGTCAAGGGTTTCGCGTATAAATTTTTCCTGTGGAAAATCAGGTGCTGGTGATTCACAGAACAGAAAGTAACTGAAGGGATGGATTAAGAGAAATATCATGTGAACTGTTTGTAATGCACCTGGGCACTCCTCTGCTTCTGTGCACCTCAGCTGTGCCAGCTGTTTGAGATGCTGCTTGAGAAAATATTGATGCTTTTGCCATGAAGACATTGGTCAGACTCCCATGGCAGAAAGTCAGCCTTCTGCTTTCACATGAGGAGAAAGTCAGGCGCACTTAGAGGGTATGAAAAACTGTCTGTTGCCTGGCCCAGATCTCAGCTCTGAGCTGGTAGGTTTATCAGTGGCTACCATTTCATAATAATTCCCTCTTCTGTGTCCTACAGCTTACCATCTAGATCCACCTAAAGTATTGACCATTGCAGCCAGCTGGTTCCCACTATGGACTGGAGCGGCTCTGTTGGCTGAGTCCTTCCCTCCATCCTCTCACTGAACCCCTAGGCACTTGGAAGAGAAGGTTGGCCACCCTTACCGTGACTCAATCCTCAGGGCTGAGGTGAAGCAAAAGATCTGCTGAGGGTCTAGGTTAACAAGGCTTAGTTAAGGGGGGTGATTCTCTTTGTTCACCATAAATCACTCATAAGTGTTACAAATTACTGGCAATTATAGCTAAAGTCCTGTGTATTATTACTTAATATTAAGATCTAATGAAAAATGTAGCTGTTTCCTTGCAAATGTACAGGGAATGCAAAACTGAGCCACATTTGGGGATGGCAACAATTGTGTGTCATATAACAGTTTGGGGAAGCTGGGCTTAATCTGGATTTTTCCCCATAGTAATTCAAATCATTTCTCTAAGTAACTTGAGTGACCTTTTTATGGCAACACTTGTGTTGCTATGGCAAGGTTTGTGTTAATATTAAAAGGTGCTGTCAGACCGCATGCCTCCACTGAGACATACAAACACTTGAAGGTGGGAAATCTGCCAAGGTATTCTATACAGTTAGGAAAAGGAATGTATGGTTAATCATTGTTTTGCTCAGAAGGAGGCCATGAGAGATAACGTTGTACCCCAAGTATACACCTCATCATCCATTAGAACAGGAAAAGGTCCAAAACTGCAAATTGTTTACAAATATTAGAATAAACGTTTGAAAATACAAGTAGTTTGACAGGAATTTTTCATAATTCCAGATGTCTAGGTTTACCCTCAAAAGAGGAAGTAAGACAAAGCCCAGAAAGATATCTTTTCAACCTCTGTTGGACCTAAGAAACCTCACTGACTTCATTGGTCAGAAAATATTTCATTTTTATAATTATTCTAGAAGGTTCATTGCAATTGAGGGTCAAATGTTTTTTTTCTTATCTCTCTGTGATACCACATTTAGGAAGAAATACTTTTCAACATTATTGGTCTTTAATCTGAACACTTTCTAAACCCTACTTTCTCTTAGGTTTACATGAACACCAGCCAACTTATCTGGTTGATCTATGGACACATTTCATATTAGTTCCATAAGCGATAAAGGGTTAAACAAATACCAGATTCAGTTAATTGCTTTTGAGAGCCACAAAACCTGATTTTGAGTTTGGCCTGGAGGCACAACTCTGGGTATTGCCCAGACCAGTGATGTGATGGATAGCAAACACTTCTGTATTTACAGTGGCACAATGCCCAGCCTTTATACTGTCTGCTTCCTCCTCTTCACAGTCCATGAGTTCTTCATTTATTTTTCAAAATTACAGTCTTCAAATGATACCAGAATGCCAGACTATAGCTGAGACATATGTGGCTCCAGCATACCCTCTCATTTTATGGGAAATGTCAGTCTCTAGATAATAAGCCCCAATAAGCTCTAATTAGCAGAAAGTCTCATTATATCCCTAATAACAGAATGGTCAATTGTAAATCAGTAGATGAGGTCATTATTTTCAATCAGACTCTTCCATCAAACACCAAAACTTCATAGCTAAGAAAGCAGTGACTTCTTATAGACCACTGACTCTCGTTCACTTTGTAAGTAGCTTAGCAGTGTTCACATGAACATATGAATCATTCTATTTATCTTCTTTCATCAATTTATTGTATAACTGTTCCAAAGAAAACTCTTTTATAACAGTGATTTATAATGTAATAAACTTCCCAGTATGTATTCAAGTTATTATTGTTGCAAAATGGTGATCTTTTTTTTTTCCTTAATGTTTTGAGGAAGTGGATATTTGGATTGTGAATAACTATTTTGGTCCCATTAACAATAAAGATCTGAATCTCTTTGGCTAATTAAGTGAAAAATGCAGCAACTTTATGAGTAACTATTTTCTGCAGACATACTTTTGGTTAATGACATAGATGCAGGGAAAGAGAATGAACCCATTTTTTGCTTAGGTAACAGAATTTGCCCCTTTTTAACACAGAACAGGGAGGGTTTTTCTTTATTCTTCAAATATTGGGTGAGAATGCATTTCCTTAGGAGTTCACACCTATGACATGTACCATCTAGAGTAGACTGAGCACTGAAACACTTTTAAAATGCACAGAACAGATGCAACAGAACTACTGTGATTCAGCTGTGGTTTGCGGAGAACCAAATAGGTCTGTAATAATAATACTGTTCCTATGCTTACCCTGTCCTGGAGATTTCAAATGTTTCAAATGTTTCTCCTGGAGATTTCAAATATAAAGACAGACTGACACCATCTGCTGCAATGATTTCTGTTATGCCTCCCTGGGAACTGAGAAATCATGAAAAATTAGATTTTAAAGTTAGCAAAAGACAGTATCAATAAAATAGAACAGAAAGTGAAGTCTACTGGAAGTTTTATGCCTACAGAATGGATGTCTGCAAACAAAATAACCCTTGCTGTAATATTAATATCAGAGTTTGCATTACTTATGAAATTTGCTGATAACCAATAACCTTTGGCTACCTGCAACCTGTGAGGAATACTCATCCTTCTCACACCTTATAATGAGATTCAGAATGAAAGAAAGGTTTCTAGCATAGGGTTGGGGGGGCAGTTAAGCATCAAGATTTTGCATTAATGGTTAATAACAAAACAATTGAATAAAATGTCATTAAATGACTTCTGGGCAGAAACCTCTACTATATTCAACTAGAATTCACTGTGCATTTCTACTGTTGCAATGGTGGAGGAAGCAAACTTACAAATTATTTGTATTCAATAAGGACAGCAATAAAAGTAATATGCAGCAGCTCTTTAAACTTTCACTTAAAACCTATTTTTAAATTATATGCAAAACATCTGTTACAGATACACAAACATGTGGGACTGTCTTCCAGATGTGAAATAATGTTTATCAAAGGACAGAACAAAAAGCAGTTATCACTGAAGTAGGTCAAGAGGGAGGTCCCTGAATTACTTAGACATACCAGTGCTTCACAATAGGCAAGAGGTTACGAAACAAACATGTGATGACGGTCAATATAACTTTATTTGCCTTATGAGTAGGGTACTTAACAGGACCCATCACTAACAAGACAAGCTGCGATTTAGTGGAGTACACTGTAAATAACAAGTAGCCTTATCCATACAATTCGTGTTGCGAGTACAATTAACTTGAAGAGCATCTGTCATGTTAACACCAAGATTAATTGTGTTATTCAGGCACAGCTCCAGCTTGAGCCACACCTTTCCTAGAGGAATTTGGTGAGATGAAAATACTTCCCAGGACTCCTGAGCTTGTGGTGTGAATGTGGCATATGTACCAACAACAGGGCTGTGCTTTGGCCCTCTCTGGGGGCTGTTCCCTTCTCAGTAGACTCATCAACATTTTTGTGAGCAGAAGCAAGTAGACCCCCAAGACTGAATGAATGCAGTCCCTACTTTATAGCCATGCTAACTACTGCCACCCTTTCTATAAAGGTTTTCTCTTAAAATTTGGACTTCCATCCAGATCAGCCATTTAAACTGCTCATGTATCCTCTCCTCTGGAATTAACTGTTGCCCTTTGTTTTCTGTTTCACTGACACATCTGTTTCTTCTGTGCTGCTTTTATAGACTTTCAAGTCATCCAGTATATGCAGTTTTCTCATACTGTGCGCTCAGTCATTTATTTTACAGCCATTATTACAGAATTTATTTCTCCCAATAAATGGATGTCACAGTTTTAAAAGGGTCACTGCATGCATCAGAGGCATTTTAGGATTCTGAGATCATCCTAATTCCATCTTTTCCTGTACAGAATACAGTGCAGACCAGGATTGTGAACTGACCCAGTAAAGATCATAAACCTTTCACAATATATTGGTGGTTACAAAAGTCAAGAAAAAATGTAAATACTGCATGTTTTCAATGTAATCTTTTCTGATTTTGAAATCAAATTTGAAAGCTAAATGATAATATCATGAGTGATAAGGTGGGGACTCCTTTCACCGAAATAAAGGCAGTTTTTTTATGGGATTGCAAAAGGAGACCTGACCTTACACTGGTTAGCAGTGCACTGCAGTAGTGAATGATGGTAGAACACTGCATTCTGATCAAAGCCACTTTGATCTTGGCTTGTGAGCAGAGATTCCCTGTATCCAAATACATAACAATGAGGTTGCACTAAAATTCCTATAATGCTTCTCTAGAACATCCCAGTCTGCATTACAAGCATATAAATTAAAGGGTCTGGAAGTGTTCACCATTTGACAGCTTCAAATAATTTCAGTACTTAAATGCCTCATCTTTTCAATAAGGTATAATATTTTACAATGGAGAACCTAACTGATATCAACCAAATAGACATAAAAAAAACAGTTAGACTCTGCCCTTCTGATAAATCAATAGGTAATGTGAGCATTTTTCCAGTTTGAGGTTCAAACTCTCCTGATTCCACCTGCACTCTCACTTGATTCTTGATTACATATCTCCCTATTTTTTATATTCAGCCCACTTCTGAAGCAACGTCGTATCTTTAGATCTGCTTCCCATGGTGCTTCAGTAGATCCACTCTGCGATTTTCTGGAGCAGGAGATAAGGTATTACTGGTATATTGAAACAGCAAGCAGAGCTGGTTTTAATGTTCAAACAAATCTGCTTGGCAGAAAGCCAGAAAAAAGGGAAGGAAACAAGCTCATGACCTCCAGGCAATTGCTGGCAGCTCTTTGGGGAGACTGCTGGGTCATGATACTGAAAAAGTCATTACTATAGGTTGTAAAGTTCTCAGTGAAAAAATGCATATTCAATGCATTAATTTTTTGCATGTAATGAGAAGTCTGTTACACTTCTAACTAGAAATATAAAACAAGTCAAAGTCTTGATAAATAAAGCAGATATCGTCTATATGCCAATGCCTACCATACAGTGATCCTCATATAGGAATACAAGAAGCACAGGATGTTGCTTTGGAACAAAATATGTGCTATTTTTTTTTATACAACTGTTGGCATTTTAAAGATGACTGCCAGACTGTGAAAATACAAATTTGCAAAACAGAATCTGTACACCTTTGCATATAGTTAGATAAGCAAAACTCTTATTTACCCAAGTAGAAAGAAAAAAAATTCCCCAAAATACCCTCCCTCCCCTGTTCAAATGAGTCATATGATTTCTAGCAACATCCTGGTTTTATTCAATGTTCCATCTGTGTTGACTAAGGCACCAAGAGGTCAAGTGACTTCAAGGGTGGCTTTTCCATAAAGGCAGAGCCAGCAGCTGTCTAATGGAGGAAAACATAAAAGCAGAATAATATTGGTTGACACTGGAGCATTTAAGTAATTGTGGTCTGGGAGGAGATGACATTTTCCAGTTTCCCCAGAGCAACTAAATCTTTAGAGGAGTTGTTAGCGAGATGGCTGCAAGCACTGGGCTTTTCACTGAGGGGGAAGTAGAAGTCGTGCATTTCCTAGAATGGATATCTGATCTCTAGGCAACGCAGCTTATGACCATAAACATTTACCTGTTCTGCAACTACTGTTCTGATGCCAAAAGAACACTAAAATCTAAAGAAAAAGAAGAGGATTAAAAATTTAAAGAGAAGAAGAGGACAGGGTCATCAATCCTCATAAAATCTTAAAATCACACATAAAATTAAAAAAAAAAAAAGGAAAAAAAAAAGCTCAAGACAGAGTCATGGCTTTTTAATTGGGTTTCTTTTCTCTTTGATTCTTAAGAGCATGCTAGACATGAAAAAGTCAATATTTGCCAACATTTACTCCATTACAGAGGTTGAGTTAACAGTAATCCTTTCAGCCTGAACAGAGGCATAATCTCTGTGTGGGTGGTAGCATGCAGAAGGTGTGGGATCAGTCCTGTGTCTTGCCCTGGTTCAAGGGCACAGGATGCTGGCAAGAACAGCAACAGATGCTGGCAGCACTGTTTTCATGGAGAGCTTTCTGATGCTTTTTATGCACACAAAGAAGCTAGTGGCTGAGAGACAGCTAAGAGCAACAAATTCTCCTATATGTATATTGATAGTCTTCAGCAACTGGCACTGTAGTGTGCAGCAGGGGAAGGCAATGCAGGGCTGTTTTAGGACATGGGAGATGGCGGTCCCCTGGCAGCTGCAGTGCAGACCCAGTGCTCCTCTTTAGGCCTCATGTGTTCTCCTTCCCTGAGCAGAGTGACCAGGCTGTAGGGAGGAAGGGCAATAGGGGTCCTGCTGTGCAGCCAGGACTCACCTATGAGTCCAGCAAAGATCACCCTGTCACCTGGCCGAACCAGTTGCATTTCTGTCAGTGCTGCAAATGTAAAACTTCACACACACAATTTCATCTCAATAGATTTCTACATGGGTACTTTTTTTTTTTTTTTTTTTTTTTTGGCCTTCAATGTACTCCACTGTCCAGCAACAACATCCAAGGCTGCAGCATGAGACAAGCAAGAATTCAGATAACAGTGAAAGAAATTACCCCTTGTAAAATAGAGAGAGTGATAGCAATTTATCCAATGACAAGAGTACATAGAAAATCCCCATTAACTGGTGGGATTACAGACAATATTCATAGGCATCAGTCCAAAAATAATACTTCTGAACTAGACAGTTTCACTTTAAAGAGTCAGGAAGGAAAAAAAAAAAAAAGAGTCAGGACAAAGTGTATCTTTGAAGCAGTGCATGAGAAAGGAACTATGTGATGTTCCCTGGCATTTCTAACACGTGCTCCCTGTCTGCTCTGTTCTGAGCCCATTTATATAATTAAGACAAAGAGCAACTTGCTGACAAAACAAATTAATGCAGCTGACTTGCCTACTGCAAGTGTGTCTTTATACAGCTGTTACCTTAAGACCAAAGGTTTCTTAGGTCAATAAGAATTGCGCAAAGACAGTGAGGAGGCAGCTCAAAAACATCTTAGGATACTTGCATAGTATTACAGAGGGATGATTCCAAAAAGAAAAGGACTTTAAAGTTTCAAAGAGGCATGGAGAGAGTGTCAGGACCTATAGCCAAGGTGGTGATCTAGAATCTTCCTGATATACCTACCTCTAAGTCTGCAAATACTTTATTCTAATGTTCTCTAGACATTTAAAATTCAACTTTGCCCTGTTCTGAAGAGTGTTTTGCCTAATTTCTCCCCAGATATAGAGAGATTTCTTCATATAAAACTCCTAAGGAAAATAATTTGCAGACCTCCTTGTCTCGCAGGGACAGACTTCATAAACATGTAGTGGTGATGGTGTCTACTATCAATTTAGAGCATTTCCCTATGAACTGGAAAGAAAGGTTAAATTTATTCATCTTGCTTAATGCCAAATCTTTACCATCTGTCTTTTACAAAAAAGCTTCTCAGCACCTTCAGAAGTTTTCAGGCCAGTACGTTACAGTAAGTGAAAGCGTGGTTAGTTTACACTCAAACGAGACTGGAAAGTGGCATTCCTAGTACATACAATCAGACATTCCAGTGCAGGACAGTGGGAGGAAGCATCCCATTTTGAGTCCAGAATTTAGAGTGTTCAGTTCAAAGATTCCTGTTCCAGAAACATAACCCTGGGGAGAAAAAAAAAAAAAAAGGCTGTTTATGCACATTGAATGTGCCATCCTATAAAATGTATATGGAGGAAGGGATACGAAGGTAAGAAAGACTCAGCACTTTAGTGCTCTTGCTGTTCTCTCCCCATGAAACTGCAATCCTTTCCTGACATTATTAGAGCATAAAACAAAAGGCCTGGAATCTTCCCTCACCTGCAATACCTCAAAATCTGGTTGCAAAATTGCTCTCCTGACTTGTGTGTTGGAACACTTTCGCCCAGACAGAAGATCTAACTTCAGATCCTAGTTCTTGTTTGTAAGATCCTAGTTCCTGTTGATAAGTTCTACCTACTGGTTCATTTAACAGGATGTCAAAGGTACCCATTTATCCTTTCAAAGAAACATCAAGCAAACCTTAGCAGTACAGATGGTTGGCAATTACCTTTGGAAGTAGGCCCTAGGGCCCAGATGGGGGAAGCATCTGTGCCTGGGCAGGAAGCTGACTTTCAGACATGTCCTTCTTCTCTGGACATTCCTTCCTAGCCCCCAAACCAGAAAGCCTAGTCAGGTCTGCTCAAAATTAGGCCATGCAGTGCCATATTTTTTGGTGTCTGCATCCTTTCTTAGACTGAGCAAAGAACCTTTAACATTAAAGTCTAAGAGTTCTGGTTAAAATGGACCTACTAGCCTGAACCAGACAGATGTTTACAACGTGAAGTATTCCAAGCAAGAACTCTGTAAAAGCTGTGATTTTAGTTATTTTTTTCCTATTTAATCCATTTTATATCTGCTAAATTAAAAAATCTGGTAAGCAATATTGGAACATATAAATTAACGTATAAAACAGTCTAAGTTAGATACTGGAATTAAACATTGAAAATGTTTAGAGACACAATTTATTGTATCACATGTATACAAGCAGACAGTTTGGGCACTGAGAATTAGAAGCTGTGTTGATTCCCTCTCAGACTCTGTTCTTTTTTATAACTGCTCATGGACACTGCAAAATTTACAGTATAACATATGTGAGATTGAGCAACAGTAACCATAGTACCAAGTGTTATGTAAACAGGTAAATTTGGGGAGCTGTGTTGGGATTGTCTACTCAGACTTTGATGGAAGATATTATTTATTTATTTATTTGTTTGTTTGTTTGTTACTGAAAAAAAAAAAAAGATTAAGAGGCATTCAGTGAATAAAGTAGCATAATTCCACTGTCATTCTTACTTATTCTGAATGTACCATTTAATTTACTTATTTATTTATTTTCCTGAAGGTATGAAATCAGAACCTCTTTAATTCTTCGAGATTTGGGAAACAGTAGTTTCTTCCAAGTAGTGATAAGCTTGAACATTGGTGAACAGACCTGGTGTTAACAGCTGTTGTTGTTGCAAGACATGCAGTGACCAGTCATTAGCGAAAGGGTTAAATGACACTCAAAATCAAAATTGTATTGGCTTCTGGTCTGATTAAGTCACTGAACATGCCTACATTTAACAGAACCACGAGACACTGTGATCTGAGTATCAGCTGGTGTCTGCACTTCACCTTCCATATGATACAAATACACCCCAGAAAACTATTTAGAGCATATTGCATATGGAGAGCTAGAAGTGACATGGGGTTCCAATTATAGTAAATTGAACCATATGTCTAATTAAATATATATGTTTTCTATTGATCTTCTCACTAATTGCTGAAAACAGATGCATATGTTTCATCTAAACAGCAATTAGCTATGGGTAGCTATAATCTGCACTTCACCCCCATACATCTTTTTCTCACCTGCTGCTCATCTTACCCATCATGGAAATACTTTTTTTTTTATTTTTTTTTCTTCCTGCCCGAGCTGTAGGTTTCTTTAACTTGGAACATGCATGATTTCTCATGCTTGTTCATATGTTGCTTAAAATTAGCTGTCCCTGATAGAAAAGTATAAACAACCATTTAAAAAAGTAGTGATATGACATTTCTCCAGTTTTAGGGGAGACATCTTAAGGATTTCCTGAGGGTGGTGCTAAGCACATTATGAAAATCATCCCTGCAAGATCTGCCAAATAGAAATCCACAGAAATGCTGCACATGTTTGAATGGGATTCATTTTCTTTTCTTTTCTTTTTTTCTTGAAGAAGCTTTCTGTAAAATTATGTTCATAAAACTGTGCAAAAGTAGGAGCAACAAAAGTTTTCAAAGCATTTCCACTTTTATCAAAACTTACCTAAAATGGTCATCTAAATAAACCTTTTTTTTTCAAAAGCAAAAATAAAATTACAGCAGCAATTCTTTCCATGATAGTAACCTAAGAAAAGTTCTATCTCATATATAGACACAGTCTAGGAAAAAAGACTTTCAGAAAGAAATTCCTGAAAGAAAGATAGGAGTTAGAAATATTTTCAGAGTTGAAAAAATGAAGTCTGAAATCATACTGCCCAGATGCATTCTTAAATGCATTAAGTTTTGCACACAGGAATTTAGTGGCTATGTGAATTAAATTCTGAACAGTGTAATATATTTAGCTGCAGTTATCCAGATAAAAACAAAGATAACTTGCAAGAGTTTTTCTTCCTTTAAACATGACTGTACATTAAATATTTGGAATATGGAGTTCTTTCCCTTTTTTTTTTAATCTTTGTAACCATTATGCCGTTGAACATCCTCATTTACCAAAAATATTTGGAAAAATAAACAGCATAAATAAAGTAAATTCTTTAAAAAGATTTTCAACGAATTTTCAGTGAGGTCTTTTTATAAGAAACAAACAAAAAAACAAAAAACTGCCTGAAAACATTCCCCCAGTAAACATTTTTTCTTTCAGTTGACCATGACATATGTGTGTAAATTCTTAGTAGCCTATTTTCCCAAAGAGACTGCTCTCTATTGCCTCTACTGTATGTGCAATTACACACCAATGGGTATTTTCACCATCTGCATTTGTTTAATTCTGGGCATGGTGCTTAGGTGTGTATCAATGAACTAGGAAGGGGCTGGTTTTTCAAAGGTACTCAAAGGCAGAAAGGTGGAGGAGGGGAAAGGAGAGAAGAAGTGGTACCAATGTTCGATGTTTGAAATAGTTTGAACAGTACAGCATTGGTGTTCCATGTAATGTCAATCACATCCCCTGTATTTGTAAGTATTCCCAAATGTGCAACTTAAACAAGGTGAAACATGGACTGAAAGTCAATTTGTGTTTATTATGAGAGTATCGTGATCAGCAAAAAGCAGTTTCTGAAAGCCTTCACTTGGGGACTAACCTAAATATTTTGGGTTTGGGGCAGTTATAAGGTTTTGTTGTCTCTCAAAGTCCACAAATCGGTTTATCCAGCAAAGGCAAAGGTGAGCCATAATGTTTTAATCCTGATTTGAACAGTTTTTCATGCAATTCAGATGACATTCACTTCCTGGTCTTTTCTTTTGGGGAATTATATTCATAAAACATCTATCAGTGTTGTTTAGGAGAATGAAAGCCACACATTGTCTTTCCCACTTCACATGCCTATTCCCCATTGATAATCATGGTTATGCAGATTTCTGAAGAAGGAACAAATTCTCAACATCTTTAGCAGGACAAGTTGGCACAGATATTTCATCAGGTGTATTCATATATTAAGACATTTGAAACATGAGTGAGAATGGCAAAAATGGGTCATAGTCACTAGTCTGGTAAGCTGATTTCTTCATTACCCTTAAATAGTATTACAATTTTATTTGGCAATGCATATTCATTTCAACAGCAGAAGCTTCAATCATGGCCCTCAAAGATGGAATCTGGAGAGATGTTGTTACATTTTACACTTCAAGGAAGATTCTTAAGGCAAATACTGAGGTTGATCGACTGCTTGCGATTCATATTTTTTCCGGAAAAAAAAAAAACATTTTTTTATGCTTTTGCTGAATATTTAGAATGAAATTTCCAAACTGAAAATGTATCAGACTACTTTGTTATTGTACTCTGATGAAGACTTCCTTTTCTAAAACAATTAATTCCCTTTTGTTCTGTTTACACTCATGGGTCATATTGAGTAATGCCATCTGCTGACAGAAATATGGACGAGTGAGTCATACCATACAAAAGCTAGGGCAGAAGATAAGAAATGTTCATGTTATATACAGACTAAAGGCCAAAGATCCTGCCTCTGTCAAAGGTCTGAAGCTGATATTTAGGGAAAGAATGCATGAAAACTACAAGAATATATGTCTCACAAATCTGCAGACAATCTGTGTCTGAGGCACTTAACGTGCCAAAGCAGGCTTAGCAGTCCTGGATAGATTTTTCTTTCAAAATTCTGCTGTTAGATAACTATTTGTGATTCAGGTAAATCTAGTAACAGTTTAAGTACCAAGTGCATCTTGTGTTAGTGAGCACCACAATGTAATTATGGGTGTGTGAAAAATACTGACTTTGGCTGGTTTTGCACCTATTCTCTTTTCTTTGAATGCCCCCACTCCATCCTTCATTATAAGAAACAATTATCTATTGCCCAATCATTCATGAATTTCCAGAACATATATAAAACTTTTCATTGTCTAGAAATTATATCCGTACTCTCCCTGATCCTTCTTAGAATGAGAACTGTTAAGACTATGGATTCAATAATGGTCAAAATTGCTCTTTTGCCCTATGCTACATGAAAATCTTACTTCCCTGCTTACAGGCAAGCAGTGCATAGTAAGAAAATAATGGTGTGAGAAGAAGGAGGACGAGCAAGTTCAATAAAACTGAAAATATTATTTTCAGACCTGTATGAAAATTCAGCCCCACATGTAAAAGATCTTTTTCAGCAGCAGTTTCCTTATCTCTGACTAGCTGTGCAGTCTTGCATAAGTAAAATAGCAGCGTTTTTGTTGATAAAATCTGACCTTAAAAGAATGGTTGGTTTTTTATTGATTTTTCTGCCTAGACCACATTTACAGTTGAGATGATTAATTAATGAATTTCTAGTTCCAGAAAGAGATTATTGTACTTAAACTGATTAGCACAGAAGTATTTTATGGCTTTCCAGCAATTAATCTTTACAGCTAAACTGATGTAAGAGTATCTTTTTCACTCTAGCATTTCTGGTTTATGTAGAAACTGTAGGTGACTGTTATTGATGTCAAAAAAAACACAAACCAACAATTATACAGTTGTATCAGAAAAGTAATGTACAGAATGTCGTGGGAAATTTTTATCATGTTACTGATAGGAAAATACATTTAGTTACATAGAGTAATTCTGCTTTTATAAACTGCTTTGTCATATATGATATAGATACATATTTGTGCACACTGCTGTGTCAATAGTATGATGATTTACTGCCACTATTTATTCATTTAGTGGAAAAGTACTTAACTGAGCCACATTACACAATCTACTCATCACTGAGAAAATTCCATGAATTGTTGGTAGTAATAAGACCAGAAAAAGAATACTTACTAGAAAAAGAAACTCTTAATGTTTCCCAAAAGTAAGAGAAAAAATGGGAGGGATGTTGAAATATCACCAGATTTAATTTGAATAATCATGACTTGCTGCGGTGCTGTGTTATACACAGGTACTAATTTGCATTATACAGCAGAGTTTGTAGGAACTATGCTATACTGGATAACATCTCTGCATTTAAGAAAGAACACATAATTTCAAAAGGCTCTGCCCTTGGGAAACTGACTTGCAGTGACCTAATTACTTCATTAAGCTTGGATTGAATAGTTGATCCTAAAGTAGATAAAGCTGGAAGCAGGAAAACAGAAAATTCACCCACTCTCCCTCTGTCTTTCTCTCAGTCTGGGAAGAAATGTCATTAGGATAATGCTTTGTATCCTAAAAAGCAATCTTGCTGTGTGTCTCTGTTCAGGAAATTGGGGTAGGTAACAAATACATGAAAATACATGACACTGTGCAGAGCTGCAACCGTTCATGAAAAGAGAATTAGCCATAATGTTTGCTTTGAAGAAGGTGAATGCAAACAGGAAGTTTTTTTGTTTTTATTTTTTTCTTTTTTTTTCTTTTTTTCCTCAAGTAGGAAGGTAAACACAGAGAAAGAGAGAGAGCTGAAGGAGGAGAAAAAGAGAAGATGGGAGGAAGTGTATGGGCTGTCAATAAATGTGAAGTGGGAGAGAGGGAAGGGGAAAACTAGGAGTCTTCAAGAAAAACAAACAAAATTTTGTATCCCACCATAAATAACATAGGAAGCCAGTGAACAACTTTGATGACAAAAGATGTATGTTCTTCCTTTAGGGAGAAAAATTGGAGAACAAGTCACTGGAAGAACATTTTATTTCTGTTGTTGCTAACTATAATGTAAGCTAGTTCTGAATGAAGAAAAATTCTTTCTGTGACCACTCTAGTATCCTCTGAGTGATCTGAAATCTGAAATCCCTCATCAATTTTGTCAGGATAGCAAAGTCTCTCAGCTTTCCCTGAGCATGTCTGCAACAAGTCTGAAGGGTACAGAATCTCTTTTAAGAAGATCTCCAATTTTTTCTTTAAAGATTACTACGGTTGCAAAAACAAACAAACAAAAAAACTAAATGTTGCTAGTGAAATAACCAGTCTTAGCCACAAAGCTCTTCACCTTATCACTGAATTTTTCAAGCTTCCCCTTCCAGTCATGGGACCTTGTTAACATTTCTTCAACTGTATTGGAGATCCCCATACTCTAAAATCTGATTTTCAAAAATATGCATAACTAAGTTAATCTTTGCTTCAGACTAAATCAATAGATTAGGATCATTATGTTCCTCACAAGAAATATTTTTCTGAACTCTGTCTTATAGGATATATAAAAATCAAGGTTATAGCACTGCTGTCTTAATCTTCCCTACACCACAACAAGTTGACTGTTCTTTGCCTACCTGACCATATTTGCTCTTACCTACAGTGTTGAAGTGGGAGCTGATATATAGCTGCCTGTCCATCATGACTCCCTATAACCTCTAGTCACAATCTGGAATTTTTATCTCACTGGAAACTTTGACATTTTCAGAATTTTTGTTCAAAAATTAAAAATTCATGAGAAAGGAGAATAACAAAAATTAGTTTTAAAAGAGTAGTGTCAGAATAAAAATTATTTTCAGAATCCCCAAACTTCATCTCAGATGATATTTTTGTTTCTATATTGAGATTAATATTTTCACTTTACTTCATAACACACTGTGTATCTTACATTCACTGCTTACCAATCCTAATATTGATATTTTAAAAGATGACAGTACATAATAGCTGAAATAGTCTATTCTATCTTTAAGGCCATTAAGACAGCTGCTATTCAGTGCTGATTAAAAACCTTATCTCCTTTTATATATCAAATCGCTTACTGAGACATTGACATGGCATGGATTTTGGATATTTTAAATAGATGTTCTTCAGATGACCCTTATGGATCTCAGATTTAAGTTCCACTAGGAAGTAAATCGCATGATCCTGACTTTTTCAGCTTTTTGAATGATTATAAAATTCCTTGAAGAAACATCTCTGTGGGGAGAAAAAAAAAAAAAAAAAAGACAGTAAGATAAAAAGAGGTTGGACTGGTAACTGAACTTTCATATAGAGTCTTTGCAACCATACTCATCAGGCTAGACCAGAGCTTCCATGATCTCCTGAAAGGGTAGATTTTTTTTGAGAATCCTAGGGAAAAAAAAAAAAAAAGAGAGAGAGAGAGAGAATTTGAGATAATTTGATTTCTACAGTTGGATAATAAGCTTCAGTTTTGCTTCCAAATAAAGTTAACATTTTGAACATTGGTTGTATTCAGGAAAGTCCGTGAGATCAAGAATTGTGGAAATATCAAAATGCTTTAAACCATTGTTGTATTAGCCACATTTCTGCTATATATAATGTATATATTAGATATAATACATATAAGGACACAAATATCTCAAGGTTAAATAGACTTCAAATCCCATTAATTGCATCTCAGACACAAGGAAAGAAGAATGGTACTGTATTTTACTTTTTTTTTATTATTATTATTATTTTATTCTGGAGTTCACTTAGGGATCTGCATAAGAATAACTAGTTAGCAGACTCCAGCCTGGCTGGGTGTAATATTATTGCAAAGGTCTGATGGCTGAAAATGCTCCGGAAGAATGTGAGTAAACAACCATATTAATTCAACTTGTATAACTGTATGTTCAGGATCCAGATGCTTGAGAGTGAACTCTTAATGGCTGACTTGGCTTGTATATTTAATTGTATGTTGGATGTTTCATTCACTGTATTCTGCTATCCACTTGGACTTCAGGCACAAAAAAAAAAATGTGATAGTTATTTTAATGTAATTAATGGAGACAATGAATAAAAAACATACTGAAGACTCCTGCTTCCACACTGTTTTCCAAGAACAGAAGTCTCCTGAGGGTAGGACACTTTTCTCTAATTTTCTAATCAGCCACATTTGTGGTTAGTTGAACAGCTTCCATTTGCTAGCATTTATTTTTATTATCCTTGTTATCCTTGCTCCCCCATATTTTTTTTCTTATTTTCCAGATTCTGTGGGGGAGAGAGAGAGACAGAGAGAGTTGAGAGGGAGAAGCAGACACAAAATAAAGACAATATCATGCTGATCTGATGTCAGAGCTTTAGCTCCAAACTGGTACCCTATACTGAAACTGAGCAATAACTTTTTACTTTCAGGTGAGTAAAGTAAGGAATTTAGTTTAACTGAGAAATAATAAGCTTTCCACATTAATATTTCATTGCTACTGCATCCAGTACCACTTTATAAGATAAAAGCATTGCCATTGACACAAGCTTTTGCATTTCAAATGCCAAAGAACCACAGTGAAATGTTTTAAAAATATGCCTAGTAATATTTAGCCATAATAAGAACGTTTAATTGCACTACTTCAGTAAAAAAGGGAATTAGCCAATGTACTTTCCAGTACTCTGTGTAGTAGACATAGCCGTTTTCAACTTCAAAATTTTCCAGCTCTTGTAGAAGGAAATAAGTTCTGTGTCATTCTTGTATAATTATCTTAGTATTCTGTAGGTAGCAAACATAATAAATAAGTAGTTGTGGAAATTTGGTTGGATACAGGCTGCAATTGAGTCATTTGGACTGAAAGTTCCTTTTCATTCACTTCCTGTGAAACTTCATGTTCATTTTATCTGTGCAGTTATTTATGGGATGAGAAGCTGTCAGGATTATGTGCTCACTGAAGTGCTCATGCCAGAGGCATGCAGCAGTCATTAGAAACACTATTGTGGGTTTGGGAATCATCCATTGGGGGCCAATAGGTAACTCACAAAAAGAAAATAGGGACATTTGCTGAGTCAATTGCTTGCTAATAATAGTTCTCCCTGCTCTAGTGGCTTTTTCCTTGCTTTGCACATATTGCTGGCTAGGCTTGGATTATATATAAACACACATGTCATGACCCATGTGTGTCAAAAAAAGGAGAAGATACTATCCTGGAAAATGTAGCTTTAAGCTCTATTTTTGTAAGTAGAAGGGAACAAAAATAGAATCACCATGAACAAACATGTGGAGCTGTGAAATCCTTACTGACCACAATGGGGCCCTGAAGCTGTCACAGCAGCCAAAACCTGCCTCCATCACCCCTTGGTGCTTTGCTTTGAAGGTCGATTATTACTTGTGCCCAAAGTCCTGTGCCTGCTTGAATGTTCTTGCAAACATTCTTCCCTAAGGAAGGGCCTAGTGATAACCTTTTTACCCCTGATCTGGTTACATTTTCAACTCTCAGGAGAAAAGAGAAGCTCTGAATGTCTAATCAAGGATCAGTGTCCAAATGAATTGGGAATGATTGACAAAAAAATCTGATTTTTTGGTATATTGGTTAAAAAAAGCAGATTGTTAAATATTTGGCTGATTGTTCACTGCTGTCCCAGAGCTTCCAGAAGAAAATCAGAGAAATACACACTGCATATATATATATATATATATATATATATATATATATAAATACCTCAGGTTGACATGGGTTCTCTAGGAAGCAGATTTATTTTAGGTGGCACACAATGGGATGCATAACCTGAAGGAGAGACCGGTGGAATGGGAGGTTGTGAGTACAAGCGTAATTATGAAATTAACAGTTTGCCCTCAAAGAACACCAGTCACTATTGATATAATTCAAATGCTGTAATTTCACGTTGTACGAAACACAACACTCACTTTTGTACACAAATAGAGCAATCCTGACATGTTACAAGAAAATTTGGGAGTACAGAGTCAGATCTAGGTAAAATTAAATACAGCTTTTATGTCTTAAGAGTATTAGTCTAAGGCAGATGTTGATGTGGCATAAGATTGAGGTGCCTGAGAGACAAGAGTTGAGCTGAAATCATGTTCAGCTGATTATTTTTATTGTATCTACAGAGAAATTACTGTTTTCCTTCCAGCTACTACTATGCAGGGACAATTGCATAGAATTTATTAAACAGCTTTCCAAGTTAATTCCAATTTACCAGTGTAAATGCTTTCATTTGCATTCTGTTAGCTTTCATACAGCTCAAAGCAAAACTGTGATCAGAAAAAAAGCCACAACTCTACGAGAGTGTCAGAACTTTGTTCACAGACATCTTAAATGAGCAGCAGTACTTGCTTTTGATTATTTTGGTTTGGGGTTTTTTGTTTATTTGTCTATTTTGTGTGTGTGTGTGTGTTAAGCATGGGGAAGCTGTACCTTTGGTTTGAAATAAAGGGAGATATTATTTTGTACTATCTTGCTTTTATTAAAAGCATACTGTTTTCAAAAGAAATGTCTCTGATAGCTTCACTAGGAACACTTCATGCATGGTAAAGGTTGCAGTTTGCCAAAATAATACCAAGAATCTTGCTAGCTCTGCAACAGATCTTCTTTTCTTTCCTGTTTTCTTTGTCTGATCTATTTAGATTGAAGGTACTGATACAGAAATTGTTTAATAATGTGTCCTGATTATTATTGGAACACCAGAAATTAATTACTACCACCCAACTAGAAAAGCTTTTGCACAAAGCACAGCTTGTTCTTGGCTGATAAATTGAACTACTGGCAAAACCAGAAAATTTGATTTTAATGTATTTAATTTTTCATAATGTATATTTGAAGAAATACATTACGTGTAGTGTTTGTGTCAGATAACCCTCTGCCATTTTCTAAAGACAAGATAAGGAGGTTGTTATGTTTTATAACTATAACTTTCTACAGATCTCAACCTTGTAACTTCAGGCAAACGCTGAGGTAGCATGAAGTTTTAAGCACAAGTCCTCCACACTTGGTTAAAATACTAGGAAACATTTTCATTGGTACTAAGATCCTAAGGAACTATTTGGATGATCAAAAATCCCTAATAATACACAGCTTGTATTCAGTATTTCTTCCCAAAAGTGTATTGCTGTATATCTATTAAGTAAGTGTATATATGTCAAATTCTCTATTTTTGTCTTAAAGAGAGAAAAGTATGATGAGTTTATCATTCCCCAAGGTACATTGATCTGGAAATGTAATGATGGTCATAGGGAAAAGGAGAGGATTTATTTTCAGTTCAGATTCAAAGTGTGCTTCCAATTCCACTTTATGGTGCAGCAACTTTCCTAGAGTAAGGGACAATGGAAACACCTGAGCTACTGTTTATTCTTAGCTGTAGACATAGTCCCATTTACTGTGCTATGGCCTGGCTGTCTGATGCACAGACTTTGTCACATACCGGTACTTATTAATTATCAAAACCCAGACCTTTTCTTCCTATGTATGAAATGTTTCAGCAAAACTCAGCCTTCTACATTCTAAATGTACTCTGTTAAACAACTAAAATGGAAGTCACTCTTTCTATAAAAGCTGTGAATTCATGTTTTTTCTACATCACTTGAGGTAACATTAGAGTCTCATAAGGGACATATTGATTACACCAAAATTAGGAGATATTGCAGATCAATAGGAGTAGACCTGCTGAGTAATTGGTCTCAGTGGCTGCTAAGGACCTGAAACCCACAAGCTACATGTTTTGTTGCTTATTATTTCAGGTTATCTGTAGACTGGTTCAGTAGACTGAATGCCCAGTGATTGCTGGACCAAATCCTCTCCACTGCTGAAGCGTATCATTGTTTAATTTCATCCAAAAGGCATCCAGTTTCAGAAGGCCTAGAAACAATCTTAGCCAAAGTACGGCAAGCAGAAAGAATCAGGACACTGACTTTGACTCTCTCAATCTGAATACATATATATATAAAATAAAAATATGTAAATAGCTTCATTATTTTCCCATTACATTTCAGGTGCTGCAAAAAAGATTAGTTTCTGAAAACATGTGCTGGTAAGACAAATGCTGTTATAGTTGCAATAAATCAACTATCAATGGCAAAGAATGAAAACAACCTTTTCTAATACCTGAGAAAGCAAAATGTATTCTGTGTTACTTACTTTTCAGCTTTGAAGAAGAAATAAACAAAATGTTAAGCCAGACTACCAGCTTCCCCAAAAGGTCATACCTGCCAAGTAACATATCTCAATGGGGGAAATTTCTCAGTAGATCATGAACAAACCTATGCTGTAAACATCAAGGTCCCTTCAGATGTTTAAACCAAAAATTGCTGGGGATTTTGTGGAATTATGAACTCCCAACAATAAAGTACATTTTATGCCTGGCAGGTTAACACCATGGCATGCTTATAGGTCCCAGTATCACCACACTAATTTTGCTCCCTCTGGTCTAGCCCTAAAATTCCAAAGATTTTACACTAATCCCACTCCACCCTTGTCCCCACGCTGCTTACGTAGGCTGCTTGAGACTAGCCATACTGCCTCTGCCTCTGCCTGTGATTCTCATATTTTAAGCCTACCTCTGGCAGGGCAATATCTTTAAAAAAAAAAAAAAAAAAAAGGATGGTTTGGTGCTGGAGGCCTAGATAGAAGTTAGGGAATCTGGATTCATCCTCCCACTCTGCCATAGGGTTTCTTGTGGATCCTTGATACAAACAATTAAAGGGAATTTAAGCTTTCTTTCATCCTCATATTAGAGCTTTCTTCTTTTTTTGAAGAAAACTTTCCCAGATATAATCCTTACCTATATTATTTCCTAGGAGAAATAGGAAAGAATAATGACCACTCTGCAAGAAGCATTGTTAAGGGCTGCTTAGTATAACTCCTCTCCAGGAGTTCATTTATATCTATCCTGGCTTGGCTTGAGGATACTGCCCTTTTTCATAGGAGATTTTAAGCTGACATTCTAGTAATTCTTGACTTTAGGAATTTTGTGCATTTTTCACAGGGCAAAAAATGTGATTGGTTCGTTTGACTTCTTTACAGCTGTGCAATGCTGTGCTTACTGGCAGATCAGTCATCAGAAGGCACTTGTGGCTATTTGCAACTTCTGAGTAAATTCTCTTCACCAGAACCGTAATGGCAAAGAGAAGGGAGAGTAGATAAAGTATACTGAGTTGACCAGAAATTTTGTGACCCTCGGAATATAAACCCATGAAATGAAGTGACATATCAGTAGTCAAGGCTCCATGATCTGAATCCTCGCTTTCTAAGCTAGCAGTGATCTTGTTCGTCAGCTAAACAGTTCCTTTACAGAAAGCCTGTAATGTGGTTTGGTTCACAAAACTAGAGTTTCATGTGTTTGTCCATCCAAACTCTCATAATAAACATTTAATGTGATTTGCTTTCTTCAACTGTTCTGGTTTATTCAAAGACACTTAGGCAACTGTCCCTTTTCATAGCTTTTGTAGGGTGTGTGTAGTTTGCTAGGCACATGGTGAAAAATGCTATGCAAAAATGTTTTGATAAAGCTAGAGCAGTAGCCCTTCTAGCCAGAGTGGCTAACCAATAGTAGTTTTTGCTGGGATAGTTCAATTAGGATAAAAAATGATGCTAGAGTTGGTTGCCTTTGAAGGAGCTGTAGTTAGAATAGAAACAATACTACTAAATTCTAGGAGTGGAATGCACAAATGCAGTAGAAATGTTGCACCTCTAATGTGGTTGGAACTTCAGAAAAAGTTCTTGCCTCCTACCAAGTTCTGAGGCTGTGGCATATGGAAAAAATGTACAAAATCCTTCTCTCTTGGACATATGAAGAAATAAACACTTAGCCTTCAGCCAACACCTCCACCCCAAAGCCCACTGTCTCCAGACAACACAAGCTTTTGCAAGCTTTTCTGACACTCACTTCTTTCCCTACTTCTCTATTGTCCAAATGACAAGCTTTTTTTTCTGCATATAGAGTTAAGTAAAACAATATTAAGCAACGTCTTTCCACAGAGATCTGAATTGGAATTATAATTGGATTTTCATTTGTGGAAGCATCGCCTTAACTTTCTCTTTCAGCTACCTAAAATGTAGGCTGAATTAAAGAGTTCTGGTGAAAGATAAAACCAGCATAGCTTCATTTCTTGTTTCAACAGGTCTAAAAGGGACACACCTTAAACCATCTACTTAAACAAAAAGAAAGATATATAACTTTATAGATTATCAGTGTTGAAAACTTAAGCACTGATACACAGATAGTCTTTTCTGGAAGTGTTTCATGTTGCCGTATTTGAATTCCTGTCCAAAACACCTTTTTGTGTATGTTTCAAGCTCCATGGTAGTTTTTCTTTCAGTCATCAATGAAGGCCAGGCTTTGTGTTACCCTTAGAAGAAACTACCATTTACACAGAATTTGCTAGCTGGAATGGATTCTGTTCCTACTATTCAAATTTTTATGACACTTGTTCTCTTTACTGGAAAATCATACAGCAACGGTTCCAATTTTCAGTGGAGAAAAAGAATGATTAAAAATTGCCTAGAAGCCTTGCCTTACAAGATTCTTAAATTTTGGATTTGTCTCTCTGGAGGTTCTCCAGAACGAAAACAAGACTGATATTTTTAGCGTATGCCCAAATGTAAGTAAGAGTACACATTTCATACATCACAAATCTGTTTTCTATAAACTACCTAGAGAAAAGGAGCACAATACTTAATAGGCAGTTAAAACTCTATGATTACAGATAACATTTCCAAGCAGAACTTTGCAAATCCAAGATCTGTACATCCTCACAGTTCTCAGATCTGTGTGTAAGTTTAACTGACATGAGAATCTCTGCAGATTTCATTCACTAGTGATGAAGCCATTTCCACAGCTTTTTATTCTGTGAACGGATGATTATCAACCAGTGTTTGCATGTAGACACAGTCCAGCATGTCATTTCTCAAAAATACCTAAGTACTTGGACAACAACGTTTCAATAAAACTACTTAAAATATCATTCCATATGGGACCTTCCTACTTTAAGAAAGATTGTCTTTGGCAATGCAAGCACTGACCTTTCTGCACCAACAGATATACCTGAACCTGCAAGCTTCATACACTACAGATATTTTTCCTTTGTTTAGATAAGGGCTTTCATCTAGAAATGTCCAAACATTTTAGAGTTGTGCTAGAAAGACTATCTGTTCTCAACATCTAGGTTAGAACCGATAGTTGTTTGCTACTTTAGCCTCATTTCTTATGATCTTACTTTATCTCCTGTTTCCCCCAGACACCCTGAGATCCTGACAGGATGCTATGTTAAGTAGCAGTTGCCTTAGCCAACATATGTGCTGTCCTGACACTGTTTGACTAAATACATCACTTTATTTATGTTATTTTTTCAAGTTACATGAAAAAAAATCCAATTCAAGATGTAAGTAGTTAGTTAGAGTATCTTAGTTATAACTGATTTTTCATACAACCTGTTCATAAAACTGTTCATACAGCTCACAACCTGGCCATATGTTGGGACTAGTGGCAAGTTTTATACAAATGCAAACATCAAACTTCATCTGCACAGTGCTTATATTGAACATTGGATTTATCAATCTGTGAAAGCTACATGAAATGCAAGTCATATCAGGTGTATCTAGGAGTAGCCTAGGACCAGACTTTGAATTTTCAAGGACATCTAAAGAAAACAGCTGCAAAAGCAAGGACATCTGTGAAGTAGATTAACTGGCTTAGAATGGGGCGCCTAAACACAAACCTTTCTAACATCCATACCAGCCATCTGTTACTCAGCCTTTCTAGCCTGCTACTGATTGTCGCATACAAAGCTGGATGATAGCCAGCTCTATTTAATCATGTGCATTATATCATAAACCTTCTCATCCAATCTTTTCCCATCTCTGCGAGTGCTTTGTAACATACCACTACTACGCGTGTGGTGTGAGCATACAAGAGTCAGCTTTGCAGAGGAAGTCCTGGACTACCATTTTATACGGATCCATCAAGCCCATGCAGACTGCCTAAGGACATATCTGTGGAACCTCACTGTTAACAGGAATGGTCTTCATTAGTGGTAGCTAACTTGCAAGCTTGTTCAGTAGCAAATATAAACCTTCTGATTTTAACCTGCCAAATATGGATTCTGGCAAATAAGTCATGCCAAGGTTGCTTTAGAACCTATGTTTCTGTCCCCAGACTGGTGACAATGACTACAACAAGTTAGCAGTCTGTCTTGACTAGACATATATTAATTCTAAAAAGAGGATAGAATTTGCTTGAAACCACCCCAAATGAGCCTAGACAAGCCATGGAGAATACCAAACTGCATTAATATATTCATGGCAACCAGTTTTCATTTCTTTTGTTTTTGCAACCAATGCACTGCTACGGGAGTCCAGTTTCTGAAGATCACTGTGAATATTTTTGCAAGTTGCATGAATTATGTTGATCTTACTTACACCATTGGCATATACACTAATGGAGACTGGTAACAGGAAAGTATTAAAGCGGAGGAAATAGTTTATGGTAATACACTGGAGAAAAGATGAATTGTAGTAAATGTAACATGAAGCCATTAGTCTGTTTACATTGCACTGTACTTGAGGAACCTCTAATGCTTTTTACCTGATAGGGATTTAAAAATAAATAAATAAATAAATAAAATAAAAGAGAAAAAAGAAAGAAAGAAAGAAAGAAAGAAAGAAAGAAAGAAAGAAAGAAAGAAAGAAAGAAAGAAAGAAAGAAAGAAAGAAAGAAAAGAAACCCAGTAATAGAATAGGATTGTGCATACATGTATATCATTTAATGGAATTTAAGAGAACAACATCATGCAAACTAATTAGCAATTAGCAAAACATTAACAAAGTAATAGATGACAAGTAAATTTATTTGTTATATGTTCAAAACCAAAAAAAAAAAATCATTCCGTCTCCTCCTACATGCTCATTTTTGCACTCAGCCTTGGTTACCACATACCTGACTGTGATTTCAGGGAGAGCCAGGGTACTGCCCATGGAGAGCTGACATGCAGGTGCAGTATTTCCCATTTCTATGGGTCCTGGTGCCAGAACTGATGCAAGTATATGTGCCACCTACAACTAGGGGCAGAGGAAAATAAGATCCAGAAAGATTTTACCAAGTTACAAATTAGAAAATTCTGATGGGGATGGACCCTTATATCCCCAAGATGAGAGCTATCCTCGATCCTTAAACTAATAAAGATTTGGAGATATCACTTTATTTTATAGTCAGCCAGACAAGTTAAGTTTGTAATCAAAATTAAGGTGCATTGCCATATGAGTCTCCTCTGGTTCTGGGATCTATAAATAGTAGTTCAGTACTATCATCCATTATGATAATATTAAATCTTTGAAAATGGCCTGGGGAGGAGGAGAGATGTTTCAGAAAAAGGAGAGATGTTTCAAAGGGTCGCAGAGGGAGACAGAGATCTGCCCTGTTAATCATATTTATGGGTTTGTTCAGCCCTTCTGCAAGGTTCCTTTGCAAGCTGCATGACAGCATATAAAATTGACTTCTTTATGACAATTCCCTCCTATCACACTCATCCCTTTCCTGACCCCATTGATTCCATAAGTAGAATGCTGCAGTACTTCGCTGGGAAAGAAAAGGATTGCCTTCCAGAAGGGTAGGCAATGGAAGGTGTTGGGTCTGCCTCACAGTGGGGAGTGGTATGCAGAGAGACCCTTCATTGCTCTGGACCAGGAGCAGCAGCGGCTGAGGTATCGCCAGCTGTCAAGGCCCAGACCAGGGCTTTTCTGAAATACCCAGCCAAGATGGGCTGGTGGTGTCAGTGAATACCGAGGTAGACAATTATGGTAGTACGAGCACCTTCAATTTTTCCCTTTTCATTACTTCCACCAATGACATTCCATCAAACATAAATAAATTCTCTTCCTTATTCCAACTCTATTTAGCGTCCCTTTCAGTAACTATAGACACAGGAATAAGACACTTGTTTATGTATCTTATTGCAAAGGACTGCAACACCAGCTGAAAATTACAGGAGCCATTACAGTGCACTTAAGTGTCCTCAGAAACAGAAAAAGAGCTGTGGTGGATCACATGAAGTCCCTCTTTAAGAAGTGACTTGGTAAATCTTCCCTAAAGACTCAAAGATGCCATCAGACTGTTAATTAGATATTTGACAGACACTGAGAGTACTTTTACTGCATGTGAAGATTAAATAAGGTGTTCTTTGTCAAGTGGTGTTTTTTTTTGTTTGTTTGTTTGTTTGTTTTTCCCTGTTTAAGTGGGCTGGACGAAAGGCAGGAAATTTTCCTAGTCTTGTATTTTCATAGAGTAGAGAAGTGTCAGTCCCAAATTTCCACTTTAAAAGTCTCTTGGAATGCATAGCTAATTTCCTGCAGACATGATTCTTAGGCTTTTATGTTTTGTTGCAATAAATCTTTCAAAAATCTGTCCAAATAGCTTTTAAGCCTAGGATTTTTTCCTTCCGTTTCTTTTTTGATTTGCCGTCTTGAATATAGGCATCAAGATAAAACCACAATGAGGAACTTACTGTGGTTCTGTTAGAAATGCACACATAACTTTTTACATAGACTTTTTGAAGAATATTACACAAGATAAAATGCAGTCAATAATTTAGAAGGCTTCCATAACAGCACCCAGTACTACTAAATTTGTCAGAAAATGTAGGAGGTGTTATGTATTCAAAAACTGTCTTTGTTAGACATCCGGCACAACAGTTCTCCTGGACATCTTTATTTTCTCCTGGTAAGCCATGATGTAATAGAGCTACAGTATGGAAATCTCATGAATCATCAACACAACTTCACTGTGTGAATATCTCAGCACTGATGTCATGGCATTCACAACACTGGATTACTGCAAAATATTATGGCTGCTCTGATTAGGCCTCAGAAACCCAAAATAATGTAGAATCAGGCAACTTAATGGAAATTTTGTGAGGAATAAGACTGTAAGAAATGTCCTACTGAGCCAAATCAATGTTCTATCCACACCAGTAACCCCACCAAAGAGCAGCAACTGATAAGGTTATTTAGTGAACACAAGTGAACACAGACACTTTATGTGGTCTACTCTTTTCATATCCCTCCAACATTCATAATTGCTACATCAGTATAATGTATGCCTATCTTTCTTTTTGGTATCCACTTCCCTTTACTAGTATTCTACTCACACTTGTCTGTGTATTTTGAGATTTGGTGAAGAATAGTTCCACATTTTGTTTATCTAATGTTCACAACTGTATAAACTTCGATCACATCCTGCCCCAGCCTTCTGCTCTGCAGACTGGAATCCCATCTGTTCTAGTCCCTCTGTGGAAGGCAGCTGGTTTATCCCTAGATCATTTTAGTTGAACTCTTTACCTTTTGACCTAACCATCCCACTGTCTTGAAGACCAGAGCTGCACATAATAATCAAGACATGGTTGTACAGGTTTTCATATGAAGGCAAAATTACTTCTCCAAGTCTTCATCTCATTACTTAACACTGGTGGGCTTCTTGACAGCCAATGTAAATTGAGTAAAGATTTCTGAAGGTTTTCAGTGGTAACTCAGAAATCTCTTACCTCTGTTGTGACTTCTACTTCCAAATTTGGCATTGTACATCTATCCTTAGGTGCATTACCTTGCATTTATCTACATCTATGCTTTGTTCAGCTGTTCACAACGTTTTGCAAGGCATTTCTGGAGTTCATCACCATGAGTATGTCATCTGGTTACACGAAAGGGCTTAGTATTTCCTCCAGGTTATTGAGGAAGATATTAAATGAAACTCGTCCCTGTAGTAATCCCAAGATTGTGCCACTATTAACTTTTCAGAAAAGTGAGCAACAGAACCCCATTTGTTTTCTACTTTTTAAGTCTTTTTCAGTCCACAAAACAACCCTTCTGTAACCTTTCCTATTCTGCCCACTTTGTCATTTGCAACTTTTTGCATGCACAAGGTAATTCTGCAAACAGGATACACAGAACTTGAAAGTACATGCCAATCATTTACCCAGCCAATAAATACACAATAAATAAATACTACTAGGTTAAGTAGTAGTACACTAAGCACCAGCAAGATACCCAGTGAGTCTTAACTAGCCCAGAAGGCATCAGTCAGGTCTCCACTGAAATTTGGAATGTGCCAATCCTTAACCCTGCTGATCTTACCATTTTCTGAAAGTCAAGCTATTTTTCTTTAGAAAAAAATATACCTCTTCATGGGTTTCCACTTGAGTCCTTGAGCTGCTAATGATTACCATCTCAACAATTACCATCTCATTCTTTTGTTGTGTTTCTACTTTTCTTATCTTATATGTTGTGTTTCTACTTTTCTTATGCCTTCAGTTCATATATCTGCTCTCACTTTTAACAACAATATTCTTGAAAAAACAGAGCTAAGAAGGTCACACAGATGCGATGCATGAAACATGTATCACCAGCAGCTGAACACTAGGCTGAAAGTTACGTTTGCTCCAACCTTGTGGCAAGACTCTTCAGGAACCTGTGGTGTGGAAGTTCATCAAAGACTCTTTGAAAATCCAAGTTTTGCATGTCCAGTGACTGTTCTTTACCACATGCTTATCGATGCATTCAGAGTACCCACAGGCTGAAGTGGTGAGATTGCCTATTGCAGAAACCATGCTGACTCCTTTCCAACAGCCTGTACTTCATCTACATTCATGTGTTCCTTGATCTTTTTCTCTATTATAGATGGTACCATATTATCGGGGAAGGAAAACAGACTCATTGTTCTGCAGTGTCCAGGATCACTCCCACAGCCTTGTTTGTAGATGGAAAAGACACGATTAATTTGCCAGTCTTTTGGCACAATATCAGCTTGTAATTATAGAAAATACAATCTGGTCAGGAGGTATAAAATTTTACATTTGATTTCCTTCAGTGTTCTCAGGAAAATTTCATCCAACCTTGGTGATCTATTGGCATCTAAAATGTCTATTTCATGTAATAATTCCTGTACATGCACTTCATACTCTTCTGACCAGTGTGTTACAGATATATATATTAAATACAGAGTTCTCCCCAGTGTGTTCAGCATTTAGGTCTGATTCAAAAACTCAGGGAGCTTCCCTGCTATGGCCTTATCATCCCCGTTATTTTACACCTTTTGTCATTATACAGTCCCACTGATTTCCTCCCTGGTTTTGTGTTCTAATGTAATTAAAGAAATTCTGCTAACAATTTCAACATCCTTTTAAAAAGAAAACTTTTCAAATTTTTTTTTCTCTCATAATTCCCTGTTTGCATTCTTCCAGAAGAAGAGAAAGAGAGAGGAAGAGAAAGGGAAGGAGGGAAACCATTTAGAATAGTAGTATATTTTTTGCAAAGCATGCTTTCTTTAAATAGATTTTATGTAGACATCATGGTGAAAAATTTAACGGCAACACATTTACTTCTGAGGGCACAGATCATTATCTAGAAGAAAAGTGTGTACTCATATAAAAAGAGGTTACAAAAATAATTGTTGATCTTGATGACATATTGGATTGGTTTTATTTTCATCTGAGCAAAGTAGTTGTTTTCAGTAAATATTTCTTTCTGCAGGCTGAATACCATTTTTCTTTTGTTGTTTTTTGTTTTTGTTTGCTTGTTTTTGTTTTTATCAGTGATAGCTCATAATAAATGTGTCTGCAATATACAGATAAGAGCAGAAGATGGCTGCATATCTTAATGTTTAAAAACAATATCAATTTGTTAGAAAAAGAAAAGTTATTCAATTTTTTAAATGTAAATCAGCATTTCTTAAGCATTTCAAGGATCCTAGGTGTGGTAATATAGAGCAAAGCCCTTTTAGGTTGCTCTACAAATATATCAAATATTTTGATTCAAGATGACTATGTAATTTTTTCTTATATTTACTTCATAAAATTGTCATAATGGTGTTTCCACAAATGCATTCAGTTTTTAACCTTTTATTTCAGATTTTTGTCTAGTAGACATGAAGAAAACCCTTAGAGGTACCTGTAAATACAACTTGTCACAGAAGTTGACCTCAAGTTACATATTCACAGCTCACACACAGAGTGCTCTGAGCTTAGTAAATGTGGTTAGTGATATTATCCCTGAACCTTTAAAGATCTGTAGATGATACATGGTTGTAAGCATTACCATTCTGACTCTAGATTTTAATGGCTTCTTTCTCTGGTCCCCTAATTGCAAAGGTAATTATCTATGGGGCATACCCAACTTGAATAATATATCTTTTTGTGTTCTGCTCTGTTTATGTAATGAGTATCCAACATGTAATCAGTTGTTGCATCTTTCATCTATGTATCACTACTTACATTCTTCATTTATGGAAAGACATATATATTAACTTTGCATGTAATTATTCACTGAATGGGGCCTCACTAGGATGTAATTTATCTGAAAAATAGATGAGACCTGAACCAATTTTATCGATCATCTTTATTTGATGGGAGGGGATGACCAAAAAAAGCATTTTCCATATGAGAAACTGGTAAAGACTTTATTGATCATTTTGTGACTTTATCCTAGCTCCTTTTGAAGCCATAGTTTACTGCCTGGCCCTGACTTTTTGTAATCTTTATCAGAATTATTTTACATTCTGCTTTTTGCCTGGGATACACCCCAAATGGACTGTTAGTCTTGCACACCAGGTACAGCTGCATGCATCTAAGTAACATTAAGTGAGCTTTAGTCTCTCAATGTCCAGACTGGGTTCCTGTTATACATCAACAAATGTTAGCGATGAGATACCTACTGAAAATTAAATGATGTTCTCCTGTGGCCACATAAAAATTCTGCCGTATTTCCTACTATACGCTTATGCCTGAAATGAAAATTAATTCAACCTAGCCATTGAAATGTATGATTCACAGATGGAATATACCTGTATTGAAGAGAAAAAACGCAATGTCACATCTGTTATGGGACACTGATAACATTTTGAACGATACTTTGATAACATGGTACCTCTATAAAATACAAGGTGGGCTTTACAACCATTTATCTTGCCATGCTTTTTTACATTGCTATCTTGAGATACAGAAACTTGAAATATCCTCCATTAAGTAAAAATAAGGGAAAAATATTTTAAAAGCAGAGACATAGGAACTTTACCCTTTATTCATGACCTTTAAAGACAGAACTATTAAGTAGTTCTGAAAGAGCAGCATTGAGGTAACCTTGGTGATACTTTCTTTTAAATGTCATTTAATGAAAAAAAAAAAAAAAAAAAAGATCGTATTTCCAGGTTCATAAAATAAAGGTACAACAGTAATAGTATGTTCAGGTTAATATGCTGTAAAAGAAATATGACATATTACAATTATTAAATGCATGTGTGATTCCAGAAACCCTCTATATTCTCTAATTTAGAGGCAATCTCTTCTACACACATTCACCTTGAAGCAAATGCTTCTCTGTTGTAGGGCTTAAAACCTATTTAATTTCTTCCTTAAATTAAAACACTGTTTTGATGTTCAGATGACAAGTTTTTAGTAACTGTTTTTAGAGTTGATATTAGCGCTGTATAATTTATACATTAACAGTCTAAATACTCACCTTGACCTCTCAGCTGAGGCAGAAAGAGGCATTATACTCACCTTGACCTCTCAGCTGAGGCAGAAAGAGGCATTTGGATTCCTGTGATATGTCGACTGCTCTGCTAATGACAATGAAGTAATTTCTCACATACACAACACAAAGGAAGTCAGTACTCCTTGTGCTCCTAAATCCTTCACAAAGACTGATATTTATTTTCTCGTTTATTACCTTCTCTGCACAAATGTGTTTCAGGCTAAAAATTGTGAGCTTTTTGATATTCATCACTTGCAGGTTGGATGTGTAGGTAAGGGTAGAGCTAATGTTTATTCAGCTCTGTTTAGATCAGGAGTGCACTTTTTAAATGACTTGCACAGTTTTCCCACTTTTTATGCTTTTGTTCACAGAAAAAAATGGGTTCAGGTTACATGAGCTGGACTACTTACTAATGAATCTAATTAGCAGATCACAAAATGCATTCCCCTTGTTAACAGAGATTCATTCCTTGGGACCAGACTAGAGCCAGTCTGAGGTAAAAATCTTGAAACTCTCATAATTTGGACACCAGATCCTTGATTTCAACTGTCTGATCTGTCTCTACTGATCTGCCCTTAGTGTACTGCAAAATTTGCTAGTGTAAATGCAGCCTAAAGCAGGAGATGTAGATTGAGACATTTTTAGTATCTCGTGAGATTTTGAAGGGATTTACAGATTCTGGGATTGATGTCATTTCCATTAAAATACAGAATTATCCTGTTGAAGAGGTAGGAAAATAATGGTATTCTGGAGTAAGTCAAAGAACTACTATTATATTATAAAAGGCCGAGTCATTCCCACAAGCTGAACTAATAAGAGGAAAAAATGTAGTTTTGAAGAATATAGAAATATTCACTAATTCTATAGGAGTAGGACAGGGACTTTGAGAGAAGAATAGGATTGGGTGGGACTGAACCTTCAGAGACCTTCCATAAGCTGGAACTAATACTACCAGTACTGTTCCTGATAAAGAATGTATAAAATTTTTTGAAAATGGTCAGAAAAAGCATTTCATGTATCCACATGTAGTGATAGATACATGAAATATTACCCAGTTATCTTGATTTAGCATAAATCATTGAACCTCTAACTACTTTTTAGTTGAGCAAATTTCACTACATTTCGCCCTTTTCTGAGGTGGAGTGAAACAGCTGTATTTTATCCAAGAGAAGCTCCACTCAATGCACTGAGAGCAAAGTATTTTTATGAAAATGAGTCGAGGAAAGTCAAACAGCAGTTTCTCCACAGTCTCTCAGGACACAAGCAAAACAACTAACAGTTTTCAAAGAAAAAAAAATCCACGAATAGATGATAAAGAAAAATAATGTAAGATATAAATAAATAATGAAAACACAGGAGGAATATGCTCATGTTTGAGATGTAACCTTGAAGAGAAGGATATATTACAGATGAGGTCTTAAGAATCCTGACCTAATTCTAGAGTAGATCATTCACAAACAAATAACGCCACTTGCTCTAGAATAGAGAGGAGAGTCGCGAGTTCCTACAGCTCTTGTGTCAGCCACAGGATCTCTCAGAGGAAGGCACACAGGTGAGACAGGTTGGCTGCAGCATGAGAACCGCACAGAGAGACACATTGTAATTTCCTGATCTGCACAGCATGCAAATTCCTCAGGAAGTACAGAGTTGTGCCAAATTCTGTGAATTTTGGCCATCCTTGCAGCACCCTGCAAAAGTCACCATGGGGAAAAGCCAAATGGTGGCCAGGAACAGAAGCACTGGATCAAGGGCTTCTTACCACTATTTGAGGAGCTGGGGAGGAAAACAGAACAGCACCTTTATGCATCCTGGGCTCTCCAAATGTCAAAACTACAAACCCTTTAGCCTTGGAGCTGTAGCCATTAATGAAATTTCAGACACATTGATGAGGGGCAGAGAGATGTCTGGTGTTTGGCAGGGATAGAGCAAGGTCTCTACTCAGCTGAAAAGAAAATCCTGTATTATTGGGAAAAAATTGTTGGCTTGGACTACTTTTCTTTTAAGGGAATAAGTAGAACCTAGAGTAAAAGATGTGATAAGAGACTAAATTTGGATCTCCAATTGCAGACAGCTGTTAAGTAAGTCACAAGTGAAATGACTTTGGCATTGTTAATTCTTGAAAACAGATACAAGCTGAAAATTCAACAAGCCTGACTTCAGCACCTAATTTTTCACTCCATCTCTGTTTTCTGGGAGTCCTTAAACAGAGCAACTTCAATTTTAAATTAATAGCCTGCTGCCAAGAATTGATTGAAAAAACATGGTTTAGGAATAACACTCTCTAGGTATATTTTTAACAGTACAACCCAATTTTGAAGGAGAAGAGCTATTATACCATTAATTACGTTTATATAAAATTTCTTTGAATAGTTTTGAAAACTAAAATCTTCATATTCTACAGAAATTATTTTCTGCTAAATTACTTATGATCTATCTTCTATATTAGATATATTTTGGTGCATTTGTGAGCAGCAAAATTTAATAATTTTGAAACATATAAGATAAAACCTAGACAGGTAAAGAAAATGTCATTTTCATATGTGTAGCTTTCTTTCTTTTTTTTTTTTTTTTTTTTTTTTAACTTGGATTTCTAGACATACTACTGAGAAAAGATCTAGGAACTTCCTACCACCAACACCGCCATGGGCTAATGAACTCTTCTTTGGATTTTCACCTTTTTATTCTCTTTCCTTTTCCCTCGTATTGACCTTGAATGCTTCAATAATCTGTGAGGTAGAACAGCTCCTTTCCTTTTCCAGCCCAACTTGACCAAATCTTTCCAGTGTGCTTCCAATAGAAGACAGTCAAAAGTGCAGGGAATTTACCTAGGACTTGGGAGATGTCTATTCCACTCTTTATTCCATTCCAGGTGGCCACTGGACAAATTACTTGGTCCCAATATACGAAATAAGGACATTAACCTTCCCACATGCCCAATGGACATGAAGACACTAAAGACATTCAAAGACAGCTGCCTTCCCAATCCTTCCTGAGCTCAGCTTAGACTCCTTTACCCAATGCAGTACTCATGGTCATGTGGAAGCAGCTCAGCAGACCAACAGAAGCAGATAATCCACACTGGAGAAACCATTATCCATTAAATCAATGTCTTTGGAAGGTCAAAATATATGCTAAACAGTAACAAGCATGTATTTGCCTGTTGCCCAGGAAGTGATTTTTAGGAAAGTGACACAAATCCAACCAGTGGACCAGCAAACTGTTTTCCTCTGAGCAAGCGCCTTTCAGAACAAGTACTCCTTCAAGTAACTCCTTCAACAGTTGTTTTAAAAAAGGAGGCAGATGTGGCCAGATGTCTTTTCTGAGTGAAACCCACTGAGGAGCAGGAAACCATATCTTCTTCAGTTGTGCCCACTTGACTCCTTCTCGTCAATGAATCCTTTCCCTTATCAAACTTGTTTCGGCTTTCAGGGGATTTGACCTTTCTGAATTATACACAGGGCTCTTGTGTAACAGTTCTTGTATCAGTGTGTTTACCATCTGTTCTCCCTTTTCAAATGCAGACATGTGTTACTGTTTATCCACTATGTGTCACCAGTTTACTACAACAAATTCAGTCAAGTGGAAATCAGGTCAAGGTGAAATTTATTTCAGGCTGTTTTGTTCCACTTCATTTTACAGTTTGCCACATGCTAATCATAGGAATTCTGAACTAGGATCAAAAAAATAAATAAAATTATACTCTGGCTTCTGACTGACATTTTCGATGGATTGTTTCATTCACCTTTTGGAAAACCTCATACTGTACTTGGCTTCACTGAAAAATGTAGCTGCTGGAAATTTTTAGCAGTTTGTTGGACAATATGGAGGGTGAAAGCCGAACCCTTAATGCAAAGCCAAAAAAAAAAAAAAAAAAAAAAGGAGGGATATTCTTTGTATTTTAACAGTATACAGTAGAGACAGAAGTTATATACTTCCCCTCCTTTCCCCATGTGTACTGAATGCAAGGGAAGTAATGCAAAATCCTGCAAAATATGTCCACACCCACTGGGTGAAAACTTGCCACCACCCTAAATATAATGCATGTTTTCCTTTGACTCACTGAAAATAACTCTCCTTTTTGCCTATGTGTTATTGAACAATAGTATATTGCTAACTAGAATTATTACTAATTATAGTTCTGTGTGACTGTGGTATGAAGATGGGTTCAGACATGATATGACTTCATAGGATGTGCAAGAGAGGACGCCTATTACCCCCAGCCTCCGTGACTGCTGCCGGTGGGAGGAGGTGCTGTGGGTGTATTCATCCCTTTAACCCTCAGAGAATACCCCTGGACATTTACTTGGATTGTGCAAACTGGCTTTAGCTATGGAAATTTCATGAACTGCTTTCCCCAGAAAAAGCAATTTTGCAGACCTCAAAGCACATACCAGAGCTATTACTGCTGTACTTGTGCAAAGAATCCTTTCCTCCTTACATAAACATAAATTACTTGTTTCTGTAGACCCCTGAGAAAGTTTAAATCTCGGCAAGCATTAAGACATTGAAATTTAGTCAGTGAACACAGTTTTTTCTTGAAACTTACAGCTCTTTCACATGATAATACTTTTCAGTATTAGTCTTTCTGCAGCAGTTCACTTTTATCAAGGAAAAAAAAAAAAAAAAGAACATTCACAAAATGTTTTATTTGCCCCCAAATGGGGGCGGTTTTGGTTCATTTTTTTTATTGCCATTTTGGATGTGTTTCATGGCATTTTGTTATTAATCCTGTTCTAGTCTGCAGTTAAAGGAGTAAAGGAGTTTTTAACAGAAAACAGTAAATGGCTTCAACCCCAACAATAGCAAATGGAGTCCCATATCCATATCTTTTAAAGACTCTCATTTTTGCTGGTCTGCACATGTATAAATGCTGAAGATTTTCACAGGCTGTGTCCCGCTGCTTATAGATGAGACCCATGTTATGGATCACATATAGCCATTTTTTGACTAACTGATAAAACGCACATGTGATTAAACATTGTGGCAGGCTGGAATTACTTTACCTGTGACTAAATATTTACATTTCAGTGATCTGAAAAAGAATCAGATAGTGTGTTGCTCCATTGAGGTAGGCAATGTAAAAAAATAATAATAAAAAAATGAAGATTTTCCTTATGTTGGGGTCATTGTAATACCATCACTGGAAATGGAGGGAGCAGGCTGTATATGAGTTTTCACAATACTTCCACTTCCAACAATTAATATAAATGTTGAATTCATTGGCTAGTTCTGCAGGACTTCCTGTACAGGCAGAAGAGATAAGGTCTCCTACAGGATGATGCAGAGCAAGAGTTACACTAGTTCTCCTAGTGCCTAGCGAGACCACCTAGACCTCCAGGAACACACGTGGCTTCAGTGTGGCCACAGATCCATTGACAGAGGTTAAGGAACTTCAAAATAAAATGTTGGTGCTACTGGAGACAACAGAGCTTTACTATGAGTTTTGAGAAATGCAGAACTTTTTTGAAAGCTTTTTCTGCTCCATCTAGCACTCACATGTTCCAACCTGTGGGCTGGGCTTCGGAGCAACACTGCCTGACACAGCACTACTTTTAGTGCCTGTGAGGTGAGGATTTAAAAATTAATTTCCTTTCTCCATATCTGACACAACTTTTACTAGGTGAGATTTCTCTTGCCTGGGGAGACCAGTGTAGGAGTTTTTAAACACGTTAAGCATATTTTTAGATACTTGATTATGATATTAGTAAAAACTTTTGATGAAAAGTTCTATTTTTTTAACCTGAAATTATCTGAATGAGTAGAACAGTTCCTACAGAACTGTGAAATTCCTGTACAGTTCAGCAAGTTTATAAATCAGAAGTGGCTTTGAGCCCACCACCAGTCCAAGGAGCTCAGAGCAACCATAATAACAGGAATTGAGTTCCCCTCTTTCTCACAATGCAGCACACTGCAGTATGGATGTTTAGGTCACAGCTCCATGTTAGGTTGTTGAGTTTGGAAACCAGTGCTCTTGCAGGCTATAGTATTGCAGTAGAGAAACATAAAACAGGTCCAAAATTAAAGCAAAATATGTATTTCTGCTATTTCCTTATCTTGGCTGGATTCCTCGACTGCCGTCATATGTGGAATAAAGCTGTAAAATGAAAGCATGCTGTTAAGTTCTTGACCTTTGTAACCTGGCACCAGTCACACAGCTCTGTACAAAAGCTCACCTCCTCTCTTGCACCATCCTCTGTGTGTCTCAGATCAGCATCCCTGAGATCAGCATCCCTCAGCTCTGATCATGACCGCTGTAAACCTCATTTCCGTCAACCTCTAACCAGACCTACAATTCTCCACTACTAGGTACCTGACAGAAGCAGCGCTTGTAGTAGTGACTTCCCTTGTAATAATCGAGCCTTATGTTTGTGGTTCTGTGAATAATGTTCACCCTCCCTTCTTTGTATCCATTCTAAAAGATTTACAAATTAGTAAACATTCTCCTAATGAATAGGCATTAAAATGACAGAAAACATAAATAAATAAAATTATTATTCTAATGAATAAAAGTTTAAAATTATCTATTGTGTAGATTTTTTTTTTAAATATCTCTGTTATATCCATGATAGTGTGGGTAATGTTAAATACTAATAGAGCTCAGGAAACAAATCTCATCATAAATGAGGTACTGAGATAACTCATAGGTTATTTTGTAATATGATATACAAAGACTTTATACAAACCTTGTCATTTTTTAAGATGATTTCAAATAGTTCGTTTGCTTTCACTAAGAGTTTCAGCAATGGTAATTTCACAATATACACACCCATTTATTTTTAAAATTATTCCATTAGTGATTTTGCAGATTATTTTTGCATGTAATATAAAACAAAAGAGACTCTCTGAAATATAAACAAAATAAGTAATGGTAGAACTTAAGTTTTGTCTGAAAAGTAATCATGTTCTGGGAATTCTTCCACTGCCCTCTAGTCTGTTTACTTTTTTTCTCCTAACACAGCTGGAATCTTAAGGTGATCTTTTCACAACTTTTTCTTAATTTCTCTTCAATGCCACCACAATTCACATTTCTGTATGACAAAAATAAAATAACTGTCATTTACCCATTTACCAGAGGAGAAAAAAAAAAAGAAAAAGGGAAAAAAAAAAGCAGTCCATTAAAAAATTCATCCTAAATATTAATTTAGCCATTGTTCCTCACTAGAAAGAGACTTAATTTATAATAATTTTATGTAAGAAATCACAGCCATATCTGGAAGGACTTGGTAAAATATATTGGCATCATGATTTGGTCATTTCACATTTAATATGCTTCATTACACCTATATATGTCAGCTACAGTTCCCTCACCTTCATTGACAGACTTTTCCTCCTATGGCTGGATGTTGGAATTATGTGAATACTTTCTTCAGGTTTTTTTTGTATTCCCTGGGGCATACAAAGAACAAGCTATCACTTTTCACTGTACAAAATGTGAAGGTATTTACTGCAGTCTCTTAGAATTTGACCCTGGAATGCAGGCAGAGTTCACTTAATTGGGACTTTTCCATTAGTAGATTTACCAAAACTGCACCAGGTCTGAAAAAAATTCAGGTAAAACCAAGGGGTTCCTTTCCACGTGCTTCAGTGACCTCCAGATAAGGTGGGCTGTATGTCAGGAGGAAAGAGGTAGAGAGAGTGTTCCAAAAGTAGGTTGTAGAGTTTACCCTTGTGGAGTTGGTGTCCCTGTCCCAGCTCAGAGTCCCTGCTAGGTTCTGGGACAGCCACGTAATGCACCCGCAGGACACAGTGCAGCTCTCAACAGGGATGTTACCTGAGATCCTGGAAGCAGTGCAGCTGTGCTGGTATACAACACTGGAGCTGCTCCTGTTTGTGTCAGAGACATCCTGTTTGTAACTCACTTGGGTACCTCCGTGCGTCTGCACAGTGCATGATTTGCTTACACACAGGTGTCCTGGTTCCTCATCTGCACTGAGAGGAAGCTATTCCCAACTGCTACTGAAGAAAAGCATTTGAAGGTTGATGAATTTGCATGCGGTGGTAGTGGAAGCCCAAAAGATAGCTAAGGTAGTATATGCATAGTGATACAATACTGTTTTTGCAAAATAAGGAAATTAGAGACCTCAACAAAACTCATTTTAGGAAATAATAAGTGAGGCTAAAGATAATTTATTGGAATGGCAGCTCTGAAATTTTATTATTTTTACCAGAACATTTTTTTAATTCATTTTTCAGAACAATTTCATCCTACTTGTAAAAGACAAGAAGAGAAAGGAGAAGAAAAGAAAACAGAAAACTTCCAAAAAGCCATCCTGAACAATCCAAAAAGCAATATAAAAATTAAGAAGCAAGCAGCACATTCATATAGAAAAATGCTAACATAATGAAAATGTCTGTAACTATGGAGATAATATACTTTGAAGCAACCTGCTTATAACAAAGTTTCACTTACTGGATTACTTCAAGTATTTAATAACTTGTAGTACTGCCAAAGCTCAGACTAAACGATAGTTATTTTCCCTGTCAAAAACTATTCAGCTGTGCAATGTCAAGCCACCAGAAGTGTTCTTTATTGTATCCGTATGAGAAAACCTAACCACATTTCATTTTTGTAGAGTAACAGTTTTCTTTTTGTTAGCATGCTATGAATGTATTCAGAGATCAAAAAGCTGTTATTTAAAACAAAATGTTAGAATGGTTCAAATTAAAAATAAATTATACTCTTCTGTTTTACTGGGAATAAGATGAGCAATCCAGCCATGTGAATCTACATAACTCAGACAAATAATATGGCAGATGAATTTACAAAATATAGATGTGTTTGTAAAGATATATTTTAAAATCATCCTTTAATAAAAATCTTCCAGTTTTCAGAATATCACAAAGCCACACAAACATTATGAAATGTTGAAGACACAGTAATATCACTGGCAAGTTATTTTGCTGAAATGTGAAAGGACTGTCTTCTTATATGGTCAGGTCACCAATAAACATCTTTCAAATCCATCTTTCAGAAACCACAGGAAAAATTTGTGTGTGCAGAACACAAAGTATTAACTTCTCTGTTTTGATATTGTATGTGATATTTAGTCTCCTATGTATTAACTTATTAAAATGTCTTTGGAAGTGTCTCTAACCTTCTCTTGCACCTGACAGTTCAGTTCAAAATGAAGACATTGTATTAATGTAATAAATATAATAAGAAAAACTACAGAATTTAAGATTTTCCTTGAACAATCTTGATTGAAGGCAGACAGGGCCTTCTGGAAATACGATCTATGGTTTAACAAGCTGTTAGAGTTATAGAGTCTTCTCACCTTCAACTTTAGTCTGATATTTCTCTGTTCCCTTAAGAAGTAGTGTTATCGTCTATATTTGCTTTGATGTGTGAGAAATCATTAGCTTGCACTTGAGCCTTCATACTGACGAAACCGGGTGTTGAATCTAAATAAATAAATAAATAATTAAATCTTACGTTCTGATCCTGACTACTTTTGTTATTCTCATTCATTTTGTCCATGATTGATGGACAAATTTGTTCACAATACTTGTGGTTTCTTTTCGGTATTGTAATGGAGAATTCTGGACCTTTAACTACTGAAAAAAGTTAGGAGGCTTGCCACTTTGTTTATGTACTTGCCTATATAACAAGCACCCTTTAAGAAAACCATGCCTGCACAGACATGCAGACAAAACGTTTATTTTAATGCAATTCATATTACACACATATTACACACTTATATGCTTTAATGTTGGCCTCTGCTTAACCTATCTGTCTTTTTTACAGAAATTCCACATGTAGTGGAATATTTAGCCACCCATAATTATCATTTTTTTTGTCCACAATGTCATACACAATAAAAATTCATGGAGAGAGATCTACAGGAAAATAAACAAATAAACAAATAAATAAATAAATAGATAAACGAAAGGAAAAAGAAAAAAAAAGAAAAAAAAAAGAAAAAAGAAAAAAGGAAAAAGGGAAAAGGGAAAAGGGAAAATCAAAAAGGGAAAAGAGAAGAGAACAGAGAACAGAGAAAAAAAGAAAAAAAAAGAAAAAAGAAAAAAGGAACAGAAAACACCTTTAGAGACTGCAAAGAGAGGAGTGGAATAATAGAGTCATAAAATCACAGAATCATTTAGGTTGGAGAAAACCTCTAAGACCACTAAGTCCAACCTTTAACCTAGTACTGCCAAGTCTACCACCAAACCATGTCCCTAAGAAGCACATCTACATGTCTTCTGAAGACCTCCAGGGATAGTGACTCAACTACTTCCCTGGACACCCTGTTCCAATGCCTCACAATCCTTCCAGTAAAGAATTTTTTTCCTAATATCCAAACTAAACCTCCCCTGGTGCAACTTGAGGCCATTTCCCCTCATCTTATTTAGTTTAGTAGAAGAGCCCAATCCCCACTGTGCTACAACCTCCTTTAGGGTAATTGTAAAGTACCATAAGGTCTCCCCCAAACCTTCTTTTCTCTAAGCTAAACAACCCCAAAAGCCTCAGCTGGTCCTCATAAGACTTATTTTCTAGACCCTTCACCAACTTCATTGCCCTGCTTTTGACATGGCCAGCACCTTGATGTCCTTCTTATAGTGAGAGTGCGACCTCACCAGAGCTGAGTGCAGAGTGACAATCACTTCCCTAGTCCTGCTGGCCACACCACAAGTCAGGATGCTGTTGGCCTTCTTAGCCACCTGACCACACTGCTGGCTCATATTCAGGTGCTTGACCAATACCCCCAGGTCCCTTTGTGCCAGGCAGCTTTCCAGCCACTCTTCACCAAGCCTGCAGCATTGCATGGGGTTGTTGTGCCCCTGGTGCAGGACCCAGCACTTAGCCTTTTTGAACCTCATACAGTTGGCCTCAACCCATCGGTCCAGCCTATCCAGATCCCTCTGCAGAGCCCTCCTACACTTGAGCAGATCAACACTCGCGCCCAACATGGTATCATCTGCAAACTTACCAAGGGTGCACTTGATCCCCTCATACAGATCATTGATAAAGATATTGAAGAGAACTGGCCCCAGTACTGAGCCTTGGGAGACACCACTACGAACTGGCCTCCAACTGAATTTAACTCCATTCACCACAGTTCTTTGGGCCTGGCCACCCAGACAGATCATTACCCGGTGAAGCATATGCCTGTCCAAGCTGTGAACAGTCAGTTTCTTCAGGAGAATGCTGTGGGAAACAAGTGTCAAAAGCTTTACTGTCTATGTAGTCTAGGTAGACAACAGACAAAGTCCAGGTAGACAACATCCACAGCCTTTCCCTCATCCACTAAGTGGATCACCTTGTCATAGAAGGAGATTAGTTTTGTCAAGCAGGACCTGTCTTTCAAAAGCCCATGCTGACTGGGCCTAATCACCTGCTTGTCCTGTATGTGCCAAATGATGGCACTCAAGATGATGGGCTCCATAACCTTTCCTGGCACTAAAGTCAGACTGACAAGCCTGTAGTTCACCTGGGTTCTCCTTCTGGTCTTTCTTGTAGGTAGCCATAACATTTGCTAGCTTCCAGTCAACTGGGACCTCCCTGGATAACCAGGACTGCTGCTAAATGATGGAAAGTGGCTTGGTGAGCACTTCCACCTACTGCCACAGTACCTTTGAGTGGACCACATCTGACCCCATAGACTTGTGTGTCTACGTGGTGTAGCAGGTCACTAATCATTTCCTCTTCGACTATGGGAGCTTCATTCGTCTCCCTGTCTCTTCCAGCTTCAGCTTCCAGCTCAGGAGGATGGGTACCCACAGAACAACTGGTACTACTAAAGACTGAGCCAAAGAAGGCATTAAGTACCTCAGCCTTTTCCTCATCCTTCATCACTATGTTTTGCCCCACATCAGTGAAGGATGGAAATTCTTCTTAGTCCCCTTTTTGTTGCTAATGTATTAACAGAAACATTTTTTATTGTCAAAAAAAGTCCAAAACAGAAATGTGGAAGTGAAAGGACTGTAGAAATAAAGAAATCTATTGAAAGATAGCTGCTAGCAAAAGGTAAAAAAGAACAGGGAACTGTCTGTGTGCTGCCACATGAAAACCATAGGAAGAAAGCATCAAGAAAAAGTTAACAGAAGCATTTACAAGAAACATATGGCTGCCAGTGAAGGAAAAACACAGAAGGAATGCAAAAACTGGTGAAGAAGCTATAACAGCTGATATCACAGAAGTAGACAGAAACTGTCAGAAGAAAAGATGGTACCACTGATATTCTGGGGGACACACATGCAGCAAAAGAACCTGCCAATACTGAGATTTTAGGTAGAATATCCAGCAAGCCTTTAACTAAATTCATATGTAATGAAGTTCACAGATAAAATATTTTAGGTATTTATTATTCAGTAGCTGTTCATTAGGTTCTGTCACACTTGTGAAAAAACAGATACTCCACAGATATCTGGATTTGCCGCAGATCTGCTTCCGCGCTGATGCTAGACATTCCCTGTGTGTTTCTCAAGAATGGGTTTAGAAGTCTACTCTAACTGAATTCAGCGGAGAAAATCACATCAATTTATTATTTTTTTTTTCAATTAGGATATAAAAAAGTCTCTTTCCAGTCTATCTTCTGGAATACATTTATTTTTAAAATGTGTTTTTGGAAGACTATTCTAAACACATGGGCAGCCTATTAGCTTTTTTATCTTGCTGGGTTATTACCACAGAATTAGCAATAACAGAACCATCTATTGCACATTCAGTATGCAGTAGAGACTTCTGCTGAGCCCTAAGGGAATATAATCCAGCAAGGAAGAAAAAATATTCCTCTCTTCTTTCTCCATAGGGTTGTTTTCATTTCCTTCTGCCTTCCACTGGAAGACATCAGAGCTTCCCAAGAGAGGCCAGCCTGAGTCTGAAAGCCAAAAGGCCTAGAACAGAGAGACGTGTGGAGTTACTCTTTTTTTTTTTTTTAATGTCTATTCAATATCTCCTGCATGTAAAAGTTGTATACTGGAATTAAGGAGAAATGTTTGTCAATTATTCCATTTAAAAGCAGCCAGGAACTATGCTGTGAGATCATATTTATTTTATTGTACATGAAGATGTGCAAATGAAGCAATATTAATGCAGGTAGACAGGAAACAATGGCAACCAACAGGTCAAAAGTGCTTTTAGACTTGCCATGCCTGTCTGCATAGCTTGTCCTCAACACAGAAGACAGAGAATTATGCATCATTGGCAAGAAATGATAGGAAGCATCCAACCCTTAAATATGATTATAAAATACCCAATCTAAATGTTATAACTAACCTTTAAGTGTTTGAAGTAAATGTTTAAAATAGTTCTGCTTTTTCTCATCAATACCTTGAAATTCTAGGGTGCCATGTAAACTTATTTTGCTTTTACATCCCTCCGTCATGGAGGAACACATTTGCAATACAGGATTCCTTGAATAGTACAGTAAATGAAATTATCAGAAGTTATTTTTGCATACTCTGTTATTTCCATTTTAGAAAGCAGAAGTTAAAACTCAAAAGCTTTAACAAAAGTAATGGCAAGGACAGGGACACAAAAGCAAACACTCCATAAGAGCAAGAATATAATCTATGGTGCTCTAGGATTATAATTCCCTTAACATTTACTTCATGTAAAATAATTCTTGCAGAGTATCTGCCTTCAAATCTTGCTATGGAGAATGGGATTCATCTCATCTAATTTTCACTATTTAAAAATTCACTGTAATCTAGCTAAAGTTACTGATCTAATCAATGAAGAACCCTTTACTCCCAAAGGCTTCATATCATCTTAAAATAGGATCTAGAAGTCACCGATTCCAGAAGTGATATCGTTTGCCTCTTTCTGCCACTGACTACTGAAGGAGGACACCTAGGTGTGTCTCAGCCTACCTATCTAACTTCTGGACATCTGAAGCAAGATGAAAGAAATCCCCTGATTGGTATTTTTTTTAAGGTCTGGGACTTTGAAAAACTCTGGGAAAAGGACTATGAATACAATTTTGAAAAACAGGCAAATAATTCTGAAATCTGACCAGAACAAGGCAATTTGGTTTCTAGTTTCTAGCAAACAAGCATGCTTGTTTTTCTCCCACAGAAGAAGCTATCATCATGAGTGAAAAGGTTCAGAGCTTGTCTCTGTAGAACCACAAGAAAGAGTCAAATCAATTAGAAACAGTCCGACACATTTAATCAGCTCCCTTAAGATTATGCTTTTTCAAACTGGTGAGAGTCAAAAAGTTATATAGCAAAAGGCTAAAGGCATTTCCTCTCCAACCAGGACAAGATATATTTCAATTCTAGAAGTCTTTGACCTTCCTTAAACTAAATACAAAGTCTGCTAATTATCCGAAGTTTATGTCTGTAAAGTAGTTTCAGGTTTATTCATTTCTCCAGGCCCATTTTTCTTGGGGAAAGAGACTATAGGCAGATAGATTAGAGGCATTTTTTTGACAAACCAAGGCAGCTGATTATAATTATGTTACCACAAGACAGCGTTTTCCATTTTTATACTCAGAGCCATGAATAACTTACCCAACACACTTTGATATTTCTTCAGACTATTAATTGTTAGCTGACTAATCTAGAGTTCTCTGCATGTGGGTTTTTAAAGTATTTTCAAAATAACTTATTACAAAACTTAGCCTCAGAGTTATTCATGATCTCTACTCTCTGGGCTTGTTCTACTGAAGTTATTTCAGCAGGGAAGAAGCATACATTTGAAAATTCAGTGTTTTTTGTATTGTGAAAAAACAAGGACTTCATCCCATTTCTGACTTGATGATATTGAAGAACGTCAATAATTCTTGGAGCAATAGATGAAGGAAATTATCTGTGCTCCATAACAACTTAGTGAATTGCAAGTAATATTGACTAAACTTTCGGTCTTGGTGGTGTTTTCAGTGAACAAAGCAGCAGCTACACTGTTAGTCATAAACTGGAATTATAAGATATCAGAAAAGTCCAGACAAACCCAATACAGTAATTCCTTGGGTTTGTGAAAATATTTTTGAATCATTTAAGCTATCTTGAACTGATGACCAGTCATCAAACTTTCTTTTTTCAAGGTAACGCAATTGTAGAGATTTGGGGTTAAAAAGTTTAATTTTAAAATTACTACTGTATTTAAGAGCCTATAAAATGGTGGATTGAAAGTGATGAAGAATGACACCAATAAAAATACTAGAATTCAATTTACCTTCAAGAGTCATGGCAAGCCATACCCTGTGGGCCATTAAACCAGTCTGTAAGGCTCTGTAATTGAGGTTTAGATGGGTCACAAACACAGAAAAAAGATATTGTGTAAGGCTGGGATGTTATAAGGGTAAGCAATTCAGAAGCAACTGTTCCCCACAAAATACTCCAAGGAATGAGAATGTAGGCAAAATGACAAAATTAATTATGAATTTTGATTATTTCTGAAATATTACACAGGAAATAACCAAACCAGATGATTTTTCTGCATTCCGTAAATTACAACAAAATTATATCCATCAGAAAATTATCCAGCACTGGTTTCTCCCTCATTATTATGCATTGCTGTGGAATTTAAAATTAAGAGTTTGACAGAGACAATAATAGTATAGTCCATGTTATATATGCATATAGACATATAGATATATATTCTAGATATATATCACACACAAATCTGTACAAGAGTATTGAAAAAAATCAGTGATCCCTTGGACATAAATATATGGATATTTGCTTTTAACCTGCTCTAGTAAAAACTGCTTTATGAGTTCTTTTGGCAACCGAACCGGGACTAGCCTGAAATCCTCTTCTTGCTAGGAGAAATGTGAAGCAAATCTGAAATCCCAAAATGCAATGGCAAATCTTTGGAGAATCAACTGTTCAAGAGTGACTCACCTCCTCTGAGAAAGACAAGAAAGATAAGGAATTCTGGGGAAGATGCCACAGGAAAAACAAAGGATGCAACTAGTTCAAATGCCCAGTAAAGGGGACTGGAGGCTTAATTTACATGTGCAGACCTATACCATATTGCTGCTATCTTTATACGGAGAGGAGAGGTGAGGTGAAGAGATCTGTCTCTGGAAATAGCGCTGAGCCTGGCTATTCATCCATTCTACCACTGGTTGCTGACTTGGCTGGCTCTGCTTGCCCATACCAGCCCCAGACTGGAACACCACTACCTTGGCACTCACATCAGATAACATAAGAGTGGTTATAAAGCAGAATATATGCTCTAAAGACCGATACCCAACCCAATCTGATCTAGACACAAGGAAGACCTTGGCAGAGAAAAAAATATCTGTCCTATCAGTGGTAACATCACACAACCAAAGTCTGTTGTGGTTTCTTGCATGTTCACCAAACACAGGTAGAAAGGTATAACATATTTCCTCAAAGGTGGATGTCATCTTTTCAAATACCTTTCTGGCTAACTTTCTAACCACAAAAAGATGGTCAACAAATTAATAGTAGTTGGGGTTTTCAGCCTCAGAAACTATCTTCTCAAACTATGTTGGTTGCTTCCTTCACTGAGTTTTGGACAGATATCCATTAATTCTTCTTTCCTATCCTGAAACCTACCTTTACATGTTTTCTTTGTATGTCTTGCACCAGCCTCTTCTTGTAGGCCAGACTGAGACGAATACAGAATTTTCACATATTCAGCAGTGGACCACCTGGTAGGGCATGCATAAAATTGCTTCTTCTGTATGTGTTTCATAATGATGAGCACTCTTAGTTTCCATGCCCCAATACACCTTAAAAATTATATCCAAGTGATTTTATTTTGATGAGCAGATATCATGTTATCCTGCGAATGACATGCATTTTATCTGTAACTCTGTGCAGGATAGTGGCTGAAGTTCAAACCACAAAGGCAAGCCACAGGCAAGCCATCCAAAAGCAGTGCCATTGTACAACAGAGTGAGCACCCCACAGTTTGCCAGGAGGGCAAGCAGAGAGCCTGGAATTTGCATGATTCAGTCTGATATGTTCACAAAGCATCTCTGTCTCTATCAGATTTGTACTACCAAATAATCCAAAAAAAATAAAAGTAAAACTTAATGTTACCGACCATAGTACCTCAGTCTGGTAGAAACCAAGACTGTTGATAGACCCCACGTTTATAAGATGAAAACTAAGTTGGAGGTACACGGTTCTGTTTGAAACTTGACACAAAGGTGTTTCTTCTGGATGGGAGGTCTCATATTTTTTTTCTAAATTATGTTAATGACATTCCACCACAAAGATTCTGATATGAGGAAAGCCACAAAAGTTAAATTGTTTTTAGGGAGCTGTTGGAGGCCATTGCTTAAGGAATGCACATCTGGAAGCACAAAGCGTGCACAATGTGAGGAATTGGCTCAGCTGATCTAAATCAGTCTAACTCTGACCTTACAGAAAGAATTAAATTTAGACCTGTTGAGGACACAGCTGTAATGTCAAGAAGAAAAATAAAATGGAAAAGGAAATGCAAGCTCTAGAAATTAAGAATTTGGCAAATTTTATTCCTACAGGTAATGCCTACAACCATATTTAGCTTTGTGGACTTTGATGGAATTACTCACTAATCTTTGAAAGAGAAGATCAGTGCTAGAGTAATAATAATAATAATAATAATAATAATAATAATGAATAAAATTAGAAAATAATAAAATAATTAATAATAATTTGAAATAATAATAAAATTTAATAATAATAATTTAATAATAGAGTAATAATTTCCATCATGTTTTCTAGGGTCAGTCTACAATGTCCTACAGTATAAATTGCTCAAAGCTGCATAAGTGAATGGACCCCCCCCCCCCCCCCCCCAAAAAAAAAAAATCTATTCTCTGGCTAATGTAAATCAGAGAGGTATAAGCACAGATCGTATACGGTGACAGAAATGTAAGGAAATGATTAAAGATTTAAGAAACACTTGAAGTATGCAAAACACTAATTCTTCCAGAGACTGTCTTCCAGGGACAACTTGAGGAAGCAAGGTCTATTTTCTAAATAAATGTTAGTTCCTTGGCCTGAAGCACAGAAAAACAGGAAAGAGACAGTCATTGGATAAACACAAATTTTCTTGATTAATGATTTTTTCTGCCATTGAAATTAAGTATTAGTCATGATGAGAACGTAGTTTTTAAACAACAGTGCCTTAGGATTTCACTTTTTCACCTCCTATTAGCACTATGTTTTATAAACTTACTTCAAGGAAAACAGCTTAAACAAGTGCCTTAGCTTTTAGCAGTTATCTGGATTGCAAACAGCAATGAATTTACATGAGCAAAACACAAGAAATTTCACTTCAGAATGTCATTTGGAAAAAATCCATGTTTTCCCTTTCATGAAGCTGGGGCTTCATTAAGTTCCCAGTCACATTGTTGAATGTACCAAGTTACTCTAAAAAATCCAACTCATGTAAAGGACAAGAGGGAAAAGACAGAGGAGAAATCTTATGTAAGCAACACGCTGTGATGGCACCTAGATAAGCAGGTCACCAAGAGCCTTGGAGTCTGCTTGTAGCTTTTCAGGACACCCAGGTCAGAGGACCAAGTACAGTGAACAACTTCTGATGACAGAGGTGGGACGGGATGGTGAGGCCCCTACAGGCAAAGGAAGAGCATAGCCTAAAGCAAGAGATGACTGCTAACCCAGAGGGAACTTGACAGACGTAGGGAGGACTCAGCAACTGGCATCCTTTATCCCACATCCTCACAAAGAGTCCTAAATCTACCACCTGAATACAGACATCCAGGTGTTTGCATGCTGAACAAACCACCTGTATTCACACTTCTTGGTGTTCATGTGGGAATAAAGGTGCGAGTATGAATGGGCCAAATCATTTTTCCTTCAGATTTAATTTTAAATAAAATCATCTTCCCCTTCCATAACAGCTTGCATAGAGCTCTGTTAAATTGTTGCTAAAACATTTCACCAGTATTACCTGCAGCTGGACCTGGGGCCTCCCTATTTCCAATATTCAGAAGCTCAAAACTCACTCTTAATAACAGACTTGCCTTGGGGGCACTAAAAGTCTGCACATATCTGTATTTCTGCTCATGAAGTTCCCCAGACATGAGTGCTTTTACTGGTCCTGTCCAGTTCTATGTCACATTTGTCTTGTCTGTAGGGTTTGGTCCTGGAAATGTACTCTGAACAGACTCCACCAGAGGAGTCTGGGCTGGGACAACTTTAACAAATCCTCTCAGCACAAGGCAGGATATCATAAGTTTACATAGGAGGTCTGGACCATTCCAGAAAGTGTTTGTGAATTTGAGCCTGATTTAGCCTACACACATGCAGTCTATTTGCCATTTCCATTACAGATCTATGACACCGGTGCAGCATACTGCTGAAACACAAGACTTACCACTACACTTCTGGTGGAAACCTATGCTACCACTGCCAGTGCTTCTGCTGAGTTCCCCAGTATTTAGACATACAAATAACATGTATCTAAAGCTGGCTTTGATAATAACAGTCTTTTATCCAACAGCCAAAGGGCTAAGTTACTCACCCACACCACATGATGTTTTCTCAGTCCCTGCTCTTGAAGCTGTGCCTTTTTGTAGAACTACCTAAATGATTTTTGACACAGAGTATGAAATTCATATTTCCACTTTCTCTGAGTTTTGTGACATCAAGCATCATTCTAGTGGTCACATTCATGAGACAACAAATATTTAATTAAAACTACCTTAATGAGAGATGTATTACTTCCAATCCTCTCTGTTCCATCCCCTGCATTTATTCCCACTGATAAAATTATCATCAAGTTTATTATGTTTGTTTGGAAGATTGTAAAGACTCGTGATTCAGCAAACAGTAGAAGAAAATGAATTCAGTTATCTCACTTTCAGGGCAGCATACAAATTATTGAATTATCAGATTAAAGATGGACAGTGTAGTAACATCATGGCCACTGCATAGGAAATGGGTAAAAATGAAAGGCAATATAACAGCAATCATATTGCAAGACATTCCTCTACCCGCCCCCCACCCCCCCCCCACCGCTGCCATTTAGTATGCATCTTTGTGGGAGTTTCCTCCTGTCTAGAATAGTCAGTTTTCCACTCCAGGTTTAATCCAGGTCCCACAGTTTCACTACTTCAGGTATCAAATCTGCCCTAGCAAAGGTTTTTCAGATTTATTATATTATATATATAGATATTCCTATATAGCTCTTGTAGAACTCAGATCCATGGTTTTGCTAGCTAGCAGATGGCCAAAATTTTACACCTTCATTGGAAGTGAAGACGGATCTACCACTGCCAGACAACCCAGTCGTGAGACTAATTAGTTCAGGCATCACATCATGTTTAATCAGCTACAGTTCTTCTGAACCACAATCTGGTTGCTCTTTACAGATTAAGATATGGTACTATGCCACACAGGCATACAAACTTGTTTGAAGATAGTTTAAGTTTTCTAATATGTCACTGAATTATTTAAATCTAGACATAGCCTTACTGAGGAAATCAAATCCCAGAGACTGTGGTAGAAATCTCTTTTTATCAAATGCATGATCTGGGTAAGTCCCCAGAGCATAAGTTTTATCGCATCATGGGTAGTAACACGCTACCTAGCTGAAAAATAGCATATGGCTCCTTCATCATAAGAAATCAGCTTCAACCAGCATAAACAACAGTCCACCCCAACATAAAATCACTATAAAAATCAAATATGAAATCAATCATCAGGATTTGTTTCAGAGAACGGCTAATGATCAAACTTCACCACTTAGACAAGGATTTGATTCCTAAGCTGTAGAGTTCTGCTTACTCAGAAATCAACCTTAAAGATACATAGAACTGCACAGAATTAACATGGACCAATTTTTAACTTTAAGGAGGCCATGATGATTAACAACTCTGAACTGCAGGTCTTTTGGGGAGAATGTTTTTGTAACAAAGGCACATTTTGAGCAATCTCAAGCAAATTCAACTTTTTGTTTCAAACAGTGGCATTAAAATTCAGGAATAAAGCTAAGAAAAAAAATAGTTTATACATATAATTTGCATAATTAAGGCTTGTGGTACATAAAAGACCAGAATGATGACTCTAATGTAAGCTTTTTCCATTTTTCCTTATTAAATGTATCTAGCTTTCTCATAACTCTCTGCTGGTGGTCTGGTTATGTGACCGCAAACTCATTTTATTCTCTTACTTCATTGCTGTGAATGCCAAAGAAAACTTGTCCGTAGATCTTCTGGAATGCATATTACATTTACTGCTGGACTGAATAGGCTTTTAGTAATTAAGTAGATCTCACAAAGCTATATATACTCACTATACCTGGCTTTGCAGCCAGAGGGAAAGTGAAGTGGATGGTGTGTAGCAGAAAATTGGAATGGTGTGCAGCAGCCAAAGGAAAACTGCATGTAGCTGGAACGAGGGTAGGACAAGTGTTGGATATGGACAGAGTGGCAAAATACCAGCTAGGAGAGGGATTGATCCCAGAAAACAGAGTTCCCCTTGCTTTGAAAGATGTGTAAGTGGTAGATCTGACAGACCTAGAACACATCTTAGATCATTCCAGTAAATGTGTAAAAGGTAAAATTTTAAAAACAGGAGAAGAAGCAGAGTAGTCAGGAATTTGTAAAAGGGCCAGAGAAAAGTTGAAGTCTAAAAATGATTAGTTGTGAGAGAAAGGAACAAGTCTGCTTCAGCTTACTGTATGCAAGCATCCAAATGGAATACAATATATAGAAAATTAAAATTAATTATTGCCAATGCGGTGGAAGATAGTTACCGTCCCTTTCTGTTTGTTTTTTTTTCCTTTTTCCACCCTCTTTAAAAAAAAAAAAGGGTTTGAAAACATACAAAATTGCAAAAAAGAAGGAAAAGCTAAAAAGTTAGTGATTATTAATATAATGATTATCTGTAGCGTACGTTGGATTGTTGAATAAGCATTGTGAGCATAAAGTGCTCACAAGAAAGGGTTTTTTTTTTCTGATATAACAATGGTTTAGATTTTTCAGGTGCTTTACTGTGCTTTGTTTTTTGTTTGATTTGGTTTGGATTGGTTTTGAGTGATCTCTGAGGACTGAAAGCAGCAAGTACAATATATAAAATAACAGCATGAAGATAAATTCATTACATTTCCATGACAATGGTTATTTGTAGAGAGAACTGTTCAATTCTTTGGATTATAAGGCAACGTGTTCAAATATGGTAAAAAGTTTTTATAGGAGTTATCAGCAAGACATTTCTGGGTTTGGCAGTTGAGATTCTGGTAAGCTTATTTATGACATCCAGTTTCAATACACAGGGAAGCTGTTTTCCAGGGTCCTCTTTGCAGCTGAAAAGTGACTGTATTGAAAATCTTCACATGACTGAAGTTCCTTCTCCTGCACTGCCACCAGTGACAGAGGATTTGCAATGGTTGTGCAGTGCCATGAAGCTAAGAAAATCCATAACCTCTCTTTTTTTTTCAATGGCTTCTATTCAGTGCTATTGCCTTAAGTGATTTTGGAGCTCTCCTTAAAGCACCCTGCTATAGACAAAGAATAGCTCAATTCAGTAAGTTTGATCTAGGGAAATATAGGAAATAACACAGGACAAGAACTGCCTATAAGTCACTGTGTTTGAGGCTGTGGTTAGACGGTTGCATCAGGATTAAAAATAACTGCAGAATGCTATGATACTGAGAAAAGATTGCAGGAAGGTATGTGATTTTTGAAAAGGCAGTCTTGCTAAATGTCCCCTCACATTTACAGCTCTAAAACTGGCAAGAATTTTTCTTAAAGCAGAAGCAAATGAATTCCCAGGTTTGATCATCCCTGTCACCGTTGCACTTTTGCAGATGACACTTCTGACAGCAGGCTCTCAACAAAATGTATTTTAGCACTTCCAGCCCCAGTATCTCTGTGCCTTAAAATTTTTGTGTAACTACCTCTGTTTTACCACAAAAGAAAGAGTGGCACAGAGATTTATTTTATTTTGTTTATAAATAAAAAAGAGAGAGAGAAGGAGAAAAAAAAAAAATCTGACATAGGTATTTTTAGGCTTCTCTTGCTGTTTGTGCAAGACACAACACCAAAGCTTATGGGCCTGATCTCCTCAAGGGCTGCTGACAGTTTCCTGCAGCTGGAGGAAATAGCTGCAGACCTATTTTTATGCCTTGAAAACAGAGTCCTCAAAAGCACCTTATCTCAGCTCTCTGTGTCGTGATCTCCTTCACTGCTTTTTGTTTTGTCACCACTCAAGAAATGGCTTCTTGCTTTTGTGCTGAAAACCATTGAAAACGGGGCTTTCATAGGATGGCCTGACTCTGTGCTGACACTCCAGACTCAGTTGCCTCATGGACATGTTAGATCCAAACAAAACCACAAATTTTAAACTCTGTAATTGCTAAACAAAGTCACTCTCAGATGGATTTTGAAGATGTCTGTGGCCTTTGCAGTGTGGGAAGGCTGGGCCGCCTCTCAGCTTCTCTCAGGCCTGAACCTCTCCATGGCTGGAACACATGTGGGCCAGCTGCTTGTCCCTGAGAGCAGGAACAAGTTCTGCATCCCCTTTCTATAAGGCTGGGTTAGCTATTTGTCTGAGGGACATCTTGGCATCAGCAAATAAACATCACTTTCAGGAAAGCCTGTGTGTACACAGTCTTAACCGTTTACACAAGAACAGGATGCTTCTGAATAAAATGCTAAATTTAGACTGAAACTTTTCATTCACCAAAAATTTCTGGTCAAATAAAACCTTTTTTCTCGTTTCCCATCATTTTGAAATCTGTCCTTGTGAGCTTACAAAATGCTTAATGATTTTCTCCGTGAACATAACAGTACAAATATTTCAATCAGAAGTTAAAAAAAATGGTAAGCAGCAAACATATTTATTCATTTTTTTCTTCTTCTTCAGCCAAGACGTGTCTTCACAGATTCACAGAACAGTTGAAGTTGGAAAGGACCTCTGGAGGGCACCTGGTCCAACCCCACCCCCCACCCCGGTTCAGGCAAGGATACCTAGAGCAGGATGCCCAGGACCACATCCAGCCAGCTTTTTGTTGAACTTCAGGGTGTTCAGTAGTCTTTGAGCTAACTCCCATATAACTTTGGGGACAATTAAATGTTTGTTCTCTAAACAGGTCATTCTAATTCCAGACTATAAAACTTCAGTCATTAAATGTACTATGCCCCCAGCAGATATACATTGTATACAAAGCAAAAAGCTTTCTTTGAAGTGAACTTGTGGTTTTCATTTCTCTGCTGCACCAAAACTTGTATTTTCTCACAAAAATCTTTCCAGTTGAGGTAGTACTATAACTGGATATTATTATATGTAGAAGCAGATGTTGGAGAGACAGGCAGAGGATAGGAACAGGTAAGTATGAAGAATTTCTGTATTATTTGCTGAGGACTCTATTTAGCTGACTGTTCTGTCAGGAATGTTCACATTGCAAAGACATTGATTTTAAAGTCATTCAAAATGTAAATATGTGACATGCCATTAAAATTTTGACGTCTTAGCCTCTGCTATAGGGTCCATATATATATATATATATAGCCCCACAGTAGGAAATTATGCATTTCTGTATGTCAGTAATAAGCCCAGGCACATACATGATTTGAAAAGCCAAAGAAGAAAAAGAGCTGTGGTGCACAGCATGGAAGACATCGTCCCCGAAGTTATAATGAGGAAGAACTGCACGTAACTACTATGAACAAGTTGTGCTAACGCTGCTGTACAACCTTCTTCTCTTTGTCTGCTCTCTGGACAAAGCACATCCTTGGTCCCCAGCATGAAGTGCCTTCTTTTGGGTTTCTACACAAGCATGCAAAAAAAAATTATATATATATATATATTTGTTGGAACTGGAAACAAAAAGTACCAGTGCTGTTCTGAGAGAAGATTTATTTTTTTCATCCTGTTGAAGGTATCACTGGAGATTTTGTGCTTTTTATATTTATAAGATTTCATATGAACGTAGTCTTTCTGGCTGCAAAATCAGGTCCAGTACACAGTATGGTGAAATTAAGCACTTTCTACTTTCACAAGCTAACACAGATATAAACCAGTAAGGGAATGTCTTCATTTCCTTTTTTGTGATTTATGCAAAGAATCAGGAGTGTATTGGTATTTCCATATTTGAAGTCTGAGAGCACTGAATTTATGCAGCACTTTCCAAAATAATCATTATAGGGATATGCATTCCTCATTATAAATAAGCCACATAGAATAAATCTGCTTTTCTAGACAGTATCTTAGAGCAAGATTCTATCAAGTCAGTCTCCAAGAGAAGAAACTATAGCAGAAATTACAAATAATAGTCCTCTGTTACTGCATGATGACAAATTATTTTTTCTAAATATATATATATATATATATAGGGATCTCCAGCAGCTGATGTGTCATTTCATTTCTGAACATTCAAGCCATCTGTATGTTAATGCCCCAGGCAGCAGCTGTAGTTTCATTAGGCAAAAAATAATTAGGGTTTGCTGTCACTGATAGCTGGGAATAACTCTAAAGAAAGTAAATGGGCGATCTGTCTTTTAATAAATATATTTGTGTGGTGAAGAGGGTAGAATTAAGCTGACAGATGACATGAAAAAACACACTGATTACTTTTGGCAAGAGCAAAACCCCTGCTACCCTATATATTCTTAGTTTAAAAGCTCTGAATGTCACAAATAGTGACACTGCATCTTCTGTAACAAGATTCCTTGGAGCAATATTTCATGGGTTTAGTGTCCACTAGGACAGTGGCCAGCTCTGCGTATGAGGTGCAGACATTTAGGCATAGGCATTGCATTGTGCCCAAACAGAGAGGAGGAGAGGGCAACAGAGCACCTCTCCCCACCCCAGAAGTTTTAGGGAGGGTACTTAGCACTGGTTTGCTCATTGTAGCTCAAGGCAGGGAGCGCAACAAATTTTTCTTTACAGCTACACTGAGTTTTTGGCTGATGTGGCCATAGCTTTGTCAAATGGCCATGCTTTTGGTCTCAGATAATCAAATTGTCACAGAAATCTTATTTCCTCCAGGTTTTGCTCCCTTCCTCATCCTAATCAGCCATCACAATGGAGATTTGCTGACGTGCTCTCAAAAATTATGAAAATAAATTTCACTTCACTCAAGAAACCATACACTTTCCCCATAACAGCTCCGGCATGCAGCTAACCTCTGATTAAAAATAACTATGTTTATTAATACAAAGACATAAAGGTATTAAAAAAATTGAACACATTTCTTGTACAGCTAGATTCACTTAATGGTATTATTAAGCGTAACACAAGATTTCAGAAAGTTTTCTTACTATGGTATGTGGACAGGATTTCAGCCCTTGAAGAAATGCTTCACTGTTTGTAGTTTGGGATGCCAGACTTTTAGGAAAGCCATTGCATGCAGGGGAGTTTGTTTTCTGCTTTCATGTCTATAATAGGAATTTAACACCTGAGAGTAAAAGACTCCCTGTGAGGCAGGCATCGCTAAGCAGGATGACGTTTCTGAGAAAAAAAAAAAGGATTCTCTCCATCTGGTTTCTTGACCTCTAAATCCTATCCAGTAAATGCACAAAACAAATTGTGCTGAAATACCCACACTGTATCACTGATTTCTCTTGCAGTAGGAGAATGGACATTTAGGTCCTTTATAATCTGATGCTACTCAGAAAAGAGGGCCTAATATAAAGTTTAATTGCTGGTAAAGCCTATAGTAAATATTTGCAATGCTTTTCAGCTCCCTTCTCACAGTTCTGTACAACAGACTAAACTGTAACAACTTCAGATTTCAAACTGATGTGCAGAAACACTGTCACTGAGATAAGTTAAATGCTATGTGTGCCTAACATAGTGTCACCAGGGTGAAGCTCCCTGTTCTAGAGAGAGATGACAAACTTGCAGCTTAGTTCTCTGCTACCTGAATCCCAGTATGTTTTCTGAGTAACTTTGAAGGAAGAGACCAGCCATCATGACTTCATTCTGTATTATCTTTGAGACCTGGCAACACTATTATCCTCAACATTTCACAGAGATGCTTCAGACCTTGAAGAAAGTACTCAGCACCTCCTCAAGTCACATCCACACGTTTCTTGACAGCTACACTAAGAAAAACATTTGTTAGGAACATATGTCCTTGACAGCTGCATAATTAGGCATTTTCATTTCCCAGAAATATGAGATTTCAAGCAGGCTCTGAGCTGGTAGAGCAGTGAGTTTTTCCTCTTTCATTATGACAGAGCAGGAGACATCCATGCTCTCTGCCCTCTGGTGATACTTGCAGTAACAGCAGGAAGCCCCAGACAGTGCAGGAGCCTTATCCTAGTACAAGCTATACAGATAGATGTCACAAAGCATATTCAAATAATTATCAAGGTCTGCAATTCCACATCTGAAAGCAGTTTGAAAACTTATATATCTGTCTTGCCATACTGAACTTAAGACTGTTTACCTAAAATATATGGAAATGCATGCATGAATGACTCAGCCCTCTGGTAGATATGTAGGTAGGAGAAAAATGTCCTGAGTAAATAAGCCAGAAGGCTTAACAGTCAGATGATGTAGACAAGCCCATCCTCCAGGCCCTCATTCCTTTTGAAAAACTGTCATCATTTATTACACTGGAGCACAGAGCTCAGTTTGAATGGGCATGGTCACCAGCATGGAGGAGGAATGACTGCTACCTGGCAAGGCAAAGCGGTGGTGTCATAACTCTACCAGTCATCAGGAACAAAGCAGTAAATGGAAAAGAGAAGGGCAGCATAAAGGCTTTCTATGCTGTTTGTTTCAGACACATACATGACTCTTTCAGCACATCAGTTTTCAGTATGCCCAGATTGCATTGTCACATACATGGCCTGAAAGTCCTTTAGGCTGAAACTACATTGAATGTATTTCTTTCAATAAACTTATCAGTAAATATTCATTTCTCACTGCATTTTTACAAGTCTTCCCAAATACAAGGATTTTTCTAGAAAATGTTCACAAAAAAAATCTGGGACAGATCCAGACAGAGACTTCCTTTGTACTGCCAGAATTGTTTAGCCAATTCATCCACACCGGGTTCCTCATGGTCTTTCCAGGTCATTACTACCAATGAGCTGGCATACGATGATGGTGCACTCCGTAAAAACTTCCACCACATGGGTCATGTACACTTGACTTCATCTGGATCTGTGGATATTTGTTCATTGTCTAGGTCCCTATAAATCACCTCCCATATAGCTAATTCCCTCATGTACTGGATTCTCTTCTCCATAGTGGTCCACTTGCCTGGTAGACATACAAGTTCTTCCTTGAAGGGATACCTTTCCATCACAGCTGACAGGAGATGTCTCCAGAGGCTGTAGCCTGGTGCTCCATTTCCAATTGCTTCGTCAATGCCTGCATCTCTAGCAAGGGATCCCAGCCGCCTGGCTTCCCTGCCCTCTAATTCCAGACTATTGGCTCGAGTGTCCCAACACTAGAGCAGCCAGGTGACAAGGTGCCCACCTAGAAAACGACAAATCTTTTCGCACATCTCATAGCTCACACTGGTATAGGTTTCAGGTAGTTACTCTTGTTTTTTCAAGATCTTCATCCTCCTGCCCCTCTGATGGCCTGGCCTTGTCTTCTCCATACCTAGTCTTACCAGGAATTTCTCCCCATTCTAAACGATCTGACTCTCTAAACCATTTTTTCATCTTGGTTACAGGTGCAACTGACATTGGTAGAGTTTGTTTCCCTGGCTCAGCCTTGGGGCCTGTTTTAGGGCTTGGAGTGGCCGCTGGGCCTGTCTCAGGGGTTGAAGTGGCTGCAGGGTCTGTCACTGGGTTTATATTGGCACTAAGTGCAGCTCAGTAAGCATAGGCCCAGCCCCAGCACGTTGCAGTGATTTGTGTATGTCAGGTACTGCCAGAGCGATGATACAACTTTTTCAAGCACTCAGCCATATATTTTTTATTTTTATTTTTTTTCAGATTTCTCAGTTGTTCAGGGGTGAATTTTTTGAGTTGCATATTGTGAAAACAGCATTTCTTTTATGAACAGCGCATTCTCACACATTCTACTTAGTGAAAGTAATGACAATACCACCAGTATCTATCCAAATCTGTTTCTACTTACTACAAGGCAAAATTTGAATTCACTTTAAGGCACATTTTTCACACAGCCTGTTGTTGAATCTTAACACTTAAGAACGTTCTTCGAAGTCTGGCTTACCTGTAGGCACTTGAACTACTGACATTTTTTTTTTATTTTTTTTTTTAGTTTTTTAAATGTATTTATTTTAGAGCTGGGAAGGCAGCTTAGAATCAATATAAGTAATTTCACTGAAAACAGACAAGGGGAAGGAAGTACTCAAACTCCTCAACATTAAACTGTAGAATCCAGGAACACTTACCTGCCAGCTTCTGACCTTCAGTCACTTCCAAACTACTTCTTAGTGAAGTAGTACCACCAGGGTTTTACTGTACTGAGAAGGCAACACCAACATTATCTAGTTCATAGAGTCTCTAAAACCATTTCACAGAGATGATAGAAAACATGAAGAAGAAAAAGCAGCCTACTGGGGAATACCAAGTCTGTTTCACCATGAGAGAAAGTCACCCCAGGTAACCTGAGCCTCAAACTCCCCCTGGATAGGCAATTCCCCCCCAGCTCCTCATGCTTCCTGTATAGCAAAGGTCAAATGATCCACACCTGGCAGATTTCACATAACAAGGGTGGAGCCAAGAGACCTCGTGGAATAGGCTCATCTACCTGGCTTCAATGTTTTAAGGTCAATTGCTCCTTATCACTAATAGAAATAACCTGACAAGGGGCTTAGTGGTTAGAGTTGACCTAATGAATTAACTACAAAAGGTACACAAGGGTCATATTTCTGTTAGTCATTCTGTGAGGAAAATTTGTACAGAGCCTGTTAAAAACAAAACACAACAAAACAAACAAACAAACAAAACAAAAGTAAAGAACTTACAGGCAACATTGCTATCATAGATTTTCATCTGTCTAGTCACGACAGATAAAGAACATAGCAATCAGAATTACTTTTCTTGACATTAATGTTATTTAAATTTGCTTTTCTGAGATCTCTTCTTTGAGGCTTGGAATATACTTGGCATTCATATCCTACAGAACTACAGACTTTTATTTAAAGGAAAATTAAGCAAACACTGAGACACAATTATGAAACTGTTGGGAAAAGTATTTCACTTTCATTAATTCTGGAATGAGAAAAAAAATCTGAAAGATCAGATACCTATTCTGTGGGAATGGGATACCAATCCACTCATATAAATCACTAAGCTTGATCATGGGATAGATTTATCTGAGGCATAAATTAGGGAAACAGAAGTAAGTGACAAATTACTGCAAAAATGATTCGTTCTAGGCCAATTGTGCGAAAATAATGACTCTCTCATCAATTTGGCACCCTGTTTAAGTGTTTTGCCATTCTTCTGATGAGGGGAGTCTATCATCAAACACACTAAAATCCAGTTAGCTGCTGAAGCAGCTGAAAAACCAGACTGGAGATCGACTACGTCCTCGCCAGAATTTCGTCCGCAAGAGATGGAACTGTGGGGTGATCTGTACCTCCAAAAATTAAAATTCTGTTTTATACTCTGTACCAATTAACCTTAGCTTGAATTTCCTCACGGGAGAGTAATTAGCATTTCCATGAATTTGGCAAGCATTGTCTATTTCCATCTCTCATACTGCTTCTGGATTATTTCAATTATAAGAGACCACAGGAAATTATGGCTAGGACAGATTTCAAGACACGCTATAGTTCAGTCCTCTCTGAAACCCTTCTGCTCTCCCTTCTCACCAGAATCTACAGGGTAACTTGGTTGTTACTCTTATATTATCTAAAGCAGATCCTAAAACAGTATTAGCACAGTGGTTGGTTTTCCTTTGTACTTTGCCTGGCATGTTTGTTCCAGAACAGCAACCCAGAGAAAAAAGGGAATAAGACTGCATCCGACCATTTCTCTGCCTTCTGCACTGGCTCCAGACTAAACTTATTATTCAGACCATAGCATCATATTCTCTGGTGCTTCTGTTCTTGCATGACCTCTAGGTAACTTTTAGTGTTAAAAGAAGAAAGCTGCATTGTTTGTAACAACCTGACAGAGTATATACAGGAATGTGCTGTGATACTCTAGTCACTATTTATATGCTGAGAAAGAGAGGCCACATCCTCAGTTAATATGTTGGTCATTGGGTCTTCGTTAACTTTTTTGATGTTTGGATGCTTTTATAAAATTAGGTCTTGCAAAAATGCAGCATCAACATTATCAAAGAAACTAAACCATGAGATGGCAGCACAAGCTACCTCAGTAATTGAAATGAAAGTATATATCGCTCAATTTAAAGAAATGAGCATTACAACTTGTAAGTCATTCTGTTTTGAAAGAAAAAAAAATCTTCTAAACTGGATATAAGATTCCTTACTGAAGACATTTGGACCTCACACTTTTGGGATTTTAGTGGTTTAGTTGGCTATATTAGTTCTCCTTCTGTGATAGAACAATGGTATAACGAAATCGAATTTTCTGTATTATTTTTTTTTCAGAGAAGAATGTCAAGGGAGCTAGAGATGGCATGAGGATCTAGAGCTGATTCTAATTTGTAAAGCTTTTGTATAACACTGAACAGAGGTGTCTGCAGCTTCATTCTCCTTAGTGATACAACGACTACCAGGAAACTGAGCGAAATCCTTATTTAAAGTTTAGTTTCTTGGCTTTTGTCTTTAAATGCAGCTAGCCAAAAAGTGAACAGCTGTGCAAAGAACAAGCAGGTAGCTTTGATTTCATCAAAAGAACCCTTTTTCTTTTTCTATTTCTTTTTTGTTTTTGCTGTTTGAGTAAGTCTTACATAAATTATAGACATACTAGCTGACTTTTTTCTGACTGGCCAACCTTGAGGCCTCACGTTGCCAATGCTGGCTGCACCGATGTCTTATTAAAATTGTGCAAAACACCTGGTTTAATTAAGTTTCTTGTATATATTCATTAGTAAAAGAGTTTCATTGAGTAATGATTACTTTTCGTGACAAAACTAGCATTAATCCTGCCTATCAGAGAAACATTTCTCCATGTCTTTCAGTAATCTGAAGTTTAAACGTGTTAAATAGGTGAGAAAATTTATCCTTCCATGGTTTTGATGAGCTTCTCTACCTTGTGTGTATTTGGAAAGAATATATTCAATTCTTTTAGTTTTAATAACTGTATCAAAAATAAATGTTCTCTGTAAGCCATGCTGATCTTTCTGTAGAGATGTTCTGCTATCTTGTTAGGCTTCCTATGCCAAATAATGAGGAAGTTTGGTATATTGAAGTACAAAATGACTTGTACTGCTTCTTAATGTACTGTGTTCTACAAAGACTCATATTCATCTAGCACCCAATCAAGGTGTGTGGTGAACTCAATAATTTGAGGCCTTCTTTGATAACTCTCTTTGCTGTGCAATCACTCCGAGTTTGTGTTCTGTAATCATCAACCGTCTCAGATTTTTCTAATTTTATTTTATTATTATTGGCAGGAAAATAAGTTAAATCTGGAGATGGAGAAGGAAGTGTACAGGAGACAAGGACTTCTGAAAGCTAAATTTAGATCAATAGATAGGAATATCAAGTTTTGACCTCCTAGTGCTTCCCTTGGAAAATGAACGTAGCAGTGTTTATTCCATATCTGCAGTAAGAGAACTTACTGTTCTGGTACGCTTAGCTAACCATCTTAGCAAGATGGTTCCAGTCTCCAAGCTCAGATATAACCACACCTTAGTCTGGCACAACTGATTTTTGTGTTCCTTGCACTAGCTGTTCCTTCACCTTCTCTTCAGATACAAGGACATGCATCTCTTCCACGCTCCTTCATTAATAAACAAACCAGGATAGATTAACGCCCCTTTCTTCAAGTCAGTAAGATACCTGCCTTTGGTTTCAGTGAGAATTCAGGCCCTAACAACTGAAGTTTCTTCTGGATGGTGTTTCTTCTGTAAAGGGTAATTTCATTTCCCTTTTGAAGACTTACAAGGATGTAGTAACAGAAGTAAAGGCGTAAAACAGTACCTGAGGCATAGGCTACTTTTGAGCCTGCAGCAAACTATAGGTATGATATTATCATTTCAGACAAACATGATCTACATAATGTGATGTGTTCCAGCATGCTTACAGTCTGCCAAAGGCCAGAAAATGTGACCTTCATTTTAAGACTGTATGGAAAAGAAAACAAAAACAACAACAACTTAAGAGAAGGAACTTTTCCTTCACCTAAATATTATTTTGCAACTCCTTCAGGTGTCCATAAGGAATTGTGCCACCACCACCAAAAAAAAAAAAAAAAAAAAAAGACATTGTGGCATAGAGGTATAATGTCAGTTCACACCAGAAGACATTCTTCTCACTGAAGTACAGTTAAACCCCACAAACAGCCAAAAAGATGCCCCAGAGTAATGTATTTACAAGTTAGTTTTACATGTTGGCATTATTTATTTGTCTGGTCTTGCAATCAGGGCTTGATCTATCTCGGGGGGGAGGGGGGGGGGAGGGGGGAACATGTAATGCTGCGCAAGGTGGTTTGGTGGTATGACTGACAAAATAATTTCAAAATTTTGAACTGCTTGTATAGAAGCAAAATACAAAAGAGTACGCTATCCCCAAGGGAAATGTAGAAACTACCTGTTGCTTCTCAGGTTAAAAGTTCTCCCTTAAAAGATTAACATCAGCTGTTTGAGTACAATTATTACATATACATGAACATTTTCCTCTCCAGTTTGCAACTTGGAGGGCAACATTTTTCGTGATACACTTAGACCAGGATTCTGATTCAGAGGAGTCACAAGAGAGCTTTTGAAGCAAGAAAATTTATTTAAGGAGGTTCCTTACAATAAATTTTTCCTGGTGACCAGATCTGGGACATGGGATGCACACAGGTTTGCATCCCGTGCAACTGCAGGGCTGCAGTAAGAGAACATACTGTTCTGGTACACTTGGCTAACCATCTTAGCAAGATGGTTGCAGTCCCTAAAAAGGTTTACCTCAGTTGTTTGAGTACAATTTTTACATATACATGAACATTTTCCTCTCCAATCTCCAACTTGGAATGCAGCATTTTTCATCATACTCTTAGATCAGGATTCTGATTCTAACAATGGTTCCTAATGCAAATTTCCAGAGAAGAGAGAAGCAAACCAGTCCTGTCTGCTTTGAATGAGACAGAGATAAAAAAATTAAATGAAGGAAATAAACCTGTAGGAATGTTTTCAAAAAATTGTCATTGTCCAAAAGCTTTAAATTGGTTGAATCCTTGAAAGTTAATTAATGTAAACTCAGGTTGCATCTCTTAATTTGAAGTAGTAGGATAGACTTGCATCATTGCAGAGCCTCAGTCACAGTTTAAATTGGCACTGCCTCTAACTTCACAAGAATGAAAGAGGGAAAAGCATATCTTTCTACCTTGTTTCTGGCTTATGTCAATGAATGTCACTGAAAGGAATTTTTCCTTTTGGCTGTTACTCCTGGATGGCACAATGCCAGCACAAGGCAAAAGCCTTGGAAATAGTTTTGTATGCCTTTGGGTGTGGGTGAGTTATGCTAACACAATCTATATGCAGGGCAGCTGTAGGTAGATGTGTCCCTGCTGTGTTCACAGTAGGAAGTCAGAAGAGAGCTTTTGTAGCAAGAAAATTTATTTTAGGAGGTTCCTTAAAATTAATTTTTCCTTTTTCTCTTTCAAATAATCAAATCTTTCTTGGCTGCAAGACGTTCGCAGATATACAGAACAAACATCCCCCTCAAATCCAGCCAGCTACAGATCAGTTCTATCGGTCTCTAAAAGAGTTTTCAGAAAACTTGACAGACCTAGGAATAAAAGGGATTTTGTATTAACGAGAACATTACCTCTAGCTTTACTTGGTTATTTTTTTGTCGCTTGTTGAAAGCAGTAATGTCTTTTTTTTTAAGGCTAACTTCAATAGCACCTTCTGCATATGCTTCTCTCTGTGGGTAACGCAGGGTTTGGGAAGACACTAGTCATAATGTTTTGAATCCTCTACTCCAGTTAAAGTAAAATATACATTGGGACAGGGGCTTTCACAGTCCAGTCCTACTGAGGACTGAGGACAGTAACTCCCTCAGTAGCTCTAATTTGATGTGTTCCATTGCAAAGTATACAACAGCTATAACTATTGAGAATGCATGTAGATGTACCTTAACCTCAGCAGATTCCAGTATTGTAGCAAAAGAGGTGGGGTAGTTCCTGGTTCTTCCTGCACCAAAATACAGGGTTGTTAGTACACTTTAGTCCATACGCCTATCTTGTTCTTTAAGAATATCTGCATCCCTGGTCATTTTTCCTTCATGCAAAAGTTCCCTTGCCACTAACAAAAACAGCCCTGAAGTCAAAGAGGTGCAAAGCCATCGCTTACGCTCTTCCTGTAAATTTCCACTTCAGCTCCTCTTCTTCCTTGCCTGTTTTCTTCTTCATCAGTGAAGAATATGCTCTCTAAAGATGAAATTTGCCTAGATGATCTGAAGCCGATATGACAATTTAGTTCCATATTTGTGCCATTTGATGAAAGAATTATATCTTGTCCTTCTGGAAACTGTGTAGAAAAAGGGCAAATCCTATCACCATCTTCAAGTTCAAGCTCTGGAAGTTCAACCTGAACTTTCTGAAGAGTTTACTTTAAAAGAATTTATCTTCCTACCCACCTGTACAAACCAGTGTCTCAGCGTCCTTCTGTGCAAGGAAGACGATATAGTGGGTACACACCCCGTGTAACCCTGTGGTCCCAGTATTGTTATGAAAATGAGTAGAGGAAAGCCAAACAGAGCAGTTGCAGGAAATTTCTTTTGTTATTCAAGTATGCCTAAATTTAAAAAAAAAAAAAAAAAAAAAAAAAGAAAAGGGAAAAAAAAAGTGAAAGTTTTTTTTTCAGGGGAAGATTTTGAAAGATTGTGAAACTATCCATTTATGGTGCCTGAATTTTCCTTTAAAGAGGCCCCTGCATTGTGTACTCTGTAAAGTTGAAGATTCCTGTGGTGCTACGTGCAAAGGAGATTCTCATTTTGTGGATGTCTGTGTGGACAGAATGTAGAAAACAAAGCTGTGGTGATTTATTAAATGTTTTCTGGGTAAGTAAGTCTCTCTACCCTCCCTTTCTCTCCTTCCTCCGGCCAGGCAAAGGTCAGGAGAGAAACGGGAATGATGTGGAAGGAGGAACTGTGGCAGTAGTGTCTGGATCTCCAAACAAATGCAAAGACCCCAAGGTTTTCTTCAAAAGCCCAAAACAAAGGCAAAATCTCTTCAGATATGTTCCCTCAGCACCTTCCACACAAAGGCAGTGAAGGGGAGTGTTGTTCAGTCATGGTTTGCCAGGCAGGAAGGGCACTCAGTGGGCAAGAAATTTATTTGTTTCCAAGTGGAAATCTACTGATACCAAAAGCACCATTTTGCTATGGAGACACAGAGGCCATGTCCCTCCCACACACAGTTTACCCAGATACTTGTTCATATGCTTACATGCTTACCTCTGTCCTGGAATATTACTGAAAGAAGATGAAAAAGGAAAGGCAGCAAAACAAGCCCCAGCTCAGCAAAGCACTGAGGGTTTAACGTTCAGATGATCAGGCCTCCAGTTAAAATCGGTGAGATGAACAGCATTCTGCAAGGCACATCCAAAAGATTTTAGTGAAAACTTTTATTTTAAATCAATAAAGCATACAACCCTTGGTATAAAACCAAGCAGCAGACAGTGACCTTAATTTTGAGGTATGAGAAATAATAAATAAATAAATAGATAAATAAATAAATAAATAAAAGCTGTAGGTAATCTTCAATTTTGCCTTGTGGCAATTCACCAGGGAGCACAGCACGTTGTTTTCCCACACTAGCAAGCAGTCCCTAGCACATGTCTGGCACTAGAAGGACACAAAGTACTGTGGAGAGGAAGTAAGCTGTGCTGAGGTGGCAAGCTTTCAATGATGGTCACTTTCCATTCAGCCCCTTCAGTGAATGCAGGGAGCCTACATTATTACATTCTCAGTTTGATAGGATATTTGACATCATCCCTGCTTTATTGATATGCTGCATGTACCCCCACACTTAGTTCTCCTTGGCTGTCAGTTTGAAGAAAAGTGGAAAGCTCATCAATGGTCCAAAAAGGTTTTTTTGGGCCATTATTGTTTACATTGGACTGTCCACTCCAGGGGTTATTTTGGAATGTGCTTGCATTGGCGTTTAAGATTTTTCAGAAGAGAAAAAGTTTATATTTACATACAAAATATTTTTTTTAGAAGAAAGGTCAGAACCATTTGTTTTGTTCGTTTAACCAAGATGCACTTCATTTTTATATGTTCAGTTCTTCATATTTTTGTTTAAGACTTCAGCCTAAAACGTATGGTATGGGCCACTGAGATATTTTGTTTTTATTTTTCCTCTTTGTCCCCTCTCCCTCACTCCCCCCCCCCCAAAAAAAAAAAAAAAAGAGGGCATATTGTCTTGAGGAATGACATCTCAAGGAAATGACAGAATAATATAATATAGCCCCAGCTACCCACAGTTGTTTTAGAACAGAAGACTTTGGAAAACAGTGAAAGCAAGGACCAAACTAGTTTTTTCTCAGGAAAAATACATTATTTTAAATACCATGCAAATATTTGTAACATCTGAAATTCTAATGTAATTTGCCCTGAGGTCTTATACGTCCCACTTCTTCACCAGGAAGGGACCTGTTTAACCCATGGACAGGAGTGGTGATTATAGCTCTCTTGGTAAGTAGTAAGGGAGTCAGTGGGCTGCGATTTGATCGACTTCTGGTCTTCTTTAGGAACTACAAATAAATGAAAACATCTTAGCCATTGTACAGTTTTTATTCCCTATGAAACAATTCTATACATGAATAATATTCACTTGCCAATGGAAACAAAATTTTAAGTCTAATATTCATGAGTTAATATCTATCTATTATAATAGAAGCACAAATATAGATTTCCAGCAATCAAAATGACGCAAATAGTCCTAAGACTCATTGCTAAGTAATTACAGAAAACTTATTTATTAAATAACATCTCTACTTGAAACTAAAGGTTTCAAAATCATGCTCAAGAGACTAAAACTTAGAAAATGTGCAAGTTAAAACCACTATATTGCAGCTTCTCTCACCATTTCTGGCAGTGCACAGGAATGAAATCCCAAACAAATAAAAAGTAACACAATATCTCTGCTATGCACTTTGCAGCTCAAGTGCAAGAGGCATACAATGCTCATGTTTACTGTACATCCACGGTATGAGGGGTATTTCTCACTTCAGCATTTTCTGGAGAAGACATAGCTAGGTGAAATATACTAAAGCCCTGAAAAGCTCTGAGTGAGGTCGTTCTCACCTATACTATGAGTAAATGAAAAAAAAAAAAAAAGAGAGAAAAAAATGTGGGAAGGGAGTAAAAAGGAGACTGAAATGTCCTTTCTTTCTGCATCTGCCTCCACTTGCAGACAGAAAATGGCTTGGCCAGACAGAGGGTCAGGGTCAGTCTATGCTTTTATTTTGACACAAAACACCATGGTCCATTTAAACTTAGGGAAAGGACATTGCCTTCAAATGGATTTTTAGCACAGACCACAGAGAGGCTATTCTGTAGTTTAAATTAACAAGGACGTGCCTTCTAAATTTTGCTCTGAACGGGATCTGGTTTTGGTGGGGAAAAGAGGTTTGTTGCTCCCTCAACATTACTTATAAAACATTAAAATAAACAATAAAGCTTTGTCTGAAGAGAGAGCTTTGACAGCCAGTACGCAGGACTCCGATATATGCACAATCCATTCAAACTGAACAGCCGTTGTATTCCGAGAAACCATGGCAGACTAGTGGATGAAATCCTTATTTGCACAATTATGCACTTATTGGAGTGGCCTTTCCCATAGTCCTTTCACAGGGGGTTTAACTCCATGCCAGTCGTGTTTACTCCTGTCTTCTATCCCGATGTGAACATTTTTCACCCTTTGAGTAACAAGGGATCTTGTGTGTGAAAATGTTATCTCATTTTACCTTACAAAGCAAGGGTCTCTAATTCAGAAAGATTACATTGTCATTAATTGCTCTAATCGTAGTCTCTGTGTGTATGCTCACTCCAAGGAATGCTCTCACAATTTTATCTGTCATAGTTTTTCTTTGTTCAAGTTACCAAAAAACTCCTTAGGAAAACATTTACAGTATAAAAACTGTAGCTTTATAAAAATTTCTGTAAAAACCCTAGCCCTTTTTATACAAGAGAGACAATTCAGATGATCAGGAATAAGTCTTACGAGACCTCTGTCTCTGTCTTTGGCTTTGAATACCCAAATCTCTGACAATTGGTGAGATACATCAGGCTTTAAAAAGCTGGAAAGCAGAATCAGACCTTCTGAGTACAACATGGACTCGATATTGAACCAAGGATATCTCAGTATTCTCCTAGAAAAGAAAGAAGTGTAAAATTTCTGGTTTGTGTGCTTACAAGGAGGCTGAACAATGTAGAGACTCCCTTGAAGTTTGTTTCCAGATTTCATGACTCACTAATGGTGACTTTTTCATTTTGTTTTCCAAACTATCTCATTGTTTACTTCCAAAATTTCCATTGACTTCAGAGGAAGTCGGATGGCGCCAGCGAGGTTCTTATAGTTTAAGAAAGCCATCCAAATTTGTCACTAGCTTGAAGAATTTGGTTTGAGAAGTCCTGTTATATGTGGGTTAATTACTGTGGTAATGAATACAGCCACTTTTACGTACCAAGATATTTTAGCTTCTCTTCATATTGTAATTATATGTATTATCTTACATCATTAATTAAGTTCAAATGCTCTCTTCTTAACCCTGTCATTAATAAGCTGTAAAAAATAATAATAATAAAAAAAATGTCCAGATTGAAACTAAAGAAAAAAATCCACTGTAAAGACCACTTGTAAGAGCATGATCTGTTTTTTTTACTGCTGGCTCTCAGATACTGCCTCAGGGACTTCATTTGGGTGGTCAAGTAATTCTGCCTGATGAGTAATAAACAAATAATTCTACACCCAATTCTGTTTTATTCCCACTGAGTAGTAGTTCCTTATGCAAGTAGTTCCACTTCAGAGTTTAGGCATGCAGTTAATCCTAGCTATTTATATGGCTAGATACCACTCCCTGAAACAAAGGATACAGTAACAGGCCATGTGTAAAAAAGTAGAAAATTGTCCAATAAAATGTAAAAAATCCCATGCAGAAAAGATAGACGTTATATTCATGACTCAGACACCAAAGTAATTAAAATTTTGGTTAAAAATAAAACTTCTCAACATAATATCTTAATGCTTTTTTCTTCCCAGATTTGAAGGGCATTCAAAAAACTCACATACCTATTTTTTTAGTAACAAGTATTTTTTTTTAATAGGTGGATTATCACTTCTGCCTTGATCTCTTTTACACAGTCATGTGTTAATGTTAACAAGAGCTTTTTTGATGTCAAGAATAATGCACTGAATGTTAAGTGTTGCTTTATATTATCTTTGGCAGTAGATACTTAGTAATATTAACCAGCTCTGCTTTATTTTTTTCTGGCAAAAAATCACTTATCAAAAACCAGTCGTTTTACATTTGCTACTAGTGCCAACCATAGGAACCATAGGATACACAGAGCTTTGGGACACACTGGTGTTGCTGGAACTAAGTATCTCAAAGACCTTTCCGTTTTTGCAACCTCAACAAAAAAATAAAAGATGTTTTTTTTTAATATGTTTTTTCTATTTTTTTTTTTTAATTTTTAGTTACAGTGCCTTCTGGCCACTCACTCCAAAACACTTCAGTGGAAAATCTAGAAAGAATTCCTTTATTAGTGGTTTAACTGAAAACAGAGTTTGGCAGCTAATCTTCTAAACATCTAAACATGAGCAACTACCCTACTCCTCTTCTGGAGGAAAACATATGCTGCTCTCCAGAGAGCAAAACTCAGAATGTGAAGTATATACGTGTACATTTTGATATATACATTCTCTGGCAAGGGCTTTTTAGAAAATACAGCTCTAGCTCAAGTTCAATAAAAATCTGAACAGTTTAGTCCAGGAGATTTATCTGCTAGTTTTTAGAGAACAGATTTTGACCCCTTTATGGAAGTTAATACATCACAATTAGCAATGAGGTTAGGTCAGCATCAGCCAAAGATGGAGCAGAGGCGTCAGGGCCAAAAATGTCACAGGAAACACACTGCTTCTTCCCTTGAAAGCTGGCTAGATTATAACTGCAGGCAGAAAACATGGTCAGCTTGATTTTACAATATTTAAGAATCTTAAAAATTGGTATATTTGAAGATTATTTGCAAATATTGACCCATATCATAGGACATGTTCTTGTACATGGATATACACCAGTATATATTGATACACAGCAAAGTCTCAAAGAGTCCTGCTGCAAATTTCCTTTTATTGAGCTTTTCAACAGTGTCTTTCAAACAGTCTGTTAATCTCTGAGTTCACAAGTGATGTAAGGAATTTGGGTTCAGGCACCTGCCTGTCTTGTTGAACTTCCGTAGCTACAATGTTCTCTGTCTACTCTCAAGCACCTTAAAAACTTAATCTGGAAAAGCTCACACAGCTGTGGCTGGCACTGCTTTGGCTCTGCATTTTGAGACTGAGTGCTACCACCTTGTCATGGTTGCTTTTAATCTATTGCTCCTCTTCATCTAAACATCTGATATTTGAGTCTTGAGGTATCTTTTTTCATTGCAATCAATACTGTGAGCCATAGTGGGCATGCTAATTGACAAATAAAAATAAAAATAAAAATAAAAAATCCCCAAATAAATCTCTAGGACTGTGAGCAAGTATGATTTAAAAGAAGAATATAGCTGTATAAAAGGAAGGGAAGTATATGTTATTGTGCCTTAAGACAAATTTCAACAGAAATGAATTTCTTATTACTACTTGATGTTCCAAGGCAGCAGAAACTTTGAAAAATATATTATCTATATTCTTAATAACTCATAACTATAATAATGCAAATATTAAGAATGAAAATTTAATGTCAAACAGGATAAGGATACTTCTCAGGAAGTATATGCATTTAAGGACTACTGTAGGAACTGGCACCTCTGCATTAGTTCTAGACATGTTATACTTGGCCACATTAGAGAGATAATGATGATCCTGTTTAATATTGCAATAATAAAGGAAGGGAAAATAAACCGATGGTTCTCCACTTCTGGCTGTGCACTGTCTTTCCATAGCACTGTTCTCTAGAAAGGTCCCTCTTTGTCATCCGACAAATTGTCTATATAGAATGGGGATGTTGACAGCTACAAACCCCTGATACATGCAAGATACATTTCTAGGTTTTAGATCTACCCAACTGCCTGCTAAGATATTGTTCTGAAGCTTTGGTAGTTTAGCTAATTTAGTGTGAGTTCTATCCAACATTTAAAAAGATTAAAGCACATACTGTGAGTTCATCTATGGGGATTTTTATGCTCCCAAGTATGAACTGCTGTGGGGTACAGGAAAAATCTTTCTGTGCTCTATTTTCTTGCTGCATTCACTGGGAACAGCAGAAGTTCAGAATCTCTGAAAACAATCCTCTGTTATTTAAGTCACTTAAGCTGTTGCAACTCTGAATCTTGCTGTCAAAGTTCATTAATCCAAATTAGTGTAATAAATTGTGCATTTTGGGGTTGGCCCAAGGGAGTCTTTAAAGTCGTTTTTGCCTATGGATTCCTCAGATGCTAACCATTACAGTTTGTTTTCCTGTAAAGTAGTCTATGAATTGTACAGAAATGAGGAGGATTTGACAAGAAACAGAACTATGTAACACAAAACACCAAAATACTCGCATTCTCCCTCACCTCCACTAAGGGTTTCTTTTTTCTGTTTTTCCCAACCCAAGAAAGTAGAACTGTTGAGACAGCACCCGCAGTCCTTTAAGAGCTTGTCTATAAGGGTAGCTGTTGCTTCATTTAGGACAGAGAACAGAAAGACTTCTTTTTTCCCAGATATAGTCATAAATCTCAGTAGAAGGCATCAACTACAACTTAATGTGCCACAAGGCTGACTTTTGCATTTTCTTGGTTTCTTTGAAGTCATCTGAGCAGATCTGGGACATAGCTGTGCCCTGTGATGAAACCCATTTTTTCACAGCTCTGAAAGTATCCTCACAGAGTGTGCAAACCAGTCACATCACTCTTCTGTTCACTTTAGCACTCATTCCTTTGAAGATGTTACTAATGTCTTGAGTGATATATTCTGAGTATCTTGCTTTTTTTTTTTTCCTAAAGAAAAAGGTGCAAGGCATGAAACAATTTCATGTCCACACCTATAAAGCACTGCTGTCAACTCCATTGGAAGTAGAGTATTTATGATGATACTGTCCCATGAAAGAAAGGCAAATCTTCTGTAAAGTCTCCATACAGGAACACAAAGGCGTTGTTGTACTAAAGAAATAATGACATGCAAACCAACCAAAAATGCATAGCTAAAGGTCAGGGACTGTAGTAGTTTTATGCTCTGGAGATTCTCTGGAGTGTTATGGAAATTAAACCCGAATCATGTGGTGTGGGTACTCATGGAGCAGAACAACTGAGACTAGGAGAGATGTACAGATCCTGAACAACTAGGAGTTTAGTCCATAAAGAAGCACCCAGAAAGCTGGTTGCTGTCTCCTAACATCCTTCTTTGATGAGCAGCAAGAGGACAAGATGCAGCACATGACCCTACTACATTCCCTGTCCTGGCAAGTAGTTAAATCCATTTAACTACTGACACAGCTTTTTAATGCATAACGCTCATACAGACATGTTTAGATAGAAAGATGAAGGAAACATTTATTCAGCTACTCAAATTATCTGTATGCTTAATGAGGAAGAAAGCTCTGCCTTCCTTCACACGAATAAATATACATCATGTGCCTGAATCCTGTCAAAATTATAAATATTTTATATAAAAATGTTTCAAGGCAGGTGATGCTTCATCTAAAAATAAAAATAAATGCTATTTCACTTCAATGAGAAACAAAAACATAACTGAAGGCATTCAAATGAAAAAGAAAATTATATGGGGAAGCTGCTTCAATTAGAATGACATCAAAGAGCTCATTACTGTATCTCTAGTTAAGTAAGCATGTTGTCAGTCTAGCAGACTGGTTTTAATTTGTTCAAACCACCCTGTTGTGATTATTTATACCCCAATATTTCTGGCAAACATACTTAAGAGAGTTAAATATCTTTCCTGAAGGACACAGCAGCTTGCATTGACTGACTTGAGATGCAGAATATCTACATTTATGTTCAATATAATAAAATGAGCTATTTAAATAGGTTATTCTAATTAAGTACCTCCAACCCAAATCAAAATCTAGCACTTTCAGTAAAAAATAAATAAATAAACAAAAATAACTTTATTTTTTTCCTGATTTTGCATATGCTCTTCACTGTTTGGTTCTGGAGAAAATTTATGGGATGGACTAAGAGCCCTGGTGACCACACAGCAACTCTGCTGCAGTTTGCTGTCCCCTCAGACATACCAATGCAACTCTTTATGAGAAAGGCATTTTTGCCTTTTTTTTTTTTTTTTCAAATAGATTATTTCAGTAATTCAGCTTACTGAGCAGCCCCACATGCTGTTGTTTTTGTGCAATGAGGATGAGGTTTCTCAACAGATTAAACCAATCTATACTGGCTTTACCACAATCCTCCCTCCCTTTCTCTCACATTCTCCACTCCTCTTACACTGGCACTGATGGCTCCCAGTGACTCGGATCTGGTTCAAAGCGCTTAGCAGAAACCCATTAGCGTTTTCTGCAGAGTTTCAGAGTTAGTACAAGAGAGGCAGTGGGGGAGCCAGAGAGAAGTATTAAGATGAGACCATGGCTGTGCTGACACAGATTGGCTTAATTTGCCACAGAAGTGCAACCTGAGGGTATGGCAAACACTAGCATGGGGGATGTAAGCCACCAGGGCAGAGGAGGAGACTGGAAATTTCTGAAGCCAGCTTTTCCAGCAATGCCAACAACTTGAGTAATTTCAGCCACAGGGCTAAGATCGGCATAGGTGGAGCCTGGAGCCGCTCACGGTATGTCCTGTCACAGCTGGGCCCCCTGCATGTCCCCACGCCGCTTACTGCAGAAAGCAGGGAGTGGTGGGGTGCAGAAGACCAGCAGATTTGCCACAGCTAGAAGTCTGTCCTCTGGAGGAAATCTCTATGGGTCATGTTCAGACAGTTTTTAGATTCTTTCTCTCTCTTAAGTAACACAGTTATTAAAGACACTGCCTGTTATATCACTTCACTAGCTGAGTCACTGGCTTTCTACTCTTCCACCCATTGCATCTGCAGTGTATTAACAAGTATTAACTGCTAGTCCCATTAGTTGGATTCTTTCTTCGGGTGATTTCTCTCTGGGACCATTTTTGTGCCTTGCAAGCAGGGCTGCAGATCAGGGTGAACATTCTGGACATACATTGACCCAGTGAAGGCTGTTCATGCTCACACAAAGAAAATACAGTCAAGCCTGCAAGGATAATGTCATGTCTCATCAATGCAGGAGGACTGTGAAGTCCCTTTGCAGACATAGCAGTGCTAGAACTAATTCACAATGAGCATTTTAAACCCTCTTTTAAGCAGTAAATTTAAAAAACAAGGATTGCCCCTTTCTCAGAATTTATGTCTTCAGGGGTTGGTAATTTCAGAACCATTTCAGGGTTGGAAGAGATTCTTAGAAAATTCCTAGACAACTCATCAGGGACAAAATCAACAGTATCATAGAGGAATTAAATTATGTTCCATTCAAATTAATCTAAAAAGCTAGGGAAGAAAAAAGAATCAAAACAATAGTACTTAAATAAGTTGCTTGTTTTGGCAAGCATCCTCCTCTATGTGATTCCATAGGAGCTGCCAGAAAGTTTATGGAAGGTTTAATATTTTTATTTCAATGCTTTTGGCCCAATTCAGAGGACAACGACCTGTGGGAAGCATTATGCATGCTTACTCAGAAAAATGTCTGAAATACCACTGTTCACTCTGGCTGTTCAAATGAGAATGAAGAATGATTTAACTGCTGGTCATGACCAAACATGGATGACAATAGTTAACGTGGGATTCCCATCTTGGTAGAAATTTACTTCAGCATCTGCGACATTCAACAATAGAAGGAAATAGTGGAAACCAATAGCAGGATTTCCTTTGACAATTCACTTTTATTCTTTCTTCCCTTAAATCCCTTTATTCTTGCCTAGTAAAAATTGTATACATCAGTAGCAGCTGGAGGGAATGCAACTTCAGACTGAAAACACTTCAATCCATCAGCAGAGAGGTGTGGCAGCTGGTCACTCTGCTGTCACGCAGGAAGGAAGCTGTAGCCTTCACTCTGAGTCACGAGAGATGGGCCAAGGAGGGAAACATCCATGCTTAGACAGTGGGTAGAGTGGGGTCAAGATCTGGAGGAAAGTTGTGGCTAAAAGATATCATCCTGCAAAGCTGCTTAGTCACTGGTTTCCAGCAGACACCAATGTATATCTGTGTTCACAATAAGAAACTGAAATACTGACTGTATTTGCATTATTAAGCAGTGGTTCTATGATTCAATGATTAAATAAGAGCATCTCTTCAGAGAGAAAAACTTGATCCTGGAGATCCAGCTTCTCTATTGTATTTTCACATCTGTGTGAGCACATTACAAGCCTGGCTAGATCTCATCTTCTGGTTTGAAAGCTAGCCAGTTTGGTCAACATAGTGGTGTGCTCTTGGAGTGAACAAGCTGCAAAAAGTGGGGATAACAGGGGATTCATTTCAGAAGTGAATTCCTGATATAATTTAAAATGATAAAGCACATGCTCCTGTGGCAGTGGATTTTCTCCTGATTCACTAGTGAATGAGTAGTGAGATCAGAGTCCTGATAACTAACAGAAAAGAGATATGCTGACCTTGGAAAGGAATTACCAGCAATGGTCCTTGGAAGGATTGATCCTATCACTCACCCTGGGGACACATCAGAGGGGTGCCTTCTGATCAGGAGGTGTGAGATCACAGATAAGATACTGCTGAGAATACCCGAGCAGCTACGGCATGACACAAGCTCTCCACTATGACCAAAACCACCTGTGCAAGAGGGTATATAGCTTAAGCACATAATTCATCTCCAATGAAAGCCTCTCCTATCCATCAGCTTTACAAGCTTTTTGAAGTTACTTATGAACAAAGGATTAAAAAAAAATCAGCAGAGAGGAATATCATGTTCAGAGCTGGTGAAAACTAATACTTGCTTTCTGTTCCATTTGTTGTTGAGAGCTTATCGTATTGCATCGTAGTAGTACAAGTGCAACCAAGAACACTTGGTTGCACAAGGCAGCTGAAAGACACTGAATCAACTCTTAGTCAGCTGCCTGGCTTCCCCTGAATTAGCAGCAGGCTCCAAAGAAAACACTTCGAAGAGTTCAGAAAGACTACTGTGAATAAAAATATCATATGTGATACTGTTTTCTGTCCACTGCCAAACAGTACTAAACCCAAACCTTTGGAAATGCAAGTCATTTTTCTTCAGAAAACTGCAGGAAAAGCTGTGCTTTTTGGAGGAAATGTGGAAAAAAAAAAAAAAAGGCAAAACTGGTACTATGTCCCATCCTGTCAACACATCATATAAGAAATAGAAAGAGAGACTGATCTTCTTACACTCTGACCTGGTTATATTTGATTATATGTTGTACAAAACGTAGTTAAACACCCTATTAACAAAATATAGTTAAACAGGAATGTTATGAAAACAAGGTTAGTGTTCTGGCTTGTATACAGACAGGGAAAAGAAATCTAGAATTATGGCTGAAACTCCAGTCTCCAACCATACAGTGATATTCAACGACTTATTTTACAACACTTGGGATGTTTGTATACTTAAGAATATGTGGGCCTAGTTTATTATAAGAAATCCATCCACTACTGTAATTCCTGATTTAGCAAGCTCCTTAAGGCTTGGTTTGTTTGTTTGTTTTCGTTTCATTTGTATGTGTTTTTTGTTTTTTTTTTTCATGCAGAAAATAAGCTAACATAAACCTCAGGGGTTAGCTACTGTCATTGTTTCTTCAATGAATGTATGTAAAGTTGTAGATTTAAGTTCTTTATGCATCTTATTGGGGGGTGGGGAGCATCAGGATCAAGTGAATCCAGTATAAAAATACAAAAATACATTGATTTTACTGGAACTGAGATTTTCTTGTGGTCCATTAACAGAACAGAACAGGGACTAAAAGCAGGTCTTTCTTTTATTCTTTTCTTTTTATCTTCCTGTGCCATTATCTTGATATTTGACTTGCCTGGTAGTTTAATACATTCCAACTAGCATGAATTTCACTGTAGTAAAAAGCTTTATTTTAAGATGAATTATTTATCATTTTTGCTACTATTATTTCAGTAAAAACACATTTTGCAAAGTCTATGAAATTGTGTAATCAATCCCTGCCTCTCCACAGCTGCATGTTCCTAAAGCAATCCTCACATGACCATTCTCATTGATGTTAAACAAGAAAACTTTCTCTGTAATGCTGCAGCTCTTTCTTTTGACCATTTCCACAACCAATGACTTCTGACAATTTTCAAAGTTAGATTAAGTGACAAAAACTGTGATTCTGTGGGTTTTATGTTTATTGAAAGAGACTTTATGCCTTATCAGCTTCAATCTTTCCATCAGAAATTAGTGTTTGGGGGGGGGGGGGACAGAGGGAAAATTTGCACACTGGGACGGAAGCATGTGTACAAACATAAGCACACACTTAGCCGTTAAGTCATCCTCTGTGTTCTGAATGTGATTAATGAAAGCCGTTTTCTTCCATCAATGATCAAAGCTTCCATTAAAACTAAATGGCTTATGTAAAACTGAACAAAATCGCAATCCAAATCCTCAAAGAAAACTTCCAAAGCATGAGCACACGCGCAGGCTCCCACACACCACCACTGTTAAAATGTTTCTCACTGACTATCTCAGAGAAGATCTGTGGATATATTAAATCTGATATGACCATGCTGCAATTGGACTCTTCATAAAGGGTCTTAGAAGGAGCAAATGGACACATGTGGCTGAACTCTCCTCTCATGCTCATATCAGTTCAAATTAAGACTAATATTGAATTAATTTTTTTGACAAATGACAGAATTTGTTTCAAAGAATCCAGTTTCTAGGAAACCAAAAGCTTTTGGAAGATTGTGTTTTATATGACAAAACATTTCAAACAAGAAAGCATTTTTTGGTACTTTACTCGGAAAGCATTTACAGTTTGAAACATTTTTTTTTTTAATATAAAGAAAGTATAAATAAATCAAAAGTATGCCCAAACTTTATGGACCATTCCTTTTTCATTTTTGCAAATGGGAAAATCTTACTTAAAGTTGTCAGTTCCATTTTTATGGTGAAAAAAAAATATGACAAACATAATTAAATATAATGCCCAAGTCAGTTCAGCATCAACCTCTTTGTATTAAAGTAGTAGCGTGTTCTCATTCCATGGGTCAATTTTGCTCAACGCCTAAAATCAATATTTTCAGATTGTTTAATCTTACAGATTAAAAATGGCATCCAGCAAATTTGATAAATTCCTTAAAGATTTCTTTCATTTAAACAAAGGAAATTACAAGGAACTTTACAGAAAATTCAGGCACCCATGAGCCCCAGTCAAAGACAACAGATTCCCACTTACATTGAGTACATTTTTTCTTGCTTGAACAGCACAAAGTAGGTATACTCAGTTCATTCCTATTTATCTACACTTTAATTATCCATCTCTGTCATAGGAAGGTGCATCAAGTGAAGTGAAGTGAATCAAAACCTAAATTATATTGCCATTTTTGCTTGCAATAACTTTTCAATAATATGATAGTGAATAATATGACAATGAAATATAGCTCAGTGCTCTCGGTTTATTTCATTTGAGATGACAACTTTCAGAGTTTTCAATCTAAATCTAGTTTGATTGGTAACAAAAAAAAAAAAAGTGAATCATTGGATATGTGATTCTTTTGCCACTAAGCTTTTAAAAATCTTTGTAAGACTAGAATTATTTCTGAATTCCAGCCTTATGTTTTTTCCTCTGTAACTCAAACCCCATTTCTGCTAAAATAAAATTTGCATATGATGACAGTTTGTTTAGAGACTCAGTATAAGGGCCTGGCCCTCTTAAAAAATTTAAATAAAATAAACTAAAATAAAATAATTAAGAAAAAATAAAGTGTGTACACCCAGCAGTTTACCAAGAAATGTTACAACATTCTTAATTACTGAGGACTTGTTAACATATGAGATTGCTGCTCCATGCACACTTACACACCCACTTCACCTGGTTCACTTGAGAAATCTTCAGCCCCATTATAACTATTTACTAGTATCACTGACAGCCAAGGCTACATGATGCAGCAAGAGAGCTGATCTAGTGTCCTCTAATGGCAACATTAATCTTCCCATGCTTTAAAGGGTTGCTCCATAATTTCCTTTATAAATTAAAGAAGACTTTATCTTCTATGCTTAGACTTCCCCAACTAACAGGTTTTTTGGGGTTAAATAGCCCCACAAACTGTAGCATGAACTGATATATAATGTTTCAAGAGCTGGTAAAATAGATGCTCTTGTGATTTTATTCTCTTAGTTATTTATCAGTCTATCTAGGTTAGACGGATAGATAGCTATCCAGATTAGACAAGTAGATATCTAGCAGGAAGGAAGGGAGAGAAAAAAAGGAAAAAGAAAAAAAAAAAAAGATAAAAAGAGACTGATTTCATTTTGAGGACAAGAAGCACCAATTTCAAAGGTCGGAAAATTTAACCTCTGTAACAATATTATAGTCTTAGACAGACTGGATGGATTAAGGGCATTATTATTGGTTAAGCAGTTTAGAGAAGATTTTCGGTCACAAGAAAATCTTTTAGAAATCTCTTTCTTTGATAGAAAGGTTGAAGAATGACCATGGTTTCAAGATCCTTGATAGCTTTTACCAGACTAAGAGTCTATTGAATATTGTCATCACATACATAAAATTACTGAGAAAAAGCATGAGTGAAGTCATGAGTTCTGCACTGCCAGCTTTCATAAGGAAAAAAAGGATATTGCCAGTCCATCGCCATTAACAAGTTCTCAGACCTTTCATGCACACTGTGAAGGACTAGGTCATTGTGTTGGAGCTGCAATGCATTTCCTTCCCAAACCTGAGACAGGAAACAGAAGCACAAGGGAACAAAAGAAGCAGCAGAAGTCCAGAGATAGTTCCATTATAACCACATGTGACACTGCAAAGTATTTCCCTTCTCTTCCTCCATAAAAATATCTACATTAAATTGAGCTATGAACCTGGACAAGAAAGAGGACTTCACTCCTCCTTAAAGTTGCCCTCTTTTACTCTGTGTTCAAACTTTTGACACATGATTGGTATTACCCAATCTTTCCTCTCCTGCCCAGCAAAAACCCTGAAGTGCCTGACTAACCAGCCAGTAAAGACTGGTAAATTTGAGAAAGCCCTCTGGATTAACTTTCTCTGATTTTAAAGGGAATTTAACAAATTTATTGCTTAAAAATATAATGTTTAAAAATTGCTTTTCTTTTCCTCCTGTTCCCTGAGGAAAAAAAAAAAAATCCTCATTTTTTCCTGGAAAGATATCCAGCCTAGGCTAGTGACTGAATCAAGATTAATAAGTCAGTGTTATTGCTAAACCAAAGGCACTAAAAGAATATTTGCACTCCAGGCTTCCATTAGGCTTTGTCCTGGGATCTCTAGGGGAAACATAATATGAGACTAAACAGGTTTTCCAGTAATCATATTTATTCATGCTAGTGCAGTAAGACACACTGATGATCACTCATTATTAACCAAGAATATTTTTATATTTCTAAATATATTTTCCCCAATTAAATGCATAATAAAACAGCTTGAGTATATAGTTTAATAGTTCCCCTCAGTATTAATCATTGAAACGTACACAAAAAACTAATTCACACTTCCACTGAAATGGTTAAATGCCAAAATTTAAAAAGGACCTTTCCATAACAGAATCAACAGTATTACCTCTAGGCTAATGCATACAGTAAAGGAAATTAAAAGAGGCTGCAAAGCAAAAGTAAAAGTAGAGCTGGCTCTTACTGAGTCAATGGCAAAATTCTTTTACACTGCAGTAAAACAAAACCAAGACCCAACAGCCTGGATTCACTACAAAGCCAAAAGATATTTTAAAACATAAGTAATAAAAATAAGGAACAGAAAAACAACTATTAATACTAAAAGGTTAGAAATCACATTTATTAATATTTACATTAATTCTCCAAATGCACATTTTAATTTGGTTTTAGGGTTAGTATGCATGTTATTACTACAAAGAAGGATCTATCCTTTAGTCTATGTTTTTTTCTTCACAGTATACATGCAGCATAAATGCATTCATATTTGTATATATCTGTACCATGTGTGTCTTCAGAGAGGGAAGGACCATAGTTACATGGGCAGGAAATAGAAAATGTTCCATTTTCCAAACTTATCCTTGCCTCCAAATCATTACAATGCCAGATTTTATCAGGAACGCTTCTTTAAAAAAATTAAAGAGAATTTCAGTTCCAGATGGAGTCTACAGTGATGTTACAAAGATAATATAAGGAAGAGAAAGTGGAAACAGATGTGTCATTTTTGCAGAGATGGATTACATTAGCGTAAAACTCTCCAAATGTTATGTGAGTTGTGACATCTGCAGCAATATGTTCAGACCTGGGTAGATCTCTTCCCCTCCCCCTGTGGATTTCCTGGGTTGGATGGCCACTTCTATCTTTACAGCTTCATAGATTGTAAGGGACCATGTAGCCTGACCACCTCACAGACTGCACGACTTCCTAGAATTAGTTCCCAAAACATGCTTGCCTTGAATTGCACCAGTAGACAACCCACAGCTGTACTTGCTATCTGTACTGTTGATCTTTCTGTTGCTAGACCGGAAAACCATTTCTTCTAAAACTTCTTTTCCCCACATATGTGTTTGCTGGGTGCAACCAAGTTCCCATTTATTCTTGTCTGCAATAACTTAAATAGCTTCTGCCATAAATTCCACTTTTCCATCATTTTCATGGTGCTGAGCAGCAGTAGCAGACATGACAGAGGAACCAGGAGAGCAGCAGCCCTCCCACCCAGGTGCATGGTATCATGCACTCTGCTACTTGGGACCACTCACTAGGGGATCTGTTGGTCCTTCAACCCTTTCAGGCACAAAGTCCTCAGACCTGACCATCTGACCTCCTCTTCTTCCAGATGGGCCCTGTGCATTTGGAAAGAAGAGCCATCTTCTGAGACTAGTTGAAGGATTAACACTGATTTTTCACAGCCATTAGTTCCTGTGTTGTATTGCTGTTATTTTTTATTCTTAGGTAAATGACCTTCCATTTAGACACATGAAAATAGATTATCCTCTCTCTTTGCATCAGTACTCTGAGATTATTTGTTTATTTATTTAGCATACTTTTCTCCCTATCCAGTCTCAGCACCCTCTTGAAAACCTCATCAATTTTCTTTTTTTATAACAGTGATGAAGATGTATAGGTCAAGAGCAGCCCTTCCACTGGAAGTATGTTCTCCCATTGCCAGTTCCCTGAGACATTTACAATTCGAGACCTCTTACTGAGGTTTTAAACTATACCATACTAGTGCTCTGGTGCCACTGTCCTTAGGAACAAATTGATCTCAATTTTTAAAAAATAAGATATCAAAAGCTGTTTTGTTGGTGTTTTGTTTTGTTTTGTTGTTTTTTTGTTGTTGTTGTTGTTTGGTTGGTTTTTGTTTTTTGTTTTTTTTTTGGAAACCTATGTAGACTGATGCTGAAAATCAGACCCTTCTATTTTTCACGTATAAATTGTTCAGCACCCTACCACAATTCCTCCAGCCACTGGGATCACCTTCTTACTCTTAAAATATTGGTGTTGGATTAATTTATTCCCAGCTCTAGATGACAACAAATATTTAGATTGAGGTTTATCAAGCTAGCCAATTTAAAATTAAGTAGTTTGAATAACAGGTGCTAAATGTCCTTCTTAAATACTGTATGACTGGTGTAACTATATTTCCTCTCTCTTTCTCTGTACTCAGGACATGACTATTTACTGAGTAGTATTACCCCTTTTTATCATTATAAACAATTCTACCAGTTTCTGTTAGCAATAGACCAATATAATCCTTAGATAACTTCTCAATATATTTCAAAACTTCCTTCTGACAGTCTAGAAGTTACCCAGAGTTCTCTGTGTGTTGTTTTTTTTCCTCTTTCTTAACAAGTGCTGAACTAGTCCTGCCTTCTAACTTGTACTACTATCAAATTTCCCTTTCTTCCATTCTTATATAAATTCTTTTTTTTTTTATTCTGTTTCCATTTTTCCTTTGAGTCAGGGTTTTATTTTGTTTGTTTGGGTATTTTTGTTTTTGTTTTTAAACCAGTGTGGCCTTGGCTCTCAATTGTGGCTTTTGGGGCATTTGGTAAAATATTCCTAAGCAGCTCCCAATTATCGTTCACATTTTTCTGTTCAAAAGTTTTCTCCCAAAAGATTTAGCTCTTAATTGTTTTCAGCTTTATGAAATTGCTCTTTCAAAGCACAAAGGAGGGGGGAGGAGGTGTTGAATATATATATATTTTTTACAGTTTTTTCTAGTTTGAACACCTTCTACCTTCACAATGTTGAAAATAGCCATTTAAGTCATTTAAAGAGCCAGTCATCATGTTCAGTCCTATGACTTGGTGGTGCAATATTCTTACCATAAGACCAAAATTAAAAGCACGGTTTGATTTGTAACTTGTTACCAGATAAATAGATAGATCTTCTTACTGCAAGACTGGACAGATGTTTTCAAGAGACACACTCACCACTGCACTTCAGATATCCTTTTTCTCCGAAATGTTCCTGAGGTATCTTGACTTTTGCTGAATGCTTGGTGAAAAGTCAGCCAGGCTTTATAATAGAACAACCAATCTCTTTTGAGAGCTGGGGAGAATGGGGCTTGAGAGGGCAGCAGTAAATCATTTTACATATCCAAAACCAATAAAGTGTATATATTGAAAAGCAAAACACAATAAAAATTTGATTTTCATATACACTACATACTGGATTACATCTGATCAGCAGGCCAACAGTCAGGCTGTGTCACCAGGATGAGTTGTCTGATGTTTCACTTTGTTCAAAAGAATTACAACTGGGCAACAACTTTGTTTATTTTAGAAACCATCCAGTCCCAAATTTCTAAATCAATTCATTGGTAACATGGTGAAGAATAAGGAACATAAACAAAGAAAAACATTCTTCTTTGTGTTCATGGTCAGAGTTAAATACATTAGAAACTGATATCCATTGCTGACCCTCTGGAGCAAGCACAGAAATTTCTCCCAAGTGTTACATAATTCAATTATGGGCTTTGTTTAATGATTCAGAGCACACTTTAGATCATTTTTCCAATGAGCTCCTTAACTAAATAATCACTATTCTCTTCTTAACAGGATTAAAAGATATGCAGTAACTCACATGAATTACAAGAGAATTAGTTGAAGTAATCACTTGAAGAGATCCAGTGTGGAATAGGCAGAAGTAATTTGGGTGCCAAGATGGATTTCCTCATTATTATAAGGAAGGAGGTGCTTCTGAAACTAATGACACTGAGTTGAAATACAGTCAAGATTATCCTGCCAAACTGTTACTAAATTAGTTTGAGAGGGTGCAGGATGGTCACTTATGGGAGACAAGCCAAAGCAAGTAAACTTCAGGTTTACTGACATATCAAAGAATGGTTGCAGACAACATTTAGGTGTGTGATATGGATTCCTCTTTTGGTATAATCAATGACTTGTCTCAACACTGATGTGTTTTGTCAACACCTGGTCAGCAATAACATTCATTAGGGGACCTGAGCAGCTGGGGGAGGGGGAGCATCTCTTTGAAGCATAGGCATGGAGATATTTATTCTTCAGTGGCAAACACTTTGATACAGCAACAACTCTTTGCTGAATGTTCCTAGTCCAGGGCTATTTCAACAGTTAGAGCAGACATTCTGGTAAATTACTTCCATTTTGTGTGCCAGAAGAAAGGCATAAAATTTTTCAAAGTAATTAGTCCTCAGTTTACTTGCTATAATAAGAGGTGAATGACTTTAGTAGGTAAGCAGAAATGTTAAAATATTTTTTTTTACTCAGTTTGGTGTCTGACAAGGAGAACAAAACAGTGTAGAATGGTCAGAAATAAAAATGTTTTTCTTGCTGATAGGAGGAAAAAAAAAACAGTTTTATAAAGAGGGCATCACAGACTGAAAGTTATATCTTGTTTAGAGAGAGAATTTCCTTCCAAGTATTTGTAGTAAGAGCCAAAGAAAGAAAATCTAGATTTAAGAAGAATTAAAATTTCCTCTAATAGCTTAACAAGCAAAATTATCCCTACACCTATCCCTATTCCTATAAGGAATTTGGTCCCATTTATTAAAGAGTTTTAAATCTACATCACCTAGTCCCTTAATAAATGTCTGAATAACCAAGCTACAGACTCTGGTATTAAAGAGCATTCGCTCAATCTCTCATCACTTTTCTTCACTTCATATTAAAACTTGAAGTAATAATTGGAAATAATCACAGATTGGAAATCTGTTTTCCTATGTATGCTGATAAGTCATTTTTCTGTGATTCAATAAATATTTAGATGACTTGCACAAAGCAAAACACCTCCTATAGAAGAGCACAGCCTGTATCAGGATACTTTAGAGAAGATCACTAGAGCATTCTTCTGAGTGTAGATTGTCCATTTTGCATGTGCAATGTTAAAATATTTTTGAGTTGAAAACTGTTTAGGATCTAAATTACCCATTTTCTGTTCTCTGACTTTTGGCTGTTATTCAAAAGACTGCTTAAACTCCATAAGAATACAAAATGAACCTCAACCAAACTGAAAATAGAAGAAAGATTTAGAGAAATATCAGTGGGGAAAAAAATACAGTAAGACGTTTGAAACCATTTAATCAATGACTCTTTAAACAGTCAGACTAAAATCAGAAATAAAAATTAAAAAGTTCTACTTAGAAAATGCTTTTCTGGGGTGGGGGAGAAGTAACATTACAAAACTATTTACTTTTACTTTTTATTTTCTTTAGAAGACATAGGGTTTTTTCCTTTTTTTTTTTTTGTAAATAAAAAGCACTATCAAAAGGTATTAAAGTTTTCCTGTTCATGCAGAAAAAAAGAATTCTTAACTCTACTGAAGTGAATGGCAAAACTGTTTGTAATCATTGTAGTACAGGAATGTCATCCGTGCTTTTCAGAAGGAACATTTCCACCCTGATCAGGCCATTAAACACTGTAAGTAGTTATAGCAAAAGAGGGAAAAATAATACAGACTAAAAAATAGAACAGATTGAAAGAAGTTTAATGAGGAGATCCTGATAGATTGTGCCAGTCTTACTTCTAATTCAAAATTGTCTCTAGTGTAAATCTGAAGCTGACATGTATGGAGTAATAATGATTAGGAGAAAATAGAGAGCAAATGCCCTTCTAATTTCGTTCTCATTTTGTATTGTTACGAGTCAGCTGGCTCTCAAAGAAATTAGGCAGTGGGAGAGATTTAAGAGAAGTTATCTGAATGACAGCAGTTTCCCAGATTAAAGAGGAAAATCCATTTTGTTTACAAAAGCTCAGCTGTTTCAAAGTGGCAGAATGTATCCGCAAGAAGAAGCACCTATGGTGAATATAGTTAGGAGACAGAAGCTCTGCAACTGAAAAAGCCTCCCCTCTAAACGGATAAGGCATACAGGGCATCTCTTTTCCTCTGCTGGTAATGGGCGCAGACAGCACTGCAGAGCAGAGCTGCCCCCTCATCATGCTATTGACAGCAGTGATGCTGCTGCTAAAGATGAGATTTCTTTGGATGTACCCAGTATCCAAAAAGCAAATAGGAAGGGACAGCATCAATGAGTTTTTTTAAGAACACAGCAACACTGAAGAGGCTGTCAGGGAAGATAGAAAGCAGGGGTGGGGGGGGGGGTACAGGCTGCACTGAAGACTAAAGTTGATGTCTTGAATTCCTGCAGTCAGGGACAAAACTTATCCTGGCACCTTTGGGGCAGGATCTTACCCTCAATGTGCAAAACAAAAGGGAGCGAACTCACATTGTGCTGACTGCAGAGCCCAGCCAAGTTGCTCACAACAGCTGCTCATAACAAAAACTGCTCTCCTAAGATATTTTCATTTTTGAGAGGCATAGCACGTTTGCGCCGGTTCTATTTCTTAAAAAAGAATGAATTCAACTTACTACAGGAAGCAAACCATTTCCACATCAGAAAGAATTTCATCAAGAAATCACTATCCTCAGTAAACCTTATATAATGGTTTAAAAGCAGATCTTCTTATTGCCTGCTGATAATGATGTAAATGAAACTTAGGAACCATGAAAAGGAAGTGTCTTAAATTATAGGGAGCTTGATAATGACAGCATGTTAACTTGTGACAGAAGTTACTTCTCCCTAAGCTGAGAGATTTAAAATAAATTTCAGAGCACAGCACCAGTATGTCAGTCCTGGTATATCAAGGAAGTTACTGTGGAAAACCTCCCTACACACCCAGGGGCCAGTATGGGCGAGGGTCTTCCTATGATCTGGTACAATTAAATAACGTATCTGTAGCCAGCCTTTGTCAGAATGCACATATCAATCATCCAATTTTATTGAGTAACTGGAGTAACTTTATCACTGAAATAAAACTTGTGAGACGGTGTTTAGGAACACCAGCAACTCAGAAAAGAATTAGCTTGGATGAAAATCTTACATCCTAGTTTCCAAAAGCTAAAATCCACCCCAGCTTCTCCCATCGCTGCTCGTTTTCCTCTGCTGAAAAGTGACAGTGATTGATGTCTTCTCCCACCCGAAGTATGCTGCGGTTATTGCTCCTTATGGTTAGAATTAAGCTAACAGCCCAGCTCAAACACTCACCCATTTAGATGAAGTATTTATTAGCCACGAATCCCTCTGTTCTTACACCACCTCAAAGTTTTCGTGTACGTCACTGAGAAAAACAAAGGGAAGGACTCTGGCGTTCAGTCGGAGAACTCCAGCACCAAACCCTCTAATAAGGCAAGCAGGCATGGAACGACTCAGAAGGCCCAGATGTTTAAACCATATAAAGCTGAAAAAGAAAATAAAGAGCAGCTGAATTACAAAGGAGGGAAGGATACAATGTTTGTCTATGGTTAAACTACTGTAAACTTTGAAATCTGTATTATGGAATCCATTATAAAACCCATAATTCTGATTTAAAAGTAATAGTCATAAGATTCTTACTTTGCCATTATTTATGGAATAATAAGAAGGTATGTTACTAGAATCCCACAAAGTAAATTGATGGATATCATTAAAATTGTCCTGATAAAGAGTCAAATCGAAAGAAAAAGGAAGTAATTATTTTTATTTGATGCCAATTTATTTTCATGGAGCACTTTGTGCCATAGAAACCTAGGAAGATGAAAAGAGAGGGAAAACTTTTCCTTTTCCTCCATAGCATAAGTGGCGATTTTTAATGGCATTTGAGGGGCGGAAGTGACCTACTTCCAGTTGCTTCTATATTAAGAATTCGGCTACATATTCAATACTTGCCTGAAGAATCAAAGCAGCATACAAATTCGGATCAGGATTGATATGTCAACACTTTGGCTAAATAGAAAATTTGCTGCAAAGAATGCGCTGGAAAAATGAGTACTTGAAACTCTGCCCCGGTAGGGTCCTTCAGGGACATACCTCAGATGTTTGCCTTGCCTCCCACCCTGCTCCCCCCTGCTCTCACTTCCTCTCTCCTCTCTGATGCCTGTCCCAGAGAAGCAAAAATCACAGGAGAATTATGTGCTTGTGCTCCTCTTTTGGGTCGTCCCTTCACTCCAATGGCCCATAAACCAGGTCTGCCCAAAGTGAAAACAGGACTGCTGTGGGCACTGTGCTTCTCACAGGGATCCCACTCCCCACTGGACTACAGGAGCCCCCGAGGCTCCAGAACTGCTCCTGCCAGAGTGGTTTCTCACATGACAGAGCTCTTCTATGAAGGCTACCATGACCAGATCAAAGAGGCTATCCTATATTATGGATTCCATTAAAAAAAAAAAAAAAAAGGGGGAAAGAGAATTTGGTTTGGGTTGGAAGGAACCATAAAGTTGGAACTGCCTGGTTCCAACCCCCCTGCCATGCACAGGGACACCTTTACACCAGATCTGGTTGCCCAAAGCCCCATCCAACCTGGCCTTGAACACTTCCAGGGAGGAGGCAGCCACAGTTTCCTTGGGCATCACCAGCTGAAGGAGTCCTGAGGCCTGGGAGGACTTTTTCCTCACTGGGAAACCAGCACTGCACCAGTGCAGTGCTTGCAGTGGTAAGGCTGCTCTCCTCTCCCTGTTCCCCAAGAACATTAGGTGGTTTATCCTCCTGGTATCATGAGACAGAGGATATGTCATGTAGCATCACTTCTGGGACTGTGCCCATCCCATGCAGAGTGCAGATGAGAAATAAATGAATCATCCAGCATTTGCATATGATTATCTCATTGCATAGAAACACAGGTAGGACACAGGCCCTCCTGAACTGTTAACTCTAGTCTTGTGTTATAATTAAGGGCATTAACCATGTTATAGTCTGTAGTTATGGTACAAAGAGGGGTTCTGCCCCCAAACTCCATCTCTCTAGTTTCCATCTCAATGACCACTTCCCCCCTACTGGTTCTGTGCTGTCACTTATCTGCATCTTAAGTAATGTTTCTTCTGTGCTTCAGTTGGCTTCCCCAAGCATGCCAGTGTTTTTCCACTTCCAGCCTACGCTCACCACCTCTGAAGTTGAACAACCAGAGCTGGGTGCAGCCTTCCAGGTGAGTGCTCAGACAGCCTCAGGTCAGAGGTGCTAAAGCTCTTCTGGCTTCACAAGAAACACCTCTCCTGTTTTATTCTAGGCCATACTTACATTTTACAATGACAGCATAACTGGATTCCATTAGTCTACTTTCATATCTTGAGCTTCCTTCCATTCACTTGTTGCCTACTAATGCACTTCTGGCTTATTGTTCCTATATCCAAGCCTTAGCATTTCATTTTAGTATCCACATCTCTTTCAGAGAGCTGGAGACCTCACACATATCCACCTTTGTGGCACTGCTTTCCAATCTTTACCCATATAAGCAATATTTTCCAAATCTGACACCCATTCATTTCATAATAGCTAATGTATTGTGTTGAGACCCACAGCCCAATGGAAGCTGAAGCCTGCAAACAAACAAAACTCACTGAATACCTGAAAAAATAAATGTTTTTATTTGAAGCTTTTCTATATGAAGTTGCATCTAGTGTTGTGCACGTGCTTCTCAGATGTGTGCCTGTGTGACCCGAATATTAGCATTAAAAGTGTGGGCTTTAAAACTGCTTGGTCATTTTGATGATTTCACACTCACAACTATTAAGCTAGTGGTCTAAGAAGCTGAATTTACTTTGGGATGAAATGTTCTCAGACAGGCTGTAAATTCAAATTACGGAGAAACTTTGATGCTCCCATTTCTTGTTACCATTCTAATGTTTTATACTGTTGATATGGATTTATTAGGACTTAAATAATCACTGAAAGGAAAGAAAAGAAAAAAGAAAAAAGAAAAAAGAAAAAAGAAAAAAGAAAAAAGAAAAAAGAAAAAAGAAAAAAGAAAAAAGAAAAAAAAAAAGAAAAAAGAAAAAAGAAAAAAGAAAAAAGAAAAAAGAAAAAAGAAAAAAAGGAAAGAGCCATGAAGTCCTTTTCACGTTTATTTTTAAATCTACAGGATTTTTGACCAACACTGCCTTACAGTGACACCTTCTGGAAAAGAGGAGAGAGAAGAGCTGCTCAGTAGAGGAACAGAGTGGGGGAGACCGGGCATTGAGACAGCTTGAAAAAGAATCTACCACAAAACAATTATCCTGTCTATATTCATGTTCTCCATAAAAGAATACTCAAATATAGGGTGGCAGTAGTATCACGTTGCTTAGAGTCGCACAGCAGTAAAAGTAAGCAAGCAAATAGGAAAAAAATACATTTTTAATGGATAAAATATTCTTCCTTTTCAAATCCTTACTCAGAATATTGCTCTATTTTGAAAGGGGCATGTGTTAATACTAAAATTCTTTAACATAGAATAATAATTTAAGGATATGTACACTTCTAGCTAGGTTTGGCAAGCAAAACAGGAAAAAAAAAAATCAAAGTTCCTTAGAAGAGTATAGCAGAAGATATAAAAATACATTTTCCATTTCTGGACTGCACTTCAGCTGCTGACAATCCACTGTCATGGCACAGCTCCCAGTTTCATCTGATGCTCCCTCAGTGTTAACTCAGAAAGAAGTTACGCCAGCAGCAACAGTAGTTTCTTAGGCCACTCGCAATACACTGTTGCAAGAGTGGCTCTGTTGTGTCTGGCTAGATTCACAAACAAGAAGGCTTTGAGGTTGGTTGCTATTGAAGAAAATAAAAGTTTTAAAAGTAAGCTGGGATCTTTACAAGATCCTGGGATAGTGGCATCCTTTTGTTAGCAGCGATACTCTAAAGAATAGCTTCTGTCAGAACGGCATAGAGGCAAAGATGGTATATTATAAGAAGCTGAAATCTGACTGAAAGCAGAGTCCTGGGCCCCCCAAAGAGTACGGCACTGTGATTTTCCACATTCTTGGATGTGAATATCACAAATGTTCACTCCAAAATGTCTCAGTATTCGTAACCATGCTGTCACTGGTGACCCCAGTGCCATGAGTCTACATGCATTTGTATAACAGTGCTGGCTGTAAATTTCCATCTTATTAGTTAGTATACGTAAGCATGAAATCAGCACAGCCATACTGATTTAAACCAGATGAGGGGCTGACCTTTAGTTTGGACACAGAATAATGTGGGAGAGAAAATTGTATTATATGGAAAAGAGCCATTACAACTATCAAAACAAACTTTCATCAGGTGACCTCAGCTAAATTTGGAGCATCTGAACACTATGCCCAAACTCACCAAGCTGACTGGCACTCACTCAGCCCAGAACACAGCACATCGAGTGTTGTGCCCCTGAGAGATGGGGCAGCCTGGCAGTAGAGTGTGACAAACCCTGACTTGCTCCATCACCTAGGCAAATAGTCTGTGCCCAGATGTACGCCACAAAGACATCCCAGACTTCTGGTCTCCAGAGCCATTCAGGCTGCACAGTTGGCCCATCTGGTCTTACCCAATGTGGAGCCAGCACATGCCTAAAACTTGCATTCAGTCTCAAGAAACTGAAAATCACCCCAGTGCTACCAGCAAGAGAGGACTTCCATCCCCAAGAGTCTGCTAATTTCAAACGGAGATCTTCCCAGTTGGTCTGCTTAGCCTAATTACTCATTTATTTCCAAAATTTCCCATTATCCTCTGCGTTTTGGTAGTTTGTGTTTCTGGTTCCACCTGAGAGAGGACTCCAGGTACCTAAAATAAATTCTACTTACCTTACAAAAAGGAGTAGAGAAAACTGCTATGCAGACACACATTCCAGAAGACAAGAAGACAAAAATCTGTAAAGCAATAAAAAAGATCTCATATAACCAGGGTTGATCACAGGGTCTAAAAATCAAGAAATTTCCAGACTTCTTATTTCCAGCCATCAGAACTCATTTAGCTCGGTCTTCCAGCCTTGCCCAGAAGGTGAGGTGCTCAGGTGACAGACCAGAAGCTAGGGAGTCCAAAATACCAGGTACTGTAGGATTTGCAATAAAACAAAGAGTTTGCAACCTTGGTTTTATATCTATACAAATGTAATCTGACAGTTACTCACCGTAAGTCACCGGAGCAAAAAAGGGGAAGAGGGAAAAGTAGCAGGAATGATCTGAGACCAGGGAAGAGACTAGCACAGTGATTTAAGTAAAAGGGGCTTAGGGCTGGAATGCAAACAGATTGCTATCTTAGAATTAGATTTTCTTTAAAAAAATAAAAAATAAAATAAAATAAAATAAAATAAAATAAAATAAAATAAAATAAAATAAAATAAAATAAAATAAAATAAAATAAAATAAAATAAAATAAATAAAATAAAATAAAATAAAATAAAATAAAATAAAATAAAATAAAATAAAATAAAATAAAATAAAATAAAATAAAATAAAATAAAATAATGATGATCAGATTTGTCACAATAAGCTCAAACCATTCTTTGAGGACTTGCTATAGCTGCCCTCACTGAGACTCTAGAAACACCACCTCACTAGAAATGCTGGAGAAACTGTAAGAAAAGGCTTTTGTAAAGATCAGCCTAAGACAGTGAATATGAGTGTTTCTTTTTTCCTTGAGATCAGCTGAAAATTAAACAAAAACTATTCAAGATGCAAGGGATGTATGCAGTTTTCACTGATAACTCTGAGAGTCACATGGCTATAACAAGAAATTATTTTGACTGAGATCTAATCTACTGGTCTTGAAACCACAAAATTAAAGAGAGAGGGAGGCAGAACCATGGAGAGTAGTAGAGAGCATGTGTATTTGCAAAAGGGCACATGATGCTGGCTGGTATCGCTCAGAAAAGGACAGTAAGCTTTCTGTGCTGTATATATAGTTACTATATACTGCCCCTCGTAAAATATTTAGACGCAAGTTTCTTTCCCATTCAAGTAGTAATCTTCAGGAAGGATTCTTTTACTGTAATACCAATCTATATTAATTTACTACAACAATAACAGAAGTCAGTTTGCCAGTCGGTGTTTTGTTTTTACTATAAAGCTTGAAATGGAAACTGTGGCCTTGATGAAAACTGTAAAATTCCAGTAAATGGGATTAGTCATCCTTTTGTGTGCCCCAGTTCCACATATCAAATAACAAGCAGTGACACCCTCAGCTACCAAGTGGAAGCAAACATACTTCAAAAAGGAATAAAAAGCCACAGAGGGGATGAGTAACATTTGACATTTTCATATCCGGAATTTCTGTAAATGTCTCTCTCCCAGAGGAGAAATATCTTCCAAAATATTTAGTCCATTGTAGTATTTCTCTTTGATAGAGCACTGTGAAATCCAAAGGGGGGAAATACTTAATGAGAATGTCCTAATATTTAACTCTTTGCAACCTGTAACAATATAAGACATTTCAAATCAGTATATTACAGCCAATGGCAAAGGTGAGTGGATTTTGATCTAACAGATTCCTGACAGCTGTGGAGAACTTCACTACATGCTCTCTCCCCGTTCAATAGTCTTGAGGTTTTTAATTTAATCCTCAAGAGAAGAATTCCATCAAACAAGAAGCTATTGATCATACAAATATTGTATGCTTAATCCCTTTGCTTTCGACAGAATATGAATTGCATCAGCCTTCAGAAAGGATTAATATTTCCTTGTTAGAGCTCAGTGTCCCCAGTGGAAACCTTAAATATTTGCATTCTGCACACCTTGGTCACACAGCGTATTAAGCCAAATCTCGACACATTCCATTGCTTGTGCAATCCAAAACAAGGCAACTGGTCTGAAAATGTTGCATATATGTTTCTGAATTGTCAGTTGTTATTGAGGAAAGCACCTAACTTTCATAAGACTTCAGCATTCTGAATGGAGCTTAGACAGATTACCAATGCAAACTTGCTGCCAAGCACGCTTGCCTAACAGGGTTTAATTACTATGATATTCTGTGAAAGTACATGACAATAAAATCACATTTTAAAAATATAATTGCAAATTTCACAGCTTGGCTGAAAACGAAATCAACTGTAGCAAAACTAAATCCTTGCAAGTGCTTAGCACTTCTGTTATTCTGACTGCATGCCATTCATCAGAAGAAAAAATCCCAATATAATACATTACTAACATCAGTTAAATCCTCACGAAGAATACGGGTAACTCTACAGTGTTGGAATCACCCAAAGTCATTTCTCTCCATCTGCCAAGAAAGCCATGCTCCACAGCAATCCCACACTTCTTCCTGATGAACAGGAAGAGTTCTGGTCTGCCTCCAGAAATTCAGCCCTGGATGCCTTCCCATATCTCTTCTGTGATGACAGGATATGGCAGCAGAGCATTCATGTTAGAACTGTACATCCAATCATACTTCCAAATACCTGTATTTGTGAATAGCCATGGTGAAAACACCCTCCCCAGGCGAGTCTTTCCAGCTCCCATGGCAGCTGGATTGTGGGATCATACCAGGAATTTCACTGCCGCCTTTGCATTGCTAGTGCAGAGAGCACAAATCAAGCAGGACTTAGGGGACCCTGTTGTCACCATTTGGAAATCAGCACTTGTCATCACCTTCCTAAAATCAGACCCCTTAAGATTTGTTTCCATCCCAACAAATTAGGATGTGTAGAGCCAGAAAGTGTGGAAAACAAACCTATCTGGAAAGGAAATTTTGTGTCTGAGTTTAAAAAATCATTAGGATTAAAATTTCCACTTTACCTGATACTTCCTGATATGTCTTGAGGTAACAGTCATGTTTGCTGTCTTGAGATGTCTCTTGGAGACTATGATCACACATTGGAAACAGGCAGACAGTGACCTTGCCTTTTTGTTACCTGCTGCCGTAATGGGCTGCCACAGAGCCGAACCCTGCAGGGCTGGCTTTGACCTGGGACAAATGCGCTGAGTGTGCCTAGTGCTGCTACCTGGCAGTGCCGTGAGATAAAAGGAAGAAGTCATTATCCTTACTACTCATTTCATTGCCAATTTAGTACTATTTGTACCACTGCAACCACCCCCGTTACTGGGTTTTAGTACTGAATGTTTGGAGCTAGTCCCTGGAGCAGGCCACAGAGAGGAAGAACATAACTGAGGAGGGATGCTGTGTCACTGACCATTCATTCTCCCTGAGCCAAAACCACCTCTTCTCCTCTCAGAAAGGCATCATGCTTTTGCTGCTGACATAACCACAAACCGCACCACATTCCTGTCGGGAAGTATGAAATTTTACCTTGCCTTTTAAGACGAAAAGGAGAATCCATACCACCTAACCGAGCGTATTTTACTGTTTGTTTTTTACAAATTTATGCTGTACACTTGATCTTTCTGAAGCTGAACGAAGAAAACTAAGGCACCCTTCACTGCATTCACTCACAGGCCATGCCAGGCAATGCCCATGGATGAAAGGGCAGCTGACATGGGCTGGCCAAGGTAGCTGATAGCACAGAGGAGAAGGCTGAGATCTCCAGGCTCACAGCAGGGAGGGCAGAGGCAGCACACACACGCTGCACAAAGCCCAGCAAACCCGAGCAGGGCTGCAGGAAAGCTGGCAGTGATGCCAGCAGAGCAGCCCCCACCCCTTCAAAGCCCTCCTTTTATGCTACAGCTGGCTGCCAACTGTTCAGCGGCTGCGGGGAGGAGGAGGAACAGGGAAACTTTACAACTGAACAGCGTATAGCTTTGTACAAATAAGTTCAGAAAGAAATGCAGAGAGGAAGAAAATACATTAACCACATTGCCCTCCTCCCTATTTTATAAGGAAATAAAAGAACTGCAGGAAAATGACATGGTCACTTACAAACATGAGGTTCCTACACCAGCTGAAAGACAACAGAACGGCACTGATCAAGCCATTTGCTAGCTGGGGCAGGGACTGCAGTTTAGCTGTCCTACAAATATCCAGAGGAGTCTCTTTGAAGTCTACAAAATACAAATAAACAAAGCCCAGAAACTCTGGTATTTAAAAAAAGCAAAGACACACAAACAGATGATTCAGGACACCTGACTCAGGGCACAGTTATGAAGCTGAGCAAGACCTATCAGTAGTGCTCTATGCCCATAGCATCTGCTGAGGAGATGTATCACCCATTAAGCTAAATTAAGATGCACGCAGGAGGGGTGGCTTCTGGGAAGAAATTTCCAGTAAAGCCACACTAGCATGAACAGCACAGATCACGTAGCCTGACACAGAGCAGACCTACCACAGAATAAAAATCAGTATCAGAGCTTCCCATTCCCCAGGCTGCCTCCTAAAGGGGCCCAATAGGTATGGTGCAGGAAAGAAAACCCCAAGCAGCATGGTGCTGCTTTTCTAAACATACTGATATGGGAGATTGAAAATCATATGCTGATGATTTTCTCATTAGAATAGCACTATTGCACTATTTGCAGACTGAATTACTACTCAGCATGTGCATTATGTCCCTAATCTGGCCCTTAATAGGAACATATTGATACACACTCCACCAGATGGAATGCATTAGACATTAAATACAAAAGTTGTTTTTGCTTTTAGAAGTCTATGTAACTTCACACACACACACACACAAAGAAAAAAAAATATCCCACAGACTATATATTAATCATGTTTACTGATCTCTGGAGAGTATTAGCACACTTTGAAGTTAGCCTACTGTGCCAAGCCTCTGTCAGCTGAAGGCATAAATTTTCTTCTTTGCTCCTAGTGTAACTTCTTCTTTCTTCCCCACACAGTCCCGAATGAAGTAAGGTTAGGCTAGAACTAGATGCTCTATATTAGCCTGCAAGAGCTTACTAAGATGTGTGAATGGGTGGCTTCACTTTGAATGTACATGTTCTAGTACCAAAACCATCTTTTCCACCTAAAAAATATCTCAATAAGGCATCATTTTTGAACTGTTCTGCAACAGAATGAGATTTTTTCAAAAGTACAGCTCCATCCATTAGCACGCCATTAGATAGCCAAGTTTCAAACATAAGGCTGCAAGTTATCTTTGCAAAGCAGTGGTTATAAATAAAGCATCTGAGGTATGGTTTCCTCCACATTGTGGGGTACATTAATAACACTGAATAGGAATTTTGTGTCAAAACACAAACAATATAGGTTCCACTCAGAAAAAAAAATGTAGAACAACTGAGCACAATCAAATAGCATTTTATTCCTTAGGACACAATGCCATCTAGCAGTGGAAAAAGAATGATTTTTCAGCCATCAGGTGGTGCAGATGGTGTAGGCATGTGCAGCCATGGCATCATCACAGCCATGGTATCAGGCAGTCAGTGTTCCTGGCTGCAGATCCTGGTAGAGTGGGAATAATTCTTGGGAATCTGTCAGCAAGAGTTGCTGAGAATTATTATAGATGTCATGCGTGAAAGGACTTAATGGAGACCAAAGCATAAGCACAGATTGATAAGAGCTGCTTAGGAAAGTTAGTCTAAACTACAGGTGCTTCCACCACTAACATCTTCAAAAAACCAAACAAGTAAATGCAACACTACAAAAACATAGTCATGTTCATTCACACAAAAAACCTCAACTGTAGATAGCAAAAAATTCAAAGTTAAGGAAGCAAGATGGATTCTCCTCGCAATTGCATCAGCATAAGTGACTATTTGTGGTTATACATTGTCAATAATGATTTCAATCTACATTGCATTTGAAAATTTAGGCTTCTGATTTTGGCCCTGTGAAACGTACTGAAGCAGGACAATGAGAGGAGCCTGGATGCACATATATCACCCTAAGTATGTTTTTCATAGCAAAGAATGGCTGCAGTCACAAGTAGTCCTGAATTCATTCAAGATCAAAAGAAGCTATCTCAATTAGAAAGGACAAAATCAGACAGCCTGGATAAAATATATTGAATTTTTTTCCTTTGCCTTCCAAAAAGACAGCCTATCCATGGCCAATCAAACAGAAATTGAAAGACAGAGAACACAGAATGCAAATGTGCCTCTTAAGTTATGGGTAACACCAAAAATATCAAAGCTCGCAAAACACACTAGAGCATTATAACACGTTAACAGTTAGCTCTCACTTAACTTTACAGGGTTCCTGTGTGATGTTTCTTTTTGTATGAAGAGATTTTTTTTTGCAGACCCAGCTTTAAAAGCCAATCTGCAAGACGTCCCGGTGAATTTGCTCCTTCAGGATGGACTCTCCTGAAAGAAAGGCATCTCTCTTTGTCTTCTTGGAGCTGCCTGTTCTGTGCTGTGTCTATAAGCGGTGGGTGCCCAAATCTTTTCCCAAACTGGAATCCTCACCATTTCCTAAATTGCTTATCTTCCAGTGGATTTCTGGGGGCAAGAAGTAAGATTTTAGAAAGGCATTGTAAAAAGGGTTAAAGAAAAAAGCTACCTTCATTTTGAAACGCTGAATAAATCTTAAATTTTCTAGCCCACTGTCTTCCCATATCACCCTAAGCACACTGGGAAAAGTTATATGAGGAGACAATCCATAAAACATATTAATAGGCCAGACTAGCAGGTATTACGTTGTTGTGCCATGAAAGATCCTGCTGCTGAAATAAATGCATGGTATTCACAAGAGAGTAAAATTAAGGTAACTACAAGGTACCTGAACTCTACATTCCCACTTTGGGACTTTGTATGTGAGATTTAGCCTGGTAGGAGTATGATTTAGTGCATTAAACAGAACAAACTCTTGAAAAAGATACCCGCCAGCCCACTTATTGCTGCATCAACACGAGATCTCTCTCCCTATTCCTACCATGTCCAGAGTGCACATGTTCTCTCACCCACAGCACAGTAAGAATAATGATAGAACATCAGAGACCCTTTTGAAGGCTTTAGAATTTGTTTGTACTCTGAGACGGTTAGTTATCAAGGCTACAATACCATTCAGAGGCAGTTTTCTGACGAAGCTGAAATGGCTGCTCTCCTGGACTGGGAAAGGATGTTACTTAAAGGGCTCCATTAGTCACCAAAGCTTTTTTCTCTCAGATTGTGCAAGTTTTTGACCTCAGAGGTCAGCAATAGACTGTGCGTCTGTTGTTGGTTGGTCTTCCTGAGGACTCACATCTAAACGCTCAGGCTGATGTTTCCCTAATTGCATTTCCTTTTCAGAACAAGCTGCCATGGCCCCATTCAAGAAGGGGCTCACCCAGGCTGGAAGTGCTTTCTGAGGTACTCAGGGACAGAGCCTGTTCCATTGTTCCTGGCTGGCACAGACCTGCCAAGCAGAGCAACCACAGATCTTCACATCCCAGCAAAATTAACCAAAGGGATCCATTCAGAGCGGGGCGGGGGGAAGGAGCAATAATAATGTACAACAAATTCAAAGCCATCTCAGGGTCTAGTCAGCATATGCTGGGTGACAAGCCCAGCTCTTTGCTGGTTGTTTGCTCTTGACTACAGACAGCAAGCTCTTAGCTTATGAACAAGGGTGTACAAAAGGAAAGACAAAAATTCTTACCTAAATCAACAAAAACTGCAAGAAAGAGAAATAAAGTTTTTTCCTAAATCGTTCAGCAAACAGTAAAACTACAAAGAAAAAAAAAATACTCTCTTCTCACTAAAGATAAATACATAAGAGCAGGAAGAAAGCAGTGTGACGCATCAGGTTATTGATGGCAACTGTTCTATTTTCCAGTAACTATTTTCATCTCAAATATGCACTTCAGATGGCTTAAATAGCATATAAATAAATAAATAATTTTTAAAAGAAGCTAAAACTCCTGCCAAATACAGACAAGCAATCATTTTTCCTTGCTTTTTCTTTCATGTTACTTGAGTCATCCTTTGTGTGTGTATTTTAAAACAAACACATTCAAAGATCATCTGCATTCACACCAGTTGTGAAGTACAAGGCAAAACACTGAATATTCTGCATATACTTTCTGCTTGTGTGTAAGACCTAATGTTTTGTACTGGCCACAGTACACATCTCTGTGCAAAGTAATATTATCTGGCTGTGACGGGGAAATTCATTTTCTGTGTAACCTACCAGCTAAGCATGTAGTTAGTAGTCACGACAGTGCCTGAAGTCATTCAGACTTGTTAAAAGTCACCGTGTTGAAAAGCAGCCCTCTAGAAACAGAAAGGAGACACTCAGATCACCACGGAAATGATACATAAAACATACAGATTCATATTTCAAATCAAAAATTGAAATTTTAAAGTTCCTTTTCCTCAGTAAAAGCAAGCAAACAAATAAAAAACAACAACAACAAAGTCCAGCTGTACTTGATTTCCTGTTGTCGTAGCCTTAAATCCTGGCAGTGAAAATATCATTCAGGACCAGCATGAAACGCATATGCTCCCCCTATACACATAGAGAGCATTCAGCCTTATGCACTAGGTGGCACTATTAGCCCGTCCTTCATTTGCTAATGAAATTAAAGCCCATCGGCATTTACTCCTGTACGTGGTGCAGATGTCTGTCTGAAAAACCACGTTATGTTTTTAAGCCTTCTTTAAGAGTTCTTCTGGGTTTTAATAGCGTGTTTTGTCATCTTCAGCAGGAGAACGGTTTTTCAAAAGACTATGAGCTAAAACCACAATATGCATCATATATTATATTTATGATGACTTGAATGGTGATGTAACCACATAAAAGATCTAGCATGGTAGGGGGGGAGAAACAGCTAATGTGTGTCTGAAGTTTGCCTTTAATGACATATACTTTACTTAAGTTTTCTGTGAAGAAAATACTGAAAAAGAAAAAAGACCAAAAAAAAAAGGGGGGGGGGGGGTGAGGAAAAACACAAATCTGAAATTCTGAGCCACCAGAAAGTTTTATCCCTTCTAAATGTTCATTTATGGATCCTGAGCTGTAATAATGATACATGATGCATACTTTATTTCTAGCAATTTCGTTACTGGTTACTAAAGCTTAATTCAATAGACCATATAACAGAGGTTTCCGATCTTCACTGAGAAAACTGCATGAAAATCAAAGGACATGAAATTTAGAGCCTGCCTATTCTTAATCTGCAGGATTTAATAGTGCAGGACTGCAATTCCCCGCACTTTCCACCGAGCACAGTAAACTAGCGTGTAGGGCAGCTGTGTCAGCCAAAGCACTTCCCATCAAGGAGTGCAGTGAGACTGAACGTGGGGTAAAATGTTCTGAAACCCTGCTATGAACTCCAGCATTGGTCGGGTCAGAAAGTCAACGATACACAATGCTGATTTGAAAAAAGGAGGGCAGAAAGAAAAAGCTGGATTTGCTTTGAAGGTTAAAAAAAAAAAATAGCTGCTCATTTTTAGACCCTACTGCGTGCCTGTGCTATTTCTTGTGTGTGCTTGGTGGATTACTTTTCCTGGAGACCCCCACAGCTTGTCCCTGAGCCAAAGGCATGGTGGGAGCAGCCAGGAGATGTCACGGTCTTTTCCCAACACCAATCCATGGTGTAGGAAAAGCCAAATAAAAGTTAAAATAAGAAATAGCTGTGGTGCTGCTAACTCCAAACAAAGGCCAGTGGTTGCCCCTGAAAGACCAGAACCCTTTTCCCTGTGGGAGTCTTCTCAATGCAAAGGTCACAGGCAGGTTCTGATATTTCTTTCCATTTCTACTAGAGAAAGCCATGAGGTGCCAGAACAACAGGGTCAGCATAGACCTCATAGCAGCCCAGATGCAAAATCTTGTGCAGACCCTACCTGGGCAGCTTTCCCCGGCCTTCCTACCCAGCCAACACACACCCATCTCCAAGCACACAGACATCTCATCCAACGCCCAACATTATCATGCAGCTGAGTTTCAAGTCATATTTAGCCAGAGCCATTAGCAAGGTGGGGAAAACAGTTGGGTACTCTAAAGTACCCACCTAAGAGGATCATTGAATGGGGCAAGTCTGCAGGTGTCCTGTTGGATGCAGCTCCTCTGGCACCTATCCTTCAGGGAGCTGGCAGAAGAAAAGGGGCTTGAGGAGGTGTAGCTGGTGGCCAGATGTCAAAACTCTTGCTTACAGGGGTCTGTATGCACAAAGAACAGTTTTTAAGAGTTGTTCTGTGTTCTGTGGTCTTGGCACAAAGATAGCTCACAACTAGGGCTGCTGTATGTGAGACCTGATGAGGAGAGGCCAGACTGTCAGGGCAGATCTGGCACCTAGGGAGGAGGTGCACAAGCATTTGCAAGTGCTTGTGAAGGCCACGATTCATGTCTAATTGTTGTGCCACAGAAAAGTCCATTCAGACATGTCCCAGACTTCCTAGAGGACAAACTCCACCCTTGTTCAGAGAGCAAATTGTGTACCAGGTTTCTGAATGGCCAAGAAGTCTTTAGGATCATATTTTTGAAGGCACTTACCAGTTACTTCTGAAAATCTGGACCACAAGTGATGAAACAGGAGATGTGATAAAGCTGACTATATGAAGGTGTCAGAGCCATACATATCACTGAAGAAAACCCCTGCTGAATCATCTCTCCAGTCTTTCCAGTGGTTTTATGTGGAGTCATTTTTTATTGAGTCAGATATTAACATTCAGAGGAACAGTTGCTTTTAAGTAATTTCCGAGGTCCTTTAAAAGTATTTATTTGAATGTTTTTCTTCTTTTCTTTTTGTCACTTGCTCACATATGAGAAGTTTAGAAAAAGACACAGAGCACCACAGTGCTCGCAACCAACTCTCTGAATAGTCCCTCTGCAGCTGTAACTCAGCAGGAGAGCTGAGCTGCTCGGATGTGTTAATTAGTTGGCAGCTCTCCGCAAATTTTCAGCAGTAACGCTTGGTGTTATAGGTCTGTCTCCAGGCGAACACTTTGCTTTTGCTGTTTCACCAAGCAAATCCTGTAAAAAGGAGAGCAAACATTGAGTTTAATAGGAGTTAATGCATTACTTTACAAGTTCTTCATGGCTGGGAGTCTAAAGTCTTCCCTTCAGTGATGTAATTGAGACAGCTGCAAAAAGCCAGTAATGACCTCGGCTAAATGACTCGGTCGGTTCTGTCCAGCTCCCGGTAGGTAAATAACGGCAGATATATCTACCCTTCAGCTATTTGGCCCAGAATTTGGGAAGGAAATGCTGTATATGAGCCTCATCCTGCCGTGGTTGGACACGACCAGCTGTGCCTAAGTGAGCAAAGGTGAGATTAACCCTGTAACTGTGACCTTGAGGCCACGGAGCACCTGGGTGCCACCAGCAGACCAGCCACTGAAGAGCACCGACAGCCTGGCACGGCACTTGGCTCATCGAACACAGAGCCTGGGCAATTCGTGTTGTGCTTCTTGCTGTGTCAGGGGCTCATTGCATCACCTCAGCCAAATGCATAATCACCCAGAACAGTAAGATGGAGACTTTTCCTTTAATATAAGTAGTATCTGCTATGAACAATTAGCTCAAATGGTTCTAATCACAGTATCTTTCAAAGTAAGATTTTTAAACTGCTTAGTTATGTCTTTACCAAGTTAAACACATTTTAGATTTTCATGCTTGATCTCCTCAACACTAATGTCATCTTCATTGAGCACATTAGCCAGAACCTTCCAAGTTTTGTGCACCACAGGGGGTTACCCATTTTCAAAAACAACATTAGACAAAAAACAGAGTCACTTGTGAGCACAGGAGGGGTTCAGTTTCCAAAAAATTAGGAATTTTCATTTTCTCTTTCACCAAAATTAGAGTTTTGTTGACTTGACCTGAAGTATTGTAACCTACAATCATATTTATCAATCATAATTATTTGAACTGATGCCAAATAAATGCATGAAGTAAAAATAAAATACAACAACACTAACATATTCAAAGGTCAGTTAAGGTAAATGGAGTTTACATGGTTTTACATGTTTTACATGGTTTTACATGGTTTTGTTTGAATGATACCCTAAGCGTATGAGATATAGCTAAATAGGGTAAGCAATGTCCTTAATTTGGTTGGATGATTATACAGCTTCCATACAGCCTGCTCTTCCCTTACACTTGAAGAACAGGGTGAAAATTATTCACTCTGAATAATTTTGCATTATGATGGCATAGCAAAATTGCCATTTCAGGTGGCACTCAAACTGTAGAAAACAACAGGTAATAAGATTTTATTTGTTCTGTATGCTCCTGGTATTCAAGAGCTTTCAAGGGGACGCAGAGCTGGCCACAGTGAACACCCATCCACGCCACAGCCACGGCAGCTTCCCCACGCATCTCTCCTGGGGTACCAGGGACTGGTGGCAGTGCGGACACCCCGTCCCAGACCTGAATGTTGGAGCCGACCGCACTTTGCTGGAAAACCAGACATTAGTACTGTTTGCCAAATACTTTAATCTGATAAAAAAATCCCAACTGTAATGCAACTCGCTCATCTCGGCTGCTTTTCCAAGGTCTTCCCAGATGGTGGCAATCTTGTTTCACGATTGTGCCGTTTCCACCCTGACTTGCAGCAGGCAAGAACGAAAAACCAGCAGATGTAAAACCGGCAGCTACAGGCTTATTATAGGCATAAAATCAAAAGAAAAGGAAAAGAAAAATCCTCATCTCTAGTGACAAAAATATTACAAAGGTGAGCATCCTCACTGAAAACTGCGTCTTTAAAAATTGTTCTCGTTTGGTAGAATTATTTTACAACATTGCTTTTATTTATAGTTACTATTCAGGACTGAAAATCTGATTGTAGCCCTGTTTTTAAAGGGAGAGCATTTTAAGCTTGTGAAATGAGAAGTTTTTATTTCTCTATCAAAGGTGTGATTTAACTACCTCAAAAAAAAATTAGTGCAAAGGAGCTTTGTATGGGACTCCATACATTTTGCTTCCTGGAAGAGCCTAGAGTAACACAAGAGTAACAGGTGTCCGAGCACACAAAAAGTTGTTTGGATAGGTATTTGAAAAATGAGCACACTGCAAAGCAAAGTGGCCCTGGTTAAAGAGAAAAAATATATACAGATAGATATTATTATATATATTTCCCATGACTGAGAAGAAGGAGTTATTTCTTGTGCAGGGCCTAATCCCACCTGCAATACATTGCTCTGAGGAAAAACCTCAGTGACGTAAATGGGAGATTTACCATAGCAAAGTCTGTGATCCCTTTTGAACAGAAGGTAACACAAGTCCATGATTATATTTCATTTGTCAGGCCTTTCCTTTGTGTCTCATGATAGTTTGGCCATTCTGTCCTTCCACAGTCAGATATAGATACAGGCAGAGGCACCCTGCACACAGAAGTGAGACACAGGAAAGAGTTGAAAGGGGAACTTTTACAGGAGCCACAGCCATGCACCTGGCTGTAACTTTTACTGATCTGAATGCTTCTTGGAGAGACTATGCATTTAATACTTAATTTGGTATTTTGCACCACAGAAATGTTCTCCAAACAGAGGACCTCTTGAAAAAAAGAACTCTCTTTTGCAAGTTGCATATAAAGCCAAGATCATTCTCTACAAATATCTAATCAGGTAGTAATTAAATATTTAACATTTTAGAGATTTCAAAACTTTTTACTTTACACAAAGAGTTTATCCACAAACACCAGAAGTTGCCTGCTTCTAGTCTAGTTCTTCAAGAGCATCCAACAACATGCCCACTGCCTGACTTCCCATCGCTGCACCGCAGACCCAGCTCGAGCCAGGCTTCACTGTGCTGGTGCACTTCTGTCCCCCAGGGGTGAGGCAGGCTGTTTTGTCCAAGACCCAGCACTGCCTTGTGGCAGAAGCTTTTTCATCACCACATTTTTATTTTTTTTGAAGTGTCCCCCCGTACTTCTGATACTTTAAACAATTATATCCTAAAGGAAATAAGAGCATACAAAAGTAAAATTAAAATATTTCTGGTTCTTTAAGGCATTGCCCATTCAAGCCATGCTGTGGCTATTCAGTCAGAGAAGCCTTCATCCCCTGGCTCTGACAATACTGGATTAACTGTTGACATGCAGAGGACGTGTTTATGCTGGTGTCTCTTTAGAGTACCAATCTCTCCATTGGTTGTGAGTGGCTGGGAGCATCAGTACAGCACGATAACTGTAAAGGATTGAAAGCAAGAATAAGGCCAAAAATCCTGTGTGCCAAAACACAACAATCATTATGTTGCACACAGACATTTACAGTCAGCTTAATGAAGCACGAGTGAAGGCCCCAAGACCAAAGGGTATGGAAACATTCAATCTCCTGCAGACATGTAACAGCAGAACCACCCATCTCAACATAGGGCCAAAATAAATCACTAAGATAAGAGAAGACTTCTGCAGGAGACTGAAAAATATGGGAACATCTGGACAGGAAAAAAAAAAATCAGTTGAATGTGTGTTTTGGATGCTTTGTAGGAAAAATATCTGCAAGAGACTGTCTTGTCTGTAAGCACTGAACACTGAGACCCAGGACATTTCCTGAGGATTAACAACTACCTAGGAGAGTTAATGACCCAGAGGAAAGCTGAGGGTCATTTAAACCAGTCAGTCATCAGCTCGTTGGGAAATACCCTCCGCTGAAGTTTGTTACCCTTGCTGCTTGAACTCCTCCTTCTCAGCCTCCCAGTAAATACCAAAAAAAAAAAAAAAAAAAAAAAAAAAAAAGGATCATACTGCTTCCTGCACAGCCAGAAAGCTCTGCAGCCATGCCTCTGCACAGGGAAGTATGGGGGGACACCATCACCATGATGTCAGGTTCTCCAAAAAAGCAAACAAAAATTCTTCCCTTGAATTTCGATTACATTACTTAGAAAATTAAAACAAACAAATAATGTTTTGTCTAAAAGTGTTCACCTAATGAGGTACCTGATGAGCTGTGGAGGGGAGAACATCGCTGAGGAGTGGAGCACATCAGCATGGGGCAGAAGCTGTGCTGCTGCTACAGGACAACCACCGCATCATGGGCAGTAGGGAGGGGATGGAGAAAACTTTCTTCCAGCTTTCTGTTTATTCCCAGAAGTGAATGCAGCCTGACTGACATTATAGAGGAGCTTAAAGCAAACCACAGAGATGTTTCTAAAGCTGAGAATGACTTCTCCCTTCTGTATTTTTGCTCACTGTGGGGTTACAGCACACATCTGAAGAGACCTGCTGCCATGTGGGCAATGCACAGACCACTGCCAGCCACAGACCCAAGCCTAACCTGGCCCTTAGATAAAGCAGTGAGAAGGAAGAGTGAAAGCGTTACCTAGAATATATGGTGGCAGCAAATGTTTCTTGCAAAGTTTCATGAAGATAACACTTTTTGATGATATTCCTTTAACCCTGGGGCATAGAGATGCACCAGAGCAAAGGTGTTGCATTATGAAAGAGTGAATAGACCAAGGTAAGCAGCCACACAAATCTTTGCAAAAAAATATTTCATCTTTAAAATGAGATATGCATGGTAATGCTACATAAGGGCATTTCACAAGCTTATAGTTTGGGAACATAGAGTGTGTGTGTTTCTAACATGAAAAACAGTATTACTGCATCATATTCCAGTGGCTTTAGATTAGGCAAAGTTGTGCCTGGAAAGCCTCAGACCACTTTTCAGTAAATGCTAGATATCTGTTAGTTTAAGTATTACTTATTTAAAAGGTTCTTTACATAAAATATTAACTTATTAATATGTGCACTTGTGGTTATTAATAACACTTTTATCTGAACAAAGAGAGAACAGGTTTCTGTCTTAAGGCACCCAAACGTTATCAGTTACCTGAGCTCCCTGATTTGGCAGCGAACACTGGGAGAAATGCACTTATCTGAACTTTACATTTATCTGAATGCTCACCAGTAACAAGGGCAGGTAGGTACAAGAGGGGCAACAACTACAGCCACCTATTTCCTGCCTCTTTTATACTTCACGGTACCGCTGCAGGAGCTGGTGGATAAAAGCTGGCGGATAAAGTCAGGATCGTTCTGGAAAAGTGCTTCCAGGGAAACGCACATGCCTTTAAGTTAAAGTGGGCAGCCATAAGCACTTGAGACAACAAAGTTGCTTTTAACAAGTAGAAGATCTGGTAATGAAGCACATCTGATCTGTTTAATTCACGTCACATGTTCACATGTCACATCTGTTTAATTTTGCCTTGAGCATAAGCAGTAATCAGCTGGGAGAAGAAACGGCACCACTGGTGCCCCAGCCCCCTTTGTTAGGGGGGGTCAACCTGAAGGTTGAGCATCTTCAACTGGCTTTTGCACGGCAGCTTTAGCAAAGACAGCTTGAACTAACAGCAGTTGGCAGTTGCAGCCATTGAAGGACCTTCAACACATTTTATTTCTCAGCCATACAGAAAGGTCCAAGTGGGCATCGACAGGCAGTCAAGACAAGGGCAGCCCTGGGGAGCTCTCGCCCTGCTCTCTGACTTGCTGGCAGAGTAGAAGCCCAGGTACATGGTGCCTGTGTTGCCTCCTTGCCTTGACTGTCGAACTGCTAACTGCTCAGCAGCAGAGACCTAAGATAATTTTGCAGCTCTGGAAAGGTCTACTGAGTGTTTCTCCCACCATGCTGGGGGGGGCAGTGGAGCCATGTGAGCAATTTAGGAAACACAGGGCAGGAGTTGTTCATCTCAGGCAGAAAAAAATATATATATACACATATATGTATTTATATATTGACATTGCAGTACCTGTGTAGCAGGGATATTCTGTAACAGAGAGGCTGTTCTTTTACAAGCCTCATTTTATTGATTTATTTAGGTAAATTATTCCTAGTTGGTAGAATGTCTATTTTTTTTCTGTATGAAATCTTGCTGCACTTTCAGCTATGAACCTTTCTTGCATCTCTTGACTGAAGTTGTTTGGCTCTGGTCAAGAGGAATGTTCCACCAAATTTCTCTTCCTCCCCCTCCTGCGCAGGAAGAGGATGCCAGGAAGAGGATGCACCGCTTCTCATGACAAACTTTGTTTGGATGTTACACCTCATGAATTTTCAAGATGTGCTGGGGATGAAATACTCAGGATAGCAACTTCTCTTTTACTGCAGGAAAGGGAGAAGACTTATTTTCAAGTGGTCCTACTTTTGAGCCAAATGCCTTAAGTTTTTTCTTTCCTTTTTTATTTTTGTTACAGAATTTCTCTGCACTTTGAAAAACAAAAGTTCATCAGGAGATGGAATGATCTTTGGACAGTCAATCCATCCGCCTCTCATCAGTGCTGATTTCCCCAGTGTTTATTTTCCTTCCAAGCTTCATTTTTATTTCTTGTATCTCAGTGTGACAATCTTAGGCAGCCCCATCCTCTATGAGATCAAATGGAAGAGAAATTCAGCTGCCTGCACAGATGAAACCTCTCATACTGGAGTTCTACCAGACATTCCTGTCATTACTGATAGGCTAACAAGTACAATAAGTATTTACTGTGTCAGCCCTGCGATACCTTTCTGAAGGGACAGGGTTCAACGTGAGGGTTGAAATAAACGTGGAAAGGCGAGGCAAGGGAGAAGGAAGGCTGCCAGCAGTTCCCATGCTTGCTCCAACTTTTTACGTAAACCTTTCACTTTCTGGGTTAACTGAAAATCTTTCAAGATAGAGCCCTATAATGAGCACATTTTTGACTCAGAATTGTGGCAATCAGCACAAAGTATGTGGAAATACAAGAAAAAAATAAGTCAACTAATAGTTCTACAGTGGCATACCTGCAAGAGCAGGAGATAGGAAAAAGACTGAGATTCAAAACACAGAAACTTCCTTTTTCAAATATTTTTGTCAAACACCAGGGACTACACGTAAAACACATGTCAGCAAAACAAACCTTTATCACGTGGCACCATGGGGTGCCCAGGAAGGCAGCACCAGGTCCCTCACCAGCAACAGCAGGTGGGCTTGCCAAGAGGAGAGTTTGCTGTATATAGACAGTAGATCTAAGAGGATTATAAAGAAGTACAGCTGGGAGAGACCCTTCCAAGATGACACCCTTGAAAGAAGTCTCCTGCAAATCAAAATGAGTAAGTGATTCTCCTAATATATGCCAAAAACTGGCAAAGATGACTTCTTGGACTTTGTTAAGGGATCTCTCTGTAGCTTAATTTCTCCTGTTAGGATTACTGTTTCTACAAGTTCAGGGGACTATAAAGCATATATTGTGAAAGCAGCCATGGCATGAAAGCAGAATGATAATAGCCTAAGTCAAAAATATGGTCTTTGTGACAGCACTCTGAAGAGATAAGATTGCACTTATCAAGACCTGGAGAAAAAGCAAGCTACAGTAACCTATATGGTGACAGCCTTGACACGAGGTAAGGTTCAAGCTTCGAGCAGTAGCTGGCTGTGACGAGACTGACTTTTCTAAAAATTCCTCTTTCATCATCATGTGTAAGCAGAGACTACCTACAAACCAAGACCTAAAGATTACATGGCTGTTTCTTCTCAAACAACTGTCCCACAAACATGGAGTACATGCAGGGCAAGGGTAACATTTTAATACATCAGCTCTCTAGCGCACCAGAAGCTTTTACAGAAATGTGGAATCAAGAAACCTATAGAGAAGATCGAGAAGGAACAACATACAGTTTTGGGGAGTAGAAAAAGTTTCCAAAGCATCTGTATAGCCCCTGAGACCTGGCAGGACTGACAGATCAGCCACAGCTTCCAGTCAGGACTTTGCCCTCCCAGCTACAAGACCCCATGCCTGATGCCTGTTCTGCTGACACCATCTGCAGCCACAGGGTGGACTGACCAGAACTGCCTCTGAACAAAATGTTTTTCAGACAAAATATTTTCCCATGAAGGCACACACACCAAAAAATAAAATAAAATAAAATAAAAAATAATAATAAAAAAAGCAAAACAACTAAAAACACTCCTTAGTTTAGTAGGACCCATTTTCATAAATGTGTTTTCAATCTGATTTAATCTGATTTATTATTCAAAGACAACTGCTAACATTCAGTCCCTGGAACACTTTATGGAAAGTATGGAAAGGAAAAGAAACCATTTAATATAGGGAATACGTTACCATACAGGGCTTCTCCCACATTAAAACTGCAAAATTTGGTAACAGGGGTCATACCTTTGCAACAATAATAGCAAACTAGTAATAGTGATGCTGAACGGTGAGCTTATCAGGATGGAAATATGTTGAATTTGCAGGTCTCAGTGGTAGTCAGAGCTGGTAATTTAGATTAGCTTCTGTAGAACAAACTAACAGCCTATTTCATAACATGCACCACCACATATGATTTCTGTCATTTTTAGAAATTCACAGAGCTGACAGAAGAGATGAAACATTTGCTCAGGGAGAACAGGGTTGGGCAATTTTCTTTCTTGACCTGGAACACCCAGATCCTCTCCCAGGGAAGCTCTGGAGATAACACTTTGCTTCTGTATCTTGCAAATTCATCATCTTCCAGTCTGTCTGTTAACTTCGCCAGACAGCCATGCATCTTCTTTTTGAAGATAGCTGTTAAAGAGAGGAAGGATTAAGCTATCATAGCCTGAGGTCCAAGAAATTAAATTTGCTACTTCAATGAACGTCACTTGGGGACTGCCTTAAACTTTTCTGGGGCACGGGGGTGGGGATGCTGGATTTCTCCAGACCCACTGTTTTTGTGTGTCTGCACATGGGAGGGAAGGAGAACATAACCCCAACACATGATGCATCCACAGCATAATTGCCAGGCGGCCTGCCCTTCTGCAAATACCATTAGGAACTTCTTTGCTCAAAAAAAACAAACTTAAACCAACACTAGCATTGTAATTATTGTAAAGCTGCTGAATGGGCCACTCTGTTACCGAAAGTCTGTTCTAATCCCAAAACAACATAGTTAGGATGGGAGACGTTTTAAAGGTATTCGAAATATGCATACCCCATTTCAGGTCCCGAGAATCAAATTACCAGCTTGTAAGCGAGATAAGGCAGCAAGAGAGTGCTGAGACCCCGCACGTCCCCGGGAGCCAGCAATTTGCTGGGCTCGGTCCTTGGGCCGAGCTAAACCCTGATAACACCAGCTGGAACGTGTGCGCTGCAGCCCCGGACAGCTGGGAGGAGAAAAGGGCAGCCACAAATTAAATTAGGAGGTGTAATATGCTGTGAGAAGAAAAACAAATTGAGATTGTGAAAACAGGTGCCAACTGACATTTACTCAATACTCAGTCACACTTTCCTTTCTCTATATGTGATTAGCAGCTAAGCCGAATTAGGATAGATTTCATGCTTCTGTGACCTTCCAGAACCCCCGTACAGAAAAAGAAAAACACCTGTAGCTAGAAGGGTTTTTTTGCTAAGGGGTAAAAGTGCCCAACTACTGCAGAGCTGGGTTGGCAGGACTGACACACTAAGGGCAAAATCTGCCAGTTGTCTTTCTCTGAGGAATCATTACTAAATCTCAGCATAATGTAAAAAGGCAGAGGTTCAAGATAAAAAGGATAAATAACATAACAAATGTTAGATATAGTGGTAGGTTGGTAAATATTTATAAATGTAGTATAATAGTCTAAGGGTGCAAGCTGTCAGCATAACCTTCCCACGGGACCTCTGAAAACGTTGCTATGCTTCCCGTAGCCCCAGGGTAATGCAGTTCAGCCCAAGCGTTTGGGTGACCACAGTCAGATTAAATTTTAATTTTTATATTTTAAATTAGTCCAAGCAATAAGTAGCAGTAAACACAGCACTTAAAACCTGCACCAGACTGGCATACTGATGGATTTAGTTATCATTCAAGCCCATCTTAGAGGCTCTCACTTGGTTAATAAGCTGAAGCCTGTGGGTGCAGTCCTGAAGAAGCCCACGAGGACAGCAGTGACACGTGATGGGCCCACTATTCCCCAAGGAGACCCATGCTGACCCCGTGCCTCTGCAAGCAGCACCGCTGTCTCCTGCCAGCTCCATGCGGGGCTCCGTGAGTGAGAGGCCTGAGCTGGGAGGGCGCAGGAGGGGATTGCTCTCAACAAATGGACGTGCAAACAAAATGCCCTTCTCTATTGACCTGGTTCAGATGGCAAGGAGGTCCCTGGCACAACAAGCCCTTCTAGGGGGATGATGCGATGTAGAAGATACGCCAGGCCTACCTGCTGAAGCCAGGGTGACCTCCTCGCATACCTCCACCCCCAGTAATTTCAGAGAAGCCCCATTGAAACAAAAGGATCTACGTGTCTGTTAGGCATGTCTGTGGTCACAGAGGAACTTTCAAAGTAGATCCTTCCCTCTTTCCCAAAACGACCAGAATTACCAGAACAAATGATTTTGATGTTGCTTTCCATCACCAACATAAGGAGATGCCACCCAAGAACTGGCTTGCAGCATATGTTCAGCCCCATCCTGCAGGGCTCGGTCCCCCACTCACTCCTGTACCCCCAAACCCAACTAGAAAACATAAACCACTCCCACATAACGCCAAGTATGCTATGATGTACAGATCCTAAATGCTTCAGTGGAAAATACTTCAAGCTACACCTTCCACTCATTTATTTTTAAGGTAACTTTTACACAATAACATGAAGTTTTGGGTCTCTGTTAACTACAGCATTGCATTAACATCTTTTCCTCAACACTCCCCACAGCTGAACACATGATGGCAAGCATGTACCATAAGACCACTTGAAAGTGTCAGGGGCCTTAGAAATAGTTCACATTCTCTGGCCTTCAGTTTCATGATCATTAGCATAATAAAATGGTTTTGCTTATTCCTTGCACACCTGCTGTGTGTCAGTTCCCTGTTATCGCAGCTATATCACCACAAGGCACTGCCAAGACCAACATACTCCATCACCTTCTTTGTACCAAACAGATCTCAGGCAGTGCTGGCCCATCACACACCGATCACAAAGTATTTTATGTGCTGTGTATTTTATGAGAGGAATGTAGTCCATGGAGGTGGTTCAGGATTAGATTAAATGAGAACAGAGTTCTGGAATTCTGTCATCAAGTTTTGGATCAAAATTCATAAATATTTCTGAGGTATTTGTTTTTGTCTCATATGAAAACTCTTCCTGTGAAATGTCAGCAGCAAACCAAGCCAATAGGTGGGCTCCTTCAGTTTTGAAGCCATAAAATGTAACGCAAACACTCTGCAGGGAGTAGGAAGGATGGATGGGGGGGTGCAGATCCAAGATCTGCTGCCTGGCTTCTTGCTTAACCCCGCGATTAGAACTGCAGGAGGGGGAAGGTACATTAGGAGATTCAGCTCCTCTGTCCCAGATCTTCCTCACTGCTCTCAGTACCTTCACAGCCTGTCCCCGGGTACCTTATCCCATGTGTCATTCAACCCCCTAACACCCACAATATGCAATTTCCTTCAAAATAAATTTGCTTTTAGAAGCATGTTACCCATGTTGTTCTTGTAACAAATCAACCCAAGGAATAAGAAATGGTTAAATATTGACTTTATAACTGAAAGAGAACATATTCTAAATAACGTTTGTATCTGATTTAAATGAACTGTTGGAACTTGTAACTGTTTTTTATTGCAAATTTAAACGAAAAAGTTTCATGCATATTCCTACACTGACTAAAGAATAGCTGATGAAGAAAAACCTACTAAGCACAAAAAAGACTATAACTACTCTCCTTCAAACACTACTTAAAAATAATAAAAATAATAAATAAATAAAGAGAATCAATAACATTTTTCCTTAAACATGATATATTAAGCAAATGTTGAAAACATCTCAGGTAATTACCTTTGCAAGATTTTCTTCTTAGGTCTTGTGAATTAAAATGACTCAAAAGATGCAGCAGACTACTAATATTAAGCAATGGAATTTATCTTGCATGTGGAACTGTCCATAGCAAAGAGAAGTTTCTTTTAAATTATATTATTCCAGGCCCACAAAACACAGATCCAGAAATAAGAGTCCTAAATGTGATTTTTTCCTCACCTTATAGAGAAACTGCTACAATGCAGGAGGGAAAAGCACACATGGTCAAATCAGCTTCAAAGACAGCAAACTCACTAATTTAGCATTTGCATTGGCATTTTGTTCCAACTTCTGTTAACCAAGATTTCATTCCACGTCCTTACCTTTATTTATAAATAAAAAGCGTCTTTTTTTTTTTTTTTTTTTTTTTTGATATTTCTGTGCTCTAAACATCTGTAATTCCAACAGCACAGGATTCCTTGCTCACACCTTCTCCACACACAACCCCTCTGCCTTGAAGCCAGGCCAGTGCTATTTGAGAAATGGATGAATCCACGCCACCACTTAACCACAAAGGTGTTTACATTGTCCATACTTCAAGGGCAACTTCAAGGAAAACTTCCTGAATCTCTGAACACTCTCAGCATCAACAAAAAAGGCACATGGATGTACACGAGTCTTTTTTTTTTTTCTTACCTAGATGTTTGCTACTGCTGTGCAAAATGGCACATAAAGATGTGTGGATTTCTTAATGATTTAATTTGTGTGTGTGCAAAATACTGCTGTCTGCTTTCTCTGATGACTACAAAAATGAACGAGCAGAATCTGCCAGAACTTACCATAATGTATTTTGCTTTCATGATTCTTCAAACAAGAGAGCAAACCGTTACGAATGGTTATGCTCATGTATCAATCAATGAAGACCTGTAGTTAGCAGTATTTCAAGAGAGAAGCACCTGGGACAAATTCTGAGCTTTGATGGCAAGGAAGTCTCATGAATGTTGTTTTTTGCAGCAAGAAACTTGGACTTTAAGTTTTGGTGGTAAAAGTGGATGAGTAAAAAAATAATTTCGCTTGTACTGTAGGCTGCAAGCAAAGAAGCACATTCAATCATGAAACTAATATTATATAATGTTATGCTCAGATACTGGGTGTAATTTTAGTTGCTATACTATATTAGCTTTGAAAAAACAGTTAAGTAGTACTCGTACCTCTTCTGAAGTCGGGCACTCAAATCCTCTAAAAAAGGTGGAAAAATAAATAAGAAGCAACACTTTTCTCCCCCACACTCTCCAGCTGCAGTTAAAAAACATACACACAAAAAAAACACTATAGTTTATCAGGTTCTGTTTGTATTACATCATTCCTTATTATCTAGTGCTCTCAAATCAACATTAAGTGGAATGCAGACAAGGATGTAGTACATCCCTGAGACTTCAGATTACAAATAGCCCAGTGAGAGAGAGCATCAATCAAATACATGCAGAGGATCTCCCTTTATTAACTGCCCATACCAATTCCTTCAAATTCTTCCCTTGATTATAAGAAACACAGTTATAAAACACAGTTTTACATATAAATTCTACAAATGGTAGTGAATTAGACTTAAGTAGTTTTTTTCTGTTTACTCTTCTAATTAGCTAGTAAACACCAAATCATTTTAACCACTGCTCAATCAATATTGGCAGCTACAGCACAGAAAAAAAGTTTTTTGATACAAAGATTCGGATTGTTGACAGTGGCACAGCTTTATATACCTCCCTTAATCAGTTTTGTCGTTGGTGGTAGTTTTTCTTTGTTTTGGTGAGTTGGATGAAGATGCAGATTCTCTTTCATTATAATCAGAAAACTTTTGAAAAATGCTTTCCTGTCCAGTATTCACCCGCACTTCCATTCATACGAACTAGTGATAACCTGTTATGACAAGTCACTACGATTACGATGTGATTCTGGTTTTTTGAATCAGTGAAGCCTTTGCCACAACGGAAGTCTTGCTATATAAAGTACCGTAACATCAAAAATTAAACTTGAGAAACCAAATGACTGCTCAAGTCATTCTATTTAGTATTCTTATTTTAATAAATTACTGGATTAGTTGGAAAGACTACAAATTAATACCCTACACAGTACCACCCATGAATGTTAGTCTTGTCCCCAATATCAGCAGCTGAAAGAGTCCAAACAGCTATCTACTGAATATTAGCGTGCTTGCTGTGGTTCAAGGCAACTTCCTTTAGACAATACATTGTTGGTAGTCTCAGTACTATTAAGAGGGAAAAAAAAATAGCACGGACTCTATAGCAAGTGAAGAAGTTAGTTAGCACAAATGTTAATACACAGAATCACTTTTAATAGTTCAGGTACTTCAGAAAGATTTTTTTCTAGTACAAGAACAAGCCTGCACCTTGGTCCTAAAGCATCCTTGTCAATGAAATCCAGTTTTGCAAGCTGTATTTATATCCTGTCCTGCTAAGTAAGAATGTATTTAAAAGACATTTAACACAGCTGTTAACTGGAAGCTTCAGCAGCCCTTAGAACCTACACATAAAAAATACCTTCGGTGGTTTTTTTTGTTGTTGTTTTTAAATATATGTGATATACTAGAGAATCCAGACCACTGTTTCCTTTCCCAGCACTGCAGATAGTCAGCAAAATTAATGAATTCTAAACTGAGTGATATCGAAGTTCCACATTGTGTTGATGTGATTACCCAAGACCGCAGAACACTGAATGAGCCTCCTATCCTTTTCTCCCCCCAAATACCTCTTAATGTTTTTATATTAGGTATAAGCACACCTTGTTTGTTTCCAATGTTTTGTATGAAGTCCTTGAAAACCAAGAGGAAAATGTTTTCTTTCATAATCCAGATTAACTTCACTTTCAAACTGAAAAATAAGAAACCTATAGCTTGCTAACATGAGCTGACTTGTGCAAAGGAAGTTTTGTACTTATCCTAGCACTGGTAAAAAGAACAAGTTTTTAAAGTTCTAGTTATTTTGCCCACGGAGTAACTGGATCACTTGCACAATCTTCCACATGTTCTGAATGAACAAATGTTCCCAATTCCCACAAGTTTTTCAGAAGCTCCTAAGATTCCAGTGCTAATTGAAAATTCTGTGTCTCTTGATTCAATGCAGAATTACAGCATTTCTCAACCTCAAGCTGAGAAAATCCAGGACACAATGACTGAAAAGATTACTTGGAATTTGCTTTTTAAAAGTGCTATGCTAAGACCAAGGACATTTTTGAAAACTGTATTCCTTCCTCCCAATAAATAGCTCTTGATTTCCAGTAAATTCAGTATAATCTAGTTCTGTAGTTAAATCAACCTCAGAATTAACTTATGGGCCAGCTCAGTTCTAAAATGTCAAAGAAGAATTCCAGTTAGTCCTTTCTAAACTAGATGTCAAATAATTTAACATGCAGATTTCCCCTATCCAAACCCCAACATGCCAGAGTAATTTACAGAGACACAGCATGGGAAACAGTTATTTGAGATACCTACATTCAGAAATATTCAAGCATATTGCTGTGTCCGCGGTGGGGGAACTGCAGAGGCGTGTTTCAAAGTGTTCATGAAAAGAAAGCTTACTTTCTTTTTAAATCCTTAAGAGAAGTAAACTTGTTGTTTCCATTATATAATTTCCTTACTTCCAAGAGAAAAAACATGAAAATTGTAGTTAAATAATTCAGAGTGATGCTGATTACCAAACATTATAAAATCTTCAGCAATCCTCACACACACACTAAACACCACAAACAATATAAACCAGATAACGTGATAGATTGGAGAATTAAATAAGCCACAGGCACATATGACCCTCATTCAACAAACGGCAGATACTTTTAAGAATTTTATAAAAAAATTATAATGGAGTGAATTTCCTGTCATGAAATTATCCTAGGATAACAGCCTCAATAAATATGAATTTGCAAAGTTAATGAAATTCTTGACATGTGTCTATATCCTGTAGCAACATTGTGCAAGTTAGTGAAAACAGTAAACACTTTACCCTAGGGTCAAAGAACTAACATCTCTGTAGCTCAGGACATCTTTTTGATGAATGTGAAACAGCTGGAATAAATATATCAAGGGTAACAATTGTGCTCTCCCATGGTAGATCCAGCTGCTGCAAAAATAAACCCAGGGGAAAAAAGCCAAATAGTTAAAAAAAAAAACATGCACCATATAATTACAGTTTCTGTATATATCCTTTTAGAATACAGGACACTGAAAATGCTGATTGAGAATGAATGTAGTGATTCACTTGTTAAAAGTAAAACCAGTTTATAAAGCATTTTAAAATCAGGAAATTACCTTTTTTTTTTTTTAAAGCAGCACTTAGCAGCAATACTTATCTTCAGTGATTTTTTCTCCCAGACCTAAGAAACTTTCATACCTGCTAGTGAGAAAGTTATTTTTCAAACAAACAGTGAGACTCATAATAATCCTGTTAATACTTTATTAGTGTAATTTTTTATTTTTATTTTTTTTTTTTTAGCTTTGGACAGAACATAAATGCAAACTCCAAAAAAAATAATTCAGAGTCCTCAGCCTTCCAGTAGAAGTGACCCTGGCAGTCTGTTTCATGTTCATTCTTTGTTACGGAAACGACAGGATGGGGAAGGGAGGGAAAAAGCATTAATAGAACAATCAGGCACACAGCTGACACTTACTGTACAATGATATGCACAAGTAATTTATAACAGCTATATTCATGAGATGTGCTCTTCAGATTTTTCCCTTGTAATGTATGAGCTATGCTCATATGAGCAATGATCATTAAGAACAAGGGAATTAACAGAGGAATAACAAATAAGACTTTTAAAACAAGTCCTTAAATAAACTAACGCAACAACAGAATGCAAAATTGTTTAGCTGAGAAGACATTTTTAACCTAGACTTCAAAACATTAAAAATTCATTTATTTTACAGTTATTCAAATACACATGCATTTAATGAAAATATTGCACAAAATTAAAATTTAGATTGTGGAATTCATATATTTTTATTTTGGTACACATTCTGGTAGCACTTAAAATTTACTGTTTAGTTCTAGCAAACACCAGCAGCACAAGCTTGAGGATGAACCAAATGAAAAATTGAATTGCTCATTTTCTCTTAAAAATAATTAAGGCTAAAACAAGTGCATTTGTTGACAATGGCACAATTTTCAGCAGCCAGTCACAGCACCCGAAGGCCAGAAGATACATCCAGAAACTTAAGTGCTGTATATTAACATTCAGTTTTGGAGACTTTATAGGATAACAGGCTGCATGGGTTGACAGGGCAGATATTTTAAATCGTCAACAGGAAAACCACTTAAATAAAGATACATACAAACTTTTAAACAAAAAATATTCATTTCTGATCATTCTTGCCAGCTAACAGGCACCACTGAATTAGGAAGCCAAGTTCTGTAATTAAATACAGAAGACAAAACTTTAGTACATATATACATATGCACACACATGTATATAAATGTGTGTATAAGTATATATACGTAATAAATTCATTAAGTAAAATGACTAACAAACACATTGTATTATGTTCAGTTCACATTCCTAGAGATATTATTTTATTTTTTTTTTTGTACAGAAATGTACCAGACAATTAAGAAAATCCCAAATTTGCACACGATCACTCTTGATTTTTTTTTCATGGTACCTGCAGATAGAAAAGAGGCTCCACAGATTTGACAAAACAGTATTTAAACTTCCCATTTTCATACTGCATAACTAATTCAGTGATTTAAAAGATATAAATTAGGTTTGGTAGTATCAATGATATATTTACTATATCACCAAGAACAATTGCTGAATGATCTTTATCAGTCAGATATCAGGTATAACAGAGCATACCCTGACATCAGAGGAAAATACAGACATGTAAACAATAGTAGCTGGCTCTATTGATTACTTCACACAGGAACTCAAGAATTTTGTTAAACTCAACAGCACTTAATCATCACGTTTCTACAAAACCTGCAGAGAGGAAGGGGGAAGGATTCGTACATATTTGCCAACTTGTCTTCCTAGAAATTATAAAAGAAAGGGATTTAATTTACAGTATTTAGTTCTGCAATAAAGAAAAAAAACAAGTGCACTTGAGCCCATGCATACTGTATGAGAATGTTAACAGTACAATATGATCACCATTAAGTAGTATGATAAAAGGCTACATTGTGTGAATAGAGTCCGTAAGAAAAAAATATCTATATAGAGGCTTCAGTCAATTTAACTAAGTCCTTTAAGAGCTTTCTATCTTCTCTTAGAACACTTTCGTAAAAAGTCTGTGTTCCCCCCTTGCATAAAAGGATCATTTGTTCCCATTTCGACACGAATTGCTATAAGGATCCTTGATCAATAGCTGTATCTTACCCTGTATTTAGTGTTCAGAAAAAATATGGACTCTGCAGGATCTTTCTATTCACCTGGATAGTGGTGCTCATAAACAGCAGGGGACTATGAAAAAGAAAACACAAACTGAGATATGCTGTGGCCAAACAGGATTACTCATGTTACTTTATTTTTAGTTGGACATAAATTATTCGATGAAACTAAACAGATGGATGTGGGGCCTTGATGTCAAATTTTTATTAAAATTTTACACTATGCAAAAAAATAAAAAAAATATTTAAAAAAATATTGTAGTTTTATCTCCTTTTTATTTTCATATATACACTGAGATGCATTCAGGAATTTCCAAATGTTTGCATATGACTAATGAAATCTTTTATCTGTAAGGAACCAACTAATTCGAACATTTTTCCATGAGGCTTGCACACCCAAAGGTAAGGAATCCTTCAATTGGGTAGGACAGTCTTTTACACCCGAAGTGTTTCAGATTTTAAGAGGGGAGTTGCGTGAGAACTGTTTCTTCGTGCCATTTCCTCATCTTCTAACATGATATGTCTGTCCTCTTTGAAACATGTACCCCCTTCCTTCTACAACTATCAACTTGACATATGTTCAAATACACCAATTGAACATAAATATGATGCCCCTTTTCCACTGAAGTTACATGCAAAATGTATGCCAGGTGCTGTAAGAGCAGAGTATGGCCCTTAGAGCTACAGAATAATCAGAATAAAGGGTTTATTTCTACTTCACCTCTGCCTTTACTAAACCCCCCGATAGATGTTAGTTTATTTTTCAAAACATAAAAGGTAAACTTTATGTGGCATAAAAACCACATTACCCCAACTTTTCTTTAATAAATATACTTTTATGATGGGGGCGTAACTGTATCTCCCCTCCCCTATGAATCTGCTGTTCCAGAGACTGCTTTTCATGTTAGCTCAGCCTTTACAGGAATGTTAAATAAGCCCTACGGAGTCTCAACAGCCATAAGGTAGAACAATTCCACCTGATTCTCACACATTGCACTATCTCCCAGTGCCAAAACATTCTTTTCCTCCACTGTATCGCCATAGCTGTTGTGCTTCACTCAGACAGTCTGGCACTTTTCATTGCTGGCAAACATCAACTCAGGAACGGAAGGAATCAGCATTCTTATATAATGGGCCAGTATTCTTCTCAATGTTGCATGAAGACGCACCAAATCATTTAAGACACACGAACCCTTCTGGTAGTGGTTGAATTACAAGTGAAGATGAGAAGATCCACAGGTCTTACAGATGCATTAATAATCTAATATGTGACACTAAAAGACTGGTGCAGAAGTAACAGCATGTGAGTTTGAAGCCCCAGAGAATCTGCCCAAGTAATTAGTCCTGGACAAACATACACCAGCTTAATAGGTTTGAAGTGTCACCTTTTCTGCAAGGAAGGCGCTTGAGTAGTGTGTAGTCTCTGTTTGTACCTCTGCATCTGCTTTGACCGTGAATGCAGTTTGTTGAAGAGCTCATGGAACTTATTTTGTGGAAATAAGGTTTCTAGGAATCTCTCCAGAAAGACATACACCATTCTCTTATTCAGTTGAGTGTGCTGGAACATTTCAAAGACCCGAAGAATGCCTTTTCGAGTTGTCTCAGCGCCTATGATGTGCTTCAGCTCATCTACAAAAATAAAAATTACATGTTTAAATTAAATTCTACCTGATAACAACAAATTTAAACTGAATATTAAGTCTTTTTGAGTAATTTGTATAAATTTTTCAAAAATTATGTCACCTGAAATCTGAAGTAACAGTACCTCTGTTATATATAACACGATTAAGCTAACAGTTCTCTTACAGCAGAAAGGATCTCTGAAAATTACTTCTCTTTCACACTGTATATGTGGAAAATATACAAAAAATGAGTATGCTTTTTTATGGTGAAATCATGCTGCATTGGAATGTATATTTTTAATGTACTAAGCTTAAATCCTCTAGTGAAACTAGAGGGTTGGTTCTAAGAACTACAGTTGCAAAGGTACCACATGTGAAGATTTTCAGTGCATTAATAATTAAAACCACTTTCATTTGGACACAGTTAATAAGTCAACGTTTCAGTAAATCAACAAGAACACTAACATTAGCTCCAGCACCACTAGATGGTAAGGATTATTTAGCTTCAAACACAAACCCACTTACCTGGCATTACCTCCAGTAATTTGGTCTTCCCTGCCACTCTTGTTCTCATTCTAATAGCTTTGTCTCTCCGTGGAACAGTCTCTGCTAAAATGCCATTGGGCCAAAAAGCATCTCTGTAACAAAAGCAAATCTGTCAAAATACATTAACATTTTAATCAAGTGAAAGGCTCTTTTTAATCCCTTCCAAGCTATCTCATAAAATAAATACAAGAAAGTAATTATAGAGAACCTAACACACTTTAAATATCAGAGAAGGGAAAAGAAAGGTGAAAAAGTAATAATCCAAAGCAGGAAGTATGATGCACTCAATCTATTCGTGGTTAACTTCACGCTACTTTAGCGCAGGAACATCCAAATACCACATACCTTGTTGCATAACATATATCTAAAATTTGCTTTTACCAATCAGTCTCCATTGCCACTGACAGACTGTAGCCTTAGGTCTATCAATTATTTCAACAGATCTCTGACAGAAGTTAATCTATGAACACGCTAAATCTGAGATGAGGTCATTTCATTATACTATAATGCCCCATGCAAAACACATACCTCTGTCTGAAAAGCTATTTTTTCCTCAGTGAATGACGCATTCTTTTTCTGAGTAAGACACACGTGTTTTTACTCAACTTTATTAAAGAATAACAGAGTATCTCTAAAGTATGACCCTTTGGCTAATAGGTTATCCTACTGTACATCTTTCACCCCACCCCGCACCCCAAGAAAAAGGCAAGGGGGGGGGGTGCTATTGCTCAACAAATTTTGCAGAAGCCATGAAGACTTCTAGAAAGAAAATGATGTAACATGCAGATTGTTGCACGAGGTTCTTTGACAAATTCAAACTCAGACTTCAGTTCAATTGTTCCATCTTGTATGGAATATGTATTAGCATAGAGCTAGGGTTTTTAGTATTAACAACTGCTTGCCTTTTAAGACTGGGCATGCACATGCCTTCATCAAGGAAAACAAGACACTTCATTCAGTCACATCCTGAATTCAGAGATATAACAACACCACAGCTCTTCAGGGCCAGTTAACAAAGAACTTTAAGGAAAAGGAGAAAACTGTAAAACATTTTTCTCCACGTCACAAATACTTTCACTCACTTAAAACAATTAAGAAGCAGGACTTACTCAAACTGTATTTCTATACGGTAATAATTTCCTCACACAAAATGAATGGAAGTGATACGCAGATATTAGATATCAATTGACAAGCACTTTATATTTAACATGTGTCATAAAAGATGTACCTGAAGCGTTTTACAGCATCTGCTACTTGTTCAGGAGATGTCATCCAGTCAACATGATCAACTATTTTCCTAAAATCAAAGCAACAAAGTCTCATTTTGTTGTTACAACATAAAGAAAAAAAAAAGCATAGCATTTTGAAAAGCATTCTGGTGCAAACAAAGTGTAACTTCAGCTTTTCTCCAACTCCGTACATAGGTTCTATAAAGCTGCATATCAGGAAGGCAAACACCAATTCTCAAGATAAAAATCTAAGCTCACTGATCACTCTTTGAACACTGCTAAAATTAAAGACTTTTTCCATTTGAGCAAATGCATGATGACTAAGCAGGTTGGAAAACTGACGTTACATCTCCCTTCGGCGTTATATAGATGTTCTGCTTGCAGAGTTCTCCTCTTCATGAAGTATACTTCAAATTCTGCTTCTGTAAGCAAAGAACTGACTTAAAATTTCAAATTATCCTACTTATATATGAAGTTACTTTGTAATCTTGAACACAAATTGACTGATCATAAAGTTTGACCTTCTTTCTTCGATACATACACACAGCTCCATATTCAGATTTGGCATGTTTACAGAAATGCTATAAACATCTGTGCATCATCGAAATCCCAGGATTGACTTCCTAAAAAAAAATTTGAATTTAATTTTCAAAAAAAAAAAGTAAAAACAGAACTTTGCAGCAGAATGTCATTAAATTTTAAGGATCTGCTAAAACAAGGCCCGACTGCTGAACCAGAAGAAGCTGTAAACATCTGGAATAGTCCCAAATGCAGAAGGAAAATAGTTCTGCACATATCTCTGCATTAAGAAAGCTGTCGTCTGTGTACAAACTCAGCTAGTTTGTTATATCACAATCTGAAAACAGCAAAAATTGTTCACAGAGCTGTTCAATAGATTAGCATGATTTTAGAAGCACAGGTCTCAACATAATTATCATCTTCCCACTAGGAAGTATTTGAAAGCAATCCGGTGCTATATTATTACAAGGCATCACCACTACTGGTACCATGAGAACTGTTTATCTGAAATAGTGATAACAAAAACACTACAAATATACTCATGAATGGTACAAAGTACTCTTTTGGGAATTTCCTCATTGTAATAGAAAGCGCACTTCTCACTGAGAGAAATCAAGTTTTGATTCACAGCCCCATACCAAATCGACAACTTAATGTCAATTAAATTGCTTCTAGAAGACTTTGTTCTTTATTTTGACTTACTTTTCAAAAATAAATGATTAGAAAGGAAAAACTTGGAAGCAGTACAATTCTAAGTCTGTAGATTAACAATAAACATTAATTATTTAGCACTACTAATTTGCTTTGCACATGAATGAAAGGGGTATGTCTGAATTACAGAGACGTAATTGTGGGATCCCACAGTAGTGTTTTACCTTTCTCTCCTCCATCTTTTAAAGTGAGAGGAAAAAGGTAACATACCAACTAAGTACAAATACAGTTCACCCAACTTGATAGTGCTAGTGTATCATTTGTAGCACCAAAGAGATGAAACCAGAAATATGGCAGAAAGTAATGAAGAGTATTAACAGCAAAAAGCATAATGTTAAAACACAGGTGAAAAAAATTTATACCATTAGTATTAAGTTCCATTCACAAAAGCCATGAACTCTTGTGGATATGTGAAAACTTTTGTGGAAGTTCTCTGGCATGTAAGAGTGACCAGAATTGGTCTTTCAGCAACATTGTGTGCATCACCTTTTTACAGCATGTTTGCACTTCCTTTCCCAATCCTCTTTAAAGGGGAAGGCAAGAAGATATAAAACACAGTAGCTGAGCAATACCAAAAAGGATTTCTAGACACATTCTACATAGCTTCACTTACACAATAGCTCTCTACAAGAAAAACAGTACCTGTTAATTGTGTCACCATATGTTGCTCTAATAAGCTGTTGAAGCAGATTTTTTATATTTCTTCTTAACCACTGATTTCTTTCCTTTAAATCAAAGACTTCATCCATCAGAAGGAGCATTACTCTAAGCGGGATATTGTCATCCACCTGACCGAGTAAAAATAGGATCAATTAGTAAACTTACTTCAGCTCAAGAAAGGTACAGTTTTTAGTAGCTACTTCACAGGACAAAAAAAAATATTGAAATCCTAATATAGGGGATTCAGTAACTAAGTGAAATTGTTTTTAAAGATGGATAGTGTACATTTGTAGTGACAGTCAACATCTACATTATTTTTAAAATATTAAAGTTTGAGGAAGTTTACTAAATTTTAGTAAGAGTATTAATTTTTCCTGTTATTATTTTGTATCCTACAGTAGCTGCTAACAACAAAGCCTGCTTATATGCCAAACTACAGCAATCTAAACTTTATGTTAATAGCATATCTTAAACTATTATGTAAAAACATAGCATTTGGAGTTACTGTATTGCACAGTACTGCACAAAAGACCACAGTTGTTTATCTCAAATACAATGAACGTGATTTTTTGACTCAGTCATTACCTAAACTTTATATTCATTATTAAAACTTTATAGAATAGCAAATTAAAAGTTAAAATTATCTTATATCCTCAGAAAAACATAAAGACTCAATACCTTTTCTGTGGTTTTGGATTAGGATTTTTACATTCCACATATAACCTTCATGGTTTGGTGTTTTATTTTAAATCTGAAATGCTCTAACTGGAAGACTGGTTTCAGCAAGCGGTGCAACTTCACCTGCATTTTACTCATGTTTGCACTACGCTGTTAATGCTACCACAGAAGAAGTAGCAAGACCTCATTGCTACCGGAGAATTTTTATTTTACTTGGTGGGCTACACAGGTACATCTCACTTCAGAGTGAGTTTCTAAGGCTAGAACTGTGGTTAAGAGTACCAAGAACATTTTTATATACAAATGGAACGCAGCGGATTCATCATTCAGCTGAAGGTGTCATGGATCCATGCCTCACTTTTACAGTATTGTTTCCCCTAGCTTAAGAAATAAGAAATGTAAAATTCTATTCAAATTAACATATTTTTGTCTGATTTAGTGACTGTGTAGAATTCAGAGCAGTTCAGAACTGAAGGGTTTTAAAACATTTGAAATCTGCCTTTCAGAAACACATGGTATGTTAAATTAGAAGCTATCAAGAATTGAAGCTTCTATTCACTTTACAGAAGATCAGTGAAATATTTGTGGAGAAGCTGCTCATATATTTGAAATATATTAATTTTTCCCATGCAAAAAATAGCAGCTTCAGGAGTGTTAGAAGATACACATTTGTAATTACAAATTTACAGATAAATAGTCTGATTTAATGAAAAACAATGAGGTAAAAAGAAAACCCAGAAGAACAAATCTAAGTTATTTGAGTAAAAATACATCTACCAAGCCATCATAGCAGTTATGCACAGGAAGACAAACTGGAATGCTTTGATGTGACTGAAAAACATGAAACGTGAAAGGCAGAACAGGTGCAGACTTATGACCATAGCAAATTGCATATAATCACTGGTAATCTTATGGCCTTTCTGTCCTACTTAAAGATGAAGGTTTTGTTTTTTTTCCCCTCTCCAACTGTTTTCACATATATGATCAATGTTTCAATCAAAACAACAGCAAAATACCATAGTTATGATAACATCAAGAGCTTAGACTTCACCATCAAGTTTCCTAATATTATTACCTCATACATTCAAGGTATCCACATACTGAAAGTTTATTATTCAGGAATATATGAAGTTTTTTTTTTTTTCTTCCCTCTCTTCAAAACATACCAAACACTACTTCTGATCCATTAAATGAATGCTCCCTAAAAGGTCACCTCAGAAACCAGACTCTATAAAAAGACAACTGAAATAATGTAATACAATATAACAGTCTGGTATCATACTACCATTGAACAGAAAGAAATAGGAAGAAGACAGAAAAAAAATGCAAATATATAAAAAAAAATACAAAACACCAAAGCAGTGTCTCATGAATTTTAAGTTACTGCACTGTCATGCAAGCTATTTTAGTACTAAAAAATGTTAATTTTAAAAGGGAGTGTATCAGTTTCTTTTTTAAAAAATAAGTAGTTTTTAAGTGGTTTATTTGTCAGAAGATAAATACATTGCTTAACAAAGTAACTAAATTTTTAATTTGGTTTTAGAAGATTCATCTTTGAAGGGACAAGTGTCAGACTCACATTGTCATCAATTGGTGCTGCAACACGGCAATGGTCAGGGTCTGAATAGGTTTTCTGGATCAAAGGAGGCACCTGCAATGAAATCAAAAATGTAATGTTTATGAAGGAAAATACTGTATGAAAACAAACCTGATTTATTGCCATTCTAACCAAAATGATTATGAAAATGAAAACCAAACTGGCCAAAAGTCAGTTATATAGTGAAGCGGATAAACATAAAGCAGACCTTTTGTCTTCCAACAAATCAAGTCTTGCATGTATTCTCCAGTAGCTGCTGAAGTTATCAATACCATTCAGACAGTCCACATATTTTCCCAAGTGCCTAGCGCTTCAACTGAAAAACATCTATAAATCCATATTGGACTGATGTTTCTTTAGATAATTGCTTTTTATCACAAGAATTCCCAGTGAGTATAACTGCAGACATACACACCAGGGAAGCTACCAGCAATGAGAAAGTCCAGAGGTGGTCATTCTCTCACAAGCAACATTTAAAAAAACAAACAAACAAAAAAAAAGCAACAAAACCATACATCACAGATTTGTTCTTCCCTTTCATAGTTTAAGGGTTAACTCATCTTGGTTACAGTTCTACATCTACTATAAATGTTTTGTTACTATAAAATGGAATGATTCCTGACCACAGGACCGTACAGCAAGACAAGTAATAGGGTGAGGGAAAAGAGGGTAAGATTACTACTTTATGGGACTTCTGGATAGCATGCCTTGCTACTACTCCACACCTTTAAGGTGTTGTATTTTAGGAATACAACAGATAAGAAAAGATAACAGCTGTAGATGACAGGACAGGCAGAAAGAAAATTTGATTAAAAACAGAATTCAGCAAGGTATAAGCAGAAAAGAAGCTCTCTCCTTATTCTAAGTTTCAATACATATGTTCTTTTGCTATTGAAAGAGGCAAATGCCACAACCTAGTTTTATGAGAATGGAGGAGCATTCAATTTTTACCAACCATATTCTTCTCAAGTGGCTGCCCTGAATTAACGGGTCCCTGCATAAATTCCATCTTCAAATATGTTACATAATACCAAAGAGAACTCTACATTTGTGTTATAATGACTGCTGAAGCTTATTAGAAGTGCATAGGTATAAAACAGATTGCTTTCCTGTCTGTTGATGTAACTTTTCATTATAGCACACAACGTGAGTTTAAATGACTTGATAGCTAGTCTCCTATTAATTCACTGGTACGCATTAACTACCAAATATTTTCTTACCTTGAAAAATGATTGCTTTATGTCTTGTCCCAATCTCTCTGACATTTTACCCATGTTGTCTGACATTTTAGTCATTCCCTCTGCCAGGCTGTCAGGGAGAGACTTGACTGCATTTGATACATTTCTCATAGAGTTACGCAGTGGGTTTACAAATGTGTCCATCTGAAGGGGAAGATGTTTAACCAGAATTGTATAATCTGTGAGGACACTAGTAAATTAATACACTATGAGAAGTATCACATTGTTCTAGAGAACAATAATATAAGGAACAACTCCAGTTGCTTAAGTTCATTACAAAATGCAGCAAAATGCAGAGACTGGCCAACAGTTCTCTGAATATTTCTGGTAGCTTAACAAAAACGATGCACAGCTCAGAGCTCTGAATATGATCAATGGCTCTGAATGTTTACAACAATTAAACACACAGCAGCTGCTTCTGAAGGGAAATGCATTTCATCTTTTCGGCTGAAGAGTGGACAGCATGGTAACAATAGCAAATACAGAGCAAAGATTTGAAAAAGGATATTAGAAGGAATGAGACTAACAAAAAAAATCACAGATGTCACTGACAAAGTAATTTGCAACAAAAACATGTTTTATAAACTCTTAGTGCAATTTGTGGTGCCCAATTCAAAATTTTGATTTTATTGTCATACAAATAAATGTACCTGCTATAGAAATGGTACATTTTTGGTTCTGTGTACCCTGAAATACTTTGTTATTCACAAATATTAAAACAACTCACTTGAAATCTTTTTTGAAAGTGCTATAAAGCTGCTTAATATTGGTTAAATATCTCCATTTAATGCAGTCGTCACACTAATAAATGCTCTACTAAAGTTTCCCTAATAGTGCAAAACATTCTTACCTTCCGTGCAAAATCTCCCTTCCCTTTGCTGTAGGCTTTATTCTCCAGGAAGTCATACACATAATGGGCTAGAGCTGGAGAAGCTTTCATCATTTCAGGATTTAACAGGAGCTGAGTAAAATAATTGTTGAAGGGCACTTTTTAATTAATTATGAAAAAGTTCATGCAGTTTAGCAAAAGTTTACCATGCCCAAAAACACCGTATCTTGCAATGTATTTTTTCATTCATTCTCTAAATTTTATTCCAACACTACTCTAAAGATGGAAACAATCTGCTGCCTGGTAATTTCTATAATTTTAACTTTTATGTTAATTATTACATCTCACAGAAAAATACGCTTTCATTATTTATTAACATGTCCATCAAGTCAGTCAACGGGAAGTCCCTGTGAAGTCAAAGCTAGGCCTTATCTGAATGGAGAAGTTGTGTGGGTCTGCTACAGAGCAGAGTGGGTGCTGTGCCAATCCTTACGCAATGGCACAAGAGAAGGTAACCACAAAAATGAGTGAATGAAAGAAAATTAAGTGGTGTAGTGCTAAAAACAAACAAACAAACAAACAACACAATGGTAACCTCACCAGCTCAAGGGGAATGAGGGCAGAAACAGCTGAGAATAAACCAAAAGAGCACAGAGATGGCCAACTGACTAGATAATAATAAGCTTAAACTTCTTATGGTATACTATTGAGTATTTATCTCCATTACTTATTTGGATGAATTCTGTTAGAAAATTATCTGAATTTTAGCTAGCATTATCTCAAAACTGAACTCCTGAACCCTCCTGTAGTAATATCAGGAAGTACTGATGATGTTTCTATGAAATTTCTGTTTATTCAAAATTAAATTTGGCATTTAGTTTCAGCTGGGAAACTTAAAACAGCATTTTGTTTCGTGCTTTAAAAAAAAAAGAAAAAACACACCACCAACAAAAAATGCTAGCAAATTATCTACCTTAGGAAAAAAAAAATGCCAACCAAAAGACGTAACAGCTTACCTGCAAATATGCATTTAAATCTTTTTTCCTCTTTTCCAAGAATTCTCTGTCCATATTGTTAAATGTCTTTTTGCCAGGAAGTTTCAGTATATTTGCCAGATTTTCAAACTAGAAAAAAAAAAAAAAAAAAAAGATTTTCGTTCTGTGTTCAAAGGAGGTTCTAATGACCATGTAACCTCAGAAATTATAGGGGTCATTATTTCATATCACCTGTTCCCATCTACCATATAATACCTGGCAAATAATTTCTGCATCAAGACTAGAACTCAGGCTCCCTGGAGATGCCAAAATGAAGGTAGGCTGTCAAGAATAAGTACATGCAAACTCTCAGGACAGTCAAGGGCAAAATTTAATTTCCAAACATACCAAGTGATATTGAGTTTTGAAATACAGACATATGCTAGAATAGTCTACAAGTTATTCATATGTCATCACACCCACTCAAAAACATTGGATTCAAGATTTATCGTTATTATTTGGGTGGAAGTTGGTACGGTTATGACTATACATCAAGATAACTTGTACATCTTCCTAAAAGATCTCTGGTGAGTCTTCATTGGAGCTTTTCAGTACTTAAAGGTGGCTTATAAAAAAGATGAAGAGCAACTTTTTGCTCAGGCAGATAACGATAGGACAAGGGGGAATGGTTTTAAACTAAAAGAGGGGAGATTTAGATTAGATGTTAGGAGGAAATTCTTCACTTAGAGGGTGGTGAGGCACTGAAACAGGTTGCCCAAAGAAACTGCAGATGCCCCATCCCTGGAGGTGTTCAAGGCCAGGTTGGACAAGGACCCGGGCAATCTGATCTAGGGGGTGGTGTCTCTGCCCATGGCAGGTGGGTTGGAACTAGGTGATCTTTAAGATCCCTTCTAACTCAAGTCATTCTATGATTCTGTGAATTCAGTACTACAAAAAATAATAAAAAAAAAGCCCATACAGATACTATAAACAGAGACAACTTCAATTTAATCTTGGATTGAGTGCCTATTTCCCACCCCACCCCACAAAAAAAAAAAAATCCCTGTCCTTTCTATTAAATTTTATATAAAGATTTTAACATTTACCCACAAGATGTCAATAAAAGTATCTCAGACATGCACACAAGAAAGTTCACCACACTAGTGACATTCTTGTGTCTGCAAACTCGGTAAGAATTTCGATTTTACTTTCAAAACAGCGCAATATTGGTTGGGAGTTTCGGAGATGCTACAATGAAGCACAAAAATAAGATCAGGTAACCCATACCTGTTTCACCAGGCCAGGGATTATTATTAATTTTAATTTAGTTTTGAAAAAAAAGAAAGAGAAAAAATCTTAGGTTTTACTTTGTACTTCAGTGAATTACAAGCATCTTGCACATTTTTTTTTCTTTCATTTAAGGATAAGTTAAGAACATGAGTGTACAAGTATATCAAATAAAAGAATGTCTGCCAGTACACTGAAATGCCAACATCTGTCCCTTCTGAAACCCACCAATCCGTAACATTTTGCTTAAAACCTAAATATGTATTTTCCAAACTGAGTTTTTATTTCTTAATCTCTGTGACAAATATAACAGATGAACTATGCCACTGTTCCAGGCCAATAGCACTTCCATACAAACATTTCACAGTAAATCTGAGCAAAGGGAAGAAAGAAAACAAGTTTATTTAGTACCATATCCTTTTATTAAAGCAATCTAATGCCTCAGCATCAGGAACTAAACAGGTGCACCTGTAAACTGCTTGGTACAAATGATTTATTACATTAATGATTTAAAAGTATACCTTAATGCAAAATAATATAGTGCTGGAACTCTGCATCTTAACTCACTTTGAGAAAGCCAATACCTATGCCATACCATCACACAGAAAAAACACCTTTCGAAGAAACCTTAAAGGATTTCTGTGAGACAAATTACCTGCTCAGTGATCCTCATGTGAAAGTCATGGAAGTCACTGTAACGCCGATACGTCTTCCATGTCTCTTCACTGTTTTGATTTCGCCGATGGACTGTGATAGCATACAGTGCGTATGTCTTGCCATGGTCATTACACACGCCTGCCACAGCATATGGGTCATAGTCAGCATAGACTAGTAGTTTAAAAACAAAAACAAAAAAAGGAACAAACAGAAAGAAGGAAGACGAGAGGACACAAACGTGAAGTAAAGAAATGTCTGGAATGACAGACTTGAGAGACTAAAATGGACATGCAAGCAGAAGAGTAAGCCAATCCTTTATTCAAAACACTGCATAAGTGATACCCTCCAGAAACTTAAGTTTAATTTAGAGATATTAAGCAGCCTTAAAGATTCGAACTTGTCTATCACATGCAAAACATGAAGGGAAAAAAAAAAAAAGAACAGGAAAGGTTTCAACATTAAAGAATAGAGAACAGATCTTTTACGAATAATTTTACTCTAAAGAATTCAAGATACAGGTGAAAGACAACCATGAAACCAAAAGAAATTCCAGTCTGCAAAGTACTCTCTAATTATATTTTTAAAAGTCTGCAAATACAAAAAAAAAGTACTAACACTGTAAGCATTCAGTTCTGTTATTAACATCAGCAGTTATTGGCTACAAGATAGAAAATAACCTCCCCACACTATTTCTCCGTCAACAGGAACTATATACACACAAACATACACAAATGCATGCCTTCTGCATGTGTGTACATATATGTACTGTGTATGTGTACACATGCGCACTCAGTTTGATTTCTCCATAAAATAAATCGAAAGAAGAGACACTTATCTGAAATAGAAACAAACATCTTTTTTTTCCTCATCGAGTATTTAAATTCTCTCCCACATTCCTCCCACCCCCATACAGAATGTTTCAAAAACTTCCGTTTAAACTACAGACTAACCTAAAACCAACACTGCATACACTGCACACATTTAAATTAATGTGCCGTAACTCTAATTATTGAGCCAACAGCCAGTAGCTCGTTGAAAATACTTCTTGATTAAGTTCTGTGAATTTCTTAATGCACTTGTGCTCCATAAAACACACTTTTCTGCCAAATCATCAACTCTAATCTCTTGACTTCTCTGAAGAGCAAGGCTGATGCCTAAGCAGACATTGAGCATCCCTAGGATAGGGGCAGCTTCTGACAACGCAATTACACATTAATAAAATGCACACTAGGAACGTAGCATCATCAGCCTTTTCTTTGGTATCTACCCTCTAGAAGAATGATGAGTGCTGAAACCCAAGAGAAAAGAGACAAGAAGCCACGGCCCCACAAGCACTAAGCAAACCTTATCCTCTAAACTTACACTGACCACTCTGCCATGCAGCCACCATACAGGGACACAGCAAGGCCAGGAGTGGTAGAAAAAGAAAGCAGCAGCTCTGATTGCCCCTTACATTGTTTCTTCTAAACCAGCACTTATTTTACAACACAAAGCAAATCAGTTCCTCAAAAATTAAGGAGATCTCATGTACTATCAACAAGCACAGTGAAAGGTAATGAACAGCATATGAATGCTGCCTGTAAGTCCTGCTGTCCAGAAGGCAAGGACTTATATTTCTTGCTCAAATACAAAGTGAAGAGAAAGGAGACATCCACTTTAATCCTATCTTACAGTATGAATCTGTACGAATCCCTCAGTTCAACTGGAGTATTATGGATTGACAGTCAGGCTGATAGTTATCAATATGTGCTGCTAGTAGATAATAAATTTAAAACAATTTCTGTGGGTTTAGGTTCTCTTTTTTTCCCCTTAAAGAGATCAAAACAATGAAACTTCTAAGTTTAATTCAGAAAACAAGCATTAACTGTAATTTTAATTAAAAAAGCAAAATTGTGATTCTTAACTTTTAAAATAATTTTTCCCCTTCTCTGAGGGCTGACTACAATACGTGGATTGCACCATGTTCTCACACTGGGTTTGGGTAATAAGAGTTTAATTAAAATGTCAACGAGTTGAATTCACAGGTTATGTCCACTATATAAATGCAGAGTTTTAAGAGTCTAAACTCCACAAAACAACTATTTGAAGACCCACTGACAAATTAATTTCCTAGTGGAATCTTGTCGAACTGGAATATTTGTAAATAATACCCAACGTTTATTATTTGCTCTCATGTAATACATTTTTTAACTTAATTCTAAACAAAAGTTTGTTAAAAACAACCAAAAGTGCCACCACTGTAAAAACTGAAGTCACAACCTTAAATTAAGCTAAGTCACTCACAAATCATAGAGAATTATGGGGTGACATAGCAAGAGAAGTAAACAGTCAAGAATTCAAATCATGTGACTAGAAAAAGAGTCCACTTTTAGAATTTGTTCTTTAAATAACTGTCAAAATAAATACTACTCAGTATTAAATTTAACATTTATTCACAGACAGGAAAAATAATAACGCTATAAACATTAAGAATTAAATCACATTTTAAGTATGGATATACCATCTATGAGCTACTGCACTAATTCTGTATGTAGTTCCATTACAAGGACTTAATGGGAAATATGAATTCAAATGTTTATGATGTTAAAAAAAAAGTTTCAGATTTCAAGGGCCTGCAATACCAAAAAACTCAAAATTAATGTTGAAAAAAAGCAGCCATTGTAATGGATTAACTTACCAGTATCTGAGATGTATGCATGGAGTTGAACTGTCTCATCCGAAGGGACATTTGAAAGGTCATCTAAGGACTGCATGGTGGGGGAAGACAGGGAAGAAGGAAGAAATGGGCAAGAGAGAATAAGATCATGGACACATCTCATTTGAGAGAGGTTTTTCTGATTACTTTAATTAATTTTCAAACTTTCAGTTCAGCATACGCTAATAGCTTAATGCACTGTAATAATAAAACTAAGTTTTTATTACCTGGTTACCAAAGCCTTTTTTTTTTTCCCACAGCCACTAGGGCCCTTCATTTCCCTCCCTACACAGTTTCACATAGTCTGAGGACCACTCTAATATATTTACTACTTTCATTTGATATCTCAGTTTTAATAGAAGTACAGACGCAAACAGTCTTTCACTGAACATTTAACAAAAAAAAAATGCAAAAAGAACAGCTACTGGGATGCAAATATTGTATAACAGATCTTTTGGTTATATCTTTATACTGTTCTGTTTCTTTCAACTGACTTGAAATTACACAAAAGCTACAGTGCAGTAAAAGTCCAAAAAATTCTCCACTCTACATAAAAAACAGCAGTTTCCTCAGAAATATTTTTCCATGTGACAAATAAACAGGCACACCCTTAGGTTAACATCTGTCTCCATGTTCTGCAATTATTTCAGATCATTTGTGTGCCCACGAGGCCAGAAGGCCAATGTCATCCTGGCCTGCATCAGAAATAGTATGGCCAGAAGGACCAGGGAAATGCTGTCCCTCTGTACTCAGCACTGGTGAGACTACACGTTGAAGATTGCGTTCAGTTTTAGGCCTCTCACTACAAGAAAGATATTGAGTTGCTCAAGCGTGTGCAGAGAAGAGCAACAAACCTTGTGAAGGGACTAGAAAACAAGACTTATGAAGAGCAGCTGAGGGCACTGGAGTTGTTTAGTCTTGAGAAAAGGAGGCTGAGGCCTCATCACTCTCTACAACTGCCTGAAAGGAGATTGCAATGAGGACAATGTCTTTTCCCAGAAGAAAAATGAAAGGACACAAGGAAACTGTCTCAACTTGCAATAAAGGAGGTTTCAATTGGATATTGGGAAGAATTTCTTCACAGAGAGTGTGGCCAAGTACTGGAAATGGGCAGCCCAGGGAAGTGGTGGAGTACCCATCCCTGGAGGTATTTAAGAGACGTGTGGACATTGCACTAAGGGCCATGGTTTAGTGATGAGACTCAGTAGGTCAGGTTGACAGTTGGACGTGATGATCTCAAAGGTTTTTCCAACCTAGATATTTCTATGATTCTATAAGATAGAGGAGTTATTACAGAAGATAAGTAAGAGTCAACTGCCCTAATACTTTGCTTGCTATGAAATATTGATGTTAAATTATTTTTTTTGTTTTGTTTTTAAAGCATCATTGGTTATTGTTTTCCTGCCTCCCTACATTACCAACCTGACTTTTTTTCCTGAAAACTGCAAGGGTTCAAGCTAATGGATATTAATGACCTCCAGAAGTTCAACCCAGACATTTCTGCTGCCATTCAGGGTCTTGGGTATAATACCTGTGTAACTGCTTCTATTTGTTCAATGCAGAAAGAATAAGTAAAATTCACATTATGGATCCACTTAGATGAAATCTGCAAGAGCAAATATTCTACAATTATTTTATACTACAATGTGCCCTACTAGTCTAGTTTAGTAGATGAATGTGTCAAATTAAACACAGAAATTAAGATGATGTTTTTAAACTTTTTCCTCAAAACAGCCTCTTTCAAATGCATTCCTAAATGAAGGTCCAGGAGATAAATTTTAAAATGGAAACTTTAGCAAACACTCAACTTCTGTGGCAAAGCATTATACAGAAATAATTACTGCAAATAATTGAAATGGTTGAGACTTTTTTTGAGATAAAGCAATGGACAGTTTGCATTTAGTGTGCCCCAGTATCTTTGACATGAGGTACGTTCGCAGGAACAATTTAATTAAAATGCACATATATTAAATGCACACAAGTTAATTAAAATGCAAAAATATCACACGACAACCTAATCTTTCTTAATGCACTGTCATTAGGTGAAAGTACAGAAATTCCCTGACCTTTAAAGTAACCTTTCCAAGTTCTATTTTTCTTCATGTAACTAACTAACACAAGGGAGCTATACTATTTGTACAGAAATTTACTTTTGATGTGGAATTCAGCCAGGAAAAACTAATCTATCAGTATTCAAACACCTGTAAAAGCACTGAAAACCCCAAACAGCCCTGAAGAATAAGGACTACAGAAAGGAAAAGTTCTTCTGCATAAACAGGGCTTTGTTAGACATTTCTGCTAGAATGTTTTTCACTCTTTATAAAAATAATAAATGTTGTATTAGGCAACTATACTTTTCAGAACAATAACAACAAAAATCAAGACTTGGAAGCATCGTATGCAAATACCTATTTATATTGCAACAGTACTTGATAGAGGCTTTAAGACTTTCTAGTTTAGTTTGGAAAAGCCAAGAAATTAAGCAGGCCATAAACGCTTGCCAGATGAGCTATAACAAAGAGAAATCCCTACCCATAATATAGCATTCTGATATGTCAGGCTAGTTTTAGAAAAAATACTTGAGACGTTTGAAAGATCTTTTTAAGAGAATAGTCCATTGAAACAATCTCTTGTGAAATGTTATCAGCATTGTATGCAAATTTATAAAAATTTAAAAAACATAAGTTTTACTTGTGCATCAACAGGATTTTGTGTAAGTTCCATCTGCTGAATCTTCTCTTTATATTTCAAAAACGTAAACAAGATAAAAACAATAGAAAATATCCCAGCTTAAAAAAAAACAAGCAACAAAAAACCCTACATGGAAACATGTTTAGATTGACAGTAAATGTATTCAAAACTGTATTACAAAATTAGTTATATTCCTCTGCATGCTAAGCATGATCTAGCTAATGCACAGGAACTCTTAAAGAGCTACATAATCCTCCAAGAACGAATTAGAAGGGCCTATGAATTACATAAGGCAGGAAATTGCATGCAGACTGCAAGCCTTTCTAAAACTGTAAGACTTTGAAAAAATACTCTCACATGCACCATCAAGCCTTGTTTATCTTGTGGCTCAGTTAAGAAGAAACAAGTAAGAGGGAGGGAAGGAAATGCTTAAAAAATTGTTTAAAAAATTAATACCAAAATGCAAACTTGAAAATGGTCAGAATAGGAAACAAAGATTCATATTTTGAATGGCTAAAATCCAAATACTTGGATGTTTCCAAATCAAGTCTTAATTCAAAAAAATATTTAAAATGCAATGAAATGCCTTGTTTTACAGTCTATTGGAATTTAATCCTTTGAGATTTCAGTATCAAAGGATTTGTTTTCACCTATTGTTACCCAACTCTGAAATTCATGTCTATTTAAAAAAAAGAATAAGTATAAGGAAGTATGTTTTTCTTAAGTTTACTATAGTCTACTAATACATTCTTTCTGTGAGAAACTATGTAAGCAATTCATTAAATTCAGGGAAAAGTACAAAAAGGACAGTTTTATCTTATAGGTTAATTGATCCCTTATGTGTCTTTCAATTTGATTCAAGAGCAAGGCAGACTTTTTCAGAAGATAAATTGCAACGAAGTAAACCCCCTAACAATAACATAATTTAAACTATTTTATAACACTTTCTCTACTGTTGGGAAGAGGGAAAAAAAAGTACGTACCAGATTTATGCTGCCAGTAGGAGACCCGTTAAAGGATTCTAGAAGCAGCGAGGAAGGGGAGAAAAAAAGAAAAAACAGGTCAGAAAATTTTCTCCAATACAGGGCCCATATAGAAGAAATAAAAATGTGAAGCCAAAACCTTATGGAAAATTAGACAAGTGATACTGCACAACAGTTGCACCTGACATATAAATACTTTCAGTTCCCCAAAATGACATCTAAATGAAGATGTATGGAAGTTTATACAACTATAGATATGAAATAAACACTCCAGAGAACATTTCTTTTTTACTTTAAGCTTGTATCACCACATGAAATTGCTTCACTAAGGAGTCAGTGTAATAGTTGAACATTTTCCATCAGACTGATGTTTCAGTTAATGAAAAGAACTATTTTAGTTACTGACTTCTTTGGGACCACACTACACTCAAATACCCTCCACCTCCACTAAAAACAAGTCTGGAGTGACAAAATGGTTCCTAGTTTTGTCAGAAATCAGATTTTAAAAATAGTTATAATTCATGCTGAATATTAAAATGTTCTTTTATTAAACTGATTTTTAAAATAGAAAAAAAAAACCAAAAAACTGTAGTCCAATTCAATATGCACTGTAACCTGGTTGCTCTTTGACCCAGAAGTGTTCATAAGAAAAAGCACAAAGACTTGAGAGTGCTCAAGGAAACAGAATAAAAAAGGTCAAGAGTTAAGCTAACTGTAGCAACAAGTTATACAAAACCAATTTAATTAACATAAGACCGCTAATAATTTGCTCAAAAAGGATGCATTCTATGTCTTGTCCACTATGTCTAACAAAACCAGACAGCATACTAATTCAAAATACACAGCAACTTTTGAGAAAATGTGGTAGACACTGAGGAGAAAAACTCTTCTTCTCCCCTTCCAGGATAACATGGATAGGAAGGACAAGCCATGTTGACATTCTCAAAGTGAAATAAAGCTAGTATTTCTATCATTCTCACCCTACCAGGACAAAAATAGTTAAAGATAGTGGTTTGTGTTGTCAGTGGTGCTCTTCAGAATACTAGCAAGCAACCAAATGCTGGTAAATGATGCTAGCAGTAAATTCCAAAATACCACCAGGCAGCCTGTACGTTTGTTTTTTTTTGTTTTTTTTTTTTTTTTTTTTACTTTTTTAATTCCTTTCATCACAAAGTTTGCCTAATCTAAAAAAAAAAAAAAAAAAATATCAAAATGCCCATGCTCTCTGATGGACAGATGCAGGTGCTTTCATCCCTACTCACTCTAAGAGTGAATTAGTTTTTTATTCAATTATTCAATTTACACAGCTTCTTGTTTCTAGTGGCAGGACTGCATCCAATATATTAACTACTTCATTAAATTATGCATTCAAGGGTATTAATTTGTGAATAACCTGACCTGTATCTGATCCAAGATAGATTTTGTCAGAGTTCTCTGGGATTTGTTAAAGAACTTAGAAGACCAAGAAAAACCCCAACATTACAGGAAGAAATCAAACATTATGGAACAAAACTAACATATGAAAATTAATAGTTATATTCACAAAAGTTGGTTAAAATAACTATAGAGAATAAAACTACTAAACAAAAAAAAAGGCAAAAGAACAAGTAGATAAGAACAATTTGGGAACAAATAAAGCAGGCTGTAGAAGTGTTATTAGATATTTTGTATATTAATGTAGGTTTTGCAGAGACACTGGAGGGAGTTCCATCAACAGGACTGTTTCAAAACTTAAAGAATATGGTGTAGTAAATACACATTATATTGAAAGTAACTTAAGTGAGAAGAACAAAGCTGATCTTTACAGTTCTAATTTAGATTCTTCAGGTGTTAACAAAATGTATCGCTAGAGGGTAGTAAAGATCACAATCCTCCTTCCATCTTCCAAATTTTTCTTAAGAATAACTAAGTTCATATAAAACTGTGCTTTAAAGAGGAAAAAAATATTTTATTTATAAAGGGTTCTGCGTTACAATTACTCTTGATCCACGATTTTACTTTAAAGTAGTAAAAAAGAAGGAAAGCTCTTATAATAAAAAATTTCAGAGGAGTTGATAAAAAACGTGGAGAAAAACGTATAAAATGAAACTTCCAGAAGTGAAGGCTCCTTAGTAGCACGTAAGACCAAGGGGGGGGCAACTACACATCTTGAAGTTGAAGTTTCAAGCTCAATTCTTCACAACAACAAGAAGACTTCACAGACTTTCAGTTTTCCAGAAAGCTTTAAAAATCCACATCTCCTATGTACTTCTTATTTCTATTTCCAGGTGAAGAATATAGTTACATATTAAAACAACCCAGTAAAAGTTGAAGTACCTCAGTATTTTGGAAAAAAAAAATTGCAAGTGAAAGAGTTGAACACTTATTTTAGTGACACAATTGTGACTAAGACTTGGAAAAAAAATTGACACAAAGCTAATAAAGTTACTACAGAAAAACTTGTTTAACTTCCAGAACAATTTACATAAAAACACAAACAAAAAAAACACTAATTTAAAATCCTATACAAACCTTTTGATTTATCAAAAACAGTGTGGACAATGTTCTTCATTTCATTTTAAAGGAGAAAAAAGAATATGCCCAGAAAATCTCCCTTACAGGTAGAGAGCTCACCTCCTTCACCATCATCTGATCCTCTGAAACTAGGATCCTTCAGCATATCCAGCTCAGCTAACATGCGCACATACAATACGTTCTGTTTGAACGAAGGGTAGAATCTTTCATCCCGCAGCATCAATTCATAAACCTTATTGAAATAAAAATAAGGTTAGAAATACATATATGTACTTTATTTTTTTTTTAATTAGACAAGCTTTCATCAATAATACAGAAGAGGAAGGAAGACACCACATATTACTTTCCTGAAGATTTCCAGTTCAGCCAATACTGTATAATTGTACATCACAAAGATTTAATCACATCATCTCAAGAATTTATCTGTGTAGCTTGAAGAGTAACATACTGCTTTCCTGCTATATTGACATATTCTTTTTTTCAGTGTCATCATATCCAATCCCCCAACTACCTACCCAACCAGTTACTAAAACAAGCTTTATCATGAAGGTAACTAGCAGTTTAAGTACATATGAATTTTAAAAGGAGAAATAGATAGGACATGATATCTTAATCCCCTACAAAATTGTCTTAAGTGACTATGTTCTTCACTCATTGTTTTTTAAGCAGTACTTTGCAGCAATCAATGTATATATATACACATATACAGACATATTTATGCGTAGTAGGAACAAATTTGTACAAGTACAATCACCTGGTAAGAATGCAAAAAAAATCATGCAGGTCTGAGGATGTCGATTTTGTGATACATGAAAATTTTATGTTCTCTTCAGCAGATATCACATGCAAGGCCCTTATAATAATCTACTTTGAGCAATGCAGTTTTTACAACATGTTTTCATTATTATTAAATGAAGTACAACAAAGTGATTCTAAGTTCTACAGCTCATTTCATTAATTTTTAACAGAAATGAGTACATGAAGTTAATGACCTAAAAATCATAAAAACCTCTTAGACTGGATATGTAATTTACTGAAAGAACATCAATCATTCACTTTTTAATATCTATATACATTAGACTTGAGTGATAATTCAGTGAAGGTATTGATATGATTTTATCTTCAATACTCGCTGCTTTTGAGTGCTACACTGTGTAGCCTGGCAGAAACAGAGCAGTCAAATTTCTTAAAAGAAATAAAACCAAATACAGTAATATGTTTATACCTCCTTTGAAAAAGAAAGCTTTATCAAAGCAGACCAAAATTGTACCACTTAGCTGTTATTCTGCATAGGCACATTTTCTTAGATTGGTGCATAAACACAAATCATCCCATAATTTTTAACCTACCCATTACTTTGAAAACCACGGACTACATATGGCCAAGCAAAAGATGACAATTTAGAATATGATTTTATAGAATATGAAAGTGGTAAAACAGGTTTTAGGTTTCTGATCGAGTTTCTTGCTCCTCTTGAATGGCTGTAGTGAAGTTTAACACACTATAGCCTTAAAAACTCCTATGAAATACAGGATGAATAGAGTATACCTTTCTTTGAATGTCATCAAAGATTTCAGGTGTTGGATCCTCATGGTTCAGTGTTTCTGCCAGTTTTGCTACTAAGTTGTCATCAATATTAACTCTCGGAGATGCCTGTCAAGAGATCTAAATCAACTTTCACATAATGAAAATAAGCATTTTTTTCCCCACAAACAAAATCCAATACAATTCTGCAATTCTCTAAGCAAAATGCATTTCTGCTTGATGAGTATATTCAGGTCATGAACTGTCTAGAACGCAAAACAGGAGTCAGAAGAAAAAAAAGACAAAATTTGGATTGTGTATTAAAACTCAGAACTTTCAGAATACTAAGAAACACTTCAAAAACAATTTATGCACATCCCAACTGTGCATCCTAATTGTTCAAGGCAATATCCCAACTAGATTTACTCAGACTTAAACACAAGTTTTATTTATTCATGAACAGAAAGCTCCAGATTCAGAAATGAAGAACAACACAGTTAAAGAAAAAAAAAAAGGTAAATGGATGGAGTTCTAAAGTGTCTAAGGAAAGACTAACAGCTTGCCAGTTCTACTAATTCCTGCAGACTACTAGGAACTGTAATCAAAGTAGCTTCTTATACAGACTGTATTACAGCTACCAGAAGAGACAACGTATTAGCATCCAGCAGATTCTCAGTCATCCTTTGATATGACACATTTCAAACTAGTGACCATTAAGCATTCTTTTAGATTGGTCCAAGCTCACATACTTTCCCATTTTCTGCAACAGACACAGAAGCCAGCACTGAACCAGACCCAATATAGCTAGCTGCTCAGCTGATCTATGTAGCCCAGCTGAGAGGCTGAGTTTGTTGGCTTTAGAATAAACTCTGGGATTAGGCGGCTTCTGACTTTGAACTGGTGTGTGTTCAGTCAGCTCACAAAAACAGTAGAGCAAGTTCTGGACAGTCCCATAGAAGACCCTCTTGATATGCTATTGAGGTGAAAAACCAAAGTGAAAGAAATTATGAAGAAAGAGAAACATTACAACAGATTTGAGGGATAATTTGCTGAGGGAAGCTTCTAAAATGAGCTGACTGGTGATTTTTATGCATACACAAATTCAGAAAAAGACGCTTTGTTCATAGAAGTTGACAAGTGTTTTCTTTTACTGAACACTTCAATGTTACAATACTATTGGGAACATTAAAGCTTTGCCTGTCAAAAGATATTTGTGATACTTGTGATATTTGTGCAACATATACAGGTATTTGCAGAGGCACAAGAATTTATTTTGTTTCAAAACCCAACCTGAATCTGTGTTTGTACACATACTATTTTTTTTTCTTTCTTTCTTTCTCTTATTTATTTTTTAATTCTTCTTAATCTGGGGAGAATGGGGGCAGCAGGGTGAGAGAGAGGGCAGGGTAAAAGGATGGGAAGGGAGAGAGGACAGCATACACTCTAAGAATTTATCTTCTATTCTGTCTTCACGTTTTCTTTTTTCCTCTATATTGTCCCTCAAAAGCAGACTTTCTAGAACACATTGCATTTATAAGAGAGTCAAAAAAAAAAAAAAGCAAGACATTGACCGCTTGACATAAGAAAAGAGAAGATATGCAGGTAATACCTTAAGTTTTAGTTTGTAAACAAATTGTACTATATCAAATCCATTTCACATTAATGTAGCCAGACAACTATTCATACAAAAAGTTTCAAACAATTCAGAAATACATTATTCCTACCTTTTCTGATAAATATTGCTCATAAACTCCAACCGCAGCTGCTCTTAATAGACCCTTGGTTTGATTAGTTTGATGCTTTCCATCTTTTTGCCGGCTTTGAAGTACCTCCAGCTGCTGCTGTGCCGTAACCCTGTATCCTTCCACCGTCATCCAGAAAAACAGATGTGCTTGGCCACCAGTCTGCTGCATGTAATCTACACGAACACAAAATAGGCAACATACAGGCATAGTTATAATTTCACACCTTAAAAGGAAGAATTCTCTAAGATGTGAACAAAATACTGGACTCCAGGATCTGGTTATACATCTAGAATAGTTGTCATCTGGAGTGAAAAAAACAGAAAGTACTATATGGATGATATTGGTGATAATAATTAAAAAAAAATGGGAACAAAGTCTAGAACTAGGCAACTAATCTTAAAATGCACACGTAAAAACCGAATCAATCATTATCATGTGGATATAACAGGCTTGTGCAGCATGACAGGAGTTGAGAAGAAATTCAAACAGGAATTCTAATCAATCACATACATCTACTACATTAAAAGGACTATCAGCAACAACAAAAAAAAAACTGACACTCTCAGCAATGACCATCAGCAGCATTATTCATTTACAGAAGAGCATCAAGCACTAAAGCACTACAAAATATTAAATACGAATTACACAACCTTTAAGCCATCAATTTCTTTTGTATATGGTTAAAAAAGTACATTGATTACAAGGCTGCTGAAGGTTCTCCGAGAACTTAAAACACAGCAGTAATCGAACTTCAGTCTAGTCATTCGTTCCATTAGTTTCACTGAGGCCAGAGAAAGGCAAGCAATAGCGATTAAGACTCAGACTCATTCCAATTATGAAACTGTGCAATTCTTGCAGTGATTCTTTTCTAAACAGAACAAACTTCTTCACTAACAGACCAAGAGCGATTGCAAGATCAGTCTTAAGGAAATATCAGTATTGAAATAAGCTTAATCCAAGTATTCAGAAGCACTGAGTATGGTGCTCTGAATTATAGAACCATTTGCAAAAAAGGTTTTGTGTTCCCTCTGGCTTACATATATTTAGCTTTCAATAGATACTTATTATTTAAGTACAAGTATACAAACCTGTGAGTTAGGATGGTCTTTCTAAATTGAAAGATCAGAAAAAAATTAATACTTACCCATAAAAAATTGTAGTGCAACATTGTCTACCAGAATATGGTCCAGAGGGACTGTGCAAAGTTTTCCAAAGTTTGCTGCCAGTTTCACAGTATCTATTTCCTGTAAAACACAGTTCAGTGTGTTCATTTTTTTTTAAATTAGCTTACCATAAATCAGACATAATAAAAAACTTATCTATGTTATAGACAATAAAGCAGCCTCTCAAAGCTTAGTTATTTTTACCGTCACTAATAAGAAGGTCATCTTCTCATAACTATTCTACTTCTCATAACTAAAACATGAGAGATTGCTGCTATATGAGGGGCTGGTTTTTAACACATTAATGTAACATTCATGTAATGCTATACAAGTCAAATTAACCCCAAATATCTCCATACTGGTTACGGTAGAATGTAAATGAATTGATATTAATTAATATCAGAATTTGATGGGGTGAAGGTCACCACAACTTAAACTCATCTCTGTCCAACTTTCTTTTGCTAATTTGACATTTCTTGGTATTATAGTAGCATTTCAGGGTCCAGCCATAAAATATTTTAAACATTTTAACAGTCAATATGCACAAGATATGTTATCACAGAGCCACACTGAGGTCCAACTAAGAGAGTCAAGAAACTAGGCAAAGTCAAACATACTGACTCTGTAATAAATATAAAACAAAACAAACAAGTAAGCAGAACAAGATTAGGTTCTCAAATTTAACATCCAATCTGCCTTAGGCTTTTTGTAACCTAAAGTCTGACAAAATACAATACGTAGACTCCATAAGGCACCACAGAATAATCACGAAGTGGTACCTTTATCAACAAGTTAAGATAACTTTGGCAAAGACTAAGCTTGAGACACAAGAGGTATGCACTGAAGCAGCAAAAAAGAACTAAATATAGGTGTAGAAATACAAAGATTTGTCATCTACACACCATTTCAATTCAACTCTTATACTGAATATATGGGAATAGTTTAAGATGTACTGGCATATCTAAACTACTAAAGCCAGAATCTAAAGCTCCCTAAACATGTGAACCTTTAGAAAATGTCTCCATATTAAAACTGTAAATAAAAAAAAAAGTGAGTTTTACAATGTATGCCTGTAATTGCATGCTTCAAGCCATGTTTCAAAAAGCAGGAATCCAAAAGCAAAAAGCCAGACAGAACTGGTAAGTCATCTGTAACATCTCTCTTTCAGAACCAAAAATCATTCTAAAATACTTACTTTTCCTGACTGCAACCTCTGAATTCTTGAATCACATACTTTAATAACATATAATAAACTGTTTATTTGATTTTTTATAGTGTTGATATCTGAAAGAAAGAAAAAAAAAGTAATGCAGATGAGTACACAAACTGTTGTCCTGAAATACTTAAAATACTTTCATAAAATACTTAAAATTCAGGTTGGATGGGGCTTCGAGCAACCTGATCTAGTGGAAGGTGACCATAGCAGGGGGGCTGGAACTAGACAATACTTAAGGGTCCCTTCCAACCCAAACCATTCTGTGGTTCTATGATCCTACTTTAAAAAAAAAAAAAAAACATACAGAGCAATGACATCACATACAAAACACATCAGCTTTGCAGAGAAGGTTTTTCAGTTTAACTACTTTACCAATAGAAATGAACAAGAATTCTTCTCTTTCCATTTTCAGATTAACTGTTAAGTAACTGCCCATTAATAACCAAAGTATTACTGAAATTTAGAACCATCTGTCAGGTAAGTTTCAATTCAGCAGAAGTATACATATATAACTAATTAGTCTACATTAAAAAGAGACGAGAAAAGAAAAACCAAAAACAAATGAAAAAAACAGGTACTAGCTAAGTCCTACAGAAATAAAATACAGATGGTAAGAGACCTGTTTTTAAACATAGCATCCAAGGTCTACCACTTTTATATACATACACAAATATATAAAACAATTTAACAACGAACTATTTTATACTATATTTTATCAGTTTGCATTTTCTGAAATTTTGGAATATTCCTCAGGGTTCATGCTGGTAAACACACTCAATATTTTGTTAAATAATACAGTACTAACCATCTCCCGCTGTATCTAGAGATCGAAGATATTGCAGTTCTTCACTTGCTTTATCTTTCACTGCTTCCAACTCTCCTATATTATCACTTAATTTAATAATATTCATAAAGGCCTCATAGTTACAGTTGGAATCCCGAATCTGAAAAAAAAAGTGTGAATAATGTAAAACCAGTAAAAGCACAACATTATCATTATAAATTATTTCAATGCAACACTGCAAAGTGGAATTTTGAAGACATTTTGATGCTTCTAAATCTTCCTTTGGTGCTAAAATTTTATGTATTTCAAAATTAGATAAACTCTGAGAGAAGCACAATTTTTTCAGAAGTTCAAATGATAAATGAGACTGGACATCTGTAAGCTATCTACATATTTATACCCTCTACTTCTGTGGGTTCATGGTATCATTCCGTCTCACAGAGCAGCCCTGCCTTGCAAACACAACCAACCTGCCTCTAAGCAAGAGTCAGCACCACCAGATGACTCCTTCCTGCACTATATAATATGATCCCAAACCTCACATGCCCTTCATTCCATTGCTCTTCTGTAACCAGTTTTAGGATACAATCACCTAGGCACCTGACTGCTTTTTCCCAATACACAGAAAAAAGTTATCAAAATATTTTTAAAAAAATTCAGTTTGAAGTTATCTCTGACAGACATCTAAGTCCTGCTCAAAGCAAGACTCAATTCAGAGCCTTCCCATCAAATAGTGTAAAAGCTTGAATGTAACCTGGTTCACTTTTTTCCATGTCTCACAGGAAAACTGCTTTTTAAAATTGATGGACGAGGAAAAAATATAAAAAGGAATTGAAAAAAAAAAAAGAAGAATTAAATAAAGGTTGTCAATGACACAATAAAAATGTTGGTAAGGTAGGGATAAATTAGAAGGAACAGGGCAAAAGAATCACGCTTGGTAGAATAAATGGACCAAGGAAAAAGAAACATGCGTACAGTCAAAATCTGTTTCACTCCTCTTGTTTTCAAGAAGTACAGCAAAGCCACCTGGAAAGCGTCATTGTACTTAAAGATCTGCCCCAAACCCATTAACCTTCTTCTGCTATTTCCCAACTCCCATAAAAACAAGTAGGCAGAAATTGACCAGACCACTGAAAATGTTTCAACTTTGCCAAGGGCCCCTCTAACTATACATGTTCCCCATGTAAGGGTTTCTTAAGATACAGAATTACAAAAGCAACTAAAACATTCTACAATGTAACCACAACCTAGTGAAATAAAAATTAGGAAATGTCTGAACTAATATCCCCTCGGAAACCCTAATTTTGATACTTTGTAAATATTATTAAGTTATTTCAATGCATACTATTATATCCAGGATTGCAGTCCTAGTATTGGCATAAGATGAACCTAGTCTGCTCCAGGGACTCACAGGAATTTGTGCAAGTGCAGGAAGCCTGCTGTACTGTTCACATCATTGGAAACTGTGTTATGAATGCAGCATGGGGATTTCAGGAAGGCCAGCAGCTTTACAGCATGCACACACAGGTGCAGAATGCTGAGGTCTAATGCTGCCTTTAGTATCTAAAGGGGGATGGGGGAAATCACATCACCCATCTTTTATAAATGCTCATTTTGGTATGGAAATGCAGCACCCTGTCTGCACTGCCAAAATGCATTGACATGAGCTGCACAGAGAAAAGAGAATGTAATGCAGATATCTTTGGTCTAAGTTAATGGAAAAACTTCTAAGAAATGTTTTTTTTTTTTTTTTTAAGTAACAATATAAGTAATAGAACTTTAAAATTGTTTTTTAAATGAATATAATGACAGAATTTTTATTTAACTTCTAATATTATACTGAAGCTTTATGTTTTATATTAAGAGAAATAGTATCAGACTACGAATGGTACGCCTAGAAATGTGGTATTAAACATCTCATTCTCAAGAATATTTTTTTTTATTTGTTTGAATCTGATTTTATGTCAAAAGTTCCTATACGAACTTCAGAATTTCAGTCATATCAACTCCTGACCTTGATTTTCTTCAATCATCTTCGTTCTGTAAGGCTTGTACTAATTTTTGAAAGTGTTTATTCTTCCTTATATTCCCTGAATATTTACTTCCCCATCTCAAAGAAATTATGAAAAGTAATATTTGGGCCATCATCATAACAGAAAAACTTTATAAAAGCTTCAGATTTCTATCTTTGGATGCAGTCGGGGGCAGTGCTCAGTAAATAAAGAAAGAGGCCAAGTTACAAAAAAAGAAGATGTGTAGGAGGAAAGGGGAAACAAAAATTGAAATGCTTGGTGCACATGTAATTTTTCCATTTCACATTCCTCTAGAAGAAACATGAAAACTTTTACAAAAAACGAAGGTGGCCAGACCAAAGTAAACTTTGTATATGTATACGTGAAGCAATTTCATACATAAGAATTTTTACTCTGAAATCCAAGGGTGTTTTCAGCACAGTCACTGAACGCACACATTAAGAGTAAGATATACAAATAAAAGTAGACAGAACTTGCAGAAAGTAAAAAAAAAAATGATACTTGACTAATGACATAACAAGGGAAAATGAACTTTAAGCAAAAGTTTTAACTTGCATTATCAGACAATAACATTAATTAAAATGTAAATGTTCTATTTACATTGTTTTAATATATGCATTTTTTTCTGCAGGTATATTTAGAGAGATGTCAAAGTAAAGGTTTTGTTTCTTCCCATTAGTTAAATTATTAAGAATTGCCATAAACATCTCTAGGAAACATCCTGAGACTCCTTAGCAGAAGCCAAAAACAAACACATGCACAAAAAGCCACCTTACTACTTGTCATTCTAGAGTCTCTTCAGCTTTAAAAAAAAGAAAACATGCACAAAGAAAAAAAAGTCAAGGAAAAAAAAACTTTCAAAGTTACCACCATACTTTTAGAACAGCTAAGTAATACAGACAACTTTTGCCAAAGAACAATACAGAGTACAGTTAATACAGATAAAGCATAAGTGCATGCACACGCACCACACCGACACACACACAGACACCAGCCGTAATTTCAGTACTTCTGCCAATATTGGTTAACTTTCCTACTCAATACCTACCTGCCATGATCACAGGGAACAACATAAGTAAAGGCTTATATAAAAATATTCTGGAAATATAAAGTCATGATAAATCTTACCATCCATATGACATACTGATTAATATAATCAGGATCACTGAGCTGGTTTATTAATGGAAGAAGAATCCCTCGGGAGAGGATTTCCTGAAAAAAATATAATTACTTTAATGTATTTATTCATAAAATTACTAAGTGCGACAATCTAAAAATCACTGTATCGATGCTAAAGAAAAAGCATGTAATAACAATTATCATTTAATGGGAAGATAATAATACCTCAAGAAAAAAAATATCCATTTTAACATGCTTTTCTAGTGTTGCTAGAGCTACAGAAAACTTGGGAAACATTTCAGACAAGTTCCCTGCTATTAAATACTTTTCAAAATTGTTCATTTAAAATAATCCAATGTTAAGTTAGAACAATTAAAAAATAAAGTAAAAAAATGAGCAGCTTTAAAAATTCTTATGGCATTAAACCGAAGAATTAGGATGACTGTATTTACCCTGACAAAGTATCGCATGATCTTGTTCTGGAAGTCTCCAGGAGGTAGCAATATATACAGTAAAACCTCACACAGATCCCTTAGGAATCCTAGGGAGGGAGAACAAAACAAAAAACAAACACGAACTCCTCAGCATAATTTTGCATTATATTGTTTTTCATCCTACCTTATAACATAAATACCAACTGATAAATCCTTAAAATAAAATTCAAACATACAGCTATATATGTTCTTATAGTCCAAGCATCATAGTTACACCTTTCAGACTGAATATAAGCAGCAGTGACATCAAATCCAACCGAGGTAGCTCTACAGAGGCATAAAGCCATGAAAAAAGAGCCAAATTACAAGAACCAAACAAGGAATTCCAATATATTTTCCTTCATTAACATATATAGATTATTTTTCCGTCCTGCATATTTTGCCAATAAACTGATTTCCCCTGAAATGAAGATTATGGAGTGGTAAAACAGATGAGAGATCTAACAAGAAAAAAAAAAAAAAAAAAAAAACATCTTCAAAGCCACCCTTCCCTGTCAGAAAACATTTTGAACGTATTTTTCTCTAATGAAAAGATGGATAGCTCCATATATACACACCTAAAATATTAATATGCACAAATCAGAAAAAAATATACGTATTGTAAATAATCGTGCTTTGAAAGTCACATACTAAGGCTTCAGTATTTATTCATATTTGTAACTCGATAGCATTTTAATTCTGTCTGCTATACTAAAATAGCTTCAGAAGAATATTGAGAGACCTTCTTCATCTTTGGGAGAAGTGCAGACTAGGTCACGACAGACTTCTTTTTCCATTTCAACTTCAACCTCAAAGAATGTATCTACAAGTTCCTCAGCTTGGTCTACGCAAAAGAAAAAAGAAAAAAAAACTTTTCTGTAAAGATCAGAAATTTGAGAGTAAACGATTAATTAAAAAAGCCAAATATTTCACACATATAAGACGCTTGCCAACTTAAGACTCAAAGTAAAAATATATTTCCATCATTATGTTACCTTTCATCTGATCACCTTTCTCTGCTATTCTTTGCTGAGCTTTTCTGAAAACTCGAAGATGAGTGCCAAAGTCATCAACAAGTCGTGTAGTGAAATAAGGCTGCCAGTCTGTTTCCTTTGACCTATCAGAAAAGGGGAGCCATGAAAATTAATTACTTTATCCTGAATACAAAAAGCAAATATAAATTTCTACTTACTTCTCCCTGCCAAGAGCCAGAGTGATAGCAAACATGGAGAAGCAAAGAAATAAAAAAGCCTCCTGATCTCCTATTCACTGAAAACAAATCAAATATTGTAAAAAACCATTTTACAACCCACATCTACACATTATTTATGTTTGAATTACCTTAAAGTTAACACTGATATCCAGTATGGTATTCTGATTCTCATCATTAGTTTAAAAAAAAAAAAAAAACCTCACACAAACTGTCTACAAGCATCTACAACCTAAATGTTCCCCAGGTCTTTTTCTCCCACAGTTTCTGTCATTTTAGAAGGCACATAAAATCATTTTCTTCCAAATTTGCAGGATATGCACAAGAAAACATACCTTTCATTTGAAACTACCAACAACCTAATATTATCAACAATTGATTCTATACCTTACATGAGAAGTAGTTGGCATGAATCTCTAAATCAACAATGTACAAAGTGTTGGAAAATAGTCACCGTTAATTTTCATAAAACCATTTAATTACTGGTCTAAGAAAGATGCAGATATACTGATGTGTTGTCCATGCCTTCCTAAGCGGAGCTGTCTCAAAAGGCAGTTAACCTGTTAATCATCGATAACCCAGATCCACAACCAGCACAACAAACAAATCACACAAAAACACTAGGTGGCAGCCTTGCAGCATTCTTCGGTAAGAGCAGCTACAAAAGAAAAAAGAAAAACCTATGCTACTCGTTCTCTATAGAAATTCACAGGCTAGATGAAATTAAAGATTATGTAACTAATTTAAAACTGCTACAGCTATAACCAATTGCAGTCATTTTAAATGCACTATATCATTTTCTCTCAATAATAATAATAATAAATTGCTGCAGGTCAATGAAGATGATATGACTTGTACAGGAAGAAAAGACAATTGCACGGGAATGGTGGCTATTTTTGAAAAGCGGTAATGCTGAAGGAAAAAAAATAAATTAGTTATAACTTGACCTGCTTTGACACAAAACCAGTGCTTGATAATGCTCAAAGTTAACTTCATGAAATAGACAAAAACATTGTGATTGGACAGCCAAATCAATTTCAGTTAAGCACAGTATTGCTTCCCATATGGTATTATTCATTCAGCTTATCTTTTATGCTTTCCAAGTTTATGACATAATGGAAAACCTAGGAAACAGTCAGTAAGATTTTGTTATCATGTACTTCTCCTAGCATTAAACCTAGTTCTACATCTTCGACCTTTCTGGCCAGAAAAGCATACTGATCTACATTTTCAAGGTCAGAAGAAGTGGATGACAACATCTCAAAACTTGCTAAGTTGTTTATTATTATTATTTAGGTTACCCACAACTGCTTCTAAAGAGAAAACAGATGATCACTACAGTGGGATGAACACTTGAAATCATTACTTAGTAAAGAAGAATATGGATATAAACACACGTGGCTTCCTGGGCTGAGAAATCAGCCATGCTAAAGATAAATAATTTCCTAGACATACTCCCTGCTACTTGATTAAGCAACAACTGAAATATATTGGACAATTAACAAACTATCCATTTGTTCTGAACCGTGTAAGCTCATTTTTTAAGGAAGAATTACGTGAAATCAATAATTTAATTCCCCAGATTACTACTCCTTTGAAAATACTCACTGCTCTTACATATTGAAGAGCAACACCTTTTAAAAAAAGTTTTCCGAGTTGATACAGATATTTGAATTAAGGTTTTCAAATTGATTTGTCTTGGGAATTGCTCTGCTGTTTATATGAAACAGACCTGCACAGAAAAAGGTGATGACTCATGCAGCTCAGTGCCTAAACTGCAGAAAAATAATATTTGCTAATCTTAGGCATTGATCGAAATCTTGAAAAGACTATTTTGAAAAGACCATGACTATAAACCTCACCTTCTTTTATTCCTTAAGGGATCAACAAGACTGTAACTCTCTTGGATTATAATCTTAAAGTACATTAATGTTCTTTCTGTAAAATACAGTGAACTATGCCAACAGATAAATTAAAAATTGTTTAACTATTACCATAGAACCAACAGAGGTAACTGTCCATTTGTTTAGTCAGTGTATTGATAAAAATACAAATAATCTTACCTGGCAGAAAACTGAACAAGTGCATACTGAAGAGCCTGCCTGATTTCCAGAAGAAACGATTCATCATCACTTAGTGTGTAATACCAATACTGCACATAGTCTCTCAGGGAAAACTGGATTACCTGAAATTGAACAGGGAAAAGAAAGACAAACTAATGAACAAAACAGGACAATACACAAAACAGCTTCTTGTGCCTGGTAATGCAACAGCAGTCTTAAAAGGTTCACATAGTGAACTCTACCATTACAAAACTGGGAGTGAAACAATAAAACTCTCATGCTAAAACCTCTTTCTCATATTGATTCATGTGAATTCACCACTGCTATGCCAAGAAACTACAACATACAGAAAATGGACTCAAATGTTGCCCAATATCCTAGTCCATCCTGGATGTTTTCCACTTACCACTCTCAGCTATAATTTCTCAACTTCTATTTGTCTCACAACTACTTAGATATTACACGCTCAATACTTGGAAAAATAAAAATAATAAATAGTCCTGGTTATAACTTACCTGTTGCAAAGGCTCATCAATTATATTTGCACCTGTCAGTCTTCTGTCAATCTTAATAGGTCTGGCTTCACGTTTCATTTCTTCTATGCACTTGAAAGAGATTAGGAAATTTTAACTCTGCAGGTTTAAGTAGAGCTGGATTCTAAGTATAGCTGCTCATGATACTTGTATACTTCCAGTAGCAACTCTGTAAAACTTTATGATTGCAATCTATGTAGTGCATAAGATCTAATATCCACATTTCTTTATATGGTAAATAACGGCAAAAAATGACTTGCATTACTTCTTGCTTACTGTACAGAAGCAAGTTTGCTAAAATAACAGATCAGAAGGAAATAAATAGCAGTAAAAGTGCAGAGATAGACAGCAGCACAAGCATGGGTAAGACTCCATCTTAATACTTGATGATGAACTTCCTGTGTAGCCTCTGCCAAGTAATTGTACAGGTTGTCCCCCCAACCCCCTCTGTTTCTTTATACATCTCAGGTTATCATATATGCCAGTAGAGAAACTACTCTTTGGTACCATCACAATTGGACAGGCGAGTCTTAGAAAAGTAATTGATGAGGATGTAAAAAATTGCTTTATAGAAGGACTTGCAACTTAGAGCAGTTTACTCCAGGTATTACTTCATCAGAGCTAACTTGCAGGAAGCAACAGACTGAAAGAAGTACTTGTTGACAGTGTTTCATTGAGTGGACTAATACGGTGTCCTTCTATAAACTGCTGGTGAAACCTGCAACTAGCCCCGTTATTTTATGAGAAATAGCAACACAACAACCTATATTACTGTTCAAAAAAAAAATCAAGTTTTTTTTCCCCCCTTTTCTCTAGAGAAGAGAGTGAGTTATGGCTGTACTGGGGACATAGAATCATCAAAAAATATATATATATATAAAAAAAAAAAAAAGATAAACAATATGCCCAGTGTTTCTATTCTACATGATTCCCCCTAAGTCTCTCTCGTTCAAACAAGTTCACATTCAGTGAATGGTGCTGAAATACAAGGCCAGAAAACATCTCTCTTTTCAACTAACAAGGACATATTTGCTGTTGCAAAGTTCTACATACTTTTAAAGGTGAGGAAACAGTTTGATACTACTTCAATATGTGAAAAGTTGACTCATATTCAAACAATATTCCAGCTATGTATTTATGAATTTGCAAAACATTTTTGTCTTGACAGTGTCAAAAATGCCAGAACAGTACAGAATGGAATGATTATATATTGCTACTAAACAGTTATAATTGCCAAAATAGTTTTAAAAGCGAAGTTTGAAATTTGAGGATTGCATGCACAAAACCACATTTGGAAAACAGAAAAAAAAAAAAAAAAGCAGCCAGAAGGAAAGAGGAAAAAAGAGAGAAACAGAATATGCAAGGTTAGTTGGTAAAATCTGAATGCTTATAGGCGCTTAAGATTCATGTTTGGGTCTTGTCCTCAGAAAGTCAGTCCAACCTTCTGCTCAAACCAGAGCCAACTACAAGGTTAGACCATTCTTACACAGTCCTTTTTCTCCAGTGAAAGTTTTATGTATTTGCAATACTAGGTAAATAATCTTCCATCAAACTTACATAATTTCCCCTTAATGCACGGCGTTCACTATATATATAACAAGCAGCATCTATGCAAACATATCTGTACCAAATCCTGTGTTGTAAGTTCTCTAGACCTTGCTGCACTCTACGCATTACTTTATCCACATTTTGGTGCTCTGAATTTTAACCTCTTTCTTTAAAATCAAGCATTTGAACATTCATTTTCACTTAAAGAAAAACAAAACAGAACAAAAGAAAAACAGTACCAAAATCACAGAATCACAGAATGGTTGAGGTTGGAAGGGACCTCTGAAGGTTATCTAGTACAGCCCCTGTGCCACACTTGGTCACCTAGCGCATGTTGCTCAGGATGGCATCCAGGCGGGTTTTGAATATCTCCAGAGAAGGAGACTCCACAGCCTCTGTGGGCAACCTGTGCCAGTGCCCTGTCACCCTCACAGAACTGCCCTCTCAAATTCATCCGGCACTTCCTGTGCTTCAGTTTGTGCCTGTTGCCTCTTGTCTTGTCACTGGGCACAACTGAAAAGAGACTGGCTCCATCCTCTTGACACCCTCCCCTCAGATATGTATACACATTGATGAGGTCTCCCCTCAGTCTTCTCTTTTCCAGGAGAAACAGGCCCAGCTCTCTCAGCCTGTCCTCATACAACAGGTGCTCCAGTCCTCTCATCATCTTTGCAGCCCTCCTCTGGATCCGCTCCAGCAGCTCCATGTCCCTCTTGTACTGGGGGGCCCAGGACTGGACACAATACTCCAGGTGTGGCCTCACCAGGGCTGAGTAGAGGGGCAGGATCACCTCTCTTGACCTACTGGCAACACTCTTCTGAATGCACCCCAGGATCCCATCGGCCTTCTCGGCCACTAGGGCCTGTTGCTGACTTATGGTCAGCCTGCTGTCCACCAGGACTCCCAGGTCTCTCTCTACAGAGCTGCCTTCCAGCAGGTCAGCCCCCAGCCTGTACTGGTACTTGGGGTTAGTCCTCCCTAGGTGCAAGACCCTACACTTACCCTTGTTGAACTTCGCGAGGTTCCTCTCGGCCCAACCCTCCAGCCTGTCGAGGTCCCTCTGAATGGCAGCACAGCCCTCTGGGGTTATCAGCCACTCCTCACAGTTTTGTGCCATCAGCAAACTCGCTGAGGTTGTACTGCGTTCCATCGTCCAGGTCAGTGATGAACAAATTGAACAGGACTGGACCTAGTACTGACCCCCAGGGGACACCGCTAGCTTCAGGCCTCCAACTAGACTCCGTGCTGCTGAACACAACCCTCTGAGCTCTGCCATCCAGCCAATTCTCAATCCTCCTCACTGTCCACTCATCCATCCCACACTTCCTGAGCTTGTCTATGAGGATATTATGGGAGACAGTGCTGAAAGCCTTCCTGACTGCCTTTGAGAAAAAGAGCTTCCTATCAAGAATCCACATCTTCAGATTACTCTTCCAACTGAAAAGCTCAACTAAACTAGCTAATGCTGTATTAACAGAGTGACAAAAAAGACACGCAGAACACTACTGTAGACGACAAATAAACATTAACTGGAGGACAACTTCAAATAGCATTTAGTATGAAGGGTTTTTTTTTTCTGACTTACTACAAAAAAATCCATACATCAGTCAACATTGGTAAATTAAGAAAAGTGACATACATGCATGTCCTGGTTCCAGTTAGGACAGAGTTAAGTAGCTCATAGTAGCTGGTAGGGTGCTATGTTTTGGATTAGGATGAGAAGAGCGCTGATAACATGCTGATGTTTTAATTGTTGCAGAGCAGTGTTTACACCAGGCCAAGGACTTTTCGGCTTCTCGCTCTGTCCTGCCAGCGAGCAGGCTGGGGGTGCAGCAGGAGCTGGGAGGGGACAGACCCAGGACAGCTGACCCAAACTGGCCAAAGGGGTATTCCATACCATCTGACGTCATGCTAAACAATATATAGGGGTGGCTGGCCGGGGTGGGGGGCCGGCTGCTCGGGGCTGGGCTGGGCATCGGTCAGCGGGTGGTGAGCAATTGCATTGTGCATCACTTGTTTTCTTACACATTATTATTGTTAATACTATTACCATTATCACCATTATTATTATTATTGTTATTATTATTTTCCTGTCTTAATAAACTGTCTTTATCTCAACTCACAGGCTTCACTTTCCCGTTTCTCTCCCCCATCCCAGAGAGGGAGGGGGGAGGGTGAGCGAACGGCTGTGTGGTGTTTAGCTGCCAGCCGGGTTAAACCACAACAATGCACCAATAATCCACACTCAAAACCAGAAGTACTATATTTGCAACCATTGTACAGAAAAAGACATTTTATTCTTTCATAAAGCAACTGGAGCATACATACATAAAGGGGTCAAAAAAACATTAAAAAAAGGTTCAGAGCAAGTCTAAAAGACAGAAAAAAAATTGTTTGTAAATCTGCTCTCAAAAAAGTTAAGACATAAGCAACACTTCACAGTCACTATAAGCACTGTAATCCATATAGCGCCGAGAACTTTAGTCTCCTAAAATCATGTTTCATTAATGGAACCAAATCATTAGTTTGCTGACTCATTTTTCAATAGCGGCAATAAAGCCTTAAATTTTTCATTTGGACCAATAAATTTACTCTCAGCTTAGAATCTACTTAAGTCCCAGACATCTCAGTTACACGCACACACAAATTGTGATTAGAAAACATGCTGCTGAATCACAAAGCACATTTCTTTACATGTGCTGCTGATAAGAAAGTTGAAACCTCCTCATCACAGACAACATGAAGTGCAGTGACCAACAGTCTGACAGTTGAAAGATGTTTCAACAAAACATTTGTGAGATTTAGCATCTTAATGTAACTAGCAATTTTTAGGTTTGTTTTCTCTATACTAATGAGTTCAAACCAATTAGGCCAAGTTGCACCTGCCAAGACATATAGATTCATAAACCAGGAATTGCTACGAATTCCACATCTTGGCTATTAAGAACTTATTCTGTACTACAGAGATGCAGATTTAGCCAATTAGAATGCCTGAAGTCTATCTGGTCTACCTAGTCTAGGATGCCTAGGTCTATCTACCTGGTAACATTTCAGAAAAGAAGACAACAAAGTTGGAAAGTGTCACCAGATCACACTGCTCCTTCATTTGTGTATGCATTTTCGTGATTTTTGCTTGGCCTTACATAAATTTTGGTCAAAGATAAGAGCTTCTACCTCCCTTAAGTACTCTAAATCTAGACTTCATCAAGAAACTCACTGACCACAAAGAATCAAAACTGGCAAAACTACAGACCCAAGGACAGAAGAATCATAAGTAGTCACAACAATCTTGCAAGAAAACGCCGGAAGGAGCTAACACCTCCCCACCTCCACCTCCCAAAAAAAGAAGTCTAGAAAAGAATAGTTTAGTAATTTCTAACATATAGCATTAGACAGTTGCATCTTACTCTTTTTGCATAATGAACTCAGAAACAATAATTGAAACAGACTTTCCATAAATGCTTTAAAAGCTTATATTTCAAAAAAGAAAAATCTTGCATTGCAAATTCATACCCAGTGTAATAGCTGACTCAAAACATAAAAGCAGGATCATTTGTTTTGGGAAACGGGTATATTTCTAATTCTTAGAATAACAATGCTAATCAGTTTGAATCTAAGTTTCAAAGCTATAAAGCCTGATTTACAAGTTAAGGTCAGTAAAGACTCCTTACCTTAGGGATCCCAACTGATGTACAAGGAAGAAATGAATGTTCACACTGCTCCAGGTATTTTTCTGAGTTGCTTTTTCCAAATAAAAGAGTAACCACAAAACCCCTAAAATTGAAAAAGAAAGACAAGCTAGAACGATCTTTCTAATCCCCACCCTCTAGAAAACATTGCACAGTTACAAAATGCCAATACTTGACTCTCACCATTGACTACCATACGACAGGGCTCTTTCAGTGTAGTATGCTACTCAAATAAACTGACACAATACAGTATGAAGTTTTCCAGTCTTCTGTTCTCATTCTTAATATAATGTTATCACACGGTAAATATCTATAGTCTATACTACAGAGCCTGCTATGTAGAAGAACCTTTAAGAGCATGCTGCCTATGCTCACAAGTATTAGAAGAGTGAAAAAGGGGTACATGTGTAGGCCACTCTGGTTGCATTTATACAAAGATGCTTTTACTTCAACGCTATGCAGAAATAACCTCTTTACAGAGATATTTAGACCATGACATTGTGGTAATAGCCACAAAAGCACCAGAAAGAAACTGATGTAGTAAGTGTAGAAAGTAACTACTGATTACACATTATTACATAGATTTAAATGAGAAGTAAAAAGTTTTCGATCTGGAACTTATATTAAGCTGAAAAATAAAGTAAAAATCAATAGTCCTATCAAGCTACGTAAGAACAGAGAGGCAAACTTCTCCTAGAAGAAAAAGTAAGTTAAACACAAGGTGTTGCGGTTTTGTTATTTAATTCAGCATATAAATTCTAGAAACAAGCACACTCCTGGACCATTTATTTTTTAAAAAAATGTTACGTTAGAAATTCATTACTTTACCCCCTCAAAATTCGTCAATAATATTTAAATTATGACTTGTAGTTAAGCAGGACAGCAACTACTTTTATTATTGTTTTCTTTGTAATATAATGAAAGCACAATGGAAAATAACCACTATAAGAAGTTCAATTTTGCTGCAACAGGAATAATTTATGGCTTATGACACAGGGCACAAAAACAAAAACAAAGCTAGTTTTAGTAAGAAATAGATGAAAACCTAAAGGCTGTGCCAATTATAGCATAACTGAAGTAGGGAGCCTTTGAAAGTTGAACATGAAAAACAATGAGAAGCTACTGCTGCTTAAGACTAGTCTTGGGACGGCTAAACATGCACGGCTTTTTAAGCAAATATCAAAGTATTCCATTTAAAGGACAACTGACCAATGCTTGTGGTCACAGCATCTAACAAGGTTGTTCCATGCTAGAAACATGCTGAAATCATACATTCTTTTAATATAGATTGCTCCTGCTAAACTATATTCTTACTCTTATGATTAGAATTTAGTTCCTAACCAACACATCTGAATTAGCCAGAAGTATTCCATTTGAAAGCTTTAATTCCCAAGCTGGGAACCTTTCTTTTCAAGTACTGTAATGCTCAATAATTCAGAAGTAGGGAGGTGATCGTTTATACTGTAATAACTCCAGAACAGGAAAAAAAAAAAAAAAAAGCCACACAAAATTATTATGGGTAATTTGATAAGGTAGAAGAAAATTTCACTTGATATTCTGATTCCTTTACAGCCTATAGCATCATCTTTATCTGCCAATCCCAAATACTTTCTACATCTACATGTGAATGAAGGACAACAAATTAAAAAAATAATTAAAAGCTCTAATTGCTTTTCTGCTCCAGATGCTTCCAGATAGCTTTAAAATCATAACACCAACACTGCTTTTAGCATCATAATTCAGTTCAAGGACAAAAACTTGCTTAAAAAACTCCACAGTATTAGTTTCACTATGCCAAGTTGTTTGTTTGTTTCAATCATTTAAATGTTTGGGTTTATTTTATTTATAATCTGTCAATTTCCTATTAGAAATCTCAGTCTGCTTTTAAAGAAAACAGTATTCCCAAAATGCCTTTTTTTTCCCAAAATGGTTTAACTTCAACCATATATTAATAATTTGTATCAGAAAGAAGGGGAGAGCTACTTCCTTTAATTCAAAAGGATCAAAACCTTGCAAGTAACTAGCTATAGATTATGATCATTCAGTATAGCTGTTAGTTAATCAGAAGCTTCCAGTGCAAATGCTTATCCAATTCATCAAGAGGATATTCAATTCAGTAAATGAGAAATCAGTTTAGTCTTTTCTAAAATTGAATAGAACAGAAAAAGAACGAGACTGTAATTTATTTAACCAGTTATTTTTTTCCAAAGATTATCGGAAGACCAGCTTTTCACAGGGATGGATTAACAACAGAGCAAAGGTGAAAGGCAGAAAAGTGAGGACTACAGATTTATCTTTTTCCTATCAAGTCTGAAAAGTAACAACGTCAGCTGAATGGCTTTGTAGAAGTCAATAAGCAGCTAGCTTCAGAACCAATCTGGTAGGAATTAGAATAATCAATGTAGGCAGCCAGACACATATACATGGATATTATTAAGTATTGATTTATTTTTTTTTTTTTTTTTTTACACAATGCAGCAAATTCCTTTACATGTCATAGTGATTGGTGGTCCAAGAAATTTTAGTTATGACAGTATCAGAAGCTTAAGGCTGCTGGCAGAACCACAGATCACATAACTTCTATTTTACTTCTTTAGAATGCAAAGAGAAAAGGAGAGAGAGTAAGGTAAGAAACACACATGGAACATACACAGTACAAAGAAAAGATGGGTGAAAGACAGGCCCAGCATCAGGTTAACGGATTTGCACCAATACTTGAAGTAGAGGCAACAATTATTTTATGAAGCTTAACACCTTGTAATAGTCTTGGCTATACAGGTTAAAGAGACAGTATCTACCTCTTGCCTCCTGTTTTGGGTGGAAAGATCTCAGTTGCCTTAGGGATGAGTTATCAAACCCCAAACTCTAGCTTTTTTGTTTTGTTTTGTAAATCAATCCTAAAACAAAACAAAATTAAACAAAGACGACTTCTGATTTAAAGCTTTTGTATGGACACACAGTATCCTTCTATCCATACAAACATAGTAGCATGCTTACTACAGGCTAATTGTGCAGGAGGAAAGACACAGTTAGGAGTATATAAAAAAACAACTAGATAGCACACAACAGAAGTGAAACAGTAGAAACAGATAACATTGATACAGCTATGGCATCATCTTTATTTTCCTTCACAAATCACTGGCACATAGTATAAACATTAAGGTCATTATTAAGGATGCAACCAATGTTTTCTGTTTGAACTGCAAAATGGGACAAAAGTAGCCTCCCAGCTAGCGGAAGTCTGAAACCATTGATATAAGCCACCATTTGTGAACAAGTGTAAACAGCTAGAAAACTGTGTGCCAAATTGGATAACAATTCAAAAAATTAAGATAAAGTTACAGCGTGAAAAGCCACATCCAAAATTGTTACTTTGCTCCACATAAGGGTATAGTAGCTTCCTTAATGCTCATGCTACACATGAACCAAAATTAGATTATTATCTTAATTTACATAACTGATGTTATATCATTGCTAACCATAGGTGAAAAAGTTATAAACAAATATTAATGTTATAAGGTAAGAGGAACAGGACCAAGTGTTTTGCATAACTCTGCATGGGAATTAATTCACAAAGAAAAGCAGGCAAGAATAACTTTAAAATAAACCTATTTGACCTAGTTGGTACTCCTGATTCTGTATGCTGACTGTTAAAGGATGCATCACACGTCTGACAAGATAAACGATGTAAAAAAAAGACCAGACTGCAGCCTTAGCCAAGAAGGTGTGCATTTTAAGCTAAACACTCTACTGGAAGGGCTAAGACTTCATATCTGTCTAAGTACATAAACATGTAATAGGAAAATGGATACAAATTCTGCTTTAACAAAATTTAACAGTACCACAAGATGATTTTAGTTTTAAAATCAATGCTCAATGACTAGCTACAAAAATGAACCAAGTTGCATTGATGGACAAACAGCCAGCAAAATATGCCAGTCATACACGTATCAAGATTCAACAAGACAAAGGCATTTACTTAAAAACTAGTTTAACTCACCAATCTCGTAAACTGACTACTCTGCATTCTCAGACAGGGAATTCCAAGTTTAACCCAAGTTTAAAACCCAAGCATAGCATCTCCAGTTCTAGACACTAAATCCATTGCACTTTTTGGAATGACAGAGAAATGTACTAATATTCTTTACTGTATCCAATAAGAAAGCTAAAACGGTGTTTCAAAGCGAAGAAAAAGAATAAAGATAGCCCAAACACTCTCATTAGAAGCCAATCAGGTTGTGGAAAACCAAGAAATATTGCTGTCCTGCAGAAGAGACAGATGAATGAGAGGAGGGGGGAATACGTCACCTCTCATTTAGATCTGGCATTAGAAGTAAAGGTTATAAGGCAGACATATACAATGCAAAAGTAGTGCTAAGGACAATTAAAATACATTCTGTTTGCTCCCTTCCTGTCCATAGAATAAAGTATCTACAGTTACTAATCTGATTTACTTGATGAAGGTGTTACAAGACATGTCAATAAACCAGAAAAACACCCGCTCACTGTCCTCATGAATGAAGTACCTTATGTAGGAAAAAGAGATAGTGAGAAGGAAAGGAGACATAATTACTTGGGAGAAGAACAGAAATAGGAAGTAATGAACTGAAAGAATGTTTGTCCTCTTAACATCTCTTATATATAGCTCTTTTGCTTTTTTTATTATTATTATTTTAAATCAGTCATCTTTTTTGCCTTGGCAAACATAGTATAAGCAATATTCAGCAGAAAAAAATTATCAAAAGTAAAATTTAAGATCAAGAAAAAAACTCAGGTCACAAAGAGCTTTTTAAATGAGGATGTAATTAAATAGAAGTCACTGCAGATTTTCACAGCAAACTGCTAATACACGCATTAAAATTTAACCTCAATTATAAAAAAAAACTGTAAGTAGTCTACTTACCCACCCACGAAGCAGAGGATATAAAATGCAAAGTAAAATATAGCAAAGGGTCCAAAAGTTATTAGAAAAAGCACAACACCAAGACTTCCCCATCCCCATATGGAAAGACTGGTCTGTAAACAAGAACACACAGAAAAAGTATTATTAATATGATATTTTTTACAACTTTAAAGTCTCCAGAGCAATATTTGTAGTTTATTAAAAACTTGATACATTTTAACTGTGTAGGAAATAGACGTTTTGCTTGATAAAATAAAAACACTAAGTAAGAAGTGCATATTGCTACCAACTTACATTGTGAGCCAGCAGTCTGCTTTAGCCAGCATTAGAGCATTTTTCCATTAGCTACTGTTAGGCATCTCTCACTTCAGATGCAACTATTATGCATAAAGTGTCAACTTTCTTCTCTACATTTTTTTTTGTACACACTTGTTTCTTGAAATACCTTCTTCATGTGAAATTCTCCACTACTTCCAAGAAAAATACAGACTTTGCAACAGAACAGGAAAATATCACTACAATCACATTTACATGACAAAACGTGCAATTTTCCACAGCCGAGCAATGCTGTATCTTCATTAGATGATGCACTGGTCAGCCAGTACATCAAATATTGGATATAAATTTACTTTTACTCTTTTTTTGAAAAGAGAGAGGGAAACTTAAGAAACTGATCATTATATCGACAATTTTTGTTAGCACAGAAATCAAGAGCATCCAAACAATCCTCTAGTATCTAAAAAGGATTTTGTTTTGAAATAGTGAAATTTAATACCAAAAAGAAGAGAGATCCCATGGCAGGACAGATTCATCGGCAGCGGGGGGAGACAAAAGCTGTTTTGAAAGCACCCAGTGCAGCTGAAGTCAACCACAAGAGCAGCTGTGGATTTGGTGGTTTCTTAGGGCCGGTGCCTGCCATAACTGAGCAGACAAAACTCCTCCTGCAGCGAGATACGGGGCATTGTGCTGCTACACACTGTGCAAGCACATGCACACACATAAGTATATACACACAATCTTTATCTCTCTATATAGATGTATACCTGTAAATATATAAATGTATGCGTGTGTATACGTCCAAAACGCAAGGTAGTGAAAACCTGACTGCGCGGCGCTACAACGGCTTTGGACCCTCACGGTGCTGCAATGCAGCCGGAGAGTGTATAAATGTAATTCAGCCTAGTCTACAGTTCAGTATGGAAAGCATGTTTCAGCCAAGGCTCAAAAGTGTGAAACTGATGATGACAAGTATTTATAGGCCACCAAAACTGTTCCAGCTCTATGTTTCTCAACTTTTCTTTTTTTGCTGGTGTCTAATTTACGCCTTTCCTACCAGTGATCAAATGACACCCTGATGGAAACTCAGACAACTGCTATGTCAACAAGTAACACTAAGAAAGCACTTAAATAAACTCGTCTTGCAGTTTGACATTTAGAAAACAAGCAGAAATTGAACACCAGATTTGCAGAGAGCCCTTTTTTAAAGCTTTTAATAGGAGAGATGGGGGACGCTTGCCTACGTTTCTTATTTTTCTGAAGACTATTCAGATTTCACCTTTCTCTCTTAGGCACAGAATTCAGAAAAAAAAAAAAAAACTTCCTGAGGGGGGGGGAAAAAGGTTTTCAGAATCCTATAAACAATGAACAGTAATAAAAAATAAGATTCGTACATAAAGCAGCCTCAGTTCTTTTCTGAAAGAAAGACATCGGGCTGCCCAAAAGCAAAATCATAGCTCTACGGAGAGATTGTTTCACGGATGTACAAGGTAATCACCAGAATTATTTAATTCTTCCTGTTTTATTACGAGTTTAATAGAAAGTTGAGATTGGATTCTGTTTTCTTCCTAGTTAAAGCTTTTTAGCAAGAGATGGAGAAGTTATAGTGGCTTTTTGTTTGGAATTTGGGACTGGAAAAAATTACACTCATCTACTTACTTATTTGTTTAAATTAAAGTGTTGCTGCTCAAAAACTGAACTGAAAGCAATTCGATTCTCTTTCAGCTGAAAAAGTGCGTTGACTTTATTAGGTGATATTAACCATGTAATTCAAACGGCTAAAATGCTAAAGAACAGTGTTAAACTAAAAAAAAATCTCGGCCAAAGCTGAGTAGAAGATTCTTTTAACTTCTAAGAAAGAAATGCAGCAGTATTTTGAGAAGACAGAGACAACAAAAGGGACACCAATACAAAAAAATGGCAAACACAACAATGAAAGTGCCATGAGGTCTCATCATACATTCTCATTATGCATCTACATTCTAATACGCAAAGACAATTCCTCCAATTCATGCCCTCAGAAATACGTACATCCTAAAACTTCTGCACAGCACTACACACAACAGGAAGATATGCACGCAGAAGATAACGTTTAATCATGATCTCTTCATATCAAAAAATCAGTATGCTTAATGGCATTATTCAAAAAAGTTGAAGTACCAAATATGGGATAAGAACTCTAAATGACTTAACAAAACTTAATTAAACTAGATAGAAGGGTGCATATTCAGGGTTGGATGAATGCATAATTAACAAAGAAAGTTCTCTAACTCTAATAGATAGAACAGTGACCTTTTGTCCTACACCCTAGCTTTGCAATTTAGCATATGGCTACAGAGATTCAAATCTCATTTGGTATTTTAATAGGATTTCTTAAAACTCGTACAACTCAGTACACTGCAGTAAGTACAACAGATACTGGCCCAATTCTTATATACTTTAGACACGTGGTGTATAGTCTTGTGGATTTCTGAAACAGACATTCAAAAGGATGCAGCGATGAGAAAGGTTCCATTCAGGCTGACTGCAAATAAAGGTTCCTGTAACCTCACACTTCTTAAAGGGCCATTAGCAGCATGTCTCCCAAACAAAACTGAAATCTAAGTTTCCTTTACCACATCGAAAGCAACTATGAAAAGCAAAGAAAGTCCTAATATTACTCAAGTATGACTATGCAACTCGTACTGCCTTAGTAGAAAGGTAAGGTGAAACTAGCTGGGGTATTCAAAAAATAAAAAGTCATACCCCTCCTACGTAGAACTTCTTCACAAATAAGCTGTTTTTATAATGTCAATTCAAAAAAAAAATAAAATTTAATGAAGCTTTGTCTAGTCTTACTGAAGCTGGTTGTAGGGTATTTGTCACTCTTAACATTAAGAACAAGCCAGTCTCCTGAAGAGATGCTTTAACAATGGCATTTAAGTAGCAGCTCCCCAAAACCCCTTAAAAGAAGCTGAAATGACCCCTGCCAGGAGCACACCCTTCCAAACCGAACTGTCAAAGTTGCAGCTACTGAATTTCAAGCAACTCCGGTCAACTGCCTGGGGCTGAAGAGATAATATCGGCCTTAATCCTGTGGGATGCAGTTATGTCTGCACGCTGTGTGCGCGCACAGGCACACGTAGACGATGGTTCTTTGCTCCAGATGAATAGTGCTTCCACCTCATCAGCTGGACCCGCACCAGTTTACCATCCCTACAGATGCCGTACACTTGTCCCACCATCACCGCTCCCTCTCTTTCGTGTCTTAACTTTTACAAAGAAAGACTTCTGTAGCATATTTGTAAGGTCATACCCATGAGGGGGCTAATGCAGCACCACAGAAGGCACAGTCGTCTTCTTCCATGGACTGGAATTGCTTCAGCAAAATAAAGATCAAATGCAGTAAAGGGCTGCCTGCAAGTCAAAACTGCACACCAGAAAGACTCATTAGTTACAAGTCAGGTGAATATTCACAAATTTGATTCAGCTGATGCAGATAACACTATCAATGACACCTGACTTTTTTTGTTGTTTTGGACTGGGCTTTGTTCATTTTTCCCACTCAATGTCCCCCGCACCACAAAAAAAAATACAGACACCTACTAAAAGAAGTACACAAACTTGTTTTCTTATATACCTCTGCTTTTCCTTTGTTTGGCTTCTGATTTCTAATTAATGCAGCATTTCGATGGCTCCTGTTGCACAACTACAGCTGATACAGCTGAGCTCAGCCTGACTATGTCACCATCCATGCAGGACTTTGTGTATATCCGTAAGATTCACCGCCTAGAAACTATGTACAGTTTATAGACTAGACAGACAGAGTCTTAAAAAAAACAGTTTAAGAGAATAAATATCCCACTGTAATTTAGTATGCAAGTAGTTATGCATATGATAGTTCACTACTTACGAATTAGCTAGATTATTTTTCAAGCGAGTCAAGCAGGAGCGTGGCAAGGTTTTAATGTACCAACCACAACAGCAATGAGTTACTACAACAGCATACGTAACTAGTAACTATGCTTTTTTTTTTTTTTTAACTATACTTTAAAGTAGCTTCCGCGGGTTTCTTGTTCATTTAGTCCAGTGGACAAGCTTTCAGAGCTTTGCTTCTAATCCATCTTTAAGCAAAACCCTCAGCCCCGACACAGCTTTCACTGAATATTTGCTGAGGAATGTACAGCTGTGCTCAGTTTGCATTTAAACTGGTGCGGTCAATTTTCATTTGCAACTGCAACTGACAGATACCTAAGTGCTTCTCCTTTCATGCAAAAACAGCTCCAGGTGTCCAGCCGACAGATGCTCCTTTTCTTCTTGCCTTCCCCTTTGCCACCAGGCAGCAGCCACGTTTGTGTCTTGCAGAACAGACAGACAAAACGGCTGGAAAGGCTGGGCTCGGGAAACACCTACTTGTCCATCTACAGCTTCGGCAGAAGACCACTCATATCACACAGCTGTAACATCCAAAAGGCCTGTATCGCTACTGCTGGTTGCCCTTCTGAGCGCTTTCAAATTGAAGGCTTGCAACAGAATAGTCTGAACTTTGAAAGAACAGGGTCATTTAAAAACAAAAACACTTTCTTGCAATTATTTTACTGTGTATATCTGATTATATCCGTGTATATCTGATTAGTGTTTTTTAAATGGCAGTAGGTGACAAGTACCTAGCTAGATAAGCAAACTAGTCTTTGCTATTTTAGTATTTTTTCAATATGATGATTTGCCAAATGTATTCAACGCCACCTGTGGGCTCACATTAAAAAAATTGTCAAAGACTGCATATACAGTAGATGTCAAGTTTAATTTTCTGTTAATTCTCCACATCTGCGTTTTCACTCAACTTCCATTTTAAGTGTAAATGGAATGTGTTCATGTATAAACCTTTCTATAATTAAGGCAAGTGTCATTTTTGTCAAGTGATTAAAAACATTATTTTAGGATTCAAATTACTGTGTCTTCACTAGCATGACAAGTAGAATTGGAAAGCAGTATCAACTGGAGTACCAATTTCATCTGCAGTGAAATTGTTATGTTACACTACCAGGAGAAACATTTAACAAGTACAAAATAAACCATTAATATCTTTGTAGTTACATTCCTACTACATGCCAAATCTACAGCAATCAAAGTGAAAGACACATCAAGTGGGGTTTTGAAAAGAGGTCTGCATATCCCTATTTCCTGACATCACTAAAGGTCTCTTTTAACCTCTTCTGTCTCGTCCTTTTGCCCTTTCCTTCCTTAGCCCAAAAGGCTCTCTCAAACTATGTAAAAACTAATTGCAGTGAAATCTATACAACAATTTACTGCTGCAGTACTCACAAGAAAACTCTTGGGAAAATTTTAAAGAGAAGGATTTTCATATACTCTGTTCTCCTTTTATTACTTTAAGTTTAGTTTTTTCCCCCTCCTTCACCCAAGTAAGCCTAAAATATTAGAGGATGTAAATATAAACAAATCATCTTTTAAATAAAGAACATTACACAATGTTAAGTTTTAGAAAGTTAGGCCCGTGAAGTTTCTTCTGGGTAAGTGCAATATTCTTGCTGATCCCTCCTGGTTACGCAGGCTGGAAGCTCCCCTCTTCCGTACTAAACAAGAGTCCATCTGTCCCCGCTCCACCTCAGCTCATCCTGTTCTGCTTACGGCATGCTTCGTATGTCAAATGGTTTAATTGGTTAACAGTTGGATTAATCCAAGAGCAGCCATGCCTAGCTCTGTTTAGCTCGGATTTTCCCGCTGCTTCTCACGCTGCCTGAGACAGGAAAGCTTTGGGGATCGTGTTCCCCTGTCCCCTCAGCTACACAAGTTGGTCTAGCAAAGTGCTTCAGGACAGGTAACAGCTTCTGCTACACCCTAAAACCACAATCACTGCACTGCTTCTGTGATTTATGACATTCATTTTTAAAAGTGCAAAGCCTTTAAATGAAAATATATGCTAACATCACCTTAAAGTACACAACAATACAACAGAAACACAGTATGTAATAAAAAGTTTAAAAGCTGTCGTGTGTGTTATTGCAATTCATTTTTATCAGAAAAATTACTAAAATAAAAACTGCCTTATTGCTGAATATTACTGGTTAAAATAGCAAAATTATGTTGTATGTTTTGATTAAATTTGTTTGTGCACGTAAGATGATTAAGAAAAAGAACAGTCTTCTGATTAACACTGGTTCTACCAGAAAGAATAAATATTTATCCCAAAACTTTCTTTTCAAGTGAAAAAGCAAAGTGAAACAGTCTGGATTAACGAGTCAAGGGTTTTTTTTGTTTTTTGTTTGTTTTCTCACACCTGCTCCACCAGCATTCCTGATGACAATGTGAAGTTAGGAAGTGGATTTAATTAATTATTTTAATTGAACCAGCCTTCATTTTTCTAACATTCATTCTCTGGGCTAACATCTATTTTATCTACAGCAGAAGTAACTACAAAGGACAGAAAGCCTTGTTTCACATAACCAAATTTTGAAAGTGGAATAAATATTTAGCATGTAACTAGGAAAACCAAGAGGCCACCTTCACAGACACACTTTCTGTTCACAGGCTTGTGGTAATACCCTAATTCTAAACCATAATCTAATTCAAAAGGACAAGGAATCACAGGTTTAAAAGCAGCAGTTCAGCATCTTGGATGATGATGAGAAATAGGAGACGCAAGCCCACTTTTAGCCAGTTTCCTAAATCTAAGAAGTGGTGACATACACAAAGTCATTTTTAGCTTAATTTCAAAAAAGTGATCCTTACTGACTTGTATCTAACTTAGTTTGGCCAGAAGGAAAACAGACGAAGGATCCAACAGGACCAGACAAACAGGACCAGGCTTATTGCTTGACAGGATCACCTTAGGTGATCCAATGTGAGAACAAAGTAATCCCTCTAACTCAAGCTTGAATTCGAACCAGTGAGATAATCTAGACTGTTCTACGTTCAGCCTCTGGATAAACAGATTACATCTATTTCAGGTCTTGCTAGTGCAAGACTCTGGAGAAGGAAAAGAGGGATAATCACAATCACTCTTATCAAGTAACATTTAATATTTTTTTTAATACAAAAATGACACAGGATGTGGCTTTCTGTTCAAAGGCCATTCTTGTCTGGGATCTTTAGGAATGGAGAAGAAAGTGGAAAGAAACGGGTTATAAGAGATCAAATGAACACTGATTATTTTTCTTAAAATAAATCCAATATTTTATTTCTTCCCTGGAATTATCACACAGTTTCACAACAGTGCCTAAATGAAAATATTTTGCATAATCTTAGACGAAATTGTCTTCAAAAAGTTTATATGTAATTGATACTTCAGGAAACCTCAAAAACTTTAAACAATAGCCCATAAAAACAGGAAGTGAAATGAAGTGAAAGTGCTTTTTTTTTTTTCCCCACAAATGCAGAATTTGTCAACAAGACGGAAGGATAAAATAAGCTCAATTCCATAAGATGATGAACATTTTGGAACTATACGCCACGGCACCAACTGTGCTTTTTCTGTTTTGCTCTTTCCGAAATAACTCCTGAAAAATGTCCTAGAAACATCAAGTGTGAAACACAGCATGGACAATACCTTCAATTTTATAGAAGCACCTTTAAGCAATATAATTATTCTCAAGCAAACTCCATACAACAAGTAGGTAACTAATAAACCATGCTTTAATGACCTATCTGTAGATGTGTATGATTGTAACTGAGAATTTGTATATATACAAACACACACACAATCCAGAATGGTTTAGTTATTAGTACTCTGACTATAAAATTAGTCACCCAAGTTTTTTGTTTGTTTCTTTAACCTACTGGTAATGTATTAAATCTGTTATTTGATACTTGCAGCACAATTGTCAGAGTCCCCTGAAATACATTCATTTACAACTCTTACTTTAAGATGAAGCTGCTCTGGATGCACTGCAGTATTTCACTGTCCAGTTGTGGTTTTTCTTAACTTTAAAATTACGTAACACAATCTAATGGTTCCCAAATAATCAACACTCCTTATCTAGATAAAAAGTTACTTTAAAATATTAAATTAGCGATGTAACTTTACAGTATTTTACCTGAGACTGGGCTAAATATAATGAGATATTCTAATTGCCTTATTAGGTCAGACTATAGACTTGAAGGAATATAAGCAAAAAAAGGTAATTCATATTAGCTGCCATAATTGCCAGAAGGGTTCCTCTAGAAATAGACACCTCAACGAGACCAAATATTAATTTCCACATTCTCCCTAGTGGTCAAGTCTGTTATCTCTAACTACTGACATTCATGTCACATCTTTGTGGAACTATTTTGTGGTTAAAAGATGCTCCACCACCATTCCAAAAAAAAAAAAAAGTAATTTTTCCTTTATTACAAATGAGGAAAACTACAAACAATAATGTAGGGCTCAGAAAGGAAACCTTTGAATTTCTGAGCTGTGATGTCATATTGCACCTTAACTACAGGCAGTACTGGATCAGGAACGTCAAAGCTCAGCTGAAGGCCAACACAGACACCTTCTCAAATTATATTGGCAGCAAAAGGGTATCTTCAAGAAGGTCAGTCCAGGCCAAGAGGGAAGATACAGGCCCATCAGCCTCATTGCGGTCCCTGGGAAGGCTGCGAGCAACCAACATGGATTTAGCAAGGGCAGATCATGCCTGACAACCCCATTCCTTTTTATGATGAGGAGAATTATGCAGGGAACAAGGAAAGGGCCTCAAACGTTGCTAATCTTCCCTTTAGCAAGGCACAATACCTCATTCTCCTTATCACCTAACTGGTGAGCTACGGGTTGATAAGTGGATGATAAGCAAAGAAAAAAAAATGACTGGATGATGGGATGCAAAAACTTCATCAGCAGTGCAAAGTTCAGTGGGCAGCCAGTAACTAGGTGGGCACCTTCAGAGACCTATATGGGAACCACCACTGTTTAATATCTTCATTAACTACCTGGATGAGGGGACAGGGTACACTCTCGGTAAGTCTGCATACAACACCAGATGAGGGCACAGCTGCCATTCAGAGGGACATCTACAGGCTAGAGAAATGGGTTGACAAAGCCTCATGACATTCAACAAAAACAACTGTAGGCTTGCCGGGATGAAATAACCCCATGCCATAATACAGGCTGGAGGCCAACTCTCTGGGAAGGACTCTACAGAAAGGGATCCAGGGGTCCTTGCGGACAGTAAGGCGAGTTGGCAGACAGCCCTTATGGAAAAGAAACAGAAGTGTTGCCAGCAGGTCCAGGGAAGTGATCCTCTATCTGGACATGAGACCACATCTGGAGTACTCTGTACTATTTTGGCCTCTCCATTAAGATACAAATTAACTTGAAAACCAACACACAGTATTTAATTCAAACATAAGGGATTTTCTGCCAAAACAAAGTACATCCATGTACCGAAGCCACATACTCACTCTACCAGCCATCATGGGATTGGTAGATTTAAAAGTTTATTGGTGATCCTAATTAATATTCTAGCCCCTATTTATATGACTGGGAAGTAACACAACCTTTGAAACTATCCTCCCCTCCAAACAGTGCTCACTTTGATCTTTAGAAATAAAAAAGGAGCAAGAGCAATAGTCTCCTAAACAACTACCACCAATATAATAATGGATGTTTACTGTCTAAACACTGGAATCTGAGGAAACAGCTACAAACATTATAATGACCGCTTTAAATAATTTGGGGGGGGGGGATCTTTTGTTCTTTTGACTCCAAAACCTCAACCAGTGCCAGCACCATGAATCTAGTTCCAGTTTGGACTTCCGCTTGCAATGATCTCCCCTTCACTATGTCTAATTGCTGTTCCTAAAAAATTACTAACAGTCCCCCAGCATTTGACCGCACATACAGGGCAACCAGGTGATCAGGCCCAGTCAGCATGGGTTTATCAAAGGCAGGTCCTGCTTGACAAACCTGATCTCCTTCTACAACAAGGTGACGCACTCAGTGGACAAGGGAAGGGCTGTGGATGTGGTCTCCCCAGCCTTCAGTAAAGCTTTTGACCCAGTAAGGCTTCCCACAGCATTCTCCTGAAGAAGCCGGCTGCTCAAGGCCTGTATGGGCATACGCTTCATTGGGTTAAAAACTGTCTCGGTGGCTGGGCCCAAAGAGTTGCGGTGAATGGAGTTAAACCCAGTCGGAGGCCTGTCAGTAGTGGTGTCCCCCAGGGCTCAGCACTGAGGCCAGTTCTCTTCAAACAGTGATCTGCACGAGGGGATCAAGTGCACCCTTGGTAAGTTTGCAGACGACACCAAGTTGGGCATGAGTGTTGACCTGCTCAAGTGTAGGAGGGCTCTGCAAAGGGATCTGGATAGGCTGGACCGATGGGTTGAGGCCAACTGTATGAGGTTCAACAAGGCTGAGTGCCGGGTCCTGCATCTGGGGCGCAACAACCCCATGCAATGCTGCAGGCTGGGGGACGAGTGGCTGGACAGCTGACTGGCACAAAGGGACCTGGGAGCGTTCACAGATAGCCAGCCGAATATGAGCCAGCAGTGTGCTCAGGTGGCCAAGAAGGCCAACAGCATCCTGACTTGTATAAGAAGCAGTGTGGCCAGCAGGACTAGGAAGCTGACTGTCCCCCTGTACTCAGCTCCAGTGAAGCCAAACCTCAAATACTGTGTTCAGCTTTGGACCCCTCACTACAAGGACATCGAGGTGTTGGGGTGTGCCCAAGGAAGGGCAATGAAGTTGGTGAAGGGTCTAGAAAACAAGTCTTATGAGAAGCAGCTGAGGGAACTGGGGTTGTTTAGCCTGGAGAAAAGGAGGCTCAGGGGAGACCTTATTGCCCCCTACAACTACCGCAAAGGAGGTTTATAGCAGGGATGGGGGTCAGTCTCTTCTCCCAAGCAAGAAGTGGTAGGACAAGAAGTTCTCAACTGATAGGACAAGTGGCCTCAAGTTGCACCAGGGAAGGTTTAGGTTGGATAACAGCAAAATTTTCTTCACTGAAAGGGTTGTGAGGCACTGGAACAGGCTGCCCAGGGAAGTAATTGAGTCACCCTCCCTGGAGGTATTCAAAAGACATGTAGATGTGGTGCTTAGGGACATGGTTTGGTGGTAGACTTGGCAGTGCTAGGTTAACGGTTGGACTCGATGATCTTAAAGGTCTTTTCCAACCTTTTTTTTTAAATATGTAGTGCTTTTTAACCAGGATGATAATTAGCTTCAACTACAAAACTAAATGGATGTGAAAAGAGGAACCTCAAAGAAGCAGTTTCCAGTAGCCAAATAACAGATCCAGGCTGCAAAGGTAGTGCATTTTAAGCAGCAGCTCAAATCCACTGAAGGAATACTAGAACCTTTCTCTGACAATTATGCTGCTACTCTGCTATTCCCTTCTTATGTTTAAACTTACTTCAGCTCTTTAAATGCACTAAGTTTTCTTGCCGAGATACCAAAAAGAAACTGATACAAATGCTTTCACTACAAATTCTCAATAGTCTCTGAGATTACATCTGAGCTCTCAGAAAGCCAAATTTTATATGAAGGATGCTTCTAGATGAAGACAAACATGAAAACTGATGTTATACAAAATAACAAAAACATTTACAAAGCTACAGCAATCCTCTAAACTTCCAGTTCATTACAACTGTTTTTCCGGACAGAATATCATCCAGCTGCATTAAAAATAAATAAAAAATGAGATCAGCACGTCCAAATTTTCCAGTAGTCCGTAACATCAAAAGATTTGCTAATTCTTTGCAGAACGGACAGTGCCTGAACAAAAAAAAAAAAAGTCTCCCTATTTAACAAGGGGAAAAGAATTTTTGAATACTATAGCCTTTTTCAGTGGGATAAATGTAAGAGGAATATCAATTACAAATATTCCCAATCTTTCCCCCTCCTGTGTTTAAAATCCCCTTTCCTAATCCCTCCTTCAACCCTTATGGCTTGCCTGCTTTACCCACTTACTTCCAAGTCCCATTTGATTCACCATTCCTTTCAGTAAACCATGGTTACTCTGAGCATTTCTTTCCTGGTCTTCTGTGCACTTCTCACTTTTTCCTGAGCGCTGTCTGTTATCAACAAACCCACTTTGCCCGCTGCATCTGAAGTGCTTAAGCTTCGCAGGGTTTATCTGAGTGATTTGCTATGTAACACTGCTGGTGGGCTGCAGTGTGTAGCTCAGAAACCAAGGTACGTGTAAGTAGAGAGAGACCTCCTGTAATTTCTTCCAAGTCTCTGCCCCATAACCTCCGTCCACTTGGCCTCTATGTACGCACAGAGCCTGTTGAGTATCCTGATGAATATTTCAGCCTCAGCAGCCTCCTCCCCTTTCTCGGGCACAATCTGGGCCCAGAGTTACTGTGCCAGCTACATCCTGGATGGCTCTGTGGTGCACACACTGCCCACCACGGCACTGAAGGGGACAGCAAGCATGAATATCTGCAAATAAAATTTACAGATAGTTTTATGAACTCCCTGGAACACTTCATTCTCAAACAAGCATTTCCACCACCTGAGTATGGAATATTTCCAACAGATGAAACCGAGTAATTTGAGTACCCAGCTCCCAGCTCTTGATGCAAGTTTACAGAAGAGATCTAAAAACCTCAGCCATCATCAACATCAAGAACACTAAAAAAAAAAAAAGAACTTGCCAAAGTGGATGTAGCTCACCTCACTCATAACTATTTTAGAGGCACAGATGCTTTCAGAAGTCACAGAAGGAACAAGGATGATCCCCATTTTCAAAAATATAGGAATTATTTTGGGTATTAGCTCTATTTTAGATGTAAATAGAAGTAAATGCAGGAAGGCACTGTGCACTTCACTCACACTGGATCATGTAGCCATTGATTGGGGAATTTCTGTGTTCCCACTGACTCCTCATGCGGCTGCCAAAAAATTCCTCACATGGTTCCCAGGTGGCTGCTAGACCTGATGCAAGAAGCAGCATCACACCAGCTGGACCAGGTGGGACTGGACAAACCCCCTTTAGCAGCAGCCCAGACTAGATCCACTCATATATAAGATACTGAGTGTCATTCCACATTAATTCTAACGTGAAATGACACTCAGTATCTTATATTCCTTTATGCCTGCAACACATCTAGAGAAAAATGTATGCCCTACCCCGTGACATCAGCAGGAAAACACAGATAAACGTTTAAGGAAGAAAAACAAAGAGGAAGGAAACACATGAGAGTGACAAGTAATAAATAAATGAAGAGCCACACAGATAACAAAGTGGCAGCATTCACAGACCAACTCATACTATTCCACACAAGAGCAGCATGGTTACTTTGATCCTTGGAAATCAGAAAAATACCTTGCATAATGCATCAAAAAACCAGAGAACACGAAAAAACAGGGTTAAGGCCAAATCTCTAGAAATCAAGAGAAAAATTAAGAACGCAAGCAAAACATTAACATATTGAGACTATTACAGCAAAACAATTTTGAATAGAAAACAAGAGAAAAGAAGGTATCAGTAAAATAAAGCAAAAATAAAAGAAAGTGATAGGCAAGAGCAAACCATCAATAATTGGTTATTTATTTTCCTTTACTGTATTCTCAAATAAAGTAGGGAAGAGCTTTGGAGCATTTATATAAACAAAGTTTGCCTCTGGTCTCTATTTCTAACTCATCATCTTCTCAAGAACTCTTTAAAAAGCTGTAGTAGGGCAATTGCCAACTGAAAGACAAGACCAATACTATCCAAAGTCCAGACAGTGTAAATACATAAAACTTATTTCATCATTAACACAAGAAAGTCAAATTAACGCAAGCATGAAGCAGAAAAGAGATAACGTCATGCCATAAAGCAAGGCACTCAGTGCTTGTACACAAACAGTGCAAGTAAATTACGTTTAGCACAGCTACTGAGTACTCAGTTTAGAAAAAAAGGAATGAAAATTTAAAATACTTACTCTCCCAGCAGCCTAGCACTATAAAGATACATCTTTGTATCAAAACAATGACAGTCACTTTCACACAAAACAATCTCCCCCACAATAATCTTAAAATTATACATAAGCAATAGATGAACCATAATAAGCCCCCTTTTCGTTGTTTTGCAATGTACCCTAAGATTAAATCTGTAAATGAGATGTTAAATCACAAGCTTTAAGATCATCATATTAAAACATTTTTCTTTACAGAAATGAATTCCAATTTGTTAGCACTGTGATCAGAAATGCTTGTTTGAATATACAAAATATAATAAGCGTATTTCTTCCAATTATGTTAAAAGAAGCTAGCTACCTCAAACAATAGGTAGCAATATTAAAAATTAAAGTAAAAACTATTAACAAATATGCCAACATATGCTGGAAAAAATGCTCAGCATAGCATTTGAGGAAAAAATTGCACACAAAAATACAGGTGCAATTTCAAGCACATACATTTTCCTTATCTACCAAAAGAACTAGCAGTATTACCAATCATATTATTTTCAAGACATCACAAAAATCATTAGATATGCTTCAGAAAGATGCTGTATGATGCCATAATACAACACTCAGGAAAACTCTGAAAATAAACTAAGTCTGGAGTTGTTATAATGGAATACAGAGGTGTAAGTGAAGAGGTGTCAGCCTCACAAAGAAGAAAGGATCCAAGACAGCTCTGGTCAGCCTGCAGCAGCTGTTCTTAGAACAGCAATGAGCAAGGTTTCACCGTGCCCTTAAGTCAAACAGTTCCAAGATGATTTTTATGATCAGCAATACTTTAAAACAAACATTCTTTCTACAGTTACACTGGCTGGATACTTCTTTCCTCAAGCACCAGGTTTTTAGCTTATCCCCGCGGTCTGGAGCGCCAGATTCTGACCATAGGATGACCGGGAACATCAGGCACGTTCTGCCCATGCTTTCAGCGCTGATGATGAGCTATGACAGGAGTTATGCCAAGTCTGAGGCACTGTTTCATAACCAGTTGGTTAGCTGTAACAAGAATTTCACGATGAACTTCGAGAGTATTTTCTGCTTGGCCCTCGTCTGACAGCATCAGCAGGAAGAGTGGAAGCGCGGAGCATCCCACAGGATGTGTAGCAATGCAAACTTCCTGCTCGAGCCTAACCTAGAGTGCCTTATATGGCACCAGCAGAAGCACGGAGCAGAGCTAGCCCTCAGGGTTGCAAACATATATGGAAGAACAGAAATACATGATATTAAAATAGCAATATTTATGCAATAATAGCACTGACAGACTTGAATAAAATGGAATTCAGACCACACCGTTCCTCCCAGAAACACAGAACTGAGGCAAGAAAGGCAGAGGAAGAGACACGATAAATATGAATCACATGGTAATAAAAGCAGCTGATTCTGTACAAAGCAAGCCAGATCCCAAATTCATGAATATTCTTGGAAAGAAAATGTGTGCAGCCCATCTTCTGACCCAAAACTCAGATTGCAATACTTAACCGAACGCTCTAGACATCAATGTTCTCAACAGGTAGCTGTGAACCTTTAGCTTGGCCATATCGCCCCTCTCTTGGGAAAAAAAAAAAAATCATAGCACTACTCCCACCTGTAAAACAAAAATCAGTTCTTGATAGATAACAGTTCTAAATACCAAGAGTTCTTCTAACCAAGCCAAGCTGCAGTATGTGCATCACGCTTGCCATTTGATGCAAGAAGGGATTTCAGTGCAAAGTGAGCAAGCAGAGATTGCAGAGGTTTCTCTTCTCCTGCTGGCACCTGGCAGACTGACTCCTACTGAGGTTCAAATGGGTCTTAAATCTCATGCTCACTGTCTGAGAAACTATACAAACCTGCAGGACTCCAGAAGTTTCAGGGCCACTGATGAAATGGCCTCAAACTAAAATACTACTGAAGTAACCACTGCGGTCAAACTCTGTATTCTGTTTTACGAAGCACTTTTAGAAAATCCTCCTTGAACAAAACCAGCTGAAAATTTGTGGGGCTTTTAAAATGCCAATTGATTAAATTCACAAGTAAAGTTGTCTTAGAGAGCTTTCACTGAGATCACATCCCCTGCAATATACAAAACACCAAGCAACACTAAGTCCTTCAGAAATCTACTTCTCTTCTCTAAGGATTTCAGAGCTATTTCTGTTTCTGAGCAAGAATAAAATGCTTGACAGATACTCCTGAACTCTAGCAGGATAGAAATTGACTTATTTCCAAAATAAATGACAGTTATAAAAGAAGTCGCCTAGATGAACATACCCACCAACCACGCTTACTCACATTATAAGCCAATGTCTATTTCACCTCATACCCATAATCACAATTACCCAATTAAAGTGTAATACAATAGAAATTATGTAAACAAGGGTAGTGATCTTGTCAAAATATTCCAATATGGTTACGTCATGAGGTAACGCCTCATTTTTTCAGTTCAGAAATGAAAGATTACTGATTACTTATGGAATAATAATTAAAAAAAAAAGAGAACAAGCAATTAAGCCCAAGATCATGATGTCTTGCGCTTCTTGAAGTTTCTCCCTCATGTAACTGAAAGTGCCAATTACAATTGATTTTTCTATTATTCCAGCCTTAGTACTTTCAGCCAAGTGACAGCGAAAGGTGTTAATGGGACTTGAAAATATTAGTTCTTAAAAGTGTTGCCAATAGCCCGCATACAACTCCAATGGTTTCTCATTTCTAATAATAGCAATGCTCCTCATGTTAGTTCAGATGAAAACCTGCTTTGTCATCTCCGTAAGGGTGGGGATAAAGGGACAAACATATTTAAGCCAGAGATAATTCCCTAGAGCACTACCAAACAGAGGAAATCAACATTTAAGCTCCTTAAACTATCTAACCAGGCAAGCTATTACGATTTTTACTGAATTAAGAAGCTTCACACTTTTCCTCTTCCACACTGTTTTGGGGAACTGCACAGACTGACATTTTAGAACTGATGCAAAACTCCATTAGACCTAATCACTTTATGACCACCTATATAGGAAGAGCCATAGAATCACAGAATGGTTTGGATTGGAAGGGATCTTAAAGACCATCTAATTCCAACCCCCTGCCATGGGCAGGGACACCTCCCACCAGACCAGGTTGCCCAAAGCCCCATCCAGCCTGGGCTTGGACACCTCCAGGGATGGGGCATCCACAGCTTCTCTGGGCAGCCTGTGCCAGTGCCTCACCACCCTCTGAGGGAAGAATTTCTTCCTAACATCTAATCTAAACCTACCCTCTTTTAGTTTAAAGCCATTACTCCTTGTCCCATCCCTATACCCCCTGACAAAGAGTCCCTCCCCAGCTTTCATGTAGGCCTCCTTTAGGTACTGGAAGGCCGCTATGAAGTCCAGAGGGTTTAGATGTTAACTGTGTTTAGCAGTTTAGCAGTTAACTGTGTCCTGCATCTTTCAGGGTTGGAGGAACATGTACATTACAATGTACTACTGTTTCAGTAAGGCTAATTCATTATTATTCTAAAGCAAGTTAAAACAAGCTGCTAAGTCAATCTTTGTTCTTAAAGTCAGGATAATTTCCTTGGTTTTCCCCAAAAACAGCTCTCAGTGGTCTCAGCCATCAGAGTTTAACAAGAATAAAAGTTTGCTATACATCTTTTATAAATAAAAAGTAGTTTAACTGAAAGGTAATTTATCTGTGGTTGGTGAATTATCTTGACTGGTTGCAATAAATATCAACAAATCAGAGCTCATTTTACATTGCTTATTTTCAGTTGCAGACAAGAAAAAGTAACTTTTCCTACTTTGTCAAATTTCAAAAAGCTTCTCAACTGTCACTAGCTAGTGACTGCAAAGTCTCTCTGCTAAAACGAGAATTGAACTGTTGAAAATTTAGCTGCTGATAAATTCAGAGGGATGCCATCACTAAGAATCTCAAACCAGTTTAATAAGAAAAACATTGGAGAAGAAGCTGTCGAAAAATTGAGGAGCATGTTTATGCTTCCAGAGAGGCAATACTGACTGCAAACTCAATTGCGGGTTGTCAATTATAAATAAGCTCTGAAACTTCTTGTAAACTAAGTCTCACTGAAATCCTGTTTTGCCCCCATCTGAATTTAAGATAAAATTAAACAGCATAAGACACAGTTGTTAAGCACCAGCTGCCTTGCTGTGCCAAGGGCTGTACAGTTGCCACTGCACAGAAGTCAAGAATGGTGAAGGCAGCCACCTGAAAACACACGGGATGGACAAGGGCAACTCGTGTCCATCACAGCTTCATCGGAGGAGAAAACCAGCGCTGAGTGCTGAAGCAGTAAGTTGCGTGGGAACAGGCCACACTGAGTCTTGAATGGCAAAGGAGACATCTGATGAGTAAGAAAAAGGGAACAAGTGAAAAGACACAGAAAGGTCAACTAGAGAAACAGCTGTTGCAGCAGCACTCCGAACACCTACAGACAGAACGCATCGCCACGACCACAAAAGTGAGTTCCAGTGGCCAAAAAGACGACAAGAAGTTGGGGAACAGCCTTTGCTAGGTAGGTAAATAAGAACGTGTCTGGCATCCAACAATGCGATTTGTGATGCAACTAAAATAAGACCTGCAGTAAGGGGAAAAAAAAAAAATCCAACCAACTACCCAGTATTTTTTTCCTGACAGGAAGTGCGATCTTCCCCTGAAATTACTGATTACAAGGCCCTAATTCTAACCACATCAGAACTGGCCTGAATCTGCTGCGGTCTGCATATATGGATACAGTCAAAGGATGCAGGAAGCTGATTCTGAGAAACTAAGTTACATTTTAACCGTATGATAACAGCACATGCAGAACCAGATCCTGCCTCGTCTTCGCACTTAAAAATGCGAACTTAAATATTTTGCTTAATTATAGTGAATTCATAAAACTAGCAGTTATAGCAGGACTTTTTTCCAAGTTTTTAATGACCCAAAAATTGACGGTGATCTTGGCCATTTTAGGCAATAGCAAACTACCCACGTCCACAAAAATCCACCAAATTAGGTTTTTTATTTTTTTCTAATCTCACTTCACTGTATGCTTTTAAATAAACAGTTACTCTGTGACAGAAAAAAAAGACCTACTGGCTGTCTGGCGTTCACCCTCCCTAAAGTTAGTTAGTACAGCCTTCATAGTTCAGGAAATACCGCATCCAGATATTCAGATAAATTTAGGCAGCCTAAAGACGCATGCAGTTCTCCCTATTGTCCTACTCTAATGCCAGTCCACCATACATTCCAACTAACTTTTCACTAATAAAGTGTTTTTGTTTTTTCAAAAAAAAGGAGATTTAAGTGTTTATAGAATACTGTATATGCATCAGTAGGCTTGAGGCAATCTGCATCTTCCTGCCAAGTGTGAAACAGTTCACAGGCATGCACGCAGTTTTCACAAGGTGATTTAGTTACCAAGTCACTCAAGTCACCATCAGAGCAGCCAAAAAAAGCACACTGAGAAGGACTCCTTCCAGTTTGTATGTCAGAAGAGTTTTCTTGTTTGCTTCTAAATTGCAAACACTGCTGTTGCCGTTCCAGAGCTGTCTGGTTGTTTAAATAACTCCTCCCCACAACTGCTGTTCAGGCAAGCAATCAAAGCCTGCCTACAACTTTGCTAGACGCCCCCAAAATTTTAAAAATTTGTTTTCTTGGAAGACACCAAGCCTGCAATGCTTCAAAGCATCTTGTCTACAAAGATTTTGTAATGAGAACAAGAAGTAGAGCACGTCAGAACCCAGTCCTCCAGATACCAAGGCTAAGTATCATAACCGGTCATAACAAACACAAGCTTCAGGTTTTACCTCCAAAAGCTAATGGAGTAAGTGGCACTGGTATAGCAGCGTGGATGATACGAGACAAGAATTTTCAAGTCCAAGACAATAAAGTATCCTGAAATAGGCACACACAGCCATCACCAAACAGAACAAAAAGTCAGGTGTGAGGCACCAACCCAGAACATTCTATGACACCCTTAAAATAATCTCAATTGCAAGTATTAATGCTTGTACACATCATCCCTACCAGGGCTATTTCATGCAGACCACTAACTCCAACTACCCATCACATACCCCGCGTGCAAAAATAGGTCATGTATTTTTACATGTTTAAGTCACTTGGCAGATGTTACCCTCCTGGGGAGATTTGAGAGCTCATCACTCCACAGAGCCACATTTCTAATGCCCTGAAACTCTGATGCAAATTCAAAGCTTCAGTGTACTTCCTTAGCTATCGCTGAGGAAAGCAAAGCTAAATTTTCCAGGTGTCAGAAGGCAAGTCTTCATCCTGTAAGATGCTTAAGTTTTAAGACAATTTATTTTTGGACAAATAACCTTCACTGCAGGATCAAGCGATAAATTACAAAACACATAATGCACGTAACGTAGTCATCACGTTTGGGAAGCGTCCGTATGCCAGACACCTTGTTGACTGATTAAAAATAGAAAATCAATCCGTCTTTGGAGAGAAAACCAAGTACAGAGGAAAGTCTCGCTTAGTGCAACTGACACACAACGTGAGCCTCCCCCGTGGGCATCACCTTTTGGCACGGGAGCCCCTCCTGACCCACACAGACCCTCAGACAGAGACTTGTCTCATATCCGTCTGTCTGATTTTGGGCTGAGACCCCCGAGCAGGGAGATGCAGCTCACTTCTACCAACTGCCTACAGCCAGAAACTCCAGCCAGGGCAGAACTGCTCGGCTTAAGCCTTTGGAAGGGGAAAGACAACGCGGAGCCTTGACTAAGCAAAGCCACCGCAGCGGGGCGGGTCGGAGGGGCTTCGGCGGGGGCCGGGCGGCGCATCCCCCCGGCGCGGCCTAGGCAGGCCTCCCGGCCAGGTGCGGCTCTGCCTCCCCGAGCCGCCGCCCCGCGGCCTCTCGCCGGGCAGGGTGAAGGGGCCCGGGAGGGCCCTGCCGGCTCCTGGCGGAGGAGAGGGGCGGAGGCAGGGCGCTAAGAGGGGCCCGGCGCTGGCCGGTGCGAGCAGCCGAGGCCCCGGCCGACAGCAGTCCCTCGTCCCCCGGGGACCGCGGCGCGGGGCTGCCCGCCCTGCCGAGCGGAGAGCCGCTCCCTGCCCTCCCGTCCCCCCCGCACCCCGGCGGGCCGGGGCAGGGCTCTTACCTCTGCTAACATTATTACCCCGCTGCGGCGTCTCCGCGGCTCTAGCCCCGCAGCATGGTGAAGGCCGGCGGCCGCGCGGAAAGTTCCCCCCACCCTGCGGCCAGGCGAGCCCCGGGCCGCCTCCCTCAGCGGCCGCCCGCCGCCCCCAGCCCCGCAGCCGCCCCGGTAGCTCGGCCCCGAGCGGCCGCCATCTTGCGAGGGCTCCGTGCGCCGCCGCCGCCCGCCCATGGGGGCCGCCCCCGGCCGGGCCCGATCCCTCCTCCGTTCCCTCCTTCCCCAGCCCGCCGCTGTCCGTACCTGGGCAGGGGGGGCCATGGGCAGCCCGGCTGCCCCGCAGGGGCCCGGGGCAAGCCGGTGAATGCGGGGCCGGGCAGGGCGCAGGTCGGGCAGCGCCTTCGCGGCGGCGGGAGCCCGGCCTCGGCTGCTCCGGCCTCAAATAGTCGGCAGCCCAAGGGAGAAGTTGAGGGCAGGAGAACTTGAGGCGTTGTTTCCAAAAGCACTTTACAGTTTTTGTGCCCCGTCCCCGACGAGACGCGGTTCTACTTTTCCTCTGAGCTCTTCGGTGCCAAGCAGCAGTCGCTAATTTAAACGCTTTTACACATTTCTGACCGAACAGCACGACTTCTACTCCAGTAGGGCATGCAGCATTGCATGTCTTTTTCCTGCTCTAGATGTTACAAAGAAACCTCTATATGTTTGCTACCGATATTATTGTTAAGTAGCGGCATAAATTGTGGAACTGAAACACATCAGAACCTGCGCCTCACATACCGCCAGCCTAGTTCCTTCTGCTCGTGTGAGAGCATACTCCAGCAGCTCAGTATTCAAATACATGTGAAGGTTCCTGTGTGAAATTTGTTGCTTTTCCATTAAACACTGTTCTGATGGTCTTTTTGGTTTTGTTTAACTAGGTTTCAGAGTTACTAAGTTAACTTCAGGTGCGCTAGCTTGATAGGAATAGAAATGAGATACGTGTTTGTTTTCTTCTGCATTGCCAGTAAGAGAAAATGCATACAAACGAAATAGTAATGATTACCAGAAAAGATGAAAGAAAAGCTGCAATACTACTATAATGTAGGGGGTAAAAAAAAAAAAAGGAAAAAAGAAAAAAGAAACACTTCAATTACAGTCGCTTTTCTCACCAAGTAAAAGCAAAGGCCCTGTGTTGTTTATTGCAGAGGTGGAAAGGGGGACAGGGTGCTCTTACGGCTGCTGGGCTTTATAAAAGTTTTCACAGGGATTTTTGAATACTTAGCAGCTCAAGGTTGCCCACTTCTTGCTTTTATTCGTATTACCAAGTTTCAGTTTTACTCATACAGTGTTTTTCCCCTGCAGAGACCCAGCTGTTAGTCATGTGAATCAAACTTTCAAAAAAACAGTCTCCTGATATTCATTGTGGTTTATTTGCCTTTTCTAAATAATCCAAAATATTAACCTTTTAAAGTATTTTGTAGCTATGTACTTCTGAAATTCTTCTGCATGTTTAAATATTTGGTGTCAGCATTACTCTTCTTCAAGTGTATTCCTTAGAGAAAATCCAAATCTCACAGCACACAGAAATCTCTTTTCAGGAATATGTTTAACAATAACAGAACCATGCAATGGCCTTGCGTATGATATTTCACCATCTTGATAAATTAAAAATTGTTTGAAACCGTTGAGCAATGAGAGTTGTGAAATATCTACTTTATTGATTTGGTCCCCTGACATTTATTTACATGCAGAAATAAAGCATGCTGTAGATGCTTATTTGGAAGACACTTGCATACCTTACTATGGTTCTCTATTCACAGCTTTCATCACACTTCAATTCAGCCAAATAACGCCCTGTGCTCCAGTCTGTGGTAGAGGAAACCCCGAAGGGACTCATAATATAGCAGAGTGCTCAGTAAATCATCAGTTGTGTAATTATGCAAAAACACATTTAGGTATGAATAGAATTAAAATACTTAAAACACTTACTGTTTGCCATGTCACTTAGTCATAAATGCATTCTCTGGGCAAGGAACAGTGATAAGATAAATTACCTAGCTTATAAAATGTAAGGGGTAAACAGGATGTGAAAGTCTCATGACTTACATGAATATAAATAAATGATAGCTTTTCTGTAGTTGAACCAAGATGATGGTCTAGCAAAACAAAGTGTCTCTTACCCTTTATGTTTAAGCACATAAGGTGAGTTATTCAGAAGAAACATAACCCCATTTTAAAACTTACTGCAAAACTGTGTATGTCCTAAGTGTGGTAGATGCTAGAAGAGGACAATCTTATGCAAACCTCACAAAAATGTTACTGTTTGTTTTTCTAAAGGTTACAAGCTAAGAACAAATAATAGGAATGATATTGTTGCATGTAACACGTAGTTTGTTAATCTGTAAAACTCTGATGCTGTTATTTCAAACAGTTTGGGAGAGGGGACTAAGAAAATTCTTATATCGCAAAGGTCTTTCTACTCCCTTACAAACATACTTTTGAAAAGGCGTATCAGTTTATGGGAAGAGACCTATCTCAGCCTTACAGTGCTGTTAAGTTCTGGCATAACTTCATTCACAGTTTCTGTGAGGTCCTTCAACATATTTCCTTTCCTCATAGAGGCATCAGCATCCCTTCAGCATCAGTTTCAAGCCTGGGTCACATCCCATCCCTTCCCTTTAGCAGCACCCTTTACCCCTACACCCCCCAAAAATAGATTTCCAGATCATGGTTTTACATCCAGCACTATCTATTATTTTTTTTTTCTGACCAAGATTTGGTTATAATTAATACTTTGTACTCTAATTTGAATTCACAGCTACTTCTGCTTGCTATTTGGCAGCCCAACAGCCTACTAGTCAGGGAAGCACCTTCCATTCTTGTGTTGCTGGAATAAACCTACCGACAGTGGTACTGAAAACTGTTCCCCGTTTTTACACATGTTGGCATAGCCTTAATATCATTGCAAAATATTAATGGTATAGTCCATTGTTTTAACTTTAGGTTAGCACCATCAATTTCAAGAGGGAAAGGTAGCGTAATTGCAACAGCAGGAATGAGGCTGCGAAGAAGGACAGAACCACATAAAGGTAGACTCGAGGCAGAAGAGGAGAGCTGAGAGCAGCAGCTTGGAAAGAGGATATGAGACATTTCTTGAGAGAGTAGTCTGCTGGGAGTAGCAAAAAGGAGCAAGAGAAAAGGAAGCTGCCCAACACTGAGGCATTAAACAGTTACATTGTCTACTTCCATTCTTGGAATAAACTGAAAAAACACAGGTATGAATTATTTTCTTCTGGGGAGGAGAGTGTTACTAAATTAGTATGAGAAGGTCTGGAAACAAGGTTTCAGTGATGATTTCAAGGATTATCAGTAATACTTGGTGGGCCAGGAACACTTGACCACTTATTTGTTTTCCTGAGACTATCTTCAAGTGACAATAATGCTATTAAACTTGATGAGTCATCCGTAAGAGGCATATTCCTCACGTTTTATCCTTGTGCGTTCTTTACAGATATACCATGGGATCAGCATTGCAATGACCTTGCATACTTACCGGAAGGCTTTTAGCCACACGAGTACCGTGCTCATCCAGGCAGAGCAGTACGCTTGTTATTTTTATTGTCACTTCCACAAACCTGCAAGCACTCTGCAAAGAAGTGTGTTATGGCAAGTATATTTATCTCTAATCAAATACAAACCTGGCAGAAAGACTGTGCTCCCAGTCACTCCTTAAAGTATTCAGAGAATTTTCTTTCTCATAGGACTATAAATGCTTAATTCAAGGAAGGAGTCAGAGACAGTTGTACCTTAAGGCTAATGACTATAAAGGGTTTCATATTTATAAAACAGCTCCTACTTGTTGCCAAAATTCTTGGTGTTCTTTACATTGATTACAGTTTTCACTGACTATAAACCCACCTAGTTCTTGTGATGTTCTGGATTCACATTTTGAAACCCCACTGCAGACACTGGAAACTGCATGCATATCTACCATGTGTGAATGCAGAATTAAAATAAGAAATAGAACAGGAGGAGATAGGGATACTACTGACAGTCTCTCCAGCTAGAAGTTTATAAAGATTTTTGTAAAGTGTAACATAGTGAGTTCACTAAGTTGAAAGGCAAACTTGGAGACAAAAATATAATTGTGAGGGGGCGGATTTAACATATATAGAAGGGGCACAGGCAAGATTTAGAAATAAAAGAGCAACTCTGCTGACTTGCAGGGAAGCGCAAAAGAACACAAATTATTTTCCAGTACTAAAAGGAGGGCAGTCCCGCAACCTAAATAACTGCTAGCTCACCAGCTAATGAAAAATGAAATCAATGACCTAATTGCCATTAAGATACCCTCTGAAACAGCAGTAAGCTGCATTTGGAGGGCAAAAGGATATGTCCTCTTGTCTTATACTAGAAGACAAATGAAGACCAAGGAAACGGGAAACAATAGCCAGCACTGGGGGAGGGACACAGTGCGTGAACAGACCAATTTACTTTACTAAGCAGCTTCATTAAAGTGGTTACAAGACTGTTCTAGGTTCATCAGCAAGCCTAAAGTTTTACACCTTTTGCTAAAGTCTACAATAGATCTTTCACAGCATCATTTCCATATACTATAAATTAGCTTTCATTGTCCACAATCAACTAATGTAAACCAAATTTTGGCTTTGCATAGCTTAGCCTGGCAGTATGGTTGGCATTTGCTTAGGGTTTTTTGGTTTGTGATTGGTTTTTGAGGGGAGAGAAGGTAGGACACAGGAGGTCTGAGGAGTGTTTTATTGTCATTAAACGTTTCAAGTGTTCAGTCTCACTGTTTAAAAGCAGTGTTGTATCTTTATGGTTGAATTCTATAAGAGCAAATGACTACACAGCAACATGATTGAAAGGGGAACTCAGAGTGTCTTTGATGCGTGAAATTTGAATATTCTGTTATTGCAGGATGTTGCCTATTCTAAGCTTTTTGGTGTGAGCTGCCAGAAGTTTTGCTTCTGATCAGGCTCACAGCTCTACAACCTCCAGTTAAAGATCTTATTCACTTTCTGGTTTATCAGCATTTGCCTAGGTCCAGCACAGACAGAAAATGCAAGGGCGCATGCAAAAGGGCCAATATAAACAATAGTATGTGAATATTGGTCAGTAAATAAATAATTACTGAAGAAGCATCACGTGTAGTTCCTGCTTCTTCTTTTGCAATATCTACCCATTGTTCAGGTTCTCAGAATTGTCTATTGGGGTCTGAAATTTCTTTTAAAGCCTTTGCTAGCCTACATTCCTTCGTTGTAGTGAACTTTCTGCTATTCCAACAGTCGTCTCTGACTAAATCAGACACTGTTTGCCTTAGCAGCTTAATCTTAATTGTCCAAGCAACTGTTAGAATAAAGATAAACAATATTTCTTAATACAAAGGAAACTGTCTCAAAATTATACTGTTGTCTCTTTCAGAAGTCTATAATGACATGTCTAGAATCATCTCAGAATTTAATATAGAACTTAGTCATCAGCTGCTTAGCTTCTGGCCATTGATGTTCTGTGAAAACAGTGCACACAAACAGGAGGCTTCCGATGCTATTTGCACACTGCTGCTACAGAGGGAAGCAAAAAAAAAATCTTTAGAAAATTCACCTTAATTCATAAAATTCCTTTAGAAGCAACCAATACAATTGTTTGAGCGACACTAATTTGAACATAAAACTTAAATTGAATGCTTGTTCTGCAATAGGTTAAATGAGCACATTCCCTCCTTTCAAGTGGGTCAGAAGTCATGAAAACATATCTCTGTGGTTTGAAGATATCTCTGTTGCTCTTCAAAGTATTTGCTATTACCTTGCTTGGCCTGATGACAACAACTACCTTTTGCAAAAGGGTTTAGATGGTTTCTCTTCTGATATTTGAACACCTGAATGTGTCTGGCAGGTAGATCAGTCTAGATAAAGGCCCCACAGGTCTGAAAAGTATCTTCTCATGGTATCTTCTCAAACATGCATATGGCCAGTTTTGAAACACATTGCAAACAGAATTTGTGTACGTGAGGTTTTTGTTTTGTTTTGTTTTCAGTGCTGGAGACTCAGTTTACTTTTCTGGTAAGACGAATTCGTTTGTGTCATTATATCATGCTTATCTTTCCAGGCATTCAGGCGTATGTCACAATCAGATAGAGTTTGGGCCTGAATTTTCAGGTTACATACTGCTTTAATTGTGATTAAAGTGATACTGATACAGTGATAGTGTCCCAGTGATACTGAACTTTGCCAGTGACTCAAGATCAAAATGAAGGTATCTGATAGCACGGAGAATACCGTGGAGAACACAAAATGAGTTATATCTAAGACATTTAAGTGGAAACTGCCCACTTTACATAAAACCAGATGAAGCTATAAATCTGAGAAGTCTGAGAAATCTGCCCAACTATACAGCAGTTAACACATGGCACGAGGAGTTCTTTAATTGGAAAATATATTTAAAAAATAAAAACTGAGTGGAGGATAAATATGCATTATCTTGGGGAGGACGAAGGGGTTTAGAACTGTCCTTAAAACTTTTTTCTTTTTACTTTAAGAGGTGTTTTCTGACTGTTGCCTCACAACCCTAGGTGTTCAGAGCCATTAGACAGGCTTGAAGAATCACGACAATAGAAACGAAATTTGTTCATATTTTCCCTGTTTCCTGAACATTTAAGAAGCAGTCAAGTCATATTTTCAGACTTTGCTGTGCAATCATAAAGGCTGCAAACTCTTTTTAAAGGTTATTTCTACTTGCATTTAATAACATGGCTCCACAAACTCAAAGAAAGAAGCTAAATATTGTAAGTTTTGATAAATTTGTAGGACTTGGCAAATACCGTGAGGATACTCGAGGGCTTATCAGACTTGCTTTCCATTGTGCGTCACTGCTATTTGTGTCTTCTCTCTGGGTGAAGGAGTTTATTAGTATTGTGTATGCTCTCACAGCTGAAGCTCTCACTGCTCGGACCCTTGAGGTCACTTTGCAGATTGGCTTCATTCTTCTAGTCGTTTGTTTTGCTGCACACTTATGGCAGTTTCTTCATAACAAAGACTGATGCAAAAAATACCACAAAATGTAGAGATTTAATTTAATCATCAAAAAGAGCCTCAGGAAATCCAAATTCCCGAAATTGAAATGCTGCTGGTAATACATTAGCAAGAGGACAATACCAAGGAGTACCGTCATTACTTATTCGAATGACAGCATTTCCCTCAGTTCTGTTAAAGTCAGACCCAGAATATTTTCTCCTATGTAATTCACACCACAAGTTGGTTGCTGCTCCCCTGAAGGAGGGTTGAAAACTGGTCCTGCGTCAACTCCAAATGGTTTTTCATGTGGTACCAGGACTACCAGGTCCCTCCTTCACCAGAAAAACCTGTTCCTTGGGCACTCCTCTTCCTCATAGTTACATGCATAGTCAGAGAGGCCATTATGAAGAATCTTCCACTGGCTGTATTTTATATACAAAATGTGCCCTTGACTAAAGATCTTATACCTCTCGCTAGTGCTATGGTTTGTTTGGTTTATCATTGAGATCATGTTTTTCTCCTCGAGATTTTCACAAGATGTTTATTTATTTTATTTATTTTACCATTACTTTTGATTGTAACACTCCCTCTACAAGTTAGTAAACATACTGCAAGGCCACTGCAAGCTACTTAGGATTAAATAAGAGTCAAAGAGTTGTTATCTTCAACTCTTACTCAAATGTTGCCATTATTTCCTTTCCCTTTAACACTTAAGAGTGTCTCATCTATCAACCTGAGCCACTTCAGGGAGGTGTGGTGTGGAGCCTTCTCTTCTGTGTGGGTTTCTCCTTCACTTTACCATGAAGGCTAATTGCCACTTGTCCATTCTCATGATTTACATCCAGTTCCCAGAAAGACAGACAGGTTTACCCACTGTCTATTGTGAAAGAATTGGAACATATGATCTCACTGCTGCTGCCATGACTTCAGCAATACACCTAAGGTCATGAAGTTAAGAACATAATCTGAGCTTTTACAGTGGTTCAAGTATTAATCCTTGCAGCAAAGGCATATCCCGAAGTAGAACGGTAAAATTCTCCATAGTAAATCCCAAAATTTCCTGATAATTTCCATTCTCTCTTGAAATAGATCCTCTTGAAATGCCAACTTGAAAAAGGATTTGTAAGCCTAAAATATGTTTCCTCTTTCCCTTCCTCCATGACGTCAGTTAGTTTAACAATGGCTATCTCATTTTTTCAGGCTAAGCACACAGTTCTGCAGGCTTATTTATGCCTCATATTACAAACAGTACAGATGCTGCAGTCAGAGTATAGTGTTGCGTTAAACTTACCATATGATCACATAGATTTTATTTGGAAACACTGAATATAAACATAACTTGACCCAGACTACTCTGGAGTCAAAGTTGAGATTGCAATGTTACAGACTAAGCTAAATTCATTTAAGCAGCTGTGCACAGGAGTCTGCAATGCAGCGTTGCACTGAAATTCAGATCTGCTTAGTCATCATACTGATAAGAGATGTTGGAATGATACAGATTGATTAACAGCTTTCTACAAACCTGTTTTTGCTAGATTCCTACAAGGATCACAATTTCACTTTTGAGAGATGAAATTGCTGCTGCCAGAAAAAAAAAAATAAATAAAAGCCCATTTTACTCCAAACTCAGAAGAATAAGGAAAGAGAGAAAATCTCAGAAGAAAAATTAAAAAATAAAAATAAAAAAATGTTCTGTCCTACTCCGATATGACTGATGTCTTAACACTGTTATTTTGATTTTTTTCATCTATTCAACTAAAAATTTGCCAGTTCAGAAAATTATTAGTTACATGAAGTTTTTCCTCAATGCAAGAGGCAGTTAAGAACTTACTTAATATCTGTAAGTGTTTCCAGATTTAAAACCCAAACAGCAGCTAGTTCTCTAATTAAAGCTCCAGAGTATCTGACAACAATGACAAAGAGCAAGGTTGGAACAGAGAATTTCCAGTAACAAAACATAAATCAACTGCATTAGATTTTTTTTTTTTTCACTTTTCAGGAGCAGCCCTATAAACACATTTAGAAAAAAATCTCAGGAGAAAGAAACAAAATCAAGTTAGAATAATGTAACATAATTTTAAAATATATATTTTTTAACACAGTCCATCTACATCCAGCTGTGGAAAATAAACATCTGTCCTCCAAAGTCTCCTGGTATTCACCTGCAATCATTCATATGCTCTCTGCTCACTCACTGTCATTTTTTTATTCTTCACCCTGTGATGAGTTCTTCACCCTTACCTAGACTTAAGCTCTCTTTACTTCTATTTCTCCCTTTTCATACCAGTAATATGCTTCCTTCCTATGTCTCCTCCAGTGTAGCAACGTTTCCTTATTCCTTCCAGAAATATCTCTCATTCCCACCGCTGAGCATGAATCCAGGCTCATGACTCCTGCTTGGCTCCTGGGGAGAGAACCATCCCAGGGGAGCGAGCAAGCTGCCAGGCCTTGTCCATCTTCTGGCTCTCCTTCAAGCCAAAGGGCTTCTATCTTTCTGAGGAGAGGTGCTCTGGGATAAGGCTGATGCTAGCTACCCAAAGCACTGCTGGATCTAATATGTCAGTCACTCTTGCTAATGGGGTCAGTAAATGCCATCTATGCATCTTTAACCTGTATAGCTTTTTCATAATACGAAGTAGCTTTAATTAGACATGCCAAATATATGATACACTTCATCACTAAAGCAGGTCCTGTGGCTGGTTTTCTTTTTGTACCGAAAGCCACTGTCTGTGGAGTCATGTGTCTAAGCTGTGTGATGACAAAAGATTCTGCTTTAGGCAAGCAAGTTTTCTTCCTTCCTCTTGACACAGAATTGCTTACGCATGTGAATCCTAAAGCCGTAGGAAACCAGGGAAGGTCAGAAGATACATCTCTGTTTTGTGATACAGAAATCCCTTTGAACAAAAATTTCTTTGCTACTCCTAAAGCTTTGAGTTTTCAAAACCTTTGTATCTGTTAAATTTACTACTGGAATAACTTCTGCAATTGTTTTCCAAGCAGAACTGAAAGAAATGTGTTTAAGCATCTGTAGGGTTGTGACAAAAACATATTTAGACATCATCTTCCTATTGATTGGGATTGGATAGCTCTATTTCCAACAGTGCTCCAGAAGCACATTGGTATTTCAAAGGACAATCCATTAGTATTCTTCTGAGAAATCTGGAGATTTCCAGAACTCAGAAGTCTTCTTTATTACTTCAGCATTCTGTACCCAAAACCAACTATAGACACACAGAGCTGTGTTTCCGCAAGACATTTATTTCTGAGATAATAAAGAAAGATACCTGTCTTCTCTTACCTCAGGTAAGAGTTGTGAATAGAGTTGCATTAATTCATAGAGATGCACATAGCTGATACTGGGATAGTTATACAGAAGCTGTTGTATTTTTGTAACCCCCTTTTTAATCTTTGCATTGGGTAGAGCTCAATTGTGGAATGAATTACAATGAATTGGAATGAGTCTGAAATGAATTGGATTGCTGCACACTAGCTAGAGAGAGCAGAATTATATCTGTTCCCACAGAACATTTTCTTTTTTTTTTTTCCTTTGTACTTACTATTCTTGTCATGTATGTAAAGTACACAGGTGCTGATTAAAAGATTGCAAAAGGGACGTGGAAAAAATCTTTTTAAACATACAGAATGAAATAGTTTGAGTGGCACTTTGTGATTTGTTTTCCAATTAGGAATGACATTTAATTTTCAGAGTTGAACTGTTTTTAAGATAACATTTTGTTGGCTCAGCTGCGTATGCCTACTCCTGTGATTGCCAACTACAATTTTCAGGAGTTTAGGCACAGGGTAGGCTAACTGCTCCCAGTTTTAATGTGTAAGACAATACTTACTGTTGTGAGTGACACAACCCCAAAATTATTCATGCTTCCAATTTTTATATATGTATAGATTATTGAAGATGCTGTAGGTTTTAGCTCTTCACTGACTTCACAGATATTTGGGATAGGTCTTCCCCTTGAAGAAGGAGGGAAAACACAGCTTGTTATGCAGATCATAAATTGTCTGCAGGTCAGTATCGAGGTGTGTAGGCATCAGCACTGATTTGACAGTTTTCTCATTAAAATCCACCGGTCAGACTAATACAATGTACTTTCCTTATGATAAATATTTGTAAGTTTTTTCGTAAATAAAAAGAAAACTGTCATAAGGAAAATACAACTTTTAAGAGTACCCCAACTGTATGAAACATTTCACAGAAACAAGTGAAACTACATCCCTCTTGCTAACACCTTGCAAATAAGAGGCCTGCAGCGAAGGCTACATGCTCACATTAACCTGACACTGTCTTCCCGTGCACCCAATTGCTCACTTTCATCGTCTTCCTTGTGCTGGTACAACCACTGAGGCTTTTAACAGGGTGCAGTCAGGCAAGTTTGGGAGCACAGGCCACCCTTTTGACAGCAGCATGCATTTCATCGTGTTAAACTGATGGCATAATGATGACCTCATTCTGCAAAACTGTCAGTTCAACTCTGGCATCTTAAAAGACTGCACATTTTAAACTTGTTGTAACTATAATCATGTACAAGATACTAAGGACAAAACAGGATGCTGATGGAAAATAAATTTATTTCCACTTAAATATGATACAGCTGGTAGTAGTACTGAAGGTAAACTGTGATGAGGGGATTGGTATGTTGTATACATGCTTCTTATCCAATATCAAAAATAGGTGTGCCACAAAGTAAAGGACAAAGGACAAGGAACCAGATGACTTCCTGTTTTGCTTTCAGAAAATATTTACTTCAAAATGCTTGAATGTCTTTAAAAATGCTTTAGATTAACTTTTTGTATTAAATCAAAACAGTAATTATGATTCCATGAGTTATTCCATGAGGCTTTGATCCCTGACATGCTGTATCATGTTAGTGTTCGTTACAGACCACCATGATGTTACCTGGCAAACAAGGAGTCTTTTATTATGCTAGGACTTGCACATAATCAAACCATCTTACTAGGACTGTAAAATAATCTTTTTTCCTATATAAGCTTAATGCTATATTTCAACTTTGTTTCTCATAAGCTGCAGGGAATTTTTCCAAACCAAATAGTAAGCTGTTCTTTATGTTCCTGCTGATGTATAGCATGCAGATTACTGATGGTTTGTTTTAAATTGTATTTTTAGATTGAGTTTTATATGGTACCAAAGGTGTGTGTATGGATACATGTATATGGGTATGAGTATGCATGCATCCACACATGCATGTTTATCTCTCTGTTTTTCATTAATACCTTTGAGCCCTTTGGCTAATTCCAACCAAATTAACTTAGGACTAGAGTTCTAAAAATAAATATGTTTCTACAAGGCTTGGAAAATGGCCAAGTAAAGAAGAAAATCTCATCAGTGTCCTGATTAAAGGAAAGGTTGTAGTGTAAGTGCACATGTTATTCAACGGTAGAGAATCTTCCCGGAGGGACAACCTGTATAAATGTCTCGGATGTTGGAAAAAAGGCGCTTTCTTGGTCTATGTCTAAATTGTATGGTGCGTGTTGTGATACATTCAATGTTCACAGCTGTCTGGTTTTATGTCTTCTTTCTTTACCAACCCTAGGAGTATTTCTGAGTCCTCCATTCAGATGCAACATTTTACGTTAAAGACCTAAGTCCCCAGAATACTCAACTTCACAAAACTACTTGTTGAGTTTTAAAGGATACCTGGTGCTTGCATCCAGCCTGTGTAGCTCTTTGTCAGCAGAAAGATTTGCTTCTCACACCATTTTCAACTCTGAAGTCACAGGCCAATCTACATGGACTAGCAGAGACCTAGTGCTGCCTTCAAAAGTCTCAAATGCACCAGAGCGCATAGCTTACAGGAACTGAAAGTGCATCAAATTCTACAGGATGTGCTCCACCTGACATTTTACAACTTCTTTTTTTTTTCATTTGTCTGACACTTCCAAGCAAAATATTATATGGCAGTATAAAAGTTTGTTCTGTCTCATGAGTCTCACAAGTCTCAGGAACTTTTGTCAAAGTTCTTAAATTTACTTATTCTTATGTGATCTTTGCTTAAAAAACAACAACAACAACAACAACAAAGACAAGACATAAGCATCTTAATTTTGTGCTTGAAGATAAAACTTTGAAAATGTGATACAATGACCAAGAAGTAAATCAAAGGAAATAAAAAAAGGAAAACACATGAAAAATCTCGGATTGTAGACCAGTCTTATGGTTTTGAGTCATGATTTTGAATGTCCTTGTATTGTCCTTGCATATTAACATTGTCCAGTATCTTAACTGGACAAAGAAGTCAAAAGAGGCATGCAGAACACCCATGGGAGTGGCAGTAATACCGTTACATGCTACTTTTAGATATTGTTGCTTCCTGTAGCCTATGAAACGTGCATATTAGCATATTACTGTAATAACTCTACAATAAAAATGTTTTAAGTTGTAATGTGGCCTTCTCTAGTTATTCTGTATACAAATATATTGAGAATGTGTGATGAAGAAATAAAATTTTCTTCACTGTGAAACTATTTAGTGTAGAAAGTGGGAGAAGAGTTTGGCTTATTGTTGTTCTTATTTTAATTGACAAGCATTTGATTTGGCAATAGATTTTCCAGGTTCTAAAGGACTAAGAAAAGATAGGACCAACTATTTACCTCTTTTACATTTATTATGGAGGACATTTTAGGAAATAATCATCATCCCCGTACCAAAATGTCACTTTAAAGGTAAACTGCAGTCAAAAATAAGTGGATTAGGTCACTTTTGTGCCTATAGTCATGTACCTATATAAGAATTTTAAAACTTCTGTGGAGTTACTGGGGGATGCTGGCATTTCTAAAGTATTTTACTGTAGAATCGCATACAGAAGACCACCAATGATACATAAATCAGAGTTCAAATCAAAACTTCAAGGATTCTTGAATGTATTTCACAGTGCAATCATAAAAACATATTTATTGACATGCTGTATTATAACTAAATTCACAATGGAGAAAAGTTACCCTACTAAAGATACAGCTAGCTGCAATTTCACTTAATGTATGAGTTTCAAGATAAAGTTATCTTGTCTTAAAAACTTTGAATCACAAAACTTAATATTCTTGATATTTTTGATAAAGAACACCTTTCAAACCATAGTTATAAATGATAAGCAGCAAAATAAGCTGCCCTAAAAGCAGTGGAAATGAAAATGTTTGGTTTCTTCTGGACTTATGACCTAGTCCTGCATATTATGCTCTCTCAGTAAGCTCATGTTGCCCTAGGTTCCTATAGCACACCCACTGCAGAACTGTGGTCTTCTCCAAGACCTTTGCTAACCTCCTCTGCATCAATATCACACAAAATCCACCATCATTTGCAAACGTAGCCGAAACACCCAGCATATTCTAAATCTCTCTTATTTTACCTTCTGGCTGTGCAGACTAGCATTTATGTACTGTACCAGATGAAGCACCTGGTATGACTAGCGCAGTTACACATCCTGACTGGGTGGCCAGTGTACATAGATCAGCCAAGCAGCTTCTGTTACATAGGAAAAATGTCTGCATTCTTCACATCTTCTTATTATTATTATTATTTTCTCTTTAAGGAATCGTTACTAGCATCAGTCTTCTCTCTCTAGGCGTCTCTCTTTTTTTTTTTTTTTTCCACTAAACTTGAGTACATATACCAACTGTGAAACCTCAGTGCTTTTGCTGTAGTTGCTGCTGCTAGATGCAAATTACCAGAAGGGGAGCTTACAGAAGCAGGACAATTTCATAACCCTCCTTTTCTGAGGAAAGCACAGAAAAAAAGAGCCAAAATCAAGTTTAAAAAAGTCAAATTACCTTTTGACTCTCTTCAGCATTTTCTCATACTGTTTTATATAGAAAACACGAACAATTATATCCACATAATTCTGAGCATATTTTATTTAAAATTCATTCATTTCAGCATAATGTGTTGGTTCCCAAAGTGATACTGGGTTACTTTTATGATTCTGAATTAGTACAAAATTGGAAGACCAACAAATGCTGAAGAAGAATAAGCCTCTGAATCAATATTTCTAATGTGAAGTCAGATCATATTCCCTGGATATGTATTCAGGGATGACCCGTTAATGTATGGCTCTAAGGATGTAATACAATAGACTTGCCTTTTCCACAGTAATGCAGGCCCTGGATTTAGAGTACAGGGTGTCAGTGAGGAGCATTTCACTTGTGAGGCTCATTCTACATTGTCTCTGTCATCCAATTATAATTATGTTTATTCATGAAAATCTGTAGTGTTTTCTGCAGCTCTCCCAATCTTCTAACGTTAGTGCAGAAATACCTTAAGATTCTTTATTTTGCCAACTTTATAACAATCCATCTGAATGTCCTTTCTTAATCATATTATCTTCTTTCTCTTTCCCATACAACCCCCAGGAGATCTAATTTAATACATTATATCTTCCACAGTGACGGCTCTACCTTTATGCTTAGCTTAGGAACTGACTAAAAATTAAAAATAAAAACCTGTGCAATCAAATGTGGAAGCTTCAAATAGGTGTATAAATTCACAAAATTATTTAAAAGTCAGAAAGTATACCTAGTAGAGTTGCTGTTAAACTGATAACAATGACAAAATAACACAATTATTATAAATTTTGTGACAAAATGTTTTCAAGATTGATATCTTTTATCCGTTACTAGAATTGCTTGGTAAGAACTCTCTTAAAGCCTGAAAATTGCATTCTCTGCTGCAAGGCAGATAATAACTAACAGGAAAGAAGTGTTATTTTCTCTACAGTCTTTGTCCCATCTGGTCTTGCTAATGTTTACAAATATACCTATGTTCATTTATCTTTTTAGGATAATTCTCTTCCTGAAAGGATGTCACAGGCTCTCTGGTTCTTTAATTATATCAGTTAAGCATTTCAAGGGAATATTTTTAGTTACATTTTTTTCAGCAAGATAACTGTAATTCTGCAACCAGGGCAGTTCTCCTGGTGAATGCAGGCAGAAGCTCCAAGCCTGGGCCCTGAGAGCCCTAAGAGGTGCAATGGCCACAAGAAGCCTCACCTGGGACCTTCACCCACATGGCCACTGCTACTGGCCCAGACCTCCATTTCAGCTCTTGCCCAGGCTATTGATTTCTCTGCCTGAGCTATACTGCAAGTATACTTGTTTTCAGCCCTGTTTGTTGAGGTGGCGTTTGTTTGTTTTTACTGCTCTGCTTGCCTTGCTGTGGTGTGGTGGGACCAAGCCCTGTGGGTGAAGCCCTGCCTGTGCTGTACTCATCCCCAGCTCCCCTTGCTCCTGGGGCAGCCCTGCTATTGCTGCTCTTTGACAGCTTATAGCTCGGTCTGCTGACTACCATAACTTCCTGGCTTGGATTTTATTCTTTATTAGAATACAAAGTCCACCTATAAAAGGAGAAGGTAGTAAGTCCTCCATCATATCACTTAAAAATAGGAAGAGGGGCATGCTTCTAATTCTGGAAGAGTATTGGGAGTTTTCTGCTTATCTGAGAAGTTGCTGATATATACACAAGTCTTAGTAGACTTAGCCAATTACTTTTCTTTCCTGACTTAGTAACAATTAGTCATCTTTTTATTTAAGAATCAGCTTAATATTACTGAGCGTTGGTTTTTTTCAAGCCTATTATACTGAACAAACTGGAAAGTATTTGGCAGTGGAGGGATTACATAATGTACAACTTCTATATGCCAGAAACAACAAATGTTCATTTTGGCCTGCTGATTTTATTAAGTGTATAACACTAAAGGAAAAACTCGGCATAACTTTGTCTTGTCTCTTATTTGAAAATTAAGTCCTGTGTCATTGACTGTAATGGATGCAGAGGTATGCCAAAAACATCAGTTCTCCCTGCGTGCTACCAAACCATTTCTCCTGAAGCCTTCTTGCTTGACACCTCAGAACAGAGCTAATAAAACAAACTCCCTACCTAGAAGTCTGCGACTAATTTATTGCCTGATCTAAATTTCCACAGGAGCATGCAAGAAAGGTGGGGGGAAGGGAGCAGTGTGAGTAAAATCAGCAAGAGCTTGCCTTGCTAGGAGAATCGAAGGTACTGGATGCTTCTTTGTGTTTTAAAAGGTCTTGGGTGTTTTGTCACTCATTGACAAATGATGTTGGCTTTATACTGTGGCTGTGAATTGTACTGCTGATTTGTTTACTATGTGGAATTCAGCATGAAGTGCTGGAAAACACAGGGCACTGTTTTGTTGTGGAATATTCTAGAACACGATGAATTTTCCATTTCAGTAAAGCAAGTGAAATGGCTGAACCTAATAGTCCGAGAGTGGAGCGCTGCTTCCTGCGCAAGGGCCTCGTAGGTGCCAAGGACATTTTGGGTTAGCAAAACTAATTCCTATCAAAGAAGGGTCAACTCCGGCGTGAAACCTAAAGGTTGAAAGACCTGGGAAATGTGGAAGGAATTACTTCATGGGGAGCAGCTGAGAAATGCAGCTGCATGTCCAAGAAGTATAAGCTACAAGGTGTTTTACACATCTGATCTCCACCGAAGCGTGCAAGTCCGGATCACAGTGTTTTATTTGTTTGCTTTGTGGAGAGATTCTGAACCCATGAAATGCCAGGCGAGGGCCGGGAGACACGATTGCTCCGTTCCTAAGAAATCTGCCTTAATTATTGCTAAGCGCCCTCCTTAAAGGCCGGGCTCCCGGCTGCCAGCCGAGGCCGGGCTGCGGCCTCCGCCAGCACCACCTAGCGCCGAGGCGCGGCGCGACCGCGGGGGCCCGGCCTCAGGCCTGGCCTTCGCAGCCGGGCTGCGAGGCCTCGGCACCGCGGCCCTCTCCTCCTCCAGCACGGGGTCAGCTTTATCGGGTGATAACGCTGAAGTCGAGCACACTTTGTTGACTGGTGACTGGAGAAGCAGAGCTGGGCTTGCGAAGCTAGATGGAAGAACCTCTGCCCTTAAGCAAAGACTTTACCCGAGCTAATCCTGCGTCTCTGTCTATATTTACAAAATAAATAAATAAATACTAGTGATAATGAAACCCAGCAAACACTTCCAGATGTGTGAAAAAACTACCTGCTAGCATGTCGCTAAGTCTATTCAATGTTACCAGATTAATACAAAATTAAGAGGACTGAAAGGAAAGGAATGCGTATGAGGGAGGCAGGAAGAGCTTAAAAGCAGAGTGGGCTTAAAGTAGAGAAGCCATCCATTACTACTGTGTAACTACAGCTTGATAAACGATAATTACATGATATAGGTGGAACTGCACAGTTTCCCTGTGCTGTTAGCCCTCAATCCTTCAACCTTGAAAGTAGATGCAACTTTTTGAACATCTAAGGGCTTGTAGTGAACTTTGTGCATTCTTTTTACTGCTTTAATATTGATTACATGAAAAGTCTTCACAAACAATGATCACTGATACAGCAGCAGTGACAGCATGTCTTATGCTAGTGCTTCTGAAATGCTGGTGACGGACATAATGCTGCACAACTGCTTTCTAACAGGAATTAACACAGTTATAACAAGTCAGCTACTGTACAAAATAGTTTACAAGTGGCTTTGAGGTTCACTGTAAGCCATTACAGAGGAGAGATGTTGTGCTTCCAGCATACAGTGACCGTACAGTGGATATGCACAAATTAACTTACTTTAAAGTAGTTAATAGCTATCTTTAGCCAACTGTAGAAACAAACTCCCTGTGGTTTAACTCCCACTGTTGAAAGGGGGAACGTAGAATGCTGGTCAGGATGATAGGTGCTAAGGAGAGTGGTACAGACAGTCAGACAGAACTTAGCAGACTTCAGAAGAAGCTGGAGGGGGAAAAAAAAAGATGTATTTGAGAAAGGGATCATATTATTTTGTCTGTGGAGCTTATACCTTGTGGCAAGGCTGTTAGATGCTTCCGCAATATGAACATGAAAGCTTTTAAATGAATGTTTTTTATTTTTCCTATTAAAAAAAATCAATGTCTCATATAGTAATACATTAGACTGACAGACTTTTATATGAGGAAAAAGTGTTTTCAGTGACATAAATGCTGCTTGTGTTTTGATTTGGGTGGTGGACTAAAGGCCAAATTCAGTAAGTTTGAATATAAAATTCATTCCAAAGACATCAGTTCTGAAAAATCTTAAGTATTCTTACTGAAACTAATAAAACCTTGAAGACTTCTGTTCCAGTCAGATATGGTAAAATTGCATGCCAGCAGACTTGCACAAGAGCACTCACTCAAACCTGATTTTCTTTTCTGGGGGGGAGGACCCAAAGACAAACACCAAGAAGATTCAAAAAAGTCAAACTTGCTAATTAGAAGAAGTGACATAATTATTTTGGACCCTCTGTCTGATTATGGTAAGTGTAATAGGCTTATTAATGGGATAGTTAACAATAATGTAGTAGGCTGTCTTCACCAGTAAGACAGAACAGGCCAACAAAGTTGAGGCTTCTTTACTACACTTCCTACAGCTCTGCCTCTGTACATTGCTGCTTACTTAAATGCAAGATAAGACCTTAGACTTCCACTTTTATCAAGAAATAAATCAGTTTAACTCCCATTAGGCCATTAAGCAAGAGCATGTGCCAATGAGATTTGCCTGACCTTTCTCTTCTCCAAGCTGAGCAGTCCCGGTTGTCTCAGCCTCTCACATGAGATGTACTGGGATATTTATCCCCAGGACTGGAGGCAGACATGTCTCACCACTGCAAAACAGAGGGGAAGGATCACTCCCCTCAGCACTGTCCAGCTGCCTCAGCACTCCTGAGTTCATCTCTTCAGGTTCTGTGGACTTGTGAATGTCCAATTTGCAGAAATGTTCCCTAAACTGATCCTCATCTACTCCTCCTGTACAGATGGCCAGCCATCATTGCTCCAGACTTTCCCACTGGTCTTAGGGACTTGGGATTCCTGTGGACAAATCTTAGCAGTAAACACAGAGTTGTGAAAAAGACTTTGAGTACCTGGGCCTTTTTCATGTCCTTTGTCCCCAGGCCCCTGCTCCATTCAGCAGGAGGCACACATTTCCCGAAATCTTTCTTTTGTGTCTCATATCTCTGTAGAAGACCTTGTTGCCCTCCATATGCTGCATGTGCCTTGCAAGATTCAACTCCAGATGGGCTTTGGCTTGCTTTCTTTATTTTTAATGTCATGGTCACTACAGGCAAGGCTCTCATCATAAACGCCAAATCCCTGTCATGAGCACTGGCTGCACAACCAGTTGTTGACCCAAGCATCAACAGCTGCAGTTCAGCTGTCAAGCCTAGGTGCATACCAACCTGTCTTTGCTAGGAATGAGCTCTCGGAGGCTCTCTCTAGAATGTCAAAACAATCTTGGCTGTTTTTTCAGCCTTTGATTATTTTTGGTGCAACATTTCTGGATTTTTTCTGTTGAAGTGAACTATTTATAGATAACTATTGGATGTTTATTCATTTAGAAAAATATTATGCACACAGTTTTTCAAAGTTCATGTACTTTCTAATAATTTACAACTATTTTCTTGACTGGATTTCATTTTAATAGGCCATTCGAGTGGTCACAATCTCTTAACTAAAAAGAGGGTAAGGATTAGGAAATAACTAGCAAACAAATTCCTGCTAAGGGCAGAAAGAATTCTCTCTAGTTTGTTATGGATTTGTTTTTTATCCCTAATGCCTCCCTCTGCTGCAATAGCCCCAGTTCTCTTACATTCTTTTGAAACTCACTGTCCATACAGCAAATCAGATTAGAGTTAAATATCTCATACTAGCTCTTATTTGGAGTTATGCAAAAGCTGATCATTTGGGTGTGAAAGAGGAGAAAAAAAAAAAACAACTAAAATATCTAAATTTTGTTAGCTTTTCCTGTAGAAGTGCCTATTAACTTAGGTTTCTCCCCTCAACTCAATCATAGATTTCTACAAAGCTTGCAGGCATTGAACTATCTTCTTTCCAGTTTAGTTTGTAGAGGCCAATGGGTTCCGGTCTTCCTGAGGGACAGGCTTCCAGACTTGTGGGCATGCAGCATGACTTAGTCAACCTTACTGCATCAGAAGACTAGTCTAGAAAGGGTATGTAATAAGCCTCTTACATGAAAGGAGACAAGTGTTAGTATAAGGGAAGGTATCAAATTAATCCAAGTTCCATTTTGATTTCTGCCACAGGCTTGTATGGCTCTCAAATGTACTTATTGCATCTCCAACAGGGAGATAACTTGTTCATTCAGGACTCTGCATTGTCTGGACAACGTTCAATAGCAAGATTACCTGCTGTCCTCGGCTGTCACAACTGCTCTAAAGTAGAGATTACTTTTCTACAGGTTAATGCAATTTTTCAGCATGTAAGTTACTTATGTAATAGTTTAGTTTATAAATGTCAAAATGCAACTCAGAATATAAAGGGCAGTAGAAATTTCTTGGCTTTAAAATGTCTTGATGGTAAAATAAAGCAGCTGATGAAATTATAGAAACTTAATGATATGTGAATATGTGGTCCCAACAGACTGAAAGTCTGTCAAAAAATGAAAAATAGCACCTTATTTTCAATAATACTTGTTCATTCTATTGATCTCCGTTATTATTTAGAATATTCCTGTCAAATAGGGTGAGAATAACATGCTAATGCTGATCTGTAGTTCCTTAGTGATTTTTAAATAGATTGTTATCTGTCAAGAAGTCATGCGTATCATCCCATTCAGTTTGTAATTTGTGACAAATCTGTACCCATTTTGGCAGTGTTCAAAGACTATGTTGACTAGTGGTACATAGGTTCTGAATATTGAAATACTAATGCTTTCTATCTTGAATATAAATATAACCAGCATTAATATCAAGGCTTTAACTCTAGGTGGCAGTTTATTCCATCATTTTTTTAAATGTAGGTTTAGCGGCAGCATATTGATTAGCAAGCTTTCATAAATGCAACACTATAAACACGGAAAGAAAAAGCAAGTCAAACAGTCATAACAACTCTCATGATTTTTATATATTCTTTCCCAGAATCAGGTCACTGAGTAAATGGGTTTTAGAGGGTATGACTTGCAAATGTTGTTTTCTGAAGATTTTCCTATAAATCTGAGATGACTGGGAATGGCCTGATCATGATTCTAAAAACCCTCTGCCCCTCTACCACTTTTTAAAAAAAAAAAAAAATGTGGGCTCAAACCAATTGGTAGCTACTGAAAACTTCTCTAATATTCTTGCTGCTGCTGCTTCAAGTACTTGATGTTGGTTGCTGCTCCTGAGCAGCCTGCACCTGTTCTTGCAGCCCCTTGCTAGGATATTTGCTGTTCTGATGCAACCTTTTCTTCTGGCTTTCTGCAAGCCAACTGCACCAACACGGTGTGTACACAGCAAACTGACTTGTCTTTTTGCACTTGCTGAACTCTTTGTAAAACTGCTTCCTCTTTAAGGATATGACATCCCCATAGACTTTAAAAATAAATCAGACACAATACAGAGGATTTATAAACAATTAATAAGGGGTGAGTGATGTTGTAGTAACGCTGCGTTGGCCCTAGATACAGATAAGCCAATGCAGTTCTCCAGGAACTCTGATCAAATCTGTTTTATTGAAGTTTGATGCTTATATCATGTGAAAAAGTAGATAAACTTTTGGAGCAGCTAGGACTGATCCAATGTACAAAGCCTTTCAAAAGTTATTATCTGTCACTAGAATTGCAAAAGATAATGGGTTTTCAGCACCATTTTGGATCTCTCAGTTTTGCCCTTTGCCTTTTGATTGTGCAGGGCAGTGGTGACCAGTTGTCATTTAACAGACAGAGTCCTCAGAGCCTATATACAACCAGGTAGATGATGCTATTATTAGACAAGCAGGACTACTACTCTAACACATTAGTCGAAAGCTATACTCCAGTTTATTCTGGAGCTCTGGAGTTTATTCTGGAGGCCCCAGCTGGAGCACTGCCTTCAGGTTTTGGGGCCCCCAGCACAAGAAGGATGCAGGCCTATTAGAACAAGTCCAGAGGAGGGCCACAAAGATGATCAGTGGGCTGCAGCACCCATCCTGTAAGGACAGGCTGAGGGAGCTGGGGCTGTTCAGCCTGGAGAAAAGAAGGCTCTGGGGAGACCTCACAGCGGCCTTCCAGTACCTAAAAGGTGCCTACAGGAAAGCTGGGGAGGGACACTTTGTCAGGGAGTGTAGGGAGGGATAGGACAAGAAGTAATGGCTTTAAACTAAAAGAGGGTAGATTTAGATTAGATATTAGGAAGAAATTCTTTACTCAGAGGATGGTGAAGCACTGGAACTGGATGCCAGGAGAAGCTGTGGATGCCCCATCCCTGGAGGTGTCCAAGCCCAGGCTGGATGGGGCTTTGGGCAACCTGGTCTGGTGGGAGGTGTCCCTGCCCATGGCAGGGGGTTGGAACTGGATGATCTTTAAGGTCTCTTCCAACCCAAACCATTCTGTTACTCTGTGACTCTATGAAATAATCTAAGTTGATGATACCTGAGGAAAAATAAGAAATGCAAAGCAGGTAGCTGAGAAATACAAGTGAATAGAAAGGCAAGAAGCAGAACTAAAAGAAAATGTTCAAAGTTAGGTTGAGGAGTATTAACTTACTATACTTTGAAAGCAGAGACTAGAGAAGGAATTAAAAAGAAGGAAACTGTAAACTTTTTAATGTTGCTTTTAATTGATTCAATAGCAAACAATCCCATCCTGCTGTAATCAATGGCTGTGAAAACACATTCAGTGACTTCAGCTGTGGCCAGATCAGGCTCACTAACTCCAGCACCTGTAAGTGAGGTGGGAACAGATGTCTGTATGCTCTGTCTAATCCATATGCAGGGTGTACCATATGCTAGCTGTTTGGTTTAGAGTTGATTGGAAAAAGTCCCCAGCTTAGTCTTAAATGTCATTTTCATGCTTACCATTCTCCTTGTGCAGTGTTTTCCACCTGCTGGCGTGTTTTTACTGTTGATGCTAAAGATCTCAATTGGGAGTTCCTCAGTGAGCCCAGATGACATTATGGATAACTTTTGATATTGGATTACTGTGACTCTACTTTTGGTTACATCAAAGTACTCAGCCTATTCTACTGAAGATAAGGCAGAGCTCTGGTTAGTAACTAATAAAACATGAGCACTGTTTTACTTGGAGGCAGCCTAACAAAAGTGTTTTGTTTTGTTTTGTTTTCTTTGTTTGTTTTTAACATGACCATGTCTAATAAAGAAAAGTATTTGCAGAAAAAGGGCAATGTCAACATTTTTATGCCAACATAAAAGCTAAACATCAGTATACATGACAGTCACAAAGTTTGAAAGAAGTCCTGTATTCTGTGTTTATAGAGATGAAGATTAATTTGATGATATAGCGCCACCAAAAGCTTGAGAGATACTTGCCTGATACTTGCCACAACTCATAGACTCCTTTTGGGACAGTAATTCAGACTTAATATACTTTGAATGATGTTCAGTATTGCTAAAAAGAGCTAAATATTTGAAAGCATAATATTGCTTTCAGAGGGGACTAAGTGTTTAGGGATTAGCTGAGAGTCTAAGAAACTGTGTCGCTGTCTCCATTGCAATTGCATCCAATCCTTTTATGTGACTTTTTTTTTTCTGATAATACTGACAATCTCTGATTTTCCTTTTTTTTTTTTTTTCATTTTAGTAATCTTCATAAGACTGCTTTTGGGGAAGCTATATCTGTCATTTCAAAATGCAGTGTTGTGTATCCAACTCAAAACCTTTGTCTAATTGAGATTCATGATGACTCTAAGGAGTATTACAGATTGATGCAAGGACCAAGAGAATACAAGTAGCCCAAGCCATTTACATAATTTTTTTCCATTTTGAGTTAGAAATTCTCTGTGGATGACCACTGAAATCCTCACATCTCAGGCGCAGAATATAAATGCTTTAAATAAAGTAAGGACATTCTCTATTTAATAAGTTAATACAGTAATATGTGCTTTAACTTTAATTATTACTCCTTTTGAAAAAGGCCTAGCGGACTGTGCACAATCTATGTGGACTAGTGGAACATGAGCACCAAACTAACACGTTAGGTTCCTAAAATCTTACGTAGTTTTTGGTGTTTCTGTAAATTTAGCTAGATGTATTCCATTACCAAAGTCTGGTCAGTGGGGGATTGATGCCTAAATTCTGACAGCTCTGTAAAATATGCTCTATTCTTCTTATTCTTAAGCTCTGAATGCTTAAAAATGGTCTTTCTTTACTCGTTATAGGCACATAACAGTTCTTAAGAATGCATGTAAATGTACCATGTCTCAAACAAGACTGTTAAGGGAAAAGACATCTCTTCCAAGAGGTGAAGGTCTTCCACCAACTTGACCTAAGACAAGCTCTGCTTTCCTACCTTTTACCTCACTTAAGGCAATTGAAGTCAAGTCAGGCTATGCCATCTGCTTTTGTCCTTAACTCCTTATGTGCAATCATGAAATATCTTTCTCTTCAAAGTTCTGTTTTTTTCATTACAACCAACTAAGCTACTAGACTGCGAGACCAACAAGAGTAATCACGGCGGCTGTTCTCTATCCTACTGCATACTCTATGCTGCAGGCTTTTGCAGTGGTGTTGTAAAACATGAGGAATCTCAAGGTTAGCAAGTTTGGTTCCAATGCATTTTAAAGACTTTCCGTATAGAATAGCACACCCCTGAGTTCACTCACTCGTTTGTTTGTTTGTTTATTTATTTATTTTTTCCCATGAAAATTTCAAAATCCTGAACTCACAGGCTTCTGGCTCAAAAGGGCTTCATTACCAGCATTTCTAACATCTCTTTTCCTGATTCAGAAAGTTAGTTATTCCCTTACACGAATGCCCTCTCATAGAATCATTAAGGTTGGAAAAGACCTCCAAGATCACCTGGTCCAACCATCCCCCTACCACCAATGTCACCCACTAAACTATGTCCCTAAGCACCACGTCCAACCTTTCCTTGAACACCCCCAGGGATGGTGACTCCGTAGTTTAAGGCACTCTCATTATGAAGCACTCCAGTTACAGGTCGTAACTATTTTAACATTAATATTAATAACAACTCTTTTTGTTCTGTCACTACTATGACACCTCAAAACAACATGACACTCTACTGGTTCCACAGCTGAAGTTGCAGTATATTCTCTACTACATGAAGAACAGAGTGATTTTTTTTTAAAATTAGGTTAGCTAGAGAAGGCACAAATATCCATAGAACAGCTAATTGTTTAAAAATAACTACCAAGTTATTTTAAATACTACTGTGTTTTTTCCTCTGTCTTGCTTTTTCCCCTAAATGTCATTCTGTTAACATGCAAACTCTCTGGCTTCACACTAGAATGATTCTAAGAAGTGTTAGGAACTTGTCATCGATACTCAGAAATCGTCAAAAAGGTAAATTCAGCTCAGATCAACAAAATGGGTTTCCAATTTTCTCCCTGTGTACTTACCTTTTCCCGTACTGCAGATTTCCTCCAGAGGCACACATCTTCAAATAGATTTCCAGATGTTCTAATAAAAAGCCTCATTCTTTGAGCAGACTCATTTTCCATGGCTCTGATTGAAATTTAGGAAAAAACAAAAACAAAAACAAAAATTAGTCTGTGTTCTAGAAGAACAGCTTTCTCTTCTCATGCTGAAACTTCAGTATGGAAAGACTTCTACGAAACCGTTATCTTCTGCCCAGATCACTGCTCTTAGCTTAGGCTATCCATTCCATGTAATCCTCTGTTCTCTATTATGGAAATAAGGAACTGTAAGAGACCTAATCTGCCTATTAAATGGAAATATTTAATGTCAAAATAAAGCCTGTCATAGTTTTTTGGGTGAATTTTGCATTTTTTTAGCTACCATTTCTAAAGTGAATTAATTAGTTGTATTCAATAATTGCTATGCAATGTAACTTTTCTTTACTAGTTTAAGCTATTACTGCTCTCAGGACTATTTTGAAGATATGAAAGTTTCTAATACATAAAAATTCAAAGAACTTGTGAAAAATAAGTTTAATTCCTATATTATTTTTTTTTGAAAAATAACACACTAAAAATGAGAGACAATGGCTCTTCTAATAATGATGGACTTGGCCATTTCCAAACTCGTTACAAATACAGAAGATAAAGGGGAGGAAATGTCTAATTGAAGCAGTGGCATTTATCAGAGAAATGCAGGCTTTAATGAAAGAAAAACTAGACCAAAGTGTAGTAATCGTTACACAAAAGGAGATTCCCAAATGAAAAAAGTCTGGACTGTGAATTGGGCTATAGGAATATATCGCAAACAGAAGTAATTAAGCAAAAAATATCTGTGCTAATGCAAGTATTAATTACTAAAATATTCTGATACTTTCAAAAGTGACTTTTTTTATTGTTGAGTTATGGTTCCACTGGGTTGTCGATATACAAAGCAGCAGCATTCCAGGAACTTCTCTGAAACCATCAGCATCCAAACCTGTTTGAATTCTGCAGTAGTTGGATAATTTAGGCCTTTCTCAGAATTTTGGCCTTAAATCAACACCACAAAGATTCACAGGGATAGTTGTTCTGATGAACTAATGCAAATATTATAACAGAGTACTATGTAGTACTCTGTTATAAAGATGCAACCTTGGGAGGTGGGTTAATCGATCCGTCAGAGCAGAGTAGGAATGTTGTGCCAGGTCTGCAGTCTGTTGCTGTTAATTGATTTCAGTGTGATGTTTGGCCTTTTCATAGCAGTGTGATATTGCTAACTCATACTCACCTTTTAATAGCATATATCTCTTAGCTCTTGTTTCAAAGTAACATTACCTAAACATTGCGTATTTTTGCACTCTTTTTGCCGAAGCGTGATGTTTTCACTTTCACCACTGTATTTCACCTTTTTCTCAGGTTTTCCTGGTAATTTGTCAACACCTTCTGAGTTCTGATCTTGTCCTCCAGGCAGTTCCTTCTAGGACTGTCTTTTCCTCAGGTACAGTAATTCTCTTTATAACTCTCTATTCAACCATCCAGGCTGCACAAAGCATTGACTGGAATATGAGACAGGCCACCTTTACATTTGTTATGTCCCTTTATTTTGCCAGTGAAAAATACATTTTTTTAAGGTATATTGTGTAACAGTTTGCACACGTTTATGGCAGTTTCAGCTGGACCATGTTTGCCCTGCTTCCATGTAAAATAATGCTGGTCAGTGGGATTTCTTCATTGCACCAAGTTTAGGAAAAAAAGTTTATTTTCCTGTAAGAGCAAGGCCTTTTATAAAGGAAAATAAATTCATTTGACACTAAGTTCTTTGTAAAAACTTCAGTTGTCTGCATCTTGTTTGTGCTTATTTGTTTTTAGAAATACAGTTCTGTATCCTAAAGATTGTTCCTTTGCTTTATATCATAATTATCCTGAACAGTAAAGTTTATAACAGTTCTAGAGTTTATCAGCTCTCTTTCGTTATTATTTTTTGAACATAGGCATTATGTGTACTTTTTGTTTTCCAGTCTCGTAGAAAGTACTCTGTCTTTCATAAATTTCTAAATATACTTGATAAGTTTTTCAATTGTGTTGCTCAGGTCTTTATGTATTTGATGATGAAGTTCATCTAAAATTGAAAACTTACTCCTCTGTTCCTGGTATTAATTTTCTAGGCCTTTTCTATCAGTTGGTTTTCTTAGTAAAGACATTTAATTAAAGAAGACTTAAAGGATGTTGACCCTCTTTGTTCAATAACAGACCAATATTTTGCTTGCTCATCACCTTATTATTGCTTGTGAAATTATTTCTTGTTACCTTTGGTTTCTCCTTTTATTTACATTTATTTTGTGTTCCTGTTTTTTGCCCTGCATATCTGTGTTCTTTTATTCTGATAATTACAAGTTAACCCAGTTTCCATTTTCTTCCCTTTCTTTCATCATATATTTCCTTCAAATTTTTGAGTTTATTGAGGAATTCATGATTTAGGCTGGTATGTTTCTTTCTACTCTTACTATATTTCCTCTGCTTTGGGATAATGTATATGTGTGCTTATATATTTGTTTAATATCATTTATCTGAGGAAGTATGTCTTCTGCTTACATTTTTTTTCCCTTTTTTTCCCCCAGGGTCTTTTTATATTATTTATTTATTTATTCCTTAGGTTGATCTTTTTTTTCTTAGATTTCCGTACACCACTATGATTGTATCAACCAAATCTCTGAGTCTACTGAAGTGTACCTGTTATTGTTAATTTCCACCCTTTACTTTCTAAGGATTGTGAACTCCAGTTTCACCTTTTTCATCCAACTTGACAAGGACAGAAACCGTGTTATTCTTACTAGTTACCATTTACTGCTCCTAATTACATTTGGAAGAATCTCCCTTTATCTGTCTTCTCCATTTTCTCTATTAAAAAAAATAAAATGGTTGACACACATTCCAATAACTTGCTAGGAAATCTGTGTTTTGGTGTATGCCTCCCCCAATGCCATTTATAAATATGACGCTATGCTAAACTAACATCTAAAATGCTTAGTTCTTTTCATAGTTCTTGTAAATATGAATAACAACTTACCTGTATTACAGCTGTGGTTATAATTCAGAGAATCTAGTTGCATATTGGATTCCTCCATAAATGTTGTTTTTGCAAAAATGTTTTCGAGTTTTTCTGTCCGTTGATTTGAGTTTGCTTCACTCCAGCATGCAATTTGACTTACTCCTCTGCAAAAGACTTGCAATAATATTTTTGTAAAAAATAGTATTGTTACATTTGTATGGAAAAAGCATCTCCCAGCAAACTCATTTTACTTCTTAGTTAAAAAGCTTTAGCCACAAGAACTGAAATGCTAGCTTATTTCTCACTGCATCACTTATTCATGTGCGTGAAACACAATCTGTAGACAGATCTAATGGCTTGTGGAAAATTAGCATTGAATTACTGGGCAGTGGTGCTACATTAGTGTAGTGTTCCTTTCAGAACATGTTTTACTTTAGGTAAACTTGCATATCCTGAGCTATTTTGTTCATGGAGCTGAACGTTACAGAACAAGCCTTATGAGAAAACAACAATGAGAAAGCACCATTTAGGCAAATGGTTAATTTTATCTTTGTTTTGCCAAGTCACAATTCATTGTTCTTCTTGATGGTGCAAAACTAATTGACTCTTATCAGAGTTACATTACCTCCAAAGGCAGATAAAATTAATGCAAAGTAAACATCCCCATGATCAGAGACCGTCTGATGAAAGGGAAAACAGACTTGGGTGAAGTTGATGCAGAAACCCACAACAACCTCTCTCAGAATTATAAATCAGGAAGTTCTCCAGGTTATCAGCTACTGCTCTACTTCATTATTTTGTATTCTCTGTTTTAACCTCAGGTCACCTTTAATACATCTGCTCTGTAGTGATTAATATTACTGTTGAAAATAAACTACGGAAGAGCAGTGCTGTATTGCATGACTAATTAGTCTATCATGTTACTTGTTTACAGCTTTTAAAAAATGTTTCTCTTCACAGAAATAAATCAAAGCATACTAAGCCCCATGTTGTATGTGAACCACCATCGTATCTGACTATGGAACTTCCAAGGCCAGGTGCCCTTCTCTTTCAAGAAATTATAATTTGAGCTGCAAAATCTTCAACCCTTTATTTTCTTCCATTCAATCTCTTTAACACTTGCCATGTTTGCAGAAAGCTTCTGTTTGAGTCTGGGAATTATATTACTTTTTTCCTCGGAAGGTTCACGCTTGAACAAAGCTATATACCAGATTTCTTCTAAGAAATCTCAAATAACTTTGGCAACAGGCAACCACTATTGAGTCTGAAGGGATCAAGGAGTACAGGTCATGTCCACTGAGAGGTCAGGACTGTCATTTGCCTTTATAATTTAAAAAATGAAAATGCCAGTAACTTTAATCCCAAACTTCAAAAGAGTACCTAAACACTCTTGAAAAAACAGAAATTTCAAACTTAAGCAAACATGTAATTTTTAATCAAAATTTGCAGTTTTCTGTGAGGCAGATAAAATTCTAGAAAATATGAAGGAGGGTTTATATCTACATGGGATTTGTATTTAGAGACTCAGCAGCTGCTCTGTTCAAGACACTTGATTTTAGGGAATGTGATCTTTAATAGGCTTAGGGTCTCTTATGGGGAAAATGTCTAAGAATTATTAAAACCTGCAAAGAAGTAGGAAGAGTTCAGATATCGTTGTGCTCCACAAGCTCATACACTGACACTTAACTCTGCAAAGATGTAGAAGACTCACGGAGAGGAAAGAATGCATTATTCTCCGCATGCACTGGTGATTGGACAAATAGTTTGGGACTTAAAATGTAGGAGAGGGACCTCTCATGAACATGTATGTACCTGAAAGACGGGAAAGAGGAGCATCTCTTCACAGTTGTGCCTGGTAAAGCCTATCTCTTTTTTTCTGATACCCTTCATCACAGAGGAGCCAAACAAGACCTGTTTGTTCTCTAGCAAAGAATACACTAGAGATGACAGCCTTAATTAGATGTATCTGTAATTAATATTTTCTATAGTATTTAATATGTGGAATATTAAGTACATCAAGAATGTTAAGATTTGTTCTGAGAGTTTGACTGAATCCAAAATATTATGAAAAGTGGGAATTGGGAGTCTCCATTCTGTATGTCAGCATGTAGAGCAGAGAGAAAGAATCTAGAGAATAAAGAAGTTACTTGAGGAAAGCAATGAAATACATATATCCAGCTTTCCAAAAGAATATTCTGTTAGGATTGTAGGTGATGCAGAGAAATATGCAGAAATCAAAAAGACAAATAGAGTATTTCGTTTTAAGCTTATGGTCAGATATATTTTTTATTTTACATGCTTTTTTTTTCTTCATTTTCAGTCCTTCAAACCACAGTCTGAGTCTCAATTTCTTTAAAAATGGTAAGTGATTATTTAAATGGTTTTACCATCAGCTTTGTCTCTTTTTGTGTAACGTGGTGGGTGGCTTGTGTTGCAAGCAGTACACTATTTGTGTTATGTCTTTGCAAAGACAGAACATTAGTATATAAATGGGGTGCTGGCATTCTGGACGGACTAAGCTGTAAAAGTCATGCTTTGTAAGCTGAGGATCTGCACAGTGTTCACTGATAATTCCCAGAAGCTCCTGGAGGCTACTTTGTCAGGTAGGGGCTTTGAGATATTTCTGCTTGGTGTAGGGCAGTGTCTGTCTTGTAGACTGCAGCGGGGTCACCAAACTGCATAGGCCTTTCTGCAAGGCGTCAGAGGAAAGCTTCAGTTAGACCAGTCCACTCTAAGTGTAGGGATTATTAAGTAATCAAACAGATGTCATAGGAGATTGTGTAACCATCGTGATTAGATGTTTCTGAGAGCAAAGCAAGGCAAAACCTCTCTCAACAATGCTAAGGCACAGCGGATCTAACAGGAGCATGGGCTAGATAACATCTTGAGGTTCTTGAAGCCCCGTTTTTGTGATCATATCTTTTACTTCCTAAATTCCAGCATCCACAGCATTTTACTGAAAAGAAATTGCATTCCACTTAATATTGTTGACATGTGTATGAAAATATTCACTTCCAAGTTTATCAAGTTTCACATAAAAAAAGAACATGATAAAGACAAATTGTACTCCTGTATCCATGACACTATTTTTCAATGAAATGCAGTTTCACCTTACAGACATCATTTGCAGAGCAGGATTCAAAACAAATCTGTTGCCAGTGTTCTTGTGTAGTCATCTTTCTAGTCACAAAGTACCATCTCCACTGTATTTAAGAGCAATAAACAACTGCAGCTGCATTCCCTGCAATAGAATGAGCACACAGAGGGTGAAACTTTTTTCAAATAGCAGCTAAGTCATCCTGTAATGAGGGAATGAAAGGGGGGCAAATGGACTCGAGAAACAGGGATTTCAGATAACCTTTTTCTAGTTTAAATGCAATTTCTTCTTTGTTAATCCATTATTGGCCCATTCTAGTGGGTATATGTCTGAATCTGACAATCTTAATTGTATTTTATGTATTTCCCAACTCTTGCTTTTCTGCAGCACCTTTGTGAGGATCGGAAAGCAAGCCTCTCTCCATTTCCATCAAGACCAGCTTTTACCTCGCATGGAGAAGCCTCGTTGCAGGGACGCAGCCTCTGACAAGCACCAAAACTCCTTCCCATCGCTTCCTAGCAGATAGTGAATGTCAGGCCCTCTGCTGCTTGGATGGTCAGTAACCTGCTGGCACCATTTTGCCTCAAGGTAGCGTCTCTGTATCATAGCAACGTACAAGAATGCTAAGCACATATAATAATACAGTGGTGGTTTGTTACAAAGAACAATCAGAGAATTCCTCAATCGACTCTTGCATCTGAATGATTTTTATGTGCAAATGCTGCTTCATAAAGCAGGTTTTCCACATCAGGTACAGAAACGTGTTCTGGTATTAATCCCATTTCTAGATGAGCAAAACGACCTCTTTCTGCCTTAAAATATATGACTATAACACCTGCTCTTCAGTCATGCAAGGAGAAACAAGTTCTGCAAGGTTATTGTGATGAGGGCAGGTCAGCTGGTTATTTTTAGCTCGAGCTAGCACATTTAGCAAACTCTCACAAGAGGAAACATTTTTTACCTGCAGCTGATTAGCATTCAGAGCTGCACAACTTCATCCATTTAAGCGTAAAAACAGCTATTTTAGTCTTATTCTTACAACCAAATGCTTGCTGTTCAGTATTAAGAAAAAGGTGCACTCAGATGAAATGGCATAATATGCCTCCGATCCAGAAAGCTAAATGCAAATAGTGATTACCAGTCTCTTACAGTGGAATAATAAGCACGCAAACATTAGCATTGGAACACAGTTTACCCTCTGTCGCTGTGAAGGCTTCAGCCATTAAAACTCTACCGGAGTAGGGAATGGAATTTTCCATTATTTTTTTTTAAGTTTTCTTTTAATGGAAGCTCCCATTACAAATTCAAAAGCCTTTATTTAGCTGTCATTAGGATATTGTTTTAGGACAAGCAGGATTTCTTTTAACTGTGTTCCTTGACCTGGCTGCTCGGGTTCGCACATCAAAGACTTTCTCTTCCTCCCTACTCAGCTAACCAGACACACGTACCCCAGGGAGAATGCCAGATTATCTGGAAAGGCTGGAAATATGACCTATGGTGTTATATTAATTGCATACCTTGACAGAGTCATGTGGGAAATGCTCTCAGAAGGGACCTCACAAAAATTCCTTCTGCTGGCTGTTGTCTCCTGGATTTGTTCCCATTGCAGGGTGGGATTCTACCTGAAAAAATAGACAATGCAAGGAATCATAAGGAGATGGGGAAAGAAACAATGCTTTGTTTAATAACTACACAGCTGTTACACTTGTTTAAAAATGTAAACTCAAATAATATTTTAAAATTGCTTGTTGTTTACCAGTAAAGGGCAGAAATATTCTTTCTCTTCCAGAGAAAGGCAACCTGTTTAGAATACATAAAATATCTTTCATTTTTTTAATCAATTCTCCTTATGGGTACTTTTTGGCAATAAGTATGATGATAAAATCTGAATGGTTGAATTCTAAGATCAAAAGGGTTCTGTCATTCACTTTCCAGTTGTGGTAGGTGCTGAGCATTTATCAGAGACTCCTCGTATCCTTGCATGCCATTTTTTGTTCCCCTCCATTTTAAAGGTTTCCTGAAATCTTCTGCTTCCTTCTGTCTACTGCCCTGTCAAGAACTCCCCGCCCTTTTTCGCAGAATCCCAGCCCAATATCCCTTTTGTTTCCCTGCCAAGGTTCCTGCATGTGTTCTGGGTTTTTCTTCCTTATCCTCGCTCCCCCAGAAAGTCCCTTCAGTCCCTCCTCTTGTGCTACTCTTTCTCTTTTCCAGATTCTCTCTACCAACAATGTGGTTCTAGGCCATTCAGGATGCTAATGCTTAAAAACTGCGTAGTGCAGATCAATAGCCAGATGAGGAAACCCTTGTTTCCCTAGAAGGTGTTACTAATTGGCAAATAACTGAGGCATTTGTCTATCTTCAGTTACAGACACCCGAAGCTGCTGGATATCTGACCACAGTGTCAGCACCTGCTTCTGTCCTATATTGCTAATGTTTTCTCTTCCAGTTTCCACTGAGCCCAGTAGCCACCTAAGGATAGAAGTAAAAAGTTCCACTGTGTTATCTGCAACAGAGGAGCAATAGCACATGGGTAGGAGACGGGCTGTGCTAAGCACACAACACCACTGAATCAAGAACATTGGAAAGTTCTTCATACATACAGAATATATAATCTGAGACAGATGCAAAGCCAACAGCAAAACAGCACGTCTTTTTCTTTTGGCTTCCCAGTGCAGTTCTAAGTCAAACTCCGGTCAGGAGGAAAGACTTAGTACATTTGTTGACCCCTGCAGCCGGCAGAGGAAGAGCTTGCCCTGCGCATCCTTAAAGCCCCATCGCAGCACGGTATAAACAGGCCACATAGCACGCATTTCTTAGTGCCAGTGCACTTGGGAAGGGCAGGCCAGGCAAGCAAGGCTACATGTAGGGTTTGGGGACACCTCTTTGCATGCAGTCCTGCTTCTGTGTCACCGCGACATCAATCACCTGTGAAAAACTACCAGTTCTGGTACCAGTGCTCACAAAAGCACAGCTCGCTGTTTACTTTTTGTGAGCGTTCCTGTGAATCAAATTGGACTGCTGGATTGTTTTAGGAAAATAAACACAAAAGAACCATGAGTGCTGCCAGAGCGAATGAAAACAACGCTGCTGGGGAGTGTTTGCTGTGGTAGTGGTGACTTTGAGTGCTCAGTACTTCAGGAAAGCAATTAAGACACAAACTCTGGCCTGGTAAGAGTTTAGGTTGAGCTTAGGTTGCAGCCCCTCCTGTACAGGCTGTTAATGCCCCAAAAGCATCACATTTCCCTCATCCAAAGCTTGCTTTCTGCTCTTAGAGGAACAGCTCTTGTCTCCATCCTGCAGTGATGTTTATGTGCGCGTCAGAAAGACTATATGCAGTGGACAGAAATTACATAGCATTTCTTCAGGGTAACAAAATGGCAAATACTGGGATCCTTTTGGATCCTCTTTCCTCTCTTTCACCTTGGTTCCTGCAGTGATATTCAGCCGAGTGCCTATCAACATCAGGTTGATGTTCTGAAATTTTCAGTGGTGTCAGTATCTTTGTAGATGTGCTTACAATATTTCTGTTCAATTTCTGTGGTTTCCTCAAGCTAATCATCATTCTTTCAGTGCGAAAAGTTCCAACTTCTGTCACTGGAAAAATACTGAAAAGAAAAAAGGAACAACAACAAAAATCCTTAAATCTGACTTGCAACCCCTAATGAGAAAAGAGAAAAAAAAATCTGTCATCTCATTCAGAAAGAAAAAATGCTAGTTTTTTTTTTTTTTTTAAGTGAAATAAATGCTTTCCCTAAACACGATCGCAGTTGACAAAATGCTGGATGTTTAGGTGGCAATTATAGCTCTTTCAGAGACTGTCAAATCTTGTCACAACACATGTTATAAATGAGGACAGATTTAGACATCCTTTATGACAGTTATGTGTAGGATGTGGATGGTTGGCAGTTAAATTTCAAATGCAAGGAAATTTTCCTTCCAATAGATCTTTGCTTGTTTATTAAGAGGGAGTTACCGTGCACTGAATCTTGTATCTACCATGTGCAGCTTTTCATCCTTACAGCTTTTGACATTTCACTTTAACTTTCCTTTTTGACAGCCATCTGAACATTGTTTTAGGTAAAATGTAACCTTCAGTGCTCTGGAGATGTATGAAATTTTTAAAGCTCTCGGTGTTTTCATACTGAGATTAAGGTTGGAAATGTGTCATATTATACATGGATGGATAGATAGTAAGAAAGCAAATAACATAGATGGTAACAATAATGATTGAAGGGAGCCGCTTCATGATGCACGCAGAAAATGGGATAATGCAGAAGCCCACATTCATCGTGAGACGCATAAAATGTTGATGAAGTATTAGTAATAATAATGTGCATCACAAAGCACAATTCATATGATGATAGACTACACAGGTGTCATTAAAGCCAAGCCTGACATGGATTTTAAAGTGTTTCTGATGTTAACAGCTCCAATGGCATAGGGAGAAGAAAGAGAAGAGAAATCCCAGAGCCATGGAAGAGTCCTGGCAGGGTCAGACAGAACTTTTTTAGAAGCTCCGAGGGAGAGCGTGCTGGAGCAGCCTAAATGTCAGGTTTTCCGAGTGCAGCATAAGCCTTTTTGACGGCACCAGCCTCACTCTGCTAACCAGCACTGACATTGACAAGCTTTGCATTCACCCTTTCTGCAAAGCTCAGTAAAGAGGTGGGAAAGGGCTAGGCAGCATTTCCCAGCTAGGTGACGTACGGCGTATGCTACGCTATGTGCAGCTAGTAGAGAGGGGAACTATACCTCCTTTAGCCCCCGCTCCAAATTCTAATAATCCTTTGAAGCTTCTGGCAGCATCTCCTGTAAGGAAAAAATCTGTTTGCCCATTTTGTAGTCCTCCCACACTTGAATATGGCAGGCTGTAGACTAATTTTTATGAATGATGGCGTATAAAATCCCAGTGAGTTCGGTAAGTGTGATTCTAACATTTCCGAGAGATAGTAAAGAAGAGATGTCATCTACGGTATCGGGACCTTGTGACTCTTCCATTTAGCTGTAGCAGTGTAGCATAGCAGAATTAATCACGTGCATACTGCAAGGCAGCTACTTGAGATTGCTGGACTGGGACCAAAGTGCTCGTTGCGTTGGAGGACTGAGCCCATAAACTGGAACACTGTGGGCAGCTATACCTTTTGCAGAGCTGAAGTTTTTCTACTTTCTATTTTCATAAAAGTGGCAGTGTTATGTAACTAAGAGATAGATGAACTTGTGCTCATTCCGAAAGATCATAAAACACTCAGAAATATTTGTGAAAGTCTGCCTTGAGTAACACAGCTTAAGCCCTTGAATTCTGAATGGGTAGCTCTCCTGTTTCTTTCCGGTTACAGACCGTTCACTTAGCCCTAATGACATGCATCCAAATAAAAGCTTGCTATTGCACAAATGTGAAAATAAATGTACTGTTTCTATGCTTCAAGACATCAGCATTTATTGCCTCATTTGGGAAAACAACAGACTTATTTGGCTCATTTATACTCTACACGAAAACTGTTTTGAGACAGGGACCTGTGTCTTGCATCTCCGAGCTCTTCATGAATAGGGCCATACACTCCCAGGCATCCTCCCGTCTATTCACTTGCCTAAAAAATACTAAGGGGCAAAAGATTACGGGGTGCCTCAGGTATACATAATTAATTTACCCACAAGCTGCTAAAATGTAAGACAGCCACAGCTTTTTTTGATTCGTTCAGTTCCTAACTGAGATGACTTCTTAGGTCTCCTCTTGATTTCAGAAGTTAACTTACTGTGTGTGAATAAATTCTACCTGACAGTCTTTCTCCTCACTCACTTGACCGGTGAAACCTTTTTGATAATATTACAAAAAGTTTGCCTGTTTGAGAAGTATTTTGGAGCATTTTTAACTTCAAGGAAATGTCATATTTGCATGTATGCATTCAGAATAAAAGAGTTAGTTACTTCAAAAGGTAATCTTTAAGTAATTGGTTTCACACCATCTAATTTTACAGTTTTATGCAATAATCCTGATTGTGATAGCACCTCTCAGAAAATTAGAAATACCAGCAATTTCAGCCCCTTTTAGTGTCAGGAAACTAATTTTTAGGATTATAATTGTTTGAGGCTTTGTCAGACTTGTTCTCCTATTTGTATTCATGCATTTCTAATTACAGAAAAAAAATAAAGAAGAAAGATATCCTCCATAAAGATAAGCAGCGTATTCTTGGATAATATTTGTAATGGATCCATTAACTGAACTTGACAAAAACTAAAATGCAATAGCAAAACATTCATCTTTAGATGGATGCACTTTAAGCCTTCTTTCAATAAATGTCTGTCCTTCGGGGCAGACAGATCTTTTTAAAGCCCAGGGATATCAGTATTTCTATACCCAACCTGTTCAAAATCTTGACTGCCAAATTCTCACATTAAAAAGACTTACAAGTCCTAGCTGATGGCACTGCCTTTGATGCTGGGGAAAGGAAAGGCTACAATGCCATTCCATCACTATTTCTGCTCCTAGTGCCAGGGCGGTGGCAGAGGCCACCTGGGTCAAAAAGGCATTCAATGAGAAGGAGAAATTTAACCCCTCTAGTTCATTCCTTGATGTCAGTGCTAAAGCAGGTGAAGGCACAGATGTCTGGAAGCCCTTTTGCATTGTCAGGACCCTGGGGGCACTGCCAGGCTCTACTGCCCCTGCCTCCCTCCCCTGGTTCCCCCACCCTGCCCAGAACCCCATTCCAGCCCTCTTGGTTGGATTTTGCCATCCATTCGGTGAAGGAATCTGAATGGAATTGGCAGCATGAGGTATCACATCTCCAGCATTCGCATCTGCTCCTCAGCAAGCCCTACAAGGTTCGCATTGTGAAACCAAGAGCAAAAAAAGATCTGATTGAGACTTGCTGTATTTCATTGAAATCAGGAGGAAAAACACGTTACTGTAGACTTGGATACTTAATTCTGTGAACCTGTATTTGAAAGGATTTGGTGTAAACCAAAGCAGCACTCTACACTGAAGAAATGACTGTGAAACTCTTCACCCTCCAGCTGCCCACAGCTGGATTTGGAGGTTGCTTTGTATTTCAGCTTCTCAGCCTACCATTGAAAACTATCTGCAATTGCTGGTAAATACTATCTTCTTCTGCACTGCTACCCACAGCGTGGGCCCCAAAATGCGCAGCATGGTTGGAGGATATTCATGCCCGGTATGCAATTAAATCCTGAAGAGTTGCTTGTTAGTCTACAGGCTCTGGATGAAAATATAACAGCCATTGCTTATCTTTGCAGTTTGCTGGGACAGGATGACATCTTAAATTTATCAAGATGCTTGGTGATCTCAGTGCAATAAAGAGCAATAGAGAAAACGCAGGAAAAATGTATTTGTGAAGTTTGGTTTTAGACAGAACAGCAGGGGAAAAAAAAACAAAAAACACCAAAATCCCACAAACTAATGGGACCTCATGGTTGTCAAAGTGAGCCCTGTTTTTTTCAGTCAGTGTCTGAGGAGTCACAAGCAGACCTGGCATATTCTGCATATTTTTACAGGGACTATTATTGATCAGTTTCTCTTTTTCACATAGACAAATATTTTTATTTGTATTTATTTTATTTTATTTTATTTTATTTTATTTTATTTTATTTTATTTTATTTTATTTTATTTTATTTTATTCTATTCTATTCTATTCTATTCTATTCTATTCTATTCTATTTTTATTTTTTACAAATAACAGTAAATGAATAGAAACTTGCCAATCAAGAAATCACTGCTTAATATGAAACTTTACAGGTGAGCTTAAGATTTTCTGGAGTTTTAGTTAGAGTGACTACTTAAATGGCACAGTTGTATTCCTCACAAACAAAACATAACATTTCTCACATTCGAACAAGCTTACACAAATAGATGTATGTGTAAAATGAGTTCTGTAACAAATAATGCTATTGCCATTTTATTGGCCTTATTTCCAAACAGACCTGAATATTCTCTAGTAGCTACACTGCATGCAGAAAAGGTTTAGTGCAGAGATCATAGTTCCTCTGCCTTACATACAAAAGACAAATACAGAAAGAACAGGCTTTCTCTATTTTTCTTCTGCTTCTGTAATTCTAGTACTGTACCTCAATGGAATAGGAGGAGTTACAGAGGTTATGTACAGGTGAGTTTTATTATACTCCTAAATTCCTTTTTCCAGGAAAAAGGCCGCAGTAGGTTGAGATAAAATTTCTCATTTCATACAGAGACATGCACGCATTCCAGGTCTCAGCTGTAACCTGGAATATTATGTGCATGTTATATATACTTATGTATAAATATGATATATACAAACATATACACAATATACCTCTATGATGCAGACCATATGGATATAATATATATTTGTGTATAAACATGACACAGATCTTGTAAGATGCTACACTGCACAATTCATAAATATTCTCTTTAATAATCATTAGCACAAAGGAGTAACTACACCTCCAAACCCCTGAATGTTTTACCTCTACAGAATAGGTGGTATTCAGGAAGCAAGTACATTTTTCTCTTCAGGGTACAGTACATTGTGTGAAATCTTTCAGAAACTGGGCATTCATGCAGTACAGCAAGTACGTGTGACCTCTACAAAGTTATTCGGCTATGTGCGAAAGAAATGGTAGGCTGATAAAAGTTAAATGTGGGCCTCTCGTCAGCACCACTTCTTGGATTTCTTTAGCTGAGAAATAGTAATTGTGGCAAACAACCGAAAATAAAAGAATGATACACAGTAGTGAACACAAAAAAATTAGAGTGGGACATTTAAAATAGGCTAATCACTAATGGGAGTTGTTTTGCATGTAAAAGACACCCCTTGTCTTTTCACTGAAATAACTTAGGCCATTTAGATTCATCAGGAGACTGTCAATGTTACAAAATCAAATGCATTAGTATTGTCAGCGTCCATATTGTAGTGTTAAAATTGCAAAATGATGCAATTATAGAAAGAGTATCCATTTGAAAGTTTTGAACACAATGCATTGCCTTGATGGCATATGCATTTTTAATTGGATATTAACTTTAGTAATTCAGAATCAGAGTAGAGATGTCTCTCCTTGACAGCCTATGAATGAGAAGGGCTATTTCCTGTCAACCTGGCTGATAAAAATTCCCCTGTAACCCTTCATGTAATAAAACCAAACCTTGTAAGGAATGAATAAAAAGCAGCAGACACCTCAGGTGGGATCTACCTCACCTCATTTTGGGCACCTACAACTGAATGAAGCGTTGCTCTGCTGAGGTCTCTCTCTGCTGCCTGAACAGGGAGCCTTGGGTAATGCAGTCGTCTAAGTGAGGGCAAACGAGTTCCAGTTCTTGTGTGAAAGCAAGATGCTGATCCAGATTGCTGTTTGTAGGATGTGTCTGTTGGAGGATGCTGAGACAGCGTGATAAAGAAACATTTCTTGACGTCCGTTGGAGAAGGAAAGACTCAGTGCTGCAGGCACTGAGGCTCTGTGACTGGTTGGTTTTGACAAGAACTGATGGTGCTCCGTACCTCATGTGATTGCAAGTGTAGCATGTTGCCTTCCTCACGCGTGCCCAGTGCCTGCCGTGCGGCGCTAGCAACCTCACATCTCACTAAAGTCATTGGATAGAGCCCTCAGCTATCTCATCAGATGAAGCTGCACTATTTATATGCTGAGAGCATATGCATACTGTACTATTAGTGCTAATATTTTTGTCAGAACACTTTTTTGAAGTAAAATGTGAGAACATTTGTGGGCAGTAATCACAAAACAGGGTTGACAGCTCCTTCCTTCTCTTACTCAGTCACAAACGTTTTTCCTTTCAACACATTATGAAATGTAAGTGGAACTGGTCATTTTCAGAAACCAGTGTTATTTGGTTGGTAATATGTGAATACCAAAAGGGAGCTGACAAGGTTATCGCCAGGTAGAAACTGATAACAGCAGGCTGCCTGCATCCCTATCTTAAATTGAAAGCGGAGCTGCAGAGCCTGACAGCAATACCTGGGGGGGGAGCATATACTGCATTTGCAAAAGTTCATAACAGATAACTAAGCCCCTCTCTTTCATCACCACCTGCCTAGGAGTTACAGGGCAATTTTTATTCCATTAACAGTCTTCCATAGCCATGGAAGTCAACCAATAATATGAAATACATACTTTAATGTTAATATCAAGTGTTATTACGAAACTGTCCAATGTTCGTATAATTATCTATGAGGAACTGTTTAACAATGGAGCTAAATCCTACAGGGTGGCCACAACGTTTCAGTCAATCAAGACAACAGAAACATCTACAGCACAGTTCACCTACCCCAGCTGGAAAAGCCAAGACCATGTCAACAATAATCTTTCTTCATGGCTGAGAACTGTGCAGGAAAAGCTCTCTTTCCATGGACATCCTGGTTCATAATGCCCTCATGGCTGAGCTATGGGATCTCAGGAAAGAAAAACTACTGGGTATTGGCATTTCAGAACAAGAGGTAAGAAACCACAGCAAGAAATAATAATGTCACTGAATTGTTTTGTTCCCCTCAACCAGAATGGTGGAAGACCTGCTCAGATGTTCACGTGCAGCTGTTTGATGTGCTTGAACATCGGTGAATCACCACCATGCACAAAGCTTACTGACACAGGCTCCCAGTAGTAGCTTCCACCCGTTCTCCATCACAACGCTGTCAGCACTATAGAGCGTGGGATAATAAAAAAATAATGATACAGCAGAAAGCTGAAACAAATCCTACCTGATGAATCATTACAGTAAGAAAGGTCTGTGTAATCTCAGGCTCATTCATTCCTCCAATCCATTACATCTGCTAACGCAGTTAATTGTAATAAGTGCATGACAAAACCAGATGTAATTGTCCACCCCAACCAGCATGGTTACGTCAGTTTTAATGTGCTCCTCAGAGAGTTCCTCTTCTCAAATTAAATGCAGCTTGTTTTTTTTAAAAAAAGTAGTTCAGTTAGGAACTAAAGATATTCACTTACAACATTCTTTGTCTTCTAACAATGACTATGAAGCAACAAATAAGACTTACCAAGTACAAAGGCCAAGCATTTTTATTTTTTTACTTATTTAGCATTTTTAGAAAGACTGATGAATACTGGAATTTTTTAAGCTAGATATATTTATGAGCTGTGGGCAGTTCTTGATATAGTTACAGTCTATCCCTGTTCGGATAAAATCCATTTTCTATTCAGGGTAAGTGAAGGACTATTTTAATGCCTGCTAGCTTAGTAATGGCAGAAGGAATAGAAACTACCTTCCAAATTGTGGATAGTCATGGCAAGGCTGAAATAGGTGCTCAGACCTGTCAACTAAGATTTGTACAATGAGATGTGAATACAGATGCACTTCTTTGGTGGAACTGTACATTGTTTGCTAGGAGGAAGCATGAACATCAGAAAATTAAGTAGACAATTAGAACAATAATTAGAACAACAAGAAAATACAGGATTATGCAGATAGGGCACAGAGGATTTGGGATCAAGAATGAAGGACAGCCTAGAAAAGCGAGGAAAGGGCTCAGCTCTGGTTAGTCTAAAGCTACCAGGAAATCTTCGAACAGACATCCAAGCCTTTGACTTGGATCCTCTTTTTATCCAGTTCCCCACAGCATTAGGGGGCACTTAAAAACCTTTCCTTAATGGGAGTGAAAGAAGTAGTTTGGGGGCACAGTGCTGCTCTGCAAAGGCAGTGTAAAGGCTTGGCATTCTGAGCAAGTAGCTGGGTCCTGTCATTCATTTCATACTTAATACATCCAAGGAGACAAGATTTGTTTATATTCTCTGCATACAAATAGGTTTGGATCAAAAAATACATGACTCTATCGTGTTTCTAAGAAACAACCCACAAATTTCCAAATACTGGCTAACCACTGGCACTAAAAAAAGGGTAATAACATGTTTAATTTTAACCACCTGAATAGTCCTATCGAATGTAGGTATGTGTATACATTCCTGAAAGCCCAGGCACTGAAAGAGCTAATCACACATTAAATTATCTCCAGTGCACAAGAAATATATTTTTAAAGATATCTAAGTATATATAAAACCATTATTTTTAATAATAGGACAAGTATCTCTATTATATTTAGAATGTTGGTGTCTGCGTTGATTTCTTTACATTGCCTACTTCTGTAGCAGTTGAGTGGTTATTTACAAACTGCATAAAAGTGTCTGATCAGCCAAACCAATGTTCTTTTTTCGGGAAAAAAGCAAACAGTTTCTGCAAACGAAATCGACAAGTATATCCAATCTGAAACACCTAAGATTTTCATCTTTATGAGCCACTGAGCAAGATACTTACTAAAACGCAAGCAGTCTTACCCAAAACAAGACATTTAACTAATTCTCAGACAGACTAACAGATACCACAAGTAAGTTAGACCCCAACAAAATTCCAATATTTTTATTAGAGAAGAAAGAAAATCTTGACATTTTAGAAAATTAATGTAAACTTTTCTAGTAAAATACAACTAATTGCAAAAGTAGATACTCTTGTAAGCATTAGTGTATATATATATAAAGCATATACAAAGAATTGCACGATGATGGTTAGAAGGGACCACATAATTTAGGCACATAGTGCATGGATGTTCTTTACGAAATGTGAGGCACCAGTTGATTTCTTTTTTTTAGGAACCAAAATCCCTTTGGAAAAAAAAAAAAAAAGGGGGACCCGAAGCATCTGACTGATACAGCTGAAAACGGGCCAGATGAGAGGCAGCTGGTATTGATTTCTACAGAGGACAGCAGTATGACTTGAACTTCTCAGGACTCTGAAGACAAAAATCAGAGAGCCATGAGTTCCATTTAAAACTGGAAAGGAACTTGAAGCCTGAACATCAGCTAAGTCTAAGGTATTTACTCTTCTTACTCAGAAAGCAGGTGGTTGCTTCTTTGAACTTGAAGATGAATTTAAGTCATCTCTCTAAAGTACGTCTTGACAGTCTGCTCTGGATGAGACTAGCAACATAGGTGTGTTGCAAGACTGCACCAGGGGAAAAACAACTGAAAATTGTTGACTGCCAGAGATAACGAAAATGATCTGCTGTCTGACAGTTGAGTAAAAGAAATACATGAAAAAGGACTAATTATTTCAGCAAAGAGCTGGCAAACAACATCAGATAAATGAGTCAGACTAGCTTGTTATCTCTCTCCTGGTTTTAAGTACTGCTTCATGAGTGTTGTACCTCAGTGGCTTTTTAATACCTAAGGTAGTTTCCAGTGAAGTCATGGAACTTCAGAAAGCTATTTTTTCCATAGTACTAACGACACTAAAAAATCATTGTGAGAAATGGTTTACTGAATGTTACAGAATTTTGTATACATTAGCTTTTCCGTTGTTTTCAATATTTTCAATGTTTCTAATTGACTGAAAAAAATGTTTATGTTTTTTCTCCTCATAGGCCTTTCAAACTTTTCAGGTGAGGAAGTAGTTGGATAGAACATAAAATTGAATGTAAAATGAAGCGTGACGTTTTTATTATGGATTTTCTTTCACTGTCTCATATAAAAGTATTCTGATCTCATGAAGAACCATGAGGAAGAGAATTTTCTGTTTCTGTGTGGTTTCCAAAACCTTTGTGGCCCTCTCAAAAATGACCTTACTCATCTTCTGTGTGAAAAATATACAAGCTTTTTCTATCCCAAATCCCAGTTACTGTAAATTAAGGTGTACGTGATGGTCATCAAGGCTCTAATGGTCGGCAGACACCAGTTCACAATCCAGCAGGGATGAAGCTACAAGAATGATGTAAGTCTCATTTTAGGGATGAAAATGTTTGAAGGAATTCAGTACCTCACCTTGGGTTTTATAAATTAAACTTACAAATTATAATGCAGGCTTGCCACATCCTTTTCTCACCCCCTTGACTTCCAGTAAATGTTTGCAATAACTCAGAAAGACAGTGATAAAATGGGGAACTCTACATATGAAAAAACTGTTACACATATCCACTCCAGCAAATCAGTCAAACCCATAAATCATCTTTGGCCAGTAGGATTAAGAGTTGATAATGGAGGAATGGCATAGGAATACTGGATCTAGCAAAAGCAAAATAAAGGCTGCCTGAATATTACCATGCAACACTTTATTATATTACTTAGTACTGAGTGGAACTGAGTAGGGCAAGCACATCAGTCACCAAAACTTGAAGTTGTCTCAGATAAGCCTGTCATTTCCAGCCTGAGTTCATGTTCCTGAGTTTCCAATGAAGCATTAAAATAGTGACTACTCCTCTAGAATATAATTATAATGCCTATGCTTCCTTTGAGTAGAGAGAGGACAAGAGTACATAATGAAACAAACGTATGTATCAGGTTGAAGAGCATCCATTTGTCAGAGAGACAGTGTGGTGTGATTTCATCAGCCAGTTTGGACCCAGACCTGTCATGTGGTGCTCCATGACTCCATATCTAGCAATAACTTTAAAACTGATCCCCAAGCTAAAATGCAAATCAAAGCAAAATAATGAGATTCTTCTCCAAGCTGAAACACACACAGTCGCATATTTATTTCTAATTTTGAGAACTGAGACTTATTTTGAGGCTCACAAAAGACATTGCGGTCCACATTGGAGTTTTCACCTGTTGTGTCCCTTGAGCAATTGATGACATTCAGGCCCAAATTCCAAATCCCCTTCTTTAGCCACCAGCTTTACCTTTTAGTCTTAGCTAGTTCTTCACCACTCTTGGAAACAACAGTTTAAAGCATTTGTTTCAGAAAACCTAACATCTGACATCGTACCTAACATTGCACTATATTGGAAAGAATATGTAGTCAGTCTTAAAAAATTGAAAACATTATGTAAAACACTGTGGAATTTCTATAGTAGCAAGTGGAAATACATAAATACAAATACAAATTCCAAAGCCTCTAGGCAGAAGATAGCTAACAAATTTTTGGTTTGCTTAGGTTTCCAAGAACTAAACTGTGTTGAGCTAACTTTTTCCTGGAAGGGGACAAATAAACGGAGACGCTCCTATCTCTCGCAAAGATACATCCATCCATAAATGTAGATTACAAATAAATGCAGGTAATACACAATAGACTAAAGCGCTTCAAATGCCATATGAAATGGTATTAGAAAAAGGGAATTCTGGAGGCTGTCAGTCATTACCAAAGAGATCTAATGTGGGCTCAGAAAGATGAGGATCCTCATCACGAGTAGAAGACATCAAGAAACATCAAGACCGGTAAAAAGACCTAAAAGCAAGAGGTCAAACAGAACACAGCCGAGCGGCACTGCAGAAATGTGCAATACTGTCAGTTTCTGAGCGCCCGAGGGGCCCAAACCCACCACGCCAGGCCCACACGGGCCAACTTTCTCCACATGGCAAATGTCGCGGTGGAGCCCGCGGACGATGCCAGCCCAGAGCCACGCCACCACGCCTCGTCACCCTTCCCTGCACACCTCTGCCGTGCCTGACGGGAGGGTCGAGACCGCAGGGCGAGGCACAGGTGCAGTTTCGGACAGGAAGGGCAGGCTGCCGAGAGGCCTGAGACGCCGAGAGACCCCTCCAGAACCGGTCACTGCCTCAGGGGGAGGACACAGAAGCCCCGGGGTGCGGGGGGGAGCAGGGCCCAGGAGGAGCCCGGCCGCCTCCTCCTCCTCCGCCGCAGCGGGGCCGGACCCCGCCCGCCCCGTGCAGCCGCCCCACAGCGCGCCTCCCCCGGCGTGGTGCCCGGGCGCCTCCCGGTACCCGCGGAGCCGAGGCGCTGCCCCCACCGCCGGCTCCCCGCGGCGTTAGCCCAGCCCGGCCCGCCGGCCCCCCCAGCGGCGGCGCTGGGGATCGCGGCGCATCCCGGCGGGCTCCCCCCTCCGGCTGCCGGGCGGCTATTTTTAGCCGATCCTCCCCGTGTCGCCACGGGCTGCCATCGCAGCGCGCAGCCCCTCGCCAGCTGCCGCCGCCGCCGCCCCGCCTGCCTGCCTGCCTGCCTGCCTGCCCGCCCGCCTGCCCCGGCACGGCGCGGCGATGTCCCCCTGACCCCACCGCCACCGCCAACTTTTCCTCGCCGCCCCTTCCCCGCTGGAAGATGGCAGCAGGGGGAAGCACTGGAAGTTGCAGCCCGCGAGCGAAGAGATAAGGAAGGAGGCGGCGCGGGAAGGTGAGTGGCACCGGGATCCCCCGGCCGGCGCCCCCCGGCTTTGCCCGCGGCGCTTCGGGCAGCTTTGGGGAAGTTGCGAGGCTCCCCGTGCCCGGGCTGCCTTCCCCCGGCGGGGCCGCGGCCGGGGCCGGGGCCGGTCTCCTCGGGCAGCCCCGGCCGTGAGGGGCCGGAGCCGGGCGGGGAGCGGGGCGGCCCCGGCTCCCCTCAGCCCCTCGGTGCCCCCCGGAGCTGCCGGGGGTGGGTGGTCGGGGGGCGGTCGGGGGGTCTGTGGCTCGCCTGAGGTTTAGTCAGCTGGGTTTAGTCAGCGGTGGAACACAGCGTTAGTTAATCGCTTGTGCTTATCGGCACTGTAGGGAAATAGAAATACGCTACTTGTACCACACAGAACGTGTTCGCCTTTGAGAGACTCACCCCGAGCCCGCTGCAGTTTGCAGTTCGAAGTGCTCTGAAGAGGTCTAAGAACATCCTTAAGCTGCACGGGGGTGAAATAGGGAAGAAGTATTTAAGACGAGCCTGACGCGGAGCATGAAGTGCTGAGGCGAATCGTGGAGACCTTTTGACACGTGAAAATGCATGAATGTGCTTTTCTAACCCCAAAGCTGTTGGGAATCTTTGTCATAAACAGCGCGGAATAAGCACGGGCATAGAAAACAGGGAATTTAAAGCATATTTGTCTTTCCACATTGTCAGCTGTAGTTCTGTGACATTTCGTCTCTGTGACAGAAGAATAGTTTTGTGACAGTTATTCAGGGTATAATTTGCAGGCGTACAAAGGCCTGTGCGCTTTGCCGAGAACTCCATGAACAAAAAAGGAAGGTATTTCAACATTAAGGTTTTTCAGACGCCCTCTCCTGATGCCCTCTGCCGTCTCCCCTCCCTCATCTCCCTCTTCCCCCCCCACCGTTCCCCAACAGCTTCCCTAGATCTTTCGATACTTGAAGTTATTTTTTTATTTATTGTTTCTAAATTCTTCTCTTGTGTCCAGTGCATTCCTGGATCAGTGGCCTCAGCCCACGTTTGTTTTGTACCCAGAACACCCACTTTGTTCAGAGAGAAATGCGGGCTTGTTCTCTGTCATAGGACCAGAGTGCCCTGGGAAGGCAGTTCCATCCCCTCATACTACTCTAGTTGCATCATTATATGTATAACGTATATAAGTCTCAACTATATATAGCTTTCCACAGTCAATGATACAATTATGCACTATTTTGACACCTCTTTTTCATTATGCTGGCAGAGATCTGACCCAAAATGTTAGGAAAAAAACATGTCATGGCCCCAGAGGAAAGCTAGTCAGTCATATTTACCTAGTGCTGGTGCCAGCTTCTTCATATAAATATTGCAATAGCTCTGCTTTGTATGAAATTGGCATTGTCAGCTGGGAATTCCTAAAAGAGGAAACCATGCCATTATACTTCATGGTGACCAAGTTCATGCAAATGCAGCACCATAGTTAGTTAAAACTACCCAAAACACAGCTCTCAGTGTCAGGTTGCTTTTCATTTTGGTATCAAAGTCTGTGTTTAATACACACAAATATTTTCAACCTGACATAAAAATGCCACTTTTCAAACCAGCGGTGTTTGGTTTTCCATTAACCTTTTTTTTCCACAAATGAAGAACAGTCTGCGTGCTGAAACTGGAGTAGTAGTTTGTAAGCTGTTGTGTGTCTTCTCCTTGGCACTCTCTTCCTGTGTTGAGAGCAGTTCAAATACAAAAGTGAAATAGTGTCCCAACTACGAAAGTCCCAATACATGCTTAATTTTGTGCAGCCATTCCTCTTTGAAAAAACAAACAAACAAAACAAGAAAATAATAATACTATAATAGAATGGTATATTTTCTATTATGAAAAAATCTAACATTAAAAAGAGATTATGTTATAAAACCTATCTACTTTCTAGAAGATATTTAAAGCAGAAAGTAATTTTCAGTTGTTTGTCTCACTACCCTAGATATTCCCATGGAAGTTGCTGTTAAAATGTAATTTGGACACTGAAAATATAGATCAAATTCAGATTTTTCCATCATGAAAATGATATGAATCCTGGTATGAATTACCATGAATATTGAGAGTGACTAAATGTAGTTTCTTCATATTTGCCTAAAGCTTAGTAGGAGAGACTTAGTTTTGAAAATAAGCAAATCTTGTTGTATGTGAACTATTACAACTGATGAGAAATGACAAAAAAGTTGGAATGTAGCCGAGTGATCTCCAAAATGGTAAGTTAAGCACGTATTGACCAGACTGCCTAGCAGACTACCATTGTTTTATATTCCTCAACATTCAAACTAGCTAATTTAAAGCTGTCTTGGATATGCGTATGCAGGCTGCAATACAAAGTACGTCTGGTTTACAGTCATGGCTGAATCATGAAGCTGAGTGAGCTTACTGTTTCTCAGGAGTGAGGGTTTTTTCCCTTTTAGAGAAGAGGTTTGGGCTGGATTTACCGAGAATTGTATGCTATTCCCTATATGCATACGGTGTACGTGAATTTCAATAGAAATTCAAGTTAAAAGAATCGGTATGTATCAGAGTTTTCCAGTCTCTCCAAGTCTGTACAAGAAAATGTTCTGTCTGTTGCTGCATTTAAGTAGGAAGGCGCATATTACATTCAATGAGTTATATTAAAAATAAAAAGGATAACTCACACTTAGAGACAGAACATTGGGCTATTCCATGATAAAATATATTGTCATGCTTTGAAGTTTCAGTAATGATTTCTGAAGGAGTAAGCATTTTCTCGGAGAAGGTTGCATTACTGAATCACTTAAGGTTAGACTGTTTACTGGAATTGATATGTAAGTAAGGCATTTTTAGAGCTAACATCTATTGATGAAATCACCTTTCATTTATTCCATTTGGTTTTGAGTTTGTGGATTAGTATAATCATATATGATGGAAAAATTTGTCTCCTGATTGAGGTAACTTACCTGGAATGAATGCATTATATTGTGAACTTTGGCCCATGCTGGCTAGGACTGTTCTAGTGTTGACTTTATTATAGCAACATTTATAATATTATGAAGTAAATACATGTTACTCTGTATCTTCCTCTTCAAACAACTTAAAAATTGAAATGAGGTAGTGCTTAACTTCTGTACAAAAATACTGTTTTAATACCTTGAGTCTGTCTTAAAATCCTTTGCACTCTAAGGTATGATCTAACTTCCCTGGGAGCACATATCCAAACTTTTCCATTTTTATATAACATAGTTACATAACTTTTTGCCGGAGAAGTTTGTCAATGCAAAATGTCAACGTGAGTTCAGAAACTATTTAGAAAAAATCATAGAAGAAAAACATAGCAGGGGTTAGAAAGCATAGCAGTAATGGTTCTGGATCAGAATGTCCCTAACCTGCAAATATTGTGAAGACTTCAGTGTATTCCAGGGAGGTACCACTGCTTCCTCACTCATCTGCTGTTGGGCATCTGGGGGCAAGGCATGGGGCTGAACAGATCTGTGGCTTGACGAGCTCGGTTTTACTGTTCACGCATTCTTACACAGTCAAGATTGGCAAGATGAAATTGTGCGACTCAGAAATCTCTTTATGAGGAAAAGAGACTGAAAAGTTTTGTTATACAGCCTTCAAGCTCAGAAATTTACTTGTCTGTGGCATTAATTCAATGTGTTATGTAGTTTATGAACTGGGCGGATAGGAGGAAGCAAATATTTATTCTTATTTTCCAGTAATTTCTTTGTGGTGGTGTTTTGCAATATAAATATTAATGTTTATCTCCTGCAAATCATGATGCATTGTTGAAGTTTCTTTATAATGTGTAATAACTATAAAAATAGTTCGGTTTCACAGTTATTGCATAGCTGTAAACTATTTTTGTTCAAGGAAATGAAAGAGTCTTCAGCAAAGGTAACTCAGAAGTGCCTATACAAAGATGACTGCTTATAGTACTTTTTCTGTGTGCCCCCAGTTCTTCAGTCTTTGAGAAGAAGATGCTGGATTCTGTATGTCACCGTTGATTTCTTCTCTGAAGCACTTGGTCTTTGTTTTAAGTTTGTTTCTGTTCAAGATATGGAGCGCTCTTCCTCTAGAATGGATGACTTGGGGGCTTTGCTCAGAATTGAGTCCCCTGTCTAGCTCAGGCTGAGCAATCATGAGCCTCTGTAGTCATGCTGCATGAGTCCAGCTTTTGTTTCTGTGCTGTTTTAACCTGGAAAGCCTTATCTAGAGTGTCTTGAAAAGGCGGCGCAGATCCATCAGAGAAACTGGCAATCCTGAAGAGTAAGTCAGAGTCTTGTGAGCATCCAAGGTATGAGAAAACTTGAGCTGTAACTTATTCATGAAGTAGGTGGTGTGCTGCACAGTGTCTGAGGTGCCTTAACCGTTTGATAAGGGTCTTCCATTTGCAGCTCTGCACTCTGCCTGTCACTTGGAGCTCTGTAAGTTTTCACAGAAGCTGCTGCGGCAATGGTTTTCCCCATTCTTTTTGTGCTGCTCTTACACTGCTGTTCTCATGGCCTTGGACCTGCAGACCCTGACGCTACTGTTGTCAGCTTTCCCCTGGAAGTGATTCCTGCTGGTGTAAGACCAACCCCATTTCACCATCGCTTTCTTGCACCTTGTTTTCCAGCTTTTAGTTTACGTTAGGAGAAAGTCACCTGAGTGTCTGGTAAGTGTTACACAGTAATATATGCAAAGCTTAACAGCCAGGTAGGTTGCTATGATGAGGCCATGATCAAAGACTGCTCCAATCAGTGCTAACAGCATTATGTGTGGGTACAGGCAGTAGGGAATTTGAACAGATCAGGAGGAAATTTTTATAGTTTCATGGGAAATTGAAAAGATCGTGAGGAAATCTATGCAGTTAACATGAGTTCAAAAGCTATTTAGAAAAATTCATAGAAGAAAAACAGCAGGGGTTAGAAAGCATAGCAATACCAGTTCTGGATCACAGTGTCCCTAACCTGCAAATATTCTGAAGACTTATGATTGTTGTCTCATGTTCTTCTGTCATGAGCGCCTGTGAAGAGCGTGGCTCCATGTTCTCGGTAACCTCACAGGCACTGGCAGGCTGCTCGTAGGTCCTCCCAAAACCATCTCTTCCCCAGGCTGAACAAACCCAGTTCCCTCAGCATCTTCTCACAGGGTAGCTTCTCCAGCCCCTGACTGTTGTGGTGGCTTCCGCTGGACTCAAGCATCTGTCTTTTACTGGGAGCACCAAAACTGGGGGCAGTGTTCCAGATGAGGTGTAGTGCTTGAGTAAAGGGGACTCCTAAAACTCCATGGTGGTAAATGTACCAATTGCTAAATAGCACAAGGTCTTGAAAATGTACAAATAAGGCACTGAGCAGAACTCCGCTGTCTTAAGACTATACAATTAATACAAGCTATTACATGCTTTGAAGAAATTATTACACCTTACATAGTAGAAACACAGTTTATTTGACAGTTCTTATCAGAAAAGTTCCTGAATCATGTTATTTTAGTAATGTGACATTGGAATTTTACTCTAACATACCTTGCATGTATTAAAATATTTTTTTTATAGCCACGTATGAAGAAAATGACACCAACAGCCTATATCTAGGGTTTCAATTATACAAAACTCTAATTACTTGAATTTTTGACCTTTATCATTAAGTCTCTAGCGTGCCTAAATATTGAGCTGAAACCTTGCTTTAACAAGAGGTGGGTGAACTGCTGGCATGAAAGTAAGTTTTCCAAGGCAAAACTTTGAAACACTAAATTCCAAATGGCAATTAAGCAGCATGCACATAGTAACTATATTTTTTGTTTAAAGTGTACAACTTACTGGCATTTTGCCTGATTTATAGCTATTTAGTTGTTCATAGCTTAAAAATAGAGGGTACATACTGCTGACAATATACAATAGGTACAGGTACAACTATAACCTTTCATGTTTCCTCTTTTGATAGACAGTATAATCAATAAGCTTTAATAACCCAAGCTGTTTTATTTAGGACATAAATACGTACTGTATATAATCTCATGAAAATGTATTATAGATGGGAAGTTCAGCAAGATGAGATGAAGTAATATTCAGCAGCTAAAACTGCATGTATGTTTAAGTTGTTTAGTTTTTACACGTATTGATGGTTGCAAACATAACTGAAGACAAGATAGGAAAGCTGCTGCATTCGTGATCAGGGGAAGACAAGTGTCCACGCCAGGAGCTGCAGCTTGCTTCCCAGTGTTCGGACACATGGAATCTACGGTTTTGGTCTCTTAAGGAGTAGGAGCTGGTATTAGAATAGTGAGTTTTATCATATTCAGCAGAAAATAATAGAATGGGCAGGAAAGAATTTCTTGCTTTTTCAAAGTGCAGCTGGTGTAATCTTCCCAAGTCCCCCCTAAGTTGTTTTAAGACAGAATATACCATCACTGCAAATTCTAAACAGCAAAAACACGAGCATTAAATAATTCAGCAACCTATTTGAGATAATAAAATAATTTCTTACTCTTTGCAGCAAGTATCTGAATATCACAAAAATAATCTTTACAGGACCTTTGTGAGGAATGGTAGTTCCATTTTAGAAAGTCCTCTAATGCGGTTTAGGTCTGTTCAGCCGACCTCCATCATCCTCACCAGGGGTCTAGCTGAAGGTTGCCAGCTAGATTTGGCCTTTGTGTATCTGTTTTTTCTTAGCATAAAAATCTGAGTAGGTAGGGAGCCAAGGGCACCTGGAGTTCAATCTCATCAACAGGACCAGAGTGAAGATGTCGAGTTGGGACCCTGAACCTTTGGGCCGCAGAGCTGACAGTCAGAGGAGTCCAAACAAAGGTCCAAGGCAGAGGAAGGTATTTTCATTTGTAAACGGATACAGCCTGCAGTAGCAGCATGACAGTCTGTTCCTCTCGCATGTGCTTGTTCGTTGCTGAAAGGTGGACGATTTTCACATAATACAGAGCACTGTTGAACGTAATGCGATGAAGAAAAGCTGAGTAAAACCCTTTAGAGGTGTTAGTTCTCCTATTTCAGACATAGTAGTTTCTTAATAAGATCTGTGAGTGACGTAAACATCAAAGGGAATATTCAACTGCTCTCAGTAAATCCAGGTTTCTTACACAAAGTCGCTTGGAAGAACATAAAGAGTCTGTATTTATTGTGTGCTATCATATATGCCTTGTCTCCCACTCTGTCTGGCTATACGTGTTTTTTTTTTTCCCATGAAAGAAAGAAGTTAGAGGCCTGGTACAAAAATGCTGTTTTGCTACCTTTTAATCATTTGGAATGAGACTGCAGAGCTTCCCTTTGGTTAGAAAATGAGGTCAGTATTTGCTTTTTTGGTCAAGAAGCTTTCATCGGAAACTACTGAAAAAGCTGCAGGGTTAATGTGGTGAATTGGTGTGTAAGCCTAGGTTTTTACTGCATGTCAGTGAGGTGCTCGCTGGAGCAGTACCAGCCTTTTACTGTGATGAGATTTCTTTTAGCACTTCTTAGAGCTGATAAACCAGTCTTTTTTCTCCCCATATGCTAATCTATGTCATTGATACTGATTCACATCACTAGGTAAATGCACATTACAAAAGAGGGCGGTAGGAAGGGGTATCTTCTAAACGATTTGCTAAGCAGGACACAGCAGCCTTAGGACTTTGATTGTAAAGGGCAAGGATGAGGAGTTTTGCCATTGACTATAATGAGGTCAGGATGTCACCTTTGCACGTGAAATTTTCATCTTTCCTAGAGATGTTTGTATGGGGAGAAATAGGTAAGATAACACAGAATGCTTGCTGAAAGCTCTGTTTGTGGTTCAGACTGACTTAAGATGTGCTGTGGAAGGCTGTAGTGTGGTCGTCTCTTTCCCAACCGCCAGCAGAAATGGCAGGGAGCACAAAAGCTGGGATTGAAACTAGTAGCAGTTAAGAGACAATTAGTGCTGATATGGTCATTAGCTAAATGATTTAATGTTGAAACGATTTAATTTAGACAGACCACCAAAGCAGTGGGCTTGGGGGTTGTACTAGATGGTCTTCAGAGGTCCCTTCCAACCTCAGCCATTCTGTGATCCCGTGAGCTACAAAAACGTATAAAAATAATTCATGATGATTGGTCTTTCCTATCTTTTGTCAATTACTACCTTCAAATAATGGTGAAGGATTTTTGTATGCGCTCTTAAGACCATTTTCTCTACATCAACGTGTGCATGATTCTGTCTGTTCCATCACTGCTTTTCCTTATTGTTGCCTAAACACAAGCTTGTAGCTGCTCCAGTGTGTTCGGATTACATGCAAATGGGGTGTGCTGGTGGTATACATGGGAGACTTTCTTGGGCACCTGACAAATTAAATCCTTTTTTTTCCAGGACGTAAAGTAGCAAAACAACTGCTTCCAGAATTCACTGCAGTTTTTATGCAGTCTGTTTACATTGTGTATGAGAAACGTGAAAGCACTGATTGACTTTGTAGTGAAAAATCGGGTTTCATTTCTGACCCTTGTCATTTGCAATGGATCCTCTCCACTTACGTATTCTCAGAACGGCCTCTGTACTTCTGGAGAGAGTTGCTGGGATTTTTTTTCCCTGTGAAATCTGCACACATCATTTCTCATCGCTCCTTTCGTTGTTGTGGAATGTTTGTATCGCTGTCTGTGCTTGGAGAGGGGACAGGAGACACAACTGAGCCTCTTCCTTTTTCAGGTGACGTTTGGACCATAACTTAAGATTTGTGCATAGAAACGTCAGAAAGATCAAAATACATTTATGTATAAATAATGAAGCAATGTAATCAATTTATTGTCATATTAAGAAAAAAAAGTATCCTTTGTAGTGTTTTCAGTGTAAATACTTCAGGAGAGAAAATGGTAAGGCTTATTTTTCATATTTTAAGGCTACAGAAATAAAAGAGAAGGAAGCTAGATTAAAAAATACTTTAAATTCTCCTTGCTTACTCTGATGGAGGATGGTTTTCTTGCATGAAATTGGTTAGCTATGTGATTTGTAAGCTAAAGTATTTCACTTTGGGTCCCTGTTGCTGTCATATGTATACTGTGATTTTATATTGTTCTTCTTTGTGAAAGAGAACACTACATAGCTTCCTGCTCTAGATGTGTTAAAATCAAGATAATAAAAGGACCAAAATTTGTCATTTATGGAGTATAGTCATATCCTAAAGTGTAGGGGAACTGTATATACAGATTGCCAAGGCCAGAAGTGAAGTCTAATCTATTTAATTTATTTTGTTCATACTTGCCTTTTTTTCCTTTTGTTAAAGTTTTACATCAGGAAGTGATCTGAACGATGCGCTATGCCCATACAAATCAAAGCAAAGGCACTGACTTTTCATTCTGAAAACAGATTTTCTTATGCAAGCAATTATTCTCATGTCTGCAGACTTTTTCCACTAATATTGTTGTTTCAGGTGAGCAAAGGAATAATTAACTATACTGGTATTAATGGAGTTGATATTACTGACACACATCAAGGTAAATAAAAGTCAGAATTTGACTTGTATCAGGTTGAAAATGTGTTAGCTAGAGATTCAGTCTAATTATACTAAATTCAATCTAACTCCTTGTAGTCATCCAGACCTCAGAATTCTAACAGTAATTGGATTCTCATACTTTGGGTAATTGTAAAAATCTGATGCATAATGTAAATTTGCTGGAAATTTTCCTGTAAAATTTATGTTTCTGGAAAATAAGCACTGTTTAAATAAAATTTCCCTTTTTCATCAGAGAGCTTTTGTCAGAAACTAATAATAAAGCCGTGGTTAATTGATTAATGTGAATAATCAGTGTGTAACTATAGGTTTTTCACCTGTTTTATTATGTATTACAAAACTTTATTATATAATATAGGAGTACAGAAGCTTCACCTTTTGTTATGAAAAGTACTAATCATAATGTTTCTGTTGTGAAGTATGATCTACATCTGAATTCTGTAGGTTTACTGTTGGATAGCGTAGCGTTGGCTGTACCATCACTAGAATTATAAACGTAGATAAAATTTAAGGCAGTAAGCATTAATGCTACATAACAAATTGTACTTGAAACCAGATATGTTTCATTCTGCATCCAGCTTTGCAAAATTTATTGCTTACAAACTAAGAGTAATGATGCTAGAAAAAATAAAGGGAAGTTTTAGAGAATGAAAAATATTTTATTTTTATCCTCTGGAACAGATGAGGAAGCTCTTTGTTTTAGTAACTGCAACTTTGTTTAGTGCTGTGGTTCCCATTTCCTGATGGTAATAAATTGGAAAGCTGTCATTTCACTTAACATTGATTGATTTTTTTTTTCTTTTGCAATGCATCCCAAAATTAATAGAAGTTTTACTGATTTTACTGCAGTTCTGTAGTAAAGGGAGAAAACAAGTTTTGTTCTAAGATTTGTATGTAAGAATAAAAACAGTAAAATCTTAACTATTTGAATAGAAGTGAATGTTTCCTGGAAGAAAACAGAGGCTTTGGAATTGGATATAAAGGCTGTAACAAGCGACTAGATTAGTCTAGATCACAGTGGTTGGTGATGACTAGAAAATACTCGGAGCCAACCAACATTACTGCCAGGGAGGTATCACCTAGGAGGAATAGGAAGTGAATATGCAATCAAAGAATTCTTCATCTTCATTCTGCCTCCAACCTCACTCTAGAAACTGCAAGAAGAGGTCTCTACAGAACTGTTCTTCACTGCACAGTATTTTGGGTCAGTTCACGAGTTTCATTTTTTTTTTTCTTTAATTTCTCGCTTGGTCAAGAGTCATATCAAGAGTCATACCAACACCTTACGTACTGCAGGTGGAAAAAGAACCTTTCATAAATATGTAGCAAATCAGCTAAACATTGAATTGGGTCTCAAAGGAAAAAAAGTCACTGCATTTTTGTCATTGGTAAAATAACCATATTCACATCATATGCTGGAAATATATAAGATGTACAGAGTTGAGTACCTTATACCTGGATAGGCAATGGCATCAAATAATAGCAAAGCCTGATTGTTCCTGGAATTTCTGAAGGCCCGCTCCGTTTTGGTCCTGAGCTTTTAATTGGAAAGAGTCATCATTCATGTCCCAATGAAAATAAATTCAATTTAATAATATAATAGAATTTATTTAATATTCAGTGCATAATCCATGAAACAAAAAAGGGATCAACAGAAGAGCCCTCCATTCTGTGTAAGGCTGTGAAATCTGCCATTTTGTTACAGAATGGGACGTATTTTCACTTTTCTCATATTAACCCAGAAGGCAATTACGGTTTTGAATGCATAAGCACTGGAGACAATTTGAAGTCAGCTACATAACTGAAGTAAAGAAGCTGAAGGACACTTCCAATACTTTTTTAGGTGTGAAGAAACTGTGGCCTCACCTCTAAGAAAAAGTGCTAAGCTCTACTTTCCTCTCTACAATACAGTTAAATGCAGTTAATCTGAATCTGCTGTTGCAGGAGCGGAGGAGGACATTTTCTATGTGATTCAGGCAAAAAGAATGTTTGTTTCTTTATAATTTTATTCAAATTTCAATAACCCTCTAATTACTTTGTGCAGTAGGCACAAATGCTATTTAGATAAGCGGGATGTTGTGACTGTGTCTAAGCACGTAGAGTTTCATCTGTGACTGCTCACGAAGGCTGGGATTCATCTTCCTGCCCAGAGAAAAGTTTGATGCCACTCCAAAACTCTGAGTCTGAATTTAGTTGTGATGAAGTTGCTCTTGATTATAGGACTAATTTCCCTGTATATACAGCTTTGTCCTCTGGATGCTCAGGCCTGCATTATAAGCTACTGCAGCTCTGTAGGCTCCTCAAGATACCCAAGCATTGTCAGGCATGCAAGGTGCTGGCAATGTTGCCCAGTGATCCACGAGGCAGGGAAGCACGTTACCCAGATTTGACCACGTCCCACTCGTGTAACACATTCAAAGCAGTTTTGCTTTACTAGCTGATCCCTGTGTCTCTGTTCTCCAGGTCTGTAACTTCCCACGTGATTCTGATCCTTTCCTTTCTCGTGGCCATGAGAGTAGGTTTAAATGACGGCTGGTGTATTTCGGACACAGGGGAGACAGGTGTCCAGGGCCAGTTGTGATCTTCGACTTTGCAGACTGTAAAATACATCCTGGATAGAAAACTAGAGACGGGAGAGGAACAGCAGGTTTGAAGCAGTGCTGTAAGGCCGCATCTTTGTTTCACGCCTTTCTAGACTGAGTCGAATGCTAAGTGGGCCCAGACGCTCTTGATTCAAGTCTCCCTCCTTCAGACTGGAGTGGACACTTGAAACTCCCAGTAGTTACTCTCTCTATTTATGGCAAAGCTGCTTCGTTTGATGATCTGTCCCAGCCAGACCCAGGCAGGAGGGAGCTGACATAGCAGTGCCTCAAGTGTGACAGCTGTGTTTGGTCTGAAATCAAGCCTGGAGGCCTTGCTGTATAAGAAGTTTTACTGTTTTGCATTTCTGAAGCAGTTTGGTGCCTGCTGAGCTGCAGACAGGCAGTTCCAGCAGAGTGCCGGGAGAACTGGCCTTTCTAGAGCTGCCCTCCAGGCCTCACAGTGGGACTCGGGAAGGTGGTGGCAGGGAAGGACCAGCTCTGACTTCTTAGGGTCTCAGCTTCCATGGCATAGCTTCTTGGGCAGCTTGTCTGGCAAATACCTAAAACAGCCCCTGAGCTTTAGGCAGAACCGATTGAGCTTTATCCCTGAACTTGCTTTCTGCCCAGCTGACAAAATTAGGAGCTAGAGACACAAACTTAATCTAGTTCTTCCTCAGTACCTCATGGGAAGTCAGTGAGATCCAGGGGACTTGTCTGAGAGGCCTGAGGACCTAGAGCTTGTTTGTAGGCTGGGCCTCTGGTGTGGGTCCGGGAGAATACCCTTGGGCAGGAGGAGATTATGTCTGGAGATTATGAAGATACCTGATGATGCTGTAGGACACACTGCTGGCAGCCTCCGAACGTTTCATATAGGGCTTCATGGAACGAGCAGATGTGGTGTGAAACACACGAGGTGGTCAAAATTTCTGGCTATTAAAGATGTTGAACTTTTTAAAATTGCAATTTAGAATGGTCCCTTCTTCTGGATTGCCTGACATTGTTCATGATCCTGGTGTATGAACATGAAATTTTACCGGTAGCTTCCAAACGTGGTTCCTAGATTTCGTTATTGCTATAAATTCTGTATCTTCCTGACTTGAGCCAAGGTATTTCCTTTAGAAATGAAGTGGCTGCTTCAGATTTTCATACATAACATTTAGTAGAGGCTTGCTAAGGGGAAGGTAAGATATGATGGCTTGGCAACGTGGCAGCAAACCTTTTATTGTATAGTGCTATCTCTTGAACAGATCACTTATTTTCTCTGTTTAGAGAGACTGTAACAATTCGTCGTTTCTTCTGTGGCATTGATGGATTCTTCTGTCAGATCCCATTTAGATTAGATACATCCTGAAATGTAGACATGAAGACAGGCTATAATGTGAAAAAACACCTTGATTCAGTTTTCTAAATTGATCGGTATGTGAGAACTCAAGCTTGAGTCAGGTTTAGACTTCTAAATTATTTATTAGTCTTTAAAAAAGCACCTGTAATCAATGGTTTGTATTAACTGGTTTCACATACTCATCTACAGTTGCTATGAAAAATCCTAGTAAGCAAGCAACCAAATGAAAAAATAAATGGCTCTTTACTCCTTTCTTCCAAGTGAGCTTTTACTTTTTCTGGATTAATGCTTTTTCAAAAAATACAACTTTGTCTTTCAAATTCATCTTTCAAGCTACCTGTTTTGTAAATTCTTCTCTTTCTCCCACATAGTTTTTCCTTCTCCATTTCCTGAATGGACGGTAAAAGCATTCATCCTGGGGTCACTTCTCCCTGGAGCAGTTCATACTGTGTTTTGTCTCTATGTCCCAGTCATAGCCTCTGGTGAATCAGTGTTTGTGGCTTAAATTCTTATAGAGATTTTACTTTTATCTCCCAAGTGCTTCTATGAGTTTTGAAAAATTTTTGTCTTAGAACTCATTAACGCAACATTTTTTGTAAAAATATTTAAATACCTGCAATTTTAAATATTTCAGCTTTTTCCATTTGCTTTATTTTGCAGGGCTTTAAGCTGAATTTCCTTCTTTTTAAAATTTCATATATTTCTAAAACAAAATTAATGCAGTTGAAAGTATATTAAAGTAGTGAAATATATCTACAACAGGTTTCAGCAAATGCACATTTGCTAAATGAAAATTTGAAGCAGCTATTTATTAAAGCATCTGGTGCAACAATTTTGTGAAAAGACCTCAATACATTGTTACTATACATACATGAAATATTATTGAATATGATATATTTGTACATACATACAATGTTATTTTGTTTTTATAAGGTAAATTGCTCTGAATTAAATTCTTTTTATTTTTTCTATGATCTTTAGTTTGTAGACATTCTCTGTGGAGAAAATAACTTGCTAAGGATGGTCTGGTATCATCCAATATTTGTATCAATTTTAAAAAACAACTCATCAGGATTGTATACCACTGATGGTGGGACCTCATTGCATTGTTATAGAACTTGATTTCTTGTCTGTCCAATTTATTTTTTGTTTATTTTCACACTTAATGTAAATGCTAACTAAGATAAAGGGAAGGTTTCACATACCGCAAGTGGAATATAAAATGCAGTGAACAAATTGTAGTCTGCGACCAAACTTCATGTGTAAATCCATACTGTGATTTGATGTTTTCAGAAATACATGTGTTTGTTAAATCTGGTCTTTTACTTTGAAGTTTGTTCCTTTCAAATTCAGATTTCATAATTTAGAAGTTGGTCCCGCAGAACATTATACGCTCAAGTACTTCAAGCGAAACCAAGAACTGACACTTTTCAAAGTGTGTATGACAGATACTAGGCTTCAGTGTGCTGTAGAAGTAGTACTGTAAAGATGCTTTGTTATTTGTGATATTTTCAACTCAACTTGATTATGGTACTATTCTGTGAACAGTTGCCCCTCCTTTTCTTTTTTCAGATCTAAGGAGGTTGAATAAATTTTCTCTGTTTTTTACTATTGTTCTAAGCACCAGCAAGATGTAATTGCATTTAAGTATGTTATCCCTTTAGAGAATAAATCAATTCCTTTGTTGGTATAGTTAGCCAGTCCCTTTCAGGTAATAAACTTGCTGTTCCTTTTATTATATAACACAGTTATGCCAGCAATTGCATTTCTTTTCTTTCTTAGAGGCAGTTAAGGGCAAAACGGGGCTCAAATATTGTTCTGTAATTGAATAAAAGCTTTTTTTTTCTGTTCTGGGATTATGCTGTACTCTTTGGGGGGAAGAGGAGGAGAGTTAGGTATACGCCTAACGTCATGTTCATATTTAGTTTCATTGATTGTTATTTGGATGACTTGGAACAAAGTTTGTCCTTGTTTGATCAGGGCTTTAAGTCTTATAAAGAATGCACATTGTAAATGTGTTCACAGTTGCATAAATGCAGGTAACGAGTCCCAAGGGGCAGATAAAGGCCACAGAATTGTGAATAGAACAACCTGTAATGAGTACATTGACCCTTTCCAAAAATCAGTCAAGTTTGAATTAATATTAGGCAAACTCCTTTAAAGGACTATAGTAAGTCAACACATCAAGCAGTGTGCATAGTAGGGAAGATGTGAGAGACAGGAACACGGAGTATAAAAATAGGGAGAGGTTAACTCACTTTGCTCCAAATGATGAGAGCTTGTAAATAATGCAGTTAACCAGAAAATGTTTGAAAAATGGATTCAGTGTGTCTGAACAAGAGAACCAGAGTACGCTTTATTTTGTTTGGAGGTGCTGCATTGTTTGTGCTTCTGATACGATGTTAGACTGTCTTCTGTTCTGCCACAATCAAAGCAACCTGTATGGGAAATCCAGTGTTCAAGTGAATGATATGGCAGCCCTGGGCAGAGTGAATTTGATTGCTGGAAGAAGTGGTGTTGAAAAAGGCCTTGGAATTGTTGGTAACAGTCACCGAGGTGCCAGCTCTTGGAGCCTTTCTGATAGCTCTGACTTCTGGAGCACCTGTTGTGGCCAGCAAAAGGACCTCAAAGATGTCTATAAGCTATTCTTTAGTCATAGTTGTGCGGATACTTCACTGAATATTCCTGATGGCATACTGCAGTCTTCAAATGTATGATTATAAAAACTCCCTCTGTTGTTCAGGATCAATAATTCCAGTAAGTGAGCTGTGTCAATTTGTTAACTTTAAGCTTTGCCTCTAAGGTGGAAAATAATGTACGAATGTAGGCAAGTTATAAAGAAAGAGAAGAATCTTTATTTCTGTTTCCAATTAAAACTACTTTAACTCAATTAAAAGATGTATATAATTTTCATATAAAGGGCCAGACGTGAATTCTTAAGGGCAAGACAGTAATAAAAGTATTAGCAAACTCTTCTTTAAATTCATGAGGCAAAAGTACTGTAAATAAAAAATAATAATTAACATTGAAATATTAATAATTATGGTAATAATAATTAACATTGAAATATCTCAGTCCTGTGTCTAATGTATAATGATCGCTACCAGGAAGTCAATGTGTAAAATACCAAAAACTAAGTCAATATGAGGTTTAAATCAGCTTCTTGTGAGTCATTCTTAAGCTTGAGTGGAAGACTCCTTCAGGTAGTGAAAAGCAGGGAGCCTTGGTCATCAGAGCTTACAGTCCTTAAAAGTTCTGACCTTTAAGACCTGTCCTATCTGACCTTTCCTTAGCTATAAAATGTTTTTGGTAGTATTTTCAAAAGTACTTGGGGTTTGTGTTTAATTTTCATCACCAAATTGAGAGGAATGTAAGTCACGTCAGCCTGGTTCTGCTCTTGCTGCTGAAAATTGAGGTTAAGTATTTATAAATAGTGTAAGGAGAAGATTAGGGCTGACATTCAGTTGCTTAAATAAAAATCAGGATCTTCTAAGTGACTTTTTAAGAACAATTGGATGTTGGAAGAGGGCTGTGACTGCAGGGTGTTATCATGTAAATGATGAGACTAGGAGATAAGGGATAAATGAAGAGGATTGGAGATCAAAAATCTGCAATGCTTTTATGGTGGGTGAACGGAAGAGGAGACTAAATGTGAACTTAGATATAGCCAGCGTTCCATTGTGTCATAATCTCAAGAGAGCTTTCACATAGAAAACGTGAAAAGGCATTAGAAGGGTATTTTTTGTTTGTTTTTTTGAAAAACAAATAGCTGCTGAATGCTTGAAAGTGATGTGAGGGCAATGTGTTACTGGCGACTAAAGGCTGCTATTCACTGTAACCTTTAGTTAAAGTAACTAACTAAACTAACTTTAGTAAAGTTACTAAGAAAACCTGTATGTAGCTTTCTTTTTTTTCCAAGTCTTGAGTCCCTTTTCCACTCCCCAAGTTAGTTAGGTATTGACTTGATGTAGTGATAGGCAAAGAAATGTAGTGTTTCAGATAGTTGGCCCAAACCACAAGGCACTTTCAAAATACAACTGAGAGTAAAATTTAACTCATTCAGTGTATGGAAGGAGTTTTTCATGGTAAAAGCCTCTGAACAGGAGGTAGCTGTATTGTAAATGTGACTTGTTCAGTATTTACTGTATTTAGAGAGATGGAGGAAGGGAGCGGCCTGAAAGCACAGGCAGGGGAATGGGTCCACACAGCATCTAGCTTAACCTGGGAAGCAAAAACCTAAATGCTGCTTTTCTTGGACCAGATTATCCCGGAACTGTGTGCAAACCATAAGGAGAATAAATTCTCTTTTTGGTGGCTCTCAACGTGTTTCTCTAGATGGAAGATAGATGTCTCTCAGACACGTGTGCTGAAGGTTGGTTTCCTTTGAGTCACTTATCCGTGCATGCCTCTATTTCTCAGCCTACCTACACAGACATGGTTCTTTCACCTGACTGCAGAGGAGGTGGAAGTGAGGTGGCCAGCCCCTGTCATGATATCAGCTGGGCACCGAAATACCGATGCATCTAACAAGCATGAGGCCTAGGTATTCTGGGAGTTGGGGGCAGGCAGCAGGCAACATTGCTTCCTCTGGGTCCCACCCGGAGGAACTTCGCTATGAGATGCGAGTGATTTGGAGGGGGCACGCAGCTAGCTCGCAAGGTCTCTGTTGCCTGCCAGCAAACTCTACTGTTCTGTTTTCTTCCATAGCTGGAGGATTCTGCTTATGGGCACGATCAGACTTCTTAAAAAAAATACTAGAAGAGTTGTTTTTCTGTTCTTCTGCTCCCAACATTTTTAACAGTGGTCTCAAATAGTCTCCGTGAAACCTTGTCTAGACATGAATAAGGTATGGTGCTCATTAATTTCAAGTCAGACCAAAAATAAAGGTGGTATACTTTAATCTGTGAAATACCAAGATCTGTTTGCTGGTTATTTTTTATATCTTAATTGCTTCTCTCTTAAATGCTACATAGTATTTTTTTTCCTTGTACAATCAATAGTAGATAATAATAATAATAGATAGAGATTGCAGATCAGTTCTGATGTAGCATGTGGACTGGATTTCCAAGGCAGGGGAAACTGTCCACTCCCAGCAATGTGGTCTCTGGAATTGCATATTCTTATTTTGCAAGCCAAGCCCTTAAAACAATTATTATTCTTGCTATTTTGTGAAATGCACCTAAAAGTGTGTATAGACGCAGCTTTTTGATTTCATTGCTGATACCTGCGCACTCTGACTGTGTGAAAACAGTGAAGAAAAATGACAATGTGAAAGATGCAGACCAGTGCAAACGCTCATTGGACAGTGCATAACTGCTGCATGAAATTGCTATCATAGCTCCTTCTGCTTTTGTATATGCACCAGAAGTAGGCTCTTGTCCTGGTAAGTGGTAGGGAGGAGACAAGGAAAGGAAGGAGACGGTCTGTGCTGTTGAAAGATAGCTTTTTCTGATTTTTCTTTTACCAGGAGGTGAATGGACATGTCTAATGCTTTTTCCATCAAAGTGATTAAAAGTAACAAGCCTTGTGTGCTGATTAGTTTGTATCAGTGTATATTGCTAGGGTCCAAGCCTTGCACTCTGGAAATCTGCAGTAGGATGCAGGCAGCTGTGCATCTGTTAATGCCCATTAAACGCAACTGTTGGGGTGAGGATGAGAAGCACCTTGCATACAAAATGTTTGAGGATGGAGAACATGATGGGAATCTTTGTAAAGATCTACCTGAAAAAATGTGTTACTTTTCTCTCTTCAGAATACAGAGGGGATGTATTCAAGGCCTACAGCTTGATGTAAGATAAGATGTGAAATGCGTTCTGAACAGTGCAGTTCCTTGACAGAGGGAGCTGTCCAGAGATAATGACAACAGCCAAATTATTTCAAAAGCATATATTATAATAGAATCAAAATGAAAGGGTTTATTTCTTACTCTAGTATCCTAAACATTAATAGTGGAAATAACATTTCCATCAGTGAAATAAGATCTACAATTCTATGTTGTGTTTATTATGGAACTGACATCTCATTTTGAAAGAGCAGAGTTTCAGCTTTCAATGCCTCTCTCTCTAACTGAGGTTTGGCTGTGGCAGGGAAACAGTAATAGTGCATATTTTTCATCAGAACGGCCACTGTAGTTTGTAATGCATTTTCTTTGGCAAGTGCCCACAGTTAGTTATGACTTCCATGCCTAAACATAGGTCACTGAAGTCCCTCCTTCCTGAGGAAGAGGTGTCTTTCTCACTCATAGTAGTAGCAGATATTCCTGACCTGGAAAATTTACTGTACCGTGGGAGAAAAGCCTATAATTTTGTTTCTGACCCTCTTAATTCTCTTGCTATATGGAGTGTATCAGGAACAAGCATTTTTGGTGAGTTATCAGCATGTTACTTTTCCCAGCTGCAGTTAGTCACGAGACTAGAAAAAGAGCAAAGCCAATGTTCTTCTTCCTGAGTCTTGGCATGTTGGCTTTTTGGCCTGCATGTGAAGATCCTTTATTTTTGTCAAAGTAAGGAGAAAGAAAGCATGAAACCTTGAGAGAGGCAGTAGACACCAGAAAAGTGTCTTCTTTATTGTCCCAAACTGGAACTATGCCAATAAATATTTGTTACAAAATTAAATGAGTAGCACATTGCATCATTGCTATAGACTTCAGAAGGATCAGATTTTTGTTACTGCATTAATACATATTTTCCACTTCCCCTGAAAATGCTTTCCCCCAAGTGAAATGGAGATGTTTGCTTTCTCTACTTAACCATCGAAAAGGTACGTGAAACTGGGGCTTCTTTGACTTGCCTACCGCACGAGTTGCCTCGCACCTCCTTTCTTTCCCTTGTTTTCCCCTCAGCAGATGCTGTCATACTTCCATTTATTGCTGAATGAAAATTCTGCATTTTTTGAACACCATTATACTTTCACTTACTGCTTCTTTTCCTTGTCCTTTTATCATAATCGACTGCTTTAGCTGAAGGCGAATTTTGGGATAAAACTCAGAACTGCCATTCAAGATCAAACATTGTCTTCAGGCAGCCCAGCAAATTCTTATAACCTCTTGCATGTCTTCTTCTGTTTCCTGCTGATTCTCAGCTTTGGGATTGTTTTTTATTCTTGGGTGTCTGCAGGTCTTTCTACCTGCCTTTGAGAAATAAGGTTTCTTCCTACTTATACCAGAAAGAAGAAGAGGGAGGGGAGGGAGGGGGAGAGAGGCGGAGGGAGACGAAGATACATAGAGAAGAATGGGGAGAGAGACAGAGAGAAGAGAGATAGACGGGGAGAAGGGGGAAAGAAGTGATGTTGATGATGGAGTTTGCCAGCCTTAGAAGGTTTTGTCAGTGACCTCTTCTATCTTCTGAGGATTTGAGGAGAAGCAGGAAAGAGCAGGAAAAAAGCCCAACAAACACAACTTTGTTAGGTGATCAAACTGTTGGAACAGTGTTAACGTGCTAATAAAATGCACTTGTAGCTGCAGCATCAGCAGGCCTGCTTAGTCCTGAAAAGCCTGTGTGCAGTTGACTTCTGTCAGCATAGGGTCAATTCTGTGCTTACTCTTTTATTTTTTTATGGATTTTTTTTTTTTTTGTGATAGTGCTAGGAGTACTGTAAATCTCCGAGGCTTCTCTTGATTTCACACTAGTAGCTGCTTCATCAGCGTTAAACCTCACAGCATCTATAAACTTTAATTTTTTAGCAGAAGCATCAACTAATCTTTCTTTTAGACTACTCAAATTAGAAACATACTAAATGTGAACTGAACGTAATTGTCCAAGATAGTATCAATTCTATGAAAACAGTTCTTCATTTTACTGGGAAGCCAGGTTGGTGACTTGCACTGAAATAGCTGAATACTCAAATAAATGTCTTTCTGCGAGCAAATAGAAGGTTACTATTTTATTTTATTTTATTTTAGTCACTTAACTAAGTCATATATTTTCTTAATTTTTACAGTTAATTTATTAATCAGAAACATCTTTAGTCACAAATCCTGCATAGCGCATCGTGGTTGCGCTCAATCCTGAGTTAAGAGAAGGCTTACGCCACATGAGCCTGGTTCTTGTTTTGTGAGCCTGAAATGACCCGAGATTTGGCTCACTCGGAATTTGAGTGGGTTTTGAAAGGAGATGGCGTCACTGAAGTCATTTCTCAGGAGACCTCATCCGGTTTTACGCAGGATCTTTTAGCCACAGGTCTATGGTTAGGGATGTTTACATTCATGAGAAAAGCAGCTTCTTCTAGTTGTGGGACTGTGTAGTTGTTCTGTAATTACTAGTTTTAAGCTCAAACTCTGTATTACCAATAAAGCATAGCTGAAGTCAAGTAAAGGACTTTTTCAGTGTGAATGTCTGTGCCTTTATTTAAGCAAATGTCTTTATTAAATAATTTTCATTATTTAGTGATGAATTAGGTTAGGCATTTTCCTTTAGGTATCTTTTTTTCTGTTCTTGGTTTCATATTTTCTGTTAGGTTTTAGTTTAAAGTAACTTTGTTTAGGCAAATCTGAATGTGAAGTTGTCCATAGCTCAGGAGGAATTTAATTACTGTGTTATTTAAAAATAAAATTAAAAAAAAAACAACAAACTTAAGTTGAAAAAATCTGGATATACTGGAAAATACTTAATGGGATATTTATTTGCTCTTTAAGTCCGCCGTATGGCATGCATAATGTCCTTGAACATTATGATGAAGCTTCTGGTGAGGCTCATTTCTAGTTGAATTTGCTGTCTGGTAGGTGTGCTAACAAAAACTGGAGTGAAGTGCCTGCCGTCAAGAGGCTGAGGCAGGAAATCTGCAGCTGTACGAGCTGTCAGGGGCTGCGGACAGGTTGTTGGAGCTCTGCCAGCAGAAGGACATAAAATCTATTCCTGTTTGTGCATCTGGATTTACTTGCTACATGGATTTGGTAGTAAATCCAAATATAATGCTATAATTTTAATTATTTTTTCTTATGCTTCCTGCCTGTTGCGGAAAAAAAAATCCCTGACCACTTCCATTAAGTTCTCCTTTTCTATAGAAATGCAGTTACCAAAGTGATTTATGCTTGAAGGGCAGGCGATGGTTCATTTGGATACCCAGGTAATTTTTTTATATAAGGAGGGTGGGGGGGGAGGGTAGGTAGAAATTTTATTTCTATTAGTTAGAAACCTGAGCTTTCTGAAAACTGGACTGTTAAATTCTGTGTCTTGTAAACCACTGGAAACCTCTTCCTCTCTGGCATATTCACAAACCTTACATCTGTGTTTTTCTCTTAATTCCAGTTCTTTCAGAATGGAGCAATATGTGTGCTAGGAATTACAGATTGTGACTGCAGTTTTGGATTTCTTTGGATGGATGGAACATCCATCTCTCTGAAAGCTACACGAGAAAAGTTCTTTGCCGTGTTTTGTCCTCCGAAAAAAAAACGTAGGCTGGAAACCACGCTGTGTTTCCACCTCCACCATCTATTGTGTCCCCTTCCTGCCTCTGTGCCTCCGCTAATCTGTACGTGCACTTTTGTTTGAATCCCAAAGGCTTAAGAAATGTCCTATTTTGTTTGACATTAGGTTTGTTTACATTACTTTGACAGGTGATGGTTTGATTTGGCTTCTACAACTTGTAGAAGCCAACTTTTTTTTTTTTTTTTTTTAAAGTTGACATATTTCCCATCAGTTTCAGATGCTACTGGCCTCTTAAGGCTGTGCAGCAGTAATTAGAATCACTATGTTATCTAATGCCTGTGATTAACGGTGGGGGGAACAACTAAAAACCTGCCTGTGATAGATTTGGGTAAGTCACATGCTGTGCTCTGTAACCTACCAGTTAAGACAGGGCTGAACACTCATTATTATTTTTAATAAGGAGATAATCATTCCTTTTGCTGTTTGTTTTATCTTAATTAGAGACAAAAGCAAGGAGGATACAGTCTCACTGAAGCATAAAATGAATTTGGTGACTGGTTAACTGGTTGGTATCTCCTGCCTGTTCGTTTCTAAAGAATAAAAAAGAAACACCAAACTCCTCCTTTCACATCTAAGAGCTCTGAATTAACAAAATTAACAAAACCAGGGGGCCAACAACTGAATTTAGCATATCTGTTTGAAGATGTGGTCTGTTCCATGGGTATTTGGGTTGTTGCTCTTCATGACAGAATAGGAAGAAAAAAACTAAAATTTTGATGGGTTTAAACAACATCTTTATGTGTGTTCTCTCTCTCTCTCTCTTTTAATGACAGATGCAGTGTTTTGCAGTGCACTTCCTGAATATTTGCCAAAACTTCATTTTAATTCAAACTGTTTTCATGCAGTCAGGGTTGTTCTTCTGTGGGTGAGAACAAGTGCTGAGCTTTTTGAGCCTCAGATGTGCTTGTGTTTTTCTTTTCACCTGAATTGAGTGAGGTTTTATTGCATTTACATACTCTTTTGTTGTAGTTGTTGTGCAGCATGATGTTTTTCTTTTCAAATTTTTTTTTTATTAAGTCTTTGTGAGACCTGCTGGTTTCAGCTGTGATATTTCTTGAGGTTTCGAGTATATTAAATATGCAATTCAAAATCAAGTTCTAGCACTGAAAGAACAAGTCCACGTGGTTGACACTGAAATGACTGCGCATGTGAAATCTTTCAAATTAAAATACTTGCTATAGTTATAACTGCAAAAAGAAGGGAAACTGAGTCACTTGATAAGAAGAAAATTAATTCTTTTTATGTATGTAACTATGTGCAAAAGTAAATGGATAGAGAATTTGTTTTCCTAAGTGAGATTTGCCTGTAGCTTATCATTAGATATGTGTTTTTAAAACATTTTTCTTGGATCTGATAAACATACCTGAGATACATGAATTTGTAAGCTTGTGTGTGATTAACTGGATGCACATAAATATTTGCATTAAAACATCTGCGACACTGTACACCCACGGTATCTGAAGGGGGAAAGGCTGGGGGCAGTTGATTTGGCAAGTTTTGGGCCATTTTTTTTCTTTTTCTTTTTTTGTTTCTCTTTAAACTTCAGACAGTGAGAGAGAGTTGACAAGAACTTGGTCAGAATATTTTTTTTATAACCCTTCTGAAGAAGACTTACTTTCTATGACACTTACAAATGTTTTTAGCAGTGTGGGCTTGCAGCAGAGGTCAGGATTTTCTCCTAAGCTCTGCTTTATGAGTTCAGTTCATCAGTTGGGTGCAACAATAATTCTCTTGTATTGTGGCTGTTAAGTTCCTGTGTGGAAGTTATGTCATGTTATCAAATTATAAACAAGCAAATATAATGTTTGATTTTTTTTTTTTCAGTGACATTGGTGAAATCATAGAAAGCTAATTCTGCATAAAAATAACTTTTTCTGCTTGAGATCTGGTTTAACTACCTGATGGAGAAAGTCTGTTTTCTTGGCTTGTATTCAACTGCTGGAAATGCCAAAGTATTGATCAAACTTCCACGTGTCGCTTAGTCCCTGCTGAACCATACTGTTACATCAGTTTTAGTTGTAAATTTATCTTATGAAGAAAAGCAAAGCTCTACTGTAAAGAAATCTACCACTAAAGGACAAGTTCTTAAAAGCATAGCATTAGTGAAATGTTTAGACATCAGGTAGTCAAAATTGAAGCCTAATATATATAGAAACTAGTATGAAAATTGTTCCACACTTTGATAAAATTCATTGACAGCAAATATAAAATATTATCAGAAGTTTATATATTAAAAACTTATAGAGTGTCTGGTTATCCATATGCTTTAACTGAGGAAAATTTGACTGAAATTTGCTTTCAGTGAACCGAAAAATCTTTGGCTATTAAGCAACAAAAACCAGAGGAGTCTTCATAACTTAAAACCGACAATCATCTTCCTGCTTCTAAGCAGATAAATTTACTTCTCTATAGTAGATTTAAATAGAAAATTTTGACTTGGCTGCTTTTAACATATGAAATAACATTGGATGTCTCTTGTAATGCATCACTGTTATTAAAAATAAAAACACGTACAAGTTGCCTCTATTTCCTACTGAGCTCGCTAACGTCTCTTATGTGCCTATGGCCCCTCTCCTGTGTTGATTCTCTTGTTAGTCTGAATTTATCACTTTAAGAAAATATTTTTTTAAAAGATCTGAGTGAGAGTGATTCATATAGAGGGCGATTGTCTGAGACTCCCTTTGGAGGCTTCCTCTACTAGATAACCGGTTTCTCCCTGTAGAGTTTGTCCGAGACAGACAGACTCGTATGCGAATAATTTTTTTTCATGAGTTTTAGCCTGTTATTCTAAATAAATATGTTGCAGAAATGCAAATGTGCATTTCTGTATGAAGTGTTGGTGCTCTGATATGTCTCATATTCAGGTGCTGTGCCTCTCAGATAACCGTAGATGAGGACCTTCAGGTAAAGACATTTTCCCCTATTCTTTATTTACTCTGTCTTTGCAAGTAAAGGGCAGAGTAACATCTACTTTATTATGTGTTAGGTTTATCTGAGTTATCTAGAAGGGAAATTCTATGGTTTATTCTGTGTGTATGCGTACCTAGAATAAACAGGCCATGACCTTTCCTTCTTTCCTTTCTGTATTCTAATATAACCAGATATTAATAATTCTAATGTTTTATGATTACATTTATTCTCATGCATTTTTAGATTTTTTTTTGGGGGGGGGGGAGTTATCAGTGGATGAATAAATTGTTGATCATAATTGATAATAAATCATTGATTATTGAAGTCCTGCCTCCTTCAAATATCTCGTGACTAAAGCATCAGTGTAGGTAAATAGCACAGAGCTCACACTGCTTGTGCAAGTCTCTGAAAAAAATGGTTGCTTTCAGACAGACAGATCCTATTGCCAACTGGCTTCACTGGGAAACCGAGCAGATGCTGGTACCAATATGTTGTAGCGTCGAGGCAGCTGCTTAGCAGCATGCTATTTGATCCTGATGATGGAGGCCTAAGGCTCATTTCTGGTGGAAGGCAGCATCACATCTTGCTGTTCAGGAATCTTTCTTGCTTCATCCGTGAATGGTGAACGTAAAAAAAGCTTGGCTTGTGTGGTTCTCTTGCTAGCTTGAGAGGGCTTCAGAAAGCAGAATTTGTCTTCCTGGAAGTCTGAGGCTTCCCACTGAAAACCACATGAGCAGTATGCTCACAACATGCGAGGTGTGATACTGTACATGCGTAACTGGAAAAGTACAGTGATGTCACATTTCAGCCCAGTTCCAATGGGTAGGAGGAGAGGTTGGTGGCTTTGCGGGCATGCAGCTGATGTGCACTGAGACACATCACCGTCATGTTCTTGTTCATCACCATCTGCATATTCTGCATGTTCTTGGTGGGAGATGAAGAGACTATATGGTCCTTATCTCCCTTCTGCGCCACATGGTGCATCCCCTGCCACCCAGTATACTTACATGTTTGTGATTTACAACTAGCTATATGTTAGTCTAGCTGTGAATTCTGTACAGGGTCTGTTTAAAATAAAACAAACAACAAAAATCAACAAACTATTGTGCTAGGCATTCATTACATATCAAACATGACTTTAATGGGGAAATAAAAGTCTGACAGTCCAGAACTTGCTGCTGGAGTAGTTCTTTAATACCAAACTTGTCAACATATGTAGTTGCTGTTGACTTCAAAAAGTTTTTAAGCAGACACCTAATTAAGAGTAAGGTACCTGAATACCTTATTGTAAAATATTTAATCCTGTACTGAGCTCTGGATACTGAAAGCTTTGTTCTATAGAATCCTTAAATTCCCACTGAAAGCGCTTATATACCCCAGTATCTCTTGGACTAGACTTTGATAATACTGCTAAGAAATCCGTACTATACTTGGACGTAAAGGTCACTACCCAGTCATGTTATGCTGCATATTGTCATGGCTTTAATCTACCTTATTCTTACGTTACATTTGTAAACCAAATGTAAAAATGCAATAACAGAAGATACAGCCATCAGTAACAAATTCCTTTTTTGATGTGATGCTTTTAAGGGCTTTGTGTTAAGAAATGGTGGTGTGAATTATAAACAAGGTTGATCCTAACTTTCTCCTTTTCCACACACCAGCTCACTTTCCAATCAAACTTTGAAGGTTCATATGAAGTTAGAAGGGTTGGATTTTGGTACTCTGCATTTGGTTTATGTGGGTGAATTTAGTGCTAGTTTACTGTAATTTGTCTTCCAGTCTTTATATTGTTATGCAGTACTTTTTATAAGGTCTATAGGTTGATTATTTTTAATTTCTGATTTTCACTATGTATAGTAGGAATATTATTCAAGATTCTTTTTGTGCAAAATAAAACAAAACAGTCACTTGGAAGAAGTGTTCTTTTTTTAACCATTACGTTATTCATGCCCTGTAGAGATCAGTTGTTGGCTTTTTTTTTTTTCCAGATTTTTTTTAATCATGTGTTTTGCTAAACTGCTCAATGGACAACAGGATTTGTATTAATTCTCACAGCTGTTGTAGATGCTTAGTTTTTTAACACACAAGCTGTTGTGAGAAGAAGTGACTACTGTGCTTTTCTTGTGATCCTTGAGGTGAATGACCCACAGCATTTTGATCTCAAATATGAGACAACAATTTTGGCAATAATTAACTGAAAGCTATTTTAAAACAGTATATCCAGCAGAAAATCAATTGGATTACTAGGGAACCTGTCATGTTCAAAACCTAATGAAATGTAGCATTCTATATTTTTATCTGCAAGGTTTTGCACAATGATTTTCTAACCCTCTTTACAAATAGACATGTTTTAAGTGGGATAGAGAACCCTGCTGGAAGAGAAAGATCTGGAAGATGTCATTGGGAGGTGGTCTTGAAAACTATGTGCCTATGAAACTATTTCAGAAGTGTATGTGAAAAATTAATCTTGGGGAAGAGGGAAGTAGAAATACCTATTTTATCTGAATTGTGTTATTTTGTTTTCAGTGTATCCTGTTTCAGAAACCCAGTTCCCAAAAGAATTTTGAAGTATAGGCACAAGACAGAAGAAAGGTAGTCAGTGAGTATAGTCTTGGGATAGCACAGTGAAAGATGACAGTTTAAATGAATGGTATTAACTTGATATGCTTATTTGTGTTTGAAAACGTTGCATTTATTTATAGTCATAGGAAACATAAGCTTTACGGTGGCCACTGGGCATGAAGATCTAAATTCTGTTTCATAGCATTCTTCTGTAGCAATTTCAAAGCTGCATCAGTCCTTGGAGTACACGAACTACTAAGTTAATTCCTTTTGAAACAATAGGAACAGGATCATTGTTCCTAGGTGAACGAACCCGAGTCACATGCACATCACCTCCAGTGACACATATGAAAGTAGAAGTTAATTTGATGTGTATTGGGCTATGGCCAAGTTGTGGCACTAAGGGACATAATTTAGTGATGGGACTCAGTAGGTTAAGTCGGTGGTTGGACTTGATCTTGAAGGTCTTTTCCAACCTAGATGATTCTATGATAATTTGGCTAAAAAAGTGAGAGATTAATTATCATCTAGTTAAAGTGGATTGCTTTAGGGAGTGCAGATAATCTATACTGAATCCTGGAACCACTTGCTTATCTACATGATTTGACAGATCGGGAGCTGTATGCTGTTTTTTTTGTGGGTAGAAGCGAAGTACAAATGCATCTCCCATGGGCTGTAGTACCCCACATAGAATTTTAATCTACTGTGGCCAGCACTATTCTTTTTTTCCTTTGGTTCAGTGCTAACATTAAAAAGTATGTGGCACTGCAGTTCATGCTGGCTCATTTACAGTATGACATTCCTTCAGTAAAAGGAAAGAAACGAAGCATGTCAGCTTATCAGCAGAAGTGCATTTGAATAAGAGTGTCTGTTGTGGTATAATTCTGCACATGATGACGAGGAATTTTTCATGGTTCTAAATGTGAGATTTGACAATATGAGCCTTGTATCATAGTTGCAAAGAGTTTTTAAAACTGAGCCTGAACAACAGCACTTGGCTTAATGAAAACTTTGCATTTACAGGAACTATATGAAAAGAGGTTGTTGGCAGGGTGCCAACATCACTTCATAAAATATAAGACTACCAATGCAGTTGAATTCACAAAATTCATTAGCAGAAATCTTTTTATGGGGATCCCAGCAGAATGCTTTATTATGTGGGAGTTATTCTCAGCAGCTTTAACCTCAGTGAATATGTGGTGGTGCTGTCCGTGGTGGTCTTGGAAGGGAAAATTTCTGAACTTCCACATCACGGAATGGCAGAGTAGCTGAGGTTGGAAGGGACCTCTGGAGATACCTAGTCCAACACCATCCTCAAGACTAGGTCAACTACAGCAAGCTGCTCCAGATGGTGTACAGTCAGGCTCGAAGATCTCTAAGGATGGAAACTCCACAAACAATCTGGGTAGCCTGTTACTGAAGTGTTTGGCCTTGCTGATAGTGGAAAACATGTTTCCTGATGTTTAGATGGAATTTCCCATACTTCAGATTCTACACATTGTCTCTTCTTCTGTCACTCCATGTCCCTGAGAAGAACCTGACTCTTCTTTTCTCACCCCATTGGGAATTTATACCCATTAATAAGCTCTCCCTGAGCCTTCTCTTCTCCTCTCTAAACAGTCCCAGCCTCTCCTCATGAGAGAGATGTCCAATGCCTTCAGTATCATCAGTGTTTCCTCACTCCAGTATTTCCGTGTGACTCCCATCCTGGGGAGCCCAGAGCTGGACATAGCTCTCCAGAAACCATCTCGGCAGAGCTAACTGGAGGGGATGGATCACCTCCCTTGGCCTGCTGGTGACACCGCATAGTGCAGCTCAGGCTGTGGCTGGGCTTTGCTGCAAGAGCATGTTACTGGGTCCTGTTTAACTTCTCCCCAGGGCCCCTCAGCTGGTTGGCCCCCAGTGTGTAGCAGTGCATGGGGTTATTCCTCCCCGGGTTGCAGGACTTTGCACTTTCTGTTGAGCCTCCTGACATTCCTGTTGGCCTGTTGTGGTGGGTTGCCCCCAGCTGGTAGCCATACTCCCACCCAGCTGCTCGCCTGGTCCCCTCCCCCCAAGCAGGATGGGGGAGAGGATAGGAAGAACAGGGACAAGAGAGCTTGTAGGTCAAGATAAAGACAGGGAGATCACCCTTCAACTATCACTGTGGGCAAAACAGACTTAATTTGGACAAATTTATTGCCAATTAATACAAATATTTGAGTACTGATTGAGTATTGAGAAACAAACACTAAAACCCCCAAACATTTGCATGCTTAGGGAAAACACCTTTCTTCCCCCTTTCCCAGGCTTAACCTCACTCCCTGTGCCTCTTTACCCACCCTTGTTATCACCACAAGTTGCTCTCTGTCCCTGCAGGGAGGCAGTGAGGAGGGGTGGCTGTGCTCAGGGTGCCGCAGCTTCTCTCTGCTCCTTTCCTCTCACTCTGTTCTGGCGTGGGTTCTCCATGAGCTGCAGTTCCTTCAGCAGTGTCTGTTTGTTTCTCTGTGAGTCCGCCATGGACTGCAGGGATCATCTGCTCTGCCACAGAGCACCTCCTACTCTGCTGGCCTTGGTGCTCCCGCTGTGTCTCACTGTATTGCTGCCTCCCACCCCTTCTCTCTTTGGATGGCACTTTCTGCCCTTAAGTGTGATTAAACAGAGGCTCCACAAACTTCGATGAGAGGCTTGGCTTTGGCCTGCAGTGGGGCTGATGCGGGTCTGGCTGGAGTAGCTGTGAGCAGCACATGGCAGCTCTTTACCTTCTCCCACAGACACCACCCAGGTAGCTTGCCCCTGTTGTGGTTTTAACTCGGCCGGCAGCTAAACACCACACAGCCGTTCGCTCACCCCTCCCCCCTCCCTCTCTGGGATGGGGGAGAGAAACGAGAAAACTGAGGCTTGTGGTTTGAGATAGAGAGTTTATTAGGACAGAAAATATAATAATAATAATAATAATAATAATATGTACAAAACAAGTGATGCACAATGCAATTGCTCACCACCCGCTGACCGATGCCCAGCCTATCCCCGAGCAGCCGGCCCCCCACCCCGGCCAGCCACCCCTATATATTGTTTAGCATGACGTCAGATGGTATGGAATACCCCTTTGGCCAGTTTGGGTCAGCTGTCCTGGGTCTGTCCCCTCCCAGCTCCTGCTGCACCCCCAGCCTGCTCGCTGGCAGGACAGAGCGAGAAGCTGAAAAGTCCTTGGCTTGGTGTAAGCACTGCTCTGCAACAATTAAAACATCAGCATGTTATCAGCGCTCTTCTCATCCTAATCCAAAACATAGCACCCTACCAGCTACTAGGAGGAAAATTAACTCTGTCCTAGCTAAAAGCGGGACACCCTCCCACCCCTTTGAAGCTCGTTGAAGTCCCTACTCTGAGTGGCCGCACAAGCATCTGCTCTGTCAAACACCCGGTTTTGAATAACCTGTAGTCTTGCTGAGTATATGATTTGCAACATCAGCCAGGTCATTGGTGAAAAACTGCTGGCACCAGTGTCCATCAATGAGGTACTCACTAGAGTGCTGTCTAGCTGGACTTTGGGCTGCAGGTCACAACCTGGCAGCTCAGCCACTTTTCACCCTACCTCACTGTCCACTTATCTATCCGTATTTCACCAGTTTTTCTGTGAGGATGGTATGGGAGACAGAGCTGAAAGCCTTGCTGAATTCAAAATAAACCACAGACACTGCTCTCACCTAATCCAGATTGTTATAAGGCTGGCCAAGCATGATTCTCTTTCACAAATACATGTTGACTACTTCCCACTGCTGTCTTCTCCTTCAGGTATTTGGAAATAGTTTCTATGATGATTTGCTCCATCACCTTCCCAGGAATTGAAGTGAGGCTGACTGGTCTGTAGTTCTTCGTATTCTCCTCATTGCCCTTCCTGAAGACAGGAGTAACACTTGCTTTCTAGTAGTCTTCATGAACCTTTCTTGATGGCAGTGACTTTTCAAGGTAATCTGAGAGCGGGCTTGCAATGACATTAGCCACCTCCCTCAGCACTCATGGGAGCATCCATCTCATCAGCTCGCATGTATTTGTGTATGTCTGCCTTGTTTAAGTCTTCCCTAACGTCATCTTTCTCCACCAGAAATAAGTGCTCTTGCCCCAGAAAAGTATGGGAGATCTTTGAAGCAGCTTTTTTTATTTTATTTTTTTTATAGTTTTAGCAAAACTGGTGTCCCTAACTCAGAGTTCAGTATGGGTGGTACTGTTGTATTGAGGGAGTGTGGAGCATCAGTATTTGCACTGACAGGAGCATGCCAGGCATGTCTACTGATCTCTTGCTGTCTTGTACAGGTATTGCAAATTACATGCAGTTGTTTTTAATGGGGGGAAAAAGTAAAGATTTGTTAAGGTGAAGTGAAAATTTAGTTGCTTGAGAATGCAGTTTGAACTGACTGCTTATTCTCTGGTTGTACTAGCTCAAAATATCTGATATTATCTGAATATCTGTGAGGGTCTATGTGAACTGAAGTTAGAATAGTTTTAGGGTGATCATAGAAGCGTTTTCATTAGAATGTTGTCAAAACGTAATGTTCAGACTTCTCTATTATGTTTAGTTTAAATCTCTGCTGAAAACTCATTCTAGTAAAGGCCATAGTTAAACTTCAATATACCCTTTCTGTGAGGTCTACTTTCTGTGAGGTACCACATAGTCAACAACTGAGGCTGGATACTGAATAAATGGCTGTTGAGTTCATGGACAATGTTCTTCATTATCTGTGTAGCTGCTAAGTTAATGATGAGCTCTATGAAATTAAATAATCATGTTGGAATTCTGCTGGCCTGAATTATGCACTTGTACTCAGTGACATTTCCTGGAGCTAGATGGGGAAGTATCTTGCCTGCCTCAGTCAGCGTAAAGATATACACAAATAGAGGTTTTGGATTAGATTAACAGTGGAGTCTGTTCAGTTTAATAGTGGTTGCATCTGATGTTTCATGAAACTTGATGCACAAGGTAAGCAAAGAAAAGGACTCAGCATTTCCATGAAGTATCATGAACCTTAAGTTTTCCAGATGCTGTCTGCTGGAACACTGGATGTGTCCAAATAACATGACTGTTTGAACAGGCTACTTTAGTGGACACGAAAGCAGAAGTTATGTATCTAAATGTGTGATTTTTTCCCTTTCTCAAATGATAGTGATGCTATACTTAAATGATTAAAATTGGTTATAATTATATTATAAAATACAATATACAATCTAAAAATTTGGCTGAGCTCAGCTTGAAACTAAATGTGCAGTTGGTGGTTTAAAAAAGTGACAAAAGCTGCTAAGATATTCAGCACTAAGAATATCTTTGACTGCTTCGATGCTTCAGGAGCAGTGGCTGAATAGGGTAGTCACAGTCATCGTAATGCACTACACCCTTCTCTCTCCCATTGTGCTGTGTATATTATGCTTGAATGAAAATATATTTTAGTTTCCTGAAAGCCTCCTCTTTGCAGCTTTAAACTTTCAGCAGATGGAAATATTAGAGGAACATTATTGCCTCTGCTTCTGCATTGAACTGAGAATGCAGCAGAACTGTGAAAAGATTCAGAGAAACTGCAAAAAATTCCTTGCCCTACTCTCGAGCAGCCCACACTATTAGCAACTATCTTGGTGGTGTCAAGAAATGTCATTAGCTAGTAAGTGGGAGATCCATTCAACTATGCTAATTACTTCAACAAGTTCTATTCTAAACTATATAAACATTGGAGATAAAGGAAGTAGTACATTTTCCAGAAAGGCTTTTGAATACTGATCTGCTTCTGCACATTCACATTTCAAGGCTGACTGCAAATGTCTGCAGTAAAACTATGAATTGGCTGCTGCTTAGCTGCAAAGATGTGATCCGTCTTCTTCCTCAATCTTTCAAACTTTACAGGTCTTAAAATTCCCTGATCTTACTGAAAAAATAAACGACCAATTCAACCTTTACTTTCTTACATTTTTGTGTGACTGCAGATGAACTATAATAGAAATTTGTATGTCGATTACCCTGAAGCTTGAATAATACTAGCTTTAGTCTTATTTTCAGTGGTCCTTTGCTTTTGAATTTAGAGCAAAAATGTATATGAAAGAACATGTAGTTTTGAAAAAGACTTCAGATGTTCTGTTTAAGTGTGGCTGACATAATTATTATCCTTTAAAATAGCATGTTGTTAACATATAGGTCAAAGATGTTTTTTTCTTTATTTTATACAGATTCACCCCAGTTCAGGCAAAACCTCAAAATCTGAACAACTTCTGCCACAGTTTGGCTGTACACCGTTAACAAGTTATCATTCCATCAAGAGCAATGAGCTCCACAACACAACCAGGTCAGTTTGCTTCTTTATTTTTTTATCTCACTCCTGCAGAACACTGTCCTGCATTACGATGTGCAGAACTTTGTGTTGATGGAATGGATTTGGCAAGTGACTGATATGCCAGCTGCACTTTATAAGATATCACTGTCTTATAAAACAAGATGAAGGCTGTGCATGTAGAAAAGGCTATTTTGGGGGGTACCTTATCTCAGATGAATTTTAAAGCTGGTATAATTCTACAGTGCTGTCTAAATATTTTTGTAAAGTTTATTAATAAACTGAAAAATCACCTCCGGACATGAATAAGCATCTTAACATTTTTAATTCTTAATACTTGTGTTTAGTCATTAAATGATTATTTGCACAATCGCCTTCTTTAAAGAAAGAGTGCAGATGGTATTCTGTTGTTTTCGTTTTTAGCTCTAAAGCTGTATTTGCACACATTGGGCATTCTCTGTAGAGCTTCCTCATTTATGGATGCATAATTAACAATGGTTTCTGAATGCTTGAAAAGTGAGTTACTGCAGGTGAACCTCCAGTAGAAAGTGAACCATTATTATCTGTAGCCAGTGCTCAAACTTCCAGAGAAGAATGTTGCATACGGAACATCCTTTGACTTCAGTCCTTCTGAGGAGTGAGAGTCCCCAGCTCAAATCTGTGCAACGTCGCATATGGTTTGCACTTCATTCACCCACACTTCAAGTATCTATTTCTAGTACAGTTGGTAAAATAACCCTTTACAGGTGGCTTATTTTATGACTGGTTTGGTTTTGTTCAAACAGCTTATAAATGTGTCGGGGAAAACACTGTAATAGTAAGCTGTATTTATCTGCTACATGCCCTATCTCATAGAAATGTAATTCGTTGAGGTTTCTTGGAGAATTGTTGATTGTAGAGTTGAAAATTGGCAGTAATTGCTCTTACGCTGAGTAAACAGCTGGGTTTCATACTAGGCGTCTTTTTCTTATAGTGCAATGTGGTCCAGGCAGTGAATTATCCATAGAAAACAGCATGGGGCATTCAGTAGAAAGGCATGTCTTTATTTTTTCTCTATCCCGGTGGTGGCTAATAGGAAATAATCTTGAACTTTCCTAGATTTCCCAAATTCTAAGATACTCCAGTCAATTTAGCATCTTTTCAACAGTTCTTTTCTTGCAGTAGATGGTCTGTGGAAACCAATAGCCAGAAGTGAAATTAGCTTTCACAAAAAGGAAGTAAATTTTCCAATATTCTCATTGCTATGAAGAAACATATTGCAAATATGTATTCCTCTCTGCTGTCATTTTAAATTGAATAAAGGAGAAACATTCAATATAACCAGGTTACTTGTATTTAGACAGCTCATAAATGTTGCTTTTAGTAGAGATTAGATGCCTAAATATCTTTAAATCTAGCCCTTAGGGGTCTATCTTCCTAGGCTTTCAGTATCCAACATCCTTGAGTTCCATCAGCAATTTTGACATTGCTTTAGTGTGCATCATATTGAGTCTTATTTGTTTTAATTAACTAAATGTGAAAACAGGTTAACTATTTTTGACACACAAAAGGATCTGTGGAAAATTAAGCCAGTGATTGCCCTGAAAGGGGGAAAAAAAACAAACCAAAGCATGCTAATCTTGTGACACGCACCAGAGGATAAGATTTTCCTAAATTTTATAGCTTTACAGATTTCTTAATGAGTCTATCACTTATGTTCCATTGGCCATAGACTAGAGTCTCAAACTGGGCATCCAATTATTATTTTATTTTAAAAATCCTAATTACTCCTTAGCTCATCTTCCCACTGCAAAATAACTTCTGACTTCTCACTGCAGTCCAGGAAGGGAAGTCCATAAGCATGTTAGAGTCCTGTGATAGCAGAGCTGTGAGCAGGATACAATAGTTCATGGGGAAATTAAGACATCCATCCCCAAAGTCTGCTCCAAATAGTAGTGCGCAAATAAGAGAATGGGCAGTGTACTGAACGTAAGAATATTAAGTAGGTTTCATTAAGGGAGTACCAAGTACTATGTGTATTGAACGTTACAGGTCCTTCTGAAAAACAGTATGTCAACATATTATAGACGGTATTTAAAAACACATTTTCTATTGTGCGGTATATACTACATTTAAATACCAGTCTGTGTGCCTTCTGTATGAGGCCAGTTAAATCGTTTGTAACATATTGTAAACATCAATATTTTAAGTCATAGTAGATTACAACAGAATGGTAGTTCTACTTTTTAATCTACAGTTTATCTAGCCTGCATATAGATAGCTTGTGTATGTTCATATAAATATTGTTTACATGGAAGATAAGTATACCTTTTTTTTAAAAAAAAAAGGGAGAGTCAAAATGGTAAAGCAGTGCTACTGTGACTGAATGTTATAGGCCAGTCCGCTTCACAGATGACCTGTTCTGGGAGTGAAAAAATCTGAAACGCTATAGGAAGCTTCAAGTACTGTGTATTATACTAAATTTCTCTGTATTTTTACAACATGATCTGTAAGTCCTTGAGGCATTTCTATTACTAGAAGCTCTGTGCTGTGGTGCAGTAAGCAGAGGAAATATTTATTGAGAATTGCTTTCCCTTGATACTTAAATTGTCAGAAAGACCATTGAAAGACCTGATGTGGCACAAGCAAGCATTACACGTTTTATTCAAATACTATCTGACAAACCCCTTTAGATAGGATTTGTTTGCAGTACCAGTGCACGTAAGTATTTCCTTAGGTTGTATGATGATGCAATGAATAGGTCTCCTGTGTAGCAACATTGACTTGCAACAGCACTGTAACCTGTTAAATTGATCTAAACTCTTTGAACCTTAAGGGACCAGACTCTTGCTAATCTGTAAAGCTATAAAGTAAATGCTGAATCCCAACAGGGAAAGGTACTGATGTTTGGTTGTTTGCTTTGCTTGTTATAAATTGTAAGATCATTAAGGAAATGTTTACATCCTGTTGCCATTGCATGTTCTGAACCGATCTGTGTGTATAAAAAGCATTAGACAGAAAAAGAAAATATTTATTTGCTTTTAAAGGGAATAGCTAACCTGCTGTTTTGAGACTTATTTTTCTTTAATACTAAATAATACCTGAGTGGTGAATTAATACGTATGGATGTATTCTGCAGTTATTTGCTTCTGTCTAATGCTTTAAAATATCTTCCATTAACATGGTTGTGTGGCTGAGGCTTGTTTCTGTTATGTAAATACCAGCTCAGTTTCTAAGGAGTCTAACCCTTGCAAAGGTTGCTTCATTTCTGAATGGATCATTTAAAGTTGACTTAATATAGTACTTCTTACCCAGATTTTTTTAAAAAGAATAACTGCACCTATTAGGAAAGGTGGACTATAAATATTTATGTAAAGATAAAGATCATGGGGATATGAAAATCCTACTTCTTTTTTTTTTTTTTTTCCTGAGAAAGGGAATAAGTCCAGGGATTTCAGATTTAGTGCTTTGCTTTTCACTGTGAAATTAAAAGCAATATTGGAATATTTAAATGAAATCAATTCCATTAACAACAAAACCAGAAACCCTACAGTTGTTCATGGAATTACTCGGCATAGAATCATTTCTGTTGGGAAAGAGAGGTAAGTAATATTAATAGAGGTGATGAAGAATAATATTAATAGATGATGAAGAAAAGACCTAGAACTCTGAACTGTCCATCAGTTTTCTAGTTACTGCAAACTATTGCTAAATAGGATGTGTGATGTTGTGGAAAGCTAGCCATTAGTTAGAACGAGAGAGTTTTTCAGTGTCCCTGGGATCTTGCTGGTTTTCAAAAGCATATCAATGTGGGCTTGCTGCTAAAGATAACATGTTCAAAATGTGTAAAACTTATTTGCAACTAAGATGAAATTACCTCTTTACTATATCTGTAATAATGGAGTTAAAATCAAAGTCTGACATACTGTTGATGTTTAATATATTGGAAATTACTGTTCACACTTCTTTCTGCTCTTCAACAACGTTACTTATTTTTCCAGGTCTTTAGTGTTTTGTAAGACCTGCTTGTTGCTGTAGTCAATCTGAAATTATTTTACTTTTCTTAATAAACTAAGCGGGGGAAGGAGGGGAAGAACAGAGAGGAGCTGTGTACTGAATTCTGCCAGTTCCTGCTTTTGCATAACTTTTCTGACATTTTAATTCTAAATTTATTTAATAGGTGTTTGTTTCTTCCTCTGCAGAATTGACTCCCCCTATTTTCTTCTGCTTTGCTCTGCTTTTTCATAAGTCTTTTTCCTCATATTCTGTGGGATTTGCTTCTCCACCTGACTGCATATAATTGTGAACTTGTGCAGGATTTGCTGCTCCACCTGGCTGCATATACATCTATGGGGCCCGATGGGATTCATACCAGGGTATTCAAAGAGCTAGCTGATGTCATTGCAAGACCTCTCTCAATTATTTTTCTATGGTATTGGGAATCTGGGGAGGTCCCAGTTGACTGGAAGCTGGCAAACATTGTTCCGGTTTTCAAGAAGGGCAAGGAAGAAGACCCTGGTAATTATAGGCCTATCAGTCTCACTTCAGTACCAGGTAAAATTATGAAGAAGATTATTCTGGGAGTGGTTGAAAAACACCTGAAAGGTGTTTGTTCAGCCCAGAGCAGAGGATGCTGAGGGGAGGCCTCATGGCGGCCTGCAGCTCCCTCACAAGGGGAGCTGAGGGGCAGGCGCTGAGCTCTGCTCTCTGGGGACAGCGACAGGACCCGAGGGAATGGCATGGAGCTGGGACAGGGGAGGGTCAGGCTGGGTGTTAGGGAAAGGTTCTGCACCCAGGGGGTGGTCGGGCACTGGGACAGGCTCCCCAGGACAGTGGTCACAGCACCGAGCTGCTGGAGGTCAAGAAGGGTCTGGACAAAACTCAGAAATATGGTTTGATTTCTGCATGCTCTTGTGCGGCACCAAGAGTTGGACTCAGTGATCCTCGTGGGTTCCTTCCAACAAAGAATACTCTGTGATTCTGTGATTTTATATTCCTGAAGACTAAATACAAAATATGCTCCATATTGGTATTTCCACTACTACATGAATATTGAAACACAGTGAGAATTTCCACTGATGTCCACTAAGCATCTCTGAACCAGCAGTGGATGCCATTGAACAGATGAATGTATGATGAGTGTATGTAGTTACTGTAAAATATATTTTTTCAGTCTTTTTATAAAAAGATTTAAGAGACCTTTGAGTCAAAAAAAAAAAGTAAATGAAATAACGAGACTAAAACCTCTTCTTCATACAGAAAAGGGTATAAGTGTTTAAATTCCATTGAAGCTGAGTGCATAAATGTTTTTCTGGGCTCTGACTACAGACATAAGGAATCAAACGCATATATTCCTTGTGATGACTTTTCCTTTGTTTACAAAAAAAACAACCAACCACGTATATAAAGGCTGAGTTAAATGTATTTTAGGTGAATTCACCAGAATTCACTGAATATAGTCCAATAACTTTCAGGATTAATAGATACGTTATCTTTTAATTGATACGTTACCTACACTGTTATGAAGTTATGCCACAAAAAATGAGTGACAGAGTACTGCAGCTTTTTAATATATCAAAAAAGAATATAAGCTCAGCCTTTCTGAAAAGCGTGAAAGGATTCTTACACTACTGCATTCCCTGTTTTTTTTTTAACCTTTCAATGGAAAGCACAACCCAGATGTGCAGCTCAGATGCTTTGACCTCTTGAATCTCCTTACAGTTTCAAAACAGCCTCAGGCTGATATAAAATCTTACTTGTCCCCTTATGAAATCCAAAAGAAATTGTTGTTTATAGAATTGCTATGTCTGTCTATACTTTTTTCCATATTAGTTTCAGCCTGATGTCCTTATCCAGATGCGTCCAGATAAAATCTGAATAACTTACAAACTTACATGCAAAATTTGGATCCAAAATGTGTTCTGTAGTTGGGAATCTATGTAGAAGACAACCAAATGAATAAAACGTTCTGTGTATGTGTTAGATTAAAAAAGTCTTGTTTACTTGCGAGTTTCTAAAGTTCGCAAATAAATTGTGCTACTTCCTTGTTTCTCTCTTAGAAGTAATTTATGACATGTACTATTAAAATTAATAATTAAATTCACATGGTCCTGCTTTCATTTTTGCATTTACACCTGTGCATGTTAATAGAGGTTTAGGTTTTGTGTGCTAACTATTCAAGTTTTAAGTAAATGACAACAACATAAGTTTTATAGACACTATATTGTAGGATTATTTGCTGCTTTCTGCAAATTAAGTTTAGCTACACATCTGGAGAGTTTTTTATATAACCTTGTCATGTATATATCATTGTTTATGATATACCATTAACATGATATATGTGCACAAATGTTAACGTATGCATACATGATAAATTCCAGTCTCTTCAAATGGATAATGTGCTTGAAAATTAAAATTGTATTGCCTTTACTTTTCAGGAATCAGTTGTTAATATTGGCCACCAGGTGTTTTTCTCTGGGATTTTGTCTTTCAAAATAAATGTTTTTTCAGTCTGTGCCGCCAAAGCACAGGCCTTACTTTTTGAGCAGTAGCACTTTAACAGCTAAATAATCTATCTGGGAATAAAACTTGGAAGTTTTTTTTTATTAGTTTTTAATTTTTAATTTTTATGTGGTTTCTAAAGCTTGTAAAGACTTCATATTTTTTTTAATTACACATTTGAACTTCTCCTTTTTAAGTATATAATTTATTCTTAGCGCTCACTTAGACACAATATACACACCTCTAGAAATAGTGTTCAAATTTGTTTTCCACTGAAATATCCTGTAAAACATTCTCCATTTCTCAGTTTTTTCTCCTTGTCAATGGATGTATCTTCAGTGCATGTAAACTGAGACTGTGCAGGGTTTTGCTAAATACCTGGGGTATAGCTGGTTATGGGTAAGGATCTGGTCCCATGTGGGCAGGGGACAAACTGTGCAATGGGACAGTTCCAGAGTGAAAGAATTACTCTAAGTGAAATATTATTTATTCCTGGTGATGTCTTTTCAATAGATTTGGCCTGTTGTGGTAATGTTCACTGCGTAAAGGTGTTTAAAGTGTGGAAGAGGCAATAAATACTTCTCTGTCAGCTGGGGAGGTTACTTTTTTTTCTCATCTCAAAGTAATGAAAAAAATTGTACTTCAATACTCAAATATTGAAAATCAGATGCTAATTCTAAACAGACAGAAATATGTAACTTACAATAATACTTTTACAATTGTCTAGACAGGTTTTTAAATGTTTTAAAACAGATTTCAGAATGCTATAAAATAAATCTAGGAACATATTTTGTTTTAAATGCACATACATATACTTAAAGGTCATTAAATGTATTTTTATTTTGAGTGACCTTAGGAAAGGCAATTCAGAAGATTGCATTCTATAGAGAATGAAAATATGGTATTGTAACTAATGTCAGCTAACATGGTTGTGAGGAAAAAGAAATCAAACAAATGGTTAATGTTTTTGGTGGTAGAAAGCTTGCTTGATATAAGATAATTGTTGAGGAATATAATTAGACTTCTCTGGTAAGTGACAATCTGTTTAAAATAACACTATCCAAAATCATTACAGCATTAAATGAAATAAAGACTGGCTAACAGATTTCAGAAAGCATTGTGCATGGGGAAAATTGTCATCCCCTGGAGGTTTTCCTAGGAGATTTCTGTAGGAATTTATTATTACTTTAACATTATTCAATATTTTTATCAATTATCTAGAGAAGAAACATTAATTCTGGTAAAGCTAAAGTTATACTGCAATAAACTTGCTTATATAACTTCTTATAACCCCATTTGATAAAGTTGATTCTTTTCAAAAAATATAGATTATCATCAAATGAAAGAACCAAAGAATATAGCGCTTAAGAGCAGAATCATCGAATGTTCATTAGAAGGGGCCTGTAGAGGTCTTGTGAGACCATTGCCAACTCTAGATCAGGTTAGTCACAGTGTTGGCTAGGTGAGTGATGAAAACCTCGAGGGCTGGAGATGTGCAGAGCTTCCCTAGGCATTTTGCTCCAGTACCATGCTGTCTTCCTGGGAAGAAGCCTGAGCCTCCAAGTTAGAATCTGTGGCCATTGAGCCTTTTACTGTCATCTAACACTAGTGAGAAAACCGTGCCTCTGTGATCTTTGTCTCCCCTCACGTAGTTGCAGGCTGCTCTTCCTCATCTTCCCACCAAACTAAACAAGGTCTGCTTCCTCAGCTTCTCCTCATAGGTCCCTGACTTGATAGCCCTCTACTATCAATGTTTCACTGTCTATCTGTACAGACAGATGCTTTATTATGACTTGTTATTCATGATAAAATCCACTTGTTATTCATGATAAAATTCACTCCAAATCACAAAACATGAAGCTCCTACGCTGGTAGCTGGTGACGCATGTGGACTTTGTTATGACATGGGAGCTGAATGTGAAGACTAATGCTTTTGCGTCTGGTGTTGGGGAGGGAGTGGAGAGAAGCTTTAGATTAAACAGCACTGAATATGTCTTAGTTGTCTTTTCAACACAAAGAAGAGAGATGGTTAAGGTCAAGCTAAACTTTTCCTTCAGCCTCCTTTTAGACTAAGTGCACAAAGCTATTCTTAGAGTATTGGTTCTAATTCTGATAAGAACACTTCAAAAAGGGCTTTCAAAAAGATTTTTCAAAATAATACAGGGTCTGGAAAACATACGTTATTGAAAGAAGCCACGGGAATTCAGTCTGTCTTTTCTGAATGCTGAGAGACTGTGAGATAAAAAAATATATATAGAAGTACTTATGTGCAAAAGATTTCTGGTACATAAGATGTTTAATCTTACAGAGGAAGGTTTAATAAGATCTCGTGGCTGGAAGATGAAGCTAGACAAATTCAGATTAGAAGTTGTTCCACTTCTTTTCAGCAGTCTTGGTAATTTAACGTTGGAATATGCTGGATAATGATGGGGGTGTAATTCTTTATGTGGCCCGTCCTTACAGTCTTGAAATCCCAACAGCCACCTAGAAGTTGCTTCAATTGTCAGTAAATATATGACAAAATATCCATATGTTTTTGCTGAAGAGAACTCTGCCATCACTCTAAACAAATTTGGAAAGCCAGGAGATACTTAACCACCTCTTCTACTTCTTCACTGCCTGTAACCTCCCTTAAACTGTTTTGTGGTAGCAGGAAACTTGTACAATGAGAGCATCTTGCTTTGCTTTAGAAGAACTTGGCTTCTCTTGATGCAACTTCTTTAACTTAAACTGTAAGGCCTTCCCTAAGCGTATGAATTTGCTCTGAGGGGTGGGGTGGAAGTAGTGTCAAGATGTGACAACATTCAACTAACTAAAATGACTGTGCCACACTTAATTTTGTCAGGTGTCATGTATTATGCTGTAATCCAATTCCAGAAGGCTGAAGGCCTAGATTTTCTTTTTTGTCACTACCGTCTTTGAACTTCCTAACTTATTCATGTGGACAGTCATACAGAAAAAGTATTCTTTGGGCTGTGTCAATCATGGGAAATCCTAATGCCTGGGTTTGTGGGACCAATTCTCTATCTCATGTTCTTGGAAGGGAACTCAGTGCAGTCAACAACTTTTTGCTATACAGCACATTCACAGCCTTTGAAGGAACAGCAGTGTTCTTACAGGCTTGCCAAATGCCTGGGCTTGACCAGGGTACTTCAGGTGTCATGGTGCTTATCGTTGTTGCCTTTAAATGCAAGCTGGGCCAGGAGAAACCTGGAGCATAGAAGCTCCTGTGAAAGCCTTGTACTCTGGCCTTCTCCTCAGGCCTGAATGTTGTACCGGGCACTGCCAGGCTGTGGTGGCCAAGGGACTGGTGGGGCTGCAGCTCTGGCAGCCATCCCGCTGGGGTTGGACTCACGGCCACTTCTGGGATGGGAGCCATGAGGGTCCATCACAGGAGCCTGCTCTGCTGTCCATGAACTGCTAAGTCTGAGATATGCAGGAGGATCAGAAAATGCCTCAGAACTGTAAGGTGTAGATTTGGGGAACTGCTTTTACAGCATCTAGGTAAACAACGAAATCCTTTTTTGATGTCATTCTTAGCTTGGAATGCTCTTAAAGCTCTTCTGTTTGAGAACACGAGTAGCGTGGGAGATGCTCATGGTTCCCTGCACAGCCCCAAACTTATTTTATTCCTGGGTGATTTCACTCATCAGGTCGCTGATTCACTTCAGTAAGTACTAAATGATGTGGTGTCAAGAGCCATTGTGTGTCTGTCTTAGTGTGTGGGGAAGGAGGTGGAGGGAGAAAACAGCACTCATTCCCCTCTAGTGCAGGAGAGACCTGCAGTCAGGAGACTTTGAGCAAGGAAACTGTGATTCAGGAAGCCACCAAGGGGAGGTTACGTTTTAAGAAAGGACTTTCTCAATGGTAGTGCTAGAACAGGCAGCTCTAGTGACTGCCAGCCAGTTGTCCTCACTCTTCTCATTGACTATTCAGCCATGCCTGGTGTATTTATTCATGCGGCCACAGTGAAACAGATTTGGGAATTGATCCAGGCTCAGCTCAGCTCCCAAGGACAGACAAAAAAGGTGTTTTTCAGCCTGGATTGATTCCTCATTGTGGCTCACTACATAGCCACAGAAACAATGCTGTTGGCAAGGTGAGGAAGGAAGAAGGAAGGCAGCTCATGTACTACCTTTGAAAGAAATGATTATTGTGATTTTTGAGCAGGAAGAAGAAGCATGGTCAGCCTCCAGAACTGTAAAATGACTTAGGCCTAGGTAAAGCTGGAGAGCAGTACAAATAACTTCTTAACACATCCTCACTTTACTGGTCATTCTGGTTTCCAGATGTTAAAAGATGCCAGTTCTGTCCATGCAGAATTTGGAGGCTCATTGGACCCTTTCATCCTTCAGCTCAAATGACCAACAAGTTCACATGGTCAGTCATGCAATGTACCACTTTTAGAGTGATATTTCAGTATCAGACCATCAGGCATTTAATATTCATTAGGACTTATGCAACACAAGCAGTTAGAAGTATGTGAAACTTGTTTTGTTGAAATGCCCCATCCCTGGAAGTGTTCAAGGCCAGGCTGGATGGGGCTTTGGGCAGCCTGGTCTAGTGGGAGGTGTCCCTGCCCATGGCAGGGGATTGGACTGGGTGATCTTTAGGGACCCTTCCAACCCAAACCATTCTGTGATTCTGTGAAAGATTATGCAGGTAATATTTTCCTACATGAATTTATAACGTTTTTGTAACGATCTGTTTCTAAAATATAAAATTTTGTATTGTACAGAAAGTTAAATAAGACACAACAGATAACATAAAGCCCCAAGATGTTAAGCCTTCAAACTTCCTTTTAGTTTCTTCATTCATTAGATTAGCTGCATAGATGTTGATTATGTTGAGCACCCTAAAAAGGTGTTTGCCAACTTGAAATTTTTTCCCACCCACGCACCACCTCCTAATTTTGTCTGTAGCAGCCCAGATGTGTTTCTGCAGAATAAGTGTTTCTGCAGTGATAATTGTAACGCTTATAACAGGTAGTTTGCAGATCTGGTAGCTCATAAAAAGCAGGACTATTTTGTACCATCTTAATTTTGAAGCTGGTGACAATTTCAAAACTTCATTAGAAACTCTGAAATGTTATAGTGTAGGGAATATCTTAATCAAGAAATTAAATACTGTTTTGTAGCATGTAGAAACTGAGGGTCTAATGGGACCATGAGTTATGATTTAGTTTTGAGGAACCAAACTTTACTTTTTTGTGTTTTGAAAATATTGAAAGACTGTTTTGTGCTGTACATTTTGTGTGTTGGATCTAAGTTCTGGTGAAACGATAGACTTCGTGGTTTGAACCTGTCTCAAGGCATATTTTAAAAACCCTTGATCCTCTCTGGGGATGCTGGGTAAACACCTGTCTTAAAAATTGTCAGTAGCATGGATTCCAGAGTCTCCCTTTATGACCTGTTTCTATGTGCAGTTATACTTACAAACATAAGATTCTTTACATTTTACTAGTTACAGCTATTTGACATTGCAGTTTAGACATGCAAGCTTTGTAAACCCTGAGAAATTTTTTGAAAGTTTATTGTGATGTGAAGTAGATCAACACACACAAAAATCTTATTTTGGACTGCTGCTTAAATTCGGAGGAGAGGATTTTGCAATCATGTAATCCCTCAATAGTGCCTGGTGGGAGTATGAGTGGAGTGCGAGTGTGAGTGGAATAGAAGTACGAGTGTGAATGTGAGTGGCGTGAGTTTGGGAGTGGAGTATGAAGGTGAGTGAAGTGAGAGTGTGACTGGAATATGAGTGGAGTATGTGCGTGTGAGTATGAGAGGGGTGGGAGTACGAGAGGAGTCTGAGTGGAGTGTGAGTGGAGTGTGAGTGTGACTGGAACGTGAGTGAAGTGGGTGACAGAGGAGTGTGGTTGTGAGTGTGAGTGGAATGGAGTGTAAGTGCAATATGAATGTGAGCGTGTGTGAGAATGAGTGAGAGTGTGTGAGTTGGAGTGTGAGCGTAAGAATGAGAGTATGTGAGTGTGAGAGGGAGTGAGAGATTGAGGGGGAGGGAGAGAGCGTGTGAGAGAGTGCATGAGAGAGAGTGTGCCAGAGGGTGTGTGTGAGTGTGCGAGAGTGTTGGAGGGGCTGCCAGAGCCCGACAGGAATGCTTTAGCTCAGCAGCCACCCGGAGTCCCCGGGGAATGCCTGATTTCGGTGAGGCCTGTGGTGCGTGCTGGTCGTGCTGGAGGCGACGGCCTCTGGCTGGGAGTTTGGGCAGAAAGGAAGGCAACCTGACATGATTTGGCAAAACTCCCGTCAATGAATATAGGATGTTATGAGTTTTTGGCTCGACACATTGCCAGTTTCTGGCAAAACAAAGCACTGAGTCATTTTAGTATTTCTCAGCTCCCACCCAAAGTGCCCTTTGTTACAAATTTTCATTAACTGCTAGTTGATCTGCAGACGTGAGAACTAGTGATCACTGCCTTCCTTTTCCTTCCTCATTTATTCAGTATTCTTTTCCTAAGATGAGGTTTGGTAGTATTTATTTTAATTTCCTCTTTACTAAATTGTACTAATCAGTTTCTTTAACCATTTCTCATAGACCATACTTCTAAGTCTTGTACTCTTTTCCAGTTTTCTCTCTTTGATTCTTAGATTCGTTTGCCACCTAAAAGCATGTTACCTTTTTCCAGGTGGTGATACCAAAGTACCAGAAATATTTACCTTGCATCTCCTGTACCTTCTTCCATTTTTACTGGTATTTTGGAGAGTTGCCTGTTCTTTGAATAGTTTCCACTGCTGAGTCATTTAACTTTTAGAGCACTTTACAGCAGAAGGGGGAATCAGGGTTACTATAACCCGCTGTTGTATTTATTGGTTTATTTTCTGGGATTTATTTGATGGATTTTATTTTTGTTCATGGGTTTTTATTTTTACTTCTACCCGAAATGTATTCCTTTTTACTTGCCTTTGCATTTCATCTTATTTATTCTGTGATTCCCCCCAGTTTATTAAGATAATTAGAATTAGAATTATATAATTAGGACATTGCTGTGGCATGAGTGATGCAGGTGGCAGCTGCTCACATCTGGCTTCCCTCACGTACGGCTATTTAAGGCTACATCTGTTCTCTGCAGAAATGAATTTAAAGGCTTTTCAAAACTGAATGTCCGTATCATCTGTGTATAGATATTTCATGTTGTCTGTATTTATTTCTGCGCTTGGTAACGGAGAATGGTCTGAGTGGAAAACTCATGAAAGTTTACTGAGCTGGGGCATGGTAGATGAAAAAGGTGTTTTCTGTGAGTGCAGAGCTGTTAGTTATTCTCAGTGTCCTGTGAATCATATCACTCCCTAATCAGAGGGGCAAAAAAAGCTGTTAACCGTGTCAACAAACAGCTCGCTGACTCTGGAACAGCACTGGCAATCCTTTGTCTTGCTAGAACATACGGCCCACATGCTGTTTTCGTTTAACCAGGGTCTCCTTGTTAAGAATAGAGGGAGCTGAATCTGAATAATGATGCCAGGAGTGTATTTCTACAGAAGCTATTTAATAAAAGCTGAGCAGAACCCCTGCTTTAAAATAAAATAAATAAGTAAATAAAAATTGCAGCTAGTCTGTGTTTTGAGACAGTAGTATTTTGAGGCAATACCCTGCAATAAAGGCCAGTGCACAACACACACACTTCGAGCTACATGAAGAAAACAGACATGAGATATTTTTCACAGCTTCCCCTAGGGTGCTTGTGTTGTTCCTCAAGCCTTGAATTATATCTTTAGTGAGGTCAAGTGGATACAGCTCATTTAGATATCCCCAACTCAGATTTCAGTAGTTGCTGTGGGTGCAGACAGCACTCTGGTATTGCTCAAAAGCTGTCTCAGGTCCTGGTAAATCTCCTTTTCTTGTGTCAAAACATTCAGCTGTTGCCCTAGACAAGGTTTTGTGGACGTATTCCACAAAAGTAAGTGTAAACGAAGACAGGATAATCCTGAAATAGCCACTGAGTGCTTTGTCTCTTCTATTCAGCTTTCTCACAAAGCCTAGAAGAGAGAGGAATTCAAAACGTAGTGTACTTATATGAAATTACTACATCACCTTTCTCCTCTGTTATTTCTGTGACTTCATCACCTTTTCAGACTGGTACATGCGAATATGCCTTTTGTACAGTGTTCTTGGATGCACTTGAGGGGTCTACTTGCTCCCCCTCACCAAAAATGCAAGAAAGCTTACTCCTGACAGAACTCCTTAATCCATTAGCATCCAAGTAAGCTATGACAAATGAACAATAGTGTTTCGATTTCAATGGACTGACTACGAGTACCTATAGCCTTGTAGAGGCATCATTCATTCTCTGGCAGGGAGACACTAACAGATGGCTGCAGTAGCTGTCTTTGGGGTACAGATCTGTCTATACAAGGGAAGTTAGCAGTGCACTTCTTTCAGCAATAGTAAGAAAGCCCAAGCCAATCAACTAAATAATGAACCAAAATCAGAATTTGCCTGTAGAGAAGGATTAGGATGAAAGACATTGACAAAGGGGTTAAAGAAGAAAGCATCACAGGGAAGGGAAAAAAAGTTAAGAGTGGAAACCCTAAAAGATGTCATAGAGGAGAGGTGAACACTGGATTTGGCTAAAAGAATAGGGACAAGGTCGTAAGAAAAAGGGTACAGAGAGAAAACACGCAGAAACATGAGAATGCATGAGAATAGGTGTGTCTAAAGTGTGAGTAAAGAGTAGGTTTTTTTTTGTTGTTGTTTTTTTTAAAGAACTTCCCTGGGAAATAGCCTCACTTCCGTTTGCCATCGGTCCTGGGTGTTCTGAGGGAACTTGGACAATTCTCTGGTGTTGAGCATGCCTGTGCTGCTGAAATGGAGGTTCATTTAAAAGTTGGCTAGCACTTTACAGCTAGTCAGTACTTTATGGTGCTGAAACCATTCCCACTGATGGGATTCGAAGGTATTTAGCTAGCATTAGTTTCTAAGTCCATTATATTGCCGAGGTAGCTCAGTGGATGTAGGCTGGAAGAGCAAATTCCTTTAATTGCTTGCTAAAGGGATACCTGGATTACTTTCTTTATCTTTTTATTTTCATACCTCTGGGAAGTATTTCCAGAAACAGCAGAAACCTTAAACTTTCTGGACTGAGAGTGCTTTCTGAATAACTCTGTCTAGAGCCCACCTCTGGGAGCACTCCCTCTGAAGCTTCCTTTGCTACCTTGAGCTGCCCGCTTATGTTCCCGCAGTTAGGGATCAGAGGTGGAGGAGGCTGCAGGCACTATGCACGGTATTCTGGGCAATAAAATAGGTTGCAAGTGCATGCAAAACAGAATCAGTGTTAAAAAATTACAGTGTGGATTAGCTTTAGTTTTAGTTATGTTTAATTTCTTTACATAGATAGTGATCTTCCCCCCCCTTCCCCCCCCCCCCTATGATGTTGTAGTGTAGTTATACCATGGAGTTAAGAACAGATTTAAAAACAAAACAAAACAAAACAAAACTCCCCATGTCCTACCTTGAACCTTTCTGGTGTGTATATTTAATATCTAGTGACAGGCAGGGTTTGACAGCACAGGAAGGACCTGGTATTTTACAGTCAAAAATCCTGTAGAAACCGTGTATGTATTTGTGTATGTATGTATAAGTGTGTATGTATGTGTGTGTGTTTATATACGTAAATCTGCAAATAGGTCTGCCAGTGCTTCTTGGACTTGCAACATCCTCTGTTCTGACAGTTTCAGGGCTTTAGTAGGAACAATTATGCATTGTTTTCCTGTCCAGTATTAATTTTCTTAGATGGCAGGGACAGTATGCTACCTAATGCACGTGACTGCATGACGTACTGAGTTGAGCTGTCCAGGTAATCTATAGAATTGAATTGGAAAAAAAGTTTTTTTTTGTGGAGCATTTGGACCAGGATGTGTGTACTCTACCGCTAGGACATGCTAGGAGCTTATTTCTGTATTAAATCAGCCTGTTGTCTAGCACCTTCTTCTCCTTCCTGCCATTCAGGCTCTCCAGAGATGCTTTCTGCAGTCCTGCAAAGAGCCCAGAGGTGAGCAAGGTCTCTTTAATTAGTGCACATAATGTTTTATTCAATCATCCACCCATGTCGCACAGTGACTGTGCCACAAGAATTGCACAAAGCTTTTCTTAACTGTAGGCGGTTGTTCATTTATTAATGTAAACACCATGTGCCTTGGATGTGTGAGCCCTAAAAATAAACTAGCAGAGTTAAAAATAGGTCGCTGGGAGTACTGAGATGCTGCTTAATCAGAACCAGCTGCAAGCTGTCTAGAAAATGTAAGTTATATGAGCCAGATGGCTTTTGCCCTTTTTGCTTTAGACAGCATGTAATTTGGGTAACTACAGCTACAGTAATGTATTTTCCCAGTCAAACTGTTTGATAAACATATTTGTTTCAAACAGACACTTCCAATTAGAGAACCAGCAAAATGTTAATTTATTTTAATATTTCTCCACATGGGTAAGCCAAAGGAAGGTTACATAATACTAAATTCAAAGGCATGCACAATAGCTGCTCACAGCTGTATTTGGTAGGGACCAGATTATGACTGTGCATCTTTGCACAACAGCACTTTTACTCTGGGAACAATCCCACTGAAACCAATGGGAGAATGGCTGAAATCAAATCAATGGCCTAACGATCAGTGGGACTTGCGTGGTGTAAGTTTGTAGGAGTAAAGTATTATACAAAATGTAAGTGTGTCATAGTGATACCTGGCAAGTGTACGTCAAAGGAACAGCCCCTGTTATTTCAGGCAGGGTTCATTTTAGCATTTTTGCTTAACTGATGGGAAAAAAATAAATAAATCAAAACCTATTCCAAGGCTTGCCAGTTTCCACAGTTTGCTGGCCTGCTCTGGGGGACAAGTTACTTGTCTAGGAAATGAGAAACCAAAGCTCAAGACTGCTTTATTTGACATGGAACAATCTAGGGGAGGGAATTCTGCTTTGCATGAGGGGCTTGAATGTGAATATCTTGCCTTGCTGTAGCATCCTAACTCTGTGTAAAAGGTCTGTTAATCTGCAGCTGGGGAGCACAATGTGGAAGAAGCATAGCCTACATATAAATTGCTATTCAGCATAGGATTTATCAGACTAGGCTTACATTATGTTTATATGAAAACCTGGGCAAAGGAAATAGAATGCATTTCAAGAAGCAGCCTCTTCTGGGAGTTGTCGTAACAAAAGCCAGGCTGTACAAAGCTAGAAAGTAGTGATCAGTTTTTTTTAGCAGATGAGGACAGAAGATCCCAAAGTGCAGAGATCCAGAAATGAGTTGAGGTATAAGTAAGGCCTCTGAAAACCAGGATTGATTAAGGTGCCTATTTCTCAGGCAGTTGACACAAATTACCTACAGCTAGCTTGAAGCAGTCATATTTAATGATTAAATATCCACCTATTCTTCTCACATCAGTTTTTTATGTTTTCCATGATAACTGGATTTACTTAAGATCTGGATGCTCTATTGATGTTTTAGCTTGTTTTTTAATGCTTTTTGAAATATTTACATTTTCCGAACGAAATGCTTTTTCCTCCAGAAATTTTTCTTTATATTCAAGAAGAACTTCTCTTTCCCTGCTTCGTCTGATCTCCTGGAATCCCTCAACTTCAGTGTCTACCATACAAATCATCATCATTTCATAAACTTAAGCCTTCTATGAGAAACCACACAAAAATTCTAGCTTGTCTCGGAAGGCAGCACTAACAACTCGAACTAGCTCAGTGATGGTTGGGCAAGATAACCCCCCAAATATCTATAATTAAATGTATCTACAATGCAAAGCTATCTGAAATTGGTAGTGTGGCACTCTTGCCATTTAATTCTTTTGCACCCGTCATGCTCATGAGTCATGAGTTTTTTGGGTTTTTTTTGACAGTGGTAAATAGATTAATCATTTTTTGTGTGGCCTGTAATTTTTTTTTTTCTAGCTGATGTCAGGCAGAATTTTAGGTTACAAGCTTTTTGGAAACATTTCAGTATGAAAATAACTTTCAAAAGTGCTTTGAAAATAGGTTAATTTACATATTTTTTTTAATTGCACTTATTTGGTCTGTTTGATCATTGGCTGAAACAAATAGTGATTTAAGAACTTGCAAATCTGTCCTTGCCTGAACATGATTGCAAATTCAATTTATAAGTGGATCTTAAAATAGTAACACTTACAGTCAGGTTCTAAGATGTTTTAGGTTGAAATCAAATTATAGGAATTTACTAGTTTTTGACAGGAGAAGTGATAAAGCTGTGCAGATGAATTTTTAAGTAGCTGTATACATGACATGCAATCTTAAACTGATGAATGTCTGGATTTAGATCATCCCAGCTGTAGGAAAAGCTCTGTGATGATTTGATTGCTCCAGGCTTTCTCACTTCAGTGTTTTGTCAGTGACCTAGAAATGGTTCCCAGTCTTATTTACCATAGGATAAATATGACCCACTCCTAAGCAGGAGAGCAAGAGAGGAAGGGGAAATGAGTTCCCTTGAGCTCTTAGGTTGAGGTTTCAGCATTTCCTTTATTAAGAATCTGTTAGCGGAGAGAAATAACGCATTGCATATCTAGTACTCCCTTTCCCACTTATCTGATGGAAAGGTTAAGGTTAGGCATAGAATTAGCTTTCCACTGACTATGCTGTTTAGCAGATCTGACTGGGTACAAGCAAAGAAGCATGCTGTCCCAGTAGACTTATGTTGCAGTAAACTGTTCTGTAGGAGTTGCTTTTAGCGGTGGGAAGAGCAAAAGAGGAAACCTTTGACCCAATTTAGAGCAAATCATTGACTTCTGATCTGCTGATTTTACTCTAACTTTTAAAAACTCAGTTAACTCATTTAACCTTCTTCTCAAACGCCACATATAAAAGGCATTGCAATGCAAAATTTACTCATTCTCATCTTTTTAGCATACTTTTTTTTTTTTTCTGAAACAACTGGATTTCATTAAAGTCTGGAAATAACTTTTGGTTGAACTGATTCTCAGTTGTTTGAAATGTGTTTAGTTTTTTGTTTAAATCCAGGTCTACCACTGACCATGCTAAGATGTAGACTGAGGGGCCTTCAGCAGGAAGCTGTGCAGTAGGAGAGGTTGCTTTCTCTTACTAGTCTTCAGTTCAGGGCTTGTTTTTCTGTGCTGTGTTTTTCTTGTTTTTCTGTATCCCTGAGCATGGCGGCATGCACCCTAGGTTGTTACAGCAATCAGCTTACACCAATAGTTTAAATATTAGTTTATTAGTGGTTTTGCAAGATTTCTTGTTAATTGAATTAAACGAGCTCATTTCCAAATTTAAGAAATTATTTCTCCGTAAGGAAATCCATACTGAATATCTTCAGGTGTTGAGTTACCTGTTCAGGCTTCTTCCTTTTTTCAGCATGACACTGCCTCACTCACCTTAGTGTTTTTCAGACGTGGCCTCAGCAGAGTAAGGGAAGGCTGCAAGGGCTGGGCTGCATCCTCAGCAGCCAGGTCGTGTCCATTGACCTCCATCTTTAGGTCAGAATTCGTTTCTTCCTTCCTAGTTGCAGTGCACTGCCTGAGAATTATTATAAACGACATAGGCTTGGCATTTCCTGTGAGCAATGGGTAATTTTAGACTATTTTACTTACCTGAGTTTGTACATGTACATGTACAAATCTCACATATTGCTTTCTTATGTTTAGGATGGGTTTATGCCTGTATATAGATAAGAAGGTGGTTAAACAATGAAAATAGCAAAGTGACCACAGATTTCACTGTGTGTACTTCTGCGTTACTTCATTTCAGATTTTAAGGGAAAAAAAATATGTTGTTTTGGAAAATGCTAAATTAATTTCCTATATAAAAATAAATTGATATGGTTATTATGATTGTTTCCAGATTTAGCTGGAAATCTCCCTCTGAGATTACTTTTAGTGTTAGTCTAAAAATACAGCTTTGTCCTTCTTTTAACACCACCACCGGAAAGGAGAAATTCTTTATTCCAAACCTAATAATTTAAATGCAAATGCCTCTTTTTAAAACAGAAAAAAATGAGAAAGCTGTAAAGGCTAATGCTTTTTATAAGGGGTCTTACATAACTGAAGTGTATGCTCTTAAAACTACCCAGGCTTTTCTGCATACCGTTTCTGAGATCTTTGGGCTTGTTTACACAAGGACACTCAAAAAAAATAATCTACAGTAACTGGAATTATAAATCGAAGTGGATAGTTAAATTGTATTAAAACCTTGTTCAGCATGCATTCAAAATTACAGTTCCATAATTTAATTTATCTTAATTTATTTTGGATGTGAACTAAGCTACATGGAATTAATTTAATCCTGAAAGAGTATCCATAATAGAGTTTAGTTGGTCTAACCACTCTTCTTTAAAAGGAAATCTGGATTGTTTTAATGCATTTTCATGTTCCTCAGAAAGTCTTCTTCATTTAAGATGAAATTTCAAAGAATTGCTATTGTATATGTTTTTTTTTTTTTTCCTGTTTTAAACTTACAGTGTTACAATAAGCATAACCATTTACTCACCCATGTTTGGTTCTTACTGCCTCAGGAAATTCACAGTAACATAACACTGAAACCAGAAAAATTACTCTGTGTCATACTATGACTACAGAATTGGCTCAAGCCACTTCAATTGGTTATTTGTAGTTCACAATCTGAATAAATTACAGAACAGTCTGTAAGTACAATTAAGAGCTGCTGAGTTTTTTCCATGTTTTGTTGAGAGGAAGTCAAACTGAAGTGCTCAGAAAAAAAGCATTCTTCACTGTCTTAATAGACCTAGCACAGCCCTGGGAATATTTGGGCTTGCCTGAGGTGCTTGTTTCATTGGGACTATGTGAGATCTGGCTACTTCTTTTCCGTTACCCAAAGAGGGCCTCGTTTGAATTGCGCGGTCATCCCCTACGTGATTTTACTGAACGTAATTTTCCAGTTTCTTTAGAGTGATTTGCTCTTTCCTTGGAAGAGTGTCCTTGAGAGGTAGGCTGGAACCATGACATTTGTGAACCGCTTCAGGGTTGGACCCTCTTGTTTTTCTCCCACCCTGATATCTAAATACAGATCAATTTCATAATCTGTATTAAAGTTGATTTGGAAAATCCGTATAAGAAGTAAGAATTCACATAAGAACCCTCTTCTAGAATGTCAGCTTTACAGTTACTTGAGTTGTTTATGCTATGCACGCCTAGACAGCTGTGGCTATTGTAGGTGTTCCACGTTACTGTTCCTTTTGTTAGCAGATGTGGTAGAAGAGGGTCCAGAAGTCTTCTCCTATTGGAACTTGTCCCATCAGTTTAAATATATTTTGTTTGGTTTTTTTTTTTTTGGTTAGCTCTATTTTAAACTAATTTTGAGATTTATTTTTTTTTGTGACTGTTCTTCAAATATACATGTTAAGTTATGTAAAAAACATTTTCTCCGTATTTTTTTTTAGTGTTAAATCTTTTAAATAATAGAATGTCAGGAGAAATGAGTGCATGAGCGCTCTGAGGATTTAGGATTTATGATGGTAACAGAAATGGAAGAGCAGAATATTATCTCTTTCCTGGTCTTTTCTTATATATACTAAAGAGTTAATTTTTCAGTAATTTTATTTTGGTGGGTATCTAGGTAATTTCATTAATTGTGATGATCCAAGGCCATCTCAGCCTTGTAACAGTAACACATACTAGCAGTTCTCGTCTTTCTTACATTTTTTAAAACTATGCTATGTTTTTGCATATTGGCCTTTTGGATGAAAGAGTCATACCATTTTACAGGAGTTTCTAATATTAGTTTGAAAACTATTGATGCTACTGTTTGACTTAAAGGCAGTTTGACCCTTGTCAGTGCTTATCTGATCCCTGTATCCTTAGGATGTCTCTTTCCTAAGTTGCCACACTGATACTTCTCTCACCCCCACCCCCAAGTCATAATTTTAGTTGTCTCATCCCAATCTTCTGTGCTCAGTATGTGTTCAAAAGATTTATTTACATTTCTGTCGTGAGTAAATTAAAATAACTTTGTTGAAAATGGCTTCATAGGTCTTGAGTTTTCCATTTTCCAGTTCCTGTATACTTGTATTCTAATCTGCTGGAAAAGTTAACAAATGAAAGGTAAAAGAAATGCAAATACTTCTTATACATGCCTTCAGCACAGCTCCTGGGTGCTCGAAGAGATAAAACTACTTATTGAATTCTTTGATAATATTCCTAATAACAACTCAAAATTGTGGATTTTATCTCTCTATCATACTTTGTTGATAGAAGGTATAATTACAAAAAGTGCAGGACTTGCAGAAGCTAACAACAGTGATCAGGATTATTCAGCAGCAGGCTGAGTATGAATTTAGAAAACAATAGCTTTCTTGTAAGTGGAAAACAGTATCTAGTTTGTGATGTAAAAATATTCACTTAAAATATTCACATTTTACCAATAAGTGTGTTATTTAAACTCCTAATACTTATTTGCATTTCAAATCAGTATCTTTCCAGTATCTACTGAACTGTTTGTAGTTGAGAAGTTCTGTTATTTTATTGTGCATATACAACTGTAAGAAAGATGGTTTCCGTAATAAGCAATATTAATTTCCTGAAGTACTTTTAAATTATATGTTCTTTTAAAATATATGGAAGCAGTGTAATATGTTTTTGGTGTTTTTTACTTATTTATTATTATTTTTTTTTAAGATACAAGAGACGCATTGGCATTTTCAGGCGTTTAACATGGAGTGATTCAAATATACATGTAGAAGTCCTTTCTGATAATTTAAATGCATGGTATGAGTTAGCTCGTGAGGTACTTTTCAACTTGGTACTGACCAAACACATTTCAGATGGCAGATTTCAGGTTTTCAGTTAGCACAAATAAGCACAGCAGCATGGTTTGCTAAGACCAGTCCATCTTCAGGTCACTGAAGAAATGGATGCTACAAAACTCAGTAGAAAAGTCTTCTCTGTCCTGGACGAGACAGCAGGGACTGTAAGGAAGAGTGGAATAAAAAAGATGCACATAGGAACAACAACAGCAGAAAAAGAGCTTCACTGTAATAAAGGCTTAAATCCTTTTGAAGGGTTCAACAGTCATGTAGGTGAGGGGGGTTGGGGCAGTATGGTCTCTTTGGATTTTCAAGAGTTTTTTGTGAGAGACGTTTTTAAGGAAAGGTTTTTAAGGAAACACAACCTGAACTGGTATATGAGGGAAAATTCTTTGCTACTGAGGTGGATAGGGTGAGAAAGTGGATAAAGGTAGGATATGGGCAGAAATAAAGGTTACAAAGGGTGTTCTGGAGGGGTATCAGCTGGGACCTCTGCTGTTCAGCAGTTTATGATTAACCCCAGAAGGGGCTGAGCTCTAAAGCAGGAAATTATGCTGGTAATGTGAAGTAATTAAAGATGAGAGACAGTTGTAAAGAGTTGGAGAAAAACATTTTGGATTTGAGCAGTAAAGTAGCAAATAAAATTCAGCACGGGTAGATGGGAATCAATGCACATGAGGAACAGTTATTGTAATATTGTGTATGATGTGTTGGGCTCCAAAAATAGTGCAATCACTAAGGAGTAAGGTCTTGAGATTTTAATATTCCCATGAAAATATCTAATGAGTAGTATTCAGTAAAGTGAGTTAAGTACTTAGAATTATTAGGAAAGAAATAAAAAATACAAACCTGAATACATTATTATACCAGTCTATAAATTTAAGGTTTTCCTAGGCCATGGTACAGTGTGCAGCTTTGTTTCTTTCATCTCAAAAAGAATTTGGTAGAAAGAATTTAAGTACGAAAAGACAATGATCTGTTATGGAAGAGCTTTCTGTATAAGGAAAGAGGGAATTTAGTAGTACTTGGTATAAGCCGTCAAAGTCATAGATAGCATGGGAGAAGGTTGATATGGGTTAGTTTTCTCTGTCTCTTCATCAAATGGATAGGAGGCAGGTTTAAAATAAACAGATTTATTCTTCATAGGCAACAGTGGTGGAAAGCCTTGCTGAGGATATTGTTGGAGCTAAAATTATTTATCTGTGTTGAAGCGAAGTCTGGACAAGTACATGGTGAGAAATGCATGGTTACTCAATATTCAGTGATCATATTAGCCTCAGAAAGTTCCTTAAGCAGAAGGTATTTGGAGTCTGGAAGAGCATCCAGGGGAGTATCATACACATCCCATTCTTACTTTTCCCTAGACATCTGCTTATGAATATTGATAAAGATAAGATATTGGTCTTATACATCATCTAATGAACAATTGTTACTGTTGCCTGTTATCTTTGTTGTTTTCCCAGTTTTTAAACTAAGATTTTTATAGATCATTCCCGTTTAAAAAGAAAAAAATTAGAACACAAGCCCATCTCTTCATCACTTAATGGAAGAAACTGTGAAAACAGTACCAAGTAGTTTGAAGGCTCTTTTAGATGTCTAGCATTATTACTTTTGAGTAATGAATAGTTAAAATAACTGAATATTAGCCCTTTACACTGTTCATATATATACTTATATATTAGAATTGTTTATATATATAATTATATATATATAATATTAGTAATTCACAATAGGACTATGAGATGCTTCAGGTGTATGTAGACAATGGTCTTCTGTCTTGGTGCTAGTTGTGTTTTTGTTGGAGTTCCCTTTTGCTTGGTAAAAGAGTTGTTCACCGGAATATGCCCTGCAAAGACTCTATGCTGTTAAAGAAGTTGTTTTTCATAACTATCCATTAGCATTTAACATTGAAAAGCCATTCTGGTAGCCAACAGTACTAAAGCCGAAAAAATACCTCATGTAGTGTTGGCTTTAGTTTTCAGTTTGTGGAAACAGAACATGCTAGCTTCCAGTGTGAAGTAGTGGGGTATGGAGCAGCAAAGAATGCTGCAGATTATCTGGGTCTGTGTGGCTGCAGGTGGGTTAATGACAATTATTAAATGCTAATGATCCAGCTGGGTTGTGAGGTGAGGCAGTAACCTGATTCGCAGGCAGATAAACTATGGGGATAAATGTAGAGTTTATTGTGGTAAGGGGGAGTGTTTCTGATGACTAAAACAGTATGGCAATTACATGTTTTGCTTTTGTTTTGCTAGTTTATGTAAGTAGAGAAGTTTACTTGATAGTGGCGTCAATGGATGAGAACACGGAGGAGTGGAAACCACCACAGATCAGTGTGTGGCTGGGGGCTCCCTCCGTGCCACTGGGCGAGCAGAGCCAATGTCCCCTGTTGGAGCGTTTCACGCCCTGGTGGGTTGCATAGAGTGGACCACTCCTTAGCAGGAGTCATGAAGCGAATACAGAAAACCCTATGAGAGCAGTGTATGGGGTAGGTGGTATTGAGAGGGCAATGCTAGTAGAAATATATCTGTGAAAGAATAGTTCCATTGTTGTTAAGTAAATAACTTTTCCTTGGATAATGATTATTGGCTCTGAGGACTGGGGGAAAATAGATTAAAAACATTGAAATTAAAAGGTGTGAAGACACGCTTAAGGGAAGGTAAGTGCACAAAGCTTTGTAAATTATTTGTTCATGTTTGATGTCCAGAAATTGCCCTAAGAACAAGGGCTCTGCTGGACTGGAGTTGTGCAACTAGCATTTGAGGCAATCACTGTGTGAAGAAGCAACATCATTTGCAACCGATTTTCAGAGTTCTTGCATCCAAAATCTCTTTTGCTGAAGCTTTGAGGAATTCTTAAAAGTAACGTGTGTCCTCTCAGAATATCCCCAAACAAATGAAAAATTCCTGGGTTTTTGAAGGTCAATAAAACATGTAGAAGCTCTATCCAGACAAAGCTTGCTCAGAGAGGAGCTTCAGAGGAAGGTTAATAGCCCAGGTATTCAGTTTAGTGAGCCCTTTTTAGACTGAACCTTATAAAATCATGAGTAAATAAATTACTTTGTCAAAATTAGTTTTCTCATATATATATACGCACACACACTTTAGATTAGAAGATATTTACATGTCTGTATAATAAATTTCTTGTTCTATAGACTTTATTAGTATTGGGTAGAACATGTACAAACTGTGTGGTTGAACGAGTGATACTTTTTGCTTCATATGATTAAGTTCCACACAATGTTCTCTAAATAGACAAGAAAGCACTTAGTTGGTAAGCAATGTGTGCACATCTAGAATGGAAAACAGTATTATACTTTAGCTAGTTGTGTCATGTGAAATTCTTATTTTTTTAATCTGTACAAATTCAAAATTATTGCGATGATTAAAAATGGAGAGGGAGACTGTCAAGTTATTTTTCAAATCCTGTAGGAAAAAAGAGTAAGTAAGTAGTAGGGCTTTCAAATTACCATTGCCTCACTAATTGCTGTTCAGATATTATGCAGTCTTTGAATTTGCCTCAAACATGAGAAGTTTAACTTGCTGTCACTGAGTATGATGGGATCAAAGATTTAGAAAAATGCTTACCAGATTTGTGAATGTTTTTTAGATCTTGTGGATGTTTAGCATTCTTTTTCATCCACCCTTTAATGAGGTAATCTTACAATTTGGGACACTACTGTTTTCCATTCAGAAACATTTACAATAGCAGAAAGAGTAATTAGAGTTACTAGGAGATAGGATATGATACCGTTCCTGTTTGACAGACATCGACCAGAGGGAAAATGTGTAAAACTTTGTCCTTTTTCCTCCCACCTGTCCCCCCACATTTGACTGGGGACTGATTAAAAAGCTGGTTTTGGTGCCCTCACTCAAAGTAAACTCAAGTCTGGTGGAGGGGTACAGGAGCATGCTTCATGAGGTACTCTTTTTCTGTCATTAAAGTAACATGGAAACTGGCCAAAAAGCCTCTAAGTTTATCTGAAGTAACACTTGCAGCTTTGTGGAAGTATGCGGCTGAGTAATAGTACAAAAATAGCAAGTTATTTTGAGGAAGAGCATATGTTCTATAACAATGAGAAATTGGTATACAGATAAAAGAAATTATGGATCTAAATATAAATTTCAGATGAGAAAGATCTGTGGCTTAGTGCCACACAGTCTTCTGTAGATACAGCCATTAGAAGTTGTTTAATGCTCGTTCTTCTATCATAGTTATTTAAAGAAGCATCATCATTGATAAATTGCTGCACTGCCTTAAAGGTGCACATTTTGTAGTCTGTAGCAGTACAGATAATAGGCACTTCTTATATTAGACTGCACACCGATATACAGCGTACCGTACAGCAATAATTGCATGCGCTTTGTTTTTTTTTACTTACAGGAAAGGTACATTGTAGAACCATACTATCTGCTTACTGTTTAAAGACACTGACAGCCAAATGCAGCTATCTCCTGTTAGAATCCAAAATGAAGAAAACATTGGATCAGACTCGCAGGTTACTTGAGAAGGCATTTATATATATGTGCTTAGACACAGGAAAACAACTGCAGCTTGTAAAATATAGTGCAAAATTCTCCATGCTTCCGCAGATAATTGCAGAATTGATTTTTTTTTTTTTTAAGACGAGGGGAAAAAAAAAAAGCTTTGAGGTACTGCTCTGAGGATTAAAATTTTCCTCCATAGAAGTCACTTTATTTCATGGAAGAGATTAGTTTCTCTACAAAAAAAAAAAAATGAACACAGTGCAAGTTGACAGTCAAAATTGCTCCTTTTGAATGTTTTTTATTTTTCCTAGTTTCTCCTTAAATGATTAGAGATGGGCATACATAAAAAATCCTACTGGTGAGCAGGACAAGAGATCAGATTAAGTTGCAATTAGATTTGGAAAACTAGAACCTAAAGCACTGCCAAATAAAATCTGTATAGAGCCACTCTGTTCATCAAGTTCTGTGTGGTCAGTGTAAAGCTCTTTTGAAAGCTGGAGAGAGATTATGTACAATATAATCTTTATTGTTAAAATTTTACTTTGCAGGAGGTAAGTTTGAAAGTATTAGACCTTATGAAAGTCTGCAAATCAAAAATCAGTTCTCGTTTGATTTGTCACTAAATTTTTTTCTTCTTTTCTGATCCACTTACGCTTCAAAAATTTTACATGCCAACTTGCTGTCATTTGCCATCCATAAACAAGATGGATTCGTGCAGTACTTCTCTTTCAGAAGAGGAAGAAATACAAAGGAGAGCAGTACAGGATTTAGGAGAAAAAGCCAAGGAGAGGTTAAAGAATTCAGCTGGCATTAGGCATATCATCTCTGAATAGTTTAAAATTTGTTTTCAAACTTATCCTCTCTCTCTCTTTGTAATCAGCCTGATCTGATTAGTGTCTGTATAAACTACCTGTGTTGCTGAGGAGAAACAAGGAGTAAAGGAAAATTCCAACAGGGACACAGAAAATTACAGAGAAACTGGGAGAAAAGAAGAGGAAAAGAATCTGTAAGGGATTTTCCTCTTCTGTTTTTTCAGATGTTTTCTCTGTAATGCTGAAAGTATGAGAGACGAGTAAATATAGTAACTTTAGCTCTTGCATTTACAATTCCCTGAAAAAGAGAGGCCAGTTTCCTAGGAGCCCGTAGTGATCTCTGCAGCTAAAGTAGAGCCAAAAAAGAGAAGCATGGGAGGTAAGGTGGTCTTCATGCTGTTAACACTCTAATGCAGAAGTGTCTGTTTGGTTGCTGGAGTTGTCTTCAAATTGTAAAAGATCAAGTAAAATAAGTAGGTAAATGAATAAAAACTTAGTGATTTTTCTTTATATCCAGGATCTGTTTGGTAGGTGCTTTTGGTACGTGCTACAGTTCCTGGCTGGGCTGCATACTCAGTTTTATTTCCTGTGAAAATCAGTGTGCAGAGGAATAGCTGATAGATGTCTGGACCTCAGCCTAATACAGAGTTCAGATGCAGTCTGGGAACTTAAAAATAAGCAAATTATTGGCAAAAAGGCAGGAGAACACAAAAATATCACTATCTGCCCCAGCCAGCTGAGAAATCTGGACAGTTATGGAGTTGTCCTATTGAACACTTGGCTAAAATGAGCCATAGGAGTATGCTTTCTGACCATTTGGAGAGAAGGTGGAAAATCCTTTTCTTTGTTAAGGGGGGGGAGCAAAGTGTTTTTCATGGTGTTTCCTCTATAGAGATATTGCTAGTACTCTATTTTACTTGTTTATTCTTGTGATTTAAGAAAAGCTCCATCCAAAACGCTCCTCATTTGGAGCTTTGTGCATCCATGCCATATGTTAAAAACATGGGGAAGAGTAGTTGTAGAATCTGTGCAGCAACACTTGTCCTTTATCTCCCTCCCCACCCACACTGAAATAACAGACTTGGAGTCTGTTATCCTCAGCACCGCTTTTTCCTCCTGTGAATGTCGATTTTCCAGATGTACCAGGTCAATGCTCTCCAAACTGACCAGGGATTTTTATTTTATTTTATTTTTCTTGGTTTTGTGACTCACATTTTGAGGACCTATTTTTAGGTTCTTAAAAGCACTGGAGTGGTGTATCTGGACTAAGTATACCAAAAATTGAAACCTTAACAGCAACTAAAGGTGAATACAAAAAATCACTTTCAGTTTTTTGAAGTACTGCTGCAGCTATGTTGTATACCAGCTCTGCAACATGTTTTATGCCATTTTTCATATTTTCAGTTTGTCATCTAGAAATTAAAGGAAACTTTTAAAAGGTCCCAGAAGCCAATTTGAATATTTTTGACACAGCTTAAATGGTGTAGTCTCAAGTGAGAAATTATATCCCATTTAACTTGTACATTCTAGTATTTTGGCTTATTTCCAGATTTGCTGCATACTCTGAAATGTGCAGAAGAAGAGGGCAAAAGATCTCATCCTGTCTGATCTAATCTTGCTTAAAGTTGTTTCACTCTTAGCATCCTGTGATGGTCATTTTTAGCTATGGGATCATAAACAGCCTTTAATGCTTGATTTGTCTTCTTTCACACTGAGAATAAAGGAAGCGTCTAGAATGTATTACGAAGTTGAGTGCGTGCAAGCGTCTAGTAGATCAGAGTTGTTAATAGAAATGTTACAAAGGGTGGTATTACCATTTCACACTCAAATAACTCTGCACAGATGTAAAACTGATGATTTTGCATTGCATAAGCGTTTGCCAAATGAAACATCACTGCATATTAAATAGAAAACCGTTATGCTTTTGTTATCAGTGATTTGGCCTTGTGCATAACGTGCTTAATTCTATGTGTTTTGATAGGTAAGAACCTCAATTTCTGAAAATGGTATGTTTTAAAACGAGTAGTTATCTCCCTTCAAAAGTTTTCCCTCAGACACGTAATTCTTTGTGATAGCTTGACATATGTTTTTTTGGTCATCTCTTATTATTCTTTTTAAGACCTACTGTGGAGAATGGCCCTGATTGTATTATCAAAGGTAACGGGGAGTTGGATCATAAGAGAACACAATATCTCAGAAAATTAACTTGTTCTAAAATAGATTTAGAAGTTCTGGCATCCTTGGAGTCTTATCACGTAGTAAGAATGTGTGATATAAGAACAAATACCTACAAAATATGTCTCTTCTTCTGGCAGTGGAACATAAACAACATAAGAAGGTAGAGAGACACTTGTTTGTGACTATCACTCATTGAGGGGGCAGCAATCAACCATCTTGGAGCAACTCCATCCTGGAACAGCTTGAGGGGCCCATCCTGACATGATCAAGACACAAGTTAGGTTTGTCTTCTACACTCCAAAAATACACTGTTATTTTTCTAAACTAAATTGTCTACTTGAGTAACGTGAAACAGAACAAAGAAGGTTTTCATCTAATCTAGTGCTTATTTAGTCTCCTTGTAGGAGAAAGCCTAGGATTATTTGGATGTTAGAGAAGCCTCAAGGTAGTCCTGAAAAGTGCAGCTGGGGTTGATTCAGCTGTAACATCAGTAATTCTGGAGGTTTTCTCTGAAGGAGTTCTCAGCTTCAAGAAGAGCTACTGCATGCAGTGCTGCCTGAACCTTGGGAATAGGAAGACTAGTGGTTTTTTTTTGTTGTTGTTTGTTTGTTTTTTTACCCCCCAGAACTTTCCTAGAATACAAAGTTCTGTGACTGTCTGAGGGCTACCTCATAGCACACATCACACACATTGTGATGTGCAACAGTGACATTGTGAAACTTAGGACCCTTTTCCAGTCTGTTGAATTGACTGTAACTTTGTTTAGTAGTAAAAGGTCACTTTTAAAAATGATAACGTTTCTGTTTTGTCCCCATGGACACCTTTTTGTAGAATCTGCTTTTTTTTTTCCTACTCTCTTTTCTCCCCACCCTTTCGGCAAACATATTATAAAGAAACAGCTTAGGGAAATGAAACAAGCTGTCCAAATTTGTAAAAGTTGCACTTCCTCAAGGAATTTCAGCAATGTATAACAGTTGGTCTAAATGGGGATTGGAACAGTTTAGATATCTTTATTTGTTTTTAATTTAAATGGGAAGGAGAACTGTAATGATCTCTTAAGAGAGCAAGGATGATTTTTTAGGAAATGGTTTGATATTTACATAGTTAACAGTTACACTGGAAGACAAATAGATATTTAATATGTAAAACAACTTTTCCTATTTTATAATGTGTTTTTCAAAATGAAAAAAATAGCTATTTTTTGTGTTGCGGTGGTGTTAATGTAGTAGAAACGTGAGCAAGCACAGCAGTGTTTGCATGTTTAGAAGTGGAATGGATGTAGTAGTAGACACCATAGTTAACTACACCAAAATGTGTAATGTGCCCTAGATGTATGGCATGTTTACCATGTGGCATATATATTAGCTATATATATTGCAACTAATGAAGAAAGCTGTATGCTACTGTGCTACCTCCAGTAGAATAATTTCTATCTATTTTAAAGCTTACTCAATAAGCTAGTTTGCAAGTGAATACTGATATTTCAGCAGATAGCGAAAGGATTTTTCTATTGATTTTTCTAGAGAAGAGAGTATCCACTTCACGTGATGCAATCCATACATAGCATTAGTAATTTAGCTCTGTTCTTGTGGTTTAAGCAACTGCTTTATCTTGTGCCGTGATTCTCATAATCTGTAGAAAGGCAGAAGCAGATACAGAGAGGAGTTGTGTGCAGGGCATACTAATAGGATTGCCAGCTTTGCTTCTCTTATGAGTTCCAAAGACCCCAGATTTGTGTATCTTCAGGAAAAGTGCTGAAAGCTTTTCATGGAGATTTGAAAGACAATTTGTTGATTTAGTAACTACAGAGAGAATCTGATAGCTACTTTTGGGGGGCAATTTTAAGGTAGTTTTGTCATTTTGGGGTATAGTTAGCATACATAAAGCACAGTTGCCCTTTTGTGTTTACAGGAATGTTGACTGTTTGAATAGACTTGTTTGAAAGCATCTCTTAAAAGTGTGTAGGTAGTGATGATAAGGTAGGTATGCAATCATCACTGAATCACAGAATGGTTTGGATTGGAAGGGACCTTTAAACCTCTAGTCCAAGCTGCCTGCCGTGGGAGATAAGGGGGGGCTTTATGCAAAAGCTTAGATGGAAGAAATGTAAATTCAGAAGTAATGGACAGTTTAGGAAAAAAAACTTTACCGTGAGGGTGGCCAAACAGTGGAACAGGCTTCCTAGAGAGGTGGTTGATGTCCCATGCCTGTCAGTGTTTAAGAGGCATTTGGACAATGACTTCAATAACGTGCTTTAACTTGCGGTTAGCCCTGAAGTGGTCAGGCAGTTGGACTAGATGATCTCTGAAGGTCCCTTCCAATGGGACTGTTCTATTCTACTCCACTATTTTGATTTAAATGAGGTGTATTAAAATTCTGAAAGTTACCAAATATTACACTGACTATGGAGTAGATGAAAGACCTATATGCAGTCATCTTCCCTTTCCCTCATTGATAAGGCTGAATGAGCACAGTTTGACTGAAGTCAGTAAAGGAGTACATCTATGCTCCAGCTAGGGGTTTTATCCTCTGGGTAATCTGAATTCTGTTCTAGATTTTACTACAGACTACTTTATCACTCATTACAATTAAAATTTCTGGATCATGTACAAGTAGAAATCCAGGGAAAAACGTAAAGATGCCTAGATGATCTGGCACTATTTGAAGTCAATAACCCCTTTTCATATTATGTTAGTAGCAGCATTGTACCATGAGTTAACCAGTAGTAGAAAATCCAAGTATAGAATCCTTGGGGCTGTGCTGTTAGCATAGCTGTCCACCACTCAGTAATGTTCCTTTTTTTAAACTATATTTTATATATCATGTTGTGCAGCTGTCACCTTCCACCATGTGTGGTTTATTTACTTATTTATTTTATTTTTGTTGTTGTTTTAAGCCTTTGAGGTAAATGAAGCACCACTGGCAGAGTATTTGACTTGAAGACAAGTGTCTGTGCAGTAGGCATGACAAACACTTGGAAAATAAGGCAATGCATCCTGGGTAGAGGAGATAAAAGGAAAAAATAATTATCTATTGGAATAACATAAATAATGTGTCATTCGTATTTAGTGTACTTTTAAATGGTGATGTGAAAATCTCCTGTATTAGGAGTTACTTGCATTCAGTAACTTTAGAAATTCAAATATACGTATTCGTATATTTTAAAGAAGCATCTTGACAGAAATCCTGTGAAGTGAAGAGAGATTAATTCTCCTCCTCAGTGGACAGGCAAAAAAGATGTATATCTGAGGGAGTAAAGGAGAAAATTGATCGCGTGTTAATGATCATTTTGCAGAACGTGTACGACACATGGATATTGCAGTAGATGCTAAAAATATGTAAATAACTTTGATTTTGGATGAGCCAGGGTAGTAATTATTTCAGAAGTGAAAAGGAATATTTAAAAAGCCTTAAGAGAAGACATTTTCTTGGCATGTGGCTAAAGACGCAGCAACCCACCCTCAATTTCCCTGAATGAATATGGTGGAAAGCCCTCAAAACTGCTCTGAATCTATCAGGCTCAGATTTCTTTGCATCAGTGCAGCCATTAGAAGGGAGAGAGAAGCTGTGCTTACACCAAAGGACATCTTTAGTGTTAACAATGGTAACAGCCCAGCTGTGAGTGAATCCATGTTGGAATAAATACATGCCATACATGGTTTTTACCATCAAGGTGAAACTCTGGGACAGTCTTTTAACAGGGAGAAGGGGAGACCCCTAGCAGTTATGAATGTGAAATACTTGCTTACTATACCAGGAAACTGTGTCAGGAACAGGTAGCATCACCTGGTCCACATTCTTACTCCTCCGGAGCAAAGTGCTGTCCCATAACCTCTACAAGTTGCATTTTCTCCAGGTTGTGGAGAGTCTCAATCTCTCCGGACCCTGCTTCTTTGTCCTCTCAGGAGAGGGAAAATGGTTCTGCAGAGGTTGGTTAGTAAGTAAACAGCTCTGTTAATTTCTTAGATATTGTAAGATCGTTTGCACTGTCAAGCTACAGGAAATGGTGCTTGGCAATACCCAGCTAAATGCTGTTGCCAGCAAGATGAAACCAAAACGCCATGATGAGTGTCCTGCCGTGAAAGAGAGTAACGATGTGTGCAGAACACACTTCTGTTGGGCACGCTGAAAGTTTTTGCATTTTGAAATGCAGCTTCTCCAGTGTGCTAGCTGAGCAATCCCTAGCTATGGGTGGGAGAGGGGAAATGTGAGAGGCAGGGGAAGTATGACGGAGCCTGTGCTGGGTGTTTGTGAGGTGGTTCTCTCTAGAAAAGCCAGAGAGCTTCTGTGAGCTGCTGGCTGGGGTAGTGCCTTCGATGCCGGGGGAGGGGGGCACAGAGGGTGCAGTCCTTGTGGCTTCGCTCAAGTGTTGGTTTTTGGTATGTTGTGTGGTGGAGAGAAAGGTGGAGCATTGATCTAGCTTGTGATTTATCTCAAGTACTCAAAACCCTGAAAAACTGGATTGTTTCGGCACTGAATCTTTGATGTGCTTTAGAAATGCTGAAGAAAGGCATTGAGTAAAACACTAGACCACAAAACATAAAAATAAACTAGGGCTATTTCTGTGGCTTAGCTTTAACCAGCTTGTGTTTAGCTGTTTTACATTATTGTAATGCACAAAAACAAAGGAAGATGTCTTGTTTTTTTTCAAATACTGTTGCTAAAAGTAGAAATTCTTTCACAGTGTTTAAAGGAGCTTACTAAATCAGGACACAGAGGTTGTGTTAATTCTTTCAGAGCTCCTTTTGCATGTGGTGTTAAGCTTTGTATTTTAGAAAAAATCACGCTCAGCAATGAAATTGGAATTTGAAGTAAACTCCAAAGAACCAGATTGTTACCTGGAATGAAGAAGCGTACAGTGCAGGCATGAAAATACATATAAGATGGAGCTTTAAGACAAAAATCATCTTATTAATTCAAAAGTACTGGTGTCCTTTTTAGGTGTTTTCTGTCTCTCGTTACCCTTGGTCACTTTTACCTGTAAGAAGTGATTATAAAATACCACTATTTTGTTAGATAGCATCTGATTTTCACGTACAGGTGTATAAACACCTGTGCAGTGGTTGAAACACAAGACTGGGAGGATCTCACCCTCTTCTCCTCTGGGGAAGCATTGCTTTTGAGAAGTTGGTGGGTCTGTGCTTTCTAACCTGAGATTTAACTAGTACAATTCAGTGATGTGCTATCAGAGTAATCGGCAAGTGATTCCCAAAGGGGAGGAGAGCTGTGGGAGTCAGCAGGAACTCATGTAGAGCACTGGATGCCTTCTGGCAACTGAGCCCAAGGTAAATGCAGTGGTGCTAACTGCAGGTTGAGGGAGAGTCAGTCTTATTGCAGAACACTGACCTGCCTGGCTAAGGAAGAGGTTTGCAGAACTGAATCTGAACCCTCGTTTAATTTTGAGTTTGGGAACAGTGCCAAGAGCTGCGTGGTTTTTTGTTTTGTTTTGTTTTTCCCTTAATGTGCCATGGCACTCTGTCTTGTGTAATACATTCTGGCTTGTAATTTACATTAAAAATTGCTGTCCATAGACTCCAAAGTCAGCTGGATCAATTCTGTTGGGTAACTTGACTAATGATACATACAGCTAATTTATTCTTCCATCCCCACTAATGCAGAATGGTCTGTGTTTTATTAGCTTCATTTCAAAGCAGCAATGAGAAAAAAGTACATAAGATTTTTTCTACTTTTTTTTCCCCAAGTAAGCTTGGATATTGTATCTAGTGTTTTATTGTGGCTCTGAGTATTAAACATCTTTACATCTGGTTTGAAACACAGCACTAATCCTACAAAACTGGTATGACTTTTTTTTTTAACAAATAAAAGAAGGAACTGGGATGGTAAGCTGAATTATGAGCCCACATAGTTAGGTACTGCTATAAGAAGTGGGAGGGAATAACAGAACCAGTTAGTTGACTAACCACTTCCCTTCATTGTTGCTTTTAATATTAGAACAGCCTTGCTAGCTTTCTAAACCACCATGAGTTACAAAAATGAGACAATGTACGCTCTTGCTGGTAAGTTCCTTTCCTTTAAGATCTAAACTGAAACTAGAATTGGAATTGATCCTCAGTGATTTAAATCTGAATTAAGATGTATTGCTGTATGTTTTCCATAATCATAAAAAATATGGTACAGTGTGGTGTTGTTCATAGTAAACAAATCTAGGCAGTTACATTCCTGCCTTAACAGCAGATTTTCTTCATGCAGGGTCAGAAGGGTGTATCCCTTGATAAATTACAAACTTACTACTGAAGTAATAATAACAGTTGAAAAAAACAATGCAAGCCTGTAAGGTCAGAAAGGTGATTTAAATGACTTTTTTGAATGAGCTGTAAAATGAACTTCCATGTCTCTCTCGAGTACTATATGCTGTTCTGTGCTGTCCTTTCGTGAGCTGCAGTCATGTATGCTGGTTGCTATTACTACTTGGTTAGCTGGAGAATTCCTATTTCATGGCTTCTGTTGCAGGTCCTATTAGTAATAATTATCATAGTTAAAAATCTTAATATCTACACCTGTGCTGTAGTCTAATATTTCTTTTTGGACTGTGCCTGTTAGGCATATATATATTTCATATATATAATACATTAAAATAAACAAATGCTGTTTGGTAGTCTTATTTCTAAATATATCACATCAGGTTATTTAATATTTAAGGCTGAAATAAATTTTGTTTATACTCTTGCCATGCTCACAGGATTGTCAATTGATGATACAGACTGTAAGAAGTAAAACCTGGTGTCTCAAGAGCACTACAGTTAAGGCTGTTTTTACTGGTCTGAATGGGAACTTGGTTGGATTCTCAGTACTGAGCAAAAAGCTGTAACTGGAGTTTCAGCTGTAACAGTTATTTCTTTGTCTTATCTGTAATGTATCTGTGAAGTGGCTAAATATACCCCAAAACTAGGGAAGGACATAATAGTTCATACTCTATTTTATAACATTGTTCATTTAGTGGGATGCACTAGCTTGTGTTGTCAGTATATTTATTTACTCAATAGATTTATGTGAAATGTATTGTCAGCTTTCTAATGATATACCTGTCCTCATAAATCAAAAAACAAACAAACAAAAAAACAAAACCCCACAAAAATAACCCCAACAACATAAACCAACCAACCAAACAACAACAAAAACTGGTGTTTTTTTTTTTAGGGAAAGCATCATTTTAAAAGGTGTCAGTATATTTTTAGGTTCTTCATTCAAAACCTGAACGAATAATTACTTTATTGCAAGCTCTCTGTTCCCATTAATGCTCTACAATTTCTGCAACAGTTACTTTCAAAATAGCTTCTGTGTTTTCTGATCACATTTGGATATTTGCTCTGAAAGACAAAAAGATTAAGCCAAATATTTTGGGAATTTTGTGAGGTTTATAAATAAGTTTTTGAAATTACTACACCTCAATTTCTATTCTCTTGCTGTAGAGCAGTAGAAGTGATTCCCTTTGAATCTTGCACAGGAGGAAAGGATGGACCATTTCCTGAAGATTCAGCTAGGAGCAACCTTGAGTTAGCCAGCCACACTTGACCTAGAATGTGGCTTTACTGTAATAAAAAGGCTTTCACCTAATCTATTGTTAATATCAATGTTTTTGGAGAGCCATAAGCAAAACATCAGTAACTCTTGTAAGGAGAGAAAAAAAATCTAAACAGCATACAAGTTACAGGGTAGTAATGGCTGCAGCATGTGTCAATTTTTGAAGCCACCCATATTGGTCACCTGAGAAAAATGAGTACAGCTAGCAAACCATTTCTTCTTATTGAAGTGGCAAACAAAATAAGCTCACTTTGCAGAGATCTTAACCTTAAATATTGCCCTCTTCCTTAACACTGAAGTTAATATTATTAATCCCCAGTTGCCCACAATGTGGGGTCCTCCTGCAATTCTTCAACTTTCCTTCATTCCCATCCTTAACAAATTTTTGGCACCTATGAGTTTGCTGTGTTGCAGTGTTCGATGCCAGACCCTCAGCAAATCTGCACTGTCCTTTAGAGTTTTGGTGCACCTATGACAAGATACACAAAGCGAGGGACTTGGTCAGTGCTGCTTCCATTTGTCACCGTGCCAGTTATGGAGATGTGTGGTCATCCCAGCTTTCGTTAGAGCCAAAAGCCAATGAAGCAAACAGCCTGATCCTCTCCCCCTTCACCTAGACTCCCAAGTGACAGAGCTGAAGCAGGCTGGTTTCCTGTGTGTCGAGGGAAGTGCCTGTCCTCCCTTGATGTAAACCCTGCAGAAGGACCGCTAATAAAATCTTTCCTCTCCCAGCTGCCATTTTTGGGAACCTAATATGTTTTGGACCGTGTCAGGCTTGGCAGAAATCATTCTGTGAATTCAGAAGTTATTGTGATGAGGGCTTAACGGATAAGTTTCATTTCCGTAGGAAACCAGGCTAAAAATAAGTTCCTAGCTCTTCTGTATGTAGAGGAAAATTTTATAATGTTAGTACCAAGTTTCTTGAGAAATGGGAAGCAAAAAGTAATTGTTTTTAAAAACAGAACATTTTAGCCAAATGGTGTGGAGGACCTGTTGCTTATTTTTTAAGGTACTGAGTTGTCAACATTTTTTCCTCTTCTCTCTGGCATTCAGACATGCTTACAGCTGTTCCTGAGGCTCTCTTTTTGGTCTTAGAAACAGACTTTGTGGCTTAGAAGTCTGAATATTTTTTTGTCTGTGTTACCAGAGCCTAACCTCTGGGACCCAGAAGCTGTACTGTGTGTAAGACCAGTGTTGCTGATCCAGCACTTCATCTCAGAAATTTCCTAGAAAGCAATTCTTATATTATCCATCCCAATATTTGTGGTATTAACAGTCTTAACAAGTGTGCTTGTCTTAGTGTTCATATTAATTTTTTGAACTGCCACTGAAATGAATGAACTTCATTGGGCTCTGAATAGTTGAGGATGGTGAGGGGAGACAATTCCTTCAAGCCAAGAAAGCCACTTTTTGAAATCTGTCTCCAGGTACAGCTTGGTGGTAAAGGATTTTCCTCCTCTAGTTCCTATTCTTTTGCAGTTAGTTTTTCAAACAATAAATGTAGTACAAAATAGGTTTGGACAACGCTCTCAGACGTATGGTTTCATTTTTGTGTGCTCCTGTGTGGAGCCAGCAGCCGGACTTGATGATCCTTGTGGGTTTCTTCCAACTTGGGCTATTCAGTGGTTGTATGATGGCATGCTGTATGTTACCATTTCTCAGAGTGGGATGGCACCTGGGGTACTTTAAATAATGGTTCTAAAATCCAATGGCATAATACTTCTGTAGATGGGGAGGAGTGGTGGTGGTGGAGTCTTCAACGCAGCTTAATTTGTGCAGTTCTTTCTGATAGCATATGAAAGAAATGAAGCTGTCCAGAATTTCACGGTTTATAGGATGAGGTATGTAGGAAACCCATCTGAACGTCTCTGTAGCAAATACACATTCCTTTGTTTCATGTGTCTGTAGTCTCACTCCCCATCACAGATATTTAGAAAGTCCATACTGTATTTGTGATCTTCCACAGTTACTGTGGAGAGCAGGTAGTGCTGGGGCCATGATTAGGATTTTATATCATTTCCATGGTGCGTTCCAATCTTTACTAGTGCTCCTGTGCTGATAAGAAAGGTAATTTCAATCATGTTTAGAGTAAAAGTGAGCTTTGATATTTCTAATTACGTGGGTCTTTTTTTAAATCCAAAAGGAAGATTGTAGTTATGAAGCCCAAATTAGTCAGATTTGGAGGGTCTGTAGCTTTTAGGAGGTAGCAGCATTTTAAAACTTCTCTGCTTCTCCAAGTTGCTTCCTGTAGAACTCAGATAATGTCAGTACAGGTCTGGCAGTACAAGTTTTAAGAGTTAATAGATAATTTTAAATAATACAGTTCACTGAATAGTATAATTGGTCAGAGGATTTTGTTGATTCAGTTATCTACCAAGTGTTGGTGGAAGAAGTGAAACAGCAATAGCTGTAATTGTATCAACAAGTTATGTAGGAACAGAGTTAAAATCCTCAAGTAACCACTTGAGAATATTTTAATGGAGGCTGAAAAACATTTGTCCTATTTGAGCTTCTGTTTAGAATGATGTCTCTTGTGTCATAAATGTTGATAAGTCATTTTTATTCTTAATCATAACTTTTGTCAAATATCCTGGTAGGAGGCGTAATTGCAATCTGTTTGAAAGTAGAGGAAGCAGGAGAGTATACAACTCAGTGAGAAAGCGTAAAAAGCTCCATATTTACAGTTGGATTTGATATAGCAAATATGAAATAACAGATGCTGATAATTGCTATCACTGTGACCTCTCCTTAGTGCTGTTACTTTTTTAAAAATTATGCTTATTAATTTGATACTCTTAACCAAGGCTGTTACTAGAGCTCTCCTATTTCTTTTATGATTAATTTTGGCTTCATTAATGAAAACAATCCTGCTGCTGATGATTCTATAGCTTGTAATCCTGGTAATTGTAGATTTTCATTAAATTTTAAAGTTTGTCAAGTCTTTGTCGTGTAAGAAATTGTATTGCTGCAATTTAAGAGATTGTATGATTCACGAGGTTTCTTTTGTTTCTTACAGGATCTATTTGAAAACTCTACGCATTTTGTACTATCAAGGCAAAGGTTGCAGGACTTACATTGTTTTAATACAGTAGCAAATAATAACTGAGGAGATAAACAGTACAGTTCGTTGAGTAACAGTGATCAGCATTATTCGTTTTATCTTTGGTATTATGATTCCACCTCCTTTTGTGGATGCCTTCATAGGGAGAAGGTGAAGAAAAGAAACAGATTATTTTAGGCAGGTGACCCCATCATTTAAGAAGTGTTCTGAATTTTAAGATGTGAGGTCATAAGCATGTTTTAGAGATCGTGACTTTATTATTAGTTTATTTTTTAACTTACAGATTTCTGTTTGCCAATATTCTAGAAAGATTACTAACATGGTAACTTGGAAGGATGAACTTTTATATGAAAATATGTAGCAAAGTGGGAGTAAAGTTGTGCCAGTTGAATTTTTGACTGACAGATGAAGTTTTTTCTTGTATTTTTTCCCCCTCTGTTGTGTTCTACCAGAATGTGGAGAAGACTTGACTGTGAGAACCAGGTTTATCCTTTTCTGTACTCTGAATTCAACATGCAGTTGAACCTTGTTTAATAATAATTTGGCAAAAATTCTGAAGAATATGATTTTTTTTCTCAGGCATGTGTTTGTCTGAAAATGCCATGCAATATTTCCGTAGTGAATATTTGTTGTTTATAACCAAACCATTTTCTCTCTAATGTCATGCACATCTTTCTTACATACCTAGTGTGGAGATGGAATTAGGAGAACTGCTTTATTTTCCATGAAGGCATGGCAAAACTTGGAGTATGTCAGCTGAGGAGCATTATGCCTTAAATTAATTGTTTGCTAATTAACTTAGGGTATTTGTCATGCTTGAACATATATTTGTAGACCAGAACAAATGTGTGGAAATATACTATTTCACAAAAGCATCTCTAGTGCTTTGAATTGATTCACAATAAGTTAATTACATGGGGGAGATACAGAATTGTTCTAGAACCTGACTCAGGCTTAAAAATGACATTTTCTGTTATTAATGCGTGGTTCTTAAACACATAACCGAAAGTCATGTATAGCCTGCAGGTTATGTATTTGAGGAAAATAAACCAAGCCTGTACTTGGACGGCAATGTTGTGTTGTGTATGTAGGTAGGATCCACTCATTTTCTCTTGCTTCCAGTACTCTTCACTGTGATAATCTGTTCCTTCTTCAAGACAGCATTCTAGACTCTGTCTTTGGTTTTATGGGATTATATGAGGATCTTGGTTATCTACTGTCCTATTTGCAAAGAATTACCATAACAGGGATGCAGACTATATGCATGTAAGTATAGTATTTTATTACATTTTCTGTGAGATGCAGTAAATTACCTTGACACGCTATTCCTTGTCCAAATTTTTTGTTATTTTTTTTAATGAGACAAAACCTCCAAACAATTAAAAACAAAGAAATATCTCTCATTTTTGTGAGTCAGAGTTTTCAGCAGTTTATATACAATGCATAACTAAGCTGCTTTCTTGGGTGGTAAAGCTGCAACTTTCCCTTGGGCCTTTCTAAATCTCACCTAGTTCAGGGAGCTACTTTGGCTCTATTTTCAAGTCTAAAGTACAGCACTATACTCTCCCTGAAAGTTATCTTCTTTCTAACCCATCTTTATGAAAATTAGTCATTTCAAATACTAAATCTGTTTCAGAATTGATTCAGCTGCTTCCTGTCATCATTCCCTCATCGGTTTTATTTTAGCAAAATTCATAATCCTGATTCCATAGCTGTAACGTCAGTAGGTCAGCACATCCTTCTTAGCCAGATGTGAGTTTGCTGTTTCCATGCTGCAGACAGCTGGAAGATCATCCTGCCTGCATCCCAAGCTTACAGTGAACTGTGCCCAAACTAGTACTTCTTAGCAGCTAGCGTTCAGTGCTGTCCTGATTGAAGTTAAACAGCTTTCAGTTAGCCCAGGAGGGAGGCAGAGCTTCATTGCATATTCCTGCAAAGATGTTAATAGTATTTCCATTTAAATCCATGGCCTCTCTTCCCTTCTGTGCCTGTCCATGAACACATATACACCTTGACTCCATAGTTTGAAAGAAGGCATGAAGATGATAATGGATAATCTTCAATTAGGTTCTAGAATAATGACTAGAGGACATACTCTAGTAAAGATACTTTTATTTTTTGAAGGATTTCGCAATTATGTGCAGTACAGAACTCTACATGTAGGACAGTATGTAACTGGTGTTTGCTTGGAACCTTGTGGTGGTTTTACCCTGCTGGGCAGGTGAACTCCACCACAACCACTCTCTCACTCCCCCTTCTCAAGGGGAAAGGGGGAGAAAATAAGATGGAAAGGGCTCAAGGGTTCAGATAAGGACAGGGAGATCACTCAACAATTATGGTCACGGGCAAAACAGACTCAGCATAGGGAGATTAATGTAATTTGTTACCTATCAGAGTGGACTAGAACAGTGAGAAACTAAAACCACTTTCTCCCCTTCTCTGTCCTCCCTCCGAGCGGTGCAGGGGAACAGGGAATGGGAGCTGCGGTCAGTCCCTAACACTTCATCTCTGCTGCTCCTTCACAGTCACTCCCTGCCCCTGCTCCACGTGGGGTCCCTCCCACGGGATGCCGTCCTTCCCAAACTGAGCCTGTGGGGGCTGCCCACAGGCAGCAGCTCCTCAAGACCTGCTCCCACATGGCTCCGTACCACGGGGTCCATCCCCCAGGAGCAAACTGCTCCAGCACGGGTCCCCCACGGGCGGCAGCTCCCCCCAGACCCCCTGCTCCTGCGTGGGCTCCTCTCCACGGGCTGCAGCTCCAGCCCGGGGCCTGCTCCTGCGGGGGCTCTCCATGGGCCGCAGCGTGGAGATCTGCTCCGTGTGGGACCCATGGGCTGCAGGGGGACAGCCTGCTCCACCAGGGGCCTCTCCACAGGCTGCAGGGGAACTTCTGCTGCATGCCTGGAGCACCTCCTATCCTCCTGCTGCACTGACCTTGGGCTGCTTCTCACCCAGCTCCCTCCCAGCTGCTCTTGCACAGCAGTTGTTTTTTTTCCCCTTCCTTAACTCTGCTCTCCCAGAGGCCCATCCAATGTCACTCCCTGGCTCAGCTCTGGCCAGTGGCAGGTCCCTTTTGGAGCTGTCTGGAGCTGTCTCTGACCTGACATGGGGCAGCTGCTGGGCTCTGCTCACCGAGGCCACCCCTGCAGCCCCCCCTGCTACCAAGCCCTTGCCACGTAAAACCAATAAAAACCTGAAGTCAAAATGATCTTTTATGAAGTTTGGTAGGAAAGCCATTTATTTCAGTTGTGCTGGTACCATCACAGTCTTTCACTGGGGTGTCTCATTCTCAGTCAAAGCCATACAAAGATATAATGTGCCTATTGCAAATAAAAACAGGAAAAGAACTATCCTGGTTTCCTCATTTTCTTCTAAACAAAGAATGTATTCCTGAAGTCTAAATATGCCTTACCATTTGGAAGTGGGGATGTTTTGATGTCAGAAAAAAAATTGAATGTTAAACAAGTCTGTCTTTATGAAGTTAAACAACTATATATGCAAATAAAGTCATTCCTCTAATTAAAATTCAGTTGGTTATTAAAAACAGAATTAAAATGACAGTGGAAGAACAGCCTCAGGTGTATGACTGCGCATTCTAAAGTGCTACATTTAATGTTTATGCAGAAGGTTTTTTATATTTTAGAAAGTGATTAGCACCTTGGCTATACTGCTTTCAGGAGTTTTTTATTTTTTTTAACAGTGCATACGATTTCCAGATTTTCTTTCAACATGGGTGACCTACTTAGAAAAAAAGTTCTGATTAGGACCATGTAATATACTCCCTCAGTTTGGAAGTGTCTTTGGGTAATGTATTGTGGAGAAAAGTAATCTCATCTAGGAGCGTAAATGGACCCTATCACATCTTAAGATATAGATTTTTTTTTTCCTTTCTATTCTCTGTGCCTAATTTAGTCCTCAGATGCAGCTCTCTGTTTAATGAATCCACATTCAACTGGCATGCTTTACCAATAGCTTAATTCTGTTTGCATACAAATTCTTTTCTTCCTCGGTTGATTAAAAAGAATCCCTCCCTTTGAAGTCAGATGGCACAAATAGAGCCTAACAAGTTGTTTGTTATGAAATTAAGCTTTTGATTATTTCTCATTTTTAGAGTTCTATAAAGAACTACATAGCAAGCAGGGCACAAACAGCTGTGTCCCCAAAAGGCAAAGGTGACTTCTAGTTAGGAAAAACCTGGAGGCAAGCAGAACGCAAATGAACACAGAGCACAATGCCCTCCAGCTAGACTGCAGAGGGACCAGGATGGTTTGGAAAGGACTCCACAGTTCCCATTTTTTTATTTATCTGTTTTCCCATGATGAGCATTTGTTAATGGGATGGACAGAATGGGATAATATGCATTACCTGGGAATTGTTGAGAGAGTTCCTAATTACTTCTCTTTCAAAACAGCTAATAGCTGCAGGTGGTTCTGGAAAAGACAGTCCTTCCCTAAGATACATTGAGGAGTAAGAGTTGGCACATTTAGGGCTGATGAGGAAGAACATTTTATAAAAGTCTTCTGCATTGCTTCACCTTGAACTTATAGGTGGGCATTGGTGGTAAAGACCTGTCCGTCATCACCGTAATTTGCCTAAGATGACGATGGATGACTCCCAGTTTGGGGGTAGATTATGTAAAGACTCATAAAGATTTATGTAATAAATTATTGAGTTTGCCTTTTGTAATTAAACGCGATCTTTTGGCTTTAGAGGTTCCCACCCCACTTTCTGAATTTCTTTTTTTTCTTGGGGAGGGAGGGAGGGAAGAATGTTTGGTGATCATTCCTAGATGCATTTTGCATTTTTTCCTCAAAGTTGCTTCTTTTACTACAGTGAACTGAGTCAAAACGCGTTTGGGGTGCATACTGTTAGTCCTTAGGAGAGCTGTCTAATCACACAGGATGACTGTAAGCCTGTGGAAAAGGATTTCTTTTTTTATTAGTTTCTTTTTCTCCCTCATTCATCTTCATGTATTATTATAGATAAGGAATGCAGTACTGGATTACAGTTATTTGTACATTTAATATGTGACATTTGTTTGACAAATACTTGTCTGCACTGCATTTTATTTTGACTCTGAAATCACAGCACAGTGTTACAAATTCAATTATTCACACTGCAGTCCAAGTTCAGTGCTTTTGGTAATGACAACAAATGAGACACTCTTTTTCAAATAGAGTTCTTGTGCGTGATTTCAATTCGTTTTAATTTTTACTGTATTTAAAAATGCCATTTTGGGCATAACTAGTTAGGTTTTTCTCCCCAGTCTAATTGCCTTTAATAGGAATTTATAGTTCATAAACTTGTCAGGGAGCAAAAAAAAAATTATACGGTTGGAGAAGTAAATGGACAGAATGCCTAAGCATTGAAAATAATATTACATCATTTTTATGTTATGAAAATATTCTGAACAATTCGACTATTTCCTGGATTTAACCGAGATGGTTACTTTGTAAAATCATCTTCAGTAATAAATGTCTAAGTAACAGGCCTTAGCAGAGCAAAAAAATAGTTTCAAGCTGTAGGTAGAGATTTTTTCAATTGTGTATCCATGCATGTATTGAATTTTTTTAAAAAGAAAAAAATATTAAAATTCCATAATTACTTCTTATAATGCTATTTCAATATTCAGTCGCAATTTCATAATGCGAGTTACACAACTGAAGTAAAGTTGAAATATGGTAAGAACAATTTCAGTGCTGTCAAAACCACTTATTTTTAATTTACTCTGTAGTTGTGTAGTACAAGATTGAGATTGTGGTGGAAGCAGATAAAGATGTTGGAATTTATCTCTGAGTTCAGTGTATGTGAAGCCATTTTTGTTCTCTGTGGTTTTCCACAATGTATCTAGTCTTACTTTTTAAAATTGTTTTTCCTTTCTATTATTTATTTGAGTTCAGGTTTGTAAAAGAATGTGGAATTGATGCCCAATCACTGCAGTGAACTTAGTAAAATTATCAAAAATATATTATTCTGATAACACTATCCTTGATTCTTTTGTAAACTAATTTATTACTCAGATATTTCTTGGTAGGAAATGGAGAACTAAACTTTGTATGGCAGGTTTTTCAGGAACTTAGAAATCAGGAACTTAGATCCTTTTATTAAAAGTGAAATGAATGGAGTGGGAAAGTCTAAATGACCACCCATGGCAACTGATGTTGAAATCTGTCTGTGTGCTCTGCTATTTTTAAAAATACCTGTGGAATGTTTAGAAAATTATTTGTTATACAGCTTTTGTCCTTTTTTTTTTTTTTGGTAAGTATTGTTAAGAGTAGAGAAAGGAAAAGGTTGAATAGATACAGTGATAAAATAAAAGACATTGTTTGCAGAACTGTGTACATTTTATATACATACTTGTGTAATGATAGCAGTGTTCCTCTAGTTTTCTGTTTTCTTTGTTTAGTCACGTATCAAGTTATTATTCCTATCTCAACACAGATGCCAAGTAGGTGGCTAGCTGTAATGTTTTTTTCTAAGGGCACTGATCTGCTTATGTTCCTTCGTTGGAAAATGAGGTTTGTTTGCAAGTGTATGCCTCTTATGCTTCAAGTACTTTGTATGCGTATCTTGTCGTATTTGTTTTTCAGATCACCGTAATAGCATAGTAGTATAAACATATAATGCAGAGGGCAATACTACTTCTGGAGCCGGAATGCAATTTATTCATTGTATATGCAAACTTTGATCACATTAATTCTTTGGTCTGGCTTACTGGCTACACCTGTAGCATACAGCAACAATAAATGTTCCTATATCAAGTGGCTGTATTTTGTTTGCTGTGTTGACATTTCAGGTGCCTACAAAGTAGTGATACTGGTAAGTAACCAGATAGTATAAATTATGAAGTGTCTGTGGCTGATGATGGCTTTTCAAGTCATGGGCTTGCATGGTAAAAAGAAACAAAAATGGTGTTGGAGTGTCCCAAAGTAGGTGTTGCACAGACTCCCACAACAATCAGATCTCTTGAACAGAGCACTCAGTTGCTGGTCTGGATGGTGGGTCCTTGGAATGGTGTCTTCAGCTGGATTGGTGACTCTCCCCAAACCATGGGTTGACTGAATACTTGTAGCTCAGCTGACTCATGGTCCTATGTAACACATGCATGATCCATTGCTGTGGAGTTTCTTAAGTTGTGGACAAATAATCTCCTAAATAATCTTAACTACAAAGGCTGTTGTATGTGGCTGTTTCTACCTCCGCAGAAACAGTTTGTTATTTTCAAGTGTCTTATCTACATACAATTCAGTTAATTCTGCTGCAGAAACTGCCTGAATGTCTCTCTGGAATGGGCAGAGACTCTGCTCAAGATGTTAATCTACACTTGAAGCAGATGAGTTTGTCAAGGCACAGCAGGACCTACCCAGGGGAATCATTAGAACCATCCCAAATTCCCACATGGCAAGTTCCTTTAGCAATTAGTCAAATACTTAAGTATTTGCAACTCAAGTTGCAAATAAGTACTTTATCTCATCTCTGTAGATAAGTACCTGGGGAGTTCCTGGACCACCCTGGGAATTAGAGATAGTAGACATAGCAGATACGGTCCTGGGGAGAAAGAAGGGTCAAGAACCAGTTGCTTTTTCAAGGATCTCTTCTTCCAAGCTCAGGAACAATCAATCCTGATGTGCAGAAAAACTAACCAAATTCGGACATTCGGCACTCGGGCATGCAAGAAGTCAAGGCAGGGACAGATGGCTGAAGGAATACAGAGCTACTGGGTTAGGAGAGCCAGAACTCATGTGGAATCGGATCTGTCAAGAGACAGTAGAATAAGAGCAACAAGAGGGAGAAGGGCTTCTGCAGGTGTATCAGCAGCAAAAGGCAAAACAAGGAAAATGTGTGCTCACTACTGAATGACACGGGGGATCCTGGTGGCAGGGAACACGGAAAAGGCCAAGATAATCAATGCCTTCTGCCCCTCTGTATTTACTGATAAGACTGACCTTCAGGAATCCCAGGTCCCAATCTGGGACCAGGGGAAAAGTCTGGAGCACTGAAGACTGGCACTTGGCAGAGGAGGATCAGGGAACACTTAAACTGGACACACACAAGTCCATGGGAGCTGATGGGATGCCCCCATGAGTGATGGGGGAGCTGACTGATGTCATTGCTAGGCCACTCTTGCTTATCTTTGAAAGGTGGTGGTATTTAGGAGAAGTTCCTGAGTACTGTGGGAAAGTAAATGTCATTCCTTCATGAAAGTCTAGGAGGAAAGCACGGAGAACTGTGGTCTGGTCAGCGTCACCTTGATCCCTGGGAAAGTGGTGGAGCCAGTAATCCTGGAAAACACTTCCAAACATATGATGGATGAGAAGGTAATTGGGAGTCGTCAGCATGCATTTATGAAGGAGAAGTCATGCTTGACCAACCTGATATAGCCTTCTACAATGCAATGCTTAGAAAAATGGTTGAGGGTAAACCAGTGGATGTTGTTTCTCTTGACTTTAGCAAGGCTTTGAGCACTGTTTCCTATGACATTTATGCAGATAAATGGAAAAATACAGATAGATAAGTGGTCTGAAAACTGGCTAAGCTCACAGGCTGAAAGGGTTGTGTCCTGCTGCCCAAAGGTCCAGCTGTAGGCCAGTCAGTAGAGTGCCCCAGGGGTCAATAACTGTTGCTAGTACTGCTTAACAGCTTCACTAAGCACCTTGGCAGTGGGCCACCAGCAGTATCATGCAGGACTTTGCTTTTGTCTTTGTTGAACCTCAACCTGGGGAGGCATAACTGTGCACCAATACAAGTTGGGGGCCAACTGCAGCTTTGCAGAGAAGGGCCTGGGGCTCCTGGTGGACAGGACATCAAACAAGAGCCAGCAATGCTGCTTGCAGCAAGGAGGTGTAACAGCCTCTTAGGTTGCATTAGGCAGTTCTCTGTTTAGATATGTGGCTCTGTCTTCAGAAATTTCAGCATACAGATTTTTGAAAGACATTTAAATATCTACATAAACAGAATCTTTGAAAATATAGCTGAGATGCAAATGTCCTGGGCTGTATTTTGTTTTAGTCCCCCCATTTTTTTTTTTAAATACATAGTTATAAGTAGCTTTTGCAAGAGCTTAAAAATCTGACTGCTCTCAGGAAAATTGCTTCAATCAGTTATACCTTCATCTTTATCATCTTTATCATCATCACCTTTATCTTCATCTCTCAACAATGATTCTTAGAAAGTAACGTGAAAGAATGAATGGGTTTAAAAGAAAAATGGTATTTGTGGTAAGCTGCAAAAATTGATTAGCTCTAGCTAATTATATCTTCCAAAACATGCTATAATATACATGTTATAGTTTAGTGGCAAAACTGGTATCATTTCTGGAAGTGTCTGTTATAGTGATGTATTGGGATGAGGCCACCCCCCAAAATGGGTTCAAAAGTCAAATCCTGCTTCTGTGGGCCTAATGCTGCGTACTGCAGATTCTGGCTTTTGCAGTTATTCCTTGAAAGTGGCAACACTTTGGGGCATGTGCTGGTGTCACTTTGGGGCTCCCAGAGTAACTGTTTCATGTGAATAACCTAAACCTTGTTTTGGCTTTCAAGCGCCCCATCCTCCAATAAATCTTTTTGAAAAGAAAATAAAAAGGCATAGATTTTAACAGTGCATGTGGAGATGTGGAGTCACACACCATTAGATGCCCTTCTGAAGTGGGGTAGTGCTTAAGTTATGTCATCCCAGGACCTTTTTTTATAGTGCTATTAAATAGAGAATTGCTTCTCACTAGTGTTTCTTAACGCTAAGCCTACTTTTGTTCGTAGATATTTCTTTACCTTTCAAGTGCTTTCAAAAGAGCTTGCTAGAAAGTCCTGAGTATGTAACCATCACAGGAAAATATGGGCAAAGTTATAAAATCTACGCTTAAAAAAAAAAAGAAAGAAGATTGTAAGGGATATCTCATATTGTATGAAATCGTTGGCAGCCCTCCATGTGAAGGTTCAATGGATGGCATTTACATCTACTCTGCCTCTCAGACACAAGGTAGACACTTTTGGAAAGCCAAGACTTTCTTGGGCTGAGGATTTCTTTGTCTTTTACAAAGCAAAAAGCAATTCTTCAAGGACTTTTTCAAGCTTCAGTTTAGTTCTGAGGTAAACTGAAATGAGGCATACAGCTGGAAAGTGTTTCAGAGAGGATCTGATAAAGGACTTTTGTGTAATCCTAAAATGCGAAACAACCTGAGGAGGTTAATATTGCTTGGAAAGGCTCTTGAGATGCTGTTATATTGCATGGATTGCCTTCAAAGACTGCAGTGCTGTGCAGAACTGGAAAAGTGCCAGTGTGACTTTGAACAGGTTTGGGCCACCCTTTTGTGGAGCTGTGGGTGCTGGAGCAGCAGGAGCAGGTGCTCCTGGAGGGAGGATGAGCAGGAGCTGGGGGGACCCAGCGGTCAGCAGGGCAGGGGTGTCACCAGCCAGAGCCCAAACCCACAGCACTGCATGGGATGAGCAGCCAGACTCGGAGGCAGGGGCCAGGTCCAACCAGGAGAACAGATCATAAGGCATCCTGGTGGCCAGGCATGTCCCAGTTTTTGGGATTTTGTTCTTTCTTGGTCTAGGGGATGGTGTTTCCCAGCTCAGAAATGACTTCTTACTTGGAGAAGCAATAGTCTAGGCTGAATGAAAAGTAATAAAGTAAGTCACAGAGGGCTGATGCCATTTCCAGCAAGTGAGAACCCCCTCACCCCTTGCAAGGAGAGCAGGGTGTTTGTGTTTATCACAGGTGCTCTGAGATACAGCGGTTTTGTCTGTGCCAAAGCTCAAAAAATGAATTTGCATTTCTGTAAATTTTATTCTATAAAATGTTTCAAGTAGTCTAAAGAGAGTCAGGTATATAAACCAACTCTGAAATCCCAAGAAAGCTGGTTGCCTGTGACAGTAGTGGTTTCCTGCACTAATACTCCAGAAAAAAATTATAGCAATGGGCAAATGTTGTGTAGAGAAGAGCTGAAATAAAATTTCTGTGGCTGCATGGTTTTGTTTCAGTTTCCATTTTGACCATTGCATGGATTCATTTCTTTCTCATAATTACACACATACCGTCTCCACGATGACAATACAATACAATACAATTGACAATACTGGTAGTTATAGGATTTTCTAGCACTTCAAATTTTGAAATTCTTTTTTCAGTTGCTTATGTGCTTGCTACACTTTACCTGTGTGGGATGAAATTTCCGTGCTAACTTTTTGCTGCAGATTCTCTTTGTATGTGTTTGAAGCCAAATGCTTTGGCTGTTGCCTACAGCAGAGCTAAAGTAGTTTCTACTGCTTATTTTGAAATATTTTGTCAAACTTGTAAAAGCCTTTGACTCTGATTTCAAGTCAGGCACCTTTGTGCAGCCTGGAAAAACCAAGCTGCAATTTCAGGAAAAGCCTCCGTCTCTTGCAAAGCATGCCAAGTACTGATGCTTTTGAGGAAACACATTTGTTGAAGTCTAAAAGGCGTACTGAGTGTGAGAGGTGGCTTGGAAAACAGAACTGTGCTTCACATAAAGGTAGAGGAAGCAAGTACTTGTTGAGGGTCCAGGAGACAAGTAGACTCTGGGAAAAGCACCCACTAGGAACTGAAGCAATGCCAGACACATAGTGAGGGATGTTAGGTCTGAGAGTTGGGCTGGTATCCCTGCTGGCTGGGCGAGGAGATTGGGACAGGGAGCAGAATGGTGAAACTTGGGGGTAGGGATGAGGGGGACTTGCTGCAGATGGCCAGACTGAGACAAAACTGGGCTGAAAAGGAAGCTGGTGACTCCATTCAGCGCCTGCAGTGTAGAGGTTTCTCTCATGCTGTAGGGATGATGCAAAGACATAATGTGTTTCAGAGTGATCTGAATAATTTTGGTTTCAAAGGAGGCTGTAGGTAGTGTTCATAGCCTCTGTTTGGAACCTTAATCACTGAATAGGAAACAAGATTCGTAAAAGGTGTTTGCAATATGAGTGACGTTCATCCCTGATACAAGGATCCGAAGTAGCATGTGAACACTTGATGAATTTTTATTTATATACTTATTTATTTTTTACAGTAAGAAATATAAATACAACAGCCAAATTAAGATGTTGAAGATAATCGTAATCCAAAATTTTGTAATTTTGGAATGCTTAATCTTATAGCCTTAATATTCTTTAAGTGCTTTTTGTTTGTAAAATACGCATGTCAAAGGCTTGGTAGTGGAATTGTGAAACAGAGCGTTTCTGATGTTTGCTTTTTCCTGGTGATTTGCTGTTGAAAGTCTTCATGGAGAAGTGTTTTGTTTGTTTGGGTTTTGTTTTTGCTAAGGAGGGGTAAAAGAGGAGAGAAGTCTGCATAGTGGTATATATATTTCACTGGAGCACCTGTTCTTCTGAGTTTCATTATGTAAGCTATATATGGTAAACTGTAGCTGTAGGAAAGTAATGGAAACTCAATTTTCACTGTCTATATATTTTACTACTTGTATTAGTCTTTTGCTTAAACACTTTTATCACGAATATAGCAAAATCCTTCAAACTCTTCTGAAAACATTTTGTGTCTTTGACAGCTTATTCTGAGTAGCTCAAGGAGTTGGGCTTTTTTAAGATAGTTTTTGATTTTAAGATAGTTTCTGTAATTAAATATTTTGACAAATTACTACCAGCTTTATTCTGCTGGCAATATTTTGACAGATGGGAGAAACTGTTTCAATCTCAGAAAAGTATTTCAAAGTAATAGAAAATTTTAAAGTCTTAAAGATAACATTATCTTCAAAAATATCACATTCAGACTTCTTTAATACTGGAATGAACTGGAGCTAGGACTTGATATGCTCATTGTGTTATAGGCATACTTCATTTATTCAGGATAATTTAAAAAGGGAGAATGAAAAATATTTTGAAAAAAAAATAGATCTATGTGAACAACTTCAGGATTTATAAAATCCAGGATACTCATTGTTCTATGTAATGTCTTTGTATTTGCTTTTATGTTAATTGAGGTAGGTAGCAAAGTATTACCCTAGAAGTCCCATTCTCATGTGCATATTAGTTATAGATGACACATTTTTTCCTTTTTTTATTAAAGAGTCCTAACTGTAGGTGCATTCCTGATGTAATGTGCAGATAGGTGGATACAGCATGGCTTTACAGAAAAATCTTGCTCTTCTCCAAGACTCTCCCTCCTCTACTTTCCTCACCCCAAAGTACTGAAAAAAAAAGTCTCTGAAAATACATTGGGAGTTTGAATTTTGGAGCTGGGCTCCAGAATTTTCTGTTCTAACAAATAGCATAGCACAGGTCAGTGATGCTGTTGTGAAGTCTGTGCACACTGTAGTGCCCACTCTTTTACAGCTGCCAAATATTTGATCCAGTAATGGTAACTGCTTGACAGTAATATATTGTTGTAATGCACCACCATTGAAAACCATGCTGAATTTGTGCATGAAATTTCTTTAAGGATGTCTAAAGCACCTTCCACAGACCATTTTTTGTTAGTTTTGTTTTCAGAATTATGATTGTATCTAAGGTCCCTTACAAAGGCTTTTGAGAAACTGGAAGGAGTAGCCTGCACAGAGATGAGAAATGTGTTCTGATTTTTCATGTTCATGACATGTTTTGTTGCGTGCAGATCAGTTATTTCATTGATGGAAAATATATTTAAAGCTTCAAAAGATGTACAGTTTACCTACAAAACACACCAGTTTACCCACAGAAAGAATGGAATCAAATTGATCTTAACTGCAACATATTCGTTTAATTGGAACTATCATAGGCAGAGATTTATTGATTTTGTATGGACAGGTTGACCTTGCAAAAGGAACATGCAGTAGATAGAATCAAAGCTTTTAATTTTTGAACCTTTCTTAATGAGATAGATTTTTGAATGTGAAGAAATACGGGTCTTTGAAACATTGTATTTCAAAGCCTAGATGATACGATAGGCAAGATGGATCTTGTCACTGGAAGGCTGACATGGAAATAAGATTGACTCCTCCTTGCGTCTCTGTACATGTGTGTATGCCCACATAATGTAGCAACAATATTTCTTCAAGTGCAAGTGTCTTTCTGCAATTTTTCTTCCAAACACTAAGCAGTGCCTATGCTAGCCAGCGTTCTGCAAGGTAGTGAAACTCTTGCTATGACAGTTTTTATGGCTTGATTGTCTGAATCAAATCAAATGATTTTAATAGACATTTCTATCTATGGTTCTACATTTCTTTAAAGGATGAATTGACTTCGAAAGGCAGTGTTAGTTCTAGTCTTGAAAAGTACAGAGAAAATTACGTTTAAGTGAATATTGAATGTGGAAGCAAGTTCTTCTTAAAGATGAATTCTCACCTGAAAGCTGGGAAGAGTGAACTAAATATTCCTGCTTTTATCTTTTATGTAGTTGTGTCTGGTTTTATCCGTCAGAAGACAATTATTTATGCTAAGTGTATGTAAGCAGAAGCTTACTATCCTCTAACCTTCCTTCAGGTTTTCCCATCAGTGCCATAATTTGTGCCACAAGTCGACTCCATGTGGAATGTAGTTCTTTAGTATGAATGTGTGGGAAGAGGACATGTACCATATGGGCTTCTCTGCATGTACACGTGGAAAAAAAACAAACAAACAAAAAAAAACCTGAACAGTAAACAATGATGATAAATCTTTTAAAAATTTAAATGGCATAAGTGCAAGTGGCAGTATGTTTTTGGATAAATCTGAGTGTACTTTTTTAATGAATACTATTTTCTTCCTGGAGTATAATGGTGTAAGCTTTGTGTGTTTTCTGAGTTATTAATTTGAGCAATATTCTCAGTATATGTATCAAAAGGACTCCTGATAAAGATAAAAATGCATCATCTTGAATTACAGAAGATTGTTCTTAGTCTGAGTTCAGTCTTCTGAGTTTTAAGCGTAATCAGAGATTGAAACAACTATATAAAAGGTACACAATGGGTATGCTTTAATTGTTAAGAAGCCTGCTTATTAGGTTCAAAATAACTGTGCTGTCTTTTTATTAGCTAATAATAGCTATCTTGCAATAGTTCCATAATTCTAAATATCATGCACCGGTATGTTTTATACTTACCTGTGATCTGTTACAGTCTGTTTGTTTTATGTTAACCCAATTGTCAACGCAACCATTCTTGATTTTATTCGAGTGCTTTGCGGATGAATTTATGACGCACTTCATCTAAGGTGCCCATTTGGGTAAAAGGAATTGATGTTCACCATCTGCGATTTTGAAATGGCTGGGGGTATTGTTACAGAGAGAACTCATTTTCTACTTTCATTCATTTACGTGCAACTGGGAACTCTTAAATTTAGTTTTGGTATCATCCCCTTTAGTAAGTAGGAGAACTGTATGACAGCAGTAGGCTTGGCAGCAGTGTCAGTGGACCCCAGCTGGGCTGTGAACACGTGCAGGAGATCTGCCTGCTTTCCTCCCAGAGGGGGAAGTAATATAGATCCCAGCGCTGGGCTCCGCACAGGCAGGTGCCCAGGTGCGATTGCCTGACCTCGGTTGTGTTTCCTACTGCTTGAACAGCCAGTTTCTGTGCTCCTTTTGACACACTTTTCCCCTTTTTCTCTCTTTTTTTTTTCTTTTTCATCTCTGAAGAAACTTTCATTCTATGGTGGCCTGTATTTCAATTTGCAAGTTTGTTCTTTGTGCTAGTTCCAATATTTTAGGAATATTCTCTTATCAGTTCGTCTTAACCACAAAATCTGTTCATGTATTAAGTGGTGCCAACATGAAGTTAGTTGTATAGCTATTAGTTACAGGGTTTCTGTTGGCTTATAACAGACGAAGCGTTGTGCCAACTGATCATATGGTTCAGGATGATATCGACAATTTATGATTTATAATTTAAGTAGTCCAGGAAGATGTAAGGCCTTCCTGCCTCCTAGCTCTGGGCAATTCGTACCTGTGCCACTTCAGTGACAGTCTTTTAACCGGGCTGCCTTTTCCTGGTTACTGGACAAACAGGACAACTCAGCTGAGCAAACCTAAACCAGGTTTTGGCCTTTAACTTGGAAGTTTTCTCTATTCATATGCAGTATTTTGAGGAGTCTTTGCTGGGCAGGGTTTCTTTCCCCAGATGCAAACCATACCTGAGGAAAATGGTGGCCCTGCCTTTTACTGTGAGTGAAATCAGTCAGAAATATGTGCCTTAAAACCTGAGGTCTGTATACGTGCTTCAAAGCCTAAAACATGTATGACAGTTGTTTTTAGAGAAAATAATGGAGAAAGGCAGGCAGGAGGCTAGAGTTAGTTCTTTAAGGATGAAAGGCATTCAGCAAACATCAGAAGAAATGGTTTGATAAAGGAAACTAAACCAAAAAGTGACCATGCATGGAGAAACTTGTCTTGAGGAATACCCAGACTGTATGATCTGGATATCTGAGTTTTAGTGCTGGGGGACAATAGTCTAGATCTGCTCCTCAATACTTTTTCATGCTGAGAATAATAATAACTTGGGCAAGAATTGTTTTCACCCTTGCTACTTGTCTTCTGGCTTTCAGCTATAGGAGGCAGTTCTAACTTCTTGCTGGAGTTGCAGATGGCCTGACCTGCTTGCACTACCTGGAGGAGGCAGGGCCCTGTCCCGGTCAGGTCACTTCTCTGCTTCCTTGGCTGTCGGAGGAATCCTGCTGCTTTCTTTCATTCCAGTCGGAACCTGCTAAACTTTCCCTCAACAAAAAAGCTCTGCTCTAGGGATAATTCATCATGATTGTGCGGTGTAACATTGACAGGAGCCTAATGTCATGGAATCCTCAAGCCCTGGGAGACTTCTCTTAATAACAAATGATGTCATTTTATCTTTTTTTTGTTTAATTCTCTCTGCTTTGTCAGGCTTGGGCAGTGGTGTCTGGTTCTGTCTGGGCTTTGGAATGACTGGCAGCACGCCCCGAGGAGTTTGGAGAGAGACCTTTAAGTAGTGATTTAACTGGATAAAATGGAAGGTGAGAGTTTCGGTATGGACCAGCTCTTATGATCGAGCACTTTGCCCTTTTCCAGATGGAGCAGCACAGCTCTGTCCTGCTGGGCAGGGAGTCCCAGTCCTGCCACCCTTTTTCCACTTACTCTCTGCACTCTCTCTGTTCAGCACCCCATTCTACAACACTGGCAGAAAACTAACTGAGCCAAAGAATGGAATTATTTTTTTGTCAGTTAACCAGACTGTATTAGCTGGATGGATCTGGCGAGGACCAGAGCCAGCACAAGGCAAAAGGGCAGGCTATGCTGAAAAACCTCAGTAAACACCACTTTATGAATCCTTAAATGGGTTTATTTTTCTCGAGTAAAATGACTCAAGGGGTAGTTGTGTCATGTGAAGGAGGAAGCTCTTGGTGCAGTGGCTTAGAATCCAAAACTTGTAGCTGGTGCTGTTGTCAGATGTGTCCAAAAATTTGATATTCAGTTCCTATACAAGAATCTGAAAAGATGATATTCAGACTCCATAGATTAATAAAGCTTCTGATTTTTTATTTTTATTTTTTTTGGCCTGATACTAAAAAATTTGTGCAGTGAAAGCTCTGTGACAAATTTAGGAAGAAATGCTACAGGGTGCATAAACTTTGAATTGCTTTAGCATTGCTCGAAGCAAAGCCCTCAGTGTGTGTGGCATTTTACTAGTGTCTGCAAGCTAGTTATCTTTTCTCAGGTGGCAGCTGTATTCAACCACATACTGAAAACAACGTCAAAAGAGGCACGAAGCCTGTGTCTATTTGTGGAACATGCTGTTGCAGACAGAACGGGCTTCCTGCTTGTGAAAGGTAGATGGTACAAGACTGCTGAATAAATACTTCTCTTTATCAGAGGGCCACATTGTTGCCTAGTTATCACTTCACAGGTTTTCGTGCTGCAAGGTGCTAAAATAAGCGTTGTAAAATGGCTGCTTCCACCTGGGAGCTGGCTGGCCTGGAAGCTTAAGTAGTGTTGGTGCAGAAGGTAGCAAAATGCACTCTCAGCTTTTTAAAGAGTAAATATTTCTTAATTTAATTTGAAAATGCACCGATTCTGATTCTGAATCAACGTGGATTAGAGTTACGAGAAGACTTTTCAGTTACTGTGATGAACAGTGGAAGAACTGAAGTGAGACTATCAGCTTTCCAGAAGACATTCAGCCTGAGTTCGGGGTGCAGATCTAAGTGCGATATTGTAAGAGACTCTTGAGTTGTTCATGTTCTCAGATTACCACTTCCTCAAATGAAAACCTATTCAGGCATTTTCAGTAATGAACATCTTTGTAAGATCTGCTTCATATGCTGTACTCTTTCCTGAATGAAAAGACTGTCTTACACCAAAAAATAATAAAGAAGCCATACACATTAAACAGATTGCTTTTCATTTTAAGCAATTTTTCCCCCCCTCTTCCTCCCTGTTTGACCACATTCTGTGTCCTTAGACAGGATCAGGTACTTCTTAATTTAATGATGATTGAGACCTGCTCTGAAACTTTTCAGGAGCCAGCCAAGCCTAAACTAAGCCTGCCACCAGTTACTTAACCTGTCCTACTGTTCTCCAGCAACTCTTCTTCAGAAGCTTTTTTGTAACGTCTTCATTTGGAATCCTGAGAGGGTGTCTGAGGTAGGGTTGTCCAGGACACTTCTGGTTTAGATTGTTTTTCACCCATTCTGCATCCAACTTCAGAATGGATAAACTCTAGTTCCTTCTACAATAAAGTGGTGGAAATGGCATTTAGTTGTGAGAACATACTAAACATGTAGAATCAGTAGTAGTTACCAATAGTAAAAACTGAATGAAAGACAAATTCTGAGGAAATGGATTTTGTAAAAATGCTTATTTTTGGACTCTTCTATTCCCACAGTTTATTTTGCATCTACTTCTGATGCATGCATTGGATTATCCTATGCAGTAATTGGTTTTGTATTCATTGTATACATTTCTCCTTCCTTCCCCCACCCCAAATGTGGAGCTATCAGTATTTTGTCATATTAGGAAACTTCCAAAACTTCACATGACTTAAGCTGGATGGATCCTTGCGAATGCACGAGCTTGTGGTGAAATGTTCTCTCTCTCTCTGTCAATTAGCGATACTGCCATATGGTGACCGGCCAGCAAACGGGCCACGTTACAAGTGCTGGCAAAGACATAACACACGTACGTCAACAGACGTATGCGGGCCTAGCTGTGAGGCACAGGCCTCCTCCCCCTGTGGCTGGCACCCGTGTCCTCACAGGAAGGGGTCCCGTGCTGGGCAAAGAGGGGTTGTGGAAGGCTGGTTTTAAGGGATGAATAAAAATAAGCTTTGTTAAACTACCTCTTGTGATTTTAGAAGTATGAAGACAAGTAAAGGAATCTGTCTGCAAAACCCCTTGACCTAAGATTCAGCTCCCCTCCCACCCCGTTTTAGATTGAAAGTTTATTAGTAAAAAGAAAAATGCTGATGTATTTTTTTCAGTTTTGAATCTCCTTTTATGTAGGAATCATCAAAAAGTAGGGTATGTATGTAAACACTTCTGTTTCCAAGGGGTATTAGCCTAGTTTTTAAGGAGGAATTCAACATTCCCAGCTTGTAAGATTGTGTATGTGTGTTTGTGCACTTTCTCAGAGGCTACGATTTCTATTTTAAGTTTTGGTTTGAAAACAGCGTCTAACTTCTGGCTTTGTGGAGCGTGTTTAAGAATTGCAAGGCACCTACTTGGTTTTAATTACCAAAATGATCAACTTTCATTAAACAAAGAGATGCTTTCCTTGTAGCAAGAAAATTAAAAAACAAAACAGACAAAAACCAAACCCCGGACTAAGCATCTTAAAGAGCTGGCTCAGTGGTAATTCTTCAGCCACTTTTCTGCCTAATTATAGGCAGTTCATTATAGTTAAACAAGCATGCAGGTGGTGGTTGTTAGCTGTATTCCAGTTGTACCTAAGGGTTTCAGTCACAAGCCAGGATATTATTATGCATGGCGTTGAGTGAACGCAGAAATGAAGCGAGCTTTGTAACCACCTCGGCCACACAGGTTTGTAAGGGATGGAACTGCCGTGTTGTCAACTTTTCTGGCTACTAACATTTGCTACAGTGCAGTGTCAGGAATCTGAAGGTGGTATAAATGCACTGCTGCTCTTTGATAAAAGTATTTGATGTGTTTCTTGCACGTATTTGCTGTGTAAACAGTTGGTATATCTGCAGCTTTCCCTTTCATGCTAGACACATGGTCAAACACTGAAGTGAAAACAATCCATACTTTCCATTATGTATGTATGCTTCTCATTTATGTGTGGAAAAATAGCTGGAATGAACCAAAGTTTCTTGTTGTCCCTCTACACAAGTACGTTTCAGGGTGTGGGCTGGAATTATGCTAGAAGCAGCAGGGCTCAGCAGTGCTGGATTTTTCCTTAGAGAACAAGAGAAGGAAGACTCCTGCTCTATATGGGAGGCTTGCTCTGCACACCTCTGAAATAAAAAAAAACAGTGAGAAATCCCAATGCTTTGTATCCCTTTTTATCACTACCTTCAAGCAAGAGCAGGGTTACTGTATTTGTTATTTCTTAATGAATATGGTATGAAAGTCTTGGAGCTACAGCACTCATTCTTCCATGGCCTAGAAGGTCTGGGAATAGTAACAGATGTTTGTGTGTGATGTACACCAGCCCAAATGAATATCCTCCAGCAAGTGAATAATTCAGTAGGTATTAGATGACATTCAAAGACAGTTTTGTACTCTTGGTCTTCTATTTGAAATTTGAGTCTCTAGTTATGAAGGTGGGATAACTAAGATGTAACAAACCAATTTGCTCTTGAGCTAACTTGCAGAACAAACACAAGAAAAACCTGTTTTGAGGATGTTAACAGTGGATACGCTGTGTAACACTCAAATATCTCAATGTCTAACTTGAATGTTACTCAAAACATGTATTGTTTTTGGTGCCATATTTAAGTGTCAGATAATCAGCAATTAACAATGACTTTTCAGATATACAGACATGTTCACTTCTATACTGGTTTGTCCAGTGCTACTTTTTCAGAGGAAGAAGTATTTTGTTATTACATGAAAAAACTCCTCTGCGTATCAACTAGTAAGATATTCGGAGTAATAAAGGTGAAATAAATTTTTACCCATCCAGGTCCCAGCTTTACGTTGACTTGCTCTGTGTAGTAGAGACAGACAGACAGACATGGGAATATCTGGGACTAGAAACTGTTTCTCGTTTTAACTTCTTTGATGGTGGTGGCTTTTTCACTATTTACCTTCATATCCCAAATATTTGCAAAAATTATATATATATATTAATGAAGATGCTATTATTAAATTTCAGCTTTTTTGTTGTTGTTGTTCTTACTCTACAAGGAATGTTGAAACAAAAGGATGTCTCTCTCTGAAGAAATACAGATTGTAGGTGTAAAAGAAATATTTCACATTGTTGAGGACACATGTATAGACCAGATAGAAAAAACGTGCCCTTGCTACTCACACAGTTGTCCTTATGGAAATCAGATTGCTTTCTGCATGTATTTGGTACACAGCTTCTATTATTAGAGCTATTTATGTAGTACGTGGATTTTAACAATGTTCTGTAAGAAATCTGTTCATGTAACAAAAGATAGTTTGGAATATTGTCTTTGAGTAAATTGCTTTTGCCCTGAAGGGAGATTTTTGCGAACTTCTACCCTTGAATTCAAGAGTCCTCTGAATGTCAGTACCAATAGCTGCTGTATTCTTTAACTTGCTTTATTCTTTGTTTTGAGTTTCAGCTACTATGTTAAGAAATGAGATAATAGTTAAAAAATCTGTTTTCTATGTCATATCTCACTAGATAGTTTTGTCAGCTTTTGCTGAAAATTGTGAAGTGCCTTGGGACTTGTAATGTGTCAGACTCCATTTGTGTTGTACTATATTAAAGAAGTGTTTAAAAAAAATCACATTTTTATTCCAGATCTGTTTTGAATGCTTTTTTAGCTGAAAGACAACTAGAATTTTCTTAAATGTATTTGGTTGATTTAGTAGTCATAATTCATAAGCACTCAGTGCTGTCAAAAGGCAGGCGTGTTCTCGGAAGAAAGAATACTACTGCATGCGTCGCTGCCTCTAATGGGTACTGTAGAAATAATGTGGTAGTCATGGGAGTCTTCATGGTAATAGAAAAAAGTATATTAGGAGTTTTAGGAGGGAGATAAGGAGTTGATAGGGTGATCTGTTAACTGGGAAAGTAGAATATTAGAATAGAAAATGAAATTCAGTTTAGGAAATGAAGACTGGAAAGATCATCTTGATGTGCTTTCTCTTTTTTATTATTTTTTTTTAGGATAGAAAGTTTTAGACAGGATTATATTTAATCTCTAATTTCCTTCAGCAGTATTTTCTGTATTTTTATCAGAGGGAACAATTTAACATATAAATGCCCTACAGTAAAATGTGATGAAGCTATGTCAAGTTTCCATGTTCATTTCTGCATTATGCAGAAACAAATTGCCACATAGCTTACAATTGTTCACTAACCTCAGAACGCTGTCAACCTGTACTTCCAACTTTCACCAAGAGATTATTTATCTTTTCTGAAAGTCAGGCTTTTTCATTCAGTTTAAATTAACTCAGCAAAATTAATCATCTTGAAGTTGTTACAGCTTTATGCTGGAAACCCGTTTAACTTTTTTTTTGCATTATTATTCTGTCAAATTACATTGCTTGTAGGATAAAGATTCTGTGTGCTCACATGGAATCAGAAACCAAAAAGCAGTTTCTGTAATTTACTAGTTCATCAATATTAGGATAATTTTACCTACTTGGAATTTTTCTTTTATTTATTTATTTATTTATTTATTTGAAATGAGGATTAAGGCCTAGGCAAAAAAAATATAATAAACATTATTTAAAAGATCATAAAATATTGTGCATCATTTGGGTCCATAAGAAAAACATATTTATAAAGCTCTGGCACACTTTAAAACACAGAAAAAAAAAAGCAAGTTCATTAGTAAAAGGAAACATTTTCAAGCTTTGTTTTAAAGATATTTCTAATACTAGGAATACCGGTAGGAATAATAGAGTTTCACAAATTAGCATGAGCATTTTAAATGCTAAAAGGAGGGAAAAATAAATTGTACAATATGTTATATAGTATTAGTAATGCTCAGATGTTATGCTCTGTCTTCATGCATTTTAAAATTGGAGTCAGTGTACCAGATTGCTTCCAAAAATCCTCCAGAACTGTAATTCTCTTCCTGAGGCCATACTGGGAAACTGAACCTAAATATTAGTGTTGCCTTAATACCTAGCTAATTTCTTGCATTGTAGTGTTTTAATGGATCCTTGCGTCTGATGTCAGTGTAACTCTTGCACAAAAGCAAATTCAGGAGAGTCGCAGTTGCTTGGTTTTTGTCACTTTCTGTCTTGTTTATAAAAATGGTGCCCACGTGTACTGCCATACTTAGGGAGGTTATGCTTTGTTTGCGTTTTAGTTTTTATTTATTTATTTTTTTCCCTAAGACTTCAGTTGAGTTCACTCTTGCAAAGTAGCCTGTATCATGTCTCCCTGAACTTTTTAATAATATTCAAAACTTCTAGACTTTGTCAGTTCAATTTTTTTTTAGCAGGATTTTGTTTTATAGATGCAATTTTACAAGTGGGTAGATAAAGGCATTCACTTGGCTGTGAGAAGACCTAAGTCCTCTGTTTTTGAAAGGCTCTAGGGAACCTTTCTGTTCTTGTTATCAAAGTAACATTGGCTAAGCAGTACATTCAGAAATCTGTAAATGTGCAGCCTAGCTTAACCTGCTGTGGTGTGCACTTACATCTGACTACCCAGAAAATGGCAACTCCTTTGTGCCATTCAGAACAGGAGAATTTTCCCTTGGATGTTTCATCTTAATCTTTCTGGCCTGAGGCGTTCCCATGTTTTGTTAGATTTCCAGGGAGGCAGGATGGAGAAAAATGAAGAAGGAAAAAAAAAAAAAGCCAGTAAGACCTTTTCATTTGCCTCCTTGGCTTAAGCACAATGCTAGGAATACTGTTGGGTCTGTACCTGAGTTTGCATGTAAACCTTTAGGCTGAGGATGTTTTGTACTCCATGTGAGGCAGGAATATTTTGCTCTAATATCAAGAGTATTATACGGTTTATCTGTGAATACTCACTTTTTTTTCCTCTGTCTGTTTGCATGAGTTCATTTGATAATTTAAATAAAGCGTGTATGAGAATGTGAAAGCATAAAATTTAGCCTTCACTTGTCTGAATACCTGTTGTAACATTAGATTAACCGAGGAGACATATGGTTATGTTGTATGAAGCTACTAATGTTCTCATTACACAGAGAGGTATCTCTTGAGAGCCAGGTGGGTGTTATACAGGATTGTTTTGTCACTTATGTTTGTTTGTTTCCAACAGAGCTTTTATTTGGCATGAAGAATTAAAATTCTGTCTTCAAAACAGAGAATCTCCATCGAGGTGGAAATCCTATCAAGTGGTTCACTTGTACAAACAAAAGGAAGAAAGAGTCCTTTGTGAGAAAAAACTTGTCAATAAAACTGAAATACACCAAAGCATGGAAGCAAACATTACAAAACGTGTGTAGCAGGAAATACAAAGGAAGAGAGTGGTGCAATACTGATTTAAAAGTTCAGCTTCAACTATGAATAGCCAGAAAATGTATTTAGTATCTAAAGCTTTTTCCTGCTGTATTGTGCTGCCAAAGTACATACAATTACCTGTTCCTCAAAGAATCAGATAACTTCCATTAGCTGGTCTCAGTGGGGTGAGATGACGAATTTCTTTCTTTACAGTGCTTCATTTATTATGCTCAATACACTCAACTTTTGCTGTTAAATAACTTTGTACTATGTTTCTCACACCTTTAAGTTAAGTTTAAAACAACATCTTTACAAAGTTGTTGCTGGTGTGAAGGCGCTTTGCAAAGGATTTGGGAACTGCATTTAAAATCTCCAAGTTGGCAAATTTGCTTGCCAAATTTGAAGTAACGTGCTGTGTTGAGAAGTCACAGTTAATAACTCAGGGTTGACATCACACTAAGCAGTTCAAAACCATTGCAAGACAGAGGCTTGTCCATAGTATGCCATGTGGGTGTACCCTAAGACAGTTGTATCTTCATAAGATTTTGCTTCTATGTTCTAAATGTGCGAATTGAAATCATCTGATTTGCACGCATAGCTTATTTCTTTCAGCTTTCCCACTTTTTTTCCTTCAACACAATCAGTAATTAAAGCACATTTATTTTCTGTTTTGCTTTAGATGAAGAGCTAGTTCAAAGCCTATGAAAACAAGCACAATTTAACTTTGCATCCTCAAGGGCGAGGGACAGTAAGTATTTCATTTAGTCTAAGTGACAGAAAATTTCAGGGCCCTAAGCACAATGCCCTCTCCTGGTGCTTGGCTGCCTCGTCTCAGGGCCAGTTTTGATAATGCCATTGCCCAGTCTTGAGGAGTGTGAATGAATCTGGACGTGTTGTTAAGATGTGGGAGGAAGGTGAGGTTGGTTAGTTCTCAAGGAGCCTTTGTGTACCTTTCCTCTTTATTCAAGCCTATTCCTTTCAGTGGCAGCACTGCCCTGGGATCAGCCTAGACCAGTTTCTCAGATTGAAGAAGGCATTTGGAGATTGATCAAGAATTGGTCACTTAATCCAGGCCAACAAAAGGGGTTTGGTGTTTTAACAAGTGCGAGTCACTTGCTCTGTGTATTGGGTCTCAGTTTCCCTGGTGTTTGGTGTTCAAGAAACATTTTTAAAGACTGAGGCATATGCAGATAATTCTGAAAGAAGGTAGCAGATAATAATAGATAAGCAGAATCTACAGGTACTTTCTTTTCTAGGCATTATTGGGCAATGAGTTCAGAAAGCATTCCTGTGACACAGATAATATTTTATATTTTATATTTTATATTTTATATTTTATATTTTATATTTTATATTTTATATTTTATATTTTATATTTTATATTCTCATTAACAGGTGATGTTTGCATCAACAGCTCTGAAAAACAGTAAGTTTTTAGGATGGACAAAACCCTACAAAATAGCTCAATTATTTAAAAATATCATGGTGATGTCTTCTCCCAGTATATTCAGTTTGACACTGAAAGCTAACACAATATTGATTGTCAATTTCAATTGTTAAGTATCCCAAACACAAAGGCAGAATTTTGCATGCATTACCACCCTAAAAATAAACAAAACAACAGGTTCTGAAGATATAAGAAATGCTCTAGGAATCTCCGGCTTCTATTTTTTTGTTTCACATTCCTGCAGGTTAATATAGCCAAACTGATTTTCCCCCTGACATTCTGTGAAATGAATTACCTCTGAGGCATTGCTTTGTGATACATGCCATATTTTAGCTCAGGGTAGGTTTTTACATGCAAACCATAACTCTCAGAAGCAGACTCTGCTGACACCAGTTTAAGTACAGTTGCACTGGCAGTAATATATCTGGGAATATGGGAAGAAGCCACTAAACAATAAAATTATGTAAATTAGACTATAGGAAGATTATTCATAAGCAAATGCCTAGATATAAGCTTAGCATCTCCTATGTGGCTCATGGATTTTGCTAAAGTGTGACAAACAATCCTGGCAGAAATCACAAGAGAAATTAAGATCAAAGCCTAAACATAAACTAGAAGAAATGAAATATTTTCTTCTGATCAATTAACGATGTGCTTTGCTGCCAGCCTGTCGTCATAAACCAAATAGGAAATCAGATTAGGCTGCTTTTATAATCAGGAATAGAAATGGCACTTATGACTAAAAAGGAAAAACTCATTGCATTTATCTCTGTATTGTTTTTTAATTGTTTTTCATCATTGTTATTTCCCATCATTCATATTCAGATTAGTTACCTAATTTTAGACAGGCATCCGAGTGTGTAATAAATGCATGAATTCCATTTGGTTTAAATATCCCCGTCTAATTATCCCGTGCTTTTGTTATCATCTCAGATGTTAACAGCATAACGACAAAAAGAATTTTTAGTAATTAAATTGGTAGTAGAATTATTCTAGAGGACGTTGAGACACCACACACATTTAATTGTAACTATAAATAGTCCGTAAAGGCTCTTAGGAGGAACAAGACTAAAAAGTAAAAGAGTAACATTCTAATCATTCATGCCCTGTGTGTGTAGTTGGAACTAATTCTTGTCCCCAGCATTGTTTGCCATTTTATAGGGTGTTGAGCTTTTCCTCTTCTGCGTTTCATCAGCTTCTCTTAGTTTCTGAAGAATAATACAGCACTGCTGAAAGCCACAGCAGAGGACAGAAGGCACTCTTCTGGTTCCTCGGGTAAACCAAAGCGGCAGTGGTGGAAGATGCTAGTAGTAAATGGCAGTTGCTTTTACAATATTGCTTACTCCCTTTTCAGCAGGTATTTCATAGAAAAATTTAGGCAGCCATGTCGTTGAAAGGGCAGCGGTGGTATCCTTTCATATGGGGCAGTGAGGTCAGTGGGGGATTTTGTGTGGGGTCGCACCCAGTTCTGTTGTTGGGTTGATTTCCACAGGAACACCTCAGGGTGAAGAGCAGACAGACAGCAAAGCACCTTCCTGTGTTCAGAATGAATACAGTGAGTTGTGTTGTGTTTTTAAAGTAGGAACATAAAGAAGGGAAGAAAGTTTCTGTCTTCAGGCCAATGTAATTGCAAAATTACCACCCTAAAAAAGATTTTGCAATTTTTTTTGCTCTGTTGCCCCTTCTGTGCTCTGACCTTGGCCGTCACACGTCCTGTGTCGCCGTGAGGACTCGCAGCTGGCATGTGGAGGTTACTGTGTGGGCTTTGTGCTGGGCTGCAGGGTGGTGTAAATCACCTGAAACCTGGCTGTGGTGTGAGGCTCAGAGGCCATTCTGCTGATGTGCTTCGCTGAAGCAGGCAGGCAGAGCAAAGGCTGCGTCTGGCAGAGGCTTGGCTGAGGGGCATGTTGTGTGCGTGCATTCAGGTCAGCCTCGTGGTTTGATTTTTAGGATAGGAAGGAATTTTCCTCTGAGTCATATTGGCAGGAGCGAATGTGGTTCGTTTTCCTTCCTTTACAGCATAGAGCATTGTTCATTCACAAGGACCATCGGGCATGTTTCACGTAATAAATTTTCTACAAGGATACTGGCAGCATCTCTGCTGCTTCTTTTTTCTTCCTCTCTCTCTTTCTCTCTCTCTCTCTCCCCCCTCGTTTTTTTTTTTTTTTTTTTCTGTCTTCTGTACCACACTGCTGCTTTTGAGGCTCGCGATCTGTTGCGTGTAGTCTGACATTCATTGCAAATACTTTCCTGGCTTGCGATGCTCTGGCAGATTGGTAGGGAGTTTTGGTGTGCACCTACTGGGATTAAACCGATGTTAAGTTGATCTTTTTAATTGAGGAGGAGTGGACAAAGTGACCCAGGCAGTATCTGTCCATCTTAGGTGCCTCTTAGCTTCACGCTGTTTCTGACTCTATGGTGGTTTTGTGGTTTGCCCTCAGAGGTGACTAATTTTTCCATGCCCCGTAATGAGAACAGTATTTATCACTGTATTTTGCATTCGAGTCTGCTTACCACACACAAGTGAGCTGTTACACCATTAACTCCCTTTTTTTGAGTCAGTCCTTGAATTTACCTGTGTCTTCTGAAATGCACGTGTCAAGTAAAATCAGAGAGAGGATGCTACATTAAATATCAGAGATTGAAGGCTTTTGATTTTTAAGATTTTGTTCAAAAAAGGAAGGCAAGGCCTACATTTTTGTGCCCCCCTCTTTTTTTCCCCCAATTTAGAAAATCTGGTCTGTATTGTAGGAGTTACTTGTCGACATGTAGGAAATGTACTGTTGTAAATCCTAAAAACACAACAGCTGTTGTAGTGAGCATAATGTTCGCTGTGTTTATTAAAACTTTTCAAGTCTTGTATTTCCTAATTGTTCATCACTAAAGATGTGGGCATCTGATATAGGGGTCATTTCCATGCCTGTATTAAATATTCAAATGCTGTTTGATCATGCTTGTCAGCGGGCTTTGAAATCTAATTAGGCAATTATAGCTTAAATTCCACAGCTCAAAATAAACAGAGCTCCATCTTTCCTGTGATCTATTTTCTAACAATGAAACCTGCTGAGTACAGACTAATTACAACATGCAGTGCACTTGTTTCGTTCATCAAGAATAAAAGTGATGCTTCCGCATAAAAGTGAAACACACAATTATGCTCAGAGAAATGTTACGGGCCAGGTTTTGAGAAAAATGGCATGCAGCACCCGAATGGACTGTATATATGTGGTGTATATGGAAGCCAAGTATTTTGTGCAGACTGCCATTTACACTTGCAGATGGGTCATTGTTTTCCATGAAGAATGCACTTACGAGTTTAAAAGGGTATTTGGCAGTTCAGAGCAAGACTTTTGAAAGTCTTCACTTAATTATCTAGCTGCTTTGAATGAAACAGTCCAGCTTTCAGAAATGCAAGTTAGTCAATTGTCGTGTCTTGACCTGAAAGTACTTAGAAGCTTTTGTCCCGACCACACTTTTTTTTTTTTTTTTTAAGTTTCCAAAGGCCCCCTGCATAGACACCAGTGTTTTGGCAAACTGAAAAGTCTTTTAGGGAATATTAGCAAAAGGTACTTGTGGTGTGTATGGATCGCATATATACAAGCACTGTTGAACCTTTGCTTATTGACAGCACATCAAAGTGAGCCTCACTTGTAGTGAGGTTAAAAATTCCTGCTTGCATTTTGTACATACGTAGAGATGTGTAGGTGAAAAGACATGTGCCAAACACTGCACTGCAGGGGTGGATCTGCCTGTACCATGGCCCACTTGGACATGGGGCTCTGCAATGGAGACGTACTGGTGGAGGGCTACAGCCTAAGCCCAGTCTGGGTGCCAGCTGCCGTTCTGTGGGGCAGTGTGAAGCTGGGCTGCCTGCTGAAAGCAGTCCCCTTGGATGCTTCCAAGCTGTTTAACAGAGTAGCCATTGCAATGAAGTGGTTTTTCAAATAGAAAAGTCCCCTTGGTCTTTTGAATCAAATGTAATTTCAAGGTGCACAGCATTAACATAAAAGTGGAACTTGAGGAATATAATATATATATTTTGAGTCTTGAACTGTGGCCCTGAAAAAAACTTACACATCTTCAGATTTTGTCCAGATGACACTGTGCAAATTTTGAAGATGAGCTATTAACACAGCCAACATTTCAAGTGTCCTTTTCTCACACTTCTGCAAGGTATTTATAAAATTGTTTTTCACTCGTTCCTTTGCTGGTGGGTTCTACTGGAAATGACCAGACCCACCTCAGGGCCATGTTTTTCTGCTTTCTAACTGTGCTTAAGTCTTCCTCTTTTTGTGACAGTTCTTTCCAGATTTAGCTGAATGCATTACTTCACTGTAAAGGCATATTTATTTAAAAAAAAAAAAAAAAAGGTACACAGAAGAATAGGTATTATCTAATTCAGTATTTCGGTGTACTGTGAAGCTACCCCAGTCTGAGTAACTGCATTATCTGAGAGCAAGTGGTTTATGTGAGAGAAAGTGCTTTGTTATATTGGTTCTTTAGATTGTTTATTGCATTGGTTATGATTTGTTATATTGGTTCCTCCCTAAGGTGTTCTATGAATTTTAGTTACATAAAAGTGGCTTAGCCTTTCTTATCCTGCCTAAGAGCTCTGACCACGAGAACAGACTATTCCTTTTGACTGTAAGAGTTTCTGAGGGCAAACTAATCATTTCTACACCCATCGTGTTGTTTGCCCATCTTTCTCTTTCCCAAACATATTTTCTTTCATTTTTGTTTTCAATGGCATGTCAAGGTCCCATTGAACTTGCTGGGATATCAAAGAAGCTCTGCCTCTTGATTCTTGTTTGGAGTATGTAGGTACGTAAGTTAAGTTTGATCTGAGAAATTAGCACTTTATCCCAACTCTCCAATGATTGACTGTGAATAAAATACTACATAATGTTGTTCATATGTACTGGGTTTATGTGGCAAAGGCTTGATAGCAGAGGGACTGAAGGGGCGGTCTCTGTGAGCAGAGCCCAGCAGCTGCCCCATGTCAGGTCGGGGCCAGCTCCAGCCTGCTCACAAAAGGGACGTGCTGATGGCCAGAGCTGAGCCAGGGAGTGACACTGGGTGGGCCTCTGGGAGAGCAGAGTTAAGGAAGGGAAAAAAAAAAAAACAAAAAAAACTACTGCTGTGCTACAGGAGCTGACACAGAGGAATGAGAAGCAGCCCTGCAAACCTGCAGCTCAGTGCAGCAGGAGGCCAGGAGGTGCTCCAAGCATGCAGCAGCAGTTTCCCTGCGGCCTGTGGAGAGGCCCCTGGTGGAGCAGGCTGTCCCCCTGCAGCCCATGGGTCCCACATGGAGCAGATCTCCACGCTGCAGCCCGTGGAGAGCCCCTGCAGGAGCAGGCCCCGGGCCGGAGCTGCAGCCCGTGGAGAGGAGCCCACGCAGGAGCAGGGGTCTGGGGGGAGCTGCCGCCCGTGGGGGACCCGTGCTGGAGCAGTTTGCTCCTGGGGGATGGACCCCGTGGTACGGAGCCATGTGGGAGCAGTTCTTGAGGAGCTGCTGCCTGTGGGCAGCCCCCGCAGGCTCAGTTTGGGAAGGACGGCATCCCGTGGGAGGTACCCCACGTGGAGCAGGGGCAGAGAGTGACCGTGAGGGAGCGGTGGAGATGAAGTGTTGGGGACTGACTGCAAGCCCCATGCCCTGTTCCTCTGTGCCACTTGGGGGGAGAGGGAGAAGAGGGTGGAGGGTGGATGGGGGGAAGGTGTTTTTAGTTTGCTTTTAGTTTCTCACTGTTCTAGTCCAGTATTGATAGGCAATAAATTATAATTATCTCCCTATGCTAAGTCTATTTTGTCCATGACAATAATTGTTGAGTGCTCTCCCTGTCCTTATTTCAACCCTTGAGCCCTTTGCCATTGTATTTTCTCCCCTTTTCCCTTTGAGGAAGGGGAGGGAGAGAGCGGCTGTGGTGGAGTTCAGCTGCCCAGGAGGGTAAAACCACCACAAAATAGATGTGTAGAGGACTGATTGGGAAATGATTCTTCTCCAGCCTTCAGCAAAATCATCAAATAAGAGAGAGAAACCTACAGATGGTACTTTAAGTTGTACTGATATGACACTGAAAAAATCTGAAGCACTGAGATTATTTTCTAGGCTCATCATTATCACCTAAAATCTGCAAAATTGCAAAAAAAGATTTTCCTTTTTTTCCTATATAACAGTATCTACACAGATGGTCTAAAGGCGAGACTTAGCAAATGTCCATCGCAGAAGGACTTTTTTGATTTTAAATGTTTAAAAACAGTTTTCTCATTAGTCCTTCTTATAGCATGAGTTTAGCATGCATACGTTATCTCACTTATTCTGATAGACTTACTCAAGTATTTTGGTGATGGCATTTCTTAAGCTTCTTAAGAGTGAGCGAGGTGATGTTTACTAACTAGGATCCCTCCTGCTAAGCTTTAAGCCCACAGTGATCCATAATCAAAGATACGGTTTCTTTTTGATATGGTAAACTAAACAACTGTTTTATTTCCTCCCCTCCTGAGAAAATTAACAGACACTTTTCTCTTTCTAAGGAGCTTTTCATATCCTATTGAAATCTAGGTTCCCTCCAAAGTGACTACTGTGGATATCAGGTCTTAGAGTATCCTATCTTGCTTTGTTTAAAAAGCCTTAGTGGATGAAAAAGAAAAAGAAGAAAGAAAAAAAGTCTGAATTTTCGTGAAGACTCTTTTAGCAACTTTTAAATCCCTTTGCAAGTTAAGTCCTAAAGTGGCAGTAATAAATTAGGAAAATGCCTGTTAATGAAACTGTATGTATCAGCATATTTACATCTGAAAAATGTTTCCTGCATTATAATGTTGAAAGGAAGATGAGTTCCCTAGTTTTTCTTAAGATCAGCTCCCAGAAACCCAATGCTACCAATACCAAGGTATTATCTGTGCATTATCCACTGTTTTCCTCTCCTTGGCTTGTAGGACAGAGGGTTAGTGTCAGGCCTTGTGCTGTTTCCAACATTTCGCGCTGAAGCCTCCAGAGTACCCATGCTGGGTTTGCCTGCGGGGCTCTGGCTGCTTGACCTGCAGTGGGATGATGCTGAAGTGGTAGGCACCATTTCAAGAAGAAAAGCAAAGATGGGATGGGAGCAGAGCATATGATTTCTTGCTGCTAATTTTGGAGAATATTTGCAGGAGGACAGCTCACCAGGCCTTGCAGCTGACTGTTTATTCCCGGTTTTTATTTCCGTTGTTAAGTTTTTATCCTCTGCCAAGGTCTCAGTATCTTTAAAGGCAGATGTGATCCAGTCTTCATTTATCCCTGTTATGTTTTTCTTTCCACGCGTCTTTTCTTTCCAGGCAATTTGGAAGATCTTCTCTAAACTGATTTCCAGCTGCTCCCCTGTGGCCTAAACTTCATCCCCTCTTTGTAGCCCAGCCTGAAGTGCCTCCCTCTCCTCAGCTTCCTTTTCCTCTTTTTTTTCAGCCATTTATTGACATGCATCACTCAAGATTTCTGTATATTAAGTAAAACCAGGCAAAAGAAAATACTGCCCCCCTCAAAGGATTTCTGTTATTCCAATGGTCAAGTGCCATCCTATTTCTCATCTTCCTTCACTTGTTGTTTGTTTAACTAGATCTATGGCAGATACCAGAGTGTGTGTTTTTCCCCCCCCTAGTGTCTCCAAGACCTCTTCTGATGCAGACTTCAACCGTATCATAGCTTCTTCTAAGGCAGGTCTCATAATAGTGCCAGAAGCCTTTCATTTGCTTAGTCCTTTGCCGTGCTTTGTTTTTGATGGTGTCAGAACTCTTTTGGAACTCATTCTAATATGTGCAATAGTTTTGCTTTTTTCCTCCCCTTATTTTTTCAAACTTTCATTGGCTAGTCCCTGAACATATTATTTGTGTTTGATAATTGTGTATGGGTTTCCTCCAAAAGAATATGGTTAGATGCAGCCACAGGTCTGAGAAAAGCCCTAAGTAATACTGAATGGAAATGCTTATCGGTGACGATTCTGTTCAAGAAGAGCATTTTAGATACAGACCTGACCTCTCCGCCGCCTCCCTGGCAGCAGGGCCAAGGCACAGCTGGGTGATGGCACTGCCGGCTGAACCTTTTGCAGTGCTCCTTCCAGAGAAAGGATGCCACAGCCCCAGGAGGATTCCCAGCCCTGTTTGGTTGGTCTGAAGGGTTGTGTTCAGAGGAACTTATACATTCAAAAGTAAAGAAAAGAGAAAAGGGAGGAAACATAATGTTCTTTTTTTTTTCTTTTTTCTTTTTCTTTAAAGAAAACCACCACAATATAATAACATAATAATAAAAATAATAAATGTAATAAAAATAATAAAAATTTCCTTGCTTGTGCACTAGATGCTAGGAAGGCAACAGGTAAAACTGCAGCCATTCTTAGTTACCTGTCATAGATTGCCATAAGAGTAGCAAATCTTGTTAAGTTTAATTCCCATTCGTACAGCTGAATTAATTACAGTAGTTTTCCTGTAATGCATTTTGGTAACCACGAATGTAGTACTTTGGTGTAACTGTAAATACTGGGAGGTTGGAAAATGCTCTTTTATTTTTTATTTACTTTTTTATTTATTCTTAATTTTATTCATTTTTATTTTTATTTATTTTTTTTTAGTATTTTCATTTTTAATTTTTTTAGATTTTTTTTAATATTTTTTTTTCCGTATTTTTATTTTCTTTAGTATTTTTGTATTTCTGTTGGTGTCGAACTTTGGACCATGAGGGCGGATAAAGCACCATTGGTGCCGCCTCCTGGCTGGCACGGGACCTGGTATACGGCCGGTGCCTTGCCCAGCTCCATGGGGGGAAGACCACGGCGGGAGGGATCCGCGGGGCTGGGGCCATGGGGTGTCTGTCCTCAGAGTGTGCATAGCGGGCAGCTGATGGCGGGGCGTAAGCACTGCCACGGGTAGTTAAGCTACAAGTGGCACGGTTCCGTGCTTTATTAAATGTACAAAGGAGAAAGAAGCCAAATCCTTCCAGTTGGTTTGCACTGGGGTAGTCCTTGCGTTGAACAGAAGCCCTGATCTGACAAAATGCTGCCTGCGCCCCTTCTCATTTCCACAGTTCACGTTCCCACACCAGCCTTTTCCAATTTCAGTCTGCAGAGAAGGTCATCTTTATCGAATACATGTTTCTAGCATAAATATATATAACCTTCTGTATATTTATAACTGGTACGTAGGAGTGCTTTTTTGAACAAAATCCTGTTGAGGCAGATGTCTGGAACTTTCTTTAGTTTTATGTCAAAGACACATGGATTGTATCTTATCTAAATTTGCTTTATCCAACGTATGCTGAGCAAGGATCTGGTCAGAAGTGGTTAGTTGCTAGAACTCGTAGTGGCATTACTGGGGGAGAATCTAAACAGACATTTCTGACAGGGATCAGGCGATTTAAGGCAACCAGATAGTTGTTATGAAAAAAAAAATAATACGAACTCATCTCCAAATTGTCTGTGGTGCTTTAAAAAGAGATTAAGATATTTATTAAGCAGGATTGTACCAGGGCATACTTAGTATTAAACTCCAGTAATGCTAATGACAGTAAGAACAGTAAGGGCAAGTTACAAGTCAGTTTCAACAGGTCAAAATCACGTAGTAGCCATCATTGCTGCCCTCTCTTTGTCATGTATCCTTCATTTGCACAAAAGGTCAGTTTTCTGTAGTAATGCAAAATCCCAGTAATGCAAAATCCCATTGACTCGCTGCCGGGGTGCTGCCAGGCGCCCTGCTGTTCGGAGGGCCCATCCGAAGCACTTCGTGCATGGCTGTAAGGGTAACTCCCTGTGTTCGGGTGAATTACTCTATTTATCGACTGTATCAGGATTCAAGTGCTTTATTTTAGTGCTGAGATGGTTTCCACACTTCCCTGATAATGCTGGGGATTGACATATTACGAAGCACTCTTTTTCTGGCCTGCGGCATTGTGGCTATGATTGCCAGGTGAGAGCTGTATGTTTGTTTGATTCGTGTTGCAAATACAGGAGGCAATGTTGATCCTGATTTGGAGAAAGTATAGCGGTACAGGCTGTGAGATTAAGGCATGTGATAACTTCTTAGTGGTCCAAACTGAGAACAGAAGCAAAAACGTTACCTAAAGCCCTGGGCTGAATTTGTGGTGGTGCTGTGACAGGCCTAACAGTGGAGCTGGAAGCGTGGATTATTGCTTTTCGTTATAATAGAGTAAGGAAGCATTGAGATACGTCTTTCTAATGCTTACCAGGATGCCTTAATAGCTTGATCTGATTAGTTGCTGCTTCGGCTTGACAGGCACGGTAAGTCTTTGGCTGTTTTCCATGTCTTCTCGTTTCCTAAGGTGCTGCCGATCATTCGGGGAGCAGGCCGCTTCACCGTGAGGCAGCTGAGGCTGCCGGCATCCAGGGGAGCAGGAGAGAGCCTCCTCTGACAGGACAGCACCGGACAGAAAGGGCACAGAAAGATCCCAGGCTGTGCTCAGCCTGGAACCGTCCCCGGCCTGCTCTCTGTCCAGGCACTGCATGGGACTGCAGCACTGAGCAGCCGTACAGGTCCCTCTGCTGGTCTTATTCCTGGACTGAGTGTTTTCAAATAAAGTTACTGCTGGTCTGTGTGTTACTGCAGATGAGCGAGACCAAAGGCAGCCTGCACCCTGGCCCTGCCTTTGTGACAGGCGTGTGGAGCTTCTTCCGAGAGAGACAGCAGCAGCAGAGCCCGAGTGCGTGGGCTGGCGAGGGGATGGAGGCGCCTACAGAGGGACGGGCGGCCCTGCTGACACGCTGGCTCTTGGGCCTGACGGAAGGTGCAGCTTTCGCAAAGCACTCCAAATCAGTTTCTCTGCCATTTAGGAGGGAGAAAAAAAAAAAAAAGTGAAATACTTTTGTATTATTGTTTACTATAGCATAAGATTATTGTGTTTGCTAAATACACGCGTATGTGAATGCACAGCCTGTTTGTGGCAGAGATGGTTGGGACTCCCTAAATTCAGTTCTGAAGATGAAAAAAACACAGTATGCAATCTGTAGTGTTTCTGGTAGGTTTCTGTGGTATTTTTGTTGTGCTTTTTTTTTCTTTGTTTTACTTTTGTTTTTATATTGATGATCATTTAATTGATTTATTGACTTGTATGGCAGTTCAGGAGTCGTAATGCTTCTCATTTTTCTTTTTTTTCCCAAGTTTATCTCTGCAGAGGGTGTCATAAATTCCTTAAGCTTCAGTTTATGGAGCTTTCTTTACTCTTTTTCACCATCAACCTGGATTGCATTCCTCTTTTCTACAGCTGAACAAGCAGAAGGCCTTATCCATCAAATCCATAGTCTTGAACCAAATGAGCTCATGTAAGCTCTGTCCCTAAGCAGTACTGAATTAAAATTGATTTGTACTTAAGGGACAAGAAGTCATCTCAGATTTTCTGCCTATCTTCTAGTTTCATTTATTAGTTATCTAAATTTAGTTTGGGAATGTGCTTGAGTCAGCAAATTAAGTTCTGAACAAGAAATGTTTTCCAGAATATACATACATAAATACATATGTATATATATATATATAAATCTTTCTAACTAATTAGGGTGAGGGAATTCCATCTGATTTATCTTCAGAAAAAAATCCAGTACTCAGTCCCACTGCTTTCGCCTCAGAGAACCTTTTGCGTGTCTATTGCTATTTCTGTTTTTATCACTGAACCCACCATCTGAGCTGATTCATATAGACTGCTGCAAATTCGTTTCAGTTGCCAAATTCTGATTAAAGCCCACTCATGCCTGAAGCTAGCTTGAGATTTTCAGGTTATCAGATATCATTGTGCTTTTCATTGTGCTAAACCAGATTTTTGTATCAAGTTTTGCTTTCAATCTAATTTAAAGGAAATTATGGAGAGGGGAAGAAGAAAAGTAGAAAGAAAGAAGCTGATGACATTAAATTGATTTTGATTGAGCAAAGTAAGTTGTAGTGATGTAGCGGGAGGTTGTATTTTACGTATGCTGTTGATTTATCTAATAAAATAGAGAGAAAAACCATGCCCTGGTGTTTAAATCCCCAAATCGCATTTACGTTCCCAAAAATGCTGCCGTCCGGTGGCATCTTAGACAAATCGTTCAATCCCTTCATGCCTGAACTCCCGGCCTTCTGCATCACGCTCAGGACTTTGCTCCCCTCTTTCGCTCTGTCTGCAGAGAGGATCTGCTCTCTTCCTGTAAGCCGTGCGCTGCCTGCTGCTGCTCTGAACCAAGGCACTGCGCAAAGGAGCTTTGGTAGTCTTGGAGTACAGTGCGAATTATTTAACTTCAAAGTGGAATTGAATCCCATACACAAAGAAACCTGGATATATTTTATTCTAATCTTGTTTCACGGCTGTGTTTTCATAAGCAGGCTGGGTTCTCGTTGGTCAGCACGGCTGGTCAAATGCATTGACTTTGAAATTAATTACGGTAATGCTACACTAACCTTGGTGTTACTTTGTGCATCTTACGCACTTTTATTTATGTAATTATATAGCTTATTCAATGGCTAATCCTTTATATTGAAAAAATAAATGATAGTTCTTGTTTACTTAGCAGAGATTTTTGTGAGTTGGAAAAGAAATGAGAATTAAACTTCTGAAGCAGACTTTGTTTCTAATTCTGAAATAATTGGATTCTACTACCTAATATATCACTTTGTTACTTAAAATAACATACTACTTTCTGTTATATAAATTATATTGCCATAAATACTCTGGCAATATGAGATGCACGCTTTCATCAAAACATATTATGCACTTATTACACATCAATAGAATTAATTACTACAATTACTGGATTTTTTTCTTTCCCTACCCGACTGATTACTAGAATCTCTCAGCATGTGTGGGTGCGTGTGTAGGTCCCCATCGTGCTTTTCCAATGTACCTAAGCAGGTTACGCATTTAGTTTGAATGTGAAAGAAAGGTATATGAATGACATTTCTTTCTTAATTTTTGTTTCTTAATTTGTGCTCTGCTTTCAGGTTTTTTGTACAATGACTTCTAGAGCTTTCCTAAAATTGCAGCTCATGTTCTGTCCTATTTTCTGACTGATTTCTGAGTCTTTGCATATACTTACAAGCCAGAGGAGAAATACTTTGCTATCTGAGAAGTTTAAAAGCTTTTATAAAAGGGTTCTAAAATGAGCTAGGGTATTAAACTGTATCACTACACTAAAAATAACAGCGAGTAGTTATTTTGCATGCATACGGCCAACTTTTGTTTTTGTCTCTGGTTTTGTTTTTAGTTCTGGTAAATATTATTCCATACAGCAAAAATACAATTATTGTGCAAACATACCTGCAAAATATCTACTTGTATTTGTAGGTTTCTGTTAAAGGACAAATAACGGTTTTTATAGTGTTTTGTATATAGACTGTACCTTTAATTGGGAACCGAGCCTGAATTTAAATGAAATGTTATGGTTACATAGACTATAGAAGCTGTGGCAGGGAGAAATTCATTCATCTTTGACTTCACGTTAAGAAAGAAGATCGAAGTCTTATATATCTCCTGGATCTATGGTTTGGACTTCTTCTTTTTGATATACCATGAATGTCTTACGAGGAGTTTTGTTATTGTATTTCTCACTGTGTAGTCCACATATATGGTCCACTATATATTTTTAAATTTCCTTATTTCACACTTCTTAAAGGCCCTGCCACTTCTTAAGGATTAAATATGTATATCTTTATGGGTACAACTGCTTTGAATTTCATTTCTGCTGCCCTGCCAGCAGCGGCTCGCTGAATGCGCTCTGTTGCCATAAAGATAAACTGCATGGGTTTCCCAGCAATGGAGGTCAAAGGACACGCGCACAGCTATTTATTTGCTTTTAAAACAGAAGGAATATGATTTATGCAGGATATTAGCTAATGTCATAGTGTTGAGCTTTGCAGGTGCGGCCCTGGGAGCCTGACCCCCCACTAATCCCCCGAAGTGAAGCGGGCATGCATGCAATGGCTTTGTTGTTGCCGTGCTGCTGCTGCTCGGCTCTGAGAGCCTGCACTGCCTTTCCCTGCACGGCCTTCAGCACTTCTCCTTGGATTTGAGTTCAGTAAGCTATGGGCGTTTGGCAGTACGGTGGGATGGGATTGCTGATATTGCTGTTATTCTTTAATTCTTACTGCACTTGCTAGCTTGCTTGGTTTTGCTCAGTTCACTTTTAAACTCGTACTGGAAGTACTTCCTAACCTCTTACCCTGCAGCTGGTGCTGTGCCCAAAATTAACGTGATCGATTTCACGGATCCGTACAAATGATCCAGGCTGGATCCACACACACACTTCAGAGAAATGAGCCTGTGCTGACATTTCTGAGACCTGCCTGCAGTCATTTAAGAGGGTTTGATAATACATCTTCAGTGCATCTTTGGTGAGGCATTGCTACCTTGTCCTACCTGCACTCCGTAATAGGTAAAACATGAATGGCCTGCTTGCTCTGCGGCTTGTGAGAGGCAATGGAAAGAGGCACGCTGAATTCCAGGCCTTGTTACCATGTTTTGCATAAGTGTAGAGAGCAGAAATATTTTATAACACATTACAATTAGTTACTGTTTGCCTTATTTTAGGGCTATGAACTTACTCCTGGTGTACTATCAGTGTGCTGTCATCTGTATTAGATATGTAACTAGATAGCAATCTTTAGAATAGCCAAGTCCTTCTTTCCCTTCCTTGGTACTGTTTGATAGAATTCAACCACAAATAAAACCAGTAATTTTAAATCAAAAAAATAATGTTTTTTTAGCGCTGTTTGGAGTAACTGTACAGAAAAAAGCACTAGAAGTGCATTATGTGACAGGTGATATTGCTTGAAGAAAAATTAATTAGTGATGGTTCACATCAACTTTCAGCTGTGAGATTATTAATTATAAAGACAGACATAATTGCTTTGGTTTGGTAAATTTTCTCACAAATAATTAGGAGGTGGTTGTGATTTAAGATCAAATGCATAAGAGCAAATTTTTGCTCTCAGGGTAAAGAAAAGGAAGGCTTATTATACCTACTACCTTTTTCACACAGGAAAAAAAAAAAAAGCATCTCCCCCAGTTGTAAAAATGTGTTAATAGATATAGGATATGTTTAAAACAAAAAACAAAATGTATTTGTAAAGGAGCAGGTAGAAACCCCTAGAGGGAGCTCGAAGTCTTTCTTTACAGCTGCAATGATAAACTTCTACATAGAGTTTGAACTATTTCCTAGAGTAAATTTAACTTTTTGCTTCTGATATGGTTTTTTTCCTATTTTATTACCTTGAGGTTTAAACACACTACAGACAACAGTCTCTTTTCCACCAATAATTACAATTTCTGAAGGTATTTTTTATATGTGCTGTTTATCTAGACATAAGGAAAAATCCTACTTTTCACCTATTTTTTTTTGTTGTTGTTCAACAAGTGGAAGCAGAGAATGGAAAGAAGTTTCATCCTTCTGCTTCTCTCCACCATTCCTCTTCACTTCTTAGAACCGTGATCCCTGTAACCTGTCTGTGCACCCTTCGCTTCCTAAGCGCCAGCCTCCCATCCCATAAGCAGATTTGGTGAGAACACTATATAATAGATCTCCTTCTGGGAATGTCAGGCTTCGCAGTCAGCAAAATGTCTCCCCATACCTTAGCGAATCAGCAAAATATTTTAAGAAATGCTTTATTTCTATGAGCCAAATACCCTGATGGTTATTGGATTTGTCACAGCATATAGGGTTTCTGCTGTAGCCACACTGGCCTTCATTTGCTATAGTATTGCAGACCAACTCTTTATGTAATCAAATCAGGAAAAGAATGCTTAATTAATTGTAAATGACCCCATTTTAAAAAGCAACTAATAACTACTTAGTAACTACTTTTGTGCACAATCATTATTGCTTTTTTTTTTTTTAAATCTGCGTTTAATGCCTTATTTTAGCGCTTTGCCCTGTAGTTTGAAAGCACAGCAGCACAGAGAACTACTTTTAATTGAAAGGCTAGCAAATCGCTTTCAGCGGGACACCAGGTTTATGAGCAGACTTAGATCTCATAGCGCCTGAGTGCCACAGAACTGAGCAGGTTATGAAAGGCTTTTCTCCTGAGCAAAATATATGTGCTACTTAGCCATAAATCACGATGGTCTCTCATTAGAGCACAAAGAATTAAAGAACACTAAGCAAATGAATTTTTTCCCTTCTGCCGTGAGCTTCTGAGTCTGGCTGTAAGTGCTGGACTCTGTTGTTGAGTGATCCAAAAGCTGCTGTCGCAACCTTTTATTCCCTGAGTGCAAATTAATCCTTTGGAAGGTAATTGAAGGAAATCGATGACATTATTTGCTGCTTCTTGGGTATCAGTAACATGCACGCAGGAGGCAGTGGAGTACCACTCACCACTCTAAACTGCCTTTGTGTGGAGATTCAGAAAAGATTTAAGGAGTTGTTTAGTTTGTGAACTCCCTTGTAGTCTCCTAGTATTCTTCTGATTACCTTAGTATGGCTTTCCTAACGTTACTCAGTGTACTTCTGTCCTGTGCAAAGTAAAATATTCCTGATGTGAGCAAAATAAAAAGTTCCTCTAGCGATTTACTTCTAGTGCTGTGATGCAGTTAACAGTTAGAAGTGAGACAGAGCAATGTGAATTAAAGTGTATTTTGTTGGAATTGTATCGCAAACTTCATCGTGGCTTTCAGTATGAAGGAACAATTTGGCATAATCTCTGTAACTAAAGTTCTCACTCTGCATAAATTTCTGCGATGTTTGATACTAGCTCTGAATAAATACTGCCTTCTTTTGGTGGATGGATTTCTGCTCTTCAGCAAACAAACTTTAACGTTTAATGTGGATGTTAGAGGGGAAATAGTAGAATTTGGAGGACAGAAATATGTTAGCCTTGCATTCCAAGTATATAAACTGTACTTTTAGCTTGACGGTGCCGTATAAATGTACGTCTTGTGAAGTTAGATTAAAAACTACCAGATAGTAAGAATAAAGCCAAGGCAGAACAAAAAGCCCAAACGAGAACAAAATGGTGTGATTCATAAAGTCTGCTACTTACAGCAGCGTTTCTTAGCTCCATGTGCTAAACACCTAGTCTTGGCCTTGCATTGACCTTGAAGTTTATGAGCTAAAGGTAACAATTATGCAACAGCGAAAATATGCAGACGGGACTTTACTGCCTAAAAAGAACTGCTGTCCTGTATTTAGTTTGAATTAACACACGTCACTGTTTATGAAACTTTCCTTCATGCTAGTGGCAAGCAGGGGGAAAGGAGCACCGGGAGCGGGCAGGAGCCTAAGAGCAAAGCTGGGGCTGGTGCTGGAGGCGGCCGGTGCGTCGTGTTGGGTCGGCTCCTGGTGGCGCTTCTGAATGAGCCGAGTTCGCCCAGCAAACGTCTCCAGCACAAGATTTAATGCTGAGAAAGCTCCGTTGCAATATAAATTTTAAAGGAGAGCGAAATGAACCTTTGTCATTTAAACACTTGCTCAAAATGCAGTGGCCTTGGCATAGACTAGGCTTGGTTTTATTAATTTTGATTGTGTGTTACAGCCTGCGTGGTGGCATCACGCTTTAACCCTCTGGTCACAATACATCCCTGGTGCAGTAAGGTGACTATAGCTTCTGCTGTATGTTACAGCTCTTTTCCTGAAGCAAGACATAAATAAAATGTCAGAAATACTGTTCAGATGACAGTCTAGGCACACTGATCACAGATATCCCTTATAAATTAAACCACTGTTTCCAGTTCTCATCCTTCTGTACACAAAAAGCTCATCTGTCTGGTTAAAAAGAAGAACCAAATCTTTTGAATTGTTTTTCTATTCCACTGAATGATGTAACAGACAGTAAGTCACAGTGCATAATGACATTTTGAAAACAGAGGCACCCAGACATACGTTATTTTACAAAAATGTTTTTGATTTTTTATTATTCATAGTTTTTAGTGACATGGAATCTCAAGGCAGTGCATGCAGTTCACGGCACACGTGCAGGTCACTAATTTTGTAAGTAAATGAAGCATCCTTTGGAACCTCTTTTACTGTTTGCACTGGCCACAACCATCTGCTTTTTCATGAGAGGACTGCCAGAGGTGCAGCTTCACTTTTCCTACCGTTTTTCATGCTCTAAGACCTCGGCATAAGTCACACAGTGTCTGCATCAGGTGCACCGTGATATTTATATCTACTTACAGATATAAACACGTAGGTGTGTTTAGGAAAGATGCTAATATTTGCAGAGTACTTTTATAAACAGGACCAAAATGTTACAGTCTGTTCCTCTCAGGTGAAATAAATGTATTATCTCTTGTGCCATGCTGTCTCTGCAGCGGTGACTGGGAACGCCTTTGAGAGTCTAGGGAATTGCTTTGAGCAGCAGGTGCTAGGTTGATGTGTCTGTCCCAAACAGATATTTTAGCTGCAGAAGAAACAGGCCAAATGCAAATACTCCAAATTCAAAGCATTTAAGTCAAAGTCTTTAGATGCACGGACATATTTCCTTTATATTATAACTGCAACTTTATCATCATTAAAATATTAGCTAATGATAAAATGTTCTTTGAAGGCTTTTTCACAACACAGAGATAATGAATATGAATTTCATGTGAAAATGTAGTGCTAAATAGCATATTTTCCCCTGAGAACTGTTCATTATACATGCTATGAACTCTTTTCAGCATAATATACATCTTTGGTGACAGACTTTCCTAACAGCATCAGAAAACATTTTCTTTCCTATTTATGCTTTAATGGAGAGGTTTCTAATGGCTGCAAAATCCTGTAGGAAATAATGAAACCCTGTCATTTTACATTTTCTCTAAAATGAGGTGAGAATGCTATTCTTCTTTTGGAAATTATAATAAAATGAGTCTTTTTGCACAGCTGGCTTTCCTGGGAACAACAGGGATATTTTAGGCAGAATAAAATTGATCTCTTTAGAATTGCTGGTGTGAAATATGATTTGTCCTCCTTGCTACCTTAAAAATTTGTTACACTGCTGTTCTAAGCTTCATGGACCTTAAGGTAAATTATGACATCTCAGATATGATTGTTTTTCACAATTTCTATAAAAATAGCTAGTTATCTATGCGTGAAAGAATTTACAATGAGAAGAAAGGAAAGCTTTTTCCCTCAGGCTCATATTCCAGTGTAGCCTAATGAGCTTAGAGACCGTCCCTGACCTTTGCAGGTTAAAGAGAATCCTCACAGGGAAACAGGCGTGCTTTAAATCAAGCCCTGAGCATGAATTTTGCTGTAGTGGAGTACCTAGAAAATAATTTTCTTATTACTCAGTATGTATCTAAATGCTGTGGTGATTCCCAGCGTGGTTTTCACAACTTTCTGTCCGCTCTCTCCTTTGAAAGATCTAAGAGGAGACGTTCCTCCAGGGCTTCAGAAGCTGCTCTCAGTGGGTCCAGGAAAGAAACTTTTTACTGTGAAATTAATTTCACCAGCTTAAAACAAAGCTTCGGTTAGAAAGGTTTATGTGTTCCAGAAGAGAACTGACACCTCCTGGAGCATTCGGTAGCAAATCTTTCTGTGAGGCAGCCACAGCCCTGCTCACACCTGGATGTCCAGCCGTGCAGCTGCGTGGCAGCTTGAGGCTGAGTCTCAAATGCAGCATTTTCATCCCTGGACAGAGTGGGAGCTTTTCTGAAGTCCAGTATTGCACTATGGCAAAACCATCATTTTCCCCAGGAAAAGGTCTGCAAGTGTCTTTTTGTTTGGAAAGGAACTGTCTTTCAGGGAGGATCCCAGAGCCCTTTCCTCAGCAGCATCTGGTAGGATTCAGTAAGGATGAGAAGCTGTTCTGCCGAGCCTCAGACCTGTAGTATGTCACTTAGGCTGAGTCTCAGAAATTAATAGGATGCTGCATGTAGATGATGTTGCTTCTCTCTCAGTCTTTAGGTCACTTACTGTTCTAGCTCTCCACAAAATTATTTATTTATTTATTTATTTATTTTTTTCAGAATCAAGAGTGGGAAACTTAGACGTGATATCAGCATGCTGTACTAAGTTTTACTGAGATAAAAAATCAACGTGTGTGTTCAACTGATATTTTAAATTAGTACTATCTACAGTAAAACGCAAAGATGAGAAATTAGAGATGCGCACATGCTTTCCACGGGAATGTCGCAGCCTTGTGTTCTGGCCTGCAAAGTCAGAAAGTCTTTGCTGGTCCCTGGGGTAATGCAGTTTGCTGACCGTAAGGGTAGTGAAACACAGCAAGGGTAGCGAAACACAGCCTGCTCTTCCTTCTTCGTGGTGCTGCTACCTCCTCGAGGAAGGGCTGGGCGGTGGGAGCTGCGGTTATGAATGGAGTATGCAAAAGGCGCCATGAGCTGAGAGCACTGCAGCATAAATCATCTCGCAACGCATCGCCTCCTCCATGGTGACTGCTGCTGGCGGGCACCTTGCCCGGGTGGCAAAAGCAAGAAGGTGCACATCAAGCCACAGGTGGGTCGGAGCGCGTGTGCCGGTGAGCAGGACACGGTAGCAGTTGGGTTTCACTCCCGTGCCCTGGGTTATTCACAGTAATGTTTTCATCTGCCAACAAACAGTAAACTCAGATAGTGCTAAAATGGAATTTATGTTGATGAATATATTGCAGGTTTTTTTTTTTTCCCTGTGTATGTTAACTTGTTTTCTCAGCTTCACATACGATACGCTCTTAGTTTCTACTGCATATTAATATCACCATATGTGAGAAATAAAACCCAGGGAAAGGATAAGTGCCTTTTCCAAGACCACACAACTAGTCAGTAGCAGAATTGAAATGAAACCACAAGAATTCCTGGCTCCTTATTAGATTTTTAAGGCATTTTTGAGGGCCCCATCCAGACACGTAGAAAAAAGTTTCTCTAAAAAGTAAATTTTGAACACGTCCGAAGGATAATTTACATGGAGCTGTTTTCCACAGTATGGTATAAACAGGTGTTTGATGGCATTGTCTACCTGCTGGCACTCTTCTGATTGATTTTTCAGCCATTTGGTGGTACTGTAACACAGAAGAGGTAAAGAGGTCATCGGTAGCTACTGCAGATGGTTAAGCCACGTCTTCTCCTTAGTAGCAGTCTCACAATTCGGTCTTTATGGGAGCAACAGTGAAAGATTAGACAAACGAGCTACCCAATGTAGTGCAGTGGTATTAAGTGGTATGGATGTGAAGATTTTTGGTAACTGAATTCAGCAGCTAATGGGCGCTGCCTCTTGGGAGCAGAACTGAACGTAGGCATTCCTGTGGGCACACTTGCTCGTGGGATGAGCCAGATGCGATGAGAATAATTTGTTGAACAGTTTGTATCCGTTCGCATCTTCTTGAATAGGAGTAATGGTTTGGAGGGGAGGGCGGTGGAATTACATGTTCGTCATCATATGCTTTCAGACAAATATTTGTAGCATCTTTAAAAGCCAGTTCTTCATTAACCTGAACCATCTGCATGCATTTGCATTAGTACAAAATGATAGCAAAGTGGATGGCTGTCTCTTACATTCACTTTCAAATGGAGCAGGTGACAAATTAAGGGGAATTAGTCCTGTTACTGCGTTCTTTTCAGTAAGCTCTTGTTGCAGTGCTATACACTAAAGAGCCCCTAATTTAAAACAAATAAATGCATAGGGAACTGAATTGATGGCATCACTCAGAGTGCCCAAGCGGTGGAGAGCAGATTGTTCGTCAGCTAATGGGAAGTTTCACAAGCCGTCCTCGTCCTCTGCCTGCCGCGCAGGAGGCCTGGGCACTGGCAGCCTGTCCTGGAGGGCCTGGCACTGCTGAGTGGTTAGCCAGAGTCCTCGGGTGTTGAATCGAAGCCTCACATCTCCTTTTTTTTGTGTGTAACGGCAGCAAATTTAACCTGCATTCCTAAGTTCAAGACGTGCAAGCAGGAGACCCTTCCTCCTGTACCTTTTGCAAGCTCTTAATTCAGATTCCTTCGAACTGGGAAGAGGAAACCGCGTGTTGTTTCTGGCCTAGCCTGCCTGGCAGCGACCGAGGCGAGGTCAGAGAGCTCCATGTTCATAATAAGTTAAGTTCTTTTTGCTTTATGGCTGGGTTTTGTTTGTTATTAGGGCACTAGAATTTGCTCAAGATACTAGAAGATATACTGCCTCCAGGACTTTTAATTACCTGTGTTTCACATAGGGATTTTAATGTGCCATTTCCTCTGCTATGCAGAGAGAGAAGTTGTGTGTGTGTGCGTGCCAGTCCTTCACCAGGAGAGCTCCTAGCCAACTTCTCTTTTTCCTGAAAGACCAATTCCCTTCCCCGGCTGCTTTGCTCCAAGTGCAAATGCTAGCTCAGCACTGGCGGACTCCTGCTCGCTGGAATGTGTTTTGCCTTTACCGGATCCGACCCGGGGAGTGCAACCGGCGCTCCAGGCAAGTCCCAGAGGATCCATAGCTCCTTCAGTCTGATGCACTTTGATGGTGAGAAAGCAGCCTGTTTTGTTAAGCTGTCCAGATGATCTGGACTGCCCGGCTTTGCGAGCAGCGTGCACCAGGCCAAATGCCTGTTTCTCAAGACCCTGACCAACAAAGAGGAATGATCGTTCCTGTCAGGAAAAAATTGTGAGGGTTATGGAAAAGTTTGTTATGAGAAGTAACTCGGTATTGCTGTGCATTAACCTGAGCTTTATCAATCTCTCTTCAAGCATTATTATTGTTTTGTGAGAAGTGCTGGTCTTTTTCTATTTCAAGATATTTTTTTCTTCTTTTTTAAAAAAACAACAGAAAATACTGTGAACTTGATGCTGGAGCTGTGTAGTCATTGAAATGACAAAGAGTTTACTTTCATCTATTTGGGAAGCTTTTGTCTAATTTAATCTAGAAATAAAGGGAAATTATAGAAAACACAAGGAACAGCCGTAGATAAAATGTTGGTTCTTCTAATTACTTCGTCTTAAAAAGAGAAAATTCTGCTCATCCTTGGCTTAATACCAAAGTGTGGCACTGAAATGTTTCTTCTGTCACATTCTTTTTTTAATTGGAATGTCAAGTCAAGAGTCCCATTTGACTGGAACAAACTGTTTCAGTATAATCACATTGCAAGCTATATTTATCAGCTTCTTTGAGTGTTAAGATTTTATAGCAACCAAAGTTTCGGTGCCCGGAATCCTAACACATGCTCAAAAGAGGTATGATACAACTGAACTGAAGAGTTTAAATGTGTGTTGTAATTTATTAAAAAAAAAAAAAAAAAATAAAACTGCAGCAGGGCTGCAACTCTGTCTGGTTTTGAACTTCATGTGAAGTAGTAAAACTGAAAATAATTATGTGGGTAGACATCAGATCCTAGATCTTCCCTCATCGCTCAGCTAAAGCCAGGAGGAGCGAACTGAATGTGGGTCTCCCACTTCTGCTTGAACTGGACTTTCATGTGAAAGTTGGCTGGAATCAGGAAGCAAAACTATATTTCTGTGACAGCTGTACTTTTAAAAGAAAGCCATTATGACTGTGTTTTTGAGTGGAGCTTAATTTTGTTGTCTGCTGGTTATGTACAGAGCATGTCTAACTGTTAGGGTGATTTGGGTGCTGTTCTGCCTACCTTTGGGGCCAGTCAGGGATCAGGTTCAATGGAAGCACTGCACAGCTTGGGCCAGGGGAAATGTGTTTTTTGTGGAGAGACACCTTTGGGCACCTACAGCATCCTCAGAGCTGAAGCAAAGTGCTGGGTGAGTTTCGGGGCTTCTTAAGCTGTATGGGAGTTCTGAAAAACTTTTGTAGGGCTTTAGAGCTTGAAAAAAAAATCAGCTATCTGTATTCTTATTTAGATCTGATCTGTGATATGGCGGAGTATTGGGTTCAGTGTGTTGTGCAGGAAAATTACTCGTGCAAATACATCCTGAAGTACTATATAGTCTCTTAACTCAAAAGTAGCTGATGTATCGATGTGGGTGTGAGTGGCTGTGCTCACAGTCTCTCCATGATGTAATGTCCCTTACAAAGGCATCATCTACAGGAACTGCAGCTACCAAGTTGAGAATGTGCTTTATAATTACTGCAGCTTCGATTAATGCTAGTATTTGGGATATTTTTGTTCAGTTCCTCATTTTTTGTAGCTTCATGGAATTTAAGACTAGCAGGGGCAAACTGATCATCAGATGTTACTGCAGGAATATGAGAGTCGATAAATGTTGCTCTAAGGCATTTTCTCCAACATTCCTATCATTTTCTGCACATATTGTGCACATATTACCTTTCATCATGAGCTAATGCTGGTTTTGCTGTACGGAAATTGTGACTGTGAAACAGAAACAGAGGTAATCAGTAGGGTGTGGACAGGTGTTCTGTTTCATTGTATGATCTCTGTCAGTATATTATTCACGATTTTAGAAGGTGAAGAACATGGAAAATCTCTGAGTAGCTCCATCTTACACAGCAGTCCTGCAGCAGTCTGTACTCAGCAAATCTTGGACTAGGGTATTCTTAACCTTAGAAATATATTTTAGTTTTTCTGAGCAAGCTTCAGTGGGTTTCCTAATGAGCAATGCAGCGCATCTGTGCACAAATTCAAGAGATTTTTCTTTTCCTTGATCCCGGTGTTCTGAGGGAGCTAGTTTTGCCAAACTCACATAGGTAATTTTCTTCTTGTAGTAACTTAGTGAGTCAGTGTGTGTCATGCCAGTTAGAACGTGACGTGACATTACTAAATGAGAAATCTCGGGCAGGTTTTAATTCCTGGCACCGTGTTCTTTAATGTTGCTGTGAACATTAATCGAGAAGGTAGGCTTCAGTGCAGGGGGCTTCCTTGCATGAAAAGTAGCTTTGATTCTTCTTTCCAGAGCAAAGAACTTGCACTCTGTTTTTATGTCTCAGATACACTGGATAGAGCACTCCTTTAAAGCAGGCAGAACATTTTGTCTTGCAATCTGTCGTAAATCATACACGTGGACCGAGCGGCTGCCTGCGCTGCGTTAGAGCGCATTCCCTTGGAGTTGCTTTGTTTGACTTTTATTTAGCCCTTGCTGGCGATATACCTGGATGTTGCTTGGAATGTTTTGCATAAAGATTTCATTTGGCCCAGATCGGTGTGCCTGATGAGCCATTTGTCCTCTGGTAGGTGACACTTTCAAGCCCTTAATGAGATGTCAGGTGAATCGCACTGGTGGGCACTGATGGACGGGCACGCAGAAACCCTGCCGAAGCGCTCCTGCAGGGGTGCTAATGCAAAGTGCTTGTTCAGAGCTTCCTGTCATTTAAGCACCAAAGCTGTAATTACATAAACAGAGCCCCTTCAGCTAGCCCAACGTGTCATTATGAATTTTCCAGCTAATCTGTCCATTCATCTTAATGGTCCAGAACTTGTGCTTCATGTCACTCCCTGCCTTTGTTCCATTCCTTGATCTCTTGAAGCGTCTGTCATGAAGAAAGTGTTTGTCTTGAGTTATGTGTTGAAGAAGGTTAGAGTGCACACTTCTGAAGCTTGGCATGAAATTTCCTAAACAAACCTTGCCAGTTGCTTCGTGAAAATAACCGAGGTATGGATTTCAGATTAACGTTGTGCATTAATGTTTTTGGAAGAACTTTAAAATAACGGCCGTGTTATTAGTGAATAAAGGAAACCTGTTGAAGTGCATGTGACATCCGCATTATTAACAAATCAGCTTATTCATTGTAATGAATATTATTATGATAAATGTAAATTTAATGCGTGATGATTAACAGTTATTACAGAGACCTTTTATTCACTGAGACGTTTACTTGTATTACATTTTAACTTAATACAGCTCCAGACTTAAACACTTTTCTACTTGGGTGTTTTTATATTGGGCTAATGCTAGTATTGTGTTGCTGTGCAAACACTTGTGGACCATACACATGTGAGGAAGCACAGAGTGCAATATTAAGGCTCAGGGACCTTCAGGAGCTTGAGGCACAAAAAGGATTACACAAGGAGTTGCAGAAAGCTTCTGAGGCACAAGCAGCTGTGGAATGAGATGATTTCACTTCAGCCTCTTGGCTTGTCTCTTTCCAATGGCTATCTTTAATTTTAGCTACAATCTTTTCCTTACCCTTCAGTAAGAGGTGGTCTCTGTTGGCTTTCTTCAACTTATGTAAAATATTCCAAATCTCTTTCTGTAGCCAGTTTTGCCTATTCTTATATGATACTTCATATTTTTGAATTGTCTGTATTTTTTTAATCAGTGTTAGCCATAGTTCTCTGTCTATATGTATGTGTGTGTATATGTATATATATATATGTATAGTATTAAGATGCCTGCAAAATTTGTTAGAGGGAATAAATAAACAAGCTAAATACATTTGTAAGGAACTGAATCCATTCAGGAAGCTACTGCAGTTCTGAAGGTTTGTTTTCCCTGAATTCATGTGCAGAAACAAATAGAACAGGCTTATTAAACACATCTGACTATTTTGCTTTCTTAGAAGTGAGAATGCTGCTTCAGATGTCTGTTGTTCAATATTCAACAATTCATCGAGGCATGCCCTAAATGTTAATATGAATAGTTGTGGATGAATTGGTAGGATTACTTGTACCCTAAACTGAAACTATATCTATGCACAATTCTTACTGATGCCTAAAATATGTTGTGTAATTCAATTAGCAATCCTCTACTCCCCACCACCACTTTTTTTTTTAAATTACAGAAATAGCACATGTTATTTTTCCAGTGGATTAAGGATTTCTCTGTGGCTGACACCAATACTAATGTGAATTTGGAAATGCAGGTAGTACTCAATAATGCAGCTAGACATGGTGAAATGCAGTTCTGTAGTAAAAACAATAATTCCGGTTTAAATTCAAGTAAAATCTAGATGGTGACATTTTACATTCAGATAAAATTCTTGCGATCCCATTAATCTCAGTACAATTTTGAGACTGTATTTGAACTCGGAATTGGTTTTATTTAGGATCCAGTATTAAACTGAGCAGAGTGTGTGTGGGTACTGTGCTTACTCTAAAAGTAATGTCAAGGTCTTGGAAATCCTTGTTACAAGTAAGTGTAAACCAAAACAATTGAATAAGAGACCTGTAGGCTTTGAAATGTTCACATTCTTTTCCAATCTTGAAATGTATTATATTTATTATAACTTGTATTTATTCAAGGTGTGGAGTGGAACCAACTGTGTTAGATCAACTTCCCCTTTCTGTATAGCTAAACTGCTTGAATGGTAGTGAAAGACACAACTAATTGCCTGCCTCTTTCTCAAAGGAACAGGATTAAGGAAGAAGGAACCAGAATGGTTGTCTGTAAATGGGATTAGTTAATATAATAACCAATAGCAGCATTGCCAATATCTAGACTTACTTCGGAAGGATAATGGTGTACCAGCCTGGGAGTTTCAGAGTATACAATAGCTGATAGATGACTTCAGCTTTAGGAATAGAGAAGGACAGGAACGGATGATTTATATGATGTTAAGTTTCCAGTATTTGTTGAGAAATTTCATGACGACTGAATTTGGCACCAAAATTTGCATTTCTTTGCCTTGTGTTGTGAGACTTATTTGTTTGTTACTTCTTTGAGTAGATCAGTGCCTTATATGATTGCTTAGGAAATAAACTGTTGCCGCAGTATTTGAAATGTCAGCTTTGTGTCACACTAGTCCTCTCACAAGTGAGATGTGAGAGAGAACTGGTGTTCTATAAGTGACATTTCAATAATCTAAGTCACTTACGTAAAATTAGTTCTGAAGGGGATGTATGTACTCAGTACCCCTCCCAAACTTTGAACTGTTCAAGTAAATCTCTTTTATTGATCATTAACATTCCTCAGTTGTTCCTTGCAATTCTACTTACCTATGGTGAGGAAGTTAAGAAATATATTGTTTCTGTTTTAAGACTATGGAGCTTGCAAGCAAACTTTTAAATTGTTCACATATTTATACCCTTGGTTACTGTTACTGTTTTCTGCTGAGATCTGCTGGGGTACGTTTTGGGAGGGAATTTATTTTTCTTTAAAGAAAAAAAAAAGAAAAACATCCTGGAATTTATGACACTTTTTTTGTATGGGATCCTTTCTTATCCTTAGAATGAAAATCGTGCTGAATAGTTAAAATCTGATATAAAACCCAAACCTTTCAGTTAACAAAATGAAAGGTTTTGGCAGACTTGATGCTGCGGAGTTCTCTGTTCTGTCTCGGTGTTGCAGCTCTTATCACTAAAAGCCTGCTCTCAGCTGCTGTTGCATACCAAATTAGATCCTCAACATGCCACTGAGTTCAGTGCTTATTAGACTAGATTTTCCCCTAGGCAATTAAGTATTTAATCCGAAGTCCTAATTTCATTAAAATAACGGCCTGTCTTTTGAATGCATTTTAGATTTTTTTTTTTTTTTTGCCTTCTATTTTAGTCTGCTTGTGACATAATCGTAGTAAATAAGCTGGTGACAAGTGCCAAGCCTCTGTCATGAGGAGCATATGACAAAAGTGTTAAGTCCATGATGCTTGCTTATTAAAATAGCTCTCGTGTATGAAAACAGTTGTGTCAAAATCTAAATTATTAATAAACTTGCCATTGTTTCTAATGTGTCTTTGACACGGCTTTGCTACGCCCCTGCTGGTGTCTCGCTGGGGTACGGGGTTCCTGTGTGTTTGGGAGTGTGTTTATGTTGAATATCCACCAGTCTTTGCTATTTGTAATCCTGCTAATTAAAAAGCCACCCCCTTGCCAAAGCAGACTAATCCCTAGGGATGATCCCTGGGGAGGGATGAAGGTGGATCAGGGAGGAGGAAGCACAGGAAGACGGAGGGAAAAGGGCGCCAAAGGAGCTCATCGCCTGTCAGTGGGCTGTCGGCCATTACGCGCGCAATCCGCGCTGCCCTAACGCCCCGTTCCCAGTGGGTGCTGACCCTGGGAAGCTTCAGGCTGGAGTCCCAGCACCACCCGGACTCTTCTCTGGGGAGCTCTGAGGTCGTGGTGGCTAGCACTGAGCTCCTGGATGCTCACGGTTTTGTAGCAAGGGCCTTGAATGACCAGGCTGCAGAATGAATCTGCCACCATTTTGTTACCTGGGCCGGCAGCATTGCTGCTGTCTGTAGGGGTTTGAGTGTTTGTGCTGCGGCTGGTTCATATTTAGTGTTTGGAAGGGTTAAAAATATAATGGTACTCTTAAAAACAATATATATTCTGTATGCTTAATGTATAGAAGTAGCTAGCAGGTGACCAGTAAGAAGGAATTTTGGCGTGTCCCTCACAAGTTGATTTACTATTATGAAAGCAAACACAGGTTTCCTCTCTTGTAGACTGGGTGCTTGAGACCGTGCACAGGATTTCGTACAGCATTCCTGAGATGCCTGAATAAGCACGTGACTTTCTTGTGTAAATAATAGCACACATGCAGTAATATGTGTGTATGCAAAAATGTTACTTCTGTTTAATTCTGCATGGGTTTCATAAAGGAAAAATAAAACATAACAAAAATAATGGAGAACTTTTCTTTTTGTTTAAAGATTTTAGGAGCAAGGAGAATAAAGGGGTGTCTAATCAGAATAGGAAAATTTTGTTGATGTTTTTTCCCCAAAATGGAGTTTGCTAAAAGAAACAGTAGATTGCATCTATCTGCAGATACGTGGCCAAATAAATATTTGCAGGTGTATATAATACTTTCCTAATATGGTTGATAACATTCATGAATTGATGATTATCAATTCATGAATATCAGATTATCACAGTAATCAGAGCTGTCGGTTTGAAGTACTGCATTTGGACACTTTAGGCACATAAGTCAAAGTGCAATAGGTTGTGGTAGAGTGTCTTTTGTGCCTGGAAGAGCTGAGCTGGGACATTTATCAGCGATTCACTTATGTCAATGAGGAAAAGGTTCTTTTTAACTACACCTAAAATTGGAGATTTTCAGATCGTGTGGTTTTGGCCACACAGCAATCAAAAGTATTGTGCGGGTTGAATAAGAAATGTAAGTTACACTTAGGGAAAGTTTCTAACATGCAGCTTCATGAGCATGCTGCAATATGTTATTCTTCAAGAAAGAAAAATAAACAGTAAAAATGGGATCTGTTTGGCTGTTCATTCTCTCTGAGAGCACAGAGTTGAACTTTGTGTTTGTGCTGTTCCTGTGAAGAGATGTACTTGTGAAGGTGGTGGTGCCCTGCACATACATGGAACCTGTAAACTGGTTTCTTTAGGATTCTGATTATGTGTTAGTACAGGCTGTGTAAAAATGGCATGTGTGAGAATATGCAGCCGTAAATGTGAATCCAGAATCTACACACAGTGTATACAAGAGTTGTTTCAGAGCACAGGGTACATCTGCATGAAAACAGGATAGGTATGTTTTTTTACAAGAGGAAATGCAACGGCCAAATTGTACAAGTTTTTATTTTTTTTCCTTCTGGAGAGCTATTAAAAGCCTTAAATCATTCAATTTCACAATTGAGTATTTTATATACTCACCAAGTATTAGGGAAACCAATAAACATTTTAGAGGGCTTTAAATAGTATTAGAGGTATTATTTTTTGTGCTTATATAAGGTATAAGTACCTTAGTTCAAAGGTAGAGCTTAGAGAGTGTCATAAACGTAATCCTAAATGAACCAAAATAGATTTCTGAATCATATCACAACTTTTCGGATCAACATAGTGGATCTTCCAAAGTGTTAAAAATGTGTATGTGTGTTTCACTGGTAAGTTTGGGAATCTCACATTTTAAAATGAGAAAATCATGCTCTAGGCCTGCTGCTGTTACACTATATTACTAATGTTATCCTTTGGAGTCGAGAGATATAGCCATATGTGGGTGGATAAAGGAAACGGTTGAAAGCAGAGGAAAACATTTTGATTAAACATTTGTGTTGTTGGTTTATTGTTTGTTTGTTTAAAAAAAGAAAAAGAAAAGAAAGAAAGCAAATGGCTATTTGAAGCTGCTCCTTATTCCAAAATGTTGAAAACTGCTTCAGAACTGAATATCAGTGCACAGATCTCAGGTGAATAGCTTTCAAAATGCAAGGTGCCCAATCGGTATGCTGTCTAGATCATGTGCATGAGGTAGGTAGATTTGTCTATGTAGTATGTAACATGCACGAGCCAACTCGGATGTTTGGAGATGTCTGTGTGATGAATCACATAGCCTCATGACAAATGAGTTCATTCTCTGTGTGTAGCTGAATGCAAACAATGTAAGTGTTATAAGTCAAAAAAAAAAAAAAAAAGAAAAAAAAAAAAAGCACCATTGTAAGTTGCTCCTGAGACTTACTGTTGGTTAAATGGTTTTCACGAAGGTATGGATGAAAGTGGGAATAGCAGCTTTCTGATGCATCTAAGAGGAGGTTACCATGAAGATGGAGCTAAGCTTTTTACTGAGATGCTCAGCAAGAGAACAAGAAACAGTTGTCATAAACTGACAGAGGGGAAGTTCCAACTGGATATAAGGAACGTAAATATCTCCAAGGATAATTAAGCAAACTTGGAGAGGTTGCGGAGCCTCCACCCTTGGATGTTTTCAGTGCCAAGTGGGATCAAGCCCTAAACAATGTGATCAAAATTTGGAGTTGACCCTGCAGAGCAGGAGGTTGGACTAGAGATGTACCTATGAACCTGAGTGTTTCTGCAAGTTTGTGATTCTAGTAGTAAAATTAGTCAAACTCTGCTTTCAAATGTGTGCCATTACATACTGCAGAAGATGATGATGACTGTCCTTCAGATGCAGCCGTATTTAAATTTACCTCTCATTTCATAAAGCAAAATACAAACCCCTTTATCTTGTAGGTGTGATCATTGCATTACAATTGAGTACGGTATTTTTTCAATGACCTGGAAGTGGAGAAGATGCATTCTGTTGAGACGTTTTATGTGTTATAAGATTCCTTTTGTCATCATAAACTCAAAGCTCATGTCTCTGCACTTGTATTATTTTTTTTCTGCTACCACTGGAAAATTCATCTTTTAGATCACAGTGCCTTTGGATCCAAAACAATTTCACTTTTTGCTTTTCTTGATCATCTTTGAATTTGCTGACAGGGGGAGCTGTTGGTTGGAGTTCAGTCCATCCGGTTAATATTGTTTTCCTTTATTATTTTTCCCTAGAGAACTGACTGTTTAAATGCTTGAGTGAAAAGACCAATTTTTCCAGTTCCTGTGTCAGAGAATACTCATTTGGGTACAGAAAAGGAGAAAATGGGAAGCACGAACAAGAATCTCTGATGATCAGCTGCAAATCCTTGGGAAGAAGTAATTTAATAACATACATTTATCTAGAATTGCCAGGGCTTTGTAAAGGCTTGAATGCTGTATTTATAAGTGGTATGTAGCCTTGAACTGATACCTTGATAATCTTCATTGTGCAAATCATAAAATCAGCAGGGTTCATTTGTATTTAGGCGTGTGCTCTGTTCCAGAATTTGGGAAGTGTTTGATTTGGCTGCAGTATCCTTCTCGGCTCCCATCCTGGTTCAGGTTGTGCTTTTTCTCTTTTCCTTTTCCCTGCTGGATGGTGTAAGTGAAGCAGTCCCTCACTTCCCGTGCTGGGCTAAGAGTAGAATGACAGAATTGTTTCTTCCCTCGGGGCCAGTACGGGAAGGAGTCAGAAATGTCTTTCAAAGAGTCTTTCAAAGTCAGAGTAATTGATGCTTTTTGAGTTCTCCAGACTGTGGTCTGTAGCTTACCAGCAGATATGTTATGTGGTTTTGTCCCCATCTGCTTGTTCCTGGCAATATCTGTGAGTTTGTTGGATCTTCACCGCAAAGAAGAGCCTGATGTCTTTTATGAAGACCTGGAAACCAGGAAAAAAGACCAAGTAACATCAATGTTCAGAACATATAATATAAAACTCTTCTTCAGCTCCTTCTCTAGTGCTGTGTTTCTAGTGTCTCCTATGGTTTGAAGGTGGGTCTGGAAGAAGCCCCAGAGGAATAACTACGGAATGCTTCTAAATGCATGAACCTCACCAGGTTCATGCCACCAAGTAAAGAGGGGCTAACTGCTTTTCAGGGGTACTGCTGCAGGTAGCTTTATTTATTCAGTCAAAAACTGCTCATGCCATAGTTAGACCAGTGACCTTTGTTTCAGAGTACCGATACATCTCAATGTACTACGCCTTCTTGATGGCAAGGGTCTGAGCAACAGCCACAGACACTCAATCTGTAGACACTCGAGTTCATGTATTTTTACCTACATTCAAAAAATCAAGATATTTCTCTTAGATTTCTTTTCCAGCCATTAGAAGTCATCTGCCCAGTCGTGCATTTGTTTCCCAACCAGACACAGAAATTACATGAAATAAGCTCTGATGGTGAAATACGCTCGCCGGGATTGCAGCCCAACCCCTGCAGAGGGAGCTGGCGTAGAAGAGTTCCCGCTCTCTCTTCTCCCCTACCTTGGGCTGTTGAAAAGATTTGGTCCGCGTACAGATGAGCCTTTTCTGTTCCTATTTCCTCAGTTTGAAATGTTGACTCTTTGCTTGCAGATAATCTTTTGATCCTTCTTTGTCTGGCCCACAAACTTGTAAATCATGTCATTCATGTCCTCATGGTTGCCAACTGTATTAATGTTTAAAAATAAAGCAAGCCAGTATATTTTCTTATGGCAGACATCCTGGAGCCCTCTGTTTTGGATGTTATAGGCATCATACTAGACAAGGGCCAACAGAAAATTCCTGAGCATAAAGTGATGGAAACAAATTTATATATAAGATATCCAGTTTAAAAAAAAAAAAAAAAACGGGGGGGAGAGGTTGCAAATTAGGAAACATTTTGGGGCAGCAGATTTTCAAATAAATGGCCCTGATTCAACCAAAACTGCAATGACTCATAATCATATCAGTATAACATTTCTCTCTCCTGCTGGGCTGCTTTGGCTTTTCCAACTGACTAATAAGAGTATCTGACAGTGTTCTTTACTTCTGATATACTGGAAATGTACTCAAGGATTTCCAAAACTATTTTTAATACAGACATGATAGTATGAAAGAGCTCATGGGATCCAGGTACTATTTGCTAAATGATTTCCTTTTTCCCCCACTGCTTAAAAAAAAGGGGGGGGGGGGAGGGATTTGAAATGCATTTGGGTCACTTGCAAGGATTTCACAGACACTGTTGCTGACATTTGGCTAATAAGGGATTTATTTATTTACATATTTTCTCCAGGGACTGTTTATTTTCAATTTACCATCAGGTAGATTTTTTTTTTAAAGCAATCTAAGCATGGTAACACATTTCTGCATGCATACTTACTTAGACACACAAATTTTTATATCTGCAATTCTAGAGTCAGCTGGTTGCTACCTCTGTTAGGTTTCCCAGTTTTTCCCATTATGTACATTTCCATTGTTAGGTTTTTACTTTGAGAAGCTTGTATACTTCCCATGTTTATAAGATGCTTTAAACTGTGCCAGCTGCAAAGATTCTTCTTGTTTTTTCTTTAGCCTTATTGGAACTATACAGTATTAAAAATTGCCACTTGTTTTTTGCCAGCTGTAAGGCTGGGGAAAACTTTGGGTGATTGATTAAATAATAATTGCATACGAGCTTTCCAGGAACTGAAGCCCAAACTGCTTGAGCAGTAGCAGAAAGAGCAGTAGGAAAGCAATGTAGGAAAAGTCAGGGAGCTCAGAGCAGTAGAAACGCTCAAGGGAACGGAAGGGCAGTCAACACCCCACCTCTGTGACTAACCTCAGCACCTGAGTGCGTCAGAGGTCTGCCTCTCCTTGTAGAGAAGCTCTGGGGGAATGAACTCTACTGATTTCTGGATGTGAACAGAAAGCCATAATAGGCTTCCTGCTGATTGTGCCTTCAGATCCAGCATGGCATAGCAGTGGTGCATCCTCCCAGCCCTGCCACATAACAGGTTTCTGTTGTGGCCCAGTTTTGGGTTCAGGAGCAGCGCTGCTGCTTGGCGGTGCAGCTTGGTGCCTTGCTGTGCTGAAGGGTGAAGGGCTCAGTAATGGTTCTTTGTTCAGCTGTAGTGCTGTTTGATGGGGTGGGGCTAGCATGGCTACACAAGACAACATTCATTTTTCCTATTATTTCTGTAAATGTAAATTTATTTTCCTATTATTTCTTACACACTTCATTTTTCTGCTTTAAAATTGTGATGTATGCATTGTGAAGTCGTACATGCAAACTGGGGATATGCACGTTTTCAGTAGCTTGCAGAACCCCATATATGTTTATTAGATTGGTCTTTAAATGCATAACTACACACTAAGATTTCCAGAGAAGCCCGGTTCTGTTCAGAGCGCAGAGGAACGTACAGAAATGTTACAGATGTTTGGAAATCCTGGTAATTTCACTTATATAAATATCTAGAAATGGACTCATAACTAACAACCTACACTTTCCAGAGTGTGCAAGCTGTTCCTGCACAAGCAAATAATTACAGAGCAAACTTATAAAGCATGCATTTAATTCAACCACTATATGGTATGTGCACAATTGACAGTTACAGGAGAGAGGAACATCCCTCTGGAAGCTGGTTTCAGCAGACTGGGTTTTATAGGATAGTTAGATGAACCAGCCATGAGTTCATCAGATCAAACCCATGCTTGTAAGATGTTCAGATTCAAAAAGCGTGCAGTCAGCAGCAATGGAGACTGTAAAAAATAAAATCCTAAAGTCACTGCAACTCGTGCTTTCATAGTAGCTTGCATTTGGAATTTGAACTTCCCTTCATTTACCCTGACAATCAGCAAACTTTACCACAAGGGAAGTTTTTAAATAGCTGTAAAAGTCATTTTTCTGAAACAGCATCTTGCTGTCTGTGACACTGTAATATGATGTTTGATTAAAGGGGATTGGAAAGTGAAGGTTACTGAGTGCAATATTCCAATTAAAACAGGAGCATAATCTAGTCTGCTTCAGGTTCAAGGTTTCCTTTCATTGACAGTAATTTCAGACTTGGGCTGGCTCTCGTTGTAAGTGCCACTCTGCTCACCACAGACACTTAGTATTACTTTAGACAAGTCATCTCATCTCAGTGTTTCAGTTCTTTTTTTCTTTTTCTTTTTTTTCTTTCCTTTTTTTTTTTTTTATAATATATATATCACAGAGCTAATATGCTGATTTTCCCCTTCTTTGACTTTCACATCAGTTTTGTCTCCACCCAACAGTGCCTTAAGTTGGTGTTTTTTTTATTCCCCCTCTGTTTTGCTAGAGCCTCACTTGATGGTGTTCCCATCTCAGTTGGGCGCCTAACCATTGCCATAATAAATCGATGTAACAATAAATAGTCATGTTTTAAACACACAATCTCCATTATTTCTAGAGCATTTTATACTGTATCTGTGCACCCTGTAGTGCAAAAAGATCCCATCTCTAATATTTCAACTGACTCATAAACATTTAATCAAAAGTTATGGCAATAACTATAAGCCTCATGCAGTCTGAGGCCTTTCTGCTGTGAATTCATTGAGTTCTGTAGCATTGCAATGCATGTTTTGCAAAGTCTCCTTTCTTTTAAAAACAGAGCTTCTAGAGTAAATATGAAAATATAGTATATTCAACTTTTATTATCATTATTATTATTTTGTATTTTTATTTTTGTTTACTGTCCATGCAGTTTCTGTTTTCAGTATTCTGTCTTTGACTGTGTGGACGATATGAGTTGTTGGGTGGCCAGCTGTTTTGGTGTTTTTGACAAACACCGAGTGATGGAACAATAACTGATATGGTATGGGGACTGCTGTGCCAAGCCACGGGACACAAGCAGGGCAGGCTACCACCGCTGGCCGTTCGCAGACGGGGCTTGAGTCTGTCTCAATGATCCCCAAAGGCCCCCGCTGTCAGCCGTGTAATGACGGCAGCTGCCCAGGGCAGCTCGCACGCTCAAGAACATGCTGGGGAATTTCCAGCAAGCTTTGAATAGAAGGGGCAAGGCAGCACGTTAAAAATATGTAGGGTTTTGGTTGAACTGTACAGAGCGATCCGTCAAGTAACAAATTCTACCCGTGAGCAGGGCTTTCTGTGGGGGGCCCAACAAATGGGATGAGTGATGTAAGGCAGACAGTTGGGCTCTGTCCTTGCCTGGGTTAGGAAGGCACGGCCTTCCCCATCCACGTCACGGGACTCCTGGTCGGTACCGGCCTGGAACTGCTAGACCTGAGCATGGGTGGGACCTTGCATGTTCTTTGCAGTTGCTGGTCCAAAAGAGCAGTGTTGCTGGCACTCCAAACGCGTCCCAGAGACTTTCTTTTCCTGCTCTCCCCTTAGGAGAGCCTCCCATCTGTACCAGCTTATTTCCCCTTAAGACAGAGCTGGGGAGCAGAATTACACTTGCTTCTTACAGAAGCAGATTTTCAGCATGACGAGGTGGACAGTTTTATTGAAGTAATTCTGCACGTTGACTTTTTTTTTTTAATTTGCTTCTTCTACTTGCTGGGTACTTACTCATTTCAGAGCATACTGATAATTGCAGGTTTCATTTTTACCAGTGAAAATCATATTTAATAGCGCAGCCTTTTGAAAGATGTGGTGAAAAATGGCATGGCATCATAATTACGACCTTGTTTTTATTATCAGTATATGTTTTATTATCAATATATATTTTTATTATCAGTAAATAAATGAAAGACTAGCAAAATAAATACATTTTAATTTAACCATCTTTTTTCCAGACTTAATTCACCAAATCTAACTCCCTTTAGATTTGTTGCTTAACCCCACACAATGGTGTGCACTTGCAAGCTGTAGGGTCGAAGAATTCTGGTTTCCACTGGCATCAGTGGAACTGATCAGTGGAACATTAAACTTCTACTAAATTATCTGAGGTACCGTATCGTCCATAGCTCTTTGCTTTCCTTTTCAGATAGAATAATACAATTTCACAAAAGCAATGGAGCTTTAAAATGGATGTAAGACAGCTTAGAGCATTGAAGTAGTGAAGTGTTTAATGAAGTGTAACCTAAAAGTGAAGAAAAATAGTAAGTTGAACATGCACTGTATATGAAACTTATTTAAAAAAACAAAATCTGTTTTCCCAAATGGTAGCAGAAATGTGCCACAAAGCTTAAAAACCTGTAATCCTTAAATGTCAAGATTTGTGTGACAACCAAACTACGGTTTTAAATTCTGGACTTTTGGCCTGCATTCCTGAGATACATAGATACACACAAATCAAAGTAGTATGTGTTGTTTGGTTCAACTAGAATAGAAACAAATTTGAAATTATATACATATATATGGATTTTATATATTTATGAATATATATTTTTTCCTGTAAGTAGGGACCTGTGTTTCGCTCTGCATACAGTGTTGGGAATATGTATGTTTTAAAAGATAAAAGAAATATTGTAAGGAGTCGTATTTATGAGGACAGTATTAATTCAGTTGGTTTGCTTTCTCAAGTCTTTGGTAGAGAGACATCTTGCCCTCTGTTGTCTCTGAGGTACACAGCAAACTCAGACATTCGTATTAGTTAAAAACCTGAATTAATTTTTTGTGCCTGTGCAGATTCTCTCCTGCTACTTTCTGCTATTTAGGTTGTTGTGCAGATGCTCTTTCATGCTAATCATTAAAGAGGAAAAAATACTTAATTTCTTCTGACTAGGCTTTAGTCTATTTGAATATCAAATCACTACTGTATGTCTAGTTCTTAATTCAGTTTTAAATACTCCTTATTCTTATCCATAATATGGTGTTGTTTCTCTTCTTGACTAGCATTATTTAGGTATTTTTTGCTGATGCAGTGCAGTACCTCAGTCTGTGAGAAGTTAATTTTAATGTCATTATGAATGAAAAATTTGAAACAAAGATCTTCTTGAAATCTTCTTGGTTTGTTATTATAAACCAATTCATTTATTTTTTAAGAAAATGGGCATTCCACACAACATTTTTGTCATAAATATATCCCAATACATCTAAAGAGACTGTCCCAGTCACAGATTTGCATAATTGCAGCCAAAACATTTCCAAATTCAGTACTGATATTACTCAGTGGTGTCACTCTCTCTTTTATTGCTAGCAACTGGCATACTTCTTGTGCTGCACTGTTTCCTTGTGGAGGCTTCCTTGTTTCCTATGCCTCATTGTTTGAGGGTTTTTCTAATTGTTGATAAGCTGGACAGTGCTGAAAGAGTTGGTGTCTGATACTATAGTAAGATCATATCTTTATGTTGATATACTTAAAACGGAATTAGACAAGTAAATTTCTAATACCGGTGATGAACCACAAGATGCAAAACAATACATACAGTATGAGGAAGTGCTTATACTTTAGGTTTTACTTTATGCATGTGTTTCTTTAAAGCTCAAATTATCCTTTGAATAGTGGAAGACAATCTGTTAATTGAAATTTAGGCTACTTTTTTCTTTCTCAAGGTCTAATTTAGACTAGATTTCAAAACCTAAATAAACAACAGTCTGCCTGCCCATTAAAAAGACTGTGTCAGGTTTCTGTGTATTTAAGTCTTTTAAATAATCTCCACTTAACCGTTCACAAGGGGCCTTGTAATCTTTAAGAACTTACATTGCCATCGCATTTTGGCTCAGAGTGACAGGTATGTGTTTGTGTGTTGCAGGGTGGGAAAGACTTGCTCACTGAAATGCAGCTCCGGTTAAATCAACATGGGCTATGTGTCACGGTGGGCAACATGTACGCTTAAAAATGGTGAGAGAGAAGTTTCGTCTGCAGTGACACTTGGTTAATTTGAAACCTGTAGCAGATGCACTGACAAGTGTAAATACAGTTTTAAGTGGTATTAGCTGTACCTTTATAATTTGTCTATATTAAAAAGTTTACTTTAGTAAAGGCATCTTAAACCTCAGTGTATAAAAGCCGTATGTGACCTCTGTGCATTACACCTTCGTTTTGCTTTGCTGGCTGAAGGCTTTTCCATCCCCTGAGGGACAAGGCTCAGGAGGGAGAAGAAAAATACATCGAGACAGGGATCAGAACTGATGCTGGAGGTTTGCAGGTAGAAAAAAAAGAGAAAAACTTGTGTTTATGGAGTGGTTTCGGAGCATACTGGGACCATTTGGGAAAAGAGCCTGGAGCAGGGAAGATCAACAGGCCTCTCTGTGAACAAGGAGAAACTGAGACAGCTGGAAGTGGCAAGGTGTCTAAAGGAGGGGACACACATGGTGGAAGCGTACCTGTGGTTGCCTGGGCAGGGACACTGACACTGCGATTAGAAGCTGTAGGATGAACACTTGGGGCTGGCTAGATGAGTAGACTTGGACAGGAGATAACCCTGTCTGAGAAAACTGGAACAAAGACAGCTCAGAGCACAGAAACGGGGAGCTGCAAGTAGAGCAAAACAGGCAGAAATCTGCTTCACAGCCAGGACCAGAAACCAGACGAGCTGTGTGCTGCCACGTTTGCTGTCAGCAAATATCAGAGGAAGCAACAGGCAAGAGGTGGCCAGCTCATCCTCCTAGGCAAACCTCATCTGCTTCGACTGCCCTTACTTCCTTAGTTCAAGTAGCTGTGGTGCCTGTGCTAGCCCACCCATGTGGGGGTTTCAGAATGATGCTGGTGAGTGATGCAGGCAGAGAAGTCAGTCGGGCCCTGTCCCTGCTGCTGTCACAGCAGGCGCCCAGGCAGCGTTACAGAAACCACTGTGGTGGCTGCAGTGTCTTCTGGCGCCCATCCCGAGCTGCCTGTGTTACCTGGAGAAATGGTGAAGAGTCACGGCTGCAGTTGAAGGGAGCAGCAGCTGTGCTTGGAGCTGTAAGTGCTGTATAAATGCTCCTTGCTACTTCAGGGTAGAGGTAACATCATGGGTGTTGCAGACTGGTGACCACAAGGAGTGGCTCCTTTTTGCTTTGTTCAATCTGTGATCTTCCACACGTCTCACCAAGCTCTGCAAAACTCCAGATCTTGTGTGTAGCTGCAGTGCGAATCACAAAACAGCAACCTGTAAGGAAATGTAACGAGCTTGTAAAGAGAAACTTTACATCTTAATCTGAAGAGTAAGGTGTGAATAAAGACTATATGGAGATCAAAGAGGAAGGAGTTAAATATGTAATAGAGCAGCAATTACTGTGAGCAAATGTGTCATAAGTTCTGTGGGAAAAAAACGGTATGCAAAGGTATGGCTAAAGATGTGGTTACAGCACCTATGTGCAAGGGCATTAAAATGAGAGTTGTGCCATCAAGATTACTCTGGTATTTCCTGCCTTTTTAATCAGACCTGTTTAAGTTCATTTGAGTTGCTGCAAACGTGTGGTCACACACTGGTGCGCAGGTGTATCTGACTGTATATTGCATATCGAATTGCTATAAATCATTAGTGTTTTATGTACTAAAAATAAAGAATACTCCCAGACTCAGGATCTCCAGAGAAATACGCAGAATCTTCATGTACACTGACACCATGAATTTTTTTCCTTGCAATGTTTTAAATACATCAGAGGGCACATCTGGCTCAAGATGCTGTTGAGTGAAGAACAGTTGGAGTTTGGAAAAATAGTGCATTTGTTCTGTTCTTACTCTTTCCTAGATACCTACTCATGAGTTGCTGCGTAAGACTGGATACAGGGCTATATGAACCTGTAGTGGGACCCAGGACATCCATTCCTCTGTCACCTTAATAATGCAAAGTAAATAAAGGCAAATTCATTGCAATGTTTTTGAAGTCTTAATGCCAGCACTACTAATACCTTAAAAAAATGCCCTGACAAAGTAATTATTTATGCTTGCCTAAGTGGAGCATCTTGCATTTCTTCTTCAAAATTCAAATGAGAAAATTGTTTAAGTTTTATTGCATTTTTGAAAAAGATGAATGTGAAAGGAAGAAGATTTGAGAGAGAATTCAAATATTCGTGGAAGAGGGCAGACAAAGCATCCTTTGTACATAGTGCCGCAGGTATTACTGGCTCTGCTTTGCTATGGGGGATACTGGGCTTGGTCAGGCAGAGGCAGAGCAGCTGAATTGTGTTCTCAATTAAGAGATGATTTTTGGCTTTTGGGGCTCAGTACTTCAGGTCTAGATTCAAATCTTTGCAGGTATGGGTTTTCTTTGAATTTCTGGCACTTCTGAACTTCAAAAATGGCTAAACTGAGTGGTTTTTTTTCTTTTTCTTAAAAGTTCATTGAAAAAAATTGCTTCTGAGCTGAGTCTTTACATACCATATTTCAGCCCCAAGCATATTTTTATGGCTGAGTAATAAACCCCTGGAAATGGGGCTTTATAATGGAAAATGCAACTTAACCTTAAGTAGAACAGCACCTTACAATAACACATATTTGGAACCTACAATATCCCTTGCTCCCAAGGGTGGTGTTATAGTGAAAAGGGGTGTAATAACAGTTTAATTTATCATAAATACATAACATATTTTATGATGATTTGATTGTGTTGAAAAATTTCACCTTATAGATTTTAATAAAGCAACCTACTGGTAAACTTATTGCAGTTGGCTTTCTTTTCCTTTGACTAGGGGTCTCAGCAGAGTGAAGTATAAATGGCTTAGTTTTAGAAGCTGGTTAATAAAAAATAGATTTCCTTTCCCTTTGACTTGTTTATGAAGCTGAAAAATGACTAGGCAGGTCACTGGTGTGTGGCAGAGCTAATTTCTGCAGTTCTTCAGCTGGCAGTGAGAAGAATGCTATGGTTAAGCTGAATAATCCATTTTCCTTCATGAACATGAAATGAAATAAATTATCTAAGATACATATATCAAAACAGGAGAATTCCCATCTTCTACAAAACAGAAGAAACACATAAATGTAGACTGTGCTACCTTTTGTGCAAATTGTTCACTCAGAGTGCCCCATACCAAGGATAGATTGGTCTCGCTTTCTTAGTTTGCAGTGGTGTGATGAGAGCTGTGTTTCTTGTCATCATTGTGCCTCAATTAAAATGACATCAGGAGCTTCCACAAATCAAAGCAGAATTCATGTAGACAGTTTCCTTGCCCAGTAATCAATCTAACCTTCATGATACTTGCCTGATGAAATAAGGATATTGTTGTGAGCTTTGTTTCTTTTGTTCACTGTTGTGTTTCATATATGATGTTGGTCTTATTTAAGTTATAATTCAGAAAAAAATGTATTTGACAAATTATTATTTAGGAACCATTGGGATTTTTTAGATTAAACTTGGGAGGACTTGAATCAAGCATATGTTATATACTGGCACTGTATACTGATAATAACAGTAATAATAATAATAAAAATAGTTTTTTTATGTAAAATTACAGTGCTTATAGATGAAACATAATAAAGTATGCCAAGTCCTTAAAACTTGGCAAAAGTTATCTAAAAAGGCTTGAACAATCACAGTAGTTATGAATTAAAACTGTTATTGAACATCTAGACAAGCAGAAACAAATGGTATTTCTTGTTCCTTTTCACTGTTCTTCTGATAACCCTTTCCTGAGATGCTAGGAGTTTCTCTAAGAGATTATTCATGAAATGCTATTTCTCCAAAATGTAAACACAAACTGGTATATATATATATTTTAAATTGGATTGTGAATGGGATTGATGACTAGTAATAGCATATGTACCTCATATTAAATCTGGAACCAAATGAATGGTAATTAGATACTGTCAGAATGTCACATCTTTGCTTTTCTGTTATAAAATATTGTTTTAGTCTGTACTTGTAAATTATTTTTACCCCCTTTTTTATAATAATGAAAATGAGAGTAGATAAAAATAACATGAAGTCTGAATATTTCCGGTTAGGGTTTATAGACTATGTCTAAAAACCTTTGGCCTATGAGATTTCATTTTGTTTGGTTTGTTTCTTTTTTCAGTATGATAACTGCATCCTTTCTACTTTGACTCCTACAAATATTGATTTTATGGTAATTCACACAAAAAGAGACACCAAGCATTTACTAAGAAAATTTATTGAAGAAACAGAATCTAGATTTTTTGTTTTAATGTACTGGAAGAAACTTTGAGTACGTCATAGATTCCACAGCTATTTCTTCAGTTGGTTTGCGATCAGGGAAGGGAACCCAAATTAGTTGCTGGGCATTATTTCTGTTGATTTTTATTTCCACAAGGTGTCCAGTGGTAATGGATGGCTGTCTTCTGACAAGTGATCTTTTAAAAGATATTGCACAGTAAACCTAAATTATGACGTGGTCTGACAAAAATCACAGCAGTTTGAAAAGTGCTAATAATGATTCTTTAAAATTGCTAGGTAGTTCATCATTGCCTATCACTCTTCAAGTTTTAAAGCTCTTCATTACTTGTTGCAAAGACAGAAAGATGAGAAAAAGGGATATGAGATGTATGACGTGTTGAGATTCCTGTATAGTAGAATCAGTTAAACTCTCTGAAAGATGCTTACCCTTCTCCTGTCACTGGATTTCTTGATAGAAAGAATTGCTCTTGTTTTATCACAAAAATATTACTTCTTTTTTTTTTGTGTGTGTGTGTTTTTGTTTGTTTGTTTCTTTTATTTTTATAATCAATAATGTTGATATAAAATAAAAATTCTTGTCTCTGAGTGCAGTGCACCCTTCTCTTCATCAAGTGGAGCATTAGAAAGGACCTGCACCTGCATTCAGAGTGTTTCCAGGACTTGTCCAGGGCTACTCATTTAGCTTCTGTAAATTGTGTACACTCATTTTCCATAATATTGGTGTTTTTGACAGCCCAGATTCAAATAATTTTTGACCTAAAGGCAACGGGTAACTGCAGCAGTCGAACTGCGCTGTGCTTTGGAGGTCCCCTGTCAATGCAGCCATGTGTTCAGTTGTAACCCTGTAGTTCCATGGACTTGGTTATGTATATGCGTCTCTGTGGCAGAAAGATGTCACATAAACCCAAATTCTTTTCCACCCATCATCCAGTTTCATCCCATTGCTGCAAAGCTCCATTTTTTCTTCAAGGCCTTCCAGTTATGCCCTAAGCAATTTATCACTTCTCTTGCTCTTATCTTCCTTATTCTCATGTGTTCTCACCCTTGCACATCTTCCAAATAACTTACTTACATTAGAATACATTAGAATTTCTTGCTTTACAGTTAAATCTTAGCTTTCAGAGGTGGATGTATTTTTATTGCTCCGTGTTTGTCCAAGTCTTAACCTGAGTGTTGGTCAGTACTTCAGACCCATGATTACCAATGGTAATACCAAAACAATTTACACTTTGATGCATCTTGGAACACAGTCTGATTATACTATCGCTCTGTGTCCTAGGCTGCCTTTGCTGGGAGAACTGCTATAATGTTAAATAAGTTTTAAATAGTTGAGTATTGTTTGAATGTATTATTCTGTGGGCCTCTCATAATATTTTTCCATCTCTCTAATGACACCCCTATCACAAACTAGGTCTATCAAAGCTTGCACCAGAGCAAGGACATATATCCCAGTTTTAACTAGTATATATATATATATTTAAATTAAATTTATTTCCATAAAAATAGTTGAAAGCTTATATGTTCTTGATTAGTTTTTAAAGAACTACTGACAACTAAGATGTTATTTGATTTCATTATTTCTTTAATGAAGTGTCATGAAATAACATGAAAACTCTAGCAGCATACCTAATATCTCGATTAACTTACATCAAATACCTAAACTCTTCCCTTGCTTTCTATGTTGCATTTGAGAGGAAATGTTAGAATAAAAGCCTTTCTAAGTATTTTTTATCTAGAGTTTGTTTCGGTGGGTTTACTGTCCTGTATAAAAAAAAAAAAAAAGATTCTTTTTTAATACATAATTCATTTATATTTTTCTCTTCCTACTCACTTTTTTTTTTTTTTTAAATAGATCAAAAATCTGGCTAGCAATTTTGTAGCAATATCTTCTGTATTTTGTGAAAAGCTCTTGGAAGCAATCAAAATATTGTGTACAAGGCTGGAACTTTACCTAGTTGTTAATTGGCAGGTTAAACTTTTATGGGTTTCTGGTACCCTGGCAATACATGACTATTAAAAATTGCAGGTGGTTCAGGGAAAAGGGGGAGGTGAGTTCCTGTGCTAGTAATATATCATAAAACTATATATTTCATGTGCCTGTTGTGAAAGTGGAGACCTTAATACTTTTTCACAATATAAGCTGATTAAAGAATCTTTATGGCTCTCATTAAAAATTTTCTCAGTGAACACTGAAAAATGTAATGCTTATGGATAAGAATGGCAAAAATAATTAGCCTCTGTGGTGCCTCCTTTGGTTTAACAAAAGCAGTGTGGTATTAAATGTGCTTATTCGTTCTGAGCTTAAGTTTGTCCTTTTGCACAAAATTCTGCTGATGATTTGGCCATTTTTCTAAATTCTGGCATGATCGAGCATAGGAAGTGAAATGGTAGGGCTGTTGCCTGCTCCAACTGCAATAAAATGCTACAGTGAATTTGAGAGTCACAGAATTGCAAAGTCGTTGAGTTTAGAAAGGACCTCTGGAGATCATATAGCCTCATCCCCCGGTTCAAAGCAGGTTGGTTTAGCTACAGTAGGTTGGTCTGGGCCAACTTCAGTCAGGTTTTTAGTATCTCCAGAGACAGAGACTCCACAGCCTCAGTGGGCAGCCTGTAACAGTGTTTGACCACCCTCACAGTGAAAAAAGTCTTTTCTTATGTTTAAATGGAACTTCCTGTACATCGGTTTGTGCCTATTGCCTCTTGTCCTTTCACCAGTACTACTGAGAAGAGTCTGGCTCCGTCTTCTTTACAGCCCACCCACAGTCACGTATTCGTACACATTGGTAAGACTCCCCTGAGCTGTCCCTTCTCTCACACTCCCACCTATCTCAGCCTCTCATATGAAAGATGCTCCTGTCCCTTCGTTATTGCTGTGTCCCTTTGCTGGACTTGCTCCACTATGGCCGTACCTCTCCTATACTGAGAGATTTATCCCCAGAGCTGGACACAGACATGTCTCACAACTGCAGAGCAGAGGGGAAGAATCACCTCCCTCAACTCTGTCCAGCTGCCTCAGCACTGCTGGTTGCATCCCATCAGACCTTTTGTATGTCTAATTTGCTTAAATGTTCCCTGACCTGATCCTCTTATACAGGTAGTCAGGCAGCATTGCTCCAGACTTTCCCAGTTCTCTTGGGGGCCTGGGATTCCTGTGGAGAAATCTTAGCAGTAAAGACAGAGTTGTGAAAAAGGCATTGAGTACCTGCACCTTTTCTATGTCCTGTGTCATCAGGCCGGTTCTCTTTAGTAGGTGGCCCACATTTCCCCAAATCTTTCTTTTGTGGCTCATATCTCTGTAGAAGACCTTGTTGCCCTCCATGCACCTTGCAAGATTCAACTCCAGATGGGCTTTGACTTTCTTCACCCCATCTGTGTGTCCTTGGATAGTGTCACTGTATTCCTCCAGGGTTTCCCATTCTGGCTTCTACCTCTGTTATGCTTCCTTCTAATGTTTGAGTTTTGTCAGGCGCTCCCCGTTCATTGATGTAGGTCTTCTACTGCCTTTACTTGACCTCTTGCTCCTCAGCTGGACTGTTCCTGAGCTTGGAGGGAAGTGATCCTTAAAAATCAGCCAGCTCTCTTGGACTCCTCTCTGGGACCATGTCCTGTGGGAATCTTCCAGGCAACACCTTGACCAGTCCAAAGTCTCTTCTCTTGAAGTCCAGGATAGCAGTTCTGCTTATTTGTTTTGTTCCCTCCTCTCAGGATTCTGAAGTCCACAATGTCCTGGTCACTGCAGCCAAGGCTGCCCACGGCCTTCATATCCCTGACCAGTTGCTCCTTGTTTGTCAGTATGAGGTCCAGCAGAGCACCTGCCTTTGTTTGCTCCTCCATTGCCTGTGTCAGGAAGTAACCACCACTGCACTCCAGACACCTCCTGGCTTGCTCGTGCCCTGCTGTGCTGTCCCTCCAGCAGACAGCGGGTGGTTTAGGTCCTCCTGCTTGAGTATCGGGATGCGTGAGTTTGAGACTTCTTTAGGTGTTTGAAGAAGGCCTCATCTACTTCTTCAACCGATGATTTTAAAATCCATTTTATTCTGTTTGAAATGGATGAGATCTTAACACTTCATTCATCTTTGTCATTCAGATTTTACAGTGTTTGCAGTGTTAAATGAAGGATAAAAATATTGAACAGCATTTGAAATAACTAGAGCCTCTTTCAAATAAAATGTTGCATGTTAATACTTTTTAATAAGGTTGCTTTCCCATTTAGAGATAGTGTTGTGTCCGTTGCGCTATGTTTAATTCATTTAGTGTGTATTTGTCAGTTCAAAATAGTGACATTGTCAGATGTAATGACTCATTAAAATAAAACAAAGGCCTTCAAGTACTTAATGTAAATATTTTTTCCACTCGCACTTCCATCTTACCTAGTATGAGTGGTAGATTTCATTCTCATGTAAGGTAAACATCCTTAAAGATATTTCCTCTATTATGTATCATACATACTTAGTGAGACATATCCCCCAATTTTAATTATTTATTATTTTTTTTATTTTTATGAGAGACTTGCTTTTATTTTTTCCTTGTAATAATTTTGATACTTGGATCAAAACCAGCAGCAAACCATGCAGAGAATTGTTTGGAATGGTTTACAAAGGCCACAAGTGCCTTTCTAATTAGCTAGGTTTCAGAGGAAAGGTGGGTGGTTCAAGGCAGAGGCTAAAGAGGTTTATGGTTGAATTTTAGCACTTTCTTACTCTGTTGTGTTAGTACTGGGACTTCACAGCCTCTTGTGCAGAGTGCAGGATGTTTCTGCTTGTGTGCTTCTGTAAATGAATTCACTTTTCTGCTCACTCGAGAGACAGCGTTACTGGAAGTTTCTTACTGGGAAGATTTTTCACCTCCCTGGGCAGCTGTGAAATCTGATCTGTTCCTTCTTGTCTGTGCTCAAACTCTAATGCTGATTATTGATTTGGAACAGCTAGGAGGGAACCTGGAGTGTGAAGCATGGCAATTCAAGAATGAGAAAAAAAATAATTAGAAATTTAATAAAAACATTTAATAGAAAATAAGGGAATGATCATGTTTGTACTCCTTGCCTGCCTCAGATTCTGCAGCTCTGTTGGGCTACCCATGCTGGGCACAACAAAGGCTATGTGAAAACACCGCTTTGCAGTTCTTTAGTACTTTTGAATTCCTTATTGGCTTGTCTGAACTCTCCAGTTTACAGAGCTTGTTTCTCTATAATTACAAGAGTCCATTAGTATATTTAATCCCCTCTCTCTTTTTTTTTTTTCCCTTTTCCATTTAACATAATTAATTTCACTTTATTATAGATTCTGGACACATAGGACCCAATTTTCTTCTTAGTCTATGTAACACCAGTCACTGTAATACCAGTGACTACAGCCAAATTATTTTTGAATTTAGCTACTGTCATAAGGGTAGGCTGCGCGCCAGTTTTATATTTGGTCACTGGCCCAATATAACTCCCCCTTATAACTTTAATGAGAAATAATGATACTGAGAGTTACCAGAACTTCAGTAAGTCCACCTGCGTAATTCATGCTTGTGGAAATCTGTAGATTACATAAGGACAAAAGGTATGTGTAAGACATATGTTAGTTTATCATCAGAATTGGAGCTCTAGATGAGTGCAAAATTTTTCACAAATCTTCTGTTCTTATGGCTGAAGTCTCTGAAAAACATATTGGCTTCTGCTGAACTACAGAACAACCCAATGATCACAAAGTTTGAATATTGAGTAAAATATCTACTTCAGTGATAATATTAGATTTAGTTTTTCTCCAAGAATGATTTCTCGACACGCTTCTGGGTGTGAAAAGAATTGAATTATATCAAGCTGTACACTTTAACACGTGTTTTATTAGTTTTATTTGTAATTTTGTTACAGTAGCACTTAGGGAAGTTTCAAGGTACATAGAGCTCAAACTACCATGCATGCAGTAAAACAGTGGCCTGTACAGATTAAAAACAAACAAACAAACCTGTCTTCCTAAGCCTTCCTTAAATTTACAGCGCACGTTTTTTATAACATAGGTTGTATTCCAGTGAGGATCAATGCACAAGTTGGCAGCAAGTCTGTTACTGCTAGAACCTAAACAGAAATATTCGGTGGTATAAGTGTGCTAGAAGTATTTACGTCCTTTTTATACAAAATCATAGAAAGCCTGTTATGACATAGTCCCTTCTCATTACCTTGGTATATGAGATTTGCTGAGAAAGGTGTGTTTTTTTGTTTTGTTTGTTTTTTTTAGTTGACCAGTTAGATAGCAATATATTTTGGTTATTGGAAAAAATTTGATTTTTCCCTGCTTTTTACTTTTATTATTACAAATATGGCAAGAACTTAAACTGTATGTCTCCACTTGCACTTTGAAAACAGACAAACAAAAGAATATTTACATTTATAAATTGCTAAAGCTATTTATTAAAGTATAGCTTTCTCTAATACAATTCAAATACAGGATTAACATCTCGCATTCATCATTTCAGCGTTACTTAGTCATTTTAAATTCAGTGGCTATGAAACAAAAAGCTAAAGATTGTGTAAAGTGTATTTGTATGCTATCACCATCCTGGAAGAAAATATAAGTTCTCAGGTGTTATCATGAGTTTATATAAAACATAGCTTCTTATTATTTCTTATTTTGTGATCTCCATAGAACTTCCAAAAAGCAACTGCATGGAATATGGTTAAAAAATACAAAGATTTAAGGTAGAAAACCAACACCTCAGTACAGAATAATATGCTTCTAAACAACTGTGAAGATAGAAAAAAATACTCAGAATTATCATCTTGAAACAAAAAGGTAAATTGCAAGGATGGCCCCCAAAGATATATATTTCTTCACTGAGCATATTCGTTTTCCTTCAGTAGGAAACTTTATACTTTTCATGGCATGGAAATGAGAACAACTCCCAATATTACATGAATGGATTCCAGAAATTTCAAAGTGTGCCACCAACAAAGCACTGGCTTTCAGACACAGAAGGAATAAAATGTCTATTCAGAAACTGCACGCTTCTCAGCTATATTTAATACTAGAAAATAGAGTACTACTTTTACATTTATTCCGTAGGGCCTCATTCCAGAAAACACTTCCATGAATAGCACTCAGAGGCACTGCTTATATGCATTAAAGGTGCTTATAGGCAACAGTGTTTCCAAGAAGAATTGTATGTGCTATTTCTATATTTGGAAAGTTGCAAGAGTTTAATTAAATCAGTTTTAAATTTCTGTAATAAAAGCCATGTAAATGCACCTAAAGCCTGCCTAGCTTGATTACATAATTATTGATGCAATTTCATTGTTATAAATCAGATTTTACATTAACATTACATTGATATTTAAATAATTACTAATTATTGTGTATTATCTTTGTTATTTGCAAGAGTTTCACCAGGTTTAATATAAGACTTCATTTTCTTCTCCTTTAAAACTAGTTATTTCTTATAAAATCCAGGATCTACTAAAAGAAACATGTTCAATGTATGCTCACTTTCAGTTAATTTGAGTTGAAACCATAAGGCCTGCAAAAGAAATTCTGAGACTTTCAGATATGGCTGGTGTTGAAATGGAAGTAAAAAATCTAGGATCCGTATAAATTCTATTATTTGAGCAGTAAAATTTGCTCCTCGAATGCTAAATGGCTGTGTGGGATATGAAGAGTGAATGAATTCAGAACTTGTTCTTCCATTAATAGCTTTCAGCTTGTTGTCTTTCAGATTCCCTGCAGCAACATTATAATTTTAATACTATGTAAAATCAGTCCTTCATTACAAAAAAGCTCTTAGGCAAGTGTAATGTCATCTGCACATTACCACAGTGAACAGCAAGCAAATCTGTAATGAAGGAGAACTTCATGTGCTACCACACATCAATGATTCTGGCTTGTTTCCCTGCTTTGTTTTGCTGTTTAACTTTTCAGCATCAAGTTCTTAACACTCTGTTTCCTCCTAGCCATACAGAAAGGACTGCTGTTGTTTCACATCTCAACGCTATGCATTTAGATTGCGTTATTCCATCCTGTTCTCAATGAACAATAACATTTCAGAGAATCACAGAATTTCTGAACAGTGGACTACAATACAAGGGAACCAGAGGAAAAATAACGACGGTCATTGGCGTTTTCTGTCTACTTGGTTATGTCTTGCAATGAGTGAGGATTTTCCCTGTTGTGCATCTCTTATACATCTATCTGCTGGTCCATACACCAAATGTGCATGGTTTGGTCTAGGGCCATATTGCTTCCATGCTCCCCACTATTCCACTCTTCTGAGGTGTAGTTGTCCATTAGAAGGTAGCAAAATAGCTGTTAAATAAAAAGGCTGGTCTTGGGTTTATGCTGATGGATCTGTAAAGCCATGGGATAGCTGCATGCATCCTTCCCTGCCCTCTGCCTCTTTAGAGCACATTTCATTATAGACAAGAAGTGGAGGGCTGTGGTCTGTGTCTGGAAAATGGAGGGCCACAATTCTCATTTTCTTTGAGAGAAACTGGAAGAGGTGGTCACTTAAATCACAGCTGACATCCAGCTCATGTCGCTGAGGTAGGCTCGGTCTTAGCAAGCTGAACATGTATTTCTCCTTTTAGGCATCTTGACTTCTCATCGGGCCATTTTTGTTTTTTAACATGGTTAGGAAGCAGAATATGCCTGAGCAGTGATAATGTTCATTTCCTGAATCAGAAGAGTGAGTTAAAGGAAGAAGTGGTGTTAAGATGCATGGAGCGCACTTTGTATCGCATCACTTTGTCCGCCTCAGAATTAGGCATCTACTCCAGGGTAGTGCATTACGTTTTTCTTCACTAATCAGTTGAATCTGGTAGTCAGTGAGTTCCCACCTTCGCTGCCTTTCTGCAAATTCAGGTGGAGGCATAAGGTCAACTTTAAGTACTTCCTTTTAGTATACAGTATTTCTGTATAATATAAATATATATATAAATATAATATAAATTATATAAATATAAATATATAAATTAGTATACAGTATTTCTGGGTAATTCTCTGGTAATATCACTGTACTTTCTCTATGCTCTCAATTGTCCTATGCAATTGTATAGCATAGCAATTGTCCTATGTATAGCAATTGTCCTATGCTATGCTTGTTATCTTCCTAATTTTCTGACAATACGTGGTTCTTTGTTACCTGCATAAGAGATCTCTGGATACCAACTCTAGAGATCAGTGTTTTAATTCTGTGCCATGCATTGGCACTTATATAAAAAAAAGAATAAAGAAATTCCAAGCATCCACCCTAGCAGTGCTAGATCCTTAGGATTTTTTTCAAGCAGATTGAACTGTGAAAAAGACAGAAATCTCAGTCCTGAATCTTCTGAGTTCAAGACTTTCACAATAAACTCATGTCTGACATTCCTCTTTACACCTTTACAAAACCACTCTTAAAGCACTGCCTGTATTTTGGTACCTCTAGGCAGTTATGTATTATATTAAATGTTAGAACAAATGTTGTATAAAGCTATTGACATTCTGACAATCTTGGAAGGGCAGAGTTCTTATGAAATTTAATATCCTCACCCAAGAACAGGAAAAATAATCTTGCAGGTTTCAGTAGATGGATGGATGTATACACTATTTTATTTTTCTACAACAGTCTTAACTGTCATTAATCATTTCAGAATCTGTGCACTGCTATTTTTAGGAGCATAAAGAATTTCAGTATTATAACATGATCTGTGCTAGAAAGAGGTCAAATAAATGGTCTGCAGTGGAGATTTGCTGCTAGAAATACATTGGTATAAAGTCCAAAATAACTTTATAGCACAAAACTACTGGGTGGGTGTACTGTAATTTACTAAATTACAACAGATTTAAGCTGCTGGAACATTTTTATTAATACTTATATTTGTTTTTACAATCCATTTACCTCAGAACACAGCAGTTTATTCAAAACAGGTATCTTGGATTTCATTTCTAAAAATATTTTGATATTTTTTATGAACATTTAAAACCCAGAGGCACTGTGTGCTAAAAACAAAACATAGACATTTTATGGCTTTCTCACTTTTTGTCACATATTGTAAGACTGCCCGTATCATGCCAGATCACCAAATGGAGGCAGTCCGATGAGGAGCTCATGGACCAAGTGCTTCTATGTCTGTGGGAGCTGGTCTTTGCAGAGCTATGTACAAGGCGTGAGGAGCTCAAGTGATGCCCCTCCTTTGCATGCAGATGTGAACATTTATAAATGTACATCAGCCAGAGATAAACTTAGAGCTGTTGCTTTTATGAACTCACTGAAGAGAGTCAGGTATGTAAAACACAAGATGTATGACACGGTAAAACGAAGTGGGTTCTAATGGTGTCCTAAGGACAAGATTAGTTTGGTTAAAATTATATTGGAGCTTACATTAGAGGATGAAGACGTCTTTATGATGCAGAGGTTTTCTGCAGAAAAACTTGATTTTATCCAAAGTATTACAAATTTGATATGCTTCTGGGTACTTCCTGGGCAGTTTAGTAGCCTGCAAATACAAAAGCATCTATTAGAAATAGAAAACATGAGCCTAAATTTTTGGATCGCTAACCAATATCTTTTGAGTTTTGGATCAGCCCAACTGCCCTGCTTTCTGTCTCTTCTTTACACCTATATATTTTTTTTCTTTGGAACCAATCTTGCTACTTCTATCATGTTGGCATAAGAAGCAGTAGAGTCTTTTAGACTGCAGTGGAGCTGGGTTCAGGCTTAGGCCTGTGTGAGTTGAATATACAATTTTAAGGGGGAAAAAGTTATAATTTATGCTTATTATTATTATCATCATCATCTTTGCTGTATAGATTCTAGTTATGCAAGTGAATACAGATGCACCTATTTTCTTTATTAAGTGAAATTAAAAGCATTTTCTCCTTGAATGCAGTCCTTGGAGAATTTGTGGCTTTTTGCTAACATAATGAAGAACAGAAAATACTGGCAAGCTGGCAGATGAACTTGCACATGGATATAGACAGAGCTTTAACATATCTCGTGTTCAAAGAGCATTTTCTTAATCAGTTTATTTTCATAATTACTATGTAAACTATAGGTAAGGTAAAGTGAAATGCAGTTGACGACAGCTGTACACTTGGGCTGTGATGCTGCTAGATCTCATTAGTGAATTTGGCTTGTGATTGTGCACCAACTCAGGTACTGATTTAGGAACTGTTTTTATCAAAGATGGTATTTTTCTCTCTAAGTCATCACTAAAGTGGTGTTCAATTTAAAATGGAAACAAGGTGATCAACAACTGTGACGGTCAAATGATCAGAAAAGTTGAAATCCTGACATAAAGTCAATTAAAGTTGAATCCCATTAACTGTGTGTGAGGTCAGGGGTCTGAATCAGCAGCTCAGGGCTTTGATGAAGTCATGACATTTAATCCTGTTTCCATTGCAGATAGCTGCCAAGAAAGAAGGTAAAGGTACCTTTTGTAGGTGTTTCACGGATTGTATTGAAGTCTTTCTATGTGTCATCATGCTTTGAGATCTTTGGTTGAAATGTCTCACAAAGGAGGTAGAAAGCTGTTTATAGTTCTCCATATTATTAGTAACCTATAAATGCTATATGTGTGCATTAATATGTCCATTAACATATATAAATTGTATTTTAGACTTAAGTGGATTTATATATATATAGTTCCATTGGAATCTCACACGTTACTGCTGTCAAGCTCAGATATTTTCACTGGAAAAATAAGAGTGCATCACCTAACCCTACAGAAATAGAAAATCGTATGGTGTTAGAAGGTTTAAGATAGTGGGAATTTTAGTTCTGAAAGCAATAGCAAAAAGTCTTGCTATTCCCTTTGTTTACCACCCTTGTCTTTATTTCAAGCATATACTTTATGAATCTACAAATTATTTCCTTTATTGAAAGGCTTGTGTGTTATTCAAGATGACTTGTAAACTTGACTCAATCTTCCCTAGCAAGGGAAACAGGAAATACCAGAGAACACTAGACTTGGTAAACCTATAAAATTTGAGAATGCAGCCCATTATTTCTAGAGACTTTTCACATAACACTTTGGAAAGCAATGACTAATTAGTTTTTGGCTTTAACAATAACAGTTTGAGGGTTTTTTTTGTTTTGTTTTTATAGCTTTCATATTAGGTAGAGGAACGAAAGTGACTCTGAATGATGAAATATTGGCAGTATATACACTTGCTTCTCAGTAGGAGCTCAGTTCTTTGATCCCTGGTACAATTACATTCATTGCCCAAGTTTTATTGCCATGCCGGAGAGTTAACAAGCAGCCGCTACACTCACGACAGCATCCTAATAGATTTTTGTTCAATAGGTAATTGAATATTTTAAATTAATGTCTTAGATTCTCTAGATTCTTGGTAGCAATTAGATGTTCACAGCATTTTTCATGACTACTTCACACTAGTAAATAGAATATTTACATTATCTTGATATATCAAATGCTCAAACCATGCTTCCAAGCGTTAACTGTAGCTAGAGTGTTTTAGTTATTGTTCTTTTTTCCTGTCTGAATACTTTGAGTGTTCCTTTATGAATTTATAAACTTGCAAAGCTCAATTGGCAGAAAGCTCCATAGCTTCCTGATGGATATTTAAGAAGATATTAAGAATGGAGTTCTTATCAAGTACTAATGAAATTAAAAAGTTGCTAATATGATTGAGCTGTGTATTAAAATAATATTGCTCATTTTCTTTTTTTTTTTGTTATTTGCTGCCTTTATGAGGTCATTTCTTAATGATCCTTTAAGATTCTAGCTGGTATTTCAGCTAATTATGCATAGGATATACTATATGGACAACTTTTCTGTGGAAAAGCAGTTGGGGAAGAGCCTATTATCCAATCATTAGAACAGGGGACTCTAAATCAGAATCACCTGACTTCATTTGCATTTCCTCCTCTTCACTAAGTGGCCTTGGAAAAGTGATTGTGTGCTTTAAGTACGTCTCTTACCCTTTGTCTTTCTTTTCTTTTTAGATTTAGGCTCTGAACTTTTATTAGTGAAATGTGTATCACGTAGCCCAAAAGCATTAAGTTTTAGTGGCAGAGGCAACAGCAGGCAGGCTACAGTCAATATGCAGATTTTTTTTTTATACAGCTGCATATTCCAGGATATGTTAAAGAGTTTGAATGATCTTGATTTCTATTACTATCTTTTAATTGAGTAGTGTAAACATGGTCATGAGGCTAAAATAGAAGTAATTACTTATGAACCAGAAGGCTTTCTATCTGCCAAATGTGTGACATCACATAACATCATTCAGAATAAGGTACTAGAACTTATGCCATGAACTATAACTTGTGTCATAAGTAGAAAAGCAAACAAATACCTTTGTGACAGTAGGTGCTCACAGCATCCTAACCCTTCAACCTTGTCTTGTTTCCAGGATCAGCAGGCCTCACTAGAATAACCTCTGCAGATGGTTTTAATTTTGAGTTCACTGGCACTCTGATAAGCTGTGCTTCCCTGTGTTCTACAAATCTCACCCAATGATTATCGTAGATGTTGCAGATATATATTTATATGTATACAATTTCTATTAAATAGCTATCCAAGATTAATCAAAACTGAATAATATCCCATATATTCTATTTGATCAACTCTTACTTGATTAGGTGACAGTAACAAATTCAAGGCAGGTGTATTAACATCAGTATAAGCTCCTTTCTCCTAGATTAAATAAATAAAAAGAGGTTACATAATGGCAGATTTCTGCATGGTTATTTTTTTATGACAATGGAAGTAAAAAAGACAAAAAAAAAAAGGCCTCACTGAGCATATTCTTTACATATCCTAGCTATGGGATGCAGCAGCACCCCCAGCCATACTGGTGACTTTCATTTTGGCAAGTGAAGAGGATCACTCTATGCTATTGCATGTAACAGAGGTCCAAAATGGAACAAGAAGATGTGGACTAATGAAAGGCAGTGATTTACTACAAGTTTGAACAGTGGAAGAGAGCAGCCATGACACTCTTCTACTTCACAACAAGGGAAAGGTGCTAATAAAATGTCAGGGCATAGCCCTCCATCCTCTACAAAGGGGAAGTGATGGAGAATCTAATGCGTGTTTGAGTCTTAAAGTCTCTCAAAACAGTCTTTGTTAAGTGTGCTAAAAAACAACTTATATGACCTGTTTGAAGTACTCACGTAAGTAACCAATTTAGGTTTGAAGCAGCGGACTGTATGTAACAGTGTAGGACCCAACTCAGGCTAATAAGCTCAGTGACTAATCAACCATTTTCTGGATAGATTAAGAACTGGCTTTTGATCAGTCCCTAAATTGGTGATGTTAGTGTTGTATCGTGCAGTAGTTACAGCAGAGACTACCAGGTATGGATGCCCCAGATCAGTGACCCCAAAACCTCTGGAGGCCTACAGAACAGCAGTGCACAAGTAATGAGCTCGAGCTATCACTGTTTTCTCTTCCTATTGCCTTTGTAAGGTCTTGATTTTCTACGGCTACAAATAGATTTAAGGAATTTCTCAATCAACATGTTGTCTATGTACTATGACTGAGTTGTATATAATTCCCCCGAAGTATTATTGTGACAGGCCATATCAAAAGTAACATGTTCAGACTGGATGATTGATATTTACCTTATATTTATTACCTCCTTGTATTTTACCCATTTGAAAATAAATGTTTGGAGTGAAGCCAAAGTAAGTTTTGTCCTGTTATGAATTCCAAGTGGTTTTGAAATATTTTGTGAAGTTTGAATGCCACCTGGCATTTTATAGAACACAGTGATTTTTGGTGACATAACATTTTCTGATTTAGGATATTGTCAAAACAGGGCACTCTGGGTGAAAAGTATCTGTCAGCAGTAATAAAACTTAATAATGCCCATTTTAGAAGAACACTGAACAAGGAAAATGGTTAAATAGCAATAGTTCTTTAAAGGATTCCTCTGTCTAGATTTATCTTTTTATTTTCCTTTTAGAATTATAGGAGCAAGAGTACAGGATGCTTGAAAAGTATTTTCTTGAACTTCTTTTTTTGCAGGGGTGGAGTATACTCGGTCTCGAGAGCAGGTCTGTCTTGTAAATCACAGCCTAAGCGGTTGATTTTGGTCTGTGGATGCCATCTAAAAGAATATTCCTGTTTGCTTTATAAACTTGCTGAAATGCAGTAGGGTATTATAGGAAACTAGCAGGGTTGGTTTGCAGTATTTATTTTTCTGTGAGGTGAGAGGTAAAGCTGATGCGATGGAAATGACTGACTCCCTCATCTTGAAGCCTTGGAGCAGTTTGTGCTAATTCACTGATGTATATGCCTAAACACATTAATAAGGCTAAAATAGACAGAGGCACCTAATGACGCATGCTGGGCTGGGGATAATGCAACAGCAGAGGGGTTTACTGAGGATCTGTTCCACTGGGAACAGAGCCTTTATATCCTAATTAAAGCCCTGTAAACCTCCATTTAGTACTGGAAATCCAGTATCAGGTTTACTGAGCTGATTTTAATTAAAGCTGATGTTAGCCCCAACTTCAACGTGGATTTCTGACCAAAATAATCTTTTCTAAGTAATGTGCGTGTGTGTGCGTACATGCATTTGTATATATGCATGTATCTGTTGGAGCGTACTTACGCATGTGTTTGTATTCTCTTGCATTTAAATCTTCTGTAATTAAGAACAGATCACCCCTGTGTTTAAACTAGTAATTGTCTGTCTGTGAAGGGAATACTGACAAGTTATTTTTACTTCTATGTTATCACCTGTCATGTTAAATCCAGTGCCAGGTGAGGACTCTGTGACCCTTATACTGGGGGAGGTGGGAGGAAAGTTTGTGCTTCCCTGATCTATAGATAACTATCTCTGTGTAACTGTTTCAGAGCCAGATGTAATGTAGAAGAATAAAGCATTAGTACTTATAAATAAGACTGTAATATCCCCAAAGAAGAAATAGAGATTTTATTCAGTTTAATTTCAGAAACCTCGTGTATCAACGTAGGTTTAAAAAAGAGTGCACTATAAAATTTGAAGAACGACAGCCTTCTTCTGTTTTCTGGTCATGTTGAAGGGATATACTTAATTAGAAAATATAATACGTAGATTATCTGTATTTGTGTGTGTGTGAGATAGCCATGTGAAACTGACAAAAAAAAAGTGGGAGAGAAATAGAAGTGGAATGCTAAAACAGAAGAGTTATACAGCAATTTGATTGTCCAGATACCCTTCATTTTCCTCCTTTTGTCTTAGACATCAACATTTAACTTTCATTATTGTGACTTTTATTTTTTCCTACAGAATCTGGCTTGTTTGCGAATTCTTGATAGATGGTCTAGCTGCATAAATTGTTTTTGCAAATATCTTTTATCCTTTCTCTGTTCTGTAAAGCTCTAACTTTATTTATCACCTACCCTCCAGCTCTGCACTGGGTACAGAATTGGGTGACATGTAGGATTTGTTGATGGTGCATATTGCCCATTTTATCCAAGCGTTTCACAGATGAACTTGTTCTCATAATGTCCCTAAAAGATAAGATGGTGTTGTTAAAAACTGTTGTCAAACTGTGCTGCATTACTTCAGCAAGTTCTGGTTGAGCTAAATAGTCTACCAGAAGCCGTACAATAAGATGTTCTGCATTGTGCTTCCCAAATTAGCCTGAGCGAAGCACTGTGGTTATGCTATATTAAGACGGGGTATCTCTGAATCGCACAGCATTGTGCTGTTTAGACATAGCCTCAGAGGCCAGCTAAAATAGCAATATAACTATGCAACTTTAAAGTATCTGTTTCCCAAAGCACTTAACAGTATTATAGCTGTTTGTATCAGATAAGATCCATTCGATGTCAGTTCCAGTTATAACTCTCCTAGCAGAAAACCAGCATGGAACCTCAGGCCAACCCTTCCAGCTTATTCAGTTATAAACCAGTGAAGACGCAAGAGCCACTAGGGATAAATTTAGATTAAATGCCATATCCCAGAAAGGTCCTGTGCAGCTGAAGCTACTTACTGCACCAACTCCTGGGCTCCTGCGGTAGGATGCAGGGTGCACAAGCTGTCTGTTGCCTCGGGGAGATGTGGTAGTCCCAGAACAGTCCCTGCAGAGCAGAAAGCTCTGTGAAGAGCTGCTCCCAGCCACCCGGTAAGAGATCCTTAGGGCAGATTTGCAAAGTCCTGTTCTTCTCTGCTGCAATAGCACCTTACTCAAGGGTTTCAGAGCCTGCCTGCACCCACTGGGCATCCAGAGCACGAAGATAGTTGGCTAGGCCCTGCCTGTCATGGGACTGAGAAGAGGCCGTTGTTCTTTCACAGCGCGGCCACTGGAAGAGAGTGGTATGTGCCCTTACATCGTGGAGCAGCAGCTTTCTGGGAAACACGAGCTCCTTTCCTGCAAGCAGTGTGGATAATAAACCAAACAGAAACCATGACAATTAACAGCTCAGAGGCAGTGCTGTTGGCTGCTCCCTTCTTGCTGTGTGTTAATGGCTGTGCAAACAGCTAGCTAAAACCACCTAGAATTTCTTCTAAGGGAGGGGAGGGTAAGCTCCTGCTCCATTTTGGGATGGAGAAGAGGTGCTGGTGGTGCCATCACCTGAGAGACAGCAGAAGGGATGATTATTGACTCTTAGCTAGAGGCTGCTGCACGTTGCATTAGCGTTTCGCTCCATGCGGTGTCATTCCCCTGTAAAGGGAACTGGAGGCTTTTTTGCTTGCCTGTGCCCTCTGGACAGGAAATTTCTCCCAGCCTACTCTGTCAGCCAAAAGGCTGCACTGAAGCAGCACAGAGGTGGCTCACCAACCATGGGCCAAACATGCAGTTTGAACATCCCATTGGGCTTTCACAGGAAGGGAAAATGTTTCACATGAAAGAAAAAACAAGTTAATCACCTTGTGATTAAAGGTTGCTTCATATCGTAGCACTGGGGTATTTAACTTTCTTTGCATTTTTTTTCTGTAATTCCCTACATTTTCTAGGAGTACATTTGGAAAAAAAAGACATCTGTCATGGTGTAGGTACCCATCCAACAGTAAACACCATGATTGTGACTGTTAGGATGAGTATGGAAATCACTGTATTTCTGAGAAACTGTTTTTATGTTATGTCCTATTTGCAAGTCAAGGATTGGATGCCAGCAAGACTGATCTCTTCCAAGAGATTCACAGTTGTCTCTAACTCCTGAATGAAAACATTCTCCTACAGTATCTTGAGTTGTGGCTGAATACTTTAGCCCTACCCTTTATGGCCACACTTCTATCTTCTCATTCATTTTAAACCTGCTGCTCTCTCATCATCCCTTCCTGTCATGCCCTTTCTACATACCATGCCTCCAGTCTGTAAAAGCCCCATATGGCTCTTACTCCACTCACAATCCTTGCTGTTACTTAGGACACTCAGGTTTCTAAATTACAGTTTACAGATTACCTTCCCATTTCTGGCTTGGGTCTGGCATAACCACTGCCCATAGGCAGGCTGTGTTTGGCATTTCAGAGCTGGTGTGTAGGCAGGGTACAGATGGTATGCCGTGGGGAAGGAGTTTAGAAGCCCCATAGGGCATCCTGGGGCAGGCAGGAGCTGTAGCCCTGGGCAAAGGCCACATTGTAGTGTACTCAGTAGTACTTTGGTGGAGAAACAGTCTTCAAGCTGAGCATGCCTAATGTTGAACTGGGAAAAGAAAAATCCTGTCTGGCACAATGCTCTTGCTTTAGACTGCCTAGACCCTGGCAGGGTCAAACCCCTCAACGACATCAATTTACCAGCGCCTCCAGTTGACAGCCAGTAGCCAGCAGACATTCTCATGGTCTGGTTCACATTTCTGGCATAAGTTTCTGGCACTGCCAAATAGTAAACCCAGTCTCAGATGGATTGCCCTTTTTCAGATCACAGAAACAATGAAAAATATAAGTTGGAAGAGACCTCTAGAGGTCATCTGGTTTAATACCCTGCTTAAATTGGGTCTACCTTACTTATATAATCAACAAAAAAAATTCTTATTGGTCTCCAGAAAGCCTTTTTTCTTGCACAGTGTTCGAACAGTGCTTTTCAGACCTGTAATACAAGAAAAAATTTATTAGGTGGGAACAGTAACAGACCTCTCTGGATGAGTGATATCTTCTCTGGCAAATTTTGATACCTATTTCTATGACTGTGGAAGTGTGGATTCTAAAATGCTGGAAGTGCTAGTGGCAAGAACTTTGCATGGGCAAAACAATTTTTCCCTCCACACAGATTTATTCACCAAAACAGCTGTTTTTGCTGTTTTAGCTGCAACTTTGCTCTGCTACACCTTGAAAATGACTGGAGGAAACAGCTGCATAGGGAAATGATTAAGTTCTTTTACAACTCTAAGGAGCCAAATACAGGATAATATAATGAACCCGTTGGGCAACCTGAACTGTGGCTTCTTTACATTCTCAGTCCCTATTCTGAAATGTGGAAAACCATGGTTTAATTGGAGATTAAAGCTCTGTTAAAGCCATTGGGAGCTGAAGGTACTGAAGCCTCTCTTTGTTGATACGGGATCATTTCTGAAACGTTTTCGGGGGAAAAAAAGAAAAAAAAAGGCACCCTGTTTCTCAAACAAGACCAACAGCAGTAGGGAGGTTCTCCTGTGATGCCAGGGACATTGTAGGCTCAGCTCAGGACCAAGAATCACCTCCCTGCAGCTTTGCTTCCTCAATGTAGCTTTGCTCTGGGAGGTCTGGCGTGCTGGGGTTGAGGAGGTCAAGTTGCCTATGCAGAAGTCCTGTCCGTTTTTGCCTTTTCTAGTGCTGCCAGTGACAATTCAGCAGTGAGTCTGGCCGGGCACCAGGAATGACACGTTGGCACGTTTCTTAAAGGAGAGGTTTGTTTTGATTTAGCACAATCTGTGTCATGCCTGTGAAAATGATTCTGAAATTTATGGCTTGGAATGCATTTTCCACATGACACCAGTGCATACAGACTCTTTTACAGGGGTCTGCAAGGCATATGGGTAATATGCAGCTTATACTCTGAAACTTGGTTTTGACACTTGTTTTAAAAGCACAGCAGAAAATAATGTAACAGTCTGGACTCAATTACAGATGGGTACATCTCAGGTAACTTTATGAACTACAGTAGAGTAATAGGCTATATATAGTGAAAAAGACTAGAGGTTGGACCCAGGGCTTTTTCTTTAATACTCATTTATTTGAAGTGCCTGGAACGATACTGTTTATTTGATTTGGGATGCTCACCTAACTGCTGTTTCCAAGATGAAAGCTTGCTTAAATTTTGTATAGTATTCTTGATAATCAGATCATTCACTCAATTTCTCTTACATCACAATAATGGTTTCCTTGTGGCAGATTTCATATGTTATAGTAGGGTATGTCAGAGTTTATATTGTAGGGCTCCAGCAGATGGCAGAGGAGACAGGCTTTGAATAGGTCAAGTTTTCAGGTACTCAGTTAAATTAGTACAAGAAAATAAGTTTTATTTGAGCTTCAGAAAACCTGCCAGTTTCACTTCACTCGGTTTCACTGAAGTGGAACCAGTGTGTACAGTTTATGGGGGCTCACATGCCCGTCATGGTTGTTGGACCTTAGTCTGTGAAAATAAAACATGCTCTAATAGAGGTTGCCCATTGGGGATCTGAAAAGATTACAAAGGTCTTTTTTTTTTTTTTTTTCTTTTCTTTTGCTTTTTTCCCTCCCTGTAAATTCAGTCATTGATTTTAGAATTGGTGCCTGAGGGGAAAGCAACCTATGGGGACAGTCCTGTTCTCTAACTCTAAAATACATCATAAAAGAGGCATAAATGTTAAGGTTTCTTATGTTTGTAGGTAGGAGCCAAGGCCTGCCTGTGTTCTCATTTACATCATTGTAAACCCGAAATAGTAAAACTGACATAGTCCATACACGTTATCAAGAGACTCAGTTTGGATGGAGATCACTTGTGTAATCCAAAAGAACACTCAATAAAGCAGCTGTAGAAATCTCTAGATAAGTAAGAAAATGTTACATAAAATAATAAGCCATGTGCAGCCCTAGGTAAACCATAGAGAAGCACGCTGCAACAGCTGGAGTTTTCCTCTTCCAGAATGGTTTTGCATTATAGTCTGTGCTCATCTGAGTGAGAACTACAACTCTCTCAGCTGTGCGAAGAACAGTATAGGCATAGGTGTGAGCATGCTGGTAGTGAAGTGGGGGTTAAGTTCACCAAAACTTAACCTGAAGAGTCATGAAAGAGAAGACACAAAGAGGGAGAAGTACCATAATATTGCAACAATTACTTCCATCAAATTTTCTAGAAGGGACATGGAACATTTGTTGGGTGTGGGGGGGAATTTACAGCCTTGATGAGTCTCCTCTTTCTCGTTGAGCTCCCTGGGCACTAAGGATCGCCCTTTGCAAAGCAACATCAGTGTCTGCAGCAGTGTTTCACTGGTGGACACTCCCTGCCCAGGGAAATTTCTTTATGCCTTAACTCCAAAGCAAAGTTTAAATGTTTGTCCTTGAGAAATTCTGTGCTCCTGTAAGAAGAGATACTAGAGCAACTCCACCTTTCTAATTCTTCTAGGGACCCCAAGCAACCAGTGTTAAAGAGGAAACTCCATTGAAGAGAAAGGAATTACACCCGCTTGCACTGAGAGCTGAAAAGAATTATATGATTTTATACTGCTGCTAGGGTCTCCATAAATAAGTTCTTAACTCTAAGGTTTAAAAATTTGAAGAAGGAAGTGAATATATATATGATTGTTTCGTATGTTCTTTTTTAGCTACTGAATTCTACACAGGATCACCCATGAGTTTTGCAGGTTAAAAGAGAGCTTAATAACATAAGGGTTATGTAATACTTACTGCGTTGATGAGCATATTTGTAGAAGAGAAATATGTATCTGCAGCAAAATTAATAAGGCATTTTTTTGTAAAGACAATAATCATGTCAGAGCCAGCAGATAACATACTTAATACTAATCAGCTTTCACTAATCACGGAAGGTAAAATTAGTTATTAGTGTTGAGTCACAACTTTCTTTAAGTAGCAGTCTAAATCTAATTACCGTAAGTTGCTTTACTTTCCACTTAATACTTCAGTGTTGTCCACAAAGGTTTTGGTGAACCGGAGGACATTTATAATTCAATTGTTGATGAGTTATCTTTTTCTTCAGCTTACCTATTTGTATGATTGAAGTGAAGTGTTCATATACTAATTCAGATGCTGATTTTGCTGATGAAAAGTTCATGACTCTCATTAATGAAGTCTGGTATCATGATTAATCATATGATGTATTTTGAAGCAAGTTTCCAATTTGTGTAAACTGTCATGACTCCATGACCTTCCAAATTCAGTAATACTCACATCTGCACTTGTAGCAGAAGAGGTTTAAAAGACAAGGGAGGAAAGTAATTTATTCTCAAATGTAGGTTTTATTAAAATATGAACTAATTTTAAAAATGTTAAAAAAATGTTAAAAAATATGAAAAAAAAATAAATCAGGATGACACAGCCTGAGCGTATGTAGACTTATGCCAGGTTCCTGTTGTAAGCAATGTCCTGGCAGTTGAGTGTCTGGAAGAGTAGAATTGGAATCGGTGGGAACAGAATTAGACCCGTGCCGAATGCTTCCAAAAATTCTGTCCTAAAAATACGCATGCTGTCTTATGAGTTCATTCATGTGGTGAGGTCATGCGTTTGAACTTGAACTCATCAGTTAACGTCTTAGCTCTTTAACGGGGAGCAGATGAAGCAGCACCAACAGGCTTGCCAGTACGGCCGCTGTTGTCCACCAGGCACACCGCCTGCAGGACGTGCGGCGTGCTCCAGCCTGGAGGAGCCACCATGGTGCGGCAAGAAGGCCACAGCGTGGCGTTCACGAAGCTGCACAAAAGGCCTGGGTTTAGGCTATGGGATGTGCTCTCCCTGCCAGTCTCTGGCAGTCCGCAGCAGTGATGAAGGCAGCTTTGCTATCTTTGGTGCTGCAGCGTGCGCGTTGGCCTCCAAGTGGAATCCCAAGACTCTAATCCCAACGAGTGGAATCTGAATAGATGCGTCCACTGCCAGCGCTATGCTAGGGATGGAGAGCAGCTCCAGGCCCTCCGGCTCTGCTGGCTCTGGAGCAAAGTCAAGATCCCTGTGCGTAGCGGAGCCAGGGCCTTGCATAACTCCGCTCTGACGCGGTGAGAGCGGCCAGCTCTGACACTGAAGGGGTGTGGGGGGCTGAGGGGCATGACCGCAGAAGTGGTGCTTTCAGTCTCCTCCCAGCTTTCGTCTCGTCCATCTCCGCTTAACCAATTTGCATTGATTCGTAGTCCTGGCAGCATGAGCATAATTTATCCCTAGGTGATGTAATGCTGTAAAGTAAATAAATCAAAGTAATTTTTAGGTTGTTAGCATAACTATAGTAAATATTTGCTGTATAAAATTTAGAAAGAAATACAGACTTAAAAAAAAAAAAAAAAAAGAAGCTAATTTTCTCTTCCCAAGATGGAAATATATACAGAAGATCCAAAACAAATTTAAAAATTTTCCCAAATATTTCACTGATGTTTTTCTCCCTAAAAGCAAATTCCACTTTACATTTGAAAACTGTTGGTGTCGTCACTTCTGTAAGTAAGGGTCTGTATTGCTTATAAATTGTGAAAGTAGGTACCTTGCATCAGTTCAGAAAAACACCAGGCATTTTTTCTCTAGTTTTTATGCAGTTGTGCATTGATTGAGAAAGACTGGAAGCTCTAATTGTTGTTAATTGTAATAGGGTTGCCCCACAGATGGTTTATAACATCATTCTTCTACCCAGATCAAGGAAAGTGATTATCTGTGTGAAAATTTTTGCACTGAACTGTTTTTAAATCAACAGAGTTAAGCCTGTACTTAAACAAGAACTAAGTCTGAATTTAAGCCTCTGACAGATTGTTTGGTTTAAACTGAGCTTATTTTGGTTCAGCTGATGGCTGTCTGCTCTACGAGAGGTGGTGCTGGTTGAAGGCCTTGTTGTCCTTGCCAGGTGCTGGTTGCTGTCCATCTAGGGCTTGTGATTTCCAGAACTTTGCCAGAAAAAAAGGCTTGTGTGACTTCTCCACTGAAGGCAAAATCATCTGAAACATCCTGAGGGGTCATCTGACTGGTGTTCTCCTTGAGTGAAAAAAAAAAGGAAATATAAAATATCTTCTGCTAGCAGAGTTTTGCAGGTGATGGCCTCCAGCTGCTGGATTGCAATGGGAGCGCTAGCATTTTGAAACAGCACAGCTAGGTCTGGAGCAGGCGGTCTATTCATTGCTTGAATTTATAGGCTATATGTTTAAATTAACTAAAATAGGCTGCTTTAAAACTGAAATAAACCTGTCCATGCTTGGCCTACCCTCATAAATTACTTACAAAATAAATAAATGGGGTATAATACCCATGAACTTTTAAGTACAGATCTAAGGTGTAAGTCCTGCATTGAGAGGTGTTCAGGTGGTCTCCCCACTCATGTGGTGCACCACAAAAGATGGAGGCTCTCTCTGTGAGAACAAAGAGCTGTTCATGCACGGTATGTTGCTGGACTTGGTCTCTGTAAGTTCTGATTTCTGCAGAGAATTTTTTTTTCAATGTTTGGAAATATTCACAGATTCACAAAATCTTTGAGGTAGGAGGATACTTCTGGAGATCATCTAGTCCAGCTACAGATAGTCCCTGAGTGGAGAAGTCTGAGGCGAGGGGAAGTTTTTGTTTTGTGTGTACATAAACTGGGTAGTGCTAGTTCTGGATGGACCACGGCAAACGAATTTGTATGTAGCACAGATCTTCTCATAAGCAAAACCAGTTAGATGGACAGCAGTGTGTCATGTGTGCTACTTTATTTTCTTTGCGGGCTCTGTAGCTGAGCCAGTGTGTGGCATGAACTCTTGTGGCCTGATACTAGGCTGTCCCTTTTAATCAGCTGCTAGGTAATTAAGCAGACCGATGTGGTTTTACCAAAATTCTGCTTAGAGGACAAGGACTTGCTATTTCAACGTATATGATCTAGTCAAAATAATCTACATACTCTGTTGAGCATAAAACAGTCTCTGTGCTATTATTCTTGTTGATTATATAAAAACAAGGCGGGGGGGGGGGGAAGCTTATTATTTCATTTAGCCTTACCCGTTGGTGAAAGTCTGCACTACATGGCAGGAAATTGTGCCTCTTTTGCCAGCCCTCACTCTTCATTCCTGGAAAAGTATGAGAGCATCTTACGTTGCTCAGCTCTGACTTCATAGTCCGGTTAAGGAAATGTGTGAGAGACAGCACGGCTTTGCTGCCCACCCAGAATAAAAACCATGAGTCAGTCCTCAAAAATCAGACAGCTCAGAAGCTAGTAACTGAATAATTATATATTGTTTAAGTATCTTTAGAAAAGTCTTATGTTTCCCTTCCTTTTTTTTTTTTTTTAAATTTTTTCAGTCTGAATTTTTGTCATGTCCTCAAGCTTTCATTTGAACCTTGTGGGATAAAAATACTTACATATATATACATATAACATAAGTTTTATAAGCATTTCATTTCCATTTGTATTTATATATACATGCGTATGTGTATATGAAAAGTTAAATTCTTAATTAAAATTTTAACTGTTGAATTCAGATAGAGAAAAGCAGTTGTAATGCACACAGGATCTGTGCTTCTATGATGAGTTGCATACTGCATGATGGTTACAATTCCATATCCCTAGGCCGAAAAACATAGACAGATGAAATTATTTTGCTTAGAGATTATTTTTGATGGGGCTTTCTGTGGAAATTATCTGTCTCTACTGTAGATTCAATAATGCAGTGCAATTTTGTGAACTTCAGTCACAGAGAAGAGTTTTGTTTACTTGCATATTTCTTATTTTTGATTATTTAAAGTTGCATAGAAGCATAGTTTAGCTTTAAAAAACTCACTAGTACAACTAGTAAGCAGAATGAAAAGAAATGGTTTCTCTGTGATGATGTGTGATGTGTACTCATATGTTCTTGTAATATTATAATCTGCAGTAATCTCCTCAGCATATTAGTAGGCATGCTAATACTTTGCAACAAAGAATTGTAGTAATTCTTAACTGTAGTCCTGTAGAAATCCAACAAGTTCCTTAATTACGTTATGGGTGTATGAAGTTTTTTGGTTTTCTCTGTTTTTTAATGCTTTCCCTACAATTATTTTGCAGTAGGTATGAGCATCCTTGCAACCAGGCAACTATTTTCCTGGCTAAAATGTGAATACATGATTCATCGTCCCTTTGGAGCCCTAAGCATAGGATTTTAATGGCATCACAGTTAATTATTAGTATGGAGTTATGGGAACATATTTCTGTCGCCATAAACGGCTGGAGATGCTATTAAATGAATGAGGATGGCTAGCTTAGCAAAACTTGTGTGTTAACTATTACCTTAGTGTGTCTTAAGGCACAGCTTGTCTGAAAGATGACACTGCAGGCATTTGATCCAGATTGCCCTGTATTTATTGTATTCGTGAGGTTTAGGATCTCTTGGGGATTTACAAACATTTATAAATAGGTTGAATAATATCAAATGTAGTTGAATTTCAAAAAAAAAAAGTTTTTTTTTTTTCCTCAGTGTACAATATATTTTTTATCACACTGGAAACATGAAGTCATTTTCACTATGATAAAATTGTACCTGAAACCTAATTGCTTATAGCTGTTCATGGACACTTACTCAGTGCCTCTTCCCAAGAAGTCAGCACAATTTTTTAGCCATTCTCTGTTGATTTATTCCATGCTCTGTCACACAGAAGTGATACACAGATATTCTATTTTAGCAGTCCAGATGCTTTTTTGCAGAAGCAGAAGACTCTTCTTTACAACCATATGTCTGGACTGAGAGTGTTTGTGCAGTCTTGTTCTATGCATTAGGTGTGCTGGTTTCTGCAGCCATCGATCTCAGCTATAATGCTTATGTGCCGTCGGGTTTGCTTGGTTCCAGCAGCCTTTACTGCATTTAGGCCTGTCCAGAACCCAAAGCCTGCCTGGGAACAGTGCAGGAAAATGGCAGGTGGGAGCGGAGAGTTTCTGACAGAGCGGTTTTTGTGTTGTGAGGTGCTGTGAACATCTCTTGGAAGGATGGAGGCTGAGCACACCTGCCTTAGGCTGTGACGTGTCTGTGTCTTGGCTTTCACTGGTCAGTCTCAGACACTGAAGCAGACACGCAAAAATAGGACTTGTGAGGAAGGTAAGAATTCTGCTTATTTTTGACTAAATACAAGAACAATAAACTCCACATCTCTTTCAGCAAGGTTCTTTCAACCTTAAGGTGGCTTTGGCGGAAGGCCTTTGAATGTGTAATTCCCTTATCTGAGTGATGGCACCCATCAAGCTCAGTCAGAATGCTGTCTTCATGATTATACTCTTGAAAATGGTGTTGGAAAGTGTCCTGCTGCAGTGTTGTAGACGGGTTCTTTACTATGCTGTTGTGATACACTACCACGAAGACCTGAGTGTCCTGTCTCCAGGACTAGCTGTTAATAGATGTCAGGTATGAACATTACTCTTCAGTAATCTCACAGCTTCCAGCTGTTTTCACCTCAGAGGACTTGTTTTGGCATTCATAACATCATTTTTCAAGGCGTTCCCTGGGTCTGGATCTAGTCTGGGAAAAAACTGCATCATTTTTCTTCATTTTAACCCATTTTCTATGAGTTTCTTTTGATGACACATAGCGCTTTTAAATAAAGACAATGAACAATTGGTTCCTGTCTGCTATCTCTATGCTACTCAAGATTTTGCAGACCTTTATTATATCCTTCCTAAATCACCCTTTTTACCAAGCCTGGAGAATTCTCTATTAGTAGTTCCTCATCCAGACATTATTTTATATCCTTGCTGCCCATCTGTGAACAATTCCCATTCCACCTATATCCTTTCCAAGATGAGGGGACCCAAACTGTACAAGGTGTCAAGATATGCTGTGGATTTGTTTGGTGCTGTGATGTTGACAATTTTATTTCCTGTTCCTTTTCTAGTACCACTTTAGATATTTAAATGTTCATTTTCTGACTCTGCTGAGCACTCAGCAGATGTTATCTTGTGGAAGGATTTGCAAATCTAAGATTTCACTCCTGAGTGGTTGTGGTTGTAAAATGTCATTTTATATGTGAAGCTCGGTTTGCTTTTCTTGTGCGCATCACTTTCCCTTTACATACTTCGAGTTCATTTGGCATTTTATTGCCCATTCAGTTTCTCTTTTGCAGTCCTGTCTTTTAGCTCTTGTCTTTACTATCCTGAATTGCTTGCTAGCATCAGCAGTCTTTACCATTTCACTACTTCTCCCTGTTTGTAAGTGAGCCCATGTTCACTGTGCATGCAAAGATTTCATTTCACCTTGCTGCAACGGCTGTATCTTTGGATGCTGTTGTCATATCCTGAATGTTAACTAGGACTACAGAGGCTCACTGACAGTCATTTTGCACCTTGTGTGTTTGTGGTCATAATTACTGGTCTTTATGCTAGCTGTTCTTTATGCTTTTAGGGTGGGATTAGGCTTTATTGTGTTCCTGTATTTAATTGACTAGGGTTTACGATCCTTTCTATAAATTTCTTTTGGATACAATGTCAGTATTTTGAAGGATATTGTCTTGTTCTCAAGCTTTCCTAACTAGATGAGATTCATTAGTACTGTGTTTTCAGCCTGGTGTTTTTCCACACAATCTCTGTTTTTTTCTGATGATGTAGCACTAGTTAGTTCTCATCCCTTAACTTAAACACAGTGTTAAAAGTAAACAGAGAGAAAAAACAGAAATCTGCCTTGTTGCTTTTGGCAGTAGTGTCACTGGACCAGGTCCAGTCAGGACCTGACAGTTCAGGTCAGGCAGTTGCTGTTTGTAGTTGCATCTCTTTTGTGGGGTTCCGGTGTTTCACAGTTTCTGCTTCTGTGTTTGTAAAAGCCACAACTTTTTATATATAAGAGTTCATAATGTCCTCACATGGTGTTCAACAAGGGACTTCCCTGCAGTGAAACAGTTGGTATGTGTAAGCTGCAGTGGGGCATTTTTATGGGAGGTAAAATTTTAGATGACTCCAGTGAAAGATGGCTTTTTTCCATCAGCAGTTAAAACAGTGCAACACCAGCTCCTACCTGACATGCGTGGCGATGGTGCTTGCTACACAAGACTGAGAAAATAAACAATAAGAAATGCTAGAAATAGAATATTTGATTCATAGTGTTGTTAGGGATAGAGGAAGGCCTGAAATTCAACAGTTTACAGCAAGTAAAGCATTCATTTATTTTAATTTAGCAAACAATCAAGTTGCTTATTTTTGGAAGATACAAAACCAGAAAATAGCGAGGTCAAATGACTAAGATATCTTCATTGACTGTGCCAATAAAAAACATGCCATAGACAATGAAATGGGTGTGCCAAATAGTGAGCAATCAGTGCATCCACTGCTTGGTTTTAGGGGTCCTTGTGTGTGGTTGGCTAAAAGTTTTTTATGGAACCTAGGGACTGCATTGCAATAATAGAAAGAAAGTCTAGTTCTGCAGTTTGACTGGAGCTCTAGGTCTTTGCCTCCACCTGATACTGAACACTTGACCCTGAGGATTGGTTACTGGCTATTGGTGACTTCTTGGCTACCAGCTCACATTGCTCATACACCTACAAATACAATTGGCCAGCTGTAGCTAGCCTTTAAATCAAGGCTGCAGGGCTTTTCACCTAAGTGGGTACCACAGTTCCCAGTAGGATAAGGCTACTTCCAGTCATTTTGGCTGCTTGATAATTGAGCTTTGTGCTCTCCTTACAAAGGCCAGGCTGGCACTTCTTGGTTGGTAACACTATTACACCGCGAAAGGAAAAGCTGGATCATGAGTGCTTAAGGGACATGACACCTTCATATGTTTTCTCCATTAAAGAAAAATCAGACTCTTATTGTATTGCTCTTAGAGCTAAGAAAAAATACAAAGTGAAGTGCCTTAATGCTTGTAAAGCAGTGTGGTTTCAATTACAAAACCAACGTTAAGATATTTTATACTAAACGTAAATAAATAAATAAATAAAAATCTGTTAGGTGAGAATACTCAAATATACTCATTAGGTTAATTTTAGATTGCATAAATAACTGGTTATAGCTGGGATACAAAGGTTAAAATTCTAAGTTCAGTACTAATTCGATGCCAAATAATGAAAAGCATTCTCCAATGTACTGATGTAGATGTTGATATTTCTCTATGACTTGAGGCAATACTGCAGAAAATTATGAATATTATTTTAAGAAAATAATATATATTTGCAAAAAGACTTGTTTCATACAACAGAGGAGCACTGTGGCTCACATTTGTGCTCTTATAGTAAGGAAACGATTATACCTGACACGAGCAGCTGTTTCTACCCGGATGCATACTTTCCCTATGGAATCTTTTGTGGGAATTTGACATGTCATAGCATGGTAAAACCAGGCTCACATATGCTTTCCAATTAGCTGTGATAATAAGTTACCAAGCCACTGTGCTGAATTTAGTACAGTGAAACTGGTCTTCAGTGGTTTGATCAGCTTTTAAAACAATAATAGACAATGAACCTTTATATATACATATATATATATACATATATATATAACTGAATTATTTATGGTGGCAGATTTTTATTGTAGCAGTAATTCTGCTAACCATTGCTCTGTCAACTGTTACCTCTAGGTGGGAAAACAAAAACCTTTGTATTGAACACATATTTCATTGCTAAGCGATATGTAGATTTTAATTTGTAACCTTTCAAAGGAAATAGGTTTTTTTCATTCCTGTTTAATAATTTTTTCCCCTCTCCTAATCAGTCATTTTTTCCTTGTGAGATCAATTTTACTCTATTTTTGGAGCTTATCACTTGTAAGTGGCAGTAGGCAATTTCCTATGGATTAGACAGACAATAAGTCAAGTCTTTATCACTCAAGTGAGATTGCAGGTGAAGGGATGCAAATACTTTGAAGAATTTGCATCTTTTCCCTATGATATATGAAGCTCAGTTCTTCACTCACTTTTGTCTGTGTCACTTCTGAAGCAGAACAGAAATTTCTCTTCTGCAGGTTCTTTTTCCATAGCAAAGCACGTTTCCTAACCATAATACCAGCGTTTTAATAGTTTGAATGAAAGTCCAATCTTGACACAGTTGAGAGCCAGAGTCTTCAGGGAGTATATGATATTTAACATATATATTTGAGATACATATTCTCATAAGTAGATTTCAAGAATTTTTCAAGTTCTTATGCTTAGTCTGTATGGTCACTGCACAGACTTTCAGGCACTTGTCTCTATGTGCTATGATAATGTTTATCCTAAATGGATCACTAAAGTAAAATAAAATAAAATCTTTTCATTATATGCTGTGCTGTGAGATGGACATAAATGCCTCATTTGGCTGTATTTTCTACCAGTTCTTTTGGACAGAGTACAGGGGTAGAATCCAGGGCTGTGACAAAAAATCCCATTGGCTCCACCAGGAACAACAGTTCAATTTTATATTGTGAAGTATGATATAAATCTGCAGCTTTCACACTCCTTGGAAGTCAGACACTATAAGTTTTAGACATGTAATGTTCAGCATCTTCTCAGAAAGTCTCTAAGAATTAAATTTGAATGGCTTTGACACAGTGTAATCTGAAGAAAAGAGGCTTTTAAAAAAAAGAGGTGGCAAACCATATATTGTACATCCTATATGGCAGTAGTATTGTCTTTCTTGATTGCTCTATTGATCTGATATGCTTTCAAAACAAATTTCTTATCTCATGCCACCATATATCTTTGCCACTTGTTTCCCAACTTCAAGAGAAATAAATCAAATTGTATTCCAAGTAGCTGTAGATAAGCTGATTTGCATAAAAATGGATACCATCAATGATTAAATTTAGAATGTTATACCAGTCTTCCTCGATTCATTACATCATTGCTATAAATGATTATAATCATTTTTAATCTGCTATACTGACCGTACTGAGTAATTTACAGATGGATTTAGTTACTGAGTTGTGCAGAAAGTTTGCACTTGAAGTGGAAAGACAACGAAGAGACAAGACGACAAAGAAAAGAACGTGAAGTGTCATTTGGTGAATTGCAAAGTAGCAGGAACTGGTAGGCATCTTGTTAGCTTCATAGTTTTGGCTTTGTTAGTTTTGCATGTTCTAATGTCATTTTTTTCCACACTTCTGTGCTCTGGTGTAATTCAGAAATAGCTAGTGATTCCATTGAGCCTGTCAGATGATACACTAAAGTAGGGTCATTTAAGACTTATCTATAATATGCAATGTCATTATTTTTTCTGTTGGTCAAATGGCCCACAGACCTGCAGGGCTTACAATAATTTGAGCAGGTTTGGTCCTGTCAGCCACTAGCTTAGATTTTGAACTGAACCTTAAAAATTAAAGAGCATGTTAGTCTTCATAAAAACAATCCCCAAGTATTATATATAAATGGATATCAGTAATCGTAGCACTCTGTTTTCCTGAAGTACCTATTCTAAATCCCTCTCTATTTCTCTCTCTCTCTTTTTTCTCATTTTACTGTTGTCTTTTGATTTGCTATTCAGCGATCAAAATCTGTATGCTGCTGAGAACCCTTGAATCCATTTTCCTGTACCTCTTGGAAGGCACTCAGCATTTCTCAAGGTTAGGCTCAGTGTTAAAATCATCACAGCTGAGATTTGCTTCTAATTTTAGGCGTGACACCATCTTTTATGACATGATGTGACCATGTTTGTGAGGAAGGGGTTAGGACAGCAGTTATATCTTTAGTCATGTGTTTAATATAAAAGCAACAGAGGTGGTGGGATGACTTTGCTGGAATCCTGACTTCTTATTCACATAAGTAAGAAAATATCAATCCAAGAACTTCTGCAACTGTAGTGTCAAAATTTTCTTTAAATAAGGATGGAGTAGAAAATTGATATAATATTTTTTTAATGTTTATCAAATATGGAAAACAAGGAGGGAGAAAAGAAATGGCTGGCTTGATGCGAGATTTACTGCTGATGCTCTTCTCCACAGCTCTACCACTGTGTTTGTAGAACTCGTAAAGGACATGTCAGAGCCGAAGGCAATAATATGTTGTAGGTGTGACCTAACCTAGTTCATTGCATGCCTCTAACATTAGCTCACAGTGGTTATTTTAAGCTTTTCTTTTAATATAACCTAGTAATTTCTTTTCTATTTTTTGCTTAATTGGTATAAAGCACCTGTAAACACTGGGGGTAGAATGTCTTGGTAGAATGACAGACCTCACTTGTGTTATTGTTGCTTCTAGAAAGTTTGTTCCATCATGAAAACAAACTGAGTCACTGACGTGAGCTTTTTAAAAAATTTCTGTGCTGCTGTTATATCTTCCTTTTGAGTAGCTTAGCTTTCTACTGTTTGGCATAATGCTTGATGGTTATCAATGTTCAGCTAATAAAGGAGGACAGGTGCCATTCTTGCAGAGACTTAGATGATGAATTTTGTGAGATCGGTTCAATCCTATATGAACGTAAGCCCACGCAAGTCTGTTAGATGCTTCAGAATGGTTTCCTTGTTTCTGTAGCACCATCCATGTTCATTGTTCCTTAAAATGGGGAATATGACACATTCCCCAAGTGAACAGACATTGGAAATGAAAATGTGAGGATTTAGTAGACCACTTTTAGCACGTAAGAGTGTCAAAGCAGGAAGAACATGACTGAAGTGCATGGGGTCTGTACAGTATGGTGTGCAGGCTGAGGGGCAAAGGAGAAATAGTGGAAGGGTGGTGGTGAATTTGCTGACACTGGCCTGGCGATAGCCCAGAGATGTGCTGAATTGGCTCCATGAGCAGTGTTACTGCCTTGGTTGCCTTGATCATGTTTTAAGGTAGAAAAGTATCCATAGAAAGCTGAAGAAATACTGGAAATTTGGCCATCTCTCTGTATTATTTTTTTTAAATAGATCCTAGATGTATTCACAAAGCTTTGCTGTATGCTTTGCAAGCTCATCCTGTTTGGTGAGGTTGATCATATGCTTTTAAGTCATTGTATGTTGGTCAGTCTCAGACTGATAAACAATGTGGTTTTTCCCAAACTGCCATTTTTCTGTGTTTGTTTTTCTAGCAGGCTTCCAAGTTCCATAGTTACTATCCGTCTTCTGCCACCACCTCCCCACTCCTCCTCCTTTTCTATTCAGGATGCAACTCCCTTTATGTTGCACTGTGGGAAAACAGTGTTTTCTCTCATGGAATAAAAAACATATCTTTGTTTCATGTTGGCCAAAAATAGGGCTTCGTACCTCTCTGCTTTCTGTACAACAAAGGATAAAACTGGCTCTGGAGAGATGATTGCAAATGATGAATTTTAAGTATACAAGGCTCACAGTATGTTGTCAGTGCCTTTTTATCAGTGTTGAAATGCTGAGTCTTCATAATCATCGGAAAATGATGCTTTTTGGATGCTTCCTCTTTCTGTTGCCTATTCACTGGTATTGCATCAATTTATAAAATAAAAAGGTTGAAGCAAGAGTTGTCTCTGTTGTTTGAATAGCTGGCAAAACAGGAAAGGTCTTTCCCCTTTCATTAGCATATAAAAAGCTGGAAACTTTTGGAGGTAAGAGACACGATGTTAGCAGCAACAAAATTTAAAGCATGATGTTGTTGAGATGATTTAAGAATGCTTGTAACCACCATTGTCCTCTCCAAAAAATGGAATGAGACGTGGCAAAAGTGGCTGTGATTGAAGTTCTCTTTGAATATTGGAACTGAAAGGAAGAATTTTAGTAGCTGAGAAAACAATTCTGAAGCATCCCTTTGGACTAAGGAAAGATGAAAGTCTGCAAGTACAATAAGAAAATAACTGGTAAGGAACACATTTTGAATTGTATTTGATGGAGAATGTTCAGGCTGTGAATAAGAGGAATAAAGAAATTGCAGGGTATGATGTGTATTACAGGATCAAAGAGTAACAGACTAAGTCGTGAAATATAGTGATAAATATAGACAGAAGAAGATTAAAACAGAGAATTAGTGATCAGAAGCTTCTGGGAGGAGAGATTGTGCAGAGCTCTTTATAAAAAGTATAGAAAGCAAATACAAGACAGAAAACAGTAAAAGAGAGACATTTATTTATGCTCGGAAAGAATGGGAGACCTGATAAACAGTTGACGTTAGCTGTTCTTTGAGGAGTGCTTTGCATTTGCTTTTTGAGTTCAGCACGCTGCGATTATGGCAGTTAAAACCCTGTGAAATGAAGTCTGAATTAATGGGTTTGGAATAAATATGACTTCTAATGATTGCGGGGTGTTTTCTTAACTGGTAACAGGTCACTGGAAGAGCTTTTGTTGCAGGAGCAGGCAGGCAGGGAGTCTGCCTCAGGGACTCCAGGAGAGGAAAGTAGCACGGAGGTGGTAGCAGTCGCAGTGGCAAAACAATTACAGCAAAGAGCCCTAGCCTCTTCGTTTTTCTGGTGGAGGGGGGAACTAGATGTAAATCAGCACAGCAAAGAAGGCTCTTCCAAATCATTTTCTCAGCCTGGGTGGAAGTACTATGTATGTCTGTGTAATTTCTGTACACATTGAGATGTGGAAGAAAAGAACAGCATTGCCTTGTTGTGTCAGTGATTTTCTGATCTTTTGATCGGAATCTGATCAATCTGATATGAATAGCATGGGGAAACCTCAATGGTGTGTTTTGTCTGAGATTTTAGTAAGTGAAGCATGGAGGGAGTCAGTATTTCAGTACTGAATGAAAGATGGGATTAAAAGAGGAGTGCGGGACAGTCGTGCATCTGCACTAATTAAAGAAAGAATAATGGCAAGAAAGACGTAGGAAAAAAGGTCATCAGTTACTAATTTTCTCTTGGAAAACGCCATCTTTTTGTGGTGGGAGTAGTAAACACAGAAGGAACGGATTACATTTATAAAGATGGGCCAGCAACAAAACAGTTTTTCACATCCATTTAAAAAGGCAAGTCCGACAGAAATATTTACTCCTAGGTTTTCAAAACCATGGGAAGGGTACAAAGAGGACTGGCTAGTTTAATGGTTAGTAGAGCAGAGGCAGCTTATCCTGGTCAATCATTGTTCAAATATCCTCGTGCCAAAAATAGGACGCAAACGAACTGACTGTGCCAGCTCTGTGCTGGATACGAAGCAAACAGAGCAGGTGTGTGTGAGCACAGCTTCAGCTGAATGGAGAAAAAAGTCCTTCAGATGATCTCAGTAATTTGTCTATGTACAACAGATTCAAAGACAGAAATGTTTGTCCAAATGTTTTTGTTTGTTTTTAAAGCTCTTATTTTGAGCTAAATTAAACATTTTATCTTTCACATCAGGCATTTGTTATGTACATCAGTGAGACGGCTTGCCACAACCTGCTAAGCTGTCTTGTTTCTCTTTGTGAATGGAAATATCTCCAGGTTGTAAACCTGAGAACCTAGAGAGGCAGCAGAAACTTCTTTCTTTAGCCATGAATTTTTGCAAGTTGAAGTGTTCTGTTTACAGAACCACTTCAAATCTTCTGAAGAGAAGGGCAGGTTAACAAAATAGATAAAAACAAAAAGCTTTTTTAGTATGAAAGAAAGCATGAGCCTGTTTGTCTCTAACTTTTGAGGAAAAAACAGCTCCTCTTGTGGTTTTGGGAAATCACATGCATTTTTATTATGGTAATAATCAGCTATCTGAAAAAACACAGGCTTTAAAAAGCATTGTCAGTCATAGGACGTAAACAGAGCCTTGCCAGTTCCCTGTGGAAAAAAGCAGTTTTCCAGTTCCTAATTGACAGGGTGCTATAGAAGGATTTTGGCAGAAATACTTTGGCCTAAAGAATGGGTATGTTCTCTGCTTCTGCAATGTTTGAGCACCCTTAAGGTGCTTGTCCTCCAGGTAGTATTGCAAAATGCACTGCTCTTTGTTCCCAGTTGACAGATGGGGACCAGGAACACCAAAGTGTCTAGAATCTCAAATCAAATGAAAAAAATCACTAGGGTATGGTATGTATTTAGTGAGTGTTTCCTTTCTGTATGCAAATTAAATGCAAATTTCCTTCTCAGTACTGCCATATGAAGACTGATGCAGATCTCACTTTCTGCCAGTGAAGAATTACATTGCTTCAGGTAAAGAGACTAATGTTAACTTGTCAAATATGGAAACAAATATGGTCCATGCTAGTCAGAAATAGATTATTGGCTCCATGTGATGATGAACAGCACGAGATGTGTTCAGGCTGGTTTGTTTTATTTTGTGTGAAACCATGCAATGACACCATGCTGTCAAACAGAACAAGGGTTCAATCTTCTTTCTGATTTGATAGAATATTATCATATCTTGTATCCAAAATTAATATCTGAGAACTGATTTATTAAATGTAAAGATGGGAAAAATCAGTTCACTTCAAGTCTGTGTGTCAAGCAGAATAACATATAATAAGCATTATTGTTCATCATCTTTCTCTTGCACAGATGATAAAGATAGTTAGCAAACAGGGTGGCCAAGTGATATGGATTATTTATCAGCCTTTCCGATGACGCCAGCACAGTCTGGAATATCTCTTTGTCCTCTCGATCACAATGGTACGCTCTGATTGCTGCCTTCTCTAGGACAGGAAAATTACGAACTGGCGGGGGAGATTTGCATGTGCACGTTGAAAGATGTGGAGGAAACAGTCTGTTGGCTGGACTGGGGAGTCAAGACTGAGCCTTAAGTTAGCCTAAATTTAGTCTGAAAACTTAGGAAAAGTAAAGGCATGAGCAAACGCAGAAGTTGTTTGTGTTACTGAACCTGATATTCCATATTCTACATGACCAGAAAGTGGAAAGTTTGTACTATGTAGAAATTAATTGAAGAACCCTGTTCTTTTCAAAGGAGACCTTTATTACAAGACAAAGGAGACCTTTATTTACAAAATAATGTAATATAGATCTTTATATAAATATAGAGCTTTATATGAATAAAATGTTAGAAACTTGCAGTTTTTTTAAACCTTTATGGCTTTTTTTTCCCATAGTGTTCAAAATACATCTTCTGTTGACTTTGTGCCTGTCTTTAAATGATGGTGAGTTTGGGTAGTCAGTTGTGTTGATCATATATATTTGCTTGTAAGCATAGACGGTCTGTGAGTTATCTCTCTTTAAGATGCAAATCCTCTTAAATGCCTGTCATGCCACTTGTGAATAGAGCTCTGGGACAGTGTAGCCCTGTCGGAAATACTTTGAACTACTGTTACTGTACTTGTGGCTTGATGAGATGGATGAACTGGTGACGATAAAGAGATCTTGCTTTTCTTGCTAGTACCTTTGGGATCTTGCTTTTATTGCTTGTGGGTTTGAGGCTGCATTGGAAAACCGATCTGGTTTCTTTTAGAATGAGCGAGTAAATCAAAGTGAAACCTTGCCGTGCCGGACAAGGAGAGGAGTGGAGCAGGAGCACGTAGGGAAGTCCTTAATATGGTGTCACCAATGAAACCCCTGTTCCATCCAGGCAAACATCATCCTTCGAATGATCAGCAGTGTACTGAGACTGCAGGAGCAGGTTTGGTTTAGTCTTTCCCTTGATGGATTTAATGGCACACATGTCCTAAATAAGAGCATGTGTGCTGGAGAAATGGCAGCCCTTCTGATTCCTGCACTGCACCATGATCATTCAGTCCAGCCCTGCAAAGCTGCAGGTCACTGTGCGGGGGGTATTAGTAGCTACCAAGGGTCTACTGACCACCTCTGTACTATACCTTCTTTCACTCCTCCCACCACAACAAGACACATAAAAACCCCTTAGCATCCTGTGCCAAGCTCAAGATCTTTGGATCAGAAGGCGGAGTATCACAAAACAGCTGAGTGCTACAAAAAGAGCTTGAGAAATGAAGGCAGTTACCAAACTTGTTGGTTGCTGCTGTCTGCAGGGCTAAATAACTTGGCAAAAAAAAAAAAAAAAAAAAAACTAGATGGAAGCCACAGTACTGTAAAAGACTGACGGATGAAATATTTCTGTTGGCAACCATCCTAGAGTAGTTCTTGTTGGTAGGTATGCCTTGGAGATTTCCCTTTGCAAATATAGTTAGTTGCTCAACTCCCCAACTCATTCATTTTCTGATGGGTCTCAGAATAACATACTGCCTGTCTGAATTGCTGGAGGCTTTCTGCTGCAGCTGAGAGGACACTAAATGAGCAAAAGTGAATGTAATGACTTAGGTCCCAAGTTGATAAAATACTTTATCATCACATGTTTTAAGCTTGACATTTGCTTATATACCTTTCAGCTTTAATCTTCTGTTTGTGTCAGTGTATGTTCACTTTAGTATTTGAGCTGCAGTGTGTGATACCAATGGCTTAAAGTGTATTCTTTATCTGTTTATATTTTTATAACCCCACACAAGATTTATACATTGAAGGCCTGTTGAGAAAAATATACTTTGTACACCTGTAAATGCTGATTGAAAGAGAATGCTGTGATTATATAGCTTACAGTAGCATTTTCTTTGAAGCTGTCAAAATAAAACTCTCTTCTGTATCACTTCAAATAAATTATTTCTTAAATGTAAGATTAATGTATAGCCCAAAAATATAGAAAGGCATTTGTTCAGAATAGCAAACAAATTAATATTGTAAAGCAAAAGCATGATATTTTTAGAAGCATTCTTACTGGCAATTAAAAAAGGAAAAATAAAGTTTGACCAAACTTAAGCCAGTTTCATCACACTTGCAATTTACCTTTTTTTTTTTTTTTTTTGCCAGCCTTATTATTACAGTATATCTATTTTTGGTTAAGGTGGTGCCCAAATTTGCTGCAGTCATTTATCAGATTACATAAAACCAGGCTAATATCTTTAGTTGTTTTCTTTTATCTTCCGAGACATATAAATATTCCTTATGGCAAATAAAATATTTGCAAACTGTGTGTGCACTTTTAGATGTCCAAGTTTTTGTCCTCCATTTTCCTAGCTTTTGTTTTTCACTGGAATTCTGCCAGAGGTAAGGAGAGGAGCTGGAGAACACTATTAAGGCTAAAGATACACTAGGAAAGCTAGGTATTGTTTTCATTTTGTTTTGTTTTTCCTCTGGGCATAGTCCACAAGTGATGCATGCTACCTTGAAAAGTCTAGCTTTTGTCTCTGGTTACTTATAGCCAGAACTGTCACCCTGTTTACAACAGCCTTTTGAAGGCTGCTGAAAACATACTCCATTTTTCATAGACTAATGATAACACTTTAATTGCATTAACTCCAGATTAAAAATGAAAAAACATAGTACACATCTCAAGGAAATGTCCTTAGCAGTTTACTTCCTTCAGCTGCTTTAACAAGGGGCTAGAAATGAACTGCAGTCATGGCACGGACGGGCCAGCTCACCTATGACTGATCTCTTACATGAGCCCTGACTTGTGTGAGAGTTTAAAATCTCTGATTAGTTGATTGAAAAGTGTTGTGTTTTTTTTCCTGCTATTATCAAATGTCCTGCTGTCCTGTTCTCTTGAGTACCAACCGACAGAAAATGAAGTGCTGCGTAGATAACTTTCATAAAACAGTGCTATTTTTAGAAGGGCCATGAGTCCAACTTTGATTCTACATTTTGACCACTCAGAAGCTTAAGCTCCTCTCGAATAGTCTGCAATCGCTGCTTGTGGCATTCAGCTTTCAGCTTTTGCAAGCTATTTTTTATTAATTCATTCATTTTTGGACTGCACTTTCCCAGAAGCTGTTTGGATTGAAGTGAAATATAGGAGCTGCACCTCCCCAGGCTCTTGCAAGTACACCTGATCAGAGTTGATTAGAATGAGAGTGTTGTCTGAATGTGGATTCAATATATGTTATTCCAGATACCCCATGCCTTCACTGGAAATAATTAGTTCTGCCCAGTGCTTTTTTTAGCCATTGCATAGTGCTCTGAGGCTCCGATCGATTCGGCAGTTTTTGTGAACAGTTCTCTTTTCAAGGAAATTGGGACTTGGAAGCAGCCTCGTCCCTTTGTCCTAGAGAGCATAAGCACTTGCTTCTTGCTCCCAGCCTGGGGCCCGAGAGAGGCAGATGAGGGCCTTGTGTTGGCCCCTCTCTGGGACAGACTGCCCGGCAGATTTTAGATTGTGTTGTTTGGATAAATGAACTCAAAGTATGTATAAAAGCCTTCTTGGGGCTGATTTTGGCCTTAGGAACAACCAGTTGGATTATGTGTATTTACAAAAATCAGAAAGATAATCAAGCTTGTGACATGCTTTGGCAGTACCATGGGATATTATGAAGGTATCTTCAGTTATTGTAAGTAGCTGCATTAAGATTTTCAAAGGGCTTTGCGTAGTTGGAGGAAGAGGTTATATTTAGTTGAAATGTGGGGTATTTTTCCTTTAAAAATGATGAAATCTTGCTTTCAATTATATTTTGATTTATTTTCTGTTTTGTGTCCCATACATTTCTTGATTTCACAAGGAGAATTAAGATCATATTGCTCCTCGGGAAAAATATTGGTTCTGTTGAAGTGAGGCAAAACAACTGCAGTTCACCCAGTGAAGTCACAGTTTCATCCTTTTTGCATTGCCCTAAATTCACTGGGACAGTAAGAACAATTCCTAAGCAGGCCTATCAATAACATTTTGGTAAAGTATACACTGCAGGTCTGTTCCTAATCAGAATTCATGATGAGGAAGGAGGTTAGATGAAAACTGGATCCAGAACTGGGCTTAGCTTCTGCCCTGGTCCAACTACCCAGAAGGGTTGCATGTGGTTTCATAACAATGTTATTGACCGGTATGTGATGTGACCTTTTCATAGCACAGAAGCAGTCAGTTTGTTACAGCTCTCAGAGGCATGTTTGTGCCTGTAACACTGCATCTCCATGTGCTTCAGTGCTGCCAGGTGAAGGGTGGATGAGCTGGGAGGGGAACGAGATCTGAGCAGCCCAGCCTGGTATCTCAGACCTGCTCCATAGCAAAGGGCCTTTTTGGTATTTTATGTAAAATATTTTTTTTCTAGGCTAAGCTTCCAGTGATTTGCAGCTTCAGTTCTCTAACTACATAAATTGTTTGATATTTAACAAAAACTCACTCTGACTTGCTTCAAAATTTAACAGAGAAATTGTTGTCCCAGCTACATAGGTAGCTTCATGGTATGGTTGTAGCACGTTATGTAAAAGCCACCTTGTCCCTCAGTGAATCCTAGCCTGGATGTGGAAGACCCTTGTTTTGAGATTTCATTATGCAATTTAAAAGGCAGCTTTGAATACCAAAACAAAGCAAATGCTTTTTTATTCTTCAGACACATTTTTGTTTCAAAATGTTTACAATGAGCTCCATTGTGCTACTCTTGTAAAAATCATCAAATTTTATAGGAAGAGAAGTATTTGGGATTTTTTTTTTTTAAGAACATGCCTCTGCTTTTCAAGAGAGTGAGATTTAAAAGAAGAAAACATCCTGATGTAGGTAAAAAATATTCTATGTAGTTCTTGTTATTCCTATCACTTAAGCAATAATTCATACTTACTCTTGGTAGGTACGCCCATGATCACCAGTTCTGATCTATAAAAGTTGGAATTCTACAGCAAAACCTACCTAAACTTTCCTTTACAGAGGTGTTAAGGCGTTCTTTCCAGAGCTGTGGCCACTATTGATACAAAGCTCATGTGAAAGCTGCTGCAGTGGTAAAACATATGTTTAAAATGTGTGTCCACTCCTGGCTTGAATTTTTCTAATTGGTAGATTTTCATAAAACCCTTGTTTCGTAAAATAAAGAACATTTTACTCCACCACTGGACTTAGTATCTTAGAGTTTCTGATTTCCAATGGTTTTATAAACCTATCTTATTCTTGTAGTGTATCTATCCATCCTCAAATTTTCAGCAGTCTTTTTTCAGTACCTGTACTGGAACAAGGTACAGTATCCCAAAAATATTCTCTTTGGTATATGCTTATCACCTCAATGCTGTTACTCAATATGGCCTACTTTGTATATCCATGGATTTTATTAGCCTTTTTGGTCACGGTGTAGTGCTAGGAGGTCATATTCAGTTGGCTGTCCTCTGCTGTGATCCTAAATCCTTTGCATAGCCATTGGTTTTCACAGTACAGTTCTCCGGGCAGTAAGTATGGCCTACGTTTCTTGGCTTGAAACCAAAAAAGCACTTACATCCATGCATATATTATGAGATGGAGATGTTGTTCATCTTGGTTCTCCAGCCATGGGAACTTCAGCCTGTTGTCCAGGAGTTATTCTCAGTGTCCAGGTTTGTTGAGCTGACCTGTGCAAAATGCTCAGTGGAGGCACAGATTATTTGCTCAGTGTGTGTGCAACAAGCTAGAAATGCCTGAGGTAGGCTGAATGTATTGCAGGCTGTCATAGGCTGTGTGCTCCAGGGCTGCTTTATGTGTGTCCATCCCAGTGTGTCTAGAGCAGCTAGACGTGCCAGCCTCAGTGCATGTACGCACACATGTCTGTCTAAGAAAGCTGGATGTAAACATGAAAGACTTGGTAAATCTCTTATTGCTCGTGGCTCTGCTTGCTTCATTTATGGCATAGAAGAGACAAAGTGCTTTGTTGGTCTGAGGCGTTTATTTGTCAATACCTGACATTGCTTTTGGCTATGGGGCTTGTATTGCTTATATGCAATATACCTCAGCCTTGTTGCAAAAGAGTTAGATTTTAGTTCCAACCTGTTAAATAACTGCGTCAGTAGAATAATTGAACTGTGTCTGCATTTCCTATCCTAAATGTTATTTGTTTACTTGATCTCTGTCTGTGTATGTTAAATTATTTGAGCTTTTTGGTGCAGGAAAGTACCCTTGAATTTATGAAGCACTTAAGCATGTGCCTAACTTTAGCCTTGTGCTTATAATCAGGCACGTGTTGCTGAGGTCTTGTCCTGAATCTAGGACTTAATTTTCAGGAGACTTATTTATGTGAACGGAAAGGCATATTTTCAGAGGAGAACGAAGTGGTAAGTAATCAGCAGCCAGGAGAGCTAGTTCCAAAAGCCCTTAGCTCATTTACATGAGAAAGCTGAGCAGCTCTCTGTATTGTCATATAAAGCGAAGATAGAGACCCATTCATTTACCTAGTGCAGCACTCTTATCCTCGAAACTTTGTGAAGTTTTATCCTCCCATTGTTTGTCACAAAATCCCCTGAAGCTATTGATATGCTTTTCTTTGTCCCAGGAAATTCCTTTGAAGCTTCAATTGAGCTTAAACGTGTTTAGAACCAGAGTTTTCTCCTCAGTTGAAAAATGCCCATCACGTGGCTTCAGGGTACTGCGAAGAAAAAGCAGCACGTGTCCCTGCACAGGCAATGCCAAAAAGCTGCTGCACACAAAACTAAGCGGAGATGGCCCTGCACTACTACATCTTTCCACCCAGAGCACATGGATTGAGCCATCCATCTTTACTCCCCCAGGGCCTGGAATGTGGTCCAGGAGGGAGCAAACCCAGAGTGCTTGAGCATCTCCCCTGGTTTCTTTCTGCTCCCAAACCATCTGCTGCTCTGTGGTAATAGTCTTCTGCTGTTCGTTAACCTAGTTAATCCTCTAGCATAAGCTGTAGTAATTTACGCTGGATGCTTGGGTTTCACATGGTACTTATGATACCTAATGAACTGTGGCTGCAGAAGCATCTGTTCTTTACAATAGGTCATTTTTTATTTTTATTTTTATCCTGGTAATTAGATGTACAAAACATAGTTAGGAGCTGTTTTGGTTGCAGAGATTAGAACCCAAAACTTCAGTACTGTTGTAGTCCAGATTTAATATTACCTACACAAACTTAATTTAGCTCCCACTAGTTTATGCACTGGTCTCAAATTGGTGCATGGTATTACTTGATGCTTTTTCGCAGAATGCTGGCCTGATGAAAAAGTGACTGGAGGAAGGTTGTATGGGACACCTGTAAGACTTGCAGCATCCTAACTTAAGCATTTAACTAAAAACTCAATAGCATCCTTTTATTTGATTTGTATGTAATATTTATATGATACAATGAAGCAATCTGGCAGAAGAGTCTATGTAAGAATTCATTTACAGGTAAGAAAACTGCCAAAGTTGAAAGTACAGTATTAATATTAATGAAGGCTAAGCTTCAGAAGAACATAAGTGATAAATGGGATATGCTAAAAACAAACAGTAATATATTGTTTGCACTGAACAAGGAAAGTAGGAACAGAAAAGTGCTACTTAATTATTATGGTGCTGAGTTAATAATGCAGTAGAAATCTTAGCTCTTTCTAATTTGGGCACTTAATTTCTCAGTCTTAATGTTTCAGTAATGCTGTTTCCCAGTTTAATTTCCTTATATTTATTTGTTTTTAGCAACTCAGAAGGAAAACAAGAGAAACACATTGTGAACCCCCTGTAATGAGATCTTAGTGCTACTAACATGCCTTACATTTTCCATAAAGTTGCTGATTGCATTTAGAGTCACCTCAGCAGTGCTAAATCATTTCAACAGTTTACTCTTACCTCTAGTGTCATTAAAGTTCTCCAAGTTTAGGAAATGTGTTTGAAAAAACAAGGAACAAAAAAACTCATGTTCCTGTATGAAAATGCCACCTTATAACATGCATAGCTTCAAAAAATAAAACCCAGGTTTTTTCCAGGCATGAACCCTTTCTGCTTCCCCTGTGGGACTCTAAAGGAGCTATTTAAAACCATACGATCATACAGTTAGGGACTGGGCTGACTCAGCAAAGCGTTTAACTACATGTTTAAATTCTATTGCAATCCATAGAATTTAAGCATGTGCTTAAATATTATGTTGAAAAGGCATGGATTTATGCAAGTCTTTTAAAGCTAAGCATGTACCAAAGTGATTTTCTGAGGAAGGCCCATAAGATCCCAAGTTGGAAGAACTGTAAATGCCCTACCTTTGGGGTGACTGATGTCATAAGTAAAATATTTATATATATATATTTTTATATGTAATCTCAAATATAAAACATGATGCAGTAGTCATTATGGTCTGTGAATTAGCTAACAGCATAATTTTTCTGTTATTTTAAAATACATATGCCAAAATTAAGAATGCTTGCAGATAAGCATCTGAATGTACATTTTCTACTCTTGAAAATAGTTTGCCTTTTTTTTTTTTTTTTTTAGTCACTGAAATATTTGAAATCATTCAGAGCTGTGAATGCTGTCTTAAAAAATGCAGACACATATACAAGGACTTAAAAACGCATATGGGTACCTAATACCAGGATCCCACACTCCAGAATTTTCTGTGTTATGACCTGTTTTTAACTTATTCCTGCAGTGTTTCCCTGTAATACGAGACTCGATTATTCTGAGGCATTGAATCACTAAACAGGGTCATGTTCTTGTTGGCTCAAGGGCATAAGCAATTCCATTTTTTTTTATTTACTTCTGTCTATAAAAAGCTTCTTCTGTGTTAGGGAAGATTGCTGTTTCTGCTGGTGATTCCCCCTGCACCCTTGTTAGACATCTTCTGCCCTGCACTATGCAAGTGTCTTGTATTTCCCAGAAAACATTTTGATATTTTTTTTTTCTCAAGATATAAAAGAATATTTGCTTTTTCAGCCTTCTCAGTTCAGATTATCCACTTCCTAACATTGTTAGAGGCTGAAATGGCTCCAGCATAAATGGGGTTGCAGGGGTCTAAGCAGGTCTCCTGGAGCTCTGTGGGAGCAGCCACCAGGACCTGGAACCCCTGGGGCACCATGGATGAAGCAGAGAGACCCAGCCCTTCTGGGGACCAACTGGAATCATCAGTTACTGAGTAGTCCGAATCCCAGATAACTTCCTAGCACTGACCCTGAGAGTGCTACGAGTATTACTTTAAGTGTTCGTGATACCAAGTTGCCAGCTGTCAATATGACCTGATACGTGTGCTGCTCATCCTCTGGCTTGCACTGTAGCATCCTACCTGTGTCAGTGCCCCTTTGCAGAGCCGGGTTTATGCTGTCTGCAGAGCTTTCCTGCTTCCACAGAAGTACTCCTCTCCTCTTTGCCTTTTGTATGGCAGTGCTCTTCCTCTTTACAGTGTGGTAAAGGAAAGGAAAGTTCGCTTGTGTATGTAGTAAGCTGGGTGAAGAGGAAAGATGAGGAGAGGGGGGTGTTGAGCAGTGCTAGGTACCAACTCAAGGATCCCACAGGGAAAATCCCATTGTCAGCTGCTGCAGTCTCCATCTGTCCAAGAAACAGATCCCAGCCCTCAGCAGATCTAGATCGTTTGGCACATGGAGAAAGAAAAGGTTTGGGATGAAGGGAGAAGATGAGCTGCGCACCTCCCAGATGCCATACATCTCCAAATGTCATATAGTGATGTCACAGTACCTTACTATTGAGAATCTTTGATAGCAGAATTGTGACAAGTTAAAAATATATATACATTGCCCTTGACTGCAATCTGTTGTGTTAGTTGAGCAGCAGACAGCCAATTCTTGGCCAAAAGACAGAACTGAGCTTCAAGTGTTATGCAGTATCCCTGCATCTTCTAGCACAGGTGCTTGGGGTAGTTCAGGATTTGGTGGATCTCTATAAGTCTCTGAGACAACCTTTGCAATGGCTTCCTGATCCCAGTGAGTAGTCTTGTTCCTGTTGCCACTGTCAGCTCCCCAGGGCCAGGACAGGGAAGGGGACTCAAAATTTTGGCACGTGTGTGGCCAGGGTGCGGGAGTTGTATGGGTAGGTAGTGACAGGCGTTGGTCACCTGGGTAGCAAACAGCATATCACAGAGCAGGATGCCAGGGAGGTAAAGTATCACTGGTAACAGTGAACTGAAACCTTCCATACCTGCATGAGGGTGTATTAACCAGCAAATAAGCTATGCAACTTTTGAAATGTCTTTATGAAAAATGAACTTCAATAGAGCATGCATGAAGCCTGCCAGGACACAGAGCAGCATGGTGCTTTGCTCTGATCTGCAGTCAGACGCTGCCGTTCTGAAACCACATCGCCTCGTCAAACCGAGAGAGACGCAGTACAAATTGCCTAACGCCGCTGAAGATAAACGCGAGCCACGTTTCAGTACGCTGCACAGTAGGCAGGCATGTCGAATATGCTGTGCCACAACTGGTGCCGGGCTATAAGCGCTGTACCAGGCGTGCTAAATATGGAAGGGCTGCTTATAGCCGCGAGCAGCGGCCCAGCTGCCCCATCACCACGGGCCTGCGCCTCCGGCCTGCCCAAGCCGCCGGCCGCCCGCGGGCCGCGGAGCCCGGGGAGCGGGCAGCAAAAATAGCACCGCGGGCTTGCTGTGCGTGGGCGCGGCTGAAACCACGCTGCGAGCGAGAGCTCCCGGCGTTGTTTTGGAAGCGATACAGAGGCCTTTTTTCTCTTTTTTTTTTTTTTTTGCTTGCTTGCTTCTCACCCAGCGCTGCTGGGCGAGGGGAGGGCGGGGGGCGAGGAGCGCTGCTGCCTGGGCGCTCGCCCACCCGCCCTGGCTTTTAGTCACAGGAATAGGCTTGGCAGCGGGAAAGGGTTAATTACGCTTGAGGACGAGGGAGGATTGCAGTTTGAAAGACAGAGACTGGACAGCTGTGTTTGCTGTGGTATTTTTAAACGCATTAATGCAGGCTCCAATCACCCGGCCGCGCTTGACCTATTTTTGGCTCAGGCCAGCCATTGTTCTATTTCTGCCGCCGCTGGGCCACGCTGTTGTTGATTTGAATGCAAATGAGTTGTCACTGCCCCGGCCAACTCCGCCAGCCGGGCCGAGGGGCGGCCGAGGGGCCGCGGCGCTCGTGGCGGTGGGGTGGCTGGAGCTGAACCCGGTGCGGCCGGCGGCCCTGGAAACGTGCTCGTCGGGTGTGCTTTGCGAGAGGCTGCCTTCCCCCCCGCGCACACACACACACACACACACACGTACACACGCACACGAGAAAGCCTGAAGCACCGAGATATTTCTTCTGCATTTCTTCTTCCACCTGCTGTTGGCTTCCAGAGCACAAGTGCTCAAACTCAGGGGTGCACAGTCCGGCGTGTGCTTCCTGCCCTCTCGCAGCTGTGTAAAGGGGATTTTGGCTTTTCTGTCTTAGTAGATACTTGTACAAATGCTTACACATTGCTAATTACCGAAGTGTGCTGTCTGACGAGCCTGGCTGGAGGAGGTAGGACGGCAGAGGGTCGTGCCTGACGCCCCTGTACAAGTGCAGTGATGACTCTCTCGTGTAGCTGAAGTGCAGACTGGTTGGAATATGCTGCAGACAATTTACGAGAGTGAATCGTGTTTTTCCTCAGATGGGGTTTCTGGACGCGAACAGCTCTTGGCTCAGCAAAGAATGCACAGTATGATCAGCTCAGGTAAGAGACAGCTCAGTACCTCAGCCTCCCCTGCCCGCACCGTGGCTTACCGAGAAAAGACAGCCCGTCACAACAAGAAAACACCCCTCCTGTAAAGAGCTGACTTTCTTTTTGTGGGCTTTATGTAAGTTGTTGTTAAATAATTATCTCTACCACGGTATGTTAGATACCAGCTGCTGCTTTTGTGGGAGTTTGTCTCCTTCAGTGTGCTGCTTTCCAGCAAGAACAAAATGCTAACAACTGAAATATAGTTGGGATTTCCTTTTTTGTTCCATTTGTTTTGTTGTGTGACTGCAAAATGGGGCTTGTGGTATGGGCTTATTCACAGAGAGAGGTTTCATCAGACAGACCGTATCAGGAGGCTGCAGTTAGAGCCCGTCACAGGCAATTCTCTTCATATGTGATTTTGTAAACAGAATTTCGTCTTTTTGTGAGTTTCATTTTCTCAAGTTTACACACAAAGAGGTTTTTATATCGATCCTCTTCTGCTTTCATTACAGGGTTACTTTAAAAAGAATGCTAAAGCAAGTCAGTCTCTTCCATATGCATGGCTTATTTTGTTACTTTAAAAATATTTTGGAACCTGACAATGGTAGTCAGAGGTAATGACTCACTGAAATGTAAATTGGATGTATTTTTAATGAAGGTTTTTCAAAGCTGCTCTGATGGAAAATTGGACATTTCTTCATGTATTTGAAGCTCTCCCTTGATTTTCTAGTTTTTGTTAGCTGTGTTTGAGATCTGCAAGTGGTGTCTTGTAAATGAATTAATCCAGAAGAATTGTAGCCGTTCAGATGAAACATCATTTTAGACAGTCTAAAAAAGTCAAAATTTCAGGTTACTTTTGCAACTTTTCTCTTTAACTCTGTGAGTTACAGTTCTGTTTTCATTGGGCTGAGGTACAATATTAGTTGCTTTATGTCTTTTCAGTCATAGGTTTCCCACTTTGTTATTCATAAAGTTGTCTTTATAGAGAACCTGTAAGTAAACTGTAGTGTGAATTGTTTACAGGTACTTTAGTCTTAGTGTATCCACACTTTCTCTCTCTCTCTCTCTCTCTCTCTCTTTTTTTTTTTTTTTTTAACAGAACTTGTCAGTGCTTCCCACTTTTAAGCACAAATACGAGTGTATACCACAGATCTCTTCAGGTATTCCCTGTTTTGGTACACCTGTTGAGTCCATGTTTGTTTGTTTTTGAAAACAGTTTCTTTTCCTGCTTTACAGAAGAACTTAAACTTGTGTTTCTTTCTTACATACAACTGAAGAGCAGACTTATGGTTTCAGATATTAAAATAAATTGTGAGAGATTGTGTCAAATGGCAATATCTTTCTTGTTAGGAAAGATTTAGATGTGTCTTAACCTTATGATTCGTGTTTTTCAATTCAGAAAGTCATAAAACCTCATAATAATGACAGGCTGAAGGAGCAAATGAGACATTGAAGAGGCATTAAGTGCATGTTAAAATAATGAGAGTACCTAAGGGGAATGGAGACTTCCAACTGGTAATGTTTAAGATTGGTGTTTTTTCTCTTCTTTTATAAAGCAGCTGGGTTGGTTTGTTTCTTTTTGGATCTTTCAGAGAATTTGCTATTATTTCTTTAACTTCCTAGAATAGATTTGGAACATCGATTGCAGTTTCTTTGTCAAGGACAGAAATCAGGTGAAAGAATTGTTTACAAATATGATCAAGAAAACTCTAGCAAAGACAATGAATAAAAGCAGAATGTTCTCTGAAAGTGTTGTAGTTCTGCAAACTTCAGTGTTGATGTATTCTTCAAGAATTATTGCTTTTCCTGAACAGCTCAGCAGGTGTCCAGTGCTCTTGTATTGATCACAGAGATTAGACTGACAACTTCCCCCTCCCTTCTGTTTTTTAAATACTATATATACTATGTCAAGTTAAAGTTACCTGTGTGTACAAATGAAAACCTGTTTTTTTTTTTTTTTTTTTGAAGCTCACTATGGTACCTTGTAACCAACTACTAATGTTTCTCGAGTAATAGAAATTTTCTCATTTGAAACACAAGAAAAGAAGGTAATTTACTGTAAGTTTTTCTGCTTTTCTACACTGGAGACAAGAATATCATGTAACATTTGATTCTCATCTGATATTATCTTAGGTCCATATAACGTATACATTTTCCTCTGTAGCACCAAATAGAATAGAGCTTTTTTTTTTTTTTTTTTAATGTAGTCAAGAACGTTTTCAAGGTAAAAGATGTTTAAATACATACTCTGTAAAACACAAAATATTCTACAGTGTTTCTGTTGGCTTTTGAGATATACAGCTAGACCACAAGTAGTTGATATTATGTACATAGTCTGCAGTTTAATTCATGTCACATGAAACCACAAAGTCTGGTGCTGCTGTCAGTTACCTTCAGTTCCTTTGAGTTCAGGGTCTTGCAGGATGAGGCCTGTTAACATTTTATGTATTGTGTCTATGCTGCATATAGGAGAGAAAGGATTATGCAGGCTATAACAACGTGCTCTAGTGATTGGAGTAGCTAAAATCAGTCACCTTAATTTTGTCAACTTACTTTAAAGTTATCTTCACTTACATGCATTGCACGTATTAAAAAGTTGCACATATTTAAGAAAAGAGCAGATCCCTGAACAGTTAAAGCATGCACCCTTAATGTTCTTGAAGTCCTGGAACAAGCACAACTTAAGCTCTCAATGGATCTTTAGCTTTGCTAGTTTCCAGATGCAACGGGCTTGTATTATTCAACTCTAATTTTAAGTGGACTGGAGTCATCCCCAAAGAAGACAGATTCAATGGGCAGTGGATACATATTTGCAAAGCAAACTGTCTAAGGAATTTCTGACAATAGCAGGTGTAGGAAATACTTCTGTCATGTGAAAGCAGTTCTTCTGGTATTCCCTCAATTACTGCTTTGCCTGTCTGTCTCCATCCCTGCTTGTAAATCATACTATGAATGAGATGATCTGGATAGGTACCAATCAAAAGTCTAATTATGAATGGAGCAATCTAGATCGGCACTGACTCAAGAAGCTGTGTAATTTGCAGACACCTACACCTTACTGCAGAGAGCAGTTTCAGCTATCTTGAGAAGGCTGAACTAGATTCTCCCATATGGTACTGTTGCTCTAAAATGCACCAGTAAGTATGGTTCATTGTTATTTACAAAAATGATGCTGATACATTCTTATTTGCTACTGCAATTATTTTAGTTTCAAGATTAAAAAATAAAAAGATCTGGAGTCTTAAGTTTCTTATTTAGATGGTACCATTTAACTATGTTATTGCTTTTATTTTGCGCAAAAAGTCTCAGCCTCCATGTGTGTGAAATACTACAGTGGTCTCTAGCATTCAGCTGGCCTCTTATCCTACCACAACATGAATAACAAACTATACCCCTTGAAAAAAAGCCTTTGGTGCAACATAGTTCATGGCAAGAAGATTCATTCATGTGTGGCAAATAAATAACTAACGCAGGACTGCATTAATCAGGTAGACTTCAGTTTTATGAAGAAGCGGAATCAACCTACCCAGCCATGGCATCTGTAGTTGTGTGACTTTAAGAAGCAATGCCAAGATTATTAACCTCTGGTGGTTAAGTATACTGTGCTGTTTTTCCAAAGGGTAAGGTTGCTACATTTGCTTTGCTAGCCATATTTTGACATATACCCTTGCACTGGCCTTCCTAAATTCCACCTCAGCTTTTATTGGATAAGGCATGCTCTGCTTCCTGCCCAAAGCAGCAGTGTTAAAAAATCAAGAGTTCAAGGAGATCTGGAGCTTAAAGCCTTGGCTTGTCACCGAATTGACAGGTGACCTGAGCAAGTTACGTAATCCTGCTTACGTCAGCTTCCCCTTCTGTGAAGTAAGGAAAATAATACCTGTCAGGCTCAGGGATATATAGAGCAAAACTGTTCTAAAGGGAATATAGTGATTTGCAATGATTAATTTGATTGACTTAGTGTACCTACAGGCTTGCAAATTACCTGCGATTTCACAAATGTAGTAAGTGAACGTAGTTAGAGTATCTTATTCTCTGCACTGATCAGGAAATTCCAGCTGTGACTCTTGAATACAAGTGACAGAATTGGTGCTACATGCATCATGTTATATGTGGGCTGACAGGTCCTTTTTAGATGTCTTCCCACAGTAAAATGTACAAAATTTATCTCATATGTGGTATCTGTGGTGTGGCTGCAAGACCATGCATACACCTTTGTATGTGTGCATTTACATTGCTTTCAGGGAATATTCTTTGATATTTGTTGTCCCATTTGTTTTTTTCTGTCCAAACAAAACTTTCATCTGTTCAACTGTTCCTGTGGAGAGATTGCAAAAAGCAAATTCCTATAAAGGCTTGCTCTGACAGACATGAAAAACTTGGAATATTTGCATATTTGAATCAGGTAAGGAGAACTTTTACGGATTAAAAAAAATAAAAAATCTTATGCGTGTGTTATTTCAGGCAATAACTCTTCGGAGTGAGTGAGAATAGCAGAGGATATGCAGATCTTTTACTTTGTGATTCTCTTCAGGGTAATGAAAAAACAGCGTGTGAAACAGCTCGGTTCAGGGAAGTTCTAGGCAGCAGCAGTCAGGAGAGACTGTTTTCAGCGCCTCTCAAATATGCGAGGCAGAAAAGGAGCTAGTTCTTCATAGAAGCTTGAATATTTGAATTCATCATTGTAGAAGAGCATGGCTTAGCCTTAATTAATACAACGAGAAGAGCAATGCCAACCCGCAGTCCTTGTGTAGTGACAGTCGTACTGACGTGGGGTGTAGGCTTCACTCCATCAGGTGGTGGACAAGGTTTTAATCAATTCACTTGAAAAGTGTGGTAAAATGGAATGAAGCTGCTTTTTCTGCTTTACATTACTTGGAAAAATGTTGAATGCGGACCAATGTTGCCAACTTTATGTGTTTCCTAATGCTGTAGTGTTGCTTCCCCCCCACTCTTTCCCTTAAGTCCCAGCTTCTAGAATCAAGTGATGATTACCTGACAATCTTACTTTGCATTAGCAGATACATTTATAGGTTGTGGAAAAGGACTGAAACAAGAATTTCAAAGTACAAGAGTTACAAGAATAGCAAGCTACGAATTCTGGAAAGTAAATAAAATTGTTCTACAATTGTTTTTAAAACCTATTTGAGCTTCTTTCCTGATATCATTAAACTTTGCATGTGATACAAAGGTTCACTAGCACTGGCACTGGAACAGCAGCTCCCCTCTCTTGGTCTGTTGAGCTTAATCATTTACTTGTGAAAGAGTTTTTTACGTTAGCTGTTTATTTTTTTAGCTGTTCAGCTTTCTTACATGTAGTGGTTTACACTGTGCTCAGAGGGACATGGTTTCATCGAGTCTTTCCTTGTGTAAAACTGCATATAGAAGCCCTTTAGTTCATTAAGATTAGTTTGGGATATGAGGAACACTTGTAACTGCTCCTACTACCAGAGCTTTCATCAGACTTCTATTTCTATATCAACTGCCCAGCCCCTTTTTTCTGCACAGTCTTTGCAGAGAAAGCAAGAGCTGTGAGAAAGCAGAACACTGAGCTAGCTAGTCTGCAAACATTCACTCCTCCTGTGTGTATTTGCACATATGTGTATACGCAGGGTAATTTCAGGGTTTGGCGTAGAAGGTGGGCAAGGTTTCAGGTGCGATTGCATTTTAACCTTTCCCAAGTACTGTTTTGTTGTTATACGGTGGGTACAATCCAAAATATTCTAGGGAAACTAGCTGGCAGATATTATTGTTAAATGCATGAAAATCTAAAGTGCCCTGTTCAGTGGATCTCTTCAACAGCCTGACTCCTCTGGGTCAGTTATTCTTAGCCTAGTTATTTTCATCTTCTGGCATTACAGGTCTAAGATTAGCCTGTTAGGCGTTATCATGCCATCTGAGTTACCTCCTAATATAACTGTACACCGGAATGATTATTTATAGACAGAGCATTCTGTCATTTTTGCTTTATTTCTGGTAGTTTAAATAAAGAAGAGCAACATTCAAGAAAAACCACAGATTCCTTCCTGCTGCCAAAACAACACGATAACTGCCTGCTAAGGGGCAAGGATATTGTTTCAAACGTGTGCGTGCAGCAGATGCAACATCCTTTTTATCTCCTCCACTTCGGCTAAAAAAGAGGCACCTCGGGGTAGCACGCCCGTCTCTGCTGGAGGAGGGAGCGGGGTGCCAGCTCCACGCACCCAGCCGCCGAGGGGACGGGCTTGTGGTCGGCGATGAGAACAAGGATATCCAGGATCTATTTTTAGGGACTGGCACCGTCAAGCTCCATGTTCAGCGCGAACGTGTCACATAGGCGCACAGCTCCTCCAAAATGGACCCTTCTCGTTTTGTTACCTAAAAGCAATGCCTGCTGTTTAATTAGCCTCCTAAGCGCATTTCACAGAACTAACAGGAAGCTTCAGCAAATTGACACATTTTTAGCAAACCATTCTTCATGGCTGCTTCACAAACATATCTGCTTACTGGAAAACCTTAATCCTAAAGCAGGGCTGCCATTCAAAAGCGCGGTAGGGCACATTCTCCCCTCAGGACGTTCACTGGGATTTTTGTGTCTGTGTACGTTTAACTAGGAGCGAGCTTTTGGTGACAGTTTGATAAAAAGCAACAAAAATAATAAAGTGGCAGATCTTCAGCTGGGTGTTGGTGCAGCCTCCGAGTGCAGTTGTTGCTCAGGAAGCTGGCAGTTAAACAGCGAAATGTTAATGGATTACAATAAACTGATGAACTTCGTCTTTTCTTCTGCATCTTTCCGCTCTAAATGAGCGGTGTGTTTCTACCTCTGTGCATGTTCTGGGTGTAATCAGAGGGCAGTTAATCCGTCCTGTTTCAAAATCTCACTGGTGCCAGAAGGTTTGCAAAGGCAGTAAGAGCCTTTATGTGGTTGAATGGTGTGGTGCTAGTTTAGCTCTCCCATTACATAATAAGCAACTCTTTTATTTTTTTTTTTTTTCAGACTTGCAGTTCCATATGTTACTATAAAGGTACTTTGGCATTTAGTGTAATCAGCACAGCCAACACATCTGTTTTGTAAGTTTTGTGTCTCCTGGTTGTAAGCTCCTTTGTGCTTCTGGAGTGTACTAACATGACAAGAGCTCCAAGAATTCAAGCCCTTTGTTGATGAACGTGCTTGAAATGCAGGATGCTCTGTGCTAATGGTAACACGTTCCTTCTAGTAATGGCACTGAGTGTCATCAAAGAGAGATGAGAGAAAGGGTGGAGTGAATTCTTTTAAAATGCCAATTTTATAAATCACGTTTTTACAATCAGAGATTATTGTCCTCTTTCGTGATCCCTGTGGTTGAAGGTATGTGTGCCAGAGGGAGGAATAACAGCTATTCAATTTCTATGAAGTCTGGAATGGAATAAAGAGAAAGCTTAATGTTAATTTAATAATTTCCTCCCATTGTTCTGTTCTTAATCCAAATTTCCTTTTTCTGCCTTGGTGCCCAAGGCCACCACCCTGTTGGCGTTGCAGAGTAACAATGTGAGGGGAAGCAGGGAACACAGGCTGCTAGCGCTTCATCTTCTAGGGAGACTCTTTCTGGTGTTTGCTCCTCCTGTGCGACTGTGGTAAAATGTATTAGTAATGGCTTTTTATTTACCTGTTCACAACTCCCTTCCTCGTGGAGAACATAAATTCTTAGTTCTCTTCATCAACTTGCTTGATCTCTAAACCAACATCTTTACTGAAGAATGTGTATTTTTCCCAAGCCTTCTCTTTTTCTTTTTTTTCCCTTATGGATACAAAAGAGGTAACTCCTGGACTTTCAACTTTTTGATATTCTGATTTGAATCTGACATTGAAGTTATAAAATGCATAAAAGAATGCGCATCTGGCAATCTCACCAAGGAACATGAAATAAAATCCCTACTTTGGGGGGATTTATTGCTGAAATAAATAGTGGCAAAGTTAGTATTTTGAGGTACAAAACATTGTAAAATTATTTGTGTTTATATGAACATACCTGCTTTTACATGTAGATATATCTTGTTAAAGGACTGTATAGAAATTCCATAGATGCTTTAAAATTCTCATCCTAAAAATCCTTGCACAGCAGCTGCTGAAATCTGGTGGGAACCTAAATTCAGGAGAGCACTTCACCTTGGGAGTCCAGTAGATGCTCACCAGCCCGTGTTGTGCATATGCTCAACAACGTTCTGGGCTCAGAAGATAGATCTGCTTGTTCCCACGCACACGTCAGAAAGCTGGCATCCTTTTATTTGCTGTCACTGATTTTCCTGCAGGATCTGTTTCAGAAGAAGAGCAAAGTTTTGTTCTATTGTTTCTTTGAAGAATTGATACTATTATCAGTTATCATAGAAGGAGTTCCTCTTGATTGCCTGTGTTTCTTCAAGTTGCATGAGGGAAGGATTGGCAGAAAGGAAAGTGATTTGAAGGAAATTTTAAAGAATGTTATAAATAGAGCAGCAGTGCAGACATTAGCTATACAAGCACTTCCTATATTAAAATGCGGTTGTGAGGGAGGCTGGAGAAAGAATGGAGATGTAAGGGAGCTATGTAGGAGGAAGAAATGAGGAAATGAGGGGGGAATGAAGCACTGAAGCACTGGCACTATCAATGAAACCAGTAGAAAAAAAAATTAAAAACAGTTAAGAAAACAATGAACTTTAATAGAAATGAGAGACATTTCCATAAAACTGTTTTTCCAGTTGTTAACAACAACTTAAGAGCGCTTTACTCTTGTATATAAGCACACAGTAGGCTGGTATTCAGGGATTTTCCAAACCATCATAAAGACTATTCTTCTGGTTTTTTGGTCTGAGAATAAGTAAATTGTTCGGGAGAGGGAGAGGTGTGGGACACTGTTTATGCACATGCTACAAATTCTGCTCCACCTCACCATCCTAGCTCCCACCCCCCCGAATATAGCTCAGCTTTCCTAGAGAACGTGCAGAGCGATCTCACCAGAGCTTTGCAATAAATCACCATTGTAGGCAGATTTCTGAGTTTTGTGCTATTTTATTTTATTTTACCCTCTCATGCCAATACATGCAGAGTGATAATGGGGCAGCTGGAGAACTTACTAGGGAAAGAAGGGAAATTACAAATGACCACATCAAAGGGCTATAGGCAAAGAAGTAAGCAAGGAATACTAATGTAGCTGAATTAAGTAACATTAATGCTGTGAATGAATAAGGATGCTAATACTGACACAACTATTTTGTTCAGAAAATAAATGGTTAGAAATGGGAATATTATTTGAAAAAAAAATACCCTTAGGCTATACTTCCGAAAACTTGTGTAAGAGAGTGCCTCTCTCCTGTCACTGATATGCATATACAATTACATAAGATGTACATAGGCTTACCACCAGTCCTACTCCCTCCTCCATCACTGGGAACATTTTAGACATATGGCTACATTAAAATTTGACAAAAATTTTAGGAACTCTTGAGTTCCACAGGTCATCTCATGTGAGCTCAAATGAGTGCCTCAGGCAGTGCTTCGCCTCGCCCTGCACACCTAGCAGCCCACAGGGGGGGGACTCGCACCCCACAGACCTCGTAAGCTGTCTGCCATTCTCCAGCTGCAGGTGTCCAGAGGTCTGCAGCAGCACCGTGTAGTCCCAAAGACGTCAGGAGCTCCTTCTGAAGGTCCCATTTTTGTTATTCCCTCGAGGAATTACTGCTGGTGGTTTTGTTCTGGCAGTGGCTAGGAGCTAGGGGGTCTGCTTGGCTGTGGGGAAGGAGAGGGCCATCCTTGGGGCTGGAGGGGCCATCGGGGGAGGAAGGAAGGCAAGAACTGTTTCTCTGGACTTCAGCTGTACTTCCATGTGAAACTGCTGCCTGAGAAGTCTTAAGTGCCCGGCAAATAAGCCCCTCGCTCCTCTCAACATTTAAAGGACAGGGGCTAACATTTCACGCCCAATTAACACCTTGTTAAGCTCTGGTTAACTACATAGCACTTTGTCATTGAGTGGAATGTATGTTAATACTGTCCCTGTAAAGCAGTCTGTAATTACCTCTCCTCATCTATAGGGCACATTTCATATGTTAGCATGAAAGAAAAATGCCCTGCATTGCTAAGAATTAAGTAGAAAATGACATCTGTGCTGACTTGAGCAACCTGCACCAAGATGGAGTATTATGGAGGCCATCTGCACCCCCAAACTGCATCAGCTCGGCTGCGGTGCCATGTAAACAGCTTCCTCCAGGAAAGCCTACATGGCTCTTGCATGCAATTTCTGCTTCATTCTTTTTTTAATCCTCCCTCTGAGGAGAAAATGTTTTGCCAGACATTCTCCAACTGTAATCCTCCCTATCCTCCCTTATTTTTGTAACCCAAGAATGCTCCTGTATGCACTTATCCTTCCAAGACAACCTGGAAATCAGTAGAATTCAAGCTATGGGAGGAAAAATTGCTTTCTTTTGATGCTGTTCCCTGGTTGCTGCGTACTTGGCATTTGATACCAGGATCTCTGTAAACCAAAACCATACCATATCTCTAACTGATGGTGATGTTCTAGCGAACTTAGTACAAAAGAACCTTATAATTGTTGCAGTTCTTACTGTTCATCTCTTACTGAGTATAATGTTGCGTTTGATGCACAGTTGGGTTCTCAGGCCTGGCACTGGGCTGTTTGTAGCCCAGCTGCACAGTGTGCATGCATCTTTTGGATCAGAACTCTTCAAAACGGTTGTGATCTTCGCAGTCACACGCAAAGCACACGATCTGAAAGCGGAGGGATTCTCATTGCTGTCGCTCTGAAGGTCTGTGCCCCTGAACTGGGGACAGCCACAGATTGTGTTGCAGGCGGGACAGAATTTTAACCCAGAAATATTGCTTAGTAACATTTATGTAGGAGATAATGTGCTGTGTCCAGCTGACAGAACTTGGCATTAGAATTGATTGTCCAAAATACCAGTAGAGAGAAGAAAATTCAGCTTTCTTTATGGATCACGTTTTCAGGTGTCTGAACTTCATGATTATGAATGCAATTATAAAGTCTACCCAGAAGACAATAGCTACTTTTTGCAAAAGAAAAAGGCTATATAGATTAATTCTACGTTTCTTCACTAAGTCTACTTTGGCATTATATAACCCTTACTTGCGCTCCCCAGAAGGCCCATAGTTATGCAAATATTCTCATTTATAATATGGTTTTCCTGTTTCAATACAGATGGATGGATGCTAAAGTGGATATAAATAGTATGTGTTCCATGCAAAAAAAAAAAAAAAAAAAAGCATAGAACTGCAAATCAGACTCTTTCTTCTTAGGGAAGTCTTTCCAAGCTCTTAATCATCTTAAATCCAATTAGCCTTTTCCTGTTTCTGACATGGCTCCCTTTGAGATAGGATAGCCAAACTGGAATATTCCTGATGACAAAGCCTCATTGAGGAATATGAAAACTTACTTTTATCCTACTTTCTGTGCTTCCTATTTTCAGTTTTGAGTGTTGATTACATTGACTGCATGTTGTCACTCAGCTGTCTACAATGACAACCATCTGTTTTTAAGTTTATATTAAGGTTAATAAAGCAGTTCTAAGGTATATTCCACTCATTCCTCCCAAAAGAAATTGCCGTGCACATCCAAAAAAATGAATGAACTCTTTTATTTTGCTTCCCAATCACAAACGTTTATGAGGACCTCTGGCATTCCTCAGGGCCTTCCATGAAATATCCTAAAGAGATTTGTTTCATCTGTAGTTTTAACCCAATCAATCTTCTTTCCATTATTCTTCTTTCCAGACCTCTATTAAAAGAGCAATTACTGTTACGTCACTGCACTATCAACCTTCTCCTAATTCAAAAAGAATATTTTTTTCCCCTCTGATTTTTATCTTTAAAACTGGTTCTGATCAGTGATTGAATTCTTGTAACTTCGTGCAAGGCCCAGCACAAACTCCTGTGAGGCACCTTGTGAAGAACATCCTGAAAGTCCAGTTCAGTCTGTGGAACAGATCCTTGCCTGGTACAAAGTGTCACAGCCCTGCTGAAGTGCAGGCCCGTTTTTAGTCCCCGTTTTGTTAACCCTTTGAAAGAATTTGTTTTGCTTTCTTGTCTCAAAATATGCATGCAATTAAAATTCAAAGCTCGTAACTGCATCTTACAAAGTCAGTTTGCATCAGTCTTGATTTGTTCCCTAAATGTCTGTGAGATTAAAATTTAAACAAAAATTGGCTCAGCTGTTGCTGTTAACAGAGGATATAGTTTCTGAGAGAACATTTGGGGAAAGAATATCCCTTTCCCTTTCTTCTTTTTAAATTATATACATTACTCTTGTTTGGCTAAAATAATTTTTGCTAGATCTTTTGTGAGATTAATCAGTAAGCTCAGACAAAACATTAGAAATTTTAAATTCAAAACAACTTGTTTTAAAAATATCAAGAGATGAAAGCAATTACAATAGCATATGCATTTCAACCTTGGCTAACGTGTTCACAATTACAGTGGTATAAGGAGATCATATTTACAACGAACAAAGTGCATTTGTTTCACCACTTATTTGCAATACTGTGTGTAGTTGTGGTCCAAAAAGTTTAAAGTGAAGAAAAAATATAAAGGTTACAAATCTCATACAAATACTGGAGGATAAAACATATGAGGAGGGATTAAGGGAGCTATATTTATAGTCTATAACAGAGAGAGCTCGAGGGACATGGGCACAGGCTATAAATAACTTCAAGGTAACAATATAAATGAAGGAAGGGAATTATTTGTTCTCAAAAGATGGTAAAACATGGAATAATAGCCTGAAGCGAAGAATAGAAAAGTTTAGGTTAGATGTTAGAACTTTTTTCTAGCAGTAAGAGCTGTTGAGAGCAGAGACATAAATAACTAAGGTAGGAGGCTGAAGCAGTACCTAAAGCACCAACTACAGCTATTTGGCTACAGATTAAAATTGCTCGTAGATGGAGTCGTGATGGAGTCATGTTACAAAATTCACAGGGTTATACTTAGTGATGCAAACATCTTTTTTTCTTACCTGTTATGTTTTATAACACCCACATTTCATGAACCATATTAATTTCCCATGAAGACAGCATGTATACAACATTCCTTCCAAGATTATTGTGCAGCTTTAACCAGATAAAGGGTAAAAAATAGCACTATTAGTCAAGTATAGCTGATCAGTCATAACCTCATTTCATAGTGGGATTAGAAAATGATGTTGTTTTAATCCAAATTGTGGTCATCTGCTATTATTTGTTCTAGTAAGAAGAAAGAAGTCCTTCTCTATTCAGTCCCCAGATGTGGTTGTAGCTTTTGAATCTTACATGTTGATATCAGAAAACTGGCAGTCTGCTGTGCACTGCTGATTTCACTAGAATGAAAAGACTTACGTAGGTGGAATGCTAGCCTGCTTTAAATTGAACCCTAGTACATATGGCCATGACAGAAGGAAAAGGAGAGAGAACTGATGCAGGTCAGCTCGACATCGGTGTGGCAACCACCCCAGCTGTAGACCTCTCTGGACAATAGCAGTTCCAGTTCAGGTCGTTACAGTGCGTGCTTTACATTGTTCTTTTTTTTAACTCAGTGTCCATGGAGCTTCCTAATTCTGGAAACTTCACTTTGCAATTTAAAATTGCACCACTCCATCCGATCCACAGAGAGGGTCTGGAAGACCACAGGGTTCTTTAAAGAAGTGGTGTATGATACATCATTTGAGTGTTGAGATAGAGGGAGGAATCACCTGAGAAAAGGTGGAAAACTGTACAGACATGTTTGGACGTTTACAAACAACATACCACTTACTTGATCATTCAGTAGATGAATGACTTTTTAAGTGTTCTTGTGCTTCTTAGGGGTCATGAAAGCAGTATGACAAAATGTTGCATTATGCCAATGCGAATGTTGCAGCATGGAAGCAATACAACTGTGTTGTCTTGCCTTGTCTAATGTGTAATTCATTGCTCAGTGGCAGTTTTTAGGGACTTTCTTTTGGCTTTAGTTGTAGTAATCTATATCCATAATAAATACGTTCCAGTTACCATTGACTAGATCATGTAGAACTGTTTCTGTTGTGTTGCTTCAAGGAGTGTATGTCTATTTATATAGGGAAAGGAACATAATTAATGTTCATTTCTGCCCAAGATTTCATGCTCAGTAGCTTTACACTTAGCCTCATCACAACTCTCCACTGCTGTTAAGTCAGGCAGGATCTACCCTTGAATTAGAGGCTTTTGGACACACCTGAGCCTGAGATTTCTAACTAGTAGTGGATTGGATCCACTGTTTAATAGCTCAGAGCACAGGCCTTTAATCTCTCAGCCATTTTCACCATGTTTAGTTAATACTTAGTTCTTTTGCCTACTCTTTTTTCTATGGGCCCTGGCTGTAAGTTTTCTCAGCTTTTAAAAATCTCTGTCTTAATGAAATAGTTGATAATATTATATCATGTGGGTAATAGAGAAAAAAAAAAATAAAGTACTGTATGGTGGAAGGCAACAGGGGTAGGAATTTGATTTCATGCTTGCCACCTCTTTTTTCATCCCTTCTTGGCTGCACTCTCTAAACCACATTTCCTCTTCTGTCAGATGGCAACACTGGAAGAATATCTTTTTCCACTCAGTGGCCACCCTTTGGAAAAGGAGTGCCCCACATGGCGGGCAGGCCTGGTGATGTGCTGTTAGATAGACTGGATACCTCTGCCCCCCCTGGATTTGAGATAAGCTCTTAGAAGAGAGCTGGTTGTAGCTTTGAAAATCAGCAGTAACTGCCTATCATCCGTGGCTACCTCCTGGAGTAATTTGCCTCATTTCACTCCACTGTCTTCAAATCTTACATCTCGATGTCAAAATATTGACAGTTTTCTGGGTACTGCTAATTTCACTCAGATGAAACAAATGCAGTTTGGGAAAGCTCCAGCCTTTAGGAGATTCGACTGCTAGGAAATGCGAGTTCTGGTTTAATTTATGTAAACTTCATGTATAGAGCTGTATGCTTGCATCCTATATAAAGCACAGCATTTCGTATTCTCTCTTTCTTCACGGGGCTCACCACAGTCTTTTCCTCTGTCACCTCTTCATCTGTTTTCCTCTAAGCTGGGAAGGTTGTGTCTCATGTGCTATAGAAGGGCTTTCTCGTGTTTCTTTTGGGGATGACCCATATAGCATATACCAAAGTTTACTGATGGCTGTTCTTGAGATTCCCTGAATTGTGCAACTTTACATTGGCAGAAAAGGCTGAGGATGTTGAACATCCTAGTGGCTATACAGTGGTCCATATACACACAAATGTACTCCTGCCATCACTGAGGAAATAAAATGAAAATGTTTATAATCTAGCTTGGGATTCTTTGGCTTGGAGGGTGTCATACACGTGTAAAATTTATTTCTGTTAGGTATGAGGTGCATATGCATTAAAAGAAAAAAGAAAACCTTCGGGCATACTGGAAATTCAAGTTGGCTAAATTTAATTAAGAAAACTAACTGTTAATTTCCCAAGGATATTAATACGGTACTTGCATGTTTACCATGACTTTTCAGATCAAAGAATAAAAAAAAATCTGCAGCCCATCAAATTTTCAATAAGTGAAAATGGACTAAGATGAGAAGTTGGCATGCATAGTGGCACATCTCAGTGCTTAATGTTTGTTTTATTTTGAATGAGCTGTCCATAAATATTTTCATGTGTTCTTCTGCCAAGAGACATCTGCCTTAAAAGTCCTTATCACTTTGTTTATTCATTTCACCTTCTTGACTGACAGTATCCTTTTTTCATATTGACCTTTCCCAAAGTTAAAGAAGAGCAAGTCAAATTTTTTCTTAATTTTTATTTCTATTGGTATTTTTCTCATATTCTTTTTCTATTCATGCAAAGCTATAGAGTTCATCGTAACACCTTTGTGAAGCGTGGACACTGCCTTGGTGCAATGAAACCTGTCCTTGTAGGGGGGAAATTGCTAGCTAAGAAAATCCAAAGAGTTTAGAAAAGCATGTATAATTTGGAAAACAAACCAACCAAACAAACAAATAAACAAAAGTCCTACTTGCATTTCGTCTATCTACATAGTTTGTAGAATTCATTCATACTGGATGATTTGCTATCACAAAATAAAAACAGCTCCCAGTTATACTGGTAACAGTCACTTTCAGCTTTCTAGCAGACTCCTTTAATATATGTTTGTTTGCTTGATACGATATACAGAAAGGCTATCTGTCCAGTAGTTGGGGATGAGTTCCAGCCCACTTCATTTTGTGACTGTCTCTAAATAATGAAGGATGTTGATCAATTATTCACAGGGATATGAATAGATACCAGCTGGTCAAAAAATCTAAAAAAATGATTGCTTTTCCGAAATTAATGCTCTTAGGTTATGGCCGCTGGCTGCTGGTCAAGCCTGGGATTAAACTGCCATCTTTTTTCAATTGCCTGTCTTTATGTACAGAAAAATATTCAGGAAAAAGTTACCCTCTGATTTAAAATTTCATTTGCTTGAACATAGGCCAAAAGCAAATGTGCATGTGTGAAGGTTTATGTACTTCTACTAACTTGAAAAGGAAAGTATAAAATTTAATATTATTCTTACTTATTCTAGAAAGAACAAAATCACATGGGGATGTTTTTTTCAGTCTTTCAGAAAATATTTTATCTGTAGAACTGAGACCTCAGGGCTGGCATGCATGGCTGAGCCTGGAGCCTGTGCGCCATACTCTTACACATTTCTTTTGGCACCTATGTCTACACTGCAGCTATTTCTGCTTGAGAAGTAAGGAAATTAGATAGGTAGTTAGGCTAAGCTGAGCTCCCTGCTGCTGAAGTTACCTTGCCACAGGTAAGCAGCGAAGTAAATGAAAGGTTTGTCCCTGCTTTATTACTACGCTGTGCTCATGCCATTGGGAAGAACCCCAGGCTCACTGTGGGGAAAGAGCCATAGTTTATTCATTTTTTTGAGTCTGTAAATAAATTCTTGATAAATAAAGTTATGAATAAAGTAGTTATGCCTAGTTACTACTGCATGTTTAGAGACCCATAAATTCTTCATCAATCTGAAATGGTATGTATTATACATGAACTCACTCCACAAGGCTATTGTATAGAAAACCTTTGGTTGACTGATTCTGAAAATGTCTGGTCAAGAAAAGGTGCCTTTAAATAATTAGGTTAAATTAAAAGACTGTATAAAGAGTTTGTAATGATTATATGCTAAGAATGATTTTAATACTATAATAAAATGATGAAGTCACATACTTTCTGCTCTCATTGAAAATGTCACCAGATCTTTGCTTGAACAGAGAACAGAAGTCCCAAGTACCGAGAACTTCTTCCTTAAATGCGCCTTGATCTCAGTTGCAACTCAAAATGGAACAGCTTTTGTAAGATCTGCTATACGTGCCATCAGTTCAACAGCAACTTTCAGCAATTTGGTGTATGTTGTTTTAGATACTATATTAACACTTACAAATTGTGTAGAAATCTGTTTGTAACCTGTAGGAGTAATAACATATGTAAAACTCAAAATAATATAAATTTATTCGTAATTTTTTCCTTTTTCACAGGAATTTTCCTAGTGGCATTGCTGACTTGGTTGGATGTTCATTGTCATCTTAAACTGGTTTCGATCTTTGAAAGGGCTTTGTAGAAATAACCTTTAACCAGAAGCATATATTTTGAGGAAGTACCTCTGTATGGAGAAGAAATTAATTTCTAGTTTCATGGATACAAAGAACTTGTAGGTGAATGAATTTAATTGCTTAGGATACAAGTTTATATGAGGCCTTAAATTGGATGGATGAACTGTCAGTTACCTGGAATCATATTGTCTGAACTTTTCAACAGCCAAGAGAAAAAGCATTTTAGGACAGCAAGGTGGCAAGATTACTGCATGCCACAAATTACATCTGTTACGCTTTATTTTTAGACATCTGTTAACAGGAAAGAACTGATAAGTCTTTCCTTTCAGCATCAATTTCATTCTTACAGCTGAGTTTATCAGTGTATTGTTTTTCTTTGTGAATGAAAGCCCCATTTTTGTTGATTAGAATATAATAGTTATTGTAGCCATGGTCAAAATGATGGTTTATTTGTAAACAGCCTTTGAGATTTTCAGACTAGTGTGATGTGCTACGAACATTTATTAGATCATTTTCCACATTTATTTATTATTCTCCTTAAATATTCTTATACGCACATGGCACCTTGTGTGGGGGTTGCTGTTACTGTGCTATGGATGGGAACCAGAGTGTACAAAATACCAAGTGTCCATGAATTCTTGGTGCCCTCTTTAAACAGGTAAGGGTTTGAGGCTTTAGCATGCTTACATTGTATAGTACTATTATTTAATGCAGAACATGAGGTCTTAACATTGCAGTGTGAGTAGAATTCTATTACCCTAGTCAGTTAATATAAAAAATGTTGACTTCATCTTTTAAAAAAAACATTATCTTTATACAGGGTGAAGTGAGCTTTACTACAGGCAAGGAATAATTAGCTGAGCCTTCTGCTGTGCTTCATCAAAATGTTATATATGGTTTCTGGGAGTTGTAACATTTTCTTCCAATGTATCATTGCTTTGAATTTTGCTAGAGCCTGTTTAGGTAAGAATTGTTGAGAGTGACTGATACAAAACAAGTGCATAGGGTAATATTTCTAAGAAATGCTATCAGTTCTTGTTGAACTGTCTTTCTTTCCAGTGGCTTTTCTGCAACATGCAAGCCATTATTTTATTGGTTCACTTTTAACAATTTCAGAAAAATCCTGGAAACAAATATTATCCCTCTTTAATCATTACCATGTTTTCCATTGTTTTGGATTAATTTTTGATATATTATTAAAACATTTATGGATATTTTTCCTTTGGCTCCATGATTAGCTGGCAATAGCAGTAAAAGCACCCAAAAAGTGTTTTTCCAGGTTATAAAGATTGTGGAATTGAGAACTAAGGATATGGCAGAATTAAGCCACTTGTTCAGGTGGTTATAAATCATATAGTTGTTCTAGGGAACACCTCGAGGTTATTTAAAGTAAAGAAAGCATTTATTATGATTTACCATTTGGGGAACACTTTCCACTTTCATTACAATTTCTTCGAAGGTATGTAACGACCACAGGCTTGTTCCAAACCTGCTACCTCAGGATAACAGGATCCTGTCCTTTCTAGTGTTTTTGGGGGTGACCATGGTATCTCCGAGTCTTTCTACAAGAACCCTGAAACTACCAGAGTTCCAGTCTCTTAATAGCACTTCATGGTGCCTTCTTAAGTTGGGGCAGCAGCTTAGGAACGTGGCAGCTTAAGTATAATATCTCTCCAGCTGACTCCAATAACCTGAAGAGATCTGTAATGAACAGATAATTCTTATGTGGGATGGATGAGGAAGGGAGGAAAGGAGGAAGAGGAAGCTGAAATGTTCTCCTGGGAGTCTGTTGATGAAAACTTCCAAACAGTCATGAGAAGATGATTTACTGTCAGCCTCTCTCCAGTTAATCAGCATGGTTTTGGATGCAGACTTGATTGTGTCCTAAACCATACCAGGTTCATGTTGCTAATAGTCAGGAAAACAAAGGAACAGTGGTTCGCTATTGGTACTGACAGGCAGAAGAATTTTTGTGTTCTTTAGTAAATTAATTAGCAGCTGCCTGCATTCTAAAGAGAAAATGTAGTTACTGTTTGCACATCTTATTTGGAATGCCTAATTAATGGAAATCGGACCCTCTTGAGATCTTGCTCTTATACTATGCAGTCATTTTTATAGTGTTAGTTTCTAGCAAGGGAGGGTGGAGGAACTCTGAATGCTTCAGTGCTCCTGTAAAATGTGCTGAGCTGACATCTCGCTGCTCATCTTTCACTGAGCTGCGTGGTGAGGTTAGGCTTTCAGGCAGCCAGAATGCTGGGTATGTTTAGTCTTGCATGTGTGTTACTGTATTAAGGAGAGGTAAGGGTAAAGACAGACACATCCTCATTTTGCTTGGCTGTTTCTTTTGAACTACTTCTGTTCTGTCTCCTTGCTTTCTGTTTAGGAAGCAGAATTACCATTTTTTTCATTACCTTCAGTAATTATCTTCTCATGCAGAACATTGAAGCTATGGGCTTATACACGGCTTACCTGGAGGCAGGAATGTACCCATTTGAATGAGCTTGAGTCAGTGGAAACTCAATGAAGTGTTTGCTATCGGTAATGCTCATGTCAGGGACTGCCGATTCCATTTGCTTTGTAGCAGCACTTTCTCTGTTGTGGTCACTGTTCAGAGCTGCTTCACTTTCTGAATTAAAATGAGCCATGCAGTGAAGTTCCTGGATTAAATTCACCCCTCTCAATTCTGTGCTCAACTACTAAAAGCATTAACCAAATTAAGTGAAATAAGGCCTCTGGTTAACCAAATATATAATTTGCTGATATGTGAATGAGCTTTGACTCTGTACTTGATCATCCCTGAAACATTTGCATTGACATAGGGATTCCTATAATAAGAGTGGGATAAGAATGGCTATTCCAGATAACAAGCCTGGAACCTATATTATATGTAATCATATATCCAAATTAGACACACAGATAAGCAATTTTGCAGTCCATGTACTGAAGTGTCCTCCTGACACTTGGACTACCTTTTGAAGGATATCTCATAGCCTTATGTAGGTCGGCTTCATTCATGGAGCATGCTACACTTCTAAAGCAAAAGTTTTCATACTGATTTAGATCCCTTCTTGTAAGCTGGAGTTGGAATCATTCAAGATTTGTGGAATTTGTTCATATCTTTATACCTGGGCTCATTAGATTTAATATTTTTCATTTTGTAAGTTCCTGATTTATGTAGTTTTAAAGAAAGTATTGGAACTGAGAACACTGATTTGAATTCATAATGTGAACTACAGTCATGATTCCTTATAGTGCCTACAGCTTCTGAGCTCCAAAGGAAGGGGAAGGGATACAGAGAGCAAGGAGCTCCATTTTTCTGGTTTCCCTCTTTCATGTTCAGGTAGCCCCCACTAGGGACATATTCTAGTTCTTAGTCTAAAGCTTTATGAATGGGCGACATTGTATTAACAGTAATAACAACAATAATAATAACTGCAACAGCAGTAATAGCAATAAATAATAAATTTCAACTATGTTCCTTCACCCAGTTGTAATAAGCCATAGATGTGAAAGCTAGATAGAAAGGAAAAAAGCATATTTGGATTCCCACTGGGAAGTCTTGTTCCAGAACAGCATTTTATTCCTGGAGCAGTAAGCAGTTATTTCGTTAGCATAAGTTCCTTTTTGTGTACTTTTAATACACAGTGCAGAACAGAAAGAGATTATGAAAGACATCAAAGATAAGCATATAAAACAAGAATTTGGAGACAGATTTTACTACATGGGGGAAAGGGACAGGGGAATAATGAAAAAGGGGAAGCAGAGAGAAGAAAATTGCAGAAAGTAACGGGTGTAGACGGAAGTAACTTGTTAATATTATGACCAACTTCAAGGTCTTCTGGTGGTGGTGGTAAGTCTTCAGAAGGAGGAATGATATTTTATTGAGTTGCAAATAGCATACTGGCTGCAAAGAGTTAATTAAATTGTAGCCTGGCAATAGAAAATCAAATGTGAGATGACATTTTAGCTGTGAGGCCCACTTTAGGCTGTTGAAAAGTAGTGGACTACTAACCATGTTCTATTTTTTCCACAGCCCCAAGAAAACCTCATGGCTGCAGTGTCGCTGCTAATTTGCTTTTACATTTCATCACACATTTGATTTCTAAAGCTCAATGTATGTTTTCTAAAGCTTTTGTTAGATGCTTTTACATTTTAAAGATAGATAGCCTTGAAGGGTAATTGTCCCTTCTTTATACTATATAACAGCTTACATATAATAGCTTACATCATGATTAAGTATCTTAGCAGAATTAGGAGCACATAGCCTGCCTCAGTAGAAAGAATTCTATAAATTACTGGGATTTTACTGAAACAAATGCCACTAACAAAGCTGAGGAGCTAAATGGAAACACATGTTCTGAGCTTGTCTTTAGGTAGTTTGAGGGCATATATTTACTGTTTTGTTATCTCTTTTCTTTCGTTTGGGTACAGGGTTGTTTTCCCTTATTTGTTTAAAAATGAGCGAGAGAGAAGGAAGTGACCATACTGAGCCTATACTGTTTCTACAAGGGCAGCTTATAAACAGATTATCAAAACAAACATTTGTGCCACTCTTCATTCCACGAATAGAGAGCTATCTGATAGTAGTCAGCATGGTGCATCTTGTAGAGAACTCAAATTTAATACCAGTGTTAGGCTTTATGTAAGGAGATAGCCTATAAAACTGGAGCCCTGCTTTGCTGTGTCGACATGTCTGGAGCTCAGAATAAAATTGAGTTTCCTGCTTCAGCTATAACTTGGTCTTAAAATAACCTGAAGAAATTATAGTTCTGATTACAGAGAAAGTGAAGGACTTAGAACATTCTCCTAATAAAGCCACAAGATGACACAAGGCTTAGTCATCTGTAGTCTGTCTGTAACAGGCATTTCAGAGAGGGAAACAAGCCTTTGAAATTGGATAATTTGATTTGCAATCAGGCCTAATTATTTTAAGAACATAGAAAACCTTTGTTTTTTGGCAAAAATAATCATCTGGAATCCAATTAGAGGAGAAGAAGCCATTTTAAATATAATGGATGCTACACAGCATCCCTTGGAAAACTGATGTCTCAGAGGGAGAGAGCTATGTTTGAAATGGACTCCACCTCTCATTTTTCTTATTGCTATTTCTGAAATAAACAGTTATGCTCAAAGGACACATCACCCTAAACAATAAATAAAATGTTTGTGACTGAAAGTATGTCCAAAACCAATCCATGACAGCAATTTAAAAGTCCTAGAGAAGTCTTTCTGTCATCTTCTGAGTACTGTGGAACTTTACAGTGGCAAAAAATTCTTCAAGAAAGTAAATAACACCAGAAAAATCATGGCCACCCTCATAAAAAAAGCAGTTTTGGGAGCAGCAGTAGTGAACTGAAGAAAGATGTATAACTTAGAATTTAGACACTGTAGGGAAGCTAGTGTTATCTAAAGGTCCTTCATCTCTTCTCTGGTTTCTTTTCACATGATATAATTTTGGTAAACCTTTTTCAATTATTAGTGATTTCTAAAGGCTTTGTCTTTTAGCCTGTTGAGCTTATGGATGAGTATATGTAATATAGAGAAGCTAGTCAATGAGCTGCTCAGTTGATACTCCTTGGCTTGTAGATTCACCATGGGAGAAAGCCAGTGCTAGTTTGTGCCTGTGCAAGAATCATACAGTATCCAGTCTGAGCCTAAAGGTTTGTTGCCTATATAGTTTTGCTGGATGGGGGCCAAAGGCGTACTATATTATTTTCATAGTGAATAAGCTTTCCTTATTTGCTCCACTAAATGTGGGTAATTACCAGTCACTTCAGTTTTTTTTTTTCTGTATAAATGACACAGATGTCCAGACAACATATTTATAATTTCACCCCATCTGTGCTAATTTTTCTATAAATGTCCTTTTAGTGCAGTAATCATCCTGTTTATCAACATTATCCACAGTGTTGAGCAACACGCAAAAATGTGACTCATATTCAGCCCTCATTAAAACAAAACATACCCACCCCCCTACTCTGGTGTCATGGCCCAGTGGAAATATTCAGGAGTGTCTTAGTGGTTTTTGCTCTGTCTTTTTTGGGGTCTGCTTTCCTCAGCCCAAGACATCCAAGGCTGACACAGTGGTGTTGAAGGGTGACAGGCAACAAAACCCTCTTGCTTCAAGGTGTTCAAGGTGTTATGCAGCTGCTTGTACCTGGTTATCCAGAAAGAAAGAACAACTCGCATAAATATATATGTATTTCATCTGAAATTAAGGTATTTGCTTTAAAGCACCTCTCCTCTGCACGTTGCTGGATGGAGTAAGATTACCTACTAGAGGGCTGTTGGGCTTTTGTTTTGTGATTTTTTTTGTAAGTCCTCAAATTGGGACCCAACTTTATATGGTGCCAACAGGAAAAGAGCATATTGTATGGAGAGTGCTCTGCTGTCATTCATTTGCAGTGTGCTGTAGGTAGTTGGATTTTCCCTCTTCTCTCAAAAATTTCCACAACTCACCCCTGCAGAGGAAGGCTTGCATTGGAAAAGACTTAGTGGTTAGCATAAATCCTTTTTGAGGCCTGTTTACATAAAATGGCTCACATTCATCAACTTTGCTCAGACTCCCCCATACAGATGCTGTATATATTGTAATTCTTAGGAAATTTCAATGGGAAGTAATTAATGGAAATTCAGAGAAAATGTATTTATAAATCAAACAACTTGGTCATGTACAATTACACCCCCTCACCCCCAATTACTGAAAGCTACTACTGCATTTTACAGTTTAATGACCTTGAAAAAAATATTTCCAGAAACACAGCCATATTAAACGATAGGAGCAAAAGAAAATAATCCAGGATCATAAAACAGTTAGGTATTTACAGTCCTAACCTCAAAACCTTTTCTGTTAAATTAGCAAAAGCAATTGAGAAGATGGGGTCAAGACCTCCAAACTCAGTATTATTTTGGAGCAAAATATCACAGCCCTAGAAATTCTGAATAGAGTTTAAAATGGAAACAGTGTTATCAGAATCACAGGCTTCTGAATGCCCTCCTACTTAAAAAAAGTATTGAAGTACTTAAAAGCAGTGTTAAAGTATGCTTTTCAGGAAAGGTAGTTTCAAGTGTTGTAAAGTAAATTGCATCTTTCAATTCAGCTTTTAGGTTATTTCATCAGTTATGTGTGTGCGAGCACGTTCACTAGCACTACCTCCTGTTTCCTTAGGAAAGAATAACCATATTTGATAGTATAGTTTGATCTGGTAAATGTTGACAACACATAAATGAAGAAGGAAAGAAACTGCTGACATTTTTCCAGTTTTGGAATGAGTGTCATGCTGCACGTTTCCAGTGTAATCTGAGCACTCACAGAAGAATCGTAACTATGCCACCTTTTAACAGTCCCCGTGGAAGCAGAAGATTATAGGAATCTCTCCTCTAGATGTACAGGCATACGTTTTCTGCATTCTGATCGGATACATGTATGCTGGTGTTTGTATGCTAGTAAGGTATGCACCTTCTGCTCGATGTGAATGCTAGAAGTATAAAATATTGCTGGAAGGGTAAAACTGCTTCTTCTTATTGAATCAAAAAAATCCTTTCTATCAAAAAGTTTTGGCCCGTAACAGGGTCAGAGGAAATTAAAGTAGCCTTTCATTCTGTGTTAGAGGAACTTCCTCTGAAGTTTCAGACTACCAGACTAGCAGGCTAAATTCAGCAGCAGGGATGCCTTCAATTAACTGTATCAGTTCTATTTGTAGTACAAAGGATATGAACGGCCTACATAGCTTAAAAGAAAGGAGGCTAAACAGAACTTAAAGAGGTACCCTGCATATAGCAATTTCAAAGGAAAGCAATGGGATCTCTGCCAGTCAGCAGTTTAAAATCATAACTAATGCAAAGACTTGGACTGAGTTTATACAGGTGTGCTGTCTTGTCAATAAGACATCAAGGAAGAATTTCTGTAGGAGAGGTTGATTAGAATGTAAAGCACTGCTGAAAGCAGTGAGGGAAGTGAGCAATGCAAATGAGTTTAAGGCAAAATTAACAAGTTCATTTTAGAGGAATGCATGGTTAGCTCAGGGGATTGGTAATAATCTTGAGATCTTCATCTCTAGAGCACCAGTTTGAATTTAACCAGGTTGTTGATGCCAATCAAAATACATTGTCCTTGTTATTGATCTCTGTGAAATGACCTTCCAATGTCCTTGGAAAAACATCCTGAACCTGCAGTTGGCACATGAAAAAAATAAAGAAATGAATGGGCATGGTGATGTACCTTCTGGAGACTCACTCAGACCTCTTTTCAGGGAAGCTAGCAGAGAGCATGGGGAATATCATGTTCCTTGCTTCTCTCAATTAGCATATCAAGCTGTAATGTGACAGTGGACTGAAGTAAATATTAGGCTTTCAATAAAAGAAAAGGGAAAATTAATGAAAAGAATACTTGGTGTATTTTGTCATCATTAGAATATCTAGAACCATCAAGAAATATGAAACCTCTACATTTCTCTATGTCTGGATCTGATCACCTTGGGATGCATTATTGTTGAAGGCCAAATTGCTAAAGAATGAGATGGCAGGGATGTGCATCCCTGAGACTGAAAGGGTGGAATCACCATCCCAGCCACATTGTTTACACAGTCTTCATTTCAGCAGTCAGTCTGCTGACTGTTGTTAGTTTTCCCAACTATTAATTTTTTTCCCCAACTAAATAATTGTGCATGTCTTTTACATGCACAGTTATTTAGACCCCATACACAGTAGACATGAGGACACTAAGTGTAGTCTATTCAGAAAGCATAGTTTTGCGCCCCTCAGTACAAGAAGGACATCGAGGTGCTGGAGCATGTCCAAAGAAGGGCAACAAAGCTGGTGGTGGGTCTAGAGAACAAGGCTTATGAGGAGTGGCTGAGGGAGCTGTGGTTGTTTAGCTTGGAGAAAAGAAGGTTCAGGGGAGACCTCATTGTACTTTACAATTACCTTAAAGGAGGCTATAGCAAGGTGGGGATCAGGCTCTTCTCCCAAACACCTAGTGATAAGATGAGGGGAAATGGCCTTAAGTTGCACCAGGGGAGGTTTAGGTTGGATATTAGGAGAAATTTCCTTACTGAAAGGGTTGTGAGGCATTGGAACAGGGTGCCAATAGAGGTGGTTGAGTCACCATCCCTGGAGGTCTTCAAGAAACGTGTAGATGCAGAACTTAGTAGCATGGTTTAGTGGTGGACTTGTCAGTCCTAGGTTAAAGGTTGGACTAGTTGATCTTAGAGGTCTTTTCTGACCTGAGTGATCCTATGATTCTATGTCTGTCTGCACAGAGAACCAGTGGAACCACCTTATCCACTGTGACTACAGAAGAGAGGAATGGATTGGACTTTCAGTGACTATCCAAAATCCCCTTGAAAGCATCTCTAGATGTAAGACTCTGGAGGACTCTGTCCCTTTTTGTATCCAGAGTGATAACAGAACAAGGTTCCTGGGCTTCAAATATTATTAATACTCAGTACACGAAGTATACTCAGTTTTATGATGTCATCTAGCTTTCTTAAGAACATAACAGATGCAATTTTTCATGATTTCATGGCATTTGCTGATGTTAAATGAAGATGTGAAAGACAAGGAAATAGAGGTGTTTTCCTTGGTCACTACATCCCAGAAGGTCCAGAGAATAAAAAGTACTCCTGCTTCAGAAAGCAGAAGAAAGGCTGACATATAGTCTAAGGACAAAAGAGGACTGTAGTGCTCAAGCTTTGAATTCACTTCATATTGTTAAGGAATCACGTGGCAGCAACAGAGCTTTCACGGGCCCTTGAATAGTGCCAGGAAGGACAGGGATTGTGAATTCTGGTTTATTTTGTCTACTGAAATGTTAAAGGTGGCACAGATGGGCAACGTTTCCGTTTCAGTCAGTGGAGCTACCCTGTCATCTGGCTCTAGGCAACTAGATATTCACTGATGTCATTAGTTCAGACAAATGGTAAATATGCCATAAATTTTCTGTGTATTCAGTAACTGAGTAAGGGGGGTTTCACTCCAGGGAAGAACGGGCCAAGATCAAATTAACTCTTTTCAGAAAAGGTAAAAAATTTAGAATTTCTGTTAAGGTAGGTTAATATGACTACATTTAAAGTAATTTTACTTAGGAAAAAATTGGGAGTGTATTCCAAGCACAGTAGCACAAAGGGAAACCACCATAGAGTCTCTCCTTGGTAGGGAGACTTCCCCAAAAAACATTTTGTCAATAGTAGATGGTTACTCATTCCAACTAAGTATTCTCCAGTGCATTTTACTGGATTGAAAATTAAAGGGTTTCTCCCAAAACTCTGTTTTTCACTAGGTCTCTGTTTTGCAAAAATGCAGGACTTTCACTGGGAGCAGGAAGGGTTTACTGATAACCTGCTGAAGAACAATCTCTTCCACTGTGAATGTCTTGCAATGAAAAGTAGTAGTGCAGGTAACTTTCAACCGATATAGGCCAATTCCAAAGATACATGCCAGCTAAATTCTCAGTAGAAAAATGAGAACTTTGGCATCTTACACTGCCAAGCATTTCATTCTTAGAAACAAGACTGTGTGAGAAGATTTCATAACTTAAAGTGCCTTGTATCAACTGTTATATCTGCAGTCTATAAATGTTTCTAACTGCAGCATTGCTTGAATTGTGTTACCAATAAAATCCTCTGTAATTTTTTTAGTGTTAATGCTTTTAGAAGAAAAAAAAACTTTTTTTTTTTTTTAGCTGAAGGTTTTTGAATGATTTAATTGCCTTCTTAATTAGTTCCAAAATAAATGATTTGCTAATGGAGAATATATACATTGAGATTTCAAACATATTGTATCGTGTTTCTCTAAATCACACAGAAATAAGGTTTTGTTTGTTTGTTTGTTTGTTTTTTCAACTAATGTCAAAGATTTGCCCAAAGAATAAATCAAAGTATATTTCATGAAACTTTCAGGAATCATGCAAATCAGATTTTCATCTGAATTAAACACATCTACCTCCATATAACAATTACCAAATTTTGAAAAAAAAATCTAGTATGCTTTTCAGGTTTTCATATCTTGCCCTACTGCATAATTCATTTCCCCTAGTGAAGAGATTTCACCGAACTTGATGAAATTTGTTTTGTAAACTCCATCCTTGCCAAACTGAAATCTCTGTGACATCTGAACTATATTCTCCAGTTATTCTGAGCATGTGTTAAATTCATCCTTGCTGAAGTAAATGTGAGATTTTATGTTCACTTCAGTGCAGTCAGAATTTTCCCCAGTTTCCAAATTCAGAGTTCATGGGTGTGTGACATGTGCTTCTTTGACTATAATGTACAAGACTAGTGATGGTACAGCCTAGCAAATTTTTGGTTCCAGCTGAAGTTTTAGAGGGAGAGTAGCTTTAAAAAAAATAAAAATGCAGAAAGTCAAGTGTCAGGCCTGTGTGGTCACTGGCACTCAGTGGGGTTTCATATGCAGTCTCACAGATATTTGGTTCCTGAAGCTGAATGACTTTTATAGCTGCTCAACTACAGGTATGTCAACCTGGCAAGGAGGTATGCCCAGCAAGTACTTTTCTGCTAGGCTCACTTGTGGTGCTCACATTGAAAAATCTGCTGAACTTTAGGAGTATGTACTTGTACGTATTTAAGAGCAAAAGTTTATGGTATTTGACATGATAGGGAAACGTAGTGGCATATTAGAGAAATGCATTTTATTTATTTTTGTAAATATCTGGCTGATACAGTACCCTTGGTAAAATCACAGTTTCTGTGTGATGAAAGTAGTAGAGCTGTGTAGATAATTGTAGATTTCATCTCTACTGAATGAGCTCCATTTCAGAGCTCAACAGTTTGATTCTTGGCTGCTGTGGGCTGAATCTGGACCTGGATCGAAGTACCAATGGGACATCTGTCATTCCTATGCTCAGTTTTTTTTCCTGCTTTTCTTGGGTAGGAAAGACACAAACCTGACAGTATAAACTGGAACACCGAGGTAGTGTTGAATGTTAGAAATTGAGAATTAGAAGCTGGCTGAGTGCAGGGAATGTGGCTGTGAGCTGAGGAACAGATGAGAAGAAAAAGCCCTATAGAAAGCAACCATTTGTGATTCAATATTTGATGTAGACTAACAGCCGTAAAACTACTTTTTCCTATTCAATGCAGTTGATCAACGTTTTCTCTTAAGTTCTTAGACCAGTTGTCTTCTTACGGAACAAAATATTAACACAGTTAGCATAGCTGAGTACTTGTAGAAACAGCCAAAATAGCCAATATATTGCATTAAATGGAATTTTTATAGATGTCTAAGAGATCCATTCCGGAAGAAGCTTTTAAAGCACATCAGTTGTATTCTGTATGAATGAACAAACATTTTTTAAGGAATAGATCGTCTCTGCAACAGTTTTCAACTGGCAATTGATCTGCTAATATTTGTGGTTTCTGCATTCCACTACATGGTTTCCTGCCAAAGACCGTGGCCATGGCATCCTGGTCAGTGACTAAACGCAATGTGAGGAATCTTTCTACTCCTTTAAGAGGTGTGTCTTAAGGGGACTGTTGCATATGTGTCTAGGCATGGTGATCAATCTCAAACTGATTTCAACTGTTTGTTAACAATTTTGGCTGTATACAAGTCTGTGTGAGATTTGGTTTTCCACAAAACGCTCATTTTTGTTGTTCTGCATACTCTCCCGGTATATTCTTCCTTAAAAACAACAATAACAACAAAAACAACAACAAAACCACACACACAAAACAAACAAACAAACAAAATGACCAGAGGGGAATGGGGAATTAAGTTATGTTATTCTTTGAGTCTTAATTTGAGTTTCAGCTTCTCCTCTGTAAATCTGTCTGTGGATACTCACACTGGACGTGTTAGAATGGTGGCAAGTGCTCCTTTTACACATTGTTGACTTTTCTCTCTTCTGCCTTATGGGCAAGGGTGGAAAGCAAAAGCAGAAGGAATGAGAAATAAGTTGCTAGCTGTAAAGGAAAAGCTGCTAATTCAAAACTATATGACTGGGGGTTTGATATGTCATATTTTTCTTGATACTAAATGTATTGAACTTTATAAATGGTAGATTTTACTAAAGTATTTCCAACATGCTCATGAGACAGTACTGTCACCCATAAGAAGAGTGGCAATATTTGGCTTCTTTCATGTTGATTTGGGGCCATGCTCTCCCTTCTTATGCTTCCTTTAAAGAGAACAGGCTAACCAAGAGAACAAGGACAGAAGAACGATGTGTCCAAAAGATGGATCTTGGGAGGAGGCAGACAGACAGGACAGTTCTTATTTTATGCCTTTTAAGAAAGCATTTAGGATTCTCTGTTGTAAAGTGAGGTGGCCATCATTTATCTGGTGTACATCCCACTCTAGATGGATGAGCAAAAGCTGTGCAGCTGAGGTTCTCATGAACATCCAATTGTACCAGTTGTACTACTCACTGTTCACAAGCTAGGTTTCCCTGAGGAAATTAGCCTTAGAGGCACTGTTTACATGACCTGTCCTAGCTCTGATCGTGTTTTCTAGGAATGGCAAGTCTCTTTTCAGTGGAATTCTCTTTATTCTCTTAGCCAGCAGTGATGAATGTGCAGTCTCATTACGGGTACGCCTCACAGGACTATTCACACAACCCACATTGAAAACGCTTTTTCTTTTCTGATTTTTTACTCCCTTGAGATATAGAAATATCTTATTGAAGACAACAGAACTGTGTCAAAGATGCATGCTGTGCTCTGAAATTACATGAGTTCATTCAGTACTGGTGGCAGCTGATTTGTGTCGATGGAGGCTTCCCACATGTTGCACACAGACACAATTTGTACTTGTGCCAGAAATCATTGTTTCCCACCTGTGCTGTATAATCTGCTCCTAATGCCTATGACCTATTTTTAAAGTCTTTCTCTTTATAGCTGCTTATGTGCAGTATTTATAGAAACACCACTGAAATGGTCACAAAGAGAAGTGTGGACAACAGCTGTGTATCACTCCTTATTTTGTGGTATTTTCTTAAAACAGTGGTGCAACTATTTGTCATGCACAGTTACTACTCACCGGAAGAAATCATGTCTTTTATCATTTATCCACAAAGAGCTGTTGTGCTCAGAACTGTTTGTAGCTTCTGCCGTCTTTTGCATACCTGCCTGAGCAAATGATATCTGCTCTGTATCTTTGCTTTCACAGTAGAGCTGACTGCTCTGTTATCTGTAGTTTGCCATCAAAACTGCAAACAAAAACGTGGTGGGAAAAGACTGTCTACAGATGAAAGTGCTTATAAATTAAATATGCCATGCAACAGGACGTTCAGATTACAGACCATTTTTTAAGCTTTAAAAGGGTTTTGTAATGGATGTGATATTAAGTTGCACGCAAACTACACTGAAGTTAGTAAAACCCAGCTGTTTTCTAACAGCATAACAAATAACAAACCCCAGCAGTTTAATCCAATGAAGGATTAATTAATATGATCTGAAAAGCAAATCACATGGTGGTTTTCAGAAGGGAAACTGGCATTAGAGCAGACTTACATATATGTAACATTCCGTGATAGCATTTCTGACTAAAGAATAGTCGCAAAAACTGCTGAAGTATCACATTAAACTGGTATCAGATTAAACTGGTAATTGAAAGTTGCAGTTTAAAACCTAGACAGGCATTTCATAAGATCATTTCCAGAGACCACAAATTATTGTTTATCAATCCAAGTATTAAGATACAGTAGCAGGGAAATTTCCATTGTGATCAATCAGATTTTAGTTTGCGTATGTACAAATATATCTGCCCATATAAGATTGCAAAATGCCCATATGAGGGAAATTGCACTCTCAGTGTGAATAAATGTGGCATCTGCCAGTAGATTTATCACTGCCATTGTTCCCCTGTTCTGTCTCTGCAGAGACAGGGGGAGCAGAAAAGCGGCAGCAGCTTGGCCATGTGCTGTACGCCAGTCTGCCTTTTCTGAACACGCAGGGTAGCATTGCTTTCAGGGGCCTGCCATGGGCTGGAAAGCATTGGCAGACTGACTCTAAGCAGAACTCTTTGCTGAGGGCATGGGTCAAAGGGAGCAGGAGAAAGGTTAGGAATTAACATAAAAGGCACAGATTTTCTTTCAGATGCCTTTTTTCTCCATAAATGCTATAACATTTTTTAGATCTTTGTGCATCTGTTTGACTGAAGGCCCAACCCATTTTTGCTTGAGATGGGGTTAAACGCATGACTTCCCTCGGTGCCTTTTCACCCATTGAAGCTTTTCTCTCAGAAGAAATTATCTGCCATATGAAAATATGCCTCTCCTAGTAGAATCATAGATCAGCAAAATAGTGTGAGATGGCCATTAGTCTAATAAGAGACATGTTGTACTCTGGTAAGGTTTAATGGCCGGCTGCGAGCAACATCTGCAGGAATTTCAAGTGAAAGCAATACGTATTTACTTGTCTTCCTCATTTACATCTTCAGGCTGAAGAGAGGCTTAAAATTCATTGTTCCTTAAATATGTATCTATCACATCAGAAAAAGCACATTGGCACATCAGTGTAGATAAGCATTGGGTAGATGTGGATCATTTCAGTCCAGTTTACCCAAACTTTAAAGTATACCTCACCATGGGAGTCCATTAGAGCCATGGGCCTTACACCAGCAATTTGGAGTCCTTTTTCATTGCTCTGTCACAGTAAATCCTCACCATTTCTCATGCTCTGTCCCTTCTTCAACTCACTTCTGTGCCCCTTATGGATCACAAAGGAAGACGTTGTGGTTATTCTTCTGCCTTACCAGGTATGTTGCTGCCAGCTACGCCAGCTAAGGCCAGCTAAGCAAGAAAATGTTTGTAGGGGACCCCAAACAGAATCTTAGAAAGATCGAGAGCTACCAACACGACTGCCATTGCTCTGTCCTTACCCAAACATGCCTGCTCAGTGCCGTGCCAACTAATCCACAGGGAAAGGCAGAAAAGAGGGTACAAAGGGAACTCAGGATTTCAGAGGGGGAACAGAAGTTTGTCTGGCAGTGAGGCGAGGGAAGTGGTAAGGGATGTGTGTGTGCAGCCCTCTCCTCACCCCACCACCCCCCGGTACGCAACCCCAGGGGCTGCCGGCCTCAGTGCAGCCGTTTAACAGCCTGGTGGTGGGATGACGGAGAGTTCTTGCCAGATGGTTTTCTTTACTTAGATTGAAACTAGCTTCGTGTTGGTGGCTCTGTCTTTCACAGGCTGCAGAAACGGTCACTGAAGTGGCTGGGAGGATGCTACTAGAGGTTGTCAACATCAGTTATCACTGGCTATTTTTTGATCTCAAGTGGTGCTACTGTGCTGTAAGAGTTCTGTCCAATGTGTGAGTGGTTTTATCACTGCTGAATGAAGGTTGTTCCTGAGGCTACCCAACTTGACGTGTTTTAAAATAGTGCTCATATGGTGTTAATTGGCTTGATTGCATTAAATACAAGATTATGTTTTACTAGCGAAGTGAGTGATGTAGGAGTCATCCTCATCGCTGAAGAAATAGCTCCATGCACTGCCTGCTTACACATCTCCTGGTTGACAGTGCTCACGCTCGGTTGCAGGCTCTAATAAAGCAGATTGGTTTATTAAGACAACCTGGGCCATCACTGGACATACCACATGTGGCTGTCATTGTGACACACACCCCACACAGAATGACTTTAGCAAGCCTCTCGCCTCCTTTCATAAAACAAGACAGGGAGCTCCTCCTTTTCTTTGCAGAGAAAATTACGACAGCAGATCTGGTATTGTTTAACCACGCTTGGGAGGGCTGGCGAGGACTGCTGGGGATCTTGCATGCAGTACGACGGAGTAGCTTAACTCCCCAAGGAGTAATTTTAAGCTCTTCTCAGATTTAGGAATAATGATTATATTTGAGCCATTTTTCTTTAGCTCTCCATACTAGCCATTAACTGGAACATTGTGCAAGAAGAGCCTCTATTCTTGTATGATAACTGATTCTTTGTTTTGCAGCTTTTGGCATCGCCTTGTGGTGTCCAATTCTTAATCCAGCTTTGTGTATATCTATATATAGATATAAAGTTCAAATGTAAATATCAAATAAAGTTGAGTATATCAGTTGTGCATGTATATGGATTTTGTGGCTAAAAGTTTACAGTAAGCAGAAATGAGCAATCTGATGTTACCATTGTCTTCAGTTGCTCTTCCTTTTGTTGATTGTTTTGGGATAGCACTGATGCCAATGTTTCTGTAGCTTTTGACTGAGTTTTGTGTGTGTGTGTGTGTGTGTGTGTGTCGCATGTTTTAATGGTAAAATAGATATTAGAAATAACATGAATCTAAAATTATATGCTTATTCATAAAATATAAATTAAAAATCAAGAATTTCACTTTTAGGGATATATTTCAAATGGTTTTACTTTCAAGCAAATTACTTATTTTAATGGCATACAAAGATGCGATAGAGTTTATACTGTGGCTAAACCATGTTTTGAGAAGAAACCTTCAGTGGGTTTGTGTTTTTATTTTATTCTTTTATGATAGTGCAAGCTACAGATTCAAAAAGCCTAAGAAAACCATTAAGAATGTACCGTGCTAGAAAATACAGGTATTTCAATGCACTAACCACTATACTCAGCAACTCCAGTAGCATGTTGATACTTCTGTACTCAGGAGACTGTGGTTCAGTCCCTGGTGCCCAAGGTTGGGCTGAGAACTTGAACCACAGTCATTTAGCAGGAAGTTTATACTGGTTCAGACTGTGCCTTGGAATACTGGGGAGCCTACTGTGGAAAAGGAAACCACAGGGAAAGGATGAATACAGTTCTGCACGTGCATGCCAACATACACCACCAATTCAATGGCCATGACCAGTAAAGTTCCGCCGTGGGAGGTGCCAGTGAAGGTTACATAGTCAAAAGTAGTGCCTGGAGGTGGTGGCAAAGAGCTTATGAAGACCATGGGAAGGGAGCAAAATATGTTATATAGTACCTGTTTAAAACGCACCAAAAAATGCACTGAATTTCATGATCCACCTATTTATTTATTCATTTATTTTTCCTGCTCTTCTTGCTTCTGTGTTGTGATCCTCTTTATTGTTTCAGAAGTTTTATCTTTATTTATTTTTTCTTTTTTTTTAGTATTTTTTTCTGTAAATATTGAAGTATAAAATAGAGCATAAGTGGTTTAGCTGAAGCAGAAAATAGTGAACTTTCATAATGAGACAAGAGTAATAACTGTGCACTGAGTGGATTTCTGGGAAGTGGATTCCCTTCACTCTGCCGCTTTTTTTTTTATTTGAAAGTACAACATAGCATCTTGAAAATATTTTACCATGAAGTCTACTGTATTACAAGAAGGAAGGAGCACTTTTAATCTAATATAATGATAATAGGTGAAGGAAAGGTGCAATCATCTATCATGTAATAGTTACAAATCTGTTTCTTGGAAGGTCAGTTTGACATTTCCTTATGGATGGTACATTAGAAGTCATTTATAGTATAATACAGTAAATAACACATAGTAGATACACAGTAAATACATAGTAGATACACAGTAAATATAGTAAATACAGTAAATTATTTCTAATTATTCATTTCATCTTAAACACCTTTTTACTTTCTTCTCTCTGTTTTGGCAAGTTCATGGCAAGATCAGTAGCTCTTGAAAGGTTAACTGCATTAATGTTTGTCTTTGAAGGTGCTGCCTTTTTTTTTTTTTTTTTTTTTTTTCCTGTGGAGACAACAGTGAGCATTATAGAAATCAGTCTTGCTTTTTTGAGACATGTTTGTGTCTTTCGACTCTTTGTTAATATGATTCTCATTTAGAAACAGGAACTGTGAAATATGCTGGGGAATAAATAGATCTCTTCTAAATAGCTATTGTCAAGGAAGAGCAAAGGAAATGAATTGTGCGAATTCTTAGAACCGAGTAACGTTTATTTCAGAAAAAGACATACTTCTCAGATCAGAATGGCTTTTGCTTTACAAGTAAGTTATTTTTTCTCTGTCTTTGTAATAATGATAATGGGGAAATTTGCTATAGCAGTTTCTGCATATGGGAGGTTGTAGAAGTCTCTTTGATAGCTATTTAATGTATCCACTAGCTTGATATCAAAATTGGAAGAGCCAGCAGAGTTTTAAGCTTGGGTGGACGCTGCATTGAAGTTTGTGTCATGTGAGCCTGCTTGACATTATCAGGATAATCTCAGTATTGTAGAAATGTTTTGAACTCAGAAACACGTGGAACCAAATACACACAAGAGGAAAAGATGCACCGTAAATTTTCATCAGAGGGCTTTATTTAAGGGGCTGGAAGGTGTAGTGGGTAAACTTCCATCGAGTCTCTCCCTTTTATTTGAGAGAAAGGTGAACAGCTGGTCCAAAATGGAATGGTACAAGATAGGTTTGAAGAAGATGAATATCGCTTGGAGATCTCATGCAGAAATAATTGAAGTGAGCACCAGTTTCTATCTGCTGTGCAGTGCTTTGGAGTAGTTCAATGTGGACAGCCATTTTTCAGGAACTGACTAAATTCTGAAGAATCTTTCATGTAGTTTACGCACAGGTGCTTTCTGAGGATATTTGGACTATTCCAAATTACTATTGAGTATTTTCACTCAGTTCTGGAGCTTTGGGGTCTTCAGCCAGATTTCAGAGTGACTGGCAAGGTTTTGTGTGTGTTTTCAGATGATTCTGAAAGGTCATTATTTGATGATAGTCAAGAGGCTCTGTTTCAGTGAGTTTAATTGAAGGTTTTAATGGCAGAAGGGACTTTAAATACTGATTTTTGTACTGCATTTATTGTGACATTAAACTGTGTATGTGGTTGTATCATTGGGTCCTTTGGCTTGTGTTTGGACTTCAGAAGCTGAATATGCTGTTGTGTATATCATAATTTCCAGTCAAAAGTTAAACTTTTCAATAAGCTTAATTTAAATGGTTGGCAGCAAAAAATAATGTAAATGATTCAACAGAAGAACGTCAAATGATTCCTAATGATTTTCTTGTAAACTATTCACTGTAATAGTTTGCCGATGTCAATGGAAAGGGTGATCCCACCTAGTAGTGTTGGTGGTCTGTTCATCTTATACCACAATAATACGCTGTCAGTATAAATGTATTTGTACAAAATGTTGTCATATTTATTAGGTCATATATGTCACTGTTGACAAACAAAGAGTCCTTGATCTTCTTGTTCCAAAGAGTTCAGGATCTACAGTTGTTCAGCCTTGTGACCAGGAGTCATGCAACATTATGGCATTTCATTTCCATGCCTTTGTAGGGGTAGCTGATAACTATCGTGTGACACTGTCTGAAGTCAGCCTTCTTGTAATTAGTAGTGGGATTTCAGCAACTTCATCCCAGTCTGAAATTAGCCTCTTTACCAGAATGACCTCTAAGGTGAGGTGAAGCAAGCTAACAAAAGCGTATAAAAGAAGGTGCAAGTTCTGGAGATGGGTGAATTAAGAGGTAGGTAGACAGTGACATTTGGTCATTTCCCATTTTTTTAAAAAAGATCATCTGCTAGTTTTTTATGGTCTTTGTCATGGAAGGTAAGCCATTAATTTTACCTGTATTCAGAAAGCATTTAAGGTAAATCCTTGAAAAACCCTGTTCTGTGTGTATTGACTATCAATTTAATTTTATTTTTTTTCTCTGGCAGATGTAGTTATTATTGGAAATTAAATGGAATTTTATGGATGTATAAGTGAGCTCTTTCTGAACCAAGATCTAATCAGTTTGTCACTTTGAGACTTGAGTTGTGGAGAAAGTGAAAAGTAATAGTATTGGGTATCGGCTTTGCTTTGTGGTGTTTCATCAGGTGCGTAGCTCTGAATTGTCAGAGTAGCATTCACATACTTGGAGTAAGTGAAATCAGTGACACCACCAGACCCTCCTTTTCTTCATGTAGGCTGACTATTGGTAATTCTCTAAATATTTATGCCATGTCTAGACCTGTGCTTTCTGAAGAGGTGCTTCTGTCTGCAACAAGGAGGAGCTGATGGTGATGTAGCTTTTATGGTAGTTGTAGGAAATGGTGTTTTATGTTGGTGAATAGGGGGAAGTCTGCTTCATGCAGTATATTCTTCAGCTTCAGTTCCTATGACATTTCATTAAACATGGTTTATGGATATACTACCATGGTCTCAGCATTCATTCAATCAATTAAACTTTATTGTTAACAGAGAGAGTTCTGGGCTAGGGTTGGCTGCAGGGAAATCCATAACAGTAGAAGTGTCAGTTCACGTGTTTGCCATCAGATACTAATTCAGGGAAGAATACCAAACACGAGCATATCTAAAAATTAGTGTAAATAACCTTATTAGCCAAAATAATTTCCCATTTCTTAGCATTGTAATTCTGAGAAATATAAATGTGCACGACATAAATATAAAAGCCAGAGAAAGTGAAGCTGTACTTTCTGGACATATCAGAAGTTATTTGCATTTTATTCCTACTTCTTTTAATATACTCTATAATATTTTCTATGTACTAAAACTATTGAAAATAACTTCCTGATAACTTTTGAAACACTTTGAGTAAGAGAGAAGAAAACTCAAAACCGGGCTGATTACTGTTGTCAGGAAGAATTTTTAAAATATGGGTAGGATTAAGTCAAGCTCTTTGTTTGGCTAAGAGTGTTGGAAGTACTTCACAGTAACATTTCTTGACTTCTGTTATTTATTTGTATTCTTGCTCAATTTTGTTATTTTAAAAATTGCTTTGTGGAGTATAATATTCAAAAAAGAAAATAGTCCCCGTAGAACAGAAGCTTTTAATCCTTTAAACACCTAATTTGTCAAATGCATAAAGAGAAAAAACAAACAAACAAACAAACAAACAAAAAAAAAAACAATACACATTTCCCAAATGTATCAGATGTGATTCCTTATGGAAATGAAACAAAGTTTGAAAGGCCATATGCACATTTCTGAGAAAGAAAATAAATGATATTGAACAGAAGAGCCTAGTAAGGAACACTGCTGCTGCAACTAAGATGCGCTGTTGAAAATTTAAGGATCCAGCCTTCTGCAGTGTACTGATGAAGTCTCAGACTATTCCAGTTTTTCTCTTATTATAGTGAACATGTTTGATTTCTATATGGTACCAAGCTCTCTCAGTGATTTGCAATCAGCATGACAGTTTTTTTCCATGCCAAAACTTAAATGAGTTGTGCTGCTTTCTCCCAATCCTAATATGCAATGCCCTGATGCAGTAATAACATATCGTTAATTCTGTCTCACTGATTGCAAAACATTCTGCTTAAAGTGCAGAAACAGAGCATCTACTTTCATGTTGCCTTTTGTATTGCAGAATCTCAGTTTGTGATGATATTTGAAGCCAGGTTCAAAGGCTCAGTCAACAGAACTAAACTGCAATGAGCTAAGATTTTTTTTGGTCTTAATTCTGATGAGAGGGAACTTCTATTCTGAATGATTAATGTGTTAAGTTGGGAGGAGGAGGTTTCAATATGACTAGGTTTTATTTAAATGATTTAGGCTGAGATTCTCAAAGGACCCAAAGTGTTTCTTGAAGAGTAATTTTGAATGCTTGACTCCATTTAAGCAGTCATTCTAGTATGCATGTTTCATGCCTGGTCTGCAAATTTCTAAAATTTGAGTAGAGTTCCCTCTGATTTTTTTTTTTAGACTTCTTAGTATGAAATTTAATTTCTGGGAAAGCTTGCTTAGGAAAGAATCTTATATTTGAGAATGAAGAAATACCCATTGGCTTGACTGGCCTGCTTCTCAGATGAGTTGAGATGAAGAAAGAAACAACCAACCCACTAGTAAGAAATGGACCTACTGATATGCGGGAAAAGAAGAATGGGTAATAACTTTTGTATTTCCATTTTTCTTAACTGCATACTTACTAAGTTGCGTCAAAAGTGTGTAGAATTTTTCTGTTACTGTTGTTTCTTTTGACAGAACAGAGACGTATTTCTTAGCAGTGTCTTGTTGCATTACTTTCTGGAATATTACAGAATGCAAAACCATTATTCAGTATTTGTTTAGAATAATAATCATGGGAAATGTATCCAGCCAAAATAACAGTACTATCCTAATGATCCCTATAGGTTGGTTTTCCAGTGCTCAAAAATTACGAAGACAATTGTTTGTAAGAGTGAATAGAAATGGCAGTTTCTTTCCTATACTCGCCATCATAAGTCCGTAATTCTACTTGCTGATTAAGATGACTTAACTGTAAAGAAATTGAAGACATCCTGCTGTATTTTTACTTTAGGGTTGAGACAGCATATGTCTGAAACCAACGTAAAAGCATGGTAGTGACTTGAAGTCAAATAAAGAAAGAATAGTAAGTTTGATGGAAGCATGATGTATCATTCTAATGATGTCAAGTATTAGTATTTGAATCCTTAATTAAAATCTAATTAGTCCAAAGTCATTAGTCCAAAGTCATGTACTAATAGGAATTTTGTTAATGAACATTTAAAGAAAAAGAGTGATTTTGTCATATCAATAAACTAAATCCCAGTTAAGCTTTACTTTCATAATGTTTGGTATCCAGGTATACATGGGTATAAATTTGCTATTAGTAATTTCTGCCTTTCACAGTGCTTTTTCAGTTCATTGTAATGTTCTGATTGACTTGGAAAACAAGATTGACTCCCTCTGGTGGCTGAAATCAGGCCTTTACATTCCGGAGAATGTTTTCCAGAGATCTGTTCAGTCTGGACAGTACAGTCCATGAATACTATTTTATGTTTAGTGTTACATTATTATAGAAAATAGCAATATCTTTTCTTTCTGTCATACAGAGTGCAGCGTTGGTGGTACTTTTGCCATCTGAAAGCTTTGGAAGTCCTGGCGGATATTTAGATCACATGGTTCCAAGGAACCCAAGTATATTGTCAAAGTGAGCTAACACTTTGGGCACAGTAGGATTGGAACCATTTACTGTGGTGAGAAGAGTCAAAATAGGAAAGGAGGAATTGAGATAAGCAGAGTAATATTGGTGATAGTAAGTGTGTCACAAAAGTACAAGAACTAGATATTATATCTCTAGTTTGGGATTTTCTTCAGCTCATGAAAATTATTTGATCTTAGAAGTAAACAACTAATTTATTATTATTATTATTATTATTATTATTATTATTATTATTATTATTATTATTATTATTATCATTTGGCCAGGATACCGTTTTGTTATAAAATGGAAGAATTTTATAATATTTAGATTACAGCTGTGAATGTGAGATGTCTGACTCCTTTTTTCAAGTAATTCCTCCAAATCCCAACTGACAGAATGTGAGAGAGAAACACTTCTTTTTTGTTACTATTTTCTGCAAATAGTTATGGTTAGAATCTATACACTATAAAATCAAAACTGTCTTCACATTAATAAGCCAAAAACATAAGTAAGCATCCTGGAAGACTGGTATTTCCTTGATTATGAGTTCATAATGCTTTTTGTATATTTTATGTAATCTCTTTTACTGGACTGCCTGCCTTATGTAATGTCTTAGTAATGGAAATGAGGCCATCTGCATGGTAGTCAAGGTTGTTCTCTGAAAGATATGCTCCGTCTGCAGCAAAAAGTAGATTAAATCAAGACCTTTAAAACCTTCACAACCCTTTCATCAAGCTAAGATGAATATTCCTCCAGAACTCTCCCTTACATTCTTTAGAGCAGCCCATCTTTGCTGTCTATTGACATCTTAATCCATCCAACTTCGTTTCTCAACAGCTGCATAATATTCCCATCAGCTGTACTGCCATTGTTTGTATGTCCTTTTTCATCTTCTGCCACTCCTAATTCAATTCTGCAGTCTAATAAACTCTACCTGGTTTGCTTTACATCACCATTATGATTTTGTTCTTTGCCTTTCATTTTCCCTGCTTTCCCTGTAGTGTTTTTTTTTTCTCTGTGCATTCTGTAATCTCTGCTTCTAGATATCAGTATTCCAACAGCTGCACTTATGAAAAATGGCAAGTCAGTGATCTAATATTGTTTATTCATTTTATTTGTGCAAACATACTGGGTGTTTTATATTAGCAGAGGAGGAGAGACTCCCCTGACTATGCTGCAGTCCAAGGCAAAGTGGTATGAAGGGGAGCAGAATGCCTGTATCATTCACAGGTCTAGGTGAGATGAAAGCCGAGTAAGTGGAAATCTATGTTCTGGATGTATTTGGTACCACCTTCAGCAGCCTTATATTGTCTCTGAATAGGACATCAGGAAAAGATGGTAGCAGGTCTCTAGAAAATCCGATGGTGCTCTTTCAGTCATCTTTAGCATCCTGGAGGGCTTTGTACTCCATCTTTTAATGTATAGTAATACTGATACAACTAAAAGCATATCACCTTTTTCTTGTGTATGTGACATCTGTTTTGAAAAAGGAGGTGAGAGGTATCTTTTGTGTCATGTCTGCTCTTTGCTTTTTCTGAGCATTTCAGGATATGATGCGAGAATTGTGTATGTATGCAAGTGCATGCCCACAGCTTCATATCACGCATGCTTGCATTTTAATCAATTAATTCATTAATTAATTGTTAGGATTTAATGAAGTGACCAGCAGATAAGCTGGCACGTGTTGATTTGGACACAGATTGTACCTACTATGTTCTGCAATTGCTAAGCAGTGCTACCGCCAAATCAAACCTTGTTTGTCATCCTCAGTATGATCTGGTTGAGAGTGGTACTGATCCATGTGCAGAAGATACACAGCTAAAGCAATGCTATTTTGTAATCTTCCCTGTCTTTTCTTGTATACCTTTGTCACAGGTGTGGGCACATTACGGTCAAATAGACTAACTTGATACCATGTACTAACAGCATCATTAACACCAATGTATTGTGGTGTTAATAATACTACTAGTATGCCATAAACTTTGGAACTGAAAAGAAAGCTATGTAGAAATTCTACATTTTTAACTACACATGCATTTGCCTTTGTCCTGTTTTTATGTTGCCTGCAGCAGAAGTATCCAGAGTTCAGGATATTCAAAGGGCATTCTCTGGAAAGTGAACATGGGCCTTTGTGCTGATGAGTGCAGAGAATGCATGTGTAACAGTTCTTCAGATGAAATATAAAGTAACTCAGAAACGCAAATATAGCTCAGCTTGGGTTTCTTGATAACAGATCATCCCAGGTTTGAGTTTAAAAGTGTTTCACATTCTGATGTGATTTACTGGGCACATTTGCTTTTACTCCTCTAACAGAAGTGGTGGGCCTGATATTTGCATGAGCTCTGGCAGGCTCATAAATGGAACTTTCACTCATGTATTCACTGTAGAAGAAACAGCAAACACTACCATTAAAAAAAAAACTTCTTGGCTATAACAAATTAGATGGCATTTATGTTTGTGTTTGTTATGACTGTTTGACTCAAACGCGTATTTGCAGAGAAGGAATCTGATTTTAGTAAATCAATATAATAAAGCCTTTGATTTTTTACAAAAGCCAGCTAGCTGTAACTTCAGTGTTGGTATTTCAAGGCGTCTCACTGATATTTTAGAAGTTTGTGGTTGTTTGAGCTTCCTTTCCAGGCCCTGGGGAAATAAGAGAATGGTAAATCAAAGCCCAGATCGCTGTTTGCATTTATTTTACTTCTCATTATGACATGTATGCAAACACTTAAAAGAAATGGGGAAAAGGTATAATCATGATAAGATCCCGTTTATAGAACAAAAGGGAATGCATTTCTAGTCTAATTTATTACACTTCTCCTTAATACCATAAAGTCATTTGAGTGCCTCATCAGATTTGACAGTTCATTTATACTTCTAATTCTGTGATAGTGCTGCTAAAATGATTACTGACTCCTTAAGTATAATCCAAGAAAATAACCATAAAATATTTTCTCTATCTCCAATATATGTTAATTTCTTGTGTTTTTCCTTTCCAAGTGAGGAAGTTTTAAAAGTACAGATTACAGTTGGGTACTTAACTGCCATAAAAAGTCATGGTGCTGCCTTTGAAAAAAAGTCTTCCATTTATATTTACTGTCTCCTTTCTGTTTCCCTTGCCTGTGACAACCGAAATCCAGACTATGATTAAAGAAGTATAATTAATCAAAAATATTTAATAGCATTGAGTGAAATATAAATGACACTATTTTTTGTTTGGGTGGACCCCTTAGCTTAATTTTGAGAATGGAGAAAAAAATCTGTTGATTTTAAATATTGAAAAAAAAAAGTTTTATTAAAAAATCCAACTGCCGTCCAAAATCCAGATACTTTTGTCACATTAAGGATATTAAAATGAGATGCTCTCAAGGCCATCTTCCTTCACCCCTGTACTCGTGAGAGAGATTCTGGATCAAGCTTCATGGGTGGCATAAAGAAGCTTTGCCTATACTGAAGTCAACAGAGGGATGACAGATTATACCAGCTGAAAATTGATGTACAAGATTTTAGTCACCAAAGTTGGAATGACAAAAGCATCCCATGGGAGTAACCTAACCTTTCACAGTTTATTGAACATCTGACTTCTGATTCTGTACTGGTTATTCTTAAAATTTCAACTTCTAGCTCCTGCATTCTGTATTGCAGGTCTTGTAGTGGCACAGCTTCCATCAGAAAGTTGTGACTTGTGGGAAGTAGGCTCCAAATTAGGAAAATTTTCTGCAAATTAGTATGTTAAGCAATTGGTATAGTGGTTTTCATGCCAGACTCCATCCTCTTTAGTCATGGCTGTTCAAAACCAAGTTGCTCACTTAGTTTCCCAGCATGCCCACAGCTGACACATTGCTCTATTACCTCTTTATTTACACTGGCTGTGAGGGCAAGCAGTGCCTTATCGTTATGCCAGGACTGCTCTTAGATTACAGTGAGCAATGTTCCTGTAACACTGCTTCTCAACAGGGAAAGCTCTGCCCCAATTTGCTCAGAAATTTTAACTCCTTTCTTTGTGCCCCACCTCTGCTTTGTTACTGGTGTCTTATGGCTTTCCAGGTATCAGTGCTTTTCAAGTCCTGAATGACGTGGTACTTAAATCCAGAGAATTCTGTGTTTAAGCTGGAACGTAAATATAGTGCGTTGTCTTCATTTTCAGTGGATCTTCCATCTTTCCATTATTTAGACCTATTTTCTGTAAATTCTTTAGTCCTCTGATTATGTCATGATTTACTGGTGGCTAATCCTGAAACAGGAAGGGTTTTCACTTTCTCTGAATGAAGAGGTCAAATGGAGGCAGTCTCTTTTACACTAAAATGTGCAAAACTGTTCTGGTTTGTTTTCATTTTATGAAAAGCATATGAAAACTATGCAAAGTACTATGCAACTTAATAAGCACTTCAGGTGGGTTCTGTTTTGTAGAAGAGAGTTCAAAGGAGTAGCACTAGTATAAACAGTTCTCCCATTCTCCTTTCTTTGTAATACTTCACTGAGTTGATGTTTGGGATGAGGTGTGCTCATTTCTTGGCAGGATTACTCTTCAAAACTTTACTTGTTTTTGTCTGTTTTCAGGAATACACTTTTATTGCCTAATACTGAAATTGCTAGTTGGAGGAGCTTGTCTTCTGTCTCTTGTCACATGTAATTTTAGTTTAGCATTCCAACTTTTGTAGGCCTCCTTGCTCACTTCATAAACCTTAACTGCTTCTCAAGTAAAATGCTGCCTTGGATGAACAAGCAGGAGCAAGAGTCTAACCAGCTTCATTCCCTGTTCTTCTCTCCCATCTGCCTCCCTCTCCTAGCCCAACAGCACAGTCAGCTGTGTGAGAAATTCCACTGTGAAAGGGTTAACTCGAGTCCCTGCACTCCCTGCAAATTAACACAGTTCTCTGAATGTAAGAATCAAAAATGCACTCGATGTGTTCTGGTAAGCAAGTCTACTAGAATTCTTCATTACATCTCAAATAAAGAATGGCAACAGTTCAACTGATTGCAGCAGCCCTTCTTTAGGCTCCTGTTTTTAAAGATGGCATAAATATCTGCCAAGACAGGTAATTGCCAACGAAAAGGAAGAAAGTGGGCTGCTTTATTTCCTGGTATTTTCTTTTAGCACTTGGGATTTGGAAGACTCGTGTATTTTAATTTACCAGTGTGCAGAAATTGAAACTAGTCGCTAGAAACAAGCTTGAAATGCCCTCTCTTAGTGAAAGACTTACCGTTTTTCAGTGATTCCCAATTTTAAGAAATTGTTTCAAAAAGCAAGGCACCAGGGTTAAAACAAGCTCTTTTATCTCTTTTTAAATATGCTACAAGTCTTTAAATATACTCAACAAACATGACGTTTTCCAAGTATCTTATTTTCTTTACACAGAATGTCAAAAGCACTGCAGGAAGTGCCACTATGGAATATAATTGATATGGAAGTTTTCCGAGACTATTTTTATTGTTACATTTCAAGATAAAGGCTGTTGAGTTTTTATACAAAAAGAAAAAAAAAAAAGCCTTTTGCAGTTACTTATAGCTGAAAATTAAGTAGTTTTCTGCTAAAATTTTGACATTTTTCTTGGAATTGCTGACACTAACATTTCATTCTGCAGTCTACTGTCATATTCACCACAGCTAACTTGAGCTCTGAGAGTCTGACCTTAGTTATCTGTAGAGGGGACTCCCTGGGCTTGCCCTGTAGTCAGCAGAGATGTTGGTAAGGATCTACTCCAGACCACGGCAGAGAGAGAGCAGGGCAGTGTCCCACCCTGAATTGTACCCGCTAGGACCTCGCTCCGCTGGTGACACAGGAATTCTGCATAATAGGGCGCCTTCAAGTGGAGGTAGTCTTTATGAAACTATTATACATATTTCTTTTCTTACCCATCTTTTTCCTTCTTTGGCTAATATCTTGATGCATCAGTTGTTGGAAGTTCTACATCCCACTGCTTCTTGTGAATAGTTCTTGAAAGTTGAGCATGGTGATTAGGACATTCCTTTTTCTACCCCAAAAATACATATATCCCAGTGTGGATGGGGTGAAATACACATACACACAGCCCTGTTGAGAATAAACATCCTGCATCACCTTTGGTCTTTCTAGTGTTAAAATTGTGTTGGGGTGGTGGGGAGAAGATGCTTCAGGTAAAAGTCAAAGCTTTTAAAGACACTGATTCTGATTCTCTGCTCCATTACACATTTTTTCACACTGTTGTAACTCCACAGGGCTTCCTTGTCTCTTCCTTGTCAGTTGATAACAAGTAAGAAGAATGTAAATGGCCTGTGGCATCAGGCCCGTGTAGCAGGCAGTAACACAGTATTGTTTGGTGGCTTTATGGTTACTTGTTGAGAATCATCTGGCTGAGGAGGTTAACTATTATCAACTTCACTATTAACTGTTAGAGTTTTAAGACAGCAATTACCACCAAAAGTCAATATCTGCTGTGTCAACAGTTATTAGTAGAATTGGAGGTAAACTTACTGTTAGCAATATTTATGACAGGAAATACTGCTTGTCTTTATTTAAACGTTGGCTTTTAAATGACACGAAAGATTTTATATTGATTTCTATGTATTCAAGTCTCTAGGAATACTTTAATGTTTATTTTCTCCTGAATTAATGTATGAGTTAAAGTTGAATCTGTTGAATTAGGTGTTCCGGTATTAGATTTATTATTTGAGTGTGTAAAAATTCTTGAAAATCTGTATCTTATCAAACTGAGCTTGATTTCAGTTCTCCATTTTACAAATTGTGGAAGGAAATTTCCATTGTTAGAAAAGTCTCGAGTCTTTCCCTCACAGTTACAGAGAAGAGCTCTTAGAACGAAGAGGTGGGATGCTCAGCAGGAGTAGGAGGTGTAATCAGACTGACTCGCCATGAGGACTTGTAGGGGTTGATTTGTAGCCAGTATCTGCAAAATCAACTGCAGGGTTCAGTTTGCAAACACTATTGCAAACCAAACCCTGCAGGGTTTGCACGGCTCTGGTTACTATTATTGCTCCTAGTAAGGCTTATTATCCTGTCACAGAAGCTGTAAGAAAGTCCGTCTCTCCACTTTAAACATGATAAGCCTTTGTCACCTACATTGCAATTAATGTTAAAAATAGCAGAGCGCCTATGATAAGATTGTGACTTGCAGGCAGCAAGCCATTGTCCAAGTGCTGGAGACTTATCTGGAGGGGCAGTGAGCCTGCACAGCACTGTCAGTTCGCTGATTGCCATTTCTCTCGGAGTTTGATGAAATATTCATGTCTTTGCTCTGCTCTCTGCAAGCACTATTGATTTCTTGTATAAACGCAGCTATATTTAGTCTAGACAAATGGAATGTGGATTGCTGCTGAATAAATGGGATGAAAGGCTGGGGCTTTGCCTGTCTGTTTCTCTTGGTCTGGGGCAATTATTTATAATCAAGAGTAGTTTTTGTAAGTTAAAGGTGATTTTTTATAATTTAGCGATTAGTCTCAGAACAAAAGTAAGCACTTAGACACAATCATTCTGTTGGGATAACAGGTTAAGAAGACAAATTATGCTCTGAGGTTTACAATCACAGTTGCTAGGATTAAAAAAGAAAAAAAACACAACAACAACAACAAAAAAACACCTAGCAAATGTTTCCAGAATATTGACAATGAGAGAATATGGTTAGTAAAAGAAATCCGGTGCCTCACATCTTCTTTTTGTAAAAATCTGTTGTAAATTTGTATATTTTATGCCAGTAGGTGTTATTGTGCAGTTAGAGTTCAGTTCTGACTGTTTGCTACAGTTTCGACTTCTGCAGCTTTACTGCTCCTGTTTGCTAGATTTTTTCACTGCTTCTTTTTGGTTTTCTCGCAGAAAACAAATACAGGTGTAACAGAATAAAATGAGAAATATTGTATACAGTCTCATTGCCTGGTCATTTCCTGACATCATGTTTGTTTCCAGTTAACAATCTTATTTTTCTGGTTGAGTAGCAGGAATTGCAGTTAATGTGTTTGTATTCCACTGTCCTCTAGTGGATGGAATCAGAACTGCTAAGCACTATCACAGACCTGTGCTGTTTTCCTCTTGTAGAAATGATACTTGCTAGTTTTTTTGTTCTTTTTTTAACAGGTAAAGTTATGCTCTGTCTCATCTCTTAATATGAAAACATGAGCTTTAAAAGTATTATAGTGAAAATCATCAAATCTCTCTCTCTTCTTCTGATTTTTAGTCCCTTCTGTTTAAATCAGGAGATGGAAGCCCACAGTCTTCTTCATTCTTCATTTTAATGCTGGATTAATAATATATACCATTATGGCAGCAAATTGAAATAATCTAATGTGTTTTCATTTTCTTGCAAGACATACATAGAGTACGGTGTCTAATCTACCCCAAGCACAGTGGTGATTTTCCAAAAAGCTGTATTAATCCTTCTCATGTTGTGTGTCCAATATTTTCCTCTAATTTCAGGTGTGTTACTCCTGTGGGTTTGCTACAAATCCAGGTATATTATATGCAATAGCTATCTATCTGTAACACCATCTTTGGATAATCTACATGCTAGCTTTCTCTTTTTAGAAAATCTCTTTCAACCCAGAAAGAACTACAGGCCTTCACATCAGGCTGAAGAAGTGCCCAGAGCACTTTGTTGTTAAGCATTCATAGTCTGCGAGGTTCTCACTAAATAGCGCTCCTGAAGACTGAGACGTGGTTTTAGAAGTGAATTGCTTGTTAATCTATTTAGCAGAATATTAATCCAGGAATATTGTTTCCAGACATTTTCTGGAAAATGATAAAATGGTTTGGAAAATCTCTGGTTGCTAGTAGAAATATTAGAAGTTTGCATACTGTATAGTTTTCATAAATGTTGGCTCTGTACATTGAAGGAGTCTTTGAGTGAAATTGTTCTTTTACCCAGTAGGAATCATCTCTATTCTGCTTCTCCAGTTATATTTAACAGGTATATATTTTGTTGTTTTCCTCCCTCAGTGGATGTGAAGTCGGAGGTTCCCGTGGGATTAGAGCCTATTTCACCATTAGACTTGCGAACCGATCTCAGGATGATGGTTCCCATGGTGGACCCAATTATGCGTGAAAAGCAGCTACAACAGGAGCTACTTCTGATCCAGCAGCAGCAGCAAATTCAGAAACAACTGCTGATTGCAGAGTTTCAGAAACAGCATGAAAACCTGACCCGCCAGCATCAGGCCCAGCTGCAGGAGCACATAAAGGTAGCAACATTTTTAATTTTTCCCTCAGTATATTTGCAAACTGAATATGCTGAGACAGACTCAGCTAAAGGGAGTGTTCCTGTGTCTATGTGATGGAGTGTGAGTGCTTATTCCTCTCTATTTGGGTGATAGAAGTATGTTCAAGCAAAATAACTGCCAGCAAGTTGTTCCCAGCAGATCAAAGTAGTATTATAAGACTCTCCAAACTCACGAAGTCAGTAAATCCACAGAAAATCAGACTACCGATTTCACAATGTTAAATTTTCAGCCAGACTTCAATATGGCTGTCTTTTCAGTGTGAGCAATTTTGAGTATATTAAAAGACTGCTTTTTTCAGCTGCTGTCTGAATTTGTGCCCACAAATCAAATCAATAGACAAGTACATAACATTTGCATTTGTAAAACAGAGGTAGGCCAAGCAAACTTTGTGTTTTCACTCTTCTCTGAGCTGCCTCACATAACGGAAAAAAAAAAAAGATTTATGGGATTGCATGTGCAATGGTAGGACTGCTATAATGGATTTTGGCTGTGAATTTATGATCTTGCGTTTCTTTTTATTTATATTTTTTCTTCTGATCTACTTGCCGTTATATTACTGTGCTACGTTTCTGCTGGACAAACCTGACAAATGCAGCTGAGCACAGCAGCCAGGGTTTGGTGACACACTGGCAAAGAGTGTTATGCAGTTTCCATGCATTTTTGCCAAAAGAGAAAGATGAGAAACCACAGCAGCCAGCTGCTACCTGATAGTAGAGTTCATTTTAGTGACAGCTGGTAATGCACTATGCTGCTAAAAAGACAGGAAAGGCAGTTAGGAGGTAAAAAGAAGTGTAAGCACACAGAAAAGCACTAATACTCAGTTATTTAAGAGGTTTATTTTGGCCAGGATTGACCTAGAAAACACTGCAAACTGCACTTTCTCATGTCTTTTTGTTCTGTGCAAGTTACAACAGGAACTCCTAGCCATTAAACAACAGCAAGAACTTCTCGAAAAAGAGCAGAAACTGGAGCAGCAGAGACAAGAGCAGGAACTGGAGAGGCATCGCAGGGAACAGCAGCTTCCTCCCCTCAGAGGCAAAGAAAGAGGTCGAGAAAGTAAGCACCAATGTACCATGAACCCTAATACGAAATTAATATATTCCCTTATGCCTTCTTGCAGCTGTAGTGGACAATGAACAGGGATCTGAAGCAATTCTATTATTGTGTGAAATATGCAACTATAGAGTAGTCAAAGCTGTGCTTGCAGAAGGGCAGAGCCACCTGTTGCACCCACAAAAACACACTGCTCTTTTGTGTGCAGACTTGCAGAACTGCAGGAAAGCACCTTCTTGGCAGACCTGTATATATGCCTCTCAAGTAGATAGCTCTTTTTATGAAATAAGAAGGAATTTGAAAGCCTAAAGCTTCACTTGAGAATTTCTCTCTGAAGAGCGTATTTCGCAATACAGAAATCGCTACCAAACATCACGCCATATAACTGTTTAAGTAATTTGAGCATTGTTTCAAGTATGAAAATATAACAGTGTTTAAGAATATCTTCAGCTGAGACTTCTGAATACTTCTGCCTGAGTTATAAGACCAATATGTGTTCAAACTGCCTTGTGTTTGGTTTTGATACCATTTCATGAAACCCAACAAAGAGTTATTTCTAGCTCATACATATCTATAAGGTAAATGACAGATATAAAGGAGGCTGTTGGAATTTGGTGTTCACTAGAGGGAGACAGATACAAATAATTCTCTTTTGTCAGGTCAGCTTAGAAATCGGGTTGCAAAAATAGATTGTGAAGGTATTTAAAATGAAGCTGCCACAAGGAGATATTGTTATTTGGCCTCCTAGTTGAGCAAAAGATATTAACTAACAGAGACAAAACGAGAAAAGTGTTGTACATAATGCTCAGGGGGATCATATACTCTTGCCTTTTTTTTCTTGGGTGGAAAACTGTATTAGTTCAGCAGCTGTGGGTATACCATAATGTAGACTAGAAATTAAGGTGTCCACGGGCTTCCATTACTTTGGTAAACAATAAAACCCTGAAAGCATTATATTGCTGTCAAACAGAGCTTTCAAAGAATTCTTGTTTAGGTGGCAGTGGTGGTGTTATTTTCACATTCTTTGGGGGAAAGCGAGGGGTACATCTGTTCCTCTGTCTGAAGAAAGCTTTCTTGGTAGAGCATTAGCAATCTGAAGTTGTTCGTTTATCCTCTTCAGTCTGGTCTAGTCGGGTTCCTTGCTCTCTGCAACATTAATAATTTTCAAACCACCAGCCTAATGACCCAGAAAGGCAAGGGTGGAAGAAGCCCCAAGGATCCTATAGGTAGTGTGAAAATCAGCATTCATACAAACAGTTGGACTTTATTTATGCTCATGCCAGAGGATGGGCAGTAGTGTGAACTCCATGGTTCCCTTTACAGTTTGATTTCTTGCAGCACTTGTGACCCCCAGGCCCATCCCCAGCATATTCTGCTGCTGATCTGCTTAATGAGTAGAGGAGGGAAGAAACATACAAAAAGTGAAGTTAGGATCTGAAACTGAGGGGTAGTAGAGATATTTTATGGGAATGAGGTCACAGGGGGACATGCTCACCAGCTAGCTGTGCTGTTGGGTAACCAAATACTTAGAGTATCAGTATTCCCTAGTGCTGCTACTTTCAAAGAAGCATTTTTTTTCTTCCCTTTTTTATCACTGTTTGGGGAAAACTGAAATAATTTTTGTTTCCTTTTTTATGTCGTTTTTACAAAGAATATTATGACTGAGTAAAGAAGCCTGCCCCATGCTGGAAATAGGAATCAGTAGTTTAACCTGACACTGACGTGCCCTGCTGATTTTGCTCTGTTGAGCTAGTGACTGAGAGAGGTCAAAATGCAGTATGTCTTTCTGTTGTGTTGGTCTTTCTGTGATTTTTGTGTCATAAGAGTAGAGTTATCAACTGCAACATGTTTCTGTGGTCCATCTTTCAGACATCACAGGTAGAGGCTCTTGAGTGGTATGAATAAAAAGGCTCATTGCTGGCTCTTTTTGCAGAATTCTGCTCATAATCAAACTGTTCAAAGGGCAGATTTGCTGCACTATTACTATCATTTTACAAAAAGAAAAAACAGTCTTCACTGCTAACTCAAAATGTCCTTTTGTTCCTATCTTTTTAGTTCTGTCATTGGTTTTGGATTTGGAAATTATTAGGAAATGCTCTAAATTCTTTAGATATATCTGGTCTTGGATAAATGGCCTCATCTACCGATGAAAGATTCTTTTATGACTTCACTGGATTTTTGGGTTACGACCAACTTCAGTCTTCTATAGATAAACATTAATCCAAATGTTATCTCATTTTGACTGATTTCCACCAATATTTTTTTAATTTTTTAACACTTTCAGCAGCAAGGATGTGGACTGTTTTTTTTTGTGATATAGTTTTTGTTTTCTTTAAAAATGTAATTTTTAAAGTAAAAACGAGATATGTTTAATTGTGTGTCATAGGGGCAGTGGCCAGTACAGAAGTGAAGCAGAAACTTCAAGAGTTCCTGTTGAGTAAATCGGCAACAAAAGACTCTCCAGCAAATGGGAAGAATCATTCCATGAGCCGCCACCCCAAGCTCTGGTACACGTATGTTCAGTGTTAGGCTGGTTCCTTCCCATATTGAGGTATCCACTTAAACTAGTCAGAAAGATCCTCCAGCAGGGATGCTGAGAGTTTAACTCCAGAACAAGATGAAAATTCAGCCAAGAAATTAGCAAAAAGTTTGATATATCTTGTTGAACTGAAGAGTACTCGGTGGGCAGTGATAATATGAGAGCTATACAGAACACAATGGTGTCAGAAATTTGTATAAACCTTTTATTTCAACTGCTTCATCTCTTGATGCCATCACAGATTTTCCAATTACACTTGATATTTTCCCAAGTCTCTTCAATTTTTGCACTTAGAACAATTTGTATTTGATCTACTTGGATTTTGAATCAATGACAAAACTTGTTTCTTCATGAAGAGATGGTTTCCCAGTGAAATTATTTGTCTGATGTAAGTAAGTCACAAGGATTTTGAGAAGGATAGTGTTTTTTTTAACTTTTCTAACTCTGATGGATTTCAGTGTCCAAAACTACATATTTTGACAATGGCTTAGCATTGATAAGAATCTGCTTAGGCAACTGAAACAAGTGATTTTGTTGGGTCCTGTAATGCATATACTACTATTCTAAGAGTTATTTTTTTCTTTATTTTTAACTAATTAATTCCTTTCTAACTTCCTCATTACAACAGACACATTCTTATAAGTCATTAAATAAAATAATAATAAAAAATATCTGACTGCATTTCCAAAAGATTTCAACATTATCCCCAAACTGGCCTTCAGCAGGACACACAGAAATGCATATAGCACATTAGAATTTTATCTTGTACTTGTTCTTTTTAAAAAGAATTACTGAAGGCCTGCCCTTGGAATTCCCATTTGGAGCTAATCAGAACATTGTAGTAACATGATTTAATACACAGTTACATTGTTTCTGGTAGAGATAGAATAAATAATTTCTTCCAAGTAATGCGAAAATTCTCCTGAGTAAGATTTCTGGACTAATAGTCTGAGCTTAGTTCTGAGTCTTCAGATGGGTAAGAACTAGAAGCTCTGCAGAGGGATGTCTTCTGATACACTAGGGAAAGTAGTGCCACATTTCATTAGTGCCTCTCTTCGACAGAGACGTAGTATTACTGGATTAGCCACATTACATTGAAAACAAAGGGAGAGGCACTGTAAGAGGCCAAGTAAAATGATGTTTAGATAAATACAAAGTATGAAAGTTTTCCTCCTTTCCCCCCTCTCCCTCTAAATAAAAATATCAACCAAAAATAAAAACCTGTCTCTAGGCCAAATGATGCAATTTCTTTGCAATTTGCTGTTTCCACATTCAGAAAGATCTGCCCACACTATTTCCTTCATTCAGCAGTTGTCAGCAAGTGTTCTTCAGTTTGGAGCTTCTCTGCTGATGTGAGTGCTATGTGCTGCAGTGGTGTACTCAGAACTTCCAAAATGAAATTAAATGCAAGGATTTAGCTTCCCTGTCTCCTCTTGTCTAAATAGTTTGCATTATTTTTCAACAGATAGAGTAACTCAATATTTTTTTCAGTTTTATATACCAACAGCACCTCCCACCCTCACACACACACACACCCCACCCTGAAAATCCACCCACGTTTTGTTAGAAAAGGCTGGGTCAATACACATCTATTTGTACGTAATAAACAAGACTTAAATGGCTTGTGCTGCGCTTCAGATGGTTCATATTAAAATGCAACAATCTAAAATGGTCAATTCCCCAAACTGGTGACAGATCCTGTCTGTAGGTCAACATGACTCTTATCCTATGTGACTTTTATAATGAGTGCAAAAAGCACATTCTTGGGAATCCCGAGGAGTTCCATAACTTACTGTAAAAGTGAAATTGGTTACATGAGCCTGTGGTTTGTGCACACTTAGAGGAACAAGAACATAAACACAGCTGAGACATGTGTACAACATGTGTAGATAGTTACTGCTGGTCACCTCAGCGACTGCTAATTTGTGACCTCTCTGTGTCTGCTGCAGGGCTGCCCACCATACCTCACTGGATCAAAGCTCTCCACCCCTGAGTGGGGCCTCGCCACCGTACAAATACACTTTACCAGGAGCACAGGATGCCAAGGATGATTTTCCACTCCGTAAAACGGGTGAGTTAGAGTAGTTTATTCGATCCTCTTACCCAGTAATTCTCCCACCTTCTATTTTAACCAGGCTACCCATCAGCAAGGCATATATCATAATCCACAAAACCTGTTCAGGATGATACTAAGGGTAAGTTCAAAGATCCTGGCTGTATCTTTACAAGGTTGGATTGACCACACGGTATCAAGAGTCAGTATTTCCCGACGCTAACACCTAGTGCAAGCTTCAGTCCTGATAAGCTTAGTTTCTAATCAAACCATCATTTCACTGATCTTTATGATATTATTTTCTTTATCTCAGTATAACTTCTGGGTTTAATAACTCTGTCTCTCTTTTGCATGGTAGATACAGTGTCTGTCTTCAGAGGGTATGCTGCCTTTAGACAAAGTTTTTCAGGACATTGTGAGGGGAATTCATGGAAAGAGGTGGAATTGGAATAATATGATATTTTGTGACCTTAATTGCCAAAGTTTATACGCGTATCTACATACACACACACATACATGCACACATTTTTATGTGTTTTTTACACATAGGAATGTATAATAATTTACAATAGAATGTTCATTTGAACATTTCAGAATGTTTCAAAGGATTTAGCAAATGAACCGTTTTTCTTGACAGCAGGTGAACTGTAGACTTGTCTTTTTCTGCATCATAAAGCTAGAAGGATGATGGTGGAGTCCATGTGGCTGTTGCCTCAGGTCCTTGGTGCAGTGACCGGTATCCAGGAATGCAGGGAGACACTAAGAGGGGAAAAAAGAGAAAGAAAAGAAAACATTAGATCGCTTATTGCATGAGTCTGCTGTTGAGTGATATAGTTACATTCGGAGGGAAAGTCTGACCCCCTACTGTGCTAACAGCCTTTGAATGTGATTTAGCCACTGGGAGATTGAAAACTCACTGCAAAACTGGTATTGACTTGAAAAGAAGCGGCATTTGGAAGCAGTGTGCATTCAGAAAGAAAACCCAGTCTGCATCTAATACTTTGGGGCAGACTCTCTAAGCTCATGTTATACCCCCAAATATTTTCAAAAGAATGAAAGAATGAAAAGCAAAGTGCTAATTTATTCTGGGTGAATTATTTAATGTGATCTTTTAACAATATGTGGTAATATAACAAGATTCTATAAAAATCTGATTCAGGCAATTTGGTCACAATAAGCCCTTATATGTCTCTCTGCTTAATACTGCTGTACTACATATAAGTTCTGTGCCAATAGGCAATACATTTTCATTTTTTAAGCAAAACAATACACTCTACATCTTTTAAATGCTGTGAATTTATCTACATGTTTTTGAAATGCGTTTTAATTTTTTTCCATGTTTATATATCTTAAATGTTATGATTGATATTTATGATGTGTCAGACTGTTGATCTGTAAAACAAAACATTTTCAAACATCGTAATAGTAAAGTTCTCGTGCAGCTGCTAATACTTTTATATCTCTGTGGGGGTTTCAAAATATTCCTTAATTCAATTCCCATTGTCTGCGTAAGAGGACTATAATATAATTAAATCCAGATGTTTTCTATATGTTATTCCAAATATTTGGGCATGCAATGCATCAGTTACAAAATTGGACAAAGGACTTGATGACTCTCTGAAAAGATATCTACAGAATAAATAGACAAATACTAATATAATCATTAGCATAACCATTTTTATGACATTTACATAGTAAATTTGATAAGCAAATAGAAATGTAGTGTCCAGCATATTGTACGTTAGTGAGGGTAGGTATTTGATAGCTCTCTGCATCCATGAAAGTAGCAACTGTTAAATATCCTGTTTACAAGTTCAGTCTCTCTCTATCCTGGAGTTGTAATTCCAGCCTTCAGCAACATCCCCGCAAATGTTCCAATGATTGTTCATCAGGTTGAGAGTAAAAGCAACAGGAACCAGATTGACACAAATCAAATGACCCTAATCTTATCTGAGTGGTTATAGGGCCATCCTCCAGGCAGAGGGGACATTCTGGAGCCTGTGTCATCCTCATGGGACCTTACCAGACAAAGATGTCCCACGGACACTCATGTATATGGACAGGCTATAAGCCTGCAGAAATCTGACCTTTGCCACAAGGGGTGAACCTCTTTTCCTTTCCTTTGGGCTATGAACGCTTATTGCCACTGGCTCCTGGTAAACCCTCTGTGGTGCTGAACCTGCATGAAGTCAGTGATTCATGTGAAAGTAAACCTTACATTCTTTTCACTCTTCGGAAAGGAATACACATTTTAGGCTTTCATCACAGGCTTGGTTTACTTCTCAATTTTATTTTCCATAAGCATAATATAGAAAATAGAGGTATCTTTCTCTTCTCCAACTTTGATGTAATGCCCTTGGAAGATAATTCTGATTGGATTGATTGCTCTAAGATCAGATTAATGAGAAGCAAAGCTGAATGATTCTTTCCTGACATCCTGATGTGTTATTCACTACCAGGGGAACACTGAGTCTCACACAGGCATTGCAAATCCTCAGACTTTCTTGCTTAATTACTCAGTAATCTATGTAACCTTGGCTTAACTAGTCCAGAAGTGGCAGCTCCTTAAAAATGTTTTTGAAATAGATGCAGATAGACCATGGTTAAGAGGAAAATGTTCTGTCCAGTGTTTATTCTTCTAGCATCTAGATTAATAGGACACATAGGTAACTAGGGAAGTGCTTAACAATCTTGCTGTCTATGTTTACAGTGAGGTACCAGAGTTACCATCCTAGTGCAGTGGCTGTGGTTACCCGATACCTCTCAGCCATGTGTATTATTCCTTTCCTTACAAGATGCAGCAGAACTTGTCAGCAGCAGGCTTCACAGAGCTTCGCTGCATGGAGAACTGGGGCTGTCCTAGGGGCTTGAGGCCAGGATATGCAGCTTTGCACAGCTGCAGTCAGATGCACTGTGCTGACAGACTTTCAAAAAGAGCAGAGCAAGGGGAGCTATTGCTTTATTGAACAGATAAATACACTATAAGGAGAAGCTACCTATCTGTTACTGAGAGCAGAATTTGGCTCAAGTAGTGTAAGAGCAAAGTTTTAAAATGCCCAGGACTTCACCATGGATACCTGTTGTAACATGTGAGTTTTCTGCAAAGCACCCAAAAGCCTGAACAGCACATGGCTCATTAACTTTCAATGAGACTAATGTGTCTAAATTACCCAGAGAGGTTTGAAAATTCCTCCCAGCTACTGAACACTTTTGAAATTCATACTGACTGCTATAAGAGCTCTAATGGGAGCTGTGCACTATTGAAAACCTGATCATTTAATATAGGGAACTTTTGATTGCTGATCTCCATCATTCGATTGTGTATCTATCTGGGAAAATATTATCTACTTGAAGAGGTTACTGTAAAGCTAGCAAAACTTTTATTTATTTATTTATTTATATATTTTTAACTTTGTTGAAACAAATGCAGAAATCCTGGCAAGTGGCCATAACATTTGCATTTTCTTCAGTCTGTAACATTTCATTTTCTGTGTGCAAGTGTTGATGCAAACCAGCAAAGGCCAGTAAATTCCAATAAAGGTTAGTTCCCTAACCAAAGATGCATGCTTTTCTAAAATGTTGCTAGTGGTAGAATTTCTGTATTTTGCCTCATATTTTGTCTCTTGTTGGAATAAATTTCCAGGGACATCAGCATATAAAGTAGGAACTGTTTTTTTTTTTTTTTCTCTCATGAGTTTAGTACAATCATGAATGGGAATGGGAATCACTATTTCTATTTGTTTTGGTTTTATGCCAGTTGAATCTTTCTTTGCTCATGGACCTTGTAAGCTTACATCTTGCATTTTGCTCAGGGATCTGAGGAACACTCACAATAGCACTATTTGAGAAGATGTTTGTGGCTCACTTTCCAAAAATTGGAAGCATGCTCAATGGAAATGTAGAACTTTTTAATTTTTTTTTTTTTAAATAGCAAATAGTACAAAGTTCTAGCTTGGAGGGGGAAAATTAAGTAATTTCATACAGGAAAGAAGAGGAGATGAAGGATTGCTTAACATTGTGATGAAAGGGAGGAAGAAGGCTATGCTGCACAGTCATGAAGATCACTTTGTAAAAACCACATTAGGTTAACCTGATTAGGCAGCAGAATAACAGCATAGCTGTGTAATAAGAGTGAAAGATTCCTGAATGGGAACTCGGTACATCTAGGTTTTTGTTTTGTTTAGTTTAGTTTTGTTTTGTTTCAAAGAAGAAATTAATTCGAATATTTCCTTACCATCATTCTTTCTGCACTTAGTGACTCAGTAATTTACTGGAGCAGTTGAAACGGAGAAGAAAAACATTTCATGTGTGAAAGTTTTTCTCCTCTTCCCTTTCATGCCACCAAATTTCATTTCTGTTTGCATTTTCTAGGAAAACACTCTCCTGTGAAGTAAGATCATATGAAAAAGCTGGATTTCTTTTGGTCTCCAATATAAAAAAATAGGCTTAGAGGATCACAAACCCTCAATTATCATGTCTGCCAAAATGAAGAAGTCAAGCTCAGTAGAGAGAGTCATTATTTTTCTCTGAGTTTATGAGCAAGCACAACAAATGGGAGAGGCACTTTCTCTATTGAAGCAGGGAAAGAAGGCAAACATGATATAATGTTCCTCATTTTATTCTGCTTTTCAGAGATGCTAAGCATTCCTGTTTCCTGCAGTCCTTGGTTTCCTTAGTTAATGAGCAGTCTTGACAAATTTGGTCTAGATGATTTGACTGAAGAAAATCACCAGCACTTACCACAGTGTAAGAAACAAAAAAGAGGTATCCTGATTGTCAGCCCTTCTTTTTTTGACTTCTGTTCCCATATAATTCACTAAATTCACTATCAATAAGTTGTGAGGGCATAATCAGTAGTAAGCAAAGCAACTTTCACTTGTAGTTGAAGAGTGAATTTGAAGTAAACAGTTGCTAGCAGCTTCTTCTGGATTCGTATAGTGGGTGGGCCAAAGTTGAGATAAGCCCTTGGAAGCCAACAGCTCTAAGGAAATGTAATACTGTTGTAGCTACCGTGCTCTGCTGCAGCCATTGTTCTAGGTCCCTCAAGGTTCTGTAGCTTTGTACAGTGGGGGTGAGAAGCAATGCTGTGTCACTTCGGCTTGAATGAGAGGGAAAATATTCTGAGATAGCTTAAAACGAAATACAGATGAATGGTAGGGTAGGTTGAATGACACTGTCAGAGAATAAAGAGCTTGCATTGGTGTGCTTTGGTATGCCCGCCAAGGCCTGAACCAGGATTCAACAGGAGTCATCTCTACGATGATTCCCATAAAGACCATCACCGTCGTTCCGTTAGCACAAGTTGGTTCCTCTAGGATACTTCATTTAACGCTTAGTTTTAATTGCAGGAAAACAAGGTGTTGCATATTGGTGATTATTCTTACTCAATTTCAAGATGGCCTGGATAAAGATTTTTCATTGTGTTTTTGTTTTAGCGCAAATCCTGCTACTTGTATATATGTCGCCTTCTCCCTTGCTACTAATTGCTCTGTTGTGCTAAATACTGAATTTTCTTGATGGCTTATCTAATTATGCAGTCCTGCTCTAAATGCTGTCCTAATTCTTCTTTTGCTGCTCGATGTGTAGCCAAAATTGAATTGCAAAGTTCTGCTTCATGTGTTTACCTAAAGATTTTCTTACACAAACTATGTATGTTTTCAGAAACACTTTATAAATCAGCATTAACAAGTAGCTTGCATAATTTTTTTGGTAAGTAGGTAATCCAATACTAGACACCTTTTTTACTTTTGAACCTAATGGAAACATAGCTTAAATAAAAAAGCAGTCCTAAAATCTGAAGGATTTTAAGAGCACAGTGTCCATTGAAAATGAAGTGGAATTATTTTAATGGTATTTGAAAGTCTCTTCCTTCTGGATAAATAAGTTACAAAATATTATATATAAAATTTGAAGCACTTTGAAGTCAGTAGCAAACAGTCCTGTTTGATTTGTGTGGAACAAAGTTTTTTCTTCTACTGTGTCTAGGGCAGGGACAGTTGAAAACTTTCAGAAAAATAAACAAGAACATCTAAAAGATGGCAAAAAGAGAAACAGAGAGAGAAGCGAAAAGTGGAAATCACATGGTATCATATCATCCAAAATAGAATACGCTGGTTAGTAAAGATTGCACTTCTCCAAACTCCTGCAAAACATAGTTTCACTGAAAAATCTGTTCAAACCCACAATTCTAATTAAAGGTTTTAGCTGCCAAATAACATGTTCTGGCTAAAGCCAAGTAAGTATTACAGAGCCATTCATGAACAACGGCATAAGCTTTGTACTTTGCTTTTGATTTTCTCATGGGAAAGTAATATAAATGAGAGTGATACCTCCCTGTTGGCTTTAACTGTTAGAAATGCAAAGCATGCTGAAATTGTACATAATTCTCTTCCAAAGGAAAGGAAATAGCATTTCAATGGTTTTCCTCAGTGTCTCGTTGAGTTATGGTGGTGCACAATTATTCCTGTTAAATTACTCTACCAGATGGAAGGTTACATTGTATATTTAGCTAATTAAGTTGTAGGGGACTCGAATTATATCCCAGAGCATAAAGAACCTATCTAAAAGTAAACTTGCTTTAAGTCAGTTTCGTTGTTAAGGTGCAATATCAATGTCTAATTAAGATTTTAAACAGGTGGGGTGTTTTTTGGAGACATGCTTTCACAAAGTCAGCCTTGCCTGCAGAAGTTAGACAAACATGCTTTTAAACTCCAGACAACTTTTGGGCCAAATTTAGCTCCATTTGCCTTCAGTGTAGTTGTGCCTTCCTCCCTTTGAGCTGAATGTGGCCAGAGTTTTCATCTGTTAGGAAAACAAGATGCACTGCCTTTTGGTGCTCTCATTTTCTTGGCATCCAGTACTGTTGTAGCAGAGTCCCTCTGCAGATACTCTGCTTTGCCTTTGAACAACCCTCAACAGTATGCTTCAGCAATCTAGTCCTGTCTCACTCTTATCTATGGATGAAATTGGTACCCTCTCAAAATGGGGGAGAAAGTGATGGGGTTTAATTTCTGAAGGCTGACAAAATATTATGTTACACTCTCTACCTGCCATCAATGAGCTATCACTGCTGGATATTTTCATAGATTTAAATCTGTGGGATTTAATCACCCTATTAACTAATTCTTCCTTTTTTTTTTTCCCTTTTTTTTTTTTTTTTTTTAATGGGACCTGGGGAACAACTTAGTAGGGAACATAATTATTCTATAAGAAATAAATCATGCATCTAGTATCTAGGGGTCAAACTGTGGTCCTGTAAAAGTCTGGACCGTTACACTTAGGGGATTATCTCTGACACTTCTTCACTGGAGAAAGTAATTTTTGCTTTGGAAAAATTAGTGGTTTGATGGATGTCAGAGGAGGATTTAGGATGAAGAGTGGAATTTGCAATATTTGGAGGTGTATATGGTCAGAAGTGGGGGCAAGAATAATCAACTGGATTTGATAATCCCAATAATCAAGACCCAACCAGCAGGACTGCTGGTCATACATAACTAAATCTGGATATTCAAATGAGGGATGCCCTCTATGAAGTGACGTGCTTCACCTTCTTCTTTCTCCTCTACAATTCCTGAGAACTAAGATTCAGTTAGGCTCCCATAATTGTTATTAAAGTGCAAACAAATTACAGAATTTGAAGATGGACAGCAAAAATGAGAATTGATTTTAAATTATCGTTGTTCTTTAGTCTATATTCCAAGGCAATATAGTATTATTTACTTTTTAATCCCCTATTTATTATTGCAAAAGGAATATTATTTCATACAAAGAAGATTAAGAAGGACCTGACACAGCAATAAACCATGGTTTCAGCATTTTTAACATGTAATGTGGACTTAGGAGAGACAATGAAACCTATGGAGTCATTGAAACAGTTATATAACCCACATTGGTGCAAATGCAAGGAGATGTTGTTCATGTGCCAATGAACATAAATTATTAAGAATTCTGTCAACTGTTCAGTTCTTTTGCCTCACAGATTACATGCAGAACAGATATCAATAGGAAATACATCATATTGATCAGCCTTTCATGAAAAATATAAATCTCTCTAATTCTGGCTAAATGCATGTAGCGCTAAGTAATTCCTACATCTAACTCAATAAAGCATTACTAGAAAGATAATTCTTGTTTGTATGGATAATAAAACAGCAATTTTATGTTTCCATACATACTACAGTGAATAAGAAGGAAAAGTTAGATATTCAGAATGGCTTCAGGGTATATTGCATTTTTGAACCTTCTTTAGGAAATCAATGAAAAATTGCTAATCTTGTTAAATTGGCTTCCTTAGCCTGAAGAGAGCTGAAAAGCCAAGAGATCCCCTCTAATCTAATTAGCTGTTTTACCATGTGTTTCACTGAACCTGTTTTTTTATTTGGGGAATGGATATTTACCTTAGTCTGAATAAATAAAGTGTTCTACCTTTTACAAAAGTTAAATAAAGCAAAGGACTAAAGGGTTTCACATATGACCAACATTCCCCTTAAAGCAAATGGTTGTACAGGAAACAGTTTCTGTATAGGCTGAAAACACATTAGGTGATGCAAGCCAGAAAAACAAAGTGTCTCCATCCTATACCTCTGTATCTGGTGCACCCGCCTGGTTGGGACCACCCAGTGGTCAGGTCCATGTAGTTCTTGGAAGAGCTTTAGAGGGGTTATGTAAATGGCTTTTTGTCTCATGAATCTAATTTAAAGCTCTTTCAGAAATGTGTTTTTAAATGACCAAAATTTAAAAGCCATTGAGTCTAGAGAGCTATACTACAGACTGGTATCTCACAATCTGTCAGCTAGTGGAGAAGAATGTCCTATGTGTTTATTGTCTGGTATTGTTTTGTACTGGAATGTGGCTTCCTACAGCAGAAGTCAGTCAGTCATGTAGAAAACAAAAAGTCACTGCTCATCTTGCCTATGTCTAATATATTCAGCTATGTGGAGGTGGTTGAAACAGCCTGTGGCTGCCTACAGGAAGCCAGAGCACAGGTCTGAAACTCCATGCAGAACAGAGAATATTTACATGTCTGCTAGAACCGCCTGGTGCAGGGGAAAGGCTGCGAGACCGTCAGGGCCCTCAGAAGGACAAACTTATTCACAGCTCTCCACAGAGCAGCTAGGGAAGATGGAAGCAATTTTGGTCCCTCACCTGTGTTCTCTCCCTCTCCAGCTTTCTGTCTGAAATTGCTTGCATTCATAGTTCTGGTGAGGAAGCCCAGACTCATTTCCTCATTTAGCCTTTCTGATGTCATGAAAAGTTTCTTGTGCCTTTCACAGTGCCTACATCACTGATGGGGAAACTGAGGAATTTCTCCCTAACCCACTACTCTCAGACTAAGATCTTAGGAACTTATGTATGCCTCTTTTGGCTGTTCTCCTTGCTGCAGTAGTGAGGGGGATTTGACTTCTTCCTTGATTTCCAGGTCCTGGCACAACACAGAAAGGCAGGCTGCTTTGTTATTGGTGTGTATTACCATGGTGAAGGGGAGCCCATAGCATGGACAAGGAACCCATTCTGTTATGCAGTGAACCCACAAAATAAAGATACCTTTACAGTATGTTTTATCCCATTCGGCTCCTCCTGGTTAAAAGGAAATCACCACAGAGACCTCAAATTTATTTCATTATTCACAATCAGCATCTTCTAGAAAATTCTCATTTGTCTCAGTGCTAGAAAGAATCTTGACAAAGGTTAAGCCACTGGTATGCTGGCAATGCCACCATCAGGCTAACAAGTATCATCTCATTATTTTCTCTTGTACCTCCAAAGATCTATACCCATACACAATCCACTTTTTTTTCTGTAATTTACACTTTAAGTTTTCTCAGGCACAGACTTGTCATGGTTGTGTGTTGTAAAGCACATAATGTTTATGTGTGCATGGGTCTCTAATAGAATAGCATAAAGAAAGGGGAAGGGGAAGGGGAAGGGGAAGGGGAAGGGGAGGGAAGGGAAGGGAAGGGAAGGGAAGGGAAGGGAAGGGAAGGGAAGGGAAGGGAAGGGAAGGGAAGGGAAGGGAAAAGATTTCTTGACTGTATTCCTTTATTGGCACTTGGTAGGTATAAGGCAGGAAAAAACAAGGGATAACTCCTGCATGGAGTACAGCATAGAATGTATTCGAATCAATTTAATATGTGACCCTTCACACCTTAAAAAAACGATAACTAAAGATACAGAGGATACCAGTGAAGAGCTAGAATTACTTCAAAATCATGAAATATTTGTTTCATAGTTGTTTCTGTTGACTTAAATACTTTAGAGAAGTCCATGTTGTTGTTTCCAAATGATCTTAGTGATAACAGTTGGAGCCTGGGCAATAGGGAACAATTCATCTTTCTCAAGTAAAATGGGAATTTTGCCGCGGCTGCATGTGCTGTGGTTGAACTCTTTGTAGCCAAATTTAGTATCATTTACCTCGACTGCCCCACAGCTTTTTCAAGCCAGCCTACCAGCTAAGAAAAGGAAATGCTTTCACTTTAGAGCCTTTGGAAGTCTGGACAAAAGCTCACTTTCTGTTCTTCAGGTTTCCTATATATGGCTTTCAACTGGAGATGAGGACCTGCTCACTATACACCCTCTCCCATCCCCCATTTCCTGCCTGGGTTCATTAAATGCTGATTTGAAGTTGGCACACGCTTTTCTGATACAAAAGTAGTACTGTGTTCCTGGAACCATCAGAAAGTAGCATGTTATTATCTTTCACATTCCCTTCATATATATATATGTACTCTCCCCAAGCATAGAAAGGATTTTTATCACTTGTTCTTGAATATGTGTGTGTTTAATTAAGCAAACAAACAAAAAAAACAACAACAAAAAATACAATGGTGAAGCAAAGCCTTGTTAAAAAAGAAAACCTCAGCTTGTCTGGGAGCACCCTAGCCCCAGGCTGTATTCTTTAATGCTAGTATCTGCAAATTGCTAATATTAAGCAAAGTGCAGTATATGACACAATGACTACACTGAATCATTTTCATATCTCTCATGCTTGTGTTTCAATATCATATTACTCAGGAGAGATTAGTTTTCTTTCACCTGAGCAATGATGATTGTTGTAATCAAATTAGCATGTGGCCATATAGGAGCCTGTATGTTTTCCTTTTTAACAAAACAGTTAGTTACTTCTTTTCTGCTATTTCAAGACACCATAAAAGACGACAAAAATCATGAAGATGCTATCTTTCATCTTCACCTAGGAAGAATTATCAAAATTATCAGTTCCATAGAGATAACTACAAGCCATGCATGACAAGGAGTTAGATAATTGATCCTTGTGTTGCCTATATCTTCTGTTGCTGTTTGATTCTTTCTGTATCTTTCATAGCTGTTGTCCACTTAAAGTCATTTAAAGAGGAGTATCAATTCATTACTAGCACTAAAAAGAGATGTTAAGCCATGTAATAGTGAAGAGACTCTGAGCAAGCCATATTACTGTCACATCTTATTATTCAAAATTATGCTACAGAGTTGCATAAACAAAGTCATTCTCAGGCTTGTCTTTCTTGAAATCCACTTGAGTGAATCACTCAAATGGATATCAGCTGATTCCCATCAAGATCAATGACATGGGCTTTGGTGACCTTCAGAGAAAATCACGGTATTGTTTTGTTTGCTTTCCTACAAAATACTCTCAATTAATATATTTTTCCTTTCCCAAAGTGGGAACAAATTATTAGTTGTCCCAAAGTGCTAAATGTAGTAGAAGTGCAAAGATTTGCAGACTGAAGAGGTTAGGCTAATAATGACCAATTAGACCTACATCAGATGTATACTGGCTTTTAGCAGGACTTTAGATGAGTAGCCTAACCTATCGGCCTATGGCCATAGAAGGTGCAGCCTGTTTTCCCCATCTGCCCTGCTCCCAGCTGTGTGCTCCCATTTTTCTCTCATCTTCGGCATTCCGTGTTCTTGGTTTTCTACCACTGTAGTGGCAGAAATCTAACCCAACAAACCCCACTGCATTCAGCACCTCCAGCACTTCGGAGAGGTCCTATTACCACATAAAGTCATAGACTTCATGAAGGGCTTTTCAATGATTTTGTGGTATTAATGGAGAGGAAAAAAAAAATTAATTCTTTAGGGCTTAAGGGCTTGTATCTGCCTGAGGAAGCTGTTCTGTGGCAAGCTGGTGAGTAAAGTTTAAGCCTCACAAGTTATTTGGTGCTGGCTTCCCTTGTGACACTCCTGTTCTACACTGAGAATGCCTTTGGGTGATGAACATAGTCAACTTTGACAGTGGATTAATTAAACTGAGCAAAGGTGCTAATAATGTGCAGTAGAAATACACATGGGGTGGCTAATGCAAAACAGTTATTTTAAACAGTTCCCTCTGAAGACCAGTTCTAAGAACTATGAGTTCAAGTATCAAACCAAATAGTCATTTAAAACATAAGGCAGATTAATTATTATTCTTCAGCATTCACAGCTAAGTCTTTCTGAGTGCCTTGCAAATATTAGGGGAACAATTAAATTAAAAAAAAAAGTTTAAAAGATATTTATTTTTTTCACTTTGCTCACTCATTTGCATTTCAGATTTAAAAGGATTAAAGTTATTTAGAAATAATCTCATGTATAAGCTTTGGGCCAGTATATGTATATATACATATGTGTATCTTTATATTTTTTATCCATAGCTATATCCTTGAAGCTTAAAATACTTAATTTTGCCTTTTTAACAATCCGAAGAGAGTTGACAATTATAGATGTGCTACTGCTGTCTGCATGTAGGAATGCACTGAAGCACGTAGGATTGCTGTAGTGATCGGTACCCGTTGCAGCCAGCAATAGCTTGCTTCAGCTTCAGTGGGGCATGATGGTACAGTCGCCTCTACAGGCATACACCAAGCCAATGGCCCAGCCACTGACAGGTATCAAGAACCCACTTTCCAGTTCTGCGCTTTGTCCAGACATTCTCAAATTGGTTAAATTTATTTAGCACACTGAAATCTGAATACTTATTGCCAGCCCTCGAGTCCCAGCTGGTACCATCTTAGCAGCTGGCAGTTCCTCACGGGAGACTGGCTCCCATTTGAAGCACACAGTCCTCAACCCTTGTCTTTGTCTTGGGAGGTTTATTTTATAATTTAAAAGTCACTCTTCATGCCTTTTCGCTTTAGGATTGGTTATTTCCACTTAAAAATAATATGTCATCTTTCATACAAGGTCTGTCTTCTCAGCTGCCTCATAAATTCAGACACTGAAAACAAAGTCTGCTTCCTCTGTTTATATTATTGATTGGGATGCAGAATTACGATGGGAGTGTGGTAAAAACACAAAGGCAATCACTGTGAGCATGAAACATTCATGTGCGAGTGGATTACCTCCCCAGTGAATGTTGCAGAGGATTTGTATCACATTACTCTGGCATGGATATAGAAATATTTTCTGAATATTAAGACTATGGAATAGTACAAATGGAAATAACCATAAGTGCAAGTGGGGTCAGCACCTTTTCTTCAAAATGTCATCATACTAGGATGAGACCTGTGATGAAAGCATGTAGTGTAATCTTTGCCCACTGTTATATTTTCAGTTTCATACCAAATGGTGTCTTAGCAAACAAGTCTCTGGTACAGGAACCATTGGTCTTAATTATGGTAGTAACAGATAAAATCAAGATTTCTTGTTAATATTTTTATTATTAAAGATTTCCACTATTTTGCTAGCCTATGTATCTGTCTGAAATGTGCTCAAGTCATAAGATACTTAAAGGGAGAGCTGGCCAAGAGTGATAGAGTATCTGGTGAAGGGAGCAAGTGGCTGTGGGAGCAGCAGGCACAGCAGCACTCTGGCAGAGGTGCAGTTCCTTTGCTCCCACATGAACATTTCTAATGTCCTCATCACTGAGGGAATGAGTGGGACAGCAGGAAGCAAATTCGTGATCTTACATGCTGGGCAAGGATTGGAATTAGAAGCATGGGTTTGAGTTCCTGTCCCAGACTGACAAGTGGTAAAATATTGAATTGAGTGAAGATTTCATTTATTTAGTTTTTCTGCTAGCTCCTGCTCCTTCTTTGGGGCTGAATTTATGTTGGTGCATAGGAGAGAGAACTGATTCCAGTTTCAGCTCTCTTTGTTTTGAGATACTGCTTAGCCAAGCCTCAGTTCCAGAAGGGGAAACACAAACAAAGTCTATTCCACAATTATCTTTCACTAGCTCTTAGCAGTCTGTTTGATAGAGGGTTTACTTATAAGAACAGATAAATGAGTACATGAAACATCATGCTAAAAATATCACAAAATAAGAAGCACAGCAGAGCTTCATCTCTGGTCTTAGCATGAAAAGACTGTCCATTTGGGAAACAAAGGTGGAACCTGCCCAAGGTGCATTAAATGTAATCCTAGGTTTTCTGGGAATCAATCCTACTTCTTCGTTTTCAGACCGTATGCTTTTCTGTGTAAATGTTCCTAGGACACTGTAATAAATCTAGTTGTTTGGTGTGTTACTGAGAAAACATTGAAGATCTGGGCCTAAAATTGCTGACCAAGAAATGTTCTGCCAGCAAGTCTTGTCATAATTTATATTTCTAACCAAAATCAAAAGGCAGCAATAGAGGCTTCTTTCTATTTCTGTCATCAGGCCATAATCCAATTATAATGTTCCAAGTTCCAAGGTGTATTTCCATCCAAGTTTTCACCTTCAAGAGAGATTAAAATGGTGTAGAATACAAGTTTCAGTCATCTCTAATTAATACTAATGATATTAATGATAATTAATGGGTAACTTTAGAGTTGAAATGAGATGAGGAAAAAAAGTAATGGCTAGTTCTTTAGGGAGGAAAAGAAGTTAATTCAATGTGTTATAATTAAAATTCTTTTCTGCCTTTTTCAGCATATCCACTGAAATATTTTGCTCTAGTATTTTGCTCTAAGCTTAGTGTCTGCGCCTTGAATTCAAGAATATATGAGGAATCAAAAATGTTTAGAGACAGAGAAGAGAAGAATTTAAACCAGAAATTACTGCATAAACTACATGTTAAATACAGGCTTTTTTTATTGTTATTTTGCATTAATGTTAAGGAAATAACATAAGAATACAATTCCCTCCTCTCTTCTCTGCTGTTGTCTGATAGAGTTAAGGCAGGTGAGAAATAGAGGCATTCTCATCAATACACATTTATTTTGAACTTGTTTTGGAAGAGAGGATTAGGGGAAGGCAAAATGGAGGTGAAGTTGAAAATGGTAACAATATTGGGATTCAAAGCTTTTTGGCCTCCTTCCTCTCTTTCCAAGCCTTCAGTCTGAGATGGAGTTGTATGAGGAGCAGCAGAATGACTGGAGACAATGGGCAGTAAAATCTCTGCCTCTGAGCTCTCCTTGGATCAGATGAGGTCCTATAGGGAATGCCAATGGTGTCTGGGTAAAGTAATAATTTGTTTTATAATCATTCATTTTCTTGTCTTCATCTGCAGCCTCAGAGCCCAATTTGAAGGTACGTTCAAGGTTAAAACAAAAGGTGACGGAAAGGAGAAGCAGTCCTTTACTCAGGAGAAAGGACGGAAATGTTGTCAGTTCATTCAAGAAGCGACTCTTTGAGGTGACAGGTAATTAAGAATGGAGAAATTATGTCTTAACTGTGACTGCTTGCAGGCATGTATAAAATACTCCTAAAAGTGGTATATTGGAATTTAAATTGTTTACTAAACAAAAGTATGCGTCTTTTTTTTTTTTCTTTTTAATCTTTCCTGCTGCTGGAAAGAAAAGCATATTAAAGAAATTGCTATGTATGAATAACTTGTAATCTTCAGCTTTCTACCTCTTACTAAAAAGACATTGTCCATTTGAAAGCCATCCTTTCCAGCCAGTGTGGAAAACAGTGCTTGGAAAACAGGTAAAACAAATAAATGGTAAACTGTTGATGGTAGGGGATATTAAACAAGAAAACAATAGTGTCTTCCCCTAATTTGTGTCTTCTGTACATGGAGAGCATTTGGGGTTTTGCATGTCCCACTTCTTGTCTCCTGTGGAAAATGTAGATGCAACTAGCAGGCACAAACACACCTATCTGATGTTACTTAGGTTAATCGCAGACCATTTTGGAATCTTGTGTTTGGTCCTACCCTGCTGGTTTCTCTTGCTTGAAAATGTCAATCTGTTCATTTTGATGTAAGGGCTCACTAAGCTATTTTTTCAGTAGCAAAAGTTGAAATGTTTAAATACTGAGTGACATATTTTTGGCCACAGTTGATAGTATTCTTGGTAATTGAAAGGGAACTTTTAGCATGTAAAGATAAAGGATTCTGAATATAAAGGGATTAGAGGGAAAAAATGCAAAATAAATATTTGTCATCAAGTAGTATTTCTTTCAATATTTTCCCTACCCTTGAACTAAAAAAGTAACAGGCTGGATGAACAGTGAATGCCAAAGCTTTCTTTCACCTGTTTGACGTTATAGAGTCATAACTTTGTCACATATATTATTTTGCAGAATTGCACCCCAGCTACTAAACAGTCTAAAATTCTCTCATTTTGGTGCTCAGGACTAGAATGAGTCAAGACCTTATTTGTTGATTTGAAAGAGAAGAACATTTGAGGTTTCTTGCTTTGACTTCACATTAGTATTTGGTACTTTCATGGCTTGTTCAAGTATTACTACAATCAGGCTGTATGCTTATACAATGAACTGTTTCTGAACTGTCAGACATGTCTTAATTCATTTGGTATATCAGAATTATGTCACAACAAGAAGGAAGTATAAGACGTAATGAATGAATTCACTTCAGTGTCCTCATAAATGCAATTCTCATGACAACTTTTCACAGTATATCAGGTGTAAATATATAAATATATATTCCCTATAAATTATTTTCAGATCAGAATTTTTACAACTAATGTATTATTTCCATTTGCTGATGCTGTTATGAGCTTCTTGATTTCCACTTCCTTAGTTTTAGCTGATTTCTTTATATTTTGTACACTTGCAAGAAAGGTATAAAGTGAACTACTTGTCCCAGAATATTCTTTTCTACAGCCATTGACAGAGCAGAAACCTGAAAAAGAAAAAATACTGTGTTCACTTCCTGTATCTGACAATAATTCTAAGCATTACAGATTGCAATTATAATTATCAATATCTGTTATATGACACTTTTCACCTTTCATAAACAAAGCTTCCCTGATCAAGCATTTGGCTGAAGCTTTTTTCTCCTTTTTAAAATTCTTTTAACTAAAAATAGCCCTTTATTTATATAAAAGTACTGTTATAACTGTTCAAAAACTGAGGAAAAAAAAGAAGTTTCTACTGCTCTATGAAAAGTAGTCAGAAAACAGCGCAAGAACTTTACCTGACCAGCTACTATAGCTGGGTACTGATTCACTTCAGTAAATTGAAATCAGCTTTAGCAGGAAACAGCAACAGATCCAAGAAACTACCAGGAAATCTCCTGTTATTTTTGGTCAAAGTGAGGACATATTTTTGCAAGTGAACTGAGAAAGAGTGAAGAAGCAAAGAATTGGCCATAGAATATTTACTGCCACACTTAGTTATTCATTATTTTAACTTCCTGAAGATTTGCATTTGAAAGTTATCACCTGAAATAGCCTTATCTCTACTAATGCCACATTCTTTCATCTTTATCCTTGTGAGTTGCTCCCATGTGCAGAACTTTCATTTATATCAGTATAGGATTAGAATGACTGAATACAGCAACACACAATTAGACCATCCTCTTCCCCTTTATCTTAAACAGAACTTGGGAAATATTAAATCAAGATAACATATAGCCTTTAAAATGCTATTTTAAGATTTTTGTATGTGGTCAATATTCCTTCATATTTGTACTAAAGATGCAGTGAAAGTGGTGTATATTCTGCCATTATTACTTGCGTATGTAAAAATTTGTCTACTACAGGCAGGTCCAGCACCCTTTTTAAAGACTAAGGGGATGGCAGTAGGCCTCATGAATTGATGGTATGTTATCATGACCTTTGCAAGCCTACTATCTCTGTCATTTTGATCTCTTACAGAGGCAGGACTCTATGCAATTAAAAAGAAAAGTCTTTCTTTCCTTTTCACTCTTTACAAGTTCTATGTGTCTATCCTTGCCCGATACCAAGTATCATACCATCTTCATGAAAATGATTAAATAATTAAATTCACCCTTTGTGAAGCAGACAGGTCAGAAAGAGAAGGACCAAGAGTATCTTTCCTTGTTAGCACTGTAAAAGGAAAAACAAAGGAAAAGGAGAGTGAGTTAAAAAACTTTAATGTAAATAAATAGCCCATTCATAATTGGTAGATACTTTTCAACAGCAAAAGAAAACACCCTGTGCCATTAAGTGTATCCAGTTAATTGAAGTCTTGTGTTTTTTTGGTGTGAACCATGAATTAATGTATGCTTCATCTGTTTTCCAGAATCCTCAGTCAGTAGCAGCTCCCCTGGATCAGGTCCCAGTTCCCCAAGCAATGGTCCGACCAGCAGCATAACAGAAAGCGAAACCTCAGTTTTGCCATCTAGCATTCAAGCTGAGGTAAGACTCTTTCTCTTTATTGGGTGGATAGCTGCTCAGACTGCAAGATTGAAGAGATTTGAAACTTTAGTTTGATGATACATACAAGCAAAATAATTGAAGAAATTATAATCATCAGGGATACCAGGACACTGCAGGCTGACAGCAGAGTATGTTATATATGAGATATGTGTTCAGAAAGGAGGCCAGCAAATAAAGAGACTCTTTGGTAACAAAAATCTAAACAAAAGCAGCAGTGATGCTACCAAAGAAGCTGATGAAGGCTATGGAAGGAACTAGGAAGCATCTGTTTTGTAGAATATTAGGGAAGATATTGGGGAGCAAGGGCACAAAGAACTAATGAGGCAACAACAGTTGAATGTGAGATGAACAATCACTGCAATGTTTGCAGTGTCACTGCAGCCCTTTTCCTGGATGAGGTAGAATAGCAATGCTTTACCTGTTTTCAGGATCTCATATTGCTGTGGGTGGGAGGAAATCTGGCTTATCTTCTGGGATAATTTGAAGAAGTGCATGATGATGAATGCTAATGAAGAACTTTCACATGTGAAAGAGTGACTTCATCATTGCTGACTCTAACACTTAGGAGATAAGGCAATCCCGGGTTCAGATGCTGTTGAAGTAGATTTGTTTAGGTACAGTATCAGTGTTAAGTGACTAAGTCTTTTTTCACATCTGCCTTTTATTTTGCTGCACCTCAGTTTCCTTATCTTTTCAGTGCTTACCAACATAACTGATTTGCTAAGAGTCTTTGATACTTGTTTTGTGAAGCTAGATTGTACACGGAAGGAATCTTAACTACTCATTATTATGTTTCATACATACGTGCCTATAATGACAGGAATGCAGATGGTAAATCAGTTGTGATAAACCTCATTTACCATAGACATCAGGCCTAAGTCATGCTTTCCATGGCAACATTGTAAAGGGACAATAAATTAATGCAACCAAGAGAGAATGAAATTCAGAAACATTCCGTGTCCATTGTCCTTACAAATAGCAATTCTTGCTTTGGTGGTAAAATTTTCTATTAATCGTTGGTTTATATTCTTTGTGTTAGAAAAAATTGCATAAGAAAACGTGATTTAACAGAGCTTTAGCTAATGGAGCTATTTCTCCAGGTCAGTGGCAGGACATTCACCTCAGAAAAAAAAAATGGAATGGGCAGTTCAACCTCCAGCAGTGACTTTTCCCCATAATGAATTAATTGTGTGTGTGAACTATGATCCAGGGGGCAGGTGGGTGACCTCTGCACACTGATTAGTAGCCTCTCTCTGGCCCGTAACCAAAAAGAAAAAAAATGGCATTGATGGCTAACATGTGGTCTTGCCTCATAGCCCCTCTGTATGTGATTGCAAAAAAATGTAAATGATGCAGAGCAAGATCCATCATTCAGATAAGATCAGATCCTAGTTCTGTGGAATTAAATGGTATATTTTAATATTGGGAATGTTGTAGTTAGAAGTTTGGCATATATGGATGTTAATGCTGTATTAAACAGGAAAACATATCCAATTGGATTTTGTGTTGATTTGAGGATACTACAAAATGTAAGGGGAATAATGACTCAGACTGGTTTACAGTGCTTGTTACTTTGCACATTTTAGTTTCTGGACATTTGCCCACAGTGTTGAACCACTATAAAGACAAGCATACAACCTGGTCAGACTGGCAATCTGGGAAGATTTGGAAATGCTATACCAAGAACCAACAAAGTTATACTCTGTTTATTAATAGAAAAATGCGTTGCACATCAGTCGCCATTACTTTGCCAGACATCTGTAGGTTTAGTTCCACACAATCCAGAATTTCAAATGAGCCTAAAAAGTTCCTTTTAAATTTAATTTCCATGTGCTGGAGTCAGTCACTCAGCTGGCTGGAAGTGAGCTAAAAAACTGAAACTACTGACTTCCATTTCTGGATCCAGTCAGGGATTTCTTTACCTCTCTGGTTACTGGACTGTTAATACTGTGGTCCTGTGGGCTCTAACATTTTTCCATAAATCTCAATTTCAGTGCATTTTGTTTTCAGTGGGATTTTCCTTGGTAGTTTAACAGCAACCAAACTGCTACATATCGCTTTGCTAGCTTAGCATTAGCTGCCAGCTCTCCAATGCTGTATATCTAATTAATTTTTCATCAGTTACACAAAGTACAGAAGTTTCTAATAATAGGATAAGTGTTCCAAAATCACCCAAAGTATCACTTGTTTTGCTGTAATCCTGCATGACTCACATTGCTGTTGTTTCATAATCGTTGTTGTGACATTTGCAGTAAGTGTTGTGCTCATATCTGAGTGGGTGGATAGCCGTGGTTTTCATGGCAGCAAATAAAACACTTTTGCTGGGGAAAAACAGGTTGCTATGACAGAGCCATTTACCAGTAAAACATGAGTCAATACCGTAAATGATTACACTCCAGTGCATAGACAGAATTAGAGCATTATCAGTAATGAAACAGATTTTTAAAGTCTTTTTGACATATCCATTTGAATAGCTAGACCTCTAAATGGTTTACCCTCTGGAGCAGACAGTCTGGTGAGCAGACATTTACATTTTTTTGAATGCATAAAGGTGCTCTGCAAATGGTACATTTTTGCAGATAATCTTTTACTATCACAGTTCCCCTAATGGTACTTTCAGTACCATTTCTTAAAACACTGGTCTCATTATATGAAACTTGAAAGTTAAACTCAAGATTTTAATTGCGCCTTATAAATAAAATGCTGTTTTTATTAGGCCCACTTCTCTCCAGCATCATCAAGGTTCACCGCAGTAGCTATTTGTCTCATGTAGCGTGCCGTACATTTTCAGGTCACCTGCTGTGCTGGGGCTAAATCGAACTTGCATGAGAAATGCAAGCAGGATTGATCCCCTGCACAGCATGTCCTTTGTGTTCGGAGGGACAACCTGCCGTAGTCATGAGAAATGATTAATTTTGGGCATACGCAGCCTGGTCAAAAGCCATTGAAGGCAATGACAAGTTTTCACGTGGTATCAGTGGGCTTCAGGTAATTTTCTTTCTCTTTCATTTGCTTATTGGAGAGCAGCATTTCCTAGAATATCACTTTATACAGGAGACATAAATGACAGATACATGTGTGATAGATAAATGTATGATACAGCAGATACATGTATGGCAGCATACATGGCAGATAAATGTATATTTGATTTGTGCAAGCCCACAGCCCTATGTTTGTAATTCTCAGCTCAATATGGCACACTTTGCAAGTGGCTAGCAGCAAATTGTCTGAGTTTCTGACCAGCTGGTGAGCTGTAGGCGAAGAGAGTCTAATTAGCAAAATAAGAAATAAGAATGTAATAGTGAATATTCAAAGCTAAGAAAAACTTAGTCTAGCTTCACAATTTACAAGTATTAAAGCCAAACCATTTCCTCTTCCCCATCTAATGTCTAGATGTGCATATAAACGTGTACATGAAGTTGGTGTTCCTGCTTCTCTGCAGGCCCTGGCAGCAAAATAGAAGTACGATAACTAAATATGGGTACTTGTTGATCATCCTGCACTGTTACATTTCATTATCATACCTCTATTTTAAGAAAGAGAGGAAGTATGCTGACAGGCTATTTTAAGCATCAGGGAGCAGGATCCATGGGCCCAGAGAGTATGTATATGGAGGAGCAAGTAAGGCAGTTGTTTTTTGGCGTAATTTAGGTGCCAGTCCAAACCACCAAGTCTGCATGGAGAAGGAGGGCCATGACTTAGCCGTTGTGCTGCCAAGTGACACTGCTGGCAACTCCAGTTTGTGCTACCATCTCAGGGTATTGTCAACTGTGTAAAAAGAGAATTTGCAGCTGGGGTCATGTAGTTGTATTGCAGCATGTACTGGACCCTAATCCATGCAGGTGGGCTGCTAAACTTATTATTGGGAGATGAGGTTTTACTGGCATTTAGGCTAATTTTTATTGAAACTATTAAAAAAAAAGTTACCAAAATGAAAATGACTGATTATTAGAGGTATTAAAAAGTTTGATAGAAGTAGTCTCACTAATAAGTTCCTGTTTTCAACATTAACTTCGCATGGTATGTAACATGATTGATTCTGCCTTGTGTAACAGTCATGCCTGATCTTAATGTGGGAATATGTTTTACTGTCATAAACACTGTCACAGTCATGTTTGTTAATTCAAATCATAGAAGGTAATAGTGGCATACTGAAAACCAAAAAGGAAACATGCATTTTGAAGTGGCTCTGTGTACATAGTGCAGTGGGTACAAATTTGATGATGTTCTAGAAAGCACATCAGAGGTGCTGCAGTGTCCTTTTCCAGTTAAATCTTTGTAGTCTTCCTCACTTATATCTCCACAGTCTTGACATATTTGGTTTTAATCATGGTCAAAGTTGGATATTATCAAGGCAAGACACTGTTAGCCGAGAATAAATGTAATATACAAGTGAAGCTTCTTTGTTTCATATGCTATCTGTTGAGATTCCCTAGGCACCAAAAGAAAATTACAGAGATAGACTTCTACTGTTATTGTCTCAGTGATAGGTCATATCTCCAAACAAACTGTATGAGGAAGGTTATGTTTTGCAATAACATCCTGTGTTTTTGTGCCTAACCACTTTTCATTGATGGTCTGAAGTTGCATTGTATTAGCACAAAGTATTTTACAGAGTTAATTGATATTCCAGGTTTGTCCAGGGGAAAATCTACAGCTCCCCACAACATGCTTGACAAGTTATTATATTTACTTTAGTCAAAGCCCGAGTGTGCAGTATCCCTCTTGGAGGTGGTCTATTATTGGAGTCCCATATGCTTTTTGTTTGGGAAGAAAGCAGTCACTGTGTCATACTGTTACACAGGGTATTCTTTTTCAAGGATGTTGTTCCCTTGGGGACCATATCATGCCAGAGTTCCTAAGTCTAATAAGACCTTTGTAGGTCTTATTGTGTTAAAGTTCTGGGAGGGAAGCAAGAGTTAAACAGAAAATGTAATTCAAGCAACTATACTAGACCACATGTTGAAAAACATGACTGTTAAAGTAGAAAGTCAAAGGCATCAAAAAGATTCCTGTTGTGGTAATGTAACTTTTTATGTTTCTTCCCAATGAATCTAAAATGGAAAGACAGAGGGTGATCTTAGTAGAATGTCTGTTTTTACTTGACAGTAATTAAAAATATATCAGCAATTCCACATCCTTGAAAATTATATCACAAGGATTCAAAACAAGCGTTAAAGATTTTAACTTTAAAGGAGTTAGGCTGTGAGAGGGTTCACCATCATCATCAGAGAATGATGGGACGCTGTTCTTGTGTATATGCAGAGAGAGAGTATATTTTTTTAAACATCAGATGTGACAATGTGGCTCATTTTCTACCCAAGATTCCCATGTTAATGGAAGTAAATAATGTGTCTGAAACATCCTCATATCACAATATGGGTAAATTAACACATAAACCAGGTAGGATACGTTTCATACCTTACCACAAAACTTTAATAACCATAGCAATGTACAGAACTAATACATCCATAATCATGACACCTTTGGTTTGGCTAGATAAAGTCCTTAATTCATTGGCTAAACTCTCACTGAATTTCTAATAGTGAAAGTGCAGTTGACGAGAGAAGAGAAGGTCTAAGAATCCTCAAGATTCTGGGATGGAGTAGGAATTTGACTTACTAACCAAGGCATAATCCCAGATGTATTCCAGTTGTTTTCCTAAGGAAGGAAATATCAATAGCTTTTTTACAGGGACAGTACTTATCTGGAACCCCATTGGGATGCAAACCAATGCATGATACATAACTGGCTATCAATGCACAACCAGAATAAAGTAGCCAAGATAAAAAGCCTGGAGATTATACATACTTTGTTTTTTCTCTTTATTCCAGCATCTGGTTTCACAGCAACGCCTTTTGATTCAGGATGAATCAGTGAACTTGTTGAGTCTGTACACATCCCCTTCTCTGCCCAACATTACCTTGGGACTTCCAGCAGTACAAACTCAAATCACTGTAAGTGACCAGTCCAAAGTCTTCCTGTCTACTTTTGCTCCCTGAAAGACTATTTTCTGCATATTCTCTTTTTTAGCATTTTGGAACACAAGCAATTGAGAGTAGGAGCCAGACCTTTCTTTGCATTGGGCAACTTCTGAAAATTTAAGGGCACAACTTGAAAGCAGTAATCATTCTTAATCACAAATAAGTGCCAGTGTGGAGCTTATCTAAATATGGGCCATATGTATTGCATTTATATCTGCAAATCTGGTAACAGATTTCAGACATGGTGAGAAGAACATGAGGAGACAATTTAGTATAAGTGTTCAAATTATATGATCACTCCTACCTGGTAAAGTACAGCACCTGTAACTTTTTATAATGAGATGCCAACAGGAACATAAGCTGGGCTGAAGTGTGGTAGCGGAAGAACCCTGTATTTCTGCAACTGAGTTTGTTTTATAAGGGGTGTACTATCAATCATATAAATTAAATCTGTGGATATATAAACAACATTTAATGACTAGTTATATTCATATGCCCTTTGTTCAGTCTGTAGCAATCAACTTTATTTAGAGCTCTATGTTAAATTAGTATGTGAAATGTATAAGAAAACAGATACAGTATGTATGGAAATCCATGTTGATGGATAAAGATCTTTAGATCTAGCCAGTTACAGTAATCTGGAAGTGAAATCTGAGGCTCTGTAAAATAACTGAAAACTTTGCTACCGGTCAAAACTTTTCTTTCCTGATTTCCTGCAAAAATGTAAAAATACTAATAAAATTATATGATGGTTCTATACAACACTGTATAAATTCTGAAGAAATTCTAGCAATTCATATTTGACAGAACATGAATTGGTAAAATATAAAAATTCTAGATTTCCAGAATATAAAAAGCATATATATATACAGTCTACTATGGTTTGTTAGAAGTACTACTAAATTCCAGTGCTAAACTTAGTTGCAGGTTAAAGTTTCATGCCATTTTATGACTTTTTCAGTACATTTAATGTTCTCACCAATAGCATATTATTGCAGTCCAACATTTTAACATTAGATAGAACTTTGCGTGTAAAATTGTGCAAGCTTTAAATCACTTCTTTTGAAGTCTTTCATGAAATATTTATAAGCAAGTTATTGTTTTTAAGGGATGGAAAACTTGACCTGAACATGAAAAGTAGTGCTTACTTTTCCAGTCTATATCATCAAAAATTTCCTAGCTATTTCACAAAAATATAACTAGCTTCAAAGAAATTTTATAACATTGAAAAAGGAACTGAAAACATCTTTAGTTTTCTCACTCAAATGATGAGAGCTTTTGATGTTACCAGCTTGCACCAAATATTACTTTTGGCATTTGAAAAAATAAAGGGGTTGATTTATGCATGTATTGTTTACTTCTGTTACCAGAATAAGTAGTTGCAAACTGAATGTTAAGCTAACTTAGGTGTTCGTTTTTCAGGGAAGGATAGTGACAGAGGGTAAGGTAAGCATACACCCCCCAAAAATTTGTGTAAACTTTGGTTTGCCTCGTTACGATATGCGAAATTCAGATTATCAGAGAGAGATTTTTTTACCATGACATACCATAAGTGGTTTTCAGCAAGCCTCAACACACTTATTTCTGTTAACTGTAAAAATTACTACTCAAGCTTAACTACCCTTCTAAGAAATACATTTTGTTAAAACTAGGTTTTTATTAGGAACAAAGAAATCTAAAGCAGATATGCAATCCTGAAGGGCCAAAGCTTACCAAAAGCTTGAAATCAATAACTGTGCAATTTATAAGGGCACTTTAAAATGCCACACACATACAACAGCTCTTGATAATTCAGTAGACCAGAGTTTAACTGTACAAATTTACTTTGCAAAAGGTGAAAGTTTTGAGCTGTCCTTCAGGGAGTCAGGGAATGCTCCAGGAAAAGTAATAGCTTACCACTACTACAGGTAATTATTTTGTTTTGCTGATTGGCTTGCTGTCTGATGGAAAGTTATGTGAAAACTAAGCCTTGCCTATTCCAAGCTCAATGGAAACTATTTCCTCTGATCCCCTATTTTCCTGTGCAGGAGGCTGGGAAAGGTCTTTAGGAATTTTAAGGATAGGTCCTGTCTTTTCATTAATAATGTTGACTAGTAGTTTCTTGTGCTTTGGCTTTTATTACTGAATTTTTCCAAGTGCTTTCGTTATTTAATTTCTTGCAGTGCTACATTTAACAGGCTTGTTCCCCCTCCCTTTTCATCTCAGAATCAAAGTGTAAGAGAGGGATTTTAACTATTTTTTCTGCATTTAGAAAACATACTGTAAGACCATACAATCAGACAAGTGGAGATATAAATGGCCAGGTCAATGAAAAACAGTTACCAGTGTCATTGTTTTTTTGACAGGCTTCATCATCATTCAAAGAAAAGCAGAAAGGAGAGACCCAGACACTCAGACAAGGAGTGGCCTTGGCTGGACAGTATGGGGGGAGCATTCCTCCATCTTCAACTCATCCTCATGTTGCTTTGGAGGGAAAGCCAAATAGCAGCCACCAGGCTCTCTTGCAACATCTGTTACTGAAAGAACAAATGAGACAGCAAAAACTTCTTGTGACTGGTAATGATCAAAGCTTCAACACAACAATCATTTTTGATATTTTTAATGACATTTGTATTCTGACTGTTGTGAAAAGTGGAAGGGTGGGAGAGAAAAGCATAGCATTTTGTTTTCCCATGTTAGTGATTCTGCTTGAGTTCATTAGCCTGAAAGAATTCGGTGATTACAGAAAAGAGAAAACGATTACTTCATCACATTCTTTTGCAGCTGCTGAACTTCCCAGCGTGGCTAGGCATTTGGTACACGTCCCACTGCATCAGCACTGATGCAAAGTTCTGCAACATACACCACTCTTCTTATTGAGAGATTTCTGTTCTATTAGAACCAGTAGTTTGTTTTTCTTCACACTGGAGTGAAATGTCACTCTTTTGCAGGAGCGGTTCCTCTTCATCCACAGTCTCCTTTAGCAGCGAAGGAAAGAGTCTCACCTGGCATAAGAGCTGCCCACAAACTGCCTCGTCACAGGCCACTGAATCGAACCCAGTCAGCTCCTCTTCCTCAGAGTACTTTGGCCCAGCTGGTCATCCAGCAGCAACATCAACAGTTTTTGGAGAAGCAGAAACAGTACCAGCAACAGATCCACATGAATAAGGTGAGTTCTGAAAGTAAGGAATTTCTAATGAACATCAATGTTGAAAACTAATAAGGAAATAGATGTCAGTGCCACATGGTAGATGAGAATAGACAGGTTCTTGCACGATTACCTTGCTTATGCATAGTTAGTGTACTTTTATATAGATCTTAAATTTCGGCTTTTGATACAACATTAGTATATGCTTGTTGACACCAATAAGAATACAGTTCAATGAAATAGGTATCAAAGCATCTTTCAGGTTTATTTACATATGCTTTCCTGCCAAATGGTAAATTATGCCTTAAAGATTACTGGCTGTCTATCCAGCTTTTTTTATTTGTCATTTCCAGTTTCAGAAATCATTCAGTTCAGCTGCCTTTGAATCATATTTTAAGTTCATTTGTTGTGGAACAGTATGTGGAATAAATATATAACTCATTTGAAGTCAATCAGCTGATGAAATTGATCTTTTTTGTGTTAGAAATATATTGATAATCTGAATAATTTTTTAATCATCTTTTATCAAATCAGCTTCTTCAATGTAAGTTCATGGATAACATAGAAGTTTGTTAGCTATATGGTGATATAAAAATGCCAGTGAAGGAGAAAGAGAAGAATTTGCTATTGCTAATATCAGATACAAGTTGAACTGGTCCCCTGTTTCCCTGTATAGTAACACATTTTTCTGAGGAGAAAGAAAGAAGAAAAGGGACCATTCACTAATAAACAAAGTACAGCAATATCTAGGTAGATTTATCAGAGGCTAATGATTCTACAACAAATGCGATGCTGTTCCCTGCTCTAAAATGAAAATATTCAAGTAATTAAATGCTTTTATCTGAAGAACATTTTTCTTCACTTACTGTGTAACCTTCCAAAAGTTGTTTGCTGGAGCTCCTTGAATAATTCAAATATAGATTGATAACACATCTTTACTTCTTGTTTTGTTTATTTGATAACTATATAGAAGAGCTAATGGCAAAGAAGAAAAGATGAAAAGCAGGGTATTCACTCTTTGTACCTATGTGAAAAGAAAAAAAAGTCAATCCACCTTACAAGGGTGAACTTCCCAGGGGGTACTGATTCTTTGGAATCTACTAAGAATTCCCAACAAAATTAGAAACAAACCTAGAGTTTAAGTACATAGTTTGTACAGTGGTTTGGTTATTAAACCTTGTCTTAATTAGGAAAAATGAAGACCAGAAAACTTCAAAGTTCAGAGCTGATCCTTGCATGTTAACCCCTCTCAGCTTGGGTGTTTTGATTACTCAACTAGGACTCCAGTTGGCTTTTCTTCGAGTATGCATTCCATATGTTTAATCAAGATGGCATATCTTGTAGCCTCAGGTTTTGAAAATATTTCACCTGCCCTCAACTGTTTGAAAAGAATCTTTACCAGTAAAGTAGTGAGTCTTTATGCTGTTTGTGGGTATCCACTGCAAACTGATCAGTTACTGTTCATGCATTCTTCACAAAGCAAAGAACCACATCGACATGTTTGTATTAGGTCATGCTTATTTGCATACATTCTACCATAGCATTTGGGGATATGCACTGTGACTTAGAGGAACATTTTTCCTGAATGTCAAAATTAAACTTGAGACACATTTGACTAGGATACATTGCACCTCACAAGATTCAGGCTGGAAGAGAACTAAAAAGAGTGAGGTTGGCCTGTGGTGGTGCTTGTTTCAGTGTTAAACTTTTATGAAACAAAACATTGAGAACAAGTCCCTCTCAAAACATATTTGAAATACACATTCATTCTCACATGGGTATTTGTAATAAAGAGACAAAACAATTGCTTCTCTTAAAACCTAACGAACCTAGCTTTTATTCTCTACAGTATAGGCTATATGCATATGTAGGTAGTAGAAATTTATCTTTATCCCAGGGTCTTTAGCTTACTTCCTTTGCCCAGATCGCTCAGTCTCCTTTATCTCTACTCCCAGAGCAGCTAGCTTTCATCAGGAGCACAGTAACTCACCAGAGCAGCAAACACCTAAGGAGGGATAGGATCATGCTGCATCCACAGAAGCAGTGGATTATGTGAGGACATGGGTGGTTTGTCAGACTTTTTTTACTGTCTGTAGCAGAGGTTTTTCTACCATACCATTCCCAGAAGAACCATTCTGATGAATACCACTGAAAATGACCATGCTCCAATCATACATCTGTGCTCTGCAGGTATATGGAAAGCCAGGTGCTTTCTTATGTAATTAACAGAAGAAATGTTATTTTTAAAAACTGGCATTTAATGGTAGCCATTATAGAAGGGAGTGAGAAATGATCAAATCAGCAAGTGGCTGATAAGTACTGAATTTAAAATTATATTTTTTAACGCTTTAAATTTAAAGGTTCAGATTGAACATCTGTGCTGGCATAAGGTCTTTTAACTCCACCAGCAGGATGGGACATACTTTGTTCATTCTTAAACCTTACCTTTATTTGCAGTTGAAGTTTTTTGTTCGTTATTTAAGCTAACAGCTTTGTGTGGCTCTTACAATCAAACTTGAACTCTGCAGAGGAGGCTTATCTGAACCGTAGAATGAGATGTTCTACGCCATGTAGCAAAGCGACCCGACATCTTTGCATTTCTTAGGACAAGTCTGAGCATGTATCAAGTGAATACATGTATTTATTTTTCACTCCTCTTTCCTCACTGTTCTGAACGTAGGCCATATAATGAAACACATATCTGCACAGATATGTAATTCCCTCCTTTTCAGTCTTGAAAAAATGTTTTAATTAGGAGTACTCAAATATTCTCTTAAAAAATTTGGTTAGAAAGATGAGAACCATTTTAAGCTGAGAAGACTATGAAATCCCAATTGATCAAGAGTTTAGAACAAGTTAATACATTCTATTTAATTTCCATTTCTTTTTCCTTTTCTCCTTATGTTTAGGACTGTGTAAGTACTTAAGGCTGTCATATATTTCAACTGAAACAGGTATTTGAATTTTTGCCTTGAAATGTGATGATACGGCATGTGTCAGCAGTCCCTGAAAAGTGATTTTGGTCAGATCTTGGTGGACAAATAGGCAAATCTTGCTGTAACAGCAAAAAGAGGAAGAGAGCAATAGTTTCTCCCCACCCCATAGATCTTTTATTTATCTTGTGTTAAAAAGTGATTTCTTTTCTTTGATAAAAGAATATACTTCAGCAGCAAGCCAGTGCTTCAAGCCAGTGCTGTTGTGAGGGTGATAACAAGCAAAATCTGACATAGGTCAGAGGTAAAGAATTCCCCTGGATCATTTCCATTCTGAAAAGAAAATCATTGCCAAAAGGTGTGCCTCTGTCCTTAATAACAAAGAGAAGATCCCCTATGGATTATTTCTGGTCAGCTGTCATATGCCAGGCTTTTGATGTGGGAAATGGTATACGTCTGCACTGAAGCCTGACATTTATACCTGTGGGATCTACTATGCTGACCTTCTAAAAACATGCTGCAAAAGTCGACATCGCATCCAAAAGTAGGTAGAAACCCTTGTCCCAGCTTTCTGGAGAAAAAATGATAATGAATGTGCAGTAACCTGAACTCCACTTGTCTTTGGGAAGCTCGACTTTGCTGTTGTCAGCTTTAATACACTTCAGTCCAACTGACAGCTTATTTCCTCATAAGGCCCTTTGATCACCATTGTAGAACTTCATTTTGCTCAATAAAGGGAGTCCAAAGTCTGAAACCTCCAACTAAAATTATTGCAGTTGAGTACCGAAAAACTGCTACTACAGTAAAAATCCTAAAATCTTGTTTTCATTTGTGCATATCTGTATCTAAAAAGGTTTTATGCTGCCACTTGCAGGGAAAAAAAAAAAAGGGATTTTGAGATAACTAATACAAGTGCAAAACTGATAGCATAAGTCTGAGTTCTAGAAAATCTCAGAAATTATAATGTAATCAGCAAGTGAACAAAGCCCTCTACCTTTAAAAGGTGGGATTTTTGGTTGTTTTTTCTTTTTTCTTTTTTTTTTTTTTTTTTACCCACGTGTATCATGAATAAAGTCCTACCTCTGCTAAAGCTAAACTACGCTGTCTTCACTGGGACCAAGATTTCATTTGATCAGTGAACGAACTTCATCCACTTCAAATGAACTCCACAAGTGCTCTTTAAAAAATGTGTTGATAGCATTTTGACTACACACAATTATTTGTCAATGATAGAGTCCTATATTGGAGTAATGAAGATTAAAATAGTGGGTCAGTTTGCAGTGTGCACTAAAGCACAGAAGCAGTATGGACAATGTTAAAGGTTAAATAAGGAGTCCCTGAATTTCCGTTTTCATTCCAGGGTATTAATAGTTTTGAATGGTTTAAATGGTAAAAATAGTTTCAAATATGGATGTTTCTATTGATCAGTTAACAGAAGAAACTAAGATTATTTGTCATCAATAGGAATATTGAAAAGAGTCAGTTAACCACAGATTCATTATTCAGCCATCTGATATTTAATGAAATAAGAAAGACTGTTTTGATCAGGTTCAACTTGAATAAATGAACCTAGTTTCATTAAGTAGATTATGACTGAGATTTTGGCTTTCCAGCTTACCTTTCTGACTAGCATCTTCTGAAAGTGAGAGAGGTAGCATGCCTCTTCTTTCAATATTGCTCATAGTGGGGGATTATGTGGACAAGACTGCAGCAACAATTAAAAATGCCCAGAGAATTTTTTCCTTTCTTGAGAACTAATGTTTAAGACATAATTCAGAAAAATGATCTTGAAGGTTTAAATGCATCCGTTAGAAACTGAAATGCATGGGTAACAGAAAATGGGTTAGAAATGCATGGGTAACAGAAAACAGTAAGCAGGTGCCAAGTCATTTTAGTATGGCTAACAACTTACATAGCTGGTCAATGTAATCTGATAGCTACAGAACAGAAGGAGAAAAAGTGTTTTCCATAAGTATGTAAATGAGTTCCTAGAAATGACAGCCATGTATTTGAAAAGAACAATTAATCAAGGAAAGAAATGTATGTGGTGGCTGCATCAGGATTTTGTGCTTTGTCTCTTTGTAAACACATTTTATTTAAAATATTCCATTTTACAAGAGCTTGTTATTACAAAGGAGACAAAGACAGTGGCTGCAACTAAAGGCCCTATAAAGTGGTTGTTGCAGTGTCCAGATTATTTGTGCTTTGTTTTCCATTTTTTGGTACAGCCAAGAAAGTTTGATTGTTTTTGATGTCTTTTTTTGGACTCTTGCAGTTATACAATGGAGCTGATGTCTGTAAATGCTTCCTCTCCTGCTGCCACTATTTACTTTGGCTCATGAATATCCCTTACAGTTTAATTTCCTGAAAATAAAAGGGGAAAAAAATATAGGTTACATTAGCAAGAAGCCATTTTTTGAGTAACTCCTTTACTTGGAATACCAATTACAAGAATGTGTATTGGTTCAAGAAGAACAATATGTACAACTAATTTATTCATTAAGTATAAACCACTCTTTTTTAAGTTATTTTTAAACGTAGTCTTACTAAAGCTCAGATTAAGCAATCACATTCTCAAAATGAAAAATGTACGTTAAAACCAGGAAAAAGTTCTTCATGTATCTACAGATAAATTCAGAATTAAAAAAAAAAAAAAAGAGAGTGGAGATTTAAAGTGAAAGATTTAAATGTTAAGTGTAAGCAGAAGGATCCGGCTGCATTGTAAAAGGACTTGAGCAGTGTTCCATTCAGGGTTTACTTTCTGCTGTGTAATCCAGCTTTAGGTAGAGAGGTACAATAGAAATATTGACCCTAAACTGTTATTTTTTCATGTCTCCAGATATGTAATTTTCTGCAGTAGTGCCAGGAGTATACATAGGATTATATAGTATAAAAGAAGATTTTTCGGACAGGAGAATTGAACAGTCTCCTGATAATTATACTAATGTAATTATTGGAATAAGATGGGGCTGCCTTTAAAAACCACATTAACAAATATGAAAGCATGGTGGTGATATGGCTTAGCAGACTGAGCAGCAGGAGTGTTTCTTCAGGTTTTGCCCCCATGTGGTCCACCCATTTTGTCAGGCTCAGTCACATGAGAGGACATGACTCTAGTGCTTCCTAGCCTGGGGCTTAGTTTCATTCTCAATTCTGCCATCAAGTCACAATGCAAAGGATGTTTTTAATAAGACTTTGCATGAAAGATGACAATATTTATGTACTTGATGACAATATTTACGTACTTTGTAAATTTTATTGTGGAAAAAAAAAGAGAAAAAAACACTTCAATTTCACAGAGTTTTAGAAGATTTAATTTGTTTAGCTCCTTCTGTCACCAAAGTCTGGAGCAAATCTCCTGACTTCCGTGGTGTGGGAGCGGGTGCCAAGACAGGCACACTGCAAATTGAAATGCACGCAAATACCACACTAGTCTCCACAGTTCTTGTGTATGCTTGTATCTCCCTGCTGATTGCATGCAAAAAGCATTTGCAGTGTTCCACATGTAGATTATATACTGCAGGACATCATGTGTTGCATCAGAAAGCTCAGCAGCACTGAAGATGTGTGCCATACAGCAGCATGAAGAAGAAAGAGCCTGACATTAAAATGAAACAAGTATAAAAGGAGAGCAGTAATGAGCTAAATATGTCTTAACTTTGCCGTGGACATGCAGTCCTTTTCTGTTGGCTTTCCATCCAGAATAACCCACCTGATGTCAAGTAACTGGCACATGGGATGCTTTACAGATGGAGCAGCACTAGTGACTCTCATGGCTGTATGTGATGATCTGTCGCACAGATGTTTCAGCTTGTACTTGCTTACTGGCCGGCCAGCCTTACCTTTTGCTTTTGTTTGAGGAATGGAGAGGGATCACATGCAGATGTTTAAGTAAGCAACAGAGTAGCATACCCAATCTGAATATATGTAGTGAGCTTCAGTGCCTTCCTGGTTGGTGTCATCCCCCAGCAAACAACTGGAAAAGATTTATGGGTTTCATCTGAGAAATTGTCAAGATTCTTCTTAATAAAAGGAGACACGTTGCGTTAGTTGCAGTAATGAAAACTCCTCAGTTCAGAGCATGCCACCTGCAGCATGAGGGATTCAGGTGTTGTGATTTTGCAGTTTCCAGAGCAATGAAAAGGGATTTTTGGTTGTTTCTTTTTAGTAAACCATTATGTTCCCATTACCCCCACTCCACCCCCTCCCCCCCAAAAAAAAAAAAACAAAAAAAAGAAGGTTTGCTGTGACTACAGCCTGTAGACTTCCACTGCGGAATTTATTTCTCCACTGATGTGAGGTGTGTGTCCCAATATCACTGGGACTGCACAATCAAATCTTTCAGTTATCGTTGCTGACTTTGTGTGTTTCTGAGTCCAGCTGTAGCTTCTTGATCATAGTTTACATGACAATGCTGCCCTTCCCTGGGGTGGCATTTTTCTATGCATTAGTGAGTAGAATGAAAGAACTACACCAGCCATGGTTTGTGACAAAATATCTGTACTGAAGCCATACAGTAACTCAGCATATAAACCCAGCAAAAACTCAGTTTGAAAGACTTGATATCTGTGGAAGGGGTGGGCAGATGGGAGAAGGGAGGAAGGTAAAGTGTTTTTTCTTCTAAGTATATTTGGCCTTGATGATACAAGTCAGTATTTATTTAAAATCAAGTGGGCCAGTTGAATAAGTGATAATTACTCATTTAGTCCTGCAGATGCTTACTTATCTGTCTGATTTATGCCTCTTTCAACAAGGCCTTTTTTTTTTTTTTGAGTTTGGCTTTTGGATTACATTTGGACTTTTTTTTTTTTTTTGGAATATACTTGTGACATCTTAAACAAGAAAGCATAAAGCATAAACTATATTTGGTTGTGACACTCAGGCATCTGACACTTCAGTAAAGCTTTACAGTAGCAGTTAGTAGTGTAAAAACAGTATTGCCTGGGTAGCTGTGTTATATTGTCACTGCTGAAATAAGGACACCTGTACCGTACGTGACAAAAGCTGCACTCCTTCCAGTCAGGGACAGGCATCCTTGTTGTCTCCCTGTGCCACAGGAGAGGTGACTGACACTGTCTCTTTGTCACTGCTCCTCTGTGGATCTTCATGCAGTAACTGATAGGGAAGCCTTTGTGAGCATTCCCTAATTTGCTTGTAGCAAAATATTAACCACGATACTATTTTTCTCTTAAGAGTTCCTTTATTATTTTATGTTGAGAAAAATGAACTGTAATATGTATTTATATAAATTTACCCATTTTTGTTTCAAAAAGAGTATGAAGGGAGACTAATTGCTCTTGATTACCAGCTGCAACAATGCAACAGATGTGTAGTAACATTTTCATTAGTCCACCTTATCTTTAGTTAGCATTACCGTATAGCACTCATTACATACATGATTATTTTCAACTGCAGAATAACAAGTGACCTTTTGCTTAGGAATGTTGGTTCTTTTTTTTTTTTTTTTCCCTGTAAATTAATGTTTTAGTGATGCATCGCTACCTGGTTTTGTTGCAGAAGCTGTAATTTTGTTGGTGCAAATCTGATGCTTCACCGTTTCTGTCACTGATGAAAAGAGTCGGTAACCGATCCCCTTCCTTCTCTTTCCAGATGCTCTCTAAGTCCATTGAGCAGCTAAAGCAGCCTGGCAGTCACCTGGAGGAAGCTGAAGAAGAGCTTCATGGAGACCACTCGATGCAGGAGGAGCGAGCTGCCGCTAGCGGTGCCAGCATTAGGGCTGAGAGCAGCAGTGCTGGTGTGGATGACAGAATAGGACAGCAGGTTGGGGCTGTGAAGGTCAAAGAGGAGCCACCGGACAGTGATGAGGATATTCAAACCCAGCAAATGGAATCTGGGGAGCAAGCTGCTTTTATGCAACAGGTAATAGGCAAAGATTTAGCTCCAGGATTTGTAATTAAGGTTATTATCTGAACATCACGTGCATTTTCTTAGCCTTTGATAAGCGATTGTGTTTTGAATCACTGATCTAGCAAATCCTGATTTACCATTCAAAGAATTTAACAAAGGAAGAGGTGTTGTATGCACACTTAAAAATGTAATGGAGCTCATCCTTATGGCCACTAATGGAGAAAATACCTGTTGCAGTCAATTGCTCTACATAACTCTTTGCGTAATAGACGATAGAATTTGTATTAGCCCAGGATTACATTACATCGCTTACTCTTAGTGCAAGAGAACTCGTTATCACCTAGCTTGTTGAGATCAGCTACTGCTGGACTTAGTTTCCAGACCTGATTGATGAAACATTCTTCTCTGATTTTGAATCCTCTGACTTTTGCTTTCAGCTATCTGTATATAATGTATCATAATGTAGTCTTGAACACTGTTAAATATAGGGTATTTTTTCCCCCAGTAGACAGGTACTGACTGCTATATCAGCGGTTCCAGGCTGGAGTACAAAGTGTAAGTTAGAGAAGTGCACAAGATGGATGTAAAGATGCCAGACAAGGCACTGTTTAAATATTGCATTGTTTTCAGTTTTTGCACTGCCTAATTTTTCATTTGTCGTATTTGATGATACTGTCCGCGGAGACATCCTTAAATGAAGCAGATGCAAATACTGGCAAGAAAGAAAACACAGCATTAGGTTCCAATCAGATACTACGGTATTGGAGGAAAAGCACAGAACTGTTATCATTATTGTCTGATATCCAATCACTTGTTTATTTTTTTAAATAACGACTAATCATACAATATTGCATAACCTTTATCACTAGGTCTTACGGACAAATCCTAAAATAAGGTCAGTGTAAAAATGCCAACTCAGCAAGAGGAAACTTCAAATTGTCTGACAGTATTTTACAAACACTGAAGAGCAAAGCACATTTGTGAAATCTGTGCTTTCAGAGAGCTGGTGTCCCTTTTGTTGCTCCAAAATCAGACGGAGCAGTGCTGGATGCAATGGCAGGCACTGTTTATTTAAGTCAAGACTTTGTCAGGTCCCTGCTGTTCTCCTGCAGAAAAGTGATTCTGAGAGGGGGAGCAGGAAATGCCTTATGGAAACAGGAAGCCCAAGTGATTCATGTGCTGAGGAATGTAAGGCAGGGGGAACGGGGTAGTGTTCTCTCTGTTTTTAAAGGCACTCTATGAATTGATTTATTGTCAAAGAAAATAACAAAGCGAGTAGGGAAATTGTTAAGGAAGCTTTCCAGTGAAACATTTCCTTCATATTCCCTTTTGATATGTTTACCTTGTTTTATAGGTTTACTTTTGTTAAGCTAGTTAAAGATTCATTGTATTAAGATCCCCTTTAATATGGATAATCCCAAACTGACCTGGAATCCTTGTCAGTTTTTTTTCTATTAAAAATATTTATATTTCTAAAGCTAAGGTATTTTAAGGTGCAGTATCCTGTTTCAAAAGAGATAGCTGTTTTGCCAAATGTAGAAATTGTTCTGAAATGTTATTAGCATGTGTTGTTTACATTATGCTCTAATACTATTAAATCTCTTATAAAATGTTGCAACTTATAAAGATACATTATCCTTTTTCCTAGAAGATCTCCAAACAAATGACTAAATAGTTGCTATATAATGAAAGGCCTCTTGAACCATAAAGATCATCTTAGATAGGAACGATATATTAATTGACAAAATATAGGTTATTTTTATTTGTGCTTTATATTTGAACAGAAATCTTTTGCTGTCTTGGATGAAAAAATCACATTCACATTCAAAAAGTGAAGCATATAAAAATGAAATTTTATGTTTTTCCCATTCCGTATAATTTTAATTTTCTTTGAAACCTAACTTCGGCTTCATCAAAAGGGATAGTGCATCTTTTAAAATACATTTTATTTGGGGAGAAATTTGCAATGAGAAGATTTTTGTACAATATCATTTCAAAAACATGTATTCACAAAGGACAGAAGATATTTTTATAATGTCATTCAGGTGAGAAACCCCAATACATTAGTGGGCTTTAATTTCAGAATCTTTCAAATTTGGATAATATTAAAATAGAGAAACTACCTGGAACCAGTGAAAAGGAAAACTGGGTTTAAAAAAACACAGATTTCTAATTGATAATTGTCTCTTACATTTTAAATCTACTGTATTTATTATAATTTACACCCTTAGAGGTGATCTCTTGTTTTGTGTTGTAAATATATTCTGTTTGTATGTTCCCTTTTTTTGCCTTCTGATATAAGTCTCTTCCTTTCTCAAATAAAGTTTTTTTTTAAAAGATCACCTTTCAGATATCTGACTTTGTGTAAAGTTGATAACTTAGTTGTGCTTTTGCTTTGTATAACCAAATATGTTTGCTACACATTGTTGAAACAATTGAAGCTTTCAGGAGCAAGGTTTTTATTACACTATTCTTACAATGATTACACAAAGTCTTCCTTTTAGTCTCTTGTTTTATCCTACATCAGCCATTATAAGTTCTAGTGAATGTGGAAATAGTATCGATGCATGCTCATTTTCCCATCATGGCATTTGTCTTGAACATGTGATCATATGTAGTATCATATTGGAAAGGGAAAGTCCAGTTTCTTTGCCCCCAATTATCCAAAATTATCCAAAATCTGGATGAACTGATATAATTTCTATGACACTTCTAAAATCCTCCTAGAACCATAAAAATGTTGAAACTGAGTTTATAATCACCTTTTTGATACTCCTCAAGACCATTGCAAAACTAGAATCCATCTGTAAATAGAGTGGGAAAAAGGGAATCCACAAACTTGATGACTTTCAAGCAATTGTGGGAGAAAGTGAAGTCCTGCAGCAGAAAAACAGCTAAGTGGTGACGTTTCCTGAACTTTGCTTCAGATGTGCCGAGAAAAACACTTTGTACTACGTAACTCTGTTGCTAAAGTACATGAATATTACTGTCAAAAGAGTATGGAAAATCATTGCCTTCAAACTGTTCATTTAAACAGGAAAAGCTTTTAGCTGCTTTGATTCTAGTAGAATTTTAACTAAAATAAAATTCTTTCAGGAACCTAAGGATGTGAGAATAAATATTTTCATAATTCAAATGTAATTAAGTGATCCAACAGCAAAGTAATGTTTTATCAGTAATACATTAAAAAATAGATAAGAAAATCAAGTTTCAGCTTAGGAAAGCTTAAGTAGCATTAACAGAATAACAATATACTTCTTGCCCTGTCAATTATTATGTATTTTGAATCTTGTGCCTGCAAGTAGATCTTGCTTTTGACAGTGATTTTTACCGAGATGCCATTTGTTTAAATACTCACGTCAAAATTAGAAGAGCAGTCTTAAATGCTTTCAGTTGACAGCACTCCTGGTTTGGAGGCTACACCTACATTTTTTTCTAAATTATGTGTTTACCACACACCAAAGCATCCATAATGTAAAAAAAAAATCAAAATGTAATACAATCCATAGGCCTTATTTTTTTCTGGGATTAATGTGCATCTCCTGATTAATGTGCATCTCTTTTTTTTTTTTGAACAGCAGCTGCTTAGTCTGTCCTGTTGTCCACAAAAATAAAGCCAGTGTAGATGCCAGTTTAGAAGTAATTACTACCAAACAAGGGAAAATGCTTCATAATATTTATAAACTCAACTAAAACACAAGTTACTGGATGCTAGCCTTTTTCACCTTCTGATGTTAACAAAATAGGATTAAAAGTTGAATGCCTCAGCAAAACAGGACTCCAGACACTGCCGCTACTCCTCCTCTCTGTTCAGCAATTCATTCATGCACCATCTTCATTCCATCTTCGTTATCATCAAGATCACTAAGACTTCTATATGTTATTTAAGCTAACTATACCCTGTTTTTGTCTTCACTGGCATTCTGAGGTATAATCTATAAACATTACTCCCAAGCACCAATCTAAAAATGTTTACTTATTTCTCCCCCTTATGAACACTTCACAATTTGAAGCCAAAATTAGCTAAGGCAAGTTAATTTCCTTATTGTATTCTGTCCCACTAGCAGCATGTCCTACTTATCCCACTTAAGGGATGTTTGTTTGCTTTTCATTTATTTGTTTAGTTTCTGATTTCCTTATGCAGTTCCCATCATTTGGGTGGTAGCAGTGCTTCTGTACCTGGTTTCTCAATAGAAGAATATAGTGTAGAACATTATATGCTAAATTACTGTTCAGGCAAACAGAAGACAAGCATCATAATTTTATCTTCTTCATTGCTCTAGTGGAATCCTGTTGATTTTTTTTGTGGCATTTTATCATTGCAATTGATAGACTGTGCTTTGCATTTAGTAGATTGTGCGCTTTGCATTTTTTTTCCTCTTATAACTCAGCCTACTTTAGAATTACAATAAAAGGAAAAAAAAAAAACAAAAACAAACAAAAAAAACCAACACAAGAACAACAACAAGCCCAAAACACATAGCCAGTTGCAAGGCAGAATGGGGGATGCTCTGGGCTTCCCAGCCATGCTCACTCATTCTGCTGCACAAGGGTTATCTGCTATGTGTGCCCTGCTTTCTGGTCCCCTGGACTCAGGTGTGCTCCTGTTGCTTAGCTGGCCCCATACCTCATAAAGCCCATACAGGCTGACTTTGGCCTTTAATGCTGGTAGTGAATGGCTACATGTAGGCACACACAGCTATTAGAGACCCCAAGGGTTGCTTCAGCAGCAGCTGAAAGTTAAAGGGTACTAGCTCGCTAACTTGAAATCATACTTCAGCAGTGCCTAGTTCTCTGGGATGACTACATGGGGACCTTAATAACTAGAGTTACTTTGACAGTCCAGATACTTACTTGTAACCAACTCAGTGCCTTAATTAGCTGATTAAATGAGATGGTTTGAATCTGGCTCAGCACCTTTGTGGCTTTGGTTTTACTTTTCCATAGTTGCCATGAAGTATCTCTGTTGATTCTAACAGTACATAGCCCTGAATCATAAGGGAAGTTGGCTGCACACTTGGTTCTTCCATGTTGATGGCGAGTTGCAGCATTTTTGACCTTGATAAGTGCTGTGAAGACCCAGAAGGGAAATGAGAAATGGAAATGTAACTTTTGAATGTCAGACTTCTAAAGAAACCTTCCACCTTCTCTACTCCCTTCTGCCCTCCCTAAATGATATTGTAACCACAAGTCTTTCTGATCTGTACTAGATCAATTCACTTTTTTTCTTTTCCTTAGGCTACCTTAGTCATCTCCTGTAACTGTGCAGCCAGTAAGAGAGACACTAACCTTGTACTGTAATGTCCTTCTTCAGTTCTGTGAGTGCACAGGCCCAGTACAACCCCCAAATAATATAGGCTAGCATTAGGATTTCTTTATTCATACCTGAGCCTTAGACTATCCTAGGGAAGGAGTGGGGAGGTTGGAGGGAGAGAACTGTGGTGCTGGATTTGTTTTGTGAAATTTTTTCATTCATTTACATAAATCTCTAAATATTTAGCCAGCTTTGTGTCTTCTTTGCTCTTAAGGGTCTGTCCATAAAGTTTTTGACTGTTCATTATCCAATACTACGGGAAGTATAATTCAATTTTTTAATGCCAATTCTATGTGAAAAGGCATAATAATAAGAATTTCTACAAGTAATTTGCCTCTCCCAGTTGGATGTGAAAATGATCTTTTTTTTTCAGAAAGTATCAAATCTACTTAATGCCAAGGAGTTGATTGCTATTTTGTTTGTCTCTGCTATTGTACACTGCAGATGTAGAAGGCAATAAGACTTATTTTATCGCATAACTAAATTGAGAACTGAGATGTCTGAACAACTATATGGCAAATGTTTTATCAGTACATTACAAAATAACAAAGTTTTTCATTTCACTGATAGCAGCACAGAATAATGTTGATAGTGCTTATATTTTTTGATCCCAAATTATTGATGCTTCTTTTCCTCCTTCAGATACTTACAATATAGTATTTTGGTACTGCACACTTCTGTCAGTGAAAGCTGCTGGGGCAACACCAGGCAAAATTACTTAAGCAGGGGTACATAACTAGCATGAATCAAAAGCCTGTAAATCCAGATCCCAATAATTATCACTTCACATTTTGACAGTCAGATGATATTACTTTCATACCAATGGGCAATTTATCATTTCCTGTATCAGACAGCATGGTTTTATTATTATTATTCTCATTGAAGAGGATTATGTGTTCTTGGAAAGCTACTTCTTTAAATGCTTTATGTTTGGAAGAGCTCTGTTCTGACCTCCAAATGTTTTTCTCCCTCCCTGACAGACAGGCGCATGCACACACACAAGTTTTCATTTTTTCCTTCCCTTAAAATATGACAGTGAATACATGCACTTCTCAGCACACTGCTGACTAAGTCTTAATAAAGCTCCATTGGTTAATGCCCTGGAAGAGCAACTCAGCCTGAATGCCTTGGAGACATAGGTGCTCTAATGCAGAAAGCAGTTCATAATCTGTCTCCTCTCATGGCCTGGCCTGTGACCTTTGGATCCCCAGGAGGCCGAGGAGGTCTTTCTGCTCAGACTGCCCGCATTTCCTCAGCAAAGAAGCTTGTGAAAATTGCAGCTACAAGAGTGCAGCAATGGTGAGGGTTTAGCAAGGTACTGCTCACCTAAAGCATTTTGTGAAGTATTGGTCTCCAATGCTTTCTTTAATCTTTTCCTTTTGCACCCATTGAGAAGGGTGCTGGGATATTTTTAGGTGGCAGTTTGCAGATTTTAAAGCTGATTTCTATTACTGAGCGGAGCCAGAAGTAGCACTGGGCAGAAACGTTGAAAAATGCTCTTCCCCATGAACAGAAGAATAGCTATAGAGAACAGCTGTTCCTAAGCTTGCTTTCCTAGATCTTCCTCTACTGAAAATACAAGCTTAAGAGTCACCACACACTAGAGAGCTCAGTCGCTCAGGCACCTGACTGCACATGGGAACAGGTGGTCATCAGGGTTCCCTCAGTTCTCACCTGTTCTGATCCATTTTGACACCTCACCTTAGGGCATCACAGGTGCCAACAGCACATCCCTTGACATCTTCCTTTCTTTTCTTTATAGAATGTTTTCGTTCTCCATTTACCTGCACTTGTGCAGGTCTTTTGTCATAGTTTCCCATTAGCTTCTGTGTAAGTTTTAGTTTTCTTAAGCTACTGATTTTATGCAGAGGACTTCAAATCAGTCTCTGGTAGTGTTTCTGACAGAAAATCAAATTGCAGCACTGAATACAGGTGCCATCACCACAGGTTCAGCCCAGGGATATCTCACTTGAATAGCTCTGCTTTGGCTGCTTCTGCAGAAAGTAGGCCTTGTCATGGATTCTGCAGACTTTGGTCAAAATACATGCAGCATTAACCTTTGTGAAAAGATACTGTGAACTAAACCGGTCGGTTATAGAAAGGAATCAGTGTTTGGTTCTCCTTGCTGTCATGGCCATTTAGCGTCATTGCGAGAGGCTGAATATTAACTTGTAGACAGATACTGAAAAATTGGTAGGTACATTAACAGAGAAGGAAAAATTTTTGAAGCTTTTTACATCTTACCAGAATCGGCTCTACTGTCTTTACATGCTCTTTGTCAGCATGATTGATAGCTTCAGCTCAGAATTAAGAAAGTCACAAGAAAGAATGCTTAATGTTTGACACACAGCACGCTGCTATTGATGTACTGCTGGTTCTCCCACCTCCTTCCCCCTCCCCTCCCCCCCCCCCTTTAATATAGATGCTAAGTATTGAAAAGGGAAAAATAATCATGTGGTCAGGTGAGATGCTTAGAAATGGAGGAGGATTTATACCACCACTTAAGGCAAGTTAGAAAATGGAGATGCAGTCCTGCTGAAGTTGGTTGCATTCAACCTGCAGAATTGTGTAATTGCAACAGTAATTTATGTCAGGAAGGACCAATATATATATGATACTTCACTCCTCCATGTTACGCAAAGCTGATTCACTGTACTAAGTGCTTGGGCCCAACCAAACCAGGAGATTCAAGGCCTGCAGCTGACTGCAGGGCTGAGATACTCTATGCAAAATAAACTGAAAAATACAGTCTTGCAGCTAGATACTCCTACCAAAACTGAGAACCTCCTCTGCAGGTCACTGTTACAGGGCTGCACCATCACTGGTGAGACACTACCTGTCCAGTTGCTGCCACGGAAACAGCCGCTGTGCTTGGTCCCTGCCTTTAGCATGTGGGAAGCTGTGCTAGAGGAGGTCCTTGGGGTTTATAGCAGGTCTCGGGAACGAGGAGTAGGGTGGATAATTTGAGAGACCAGGGCAGAGGAAAAACAACAAAAACCACACAGCTGTCCAAATTCTTTGGTCTGAACAATTCACCGAGGGCAAAACTAAGTCAGTTTTGTTAACGCTGGCAGGAGCTGCTGGACCACATTTTCAGTTGGCTTCATAGGTCTTAAGTACACAATGGCATTATGAGGACAAAGAAATGCTACTAACTTCACTCCGTGGATTAAGTTCTCTCTGTGCCACTGAAACTGTTGTGGAGGGCCATAGGGAAAGTGGCTCCTCCCAGCACTTGGCTAAGCAGTTAGTGTTGAGGAAGCACCAGAGCCTGAAAATCAGAGCTGCTTTCCAAGAATGCATTTTGCAAGACAAGAAGAACAGGTGCAGAAAAAGCTACCCCTCTGTTACTCCCCTTCAGCAAATTACTCCTCACCACGGCCTTCCCCAGCCCCTTCTCCCACCCATGGCCCAAGGGCAGACCTGCAGGCATCCTCAGGTGCATCAGACCCTTTGCAGACCTCTTTGAATTTGCCTTCTGAAGGCCATAGGGGTCTAGCAAAAATGAGATCATCTCCAGAAAGGCCACAATTACCTTCAGTAACTGCTTCTTCACAGATGTGCTGGGGCCTCTTGTGGAGGGACCTGGCTTCTCTGGCAGGGAAGGGACAGTGGCAGAAGGCCAAGTCCAGCCGTGGAGCAGGAAAGCAGGCAGACGATAAGGCATCTTCCTTGTTTTGGCACTTCTGTGGGAAGCAATGGTGGGCAGAGGATGAGGAGAGGGAGAAGAGGCCATAAAACATCCTACAGCAGCTCTCGTAGTTAGGCTTAAGAGCCCTCCTCATCTCAGAGAACAGGTCCATCTCTTCCTAACCAGATCTTTTCCAGATCAAATAATGGAGATTAGTTAGTAAAGAAAATATTCAAAGGTGTATAAGAACAAAAGTTCCAATTCCTAATTGTCCATACCTATTACATCTTGGATCAATAACTTTCAATAACTTGAGAAATACTGTAGTAAGTAAAGATTGAGTCAAGCATCAGTTTTCTATCATCATTATTATCCTACCTTTTAAACATAAGTTTACATTTATTTTTCCAGATGAAAGTCTGTATTTTAATTTCATTGAATTATTATCAATTATTAAACTTAATACTCCAATTCAGTGCTGAACCTGATATCAGAAACTGAATGCTTATCTGAGCATTCTTGGTTAAGGAAATGCATAAAGTGTAGATGGAATATCTAAAATTATTATGAAATTATCCAATACATACTGGACTAGAAAGCACTTTTTTCCTTTAAAATTTAATTTAAAGGACAGCTTTTTTGTGTGCTGAAATGGTTTTCCCCAAATTCTTAATTCTCTTCATGTCAAGAGTATTATGCAGCCTACAGAATTTATCATTTATAGTAAACGTTCCTGTGTGTCACTTCCCAAAAATCTCAAGGACTGGACATTTAATCAGTGACATCACTGTTTAAAAGTTCCTTCTAAACTGATTTGCAACCTCGTTCTTATTGTGCAAAATAATAAAAATAACAATGATTTAATTTGGCACCATCAACCACTGAAAGATGAATCAAAAAGAGATTAGTAAGTGTTCTAGGTGATCTTAACAGGTCAACTACAAGTAAATTCATTGATGACACATGATACCACTGACTGGCAACTCTGACTGTATTATGGCATGGATAAACATGCTGTCTTTCCTAACAACTGCCCATGAAAACAAAGTAATTTGAGATCATGTTGCTGTAGAAAACAACTAAAAATAATCTTTTTGAATACACATTTGGAGGGCCTGATTAATGCAAAAGCCTGAGAGAAATGTGTTAGAACCTCACGTTGTAAGGTACCGAAGATGTTTCTTTTAACTTTACTTGGAGATTTTTTCTTTTTCCTTTGAATCAGAGCACCAGCACTACCTGCCAGTGTAAACCCAGTAATGCTTCCTGGATGTTCACATGCTCAGGGCATTTTGAGCTGTGCCTTTAAAAATAAATAAATAAGGAATGAACTTGTTTGACATTTCAAGCCAATGACCAAAGCCAGGGAGCCAGTTGAGTATGCTACTATATTCCCTTTAACTTTATTTTTGTGGGCATCACGCATTTTTAAGATAGTTATACATTACCCTGAACCAATGTAATATAAAAGATTTACTGTTACAGTTTGTGTGTGGCCAGGCAATGGCATATGGAAAACATGTTTCCTGCTATTTAATTTAATTACTCTAATCACGTGCCAGCCCCGGGCATGTCATTCTGGACCTCTGAGGCTCTTTGTCTGTCAGAGAGATGGACAATATCTTGGCTTTGTTTAGTTGCTCTGCAGGCTGCAGATAAAACCACTGAAATACTGACTGTTTGTTTAACCAAAACTTTGCATTTTAACCATTTGGCTTTGATTTTTTGTTTTACAAGAAAAGATGACATTTTGGCCTTGGTGAGCTGAAAAGGAAATATTAGGGATATGACGAAGAACTGTCACTTTCAGGCCTTAATAGATGAAAAAGAATACTCTAGCCTTCTGGTCAGAAATCAGCTTTGTTAGCAGAAACTTAAGACATGCGTTGCTGTTATTTTAGAGTTGCCTGTTAGCAAGGGCAGCTGGAAAAGTCCTGTTTATAATTGCTCCATTCTAATGTGTTTAGTCCTTCATTCAACTGTTTCAGTAGATTTTATTTTCTTTAATTTTAATAGATGAAACTGTAATGGATGAAACTCTCATTAAGATTCCATAGCAAGTAATCATGCTAATAACATTGCATCCAGGTCCAAGTTAGCTTTTATGTTAACACCCTACAGTGATTTTCATATAAGAAGTAGCTGTAAATTAGAGCTTTAAGTCCTTTGACGTTAAAAATTAAAAGCAGACAGTACTTTGTTCATATTAGAAACCCCGAATCTGGAGAGAAGAGAGAAATTAATCACACACTTAGCTTTAAGTATGTGCTTAACACTACCATTTCTGTCAGCTGTAAGCACGTGCTCATGTCCATGTTTTCCTGCACCCAGAAGTGATACTAAGGAGTACTGTAGTCTACATGATTTCTAACAATCGTGTTGTTGTAAGAAGAAACAATAAGAAGCAGCTTTGAAATGAAGCTAGTTCCATCTTATAAAGCATTACTATGCATAAATAGACTTGTTTATTCTTATATTTCTGAAGACTGAACTAACTTCAGTTACTGTAAGTTTCAACGTAAACGTACTTATCTCTATATATGGTAATGTACTGGTGCCCTGCCAGAGTAGCTCTCAACCTATATTGCATGGAAGAGGGTAGACAGAAGGTCGATCAAATTGTCTCAAGAGGTCTGCACCATCAGAGGAAAACATTGTATGGGATGGGATGAGATGCAAAAAAATGAAAGTGTCCATCTGAGAAGAATGAGACAGAATTTATATATTTCTGATATTTCAGTGTATGATTTTCCAATTGACTTTACTGTTTTCCTGTTTCCTGGCTGAATCATTGAGACATAGAAATAGTTTCCTTTAAGTTACACAATATAGCAATGTATGAATTAAACTTTTGTTACTATATACAGAATTACAGCTCTTGTCCCATTTAGCTTTGAGCTAACCACTAGATGACACTACTTCCCACTTACTGAACAGGTGTGAGCATATGCTCCAATCTTCCCATATAACAGTTCATACATATTTTCTTGTTTCTCACCCAAAGAATACATATATATTAAAAAAAAAAATTGTACAGGCATTGCCTTTGCCACTATATATTTTGATGGATCTTGTATTTTGTATATGTATATATATTTAGCAGTGTATACACATGTCTTTGCATGATCTATAGAAAATACGGATTATGCAAGCCGCCTTTAGGGTGTTGTAACTTAGCCAGTTGATGATAGCTCCACTTAAAAAAAAAAAAAAAGAAAAAAAAAGAAGAAATTGAAGAAGAACTTAATAGGCTAGAGTTTTATGAAGAACATTCCCCCTTCCTCCCCTCCCTGCCTGCCACCCCCAGTGTCCTGAAAAGAAAACAGTGCTAAGATAGTACAGGACATCTCTAAAGATGGGCATAGAGAAAAAAATAGACAGAGGAGTCAGGAATGAGCAAGCTGTACTACTCAAGTCCAAAAATGACAAACTGTGAAGAGAAATAGACACAGAAGCACTGTCATGCTTATCCATAAGGCTGCTGCAGTTTTTACATTAGGGACAATGCACATTTCAGAAGGGTGCGTGGAAAGAGTCCCGCATTTCTAAAAGCCTGATTTTCAGAAATCCAGAAGCTCCAGAGTACTTGCAAAACTGTTCCTCCAAATCACAGAATCACAGAATGGTTGAGGTGGGAATTATGCTGCTAAATGTAACATAATGCAGAAAGGCTTGAGGATATGCAAGTAGAGTGATAGAGCTTTCTGATTAACATATAATACAATTGTTGTACATGTGCTCTAACTGAAATACATACAACCTGTGATATACTTCATTTAAGGAGTATTTTGTACGGCCATAGTAAAAAGTCTTTAAAATTTGCCTGTCCTCTAGTAGTGTAATAAGGTACTACCCATACTCAAAGCAAATTAGGAATTATCTTTCAGTTTACTAATCTATATTGGGAAAAACAAACAAAAACCAACCAACCAAACAAAAAACCACCTTTGTCATGATAACACTTGTTTAAAACGAGATCCTTAGTGGCACTATCGGTTGGGTAAATCCTCATCCTCTTTCACATTAGCCAAGTACTTCCATATTCATGTTGAAGGGAACCTGCAAGCAAGGAGGGTAAACCTCCTTGCCCGACAGGATGCTCTGCTCTATTTAAATGTCACATCCTATTGCAACCTTTTATTTTAGCACAATTTCTTCTGTTTTAATGCCAAGCGCTGGTACTAAGGTGTGGTAAAGTCATGTAATGTGAAGTCAACACAGTGCTAACATAGCTCTAGAGCAGAAAGCAAGGTACTTCTGCTAATAAACTAGTTTTGTTATATCAAGTTGGCCATGAGATACAAATTCAATTGCCGATTTGTAAGACTTCAAGAACTTGTATTTCCTTAATTATGTCAGTTTATTTGTACCTATGTCACAGTTCAGCTAACACTTCCTGTAGTTCTGTTGGATATTTAGGAATTATATTTACAGATAAAATCTGTCCCATTCAAAACTAATTTCTAGGTTACAAGAGTGCAAATCCATAGTCCCTATAAAAGAACAGTGATACTCCATAGACATAGAACCATATTTGAAAAATTATGCTTCTAAGTCATTTATCAGCAAAAAGAGACATGTTTATCTATTTGCAACCAACAACTTCACTAGACCCATGTAAGAACTGAGACTCTCTCAGCACTTTAAGGGTGTCCAAGTCCCCAGGAACAAAAATGTTTGGAATCAAGAGTACCTAAATTGCAACCATAAGCAATGCAATCAAAATCAAAGGTATAGTTTTATCCTATGCATGTGTTATTTGGACAGGTTAATTTATTGGGGATTATGGATCTGAGGAGAATCCACCTAATTTTAAACATAAAATAAGAGAAAAGCTGGAAAATAACACTTTAGCCAGAGGTTTTGCTTCCTTATTAAAATGCTGTCTTGTATTTAATCTAAACAAGTGCAATTACTTTTCAGACTTGGATTTCCTCTACAAATTTTGTGCTCTTATATTTCATTTTAGATGGGACATTTATGCAAATTGCTTCTTTTTCACTGATTTCCTGCAGTTTCTTAAATTTGTCAGTAAACAACCTTGAGCCTCCCTCCGAAGACTGTTTAGGAAAGGAACAAGCTCTCTTCTATTTGTGGCTAAGCATGAGCTCCAGGAAGGTTAGCTGGAGTATTCAAAATAAGGCAAAACAAGAAATATCTTGCAAGACAAGCAGCATATCTTCAGACCTGAGTCCGTGACACACTGTGCTAAAAATATCCTGTTGATTCATAAACTACCTGTGCAGGGCAAATTCCCTGCTCAGTCTCATTGTAGAAGCACACAGTGTGAGGTTATACATTGCTTTTGAATGGCAAGAGGGGGGAAAAAAAGTTTTAAATCACTTTTGTTCTCCTCTGACATAAGGACTTTAATGTTATATGACGCAGGAAAAGCTATCCTTCAGAGCTAGCCTCTTCTCTGGGCTGCGAACCTTAGGAGGAAAGGAGCTTGGTCAAACCTGTTACACTTATGGACGAGAAATTATGACCTAATGGCATTTCACACTCGCTCTGTAGCATTCCTAGTTAGCTGGATCAGAGATGGCAGCAGGAGAAAAAATAAATAAAAAAATCTTTCCCCAAGAAACTTGAAAGGCAACAAAACTACCTCAAAGGACAAAGCACCTGAGCAATCAAATGGATCTGAACCGAGTTCAGAAGGTGGAAAGTAACGTATGCAGTTTTGTACAGCCCTGGAGGTAAACCATTTATAAACAAATACTTCAAACTCTTCCTTCCTCTCTTACTCCCATGCATTACTGAGGAAGCATTAGCAAGAATTTAGGAGGGGTACAAAAGGTGACTGAGGGAACAACCAACCAGCCAGCACCCAGGCTTCAGGTCTGCCTGGGACACACGTGCCTTTTGACAGTTGCCATGAAAGCTCTCTGCATATACTCCAAAATCACTCTGTTTGGATTATCATTTTAAGCGCCTTCTTCTGCTTGTGTGCTAAACCAGAATATGTATTAGAATAATCTACCATGTTACAGACTATGCTAAATTCCAATGCATAGTATGGAGCAGTGCAGTTCAAAGCATTTCTCCTTATTTTCAACAAAGAAAAAAAAAAAAGTACCCTCCTGTGCCTAGCTCTTCCAGCAGTTTCCACTGAGGAGTTGTTAGGAGGAGTTATTACTTCCCCACACCTTCTGCAGCGTCAGGAATTCCTTTTAGACTAATCTGAAGACAAAACCAGTTGGGTTTAAACAAAGTCCTATGACAATTCAATCTGATTTTGATAGATCAATTTTGGTCTTGTGTTTTCAAACCTACATTTTAGCTAAGGCAGTAATGGGGAGTTTCTTCCTGACATTGAATCACGTGCGGTGATAGTTCCTGCAAATGTCCTGCAAGACATGTTTCTGAGCTCACAAGGAATGCAAGAGACCACACAGGCAAAAGGAAAACACACTAAAAGACAAACAAAACAAAACAAAAAGAAAAGAGTCTAACGAAGAACTTAAAGCCAAACAAACAGGAAACACGACCAGCAGATACAAAAAATAAAAGGCTTCAAGCTTGCTAGAAGGAAGGACTTGAACTGTGAAAAATGAAAGATAGACCTGTATGAAACTAACCTAGTGAAATGTTTTGCACCTACATACAGCACAATGCCTTTCTAGCAGCTGATCGTTTTACTAAAATTGTTGTAATAGCTAGTTTTACACGCCTGAGGTAGCAAGTAGTGTCCCAAGGCAAAAGATTTATGGTTTGCTCTGGATATAATGGTATGAGAGGAGCTGGCTGCCAAATGGGCCTGTGATTTGAATAGGGCGCCTTTGGTTTGGTAGGTGGTGTATTTGTTCTGCGGCTGGAGTTCACTAGAAGAAGTTGTTTGATGCACTGGCCAATGATAACTATCTTGGGAGAGGGAGAAACCCAAAGCCTCCAAGTTTCAAGGAGAGAACAGAATGAAGTACTTGGGTATATGGAAAAAAAAAGGAAGATTACAAAGTCCATGGCAACATGAAGTAGATCAATTCATGGGGCACTTTGTGGTTTATCACTTTAAAAAAGATTTATTGACCCCACATCTTGGTAATTTTTAGTATTAAATTGACCTCTTTTGAAGACTAAGCTGCATGAGAAGACGAGACAGTAGTTTTGGAACAGAGCCTTAGAAATAACACTGCTGGTTTGGCTCTGCTTCCCATATTGTTGCTTAGCTTTAAAACTTTTCAGCAGGACTTCAGTCTAGTGACCAGCGTGAATCACTGTGGAGTAGATTAACACAGTGTTTTCCCAAGTGTCTAATCTCGCCTTGGGATCAGAATACAAACATGAGCAAAGCATCCTTAAGATCCAAGGAGTCCTCAGAGCAAGCCTGCAATTCAGCCCCGCCAGCCTTTGTGTTTCCTCAGGCTCCTCGGCATCACTTCGAACTTCCAGAATTCTTTGAAAGTCCTGCTCTGACTGAAAGCTTTTCCTTTGCACACTGAGCACAGCTCTCAGCTTGCCTGCGAGAATGGTGTTATATGTGTAGCACCTTATCCTAAAAACCCCATTTGCTGGATGAACTCTTCCTTTCAAGCTTGCTTTTTATTGCTAGAAGGCAAGTTTTGGAGGAGCTGTGTCTGCATTCTCTCTCTTGTGCTTGATGATTTTTCTGCTATTTTAACACTCCTGAAATCAGGGAAAAGCTTTGCACTTCTGAACCAGCTTCAGAGGGAATGGCTGAGAGACACTGAAAGTTTGCTAATCTGCTTGCATACTGCTACAAGAAGGAGATGGGCCTAGTGGAATCCAGATTAGGCTCTCATTGAATTGTTAACCAGCAAGTTCCTGGATTTGGCATTTTGACATCAAGAGATTGATCAATGCCATTTAAAAGTATTCTGTGGCCTGTGTGTGAGGATAAAGAAATATCAAACGCATTAGGAAATGTGGCAATAGGCGGTTCCAAGTCACTTATGTCAAAAGGAACTTGCACAAGAAGGGACAACAAGTAAGATCAGTAGAAACAGTAGAGCATGCATAGAAATGAAGAAGGACCAGACAGTCATTAGGTATGCTTCAACCCAGTTCAGGTCATTGGCCACTACTATCTATATAAACATCTCTACTGTCATTTTAACCTTAAAGTAAAAGCACTGATGTGCTTAGGCATCTATTCTGACAGTGCCTACTTACCTGTATGTATGTGGGTGTCTTCCTTAAAGATTAATACAAGTAAAATGCAAGTGTGTTCTCTGATATCTAATGAAAACTGTTGTGTGTTTACTTACGTAAGCACAAAGAATAACAATAAAGAGGAGCTCATGTATGAGAGGAGTCCATATAACTAAAGATGGAAAAAGCAGGCCCACAGACAGCCCCGTCATGAGGGGTGAGATGTGTCAGTTCAGGATTATTACATGCTTTTTTCTATATTAAAGGATGATAGTCTTGTTCAAACGGAAAGCAACAACAAAATTTGTATGTGAAATTCCTAGCTTGCTGTAATAAAAGATTGAAGTGAATGTTCCTTAAAACAAATCATATAGGAAATTTCCAACCACATTTTGAATATATTACAAATTAAAAGGAACACACACTTATGCATGTCACTCCACCACCTTTTCTCGTGTTACAGTTAGGTCAGAACTAAAAAAATAATAAATAAATAAATACAGGGACTGTAGTAAGTACCATAATATAAAATTACATGTTGATTTTTCCATGGGCTATTAATATCTTGTTACTGTGAGACTGTACTGGTTGGTGGTTTCTGGCTTAGTGGTGTTTGGCTTGTAGGTAAAGGAAAAAAAGAACAATATATCAAGACCTCCTCCAACAGGAATACTGACCTCCAACTGCTATTTTATGTAACTTATTTTTGGTTATTTCCACATTTTTACTGTTAATAGAAGCTGGAAATAGCATTTTATCTTCTTAGCCTCTACACATTTTTGTGCATGCTCAAAAAATACGTGCAGAAATGCTTTTTATCTTACTTACAAGTTTTACTAGTATCAAGATCAAGACTTTCTTAGCTTCTGGAACCCGGGTGGAATTCCAGGAGACATTCCACCGGGTAATATAGTAGAAGATGTAAAATTGCCAGTAACGGGGAGAGAAGAATTTTCTGCAGTAATCAGTCACAGGAGAGGGTGGGAAAAGCAGTGTAGGAGCAGTGCCTGATGTATTCTCTGAGGGCAGTGCCTTTTAGACACTCCTAAACCCACTGAGTCATAATCCACTGATTTCCTTCTCCCTCTCTTTCAAAAATAATTCTGCTCCTAAATATCTAACAACAAGCTGTCAAAGAAGTTCCATTTTTAACACAAACCTGAACTTCCCTTTGCTTGTGAAATGATTCAGAGTTAGGAGACTGAAATATTACCATGTAGCTTGTAAAGGTTAGTGGTATTTAGTTATTGATATAAAAACCCCAGTGAGGGATTGCACTGGTAGGGGGCTGCTAATCAAATACAGAACCTTTCGCCTTTGGGTCACTGGATCAAATCTGTCTCTTGTGAATAATGCCCAAAGCTAGCTACAATTTAAGTTTTTGGTGCCCTATATAAATGAAATATGTAGAAATTAGAGATTGAAAAGACCTGTTACAGCTCACAGCCTGTCCCCCTCCCAGGGCAGAATCATTCTCTCTAGCGCATTTCCTGATTATGGCTATTACCAGTTCCTAGTAGGTCCTGTCCACATTGCAAGGCAAAGCAGCTGGTATTAATTGCTATCGACATTTAACTGGGTCCTCGTGGACTCCCTGCCCTGGCACTGGAGAGCTAGGAGGGGTCTGCAGGCACCTCACTGCTGCTGCCTGCATCTGCAGGCAGCACTGAGCTGCCTGGGGTCGGGGAGCAGGCCAAAGTCCCAGCTTCTTCCCACCCTGTGCAAAATACCTTATAATACAGGGGGATTACTGAATCTCATTTTCATTGCCTCACTTATCCCCCTTTAGAAGTCCTACCAGGGTCCCTTCCATAACCAAACAGCTGCAGGTCATAGTTCCAAATTGTAGGTCTGATGGATTAGTTCAGGTAGCTAAAGAAAAGGCCAGATATTAGTTCAGACATTGATATGGACTAAAATTTTCCCAAAGTTTGGAAGAGATCAGTGCAGAAAGGCTTGCTTGGGGCTTCTTTTTGATTTAAATGAAAAGGTTTGAACCCTATTATCTTTTACAACTTCCATTTGCAAGTAATTAACTATGTTGCAGGATCTCTGTTATTAAGTGCTAGGAACTGCATACTGGCAATATTAATGTTACTCGTGTAAGGTATTTAATGACACCCCGAAACAAGCTAGTAGCAGTGGCCTGTTTCAAAATAATATAAACATGTCATAACTTAAACCATTTCTAAATCTCTAGACAGGAGCCCAAGTGGGTCTACTTTCACTCACCTGCCTTTGAGTGCCTGAAGGTGCAAGTTACAACACAGACAGTGTGGATTCTAAGTGGGATTTCCTCACCACTCCTACTTTTGGCCACATGTGCCTGTCCCACAGCCTTTAAAATCCAATGTTTCCTGCTAAAGATGCTGGAAATACAAATGCAGCCTTGAAATCGGAGTATTTTTAGAAAGAATGCTGAGTGCTGTTTGCTCCCTCAGTGCACCAAGCCTGCAATGCCAGAGGAGGGTGATGTGGTGGTGCTGCCCTGCACACAACAACTTAGTGCCCGGCAGGTGCTGCTGGGGCTTGCTGTCACCTCCCATGTCATCATGCATGGTCCCCATCTGGGACTCACAAGTACCCCATAAAGTGCAAGTCTCTCCATCAGCAGTGTAGCCAACTGCTGCTGCCTTACTGGAGTCAACTCATTTCTGAGATTCACAGTGCCAAAGCTTCAGCTGCTGAAAAACTCGAGTGATCATAAAGGAAGATCCTTTGGGCTTCAGAAATTTTACAATCAGGAGGTTTAAGAAAAGTAGCAAAGATTTTAAAACAAAAGAGCACCAAACAGGAAAAAAGTTGTCCAAAACATCACAGTGAATTTGCAAAGGGGACACTCCACACTTTTTCCAAGAAAAAGAAAAGAAAAAAAAAAGAAAAATAAAACAAAATATCCTGTGTTGTGAAATGTCTTTTTAAACACAGATTTAGAGAATGAAATTGAGGGTTATAAACTAGTAGCCAACAAAAGCAAGAAAGGCTGGAATGTTGGTAACCAATTGCAAAGACAGGATCCAAGCAAAACATCTTGAATTGCTAGTACTGTAATAAATTACAGTTTTCACTTTTGTATTCTGCAAGTGAAAACAGCACTAAGTCAAGCCTGAGAGAAGGAGAGTAACGGATGACCTTTCTAATCCACCCGCACCCAGTACAAGTAGAGGAGCTCCAACATGGAGCAGTGAATACTGAACATGAAAATGATACGAAGAATAATGCCCATCACTGCGTGAAGGGACAGATTCTGCTCCCATAAAATGGGGTTCCTGTGTTGCTGAAGAGTTAATTGTCAGGTAGCAATAGATGAAAGGCAAACCAGACTCTGGGATGGTCTGCTATGGTAGCTGTTATCTCATTTTCTTCCATGGATTAATTTTCCCCTCTTTAACTTTAATTAGATAAAAGTCCAGGGGTGGGAGGTGGCCCTGGAGTGCTCAGAGGGCAAGAAGTGGTCAAGAGCTGGTTTCTCTCAAACTTTGATTAGCCTATTTGATAAGTGATACTAAGCACCCCAATTGGTTAATGAATGAGGGGTTCCCGTGAGGTAAGTGGCTGGGAAATTTAGCCTCCCCCACCAGGGCAGCAAATATGTAAACTCCTGTCCTTCAGTTAGGTGTCTACTGTGGTTAGGACTAAGAGTGATTTATGTCCTATCTGGGTCCTGGAGTGTATCTACATTGATTGACTCCCTTGATCTTGACATCAGTCACTTGGACTTTCAGAGAAAGGGGGAACGTAGGAGATAATGAAAGCTACATTAAAGAAGACCTTACCATTTATGTAAACGTTATTCTGTCTTCAAAGGCAGAACTATCTTTCAACAGAAAGGAGACTTATTTCCTACTTGAAAATATTAGGAAGAAAAAGATGCAATATTTAATATTGCATAATATATAATATTGACCCCCTAGCTTTAGTGCCAGCCTCTACCTTTGTTTTTTTTTCTCTTTTTTTTTTTTTGACTACTTTGCATTATAGTTGCAAGTTGTACTGCATACTGCTTGAAAGTAGTGGTGCAGACACCCTAACGTCTTGTGCAAGGAGACATCACACTCTCCCAATGGATATAATCAAAAAATACAATGAAAAAAAAAGCGAAAAGAGAAAATTAAGAGTTTAGAGAGTAGAAGTGTAGAGAAAACATTTAAAAAGTTCACACATTACTATTAAATGTGGGACTTTCATACATACAAGTCCATGGCAGTATAAACCAGAACATTCAAATAAATCTAAAATGAACCTCACAAATGATCCCCTAATGAATACCACCTACACAATAAGATTTCTCCGGCTGGCTGCCAGGCTCTCCTTAGCCCTGAGAGCATGGGGCAGATGTGGGGCATGCTGGGACTGGGAGGGAGCCAGCAGTGTCCTCACCCTGCTCCACAGGTGAGCCACCAGGCCAGGTGCAGTATGAACATCAATTAAAACAGCATTTTTGAAAATGCTGCGCAGACAGGTAATTTGTGGAAGGTTGAAAATATGCACAAACTCACCTGTGTAAGCATCCCTAATTCTGCTACAGATCATCTTCCCTAAGAGAGATGCCTACAAAGTTATAAGAGCATCAGACAAAGCAGAGGAAGAATGGTTATTCTTCAAGTCCTGCAATATTAGATTTGGGGAGCTTTTGCTGAAATTACAAGGAGAGCAGTTTAAAGCAGACAAGAGTGTTTCTTTGCACCGTGAGTAGTGAACTTATGGAATTTGTTGCCACAGGAGACTGTGGAGGTGCCAGCAGTTCAAAACAGTAGAAGACAAATAGATAGACAATGGGATCATAGATAGTAAAGGGAAGAGGCATGGATGTGTCTCTGACATCTACAGAACAAAAATTCGGGATGCTAGGAGAGTACGAGGGGAGTAAATTGCAGAGCCAAGCTCATGCGCTTGCATTAAATAGCATCCCCTGTTGCCATGGTCTGAGACAGTATTCAGCTCAATGGGCTGGTCTGATCTAAAAATCTGATTTGGCTGTATCTAGTGCTTCAGTCATAGCCAAACTTAGATTCTTCTATTAAATTTATGTGTTTTTTTTTTCTGTCTAGCTTCAGGGTAGAGCTCATTTCTGCTTTCTTTTTCGTAAGCCATGAATTAGTCTCCTGAAGACAAGCTGTCAACAAAACAAGTCCTTTTCTTTCTTAGCTATGTCTTCCAAAAAGTTTAAAATCTGTCTACACTACATGCAAAATGCAGTAGCTATATTCCTGAGAATTTTAGGCTGTCTTAGCAATGGATTAAAAGTGCTAGTTTACAAATTGGAAGGTAGAGAATTTATAGTCTGGAATCATCTTATTAAATAGGTCAAAAATTAGGACAAGTATGTAAAACTGAGTAATCAAAGTAAAATGAAAAATCTGTGGCAAATCTTTGTATTAACTCTTATGTTTATGTGGGAGGACACATGAAGAAATTCTTAGTTGCTAAGTCCTACATGGCATGTTTGGTAACTAGCAGTAATAACATTTGTACTTCTAAATGGAATACGATTCTCTGTCTGGGAGAAGTGGGCATTAATATGTAACCTGCAGAGCTGGGATATTCCTGTGGCACTGAACAATTTCTTTGTATTGAAAAGATTAGAAAAAATATACATAGCAAGGAGATAAAGTTTTCTTACTCTTCATCTCACACTGAAGAGCTTTCCTATTCTGAACATAGAAACACAGAATTTCATCATTTCAGGAAAAAAAGTTTTATTTTAGCAGCAATATGGGAGCACTGCTAATCAAAAGAAGTCCCCAGAATGAAGTGGCATTAATATGCCTGGTCAGAACAAGGTAGTGGGCAGTACAGATTGTTTCCTGGACAATATCTCTGGACAGATAATATCTACAGAGTGGTATCTGTAACATTATGCTAGTTCTGCTATGTTCCTTGTCCTTTTTTCTGCACACTTAAACAAACAAGCTTACACGTGTGAAACCCCCCCACCTAAAAACGACCTAAAAAACCCCACCCAACATATCTAATAACTGAAGCACAACCACAATGACATGGAAAAAAAATTCTATCCAAGGAGCTGTTCTTGAGGTGTCTCCCCTGTGGGTTAGGGGGGTTTAGCTGTACTTGACTTTGAGGTTTAGGTTCTCACACTTCCCTTCTCTTAAATAAACAGTAGTTTCTGGCAAATCAAAGAAAACCACACCTGACCTTACATTTATACCTGTGATTTCTTTAGGTCTGCAATGTTATCCTGAGAGAATAGAGACCCTTTAGCAGAATTCCTTGATGGATTTATTGCCTTCTTCTTACAGAAATAAACAAACGCGTCTCCTACACCGGAGCAGCTGAGCTATGAGATCAGCTCTGTGCTGACAGTCAGCCTCTAGATCAGATTATGAACTCTTCACTTGGTAATCAAAAATCCAGAGGCATATTGCCATTCCTGAATTACAGTCCTCAAAACTCCTAATTGCTCTGTACCGGGCAGGCAAATCCCTGTCACCAGCCATCAGAACATCCACTGGGCAAACAGCCCAGCTAAGCAAACAGTTTGGTCTAACATACACACGAGCCGACAGCGTTAGATGAGAATCACACATGTGCATAAAATGTGCTCCAGAAGAAAATGTCTAAAGAAAACTGCATTCATGCTTTGTCAAGGTTTAGCATATACTCAAGGTGATAAATCATCCGTTTCTCCTCTCTCCATCCCCCAGCTGCACAGTGACTAAATACCTCTATCAACCAAGCCTTTTAAGTTAAATCAACCTTTTAAAAATTCCTCTTTCTTAATGCTCTAACATGCATGGGTTCACAAAATTAAATTACAATATTTTTTATCTGTTTGGGATCAGAACTGTTTCTTCCTCCTTGTGTTTACTTTCCTTCAGTAGCTGACATCAAAATGTTTTCTGGAATGCTGGGACTAAATAAGTTATGCTTAACTCAATATCTAATACAAATAGCCCTGGGGAAGCTCCAGCAACACAATCATAAAAGCTACAGTTTCTTTTAATAGCTTGCCACACTTTGCTGATATAGTATTTCTCTAATCACCAATCTTTACGTGCCTTCCTGACCTTGGAGCTCTCTGTCCAAATGACTTTGCGGTATCAAAGGCTCGTGTCATTGGAAGAGTGAATGGCTTTCATTTTTCTCCCTGAAACTTCCGGTTCCTGGCATCTGCAAAGAATTATTCCAAGCAGTGTTTTGCTGCCTCGCGGCCAGTGCCCTGTAGTGGCCTGCCTGATGGAAGTGACTTTTCCCCAAAAGGTGACCGTGGTCAGCGGTGGGCGGGTGCCGCCGCCGGTGCGCAGTCAGCCCTGCTTTCTCAGCTGATTCTGCCCGGCCATCGGGCTACCGCAAGCATCGTTACTCTGCAGCAACTAATTACCATGTTTTTTGAAAGGCAATAAATAAAGAGGGCATATACTGTTTTATAGCAAATACAGCAGTAAACAGAAACCCTCCAAAATAAGCATAGGTTCAGAAGACTTAATATTACAACAAAAGCGAAGTCCAAAGTTTAGAAGCGTTTAAACAAGTAAAGGGTCCCTCCCTCTCATTGCAGGGAGACCTAGGGAAACACTCAACAGAAAATAACCCTGTATAAATGTCTAAAAAGTCACAGTTGTGCTGCTCTGACCATTTCTAGGCCATGACAGTCAGTGGCTGGATCCAAATTCTGTTACTTAGCCTGTGTGATTTGTCTCTGTTAAAGCTGGATTCTTGTTCTCTCTGTATAGCTGCACCATCCAGACCCCCATCCCATTTAATTTTTTGCTCTGGTTTCTCATATCTCCCCTCCTTTTTATTTTTTAAATAAATATGAAATGCAATTGGACCTATACTGGTAGTTAAAATGGTAGAATAAACTAAATGAAACTCATAGCTTTTGGGGGGAAGGAATGGATTTTAATTTACTCCCTCCCCCCTCCCCCTTTATTTTTTAAGTGCATTCTGGCCTTAGATCCACAACTGCAGTTATGCACCCTTAGTGCTGAGCACTGAACCCTCATGCTGCAAAGGATAAACTACTTGAAAATTCAGTAGCTGGGCTAGATAAAGCCAGGAAGAGATAAGGTGACACAAAGGCTTAGAGATGTTAGAAGACTGGTGTAAGCTCATACAGCTGATCAGTAACAGATAAAATTTGAAAATCCTGCTTTTTCTTTTAAGAGACAAGATTAAGACAACATTCTTCAGAGATGGATTATGTATTTGAATTACTTAAATTAAATTTTAATTCAAAGAATGAAAACAAAACATCTTCAGAGATCCAAATCCTCCCAAAGCAACCTAACTTGACCCAAAATTTATTCAGAGCTTTCAGACTCTGGTGCAACTCTTTCAGCAGCATGGCTCTGTAACCTTTTACTAAATGAAAAGGAGAGGCTATTCTGGCCACTTTCTCCCTTAGGGGAAGGGCAGCCACTAGGGACATAAACTTTTCAAAGCCAGAGGGAGCCAGCCATCACGCCCTGCTCGGGACTTCTCACTGTCTTTGTTCTCATTAAAATACAAACATTAGGTGACACAGCTAACGTCTCAGGTTTAGGCATCAAGTGTGCGCAATGGTCGCTCCATTCAGAAGCCTTCTCCAGCTAATTAACATGCTTATAAAAATTCATTAGAAGTCTTGCGACTTCAAGAACCTTCTCCCTAAAAAATGAATACCCCCCACCCCCAAACTGTTCAGGATGTAATGTATAGAATGTAGTGTATTACTATAGTGAGGAGTATTGCTGTATGACAGCAGCAATCATCAAGGCTTAAAACCAGGCTAAGGAGGAAAAAGTAACAGAGCTGGATCATAGCTCAGACGGATGCCCCATCACATACACGGGGAAAAACAAAAAACAACCCTGTCTCATATTTCCAACCATAAAGTAAACGGCTTCTAAATTCTCCATAGACTGACTAAAAATAAGGAAAAAAGGCCAGGTAGCAGCAGTCAGATTCTTCTGAGTTAAATTATATCCACGTGTATAGCACATTTCAATGTCCAAGGAGCTATTTGGATGTGTGAATCTGACCTTTGATGAAAAACAGGGATATTTCTAAAACTGTCATTGGAAGTCAGAAGCTCAGCCACAACCTAACATATTTTTTCCCGTTGTAAATGTTATTATTAAGTGTTTAATTGCTTAATAGGTTTTCCTACAGAGAGCAGCAAAGAGAAACACCAAGACCCATAGTCAGGGGGTTTCTATAGAGGAGGATTTTGAGAAGGAGAGAAAGAAGGAGCTGGCCTTCTGTCCTGAAGATGTTTAATCCTTCCAGAGGCTGGAAAGAAAACAGACTGGATATACCCAATAAGACTGGGGACAGCAAAGACCCCAAAGACACAACAGCTGAGAATTTTCTGAGGCTCCTGTGCCACAATGGCACTATGTAGGTCACAGAGACCATCAGCCTTCCCCTACTCACCCAAGCTGTTCAGAGTCCTTTTGCATCCACTTAAAGCTATGAAGCAGGGATGCACTAATTTGTCACAGTTCAGTGCCTAACAGCTATAATATTTTTATAGTTTCCATTGCTCTGACTTTTCTCCTACCCTTTCCCAAATCCATCACAAACAAAACAACTTCTGACTGTACCTCTACTACTATCTGTTACAATAAGAAACCCTGAAAACCACAGTGCTACATTATTTCCAACTTAAAACAAACAGAAATAGAGACTATTCTTGATGTAGAGCAATTATTACAGATGTAATGGTTAAAGGAAGGACTTAGAAATCAGGATATGTAATCACAATTCACTTTAGATTCATAATTCATAGTCTTTCTACACCTTGGTTTCCTGACACATAAAATATTCTCTATGTAGTAGATGAATTACAATTTATTTTCATAGGTTAGCCTTTTATAGGTTTGAGTCAAGTAAGCAATACATTTGCGTGCATATACACAAAAGTTATTACAGAGGAAGAAAGAAGGAAAAAGACAGGAAGTATAATAGTATATGTATTCCAAAAGAAAAAAAAAAAAAAAAACCCTGCATCTTATGTGACATATATCTATCTGAAGGTAAAAAACAGACAAATATAAAAACAACAACAACAAAACAATCCTAAGAAATTATGCCTGAAAAAAAAGATTTAAAAGCTAATAAACCACTGGCAAATCAGGAAGCACAGCTACAGTCCTGCAACACAGAAACAAATATTTCCAAGCACAAAATGATTTCATTTGTCACAGGCCCCAGATCTAGAGGTATTTGGGGACAGCTATAATGTTATCTTGAGTGAACACAGGGCCAACATAATTAGGAATAAAGAGGTAAGAAGCAAGGGGAATTGCCTGCGTAACTTCACTTTGCAAAATCCTCCCATGGAAGGTGGCAGGTAGGAAATCTGTATAATAACAAACTTGTCACAAGACAAGGCCAACTAAATACAACAATTAGAATTAACATTCTGCTTTGACTGGTTCCCTGGATTACTCCTCTCCCTCCTCCAATGTTTCATTCAATGTAGTTAAAGCTGTGGTTATTGATTTTCTGCAATATTTTCCAGTACATTTTTTCCCCAGGATTGTGTAGCTGCAAGAAGACTGTCTCTTCTTTGTGGGCATTGCTTTAAGAAGCAGCTATTGAAGTGCCAAACCCTCCTCACAGATATCCCAGTGAAAACACAGACTAAATTTCTTGGTTCTCCTTTAGTCTACGTAGACTTAGACCTGTGTAAATAATCCAGTCTGGCCACAAAAAATGGAGTTACAATGCATGTAGTCATATAATTATGACCTTCTAGTGAAAGAGATGACCTTCTCCACCAACTGTCAGGTCCTTTCTTTTGACAATTACTGGAAGACCTCTGCTCTTTGACTGCAACCACACAGCCAGGATGCTGGATTTGGGCTTCCCAGCTGGCTCATCTGCCCCTTCCTGACTGCTTGTGTTCTTCCTGCTCATCCACTGACTCCAAGAGCATCTCTGGCATGTCGATGCCCTTCTAGAGGTGCTGTGGAGCTATGCTTAGGGAGGTGCTTTAGGGACTGCACCAGCAATGGAGCTGATCTTCCTATATATACAAATTGAGATACCACTATTTTAGCTGGCCTTTAAAAGAAAGGCCGTGCTTCTGAATACTTAGCAGACATCCCCTGAAAAATTAACTTTTTTTTTTTCTTAATATAGAACATGATTTTTGTTTCATATTTAGGCAGTCCTGAACATTTTAATCAATATACCTAGACTTCTGTGTTTTCTCTTGTCTCAGAAAGGATGAAAATCATAGTAACGAGTAACAGGGCCTAGATGAGGAATATACACCCCTGGTCTCTAATTTTTGTCCTCTGATCTCTTAAACGTGCAAACTTATTTTCCTGCAGGTGAATCCTGTATGCTTTGAATCAAGATCTCTTCTTGATAGAGAAAAATACCATGTTGGCTAATGCAGTGGTAAGATCCTTATGTAGCATGATCAAATCAGTGAACCAAGACCCAGAAGGGCTGTACTGGGACAAATATTATTTCTCCCCATTTCTCTTCTCCAGTTAGATTTTTTTCGTAGTTTTGTGATTTTTGCTCTTGCAGTTTTTATAATATCTTATGATGGACAAGGATTCTGATTACATGAACTCATGAAAGACTCCACTCTGTTGGCAAATGAATAAAGGCAAAACGGAACATGGAAGACAGTTGACCATACAAGGAAAATAGCTTTCAAATTTTAAAAAACAGAAAAAAATATGGAGCGTTATCACAAAGATGACAGGGTAAGGAGAGAACAGAAGAGATCACAGCTTATGATGTTCAGTCCTTTAGATTCTGTAATATTGCTACCCCTCTCTTCTTTTTAGGTGCACCAAGACCTTCACACACTCCTTGTGACAGCAGTGTAGCCCCTAAGTTCTTTTTCAGATGGGACATCTTTGAAGTACATTGTGATGAAGCAAGTTCATAGTTCAAATCAATTCATTCATTTTTCCCATGAAATATAATAAGCATTATGGTCTTTTTGAATTGTACTTTGCATTTTGAGGGCCAAAATTTTCTTAAGGAATGAGAAATTGGAGAATTTATTTTGCAGTCTGCATTATAAAATTAGTGCTGTGTTAGCACATATTATGTTCCACATTCCTTTTTAATCCTCTGGTTGTTCCTAAATCAGCAAACATAAGGGTTTCTCCCCCATTTTCAAATCGCCCATCTGGCAGTTCTAACCCTTGTTAAAAAAAAGCAAAACCTATGCTGAGAAGGATTTACTTGGAAAGTCCATAGTTTCAAGAAATGTTTAAAAGTAATCTCTAGGTGCTTATTATGTTTTTCTTTTAATTATTTGTAATTTGGTCTTGTTCTATATTAAAAAACAGAGCAGACTGTACCTGTTGACTGCAGAAATGTACATATTTACAGAACATCCCTTATATTTATGGAATAAATATATATTACTCTAAGTACATAGATCTGAAAAATATATAGTTTCTCATTTTCATCCGTAGCATCCTTCTTATATTCAATTCCTATATTTTGTAAAGTTTCAATTTATATCACCATTTCACTATATACCAAAAATTCTGCATGCCAAAATCAATGAAGTGATGAGATAAGCATTGCAGAGTAAAAGGTATTTTTGAAATAGTGTGGGATATTTTCAAATGTGTGTATATTTTCAAGAAACTGTGTGATTCTTAGTACTAACATGTTGGAGAATGGAAGTATGCTGATGTTTTTACCACACTGTAGTAAGGTGTGATATTTGGCAATCTTTCCGTCGGAAATCTTCAGAGAGGTAGAAGTCCTCCAGCAAGAGACTGGAACCTGGTATTCACCAGGTTACAACCCTGATGTCACACGGGTGGCAGCAAAAATGGATGGATTGTATAAAAGAGCTTGTGTTGCAGGCAACATTAGGATGCAACATCTATGAAGGTGATCTATGGAGAGAGAACAGTTGGTAAAACACCTCTGCTACTCCTCTTCTGCTGGCCACAAGGTCAGTTGATGCTTCCCTTTCTGACTTCATGTACATCCATAAAAGTGAAAAGATATCTGCAGAGGGCTTCTATATGTCCTTGTGATATCCTTAGACATCTATGCATTGGTGTGTATGTGTTGTATATTGAATGACAAGGGTTTCCATGCGTTTTTCTTTCTATTAGACCCAAATAACTTCAATTTATTCTATAATAAAACCTGAAGTCAGCAGAGTTGCCTGTTAGACCAAAGCAAAATCTGCTTAAGTATGTAGAAAACACAGATCTTCAGCAGGGCTGCTGCTGAGTTTAGCCTGGAAGCTACTATTTCTCTGCATGCAGACCATACTAATAATACTTCACTTAAAAAGAAAACATACAGTCTGCTAAGAAACATGGTTCCCATAAACAACAGAAAAATGGTTGAAATGATCTGCATAAAGGAACACCAAGCTGACTTGCTGATACCGTTGATGAGAGTTGGTCTACATTTCCTGGAACAATGAAACAGGTTGGACAGGTGTTTTTTTCATTAATTAGTTTTGCCCAACTAGCAGTTTAATTGAATGACTGTTGGAAAGCCACTAAAATTAGGTGGCAGTAACAGTTAATTGCTAAGAATATGAAGGCTATTTATTCTTCACCTCAGTGTAAAAGAAAAACACAGTTGTTAATAATGAAAGTTAGAGCATGGCGTGGACAACTGTATTTTCTTATTGGTATTCATTTCTGCACTTCTCTGTATTCTTTTATAGAAAGTACCAAATGACTTCAGGAAAACCTCGTGGTATTTATAGTAAAAGTAATAAAGTAGCAAGAATTCTCTAAAGAGATTTGAAAAAAAAAAAGTGCACAAGACATTTAGATTATCCCTTTCTCCCCCAATCATTTATGTATTAATTTTACATCTTTGTGAGAGTCAGAGAGGTAAGACAAGATTCACCCAGAAGCGTGAGTTTTCGAGGAGATGCTGCATTTACTTTGGATATGTGCTGCACACACAACAGAGTCACTTAGCAGAAGTGACAGAAGTCAAGTACCTGCCAATGTCAGGAGTGAAGGCGGGTCTCACAGGAGCAGGAACCAGGAGAAAAAACAGAAGCTCAGCTGGACCTTTGGAATTTCCCACCAGCGGAAAGTGTTCAGCTTTCATGATCCACCTCATTGTCACTCCCAGATACCATTTCCCATCACTCCCTTCCTCTTAATCATGCCATGCTTCAACTTCCTGGCTTGCATTTCTTCACAAGGATAACTCCTCAGTCCACATAGCCACATCAATTTCTCACTTAGATAAATGCTCAGATTTTTGGAAACTCCCTATATAGGGAAAGTAACCTTTATTGTCGTCTCTTTGAGACCATAGGTCAGCAACCCACCCCTCTCCCAGTGTGACAGTAAGAGCAAGGGATAGGGTCCTGACCCTGCTATTATGTCCTAAAAACAAAGGCAAGTGGTGTGACACCAGCCCTGAAACATGCATTTTGTCACATAACCTGAGGCAGGGACGTGTCCTCTCCCACATGACTTAATGCAGGAGCACACTCTTGTCACTCCATTAGTCGTATTTGCTCTTCTCCTCCTCCTTGTACCACAAGACAAAAGTGTTGACATTTTAATGATGCGTTTTGCCAACCCAGAGGTGCTCCTGCCCTAGAAGGGAAGGATGGCAGGGAAGGGGCAGGGAACTCTGCAGCAGCAGCTTTGCTGCCCCAGAAACAGCAGGGAAAACAAAGCTCTTGGTGAGTGGGTCACTGCACCCTAAGCAGCCACTGCAGTAGGGCCGCCCCTTTTACTAAGCCCTGCCCTGGCAACAGCTGGACTAAGCCTTTCCCCGGTTCTCAGGAACACAAGGAGAGGCAGAAGCCAGTGGGGCTGTTTTATTCAATGCAGCAACCTTATGCCAAGGCTAATCTTCTCTGCCTAGGACTCTAGGTATGGGATTTCATTCCACTGTTTTGTATCTGCACCCAAGACTCATTTGATAGGACTTCATCTCTGTTTAACCGCTTTGTAGTCAACACTGTGTTCTTAGTTTATAGAGTTGGGTTTTCTATTGCGGTAAAAATACTGACCACTTGTGAGCCAGTATACCCACATGTCTCAAGGTTAGCTGCCCTATTTCTTCCTGCCTATTCTTCTGCTTGTTCTAAATCAGTTTCTACCTATTCAATCTGTGTCTGTACTTGCTATTTATTTTTCATAAATATGCTGATTCTGAATTTGTGGCTGACTATATTTCAGATGGCAAATTTTTTTTTTTTTTTTTTTAGTTTTATTGAAAGTGGTGACTATGAAAGTTTGTGGCTTTACATGTGGTTTTGTCAGAAATAGTATGGGTAGGCTTTCTCGGTCATGTGTTTTCTTTAAGTGATAGAGCAATTTAAAGGAAGACCTCCACCTGTTAATATTTAGGTTGTCTAGTTTGACAAAGATAAATCATTCCTGCACTTTCACATTTGTACACACAAATATTTTCAGGTGATCTCATGGCCTATTTTTTTCCTCATTTTTTGAGGGCAACTTTTTTTTTTTTTTTTGAGGAGATCAGGCAGAACGGTAATTCACAGAACTACTGGGTCAAAAGAACTACAGCCTCTGCTGACATAGAACTCCTTTTGTCCTGATACTCCTTGCTTAATAATTCATCACTCTCTTCATTTTTTCCTCCACCAAGGTTAGCCCTACTAATATTTTCATGAAGTCCATACTTTTTGAAGCACTGTCAACTACCTACCTCTGAACTGCATGAGAAGTTCTTAGGTGCTCACAATTTCTGACTGAATCAGACTTTGGATGATGATGTGCTGGTTTGGGTCTCAAGCTGTCATCATAGGCACCTTAAAGCAGGGCTGAGCTCCGTTTGCTGCAAGTAGAGGCTGCCTGGCTGGATGTGGCCACTGGCCAGCCTGGGAATCCCTTGGATGCATTCAGCTACAACAACATTGGGAAGGAAGGCAGGCAGCATTGAGGGGGGCAGGACCTGAAGCTACTATGGTGCTACAGGGGTCTGGAAGAGGCTAAGGAAAAGGGCCTCCAACAGGAGCTACTGGATGAGACAAAGTAGAAGATCAGATGGCAGAAATACCCTTCAGAAGAAGGATCTGGAAGAAGAAGTGCTTTGAAGGCAACAGGTCTTCCTGCTAAGAAAGTTTTATTTTCATCCTCACTTAGGGCAAAACTTCCTGCAGCACAAATGCATTTTTCCTCTTCAGTAATAATTGGTCCTGTGGGTAATTTTCAGGAGACAACATGGAAATTATAGGGGAAAATAACCCTAGAGAACAGATTCAAAGAAACATTCTCAGAGGAAAAAGCATCATAAGTTTAGTAATATTGAAGGTTTTGGGGGCAGTGGAGAGGACAGATAGTGTGTGAATGATTTTTAACAGTTACTAGACATCAGTACACATTTCATACCTAGCAGAGCGCCATTAGAGGCACAACAATAGAGAGCTATAAACCTGGCCACAAATATACGAGACTCTCTAAGCATTAAGCTTGCTATTAGGAATTACAGATTTTGAATTTATTGAGGGAAGTTTTCTATTGTAACAAAAAAAAAGCAAAAGCATAAGCCCTGAAGAGAAACATGTAGATATCCATACATACTTAGGATTTTTTATGCCTATACCATAATCCTTGGACAATTAACAGCAGTTAAGCTACATATAAACATATCAAACTGAATTAAGTTAAAAAAGAAAAAAGAAGCAGAGCAGCAAAATAAATTAGGAGTGAATCCTTTTTTTTTTCCTGTACAAGACATAATATTTCAAAAGGGCACCGAATCATAGACAATTCAGCCATACTTTAATACCCAACATAGACCATCTAACAATCCAACCAAATACACTTGCAGATCACCAGTTCTCAGAGCCAGTAAAACAAGAAAGTAACTTTTATTAAAATCCTCCAAACACACACATCATTAAGCACTAAAACATAGAAATCATGTGTCTATGCATAAGGAGCATTCACACCAACCCTAATGACTTCCAGGTCCTCCTAGACAACAAATAGCAAAACAAAGAGAATAACAAATATTTACCTCCTATACCACTGAAAAGGTCATCCTCTCTTCAGATACCAATTCTAAATATCCTCCTCAAAATAATTACTGAGGGCCTGAGCTAGTTCCTTGGGAAGATGAAGAAAGACCCCCATTTGCTCCAGCCGAGGCCCTAATTGCTTGCCTCTACTAATGAACTAATCTCAGACACCTGGAACTAGCAGGCTCCATGCCGGGCTGGCAAGGCTCGGGTTACCTAAGAAATGCTCCAAACATATTCACACAAATCACTAACCCTGCAGATGTGCAAATACTGCTTTTGTCATATTGCTGGAGAGATGGACATGTGTTTGCGGTGCTGTAGCACATAAAACCCAAAGATGAATTCATTGTGTTGCACTAATCCCTTCCAGAGGCCAGGTGGGCATTTGGGGAGCCAGATAAGCATGTTGATTATCCATGTTACCCTTTGCATTAATCCACTTGTGACACAGAGTATCACAAACATTCACAGCATAAATATATAGATGGCTGGAAAAATATGTATGTGAATGCCTGTTATCTGCAAAATGAAACCAAATCAGGAAGTTAGCCTAAAACTTTGGCTAAAACCTAAACAAGTCTAAACTCTGATGATGTCTAGAGTTTTTAAAATTACAGTTAAAGAATGTGGAAGTCACCTGAGGACGTAAGCAAACCCCACTGTAAGCCTTGTGAGATAAACTACTGCGCTTTTAACAATTTTTAAAAGTTTTTCGCAGGCAAACCATTTTCTGTGACCTCAGAAATTAAAGCAGGTGTCATGCAGCCTTCTATCCAACCATCCACAAATTTCTTGTCCTTCCCTGGGCTGATTATGCTGGTAAACATGTGTCAAATTTTAGGTATGTGTCTGCTTTCATTTGAGGAGGGTAGAATGGTATAAGCAAAACACAGTTCATCAGAAAAATGCAAGAGAACAGGAACAGGCTCTCCTTTTGGTCTTTGACAAATTGCTAAAATGTATAGCTGGCTGGCTCTTAGGTATTTTTCACAAAGTTTGGTTAGTATTTAAAAAAAAGTACCCTCATTTGTTCATATCCCTGAAAAATAGTGTTATTTATATTGCTTATATAGAAACAAACACCTAATCTTTTTATAAGCGAAAGAAGCAACATTTTCGTGACTTATTTACATTTGGTATTCCAAAACGTTGGTTTCCCCTTCTTCAGGATGCCAAATAAATAAATAAATAAATAATAATAATAATAAAATAAACCCACTTATTTCAGCTTCTTAAGGTCAGCCACCTAGATTAGATTTTAGACATTGATTGAATAGCTAACTTACAGCTTCACTGGATATAATTTTGCAGGCATTGTACAAGTGAAGTTCAGTTCTGAAAGTAAAAGGAACGCAGACAAGGCTTGGAGCGCCAAGTCTGTCAGCACAAAGGAAAGTCTAAAGAGAAATTGCTGTGTTCAGTATGAACCCCCAGTGATAGCTGAATTTCCAAGAAGATTTCCTTCAGAGGTATATTTAAATAACACCACTTAATGCAAACTGCCGGAATGCAGAGATGCACCCTTACTAGCTTAAAGAACATTTCAATAGGGAAAAATTACTAATGTCTTCTACACTGTAGTAATTATCAGAACAGTGGGCTTAATTAATGAATTGTCATTAGTTAGTGTAAACACTGAAAGATAGCTTCAAAAATCCCTTAGACTGAAGAACTACCAGATACCATCTATTTAGTAAATGTAGTGAATTTAACCTATGAGGTCGAGGAGAGCACCAGAAATAACAAACACTTTGCTGATTTCACATATGGTAGTAAAACTGTGTGTGAAGAGGGGCTTCTGCAGTTCGGTAGGAGCATGTCTTCTTCCAAACTGCTTGGCTAGCTCTCTTTGGAAAAGTAGGCAAGAGCTGGTGGATACAGTTGCATCAGGGACAATGCTGCTGTCACCACTTTACCCTGAGGTGCAGGAAGCAATTGTGCCACAGAAAGCAAAAGGCTTCTTGTGCCTTCACTGCTGAGCACTCAGACAGCATTGAGGAAAGTGAATGGTAAATCCTCACAAAGGAATTTATCTACTTCTGTTCTCCACAGTGAAAATATCCAACACAATAGCATCCATGTGTTCTTCACTTCTCCTTTCCAAATGCATGCACCCATAACAAACTTCACAAAAGATGTGTATACCTCAGAGATCAAAAAAGTCCCCTCTGAAAATCATTAGTGAAACAAAGTAAATAAGGCACTTAGGTATTTCAAGAAAGAATTCCTGAATGTTCTGTTATGTTCTTAAGGAAAGGGAATATACAGACCTGTTCAGATACCTCCAGATATTTTCTGGGATATATAACACCATCCTGTCACCATGCATTGAAAAATAAAAAATAGTTGGGGACTGTTGTTTTAAATAGTTGTATTTAAAAAAAGGGAAATGGTTCATGACCCCAGACCAAGACAATTCTTGTAAAACCTCTTCTGCTTACTCATATTTTCTTTCTTCATTCAGTCACTTTTGACAAGGCCTCAGGTGATTTACCCTTCCCATGACCTTGTCTTTCCACTGAAGTGGTGACCCTCAGTATTAGTGTGGGTTTTGAGGCTGCATTTTAAAGCATTTGTCCTGATTTCAGCTGTTACTGATGAGCGCTCATTTTCCTAAAGGCCTCTTTTCTTGCATGCAGGGCAGACATTCTCGCTCCCCACAAGCTGGGGATTCAGTCTGCAGCTGGTGGTGGGCTGGGGTAGGTCTGGGGCGCTCCCGCCTGCCTTCCTGTACAGCCTGAGCTCTGCTTCACCTCTCCCAGTTTCCAGCAATGGCATCCTGATCTGTCCCAGAATGGCAGCATTTGGCACCACTAATTGTTACTGGGTTTAAAATAATAATAATAATAAAAAGCCATATATACCATGTATATATTCCTGTGTTTATATATGTACTAGGCCTGGGTGAGGATAAATAGTGTCTGTAAATCTAAGATGGGAGTGTGAACTTCAACTGGATTTATATTGGGTTGGTCTATTCTCCCACGTGCTTGGTGACAGGACGAGGGGGAATGGGCTAAAGTTGCTCCAGGGGAGGTTTAGGTTGGATATTAGGAAGAACTTCTTTATCGAAAGGGTTGTTAGGCATTGGAATGGGCTGCCCAGGGAAGTGGTTGAGTCACCATCCCTGGAGGTCTTTAAAAGATGTTTAGATGTAGAGCTTAGTGATATGGTTTAGTGAAGGCCTTGTTAGTGTTAGGTCAGAGGTTGGACTAGATGATCTTGGAGGTCTTTCCAACCTAGATGATTCTGTGATTCTGTGATATTGCAAGCTGGCTTGGAAATCTCTTTCTTGCTTTTGCTTTCTGTTGAGGTTCTAGGACCGTATGCACAAAAAAATAAAAATTGGGAAAAAAAAAGGGGGGGTGGGGCTTGGGAAGCAATCCTGCTCTGTGGAGTGATTGAATGCAGAGGTTCCTACTGACTTCAGCAGGGCCATGGTTTCAACCTTTGTCATGTCAGCAGAAGTTGTCATCTATTGACAAACAAGATGAAGGTTGACATCTGCCTTTCTGCTCTGTCTCAGTCTTTTTACTCCTTCCTACCTTTCACTGAAGTGTTTAGTACTGCCTGCTGACAGAAGCAGTTACGGCCAAAAAAAAAAAATAGGCCTGAAGTGGGATCTTACTCAACAATCCTTGGATTTCTAAATGATTTGTGAATACCGATGTTCAAAATGTTCCTGTTTTCCAGGCAGTTCTGGGAACCGAGCCCTCTGTCAAAACTTGCCTCACGGTTCCTCAGCGAATTTGGTACTGGGTAATAGGGACACTGCTCTTCGCTTTCAGTGCTCTAGGAAGATTTGATTTTAATTTGTTTGTATAGGATCATAAAGTGCATAGTCTAACACCATGTTATATATTCAAGATGTTACAAAAAGATTGGTCTTTTATAACTCTGCATGTGAAGCTGTCTTTTCCTCTGTCAGGGAGAACTGACAGGTTGCCTGCCATCACCTCCTCTCCAGCAAAGACAGGAGCCCACAATGTCAGTGTGAAAACATCTGTTGAATGGATTTATTGACTAGGTCTTAGGTGTGCTTTTTTTTTTTCTCCACACTGTTTATTACAGCCCTGACCTAATGAACTTAATTTGTTGACATGTTTCCCTCAGTGTCTTACTTGATCCTGTCTCACATTTCTTTCTACTGTGCTGTTTTCTTGGCAACAGGAGTTCCTGGCGCATCGGCGTGTCCACCAGTTGCAAATCTACCAGGCTCAGATGGCTACAGTTGGCATGGCGGGATTAGATAAACATCGGCCGGTGTCCAGGACCCCACCTTCCCCCACTGACTCCGCATTACCTCACCCAGCCATGGACCAGCCCAGCCAGCATGTCTACACGACTGGTAGGATTCCCTAAAGACTGTTTTTAATAGGCAGGGCAAATGCGTTTGTTCATGTGGGATCAACAGATTTAAATGCCTCGAATAACTCCTGCAGCATTGCATTCAGTTTTAGCCCTACTGTTCCTTGGTTTTATGACACCGTACTGGCATCAAGTCAACCAGTGCAGCTGATAAATCACAGGGTTAATATTCACACAGTCATAAATTATTATCATTGACTGGCTCTGGTAATATAGCAACAGGTGCATTTTTTGTGCCTTTAGGTCATTTACAGCTTTTTCTTTCATTTCCCTATCCTCTGGCTCTTTTCTTCATGTTCTGTTTTGTAAAGAGACCACCAGTAAGTTGAAGAAAGACCACCAGTAAGTGGGAAAGCTGCAGTATAATTCTCAATGTCTTCATTTGACAAGTCAGTCTACACTGCAAGGATGGTTTCCCTACAGAAAAAGAAAAACTGTAGCACTGACTGGAAAGTGATGTCAACTACAGCTTTGGTGTCTTTCAGCACTTGTGTGGAGTCTCTACAGAGGAAGGTTTTCTGGGCTGGCCCAGCGTAATCCAATCACTTAGGGAGCATCTCCTATCAGTCTGGCCTAGACTGCCTGAAGCAGAGGGATTAGGACCTTCAGTGAAAGGAAGAAAAATGATGACAAAAAAAGTCATTTTTATAGGTAACCTAACCTTGCAAGACATTCCATGTTTTTAAGAGTCTGAATATCAGCACAACATTACAATACGGTTAGAAGTAAAGTTTCACTTACTCTGTGCACAAGAAAGGGGAAAATAGTACTCGGAGATACTGTTTATTCAGGTTTTTATTGTTGGAAGTAATTGTTCCTTTGCATTGGTTGGCAGAATTTGCCATGCTCTAAAAGCTAACAGTTCTTGAGGACGTGACCATGGACTGATATAGGATGGGGTCCTCAAGGGGCACTGTATGTGGCTGTGTGAGACAGTGTGCTTTCCTGCCTCTCAAATTAGAATGTGAACCTGGAAAGCAAAAGATTATTATCTTAAAGAAAAACAAAACAAACAAACAAAAACAAAAGAAAAAGAGATGACCTAAAAGCACTGGTGAATGGGTGCAAGGTGACATTCAAAAATGAAAGAGAGAATTTCTTCTGTACATATACTGTCAATTTAGGAATTTCACTTGTTGGGTAAGAAACATTTGGACTGTACAGATAGAAACCCGCTAATTCACTTTCCATGAGTTTCTGCAAAAAGACCAGCTGTGTAGAGACAGTATTATTAGGCCAGGCCACTGTTTTTCTTGTTGTGGTTCGTAGAGTCCCCAAGACATTGTAAACTCATTCTGAAAGACTCACAGAAGACAACAAAAGCAAGCTCACTGTGTATAGTCTTCAAAGTCCCGTTCAAAAATCTGCAGTTTCACTGGAAATGTTGAATAGGGTTGCAAATTTAAAGGCTGCTGTTTGAGTCTGATTGCTAAAGTTTACTGACACCTCCTGTTACAAATCCCCAGATAGGGGACCAGGGCCAGGTGGGTAACATATATCCAGGGATTTGTGGCATCACCAGTGGAACTGTTTAAATGAGAAAATGTGAATATCAGATGGAGAGTAATAGAGGGAATAAAATGATGTAGGACAGACACTCAGTGCAGATGGTGTTGGGAAGTGTGACATACCAGGCACAAATGGCTCATTATTCAGCAAAAGGGAGCCTGATGGGGTTCTGGAGCCTGATGGGGTTCTGCAGTGGAAATACAGATAGTGCATATGCAGAGTCAAGGCATATTAAAATCAGGCAGGCAATTTAACCTTGTTCTTTTAGTAAAGCATTGCTATATGAACCACAGCACTGGAAAGAAAAAGAAAGAACCAATGTTGCTTATTCCACCTGAGATTCTCAATACTTCATTGAGCTCCCTTCTCTAAATAGGAAACAATTTTTTATTGAATCCTTGTTTTTTTCTTTTGTTAAAACTCTTTTTTCCTTCCACCTCTTTTTCAAGATAGTCACCTCTTATTAAAGAGAAAATCCTCCCATTCCCACATTCCCTATGACTTCATTCCTTTTATAATAATTATGCTTCTCTGATTGATGTCTGTACTTTCACTTAGTGTTTATATCCCCCATGTACTGGCTGAAGAAGACATAGTTCAGTGCTATAGCTGCTTCCAAGCTGTGCCTATGCTAACTGGCCAGCCTATACCTCATGGCTGAATGACCAGTCTGGTAATCCAACAGTGCGTACAAGTGCTGCATTCACAATGAAGCATTTCCTTTCTATTGGAAGAAAATCCCTTTCTCTAACACTCTTCAGGCTTACAAACATATATAACCTTTATCAGTGCAGTTTCTGAGTATGTTGAAGATAATTTTGTACTATAAGATTATCAATTTTGGATTGACATTGCACAGAGGCCTTGCAACACCAATTCGGTTTCTGTGAATAGTTATATATATAAAGTATTAGCACATGATGTAGTATGGTATGATTTGGTAAGATATTTTATAGAATGGCTTCACTTGTGAATCATTTCTCCTGAGTCTGGATGGTATCCTGGCATATATTCTTTACTCAGTGGAAAAAAAAAATGAGACAGAGTTTTTATCTATTATTTTACAGCCTTTCCTAATTGCTTTGGGATGAAAGCCCTGAGCAACCTGGTCTGGTCACAGTGCTGACCTGCTCTGAGCACAGGGACCTCTAGGGACCTCTTCCAGCCTGAGCTATCCCATGGTTCTATGATTTGCTCCCTTAAGAGAGCATGAAATGAAACCAGCCATTACCCACAGCAATTGCTACACTACCCTTTTTAAAACTGTGCAGAGAAGGACTGGGTGGGTAGAAAGGGTGAAAATTCTCATACAGCACAAAGTGAGGTCAAATTCTGGTCTTAGAAATTAAAGTAAAAACACCTCCATGATTTGAATTATTTCATATTGCATCTTTTCCTATTTAAGGACAAATATGCTTAGAAGGGTAAAAAAAGGTAAAAGGAAAACTGCTGTTGCAAAACATTACACCAGCATCAAAATAAGCCTGTATTATTATTAGTCATGAGAGAAAATGCTTTTGGCCAAATATCTGAAGAGAATCAGAAAGGTGATGGTTGTGAGAGATGTGTACAATATATATGCAGTATGTGCACAAATAGGAAGTTAAAGATGGAAAAAATATAAACTATTCTTGATGCTCACCTAGATGGTTTGAACAATATTTGGTATTACTTAGTTCAGATTATTCTTCTGAATAGTTAATTAGATGCTCTTCCCTTGGATTTTCTTATTGGTACTACTGTTCTCCAGGACATTTTACTTTCTTCAGAGCATTCTGTTAGCCAACACATTTTCAGGTCTCCTGATCTCCCCTTTGTTCAAAATATTATTAGAAGAAGTTGATCCAAATAAAGAATTTTGGTGAAGAATGAGTGTTTGGGAGTCCCCACTAGGGAGATCTTGATTTTTCTGACTTAGTGCAAATTCAATTTCTTTTGTCCTGTGTCCTCTATCATTATATGGTTCAGTGGTGCAACCATTTCAGTCTGTCATCAGGGCCACATTCTGACCTCAATAATATTGGTGTAAATCCAGAATAAATCCATCAGTCTCAGTGGAGCTGCTCAGATTTACACAAGGAATCTGAGAGCAGAATCTGGCTGTAGGCATTTCTTCTAGAGAGACAGAATAACCATCTTTTATTAATATTTCACAGCAGTCTGCAATTGAAAACAGTTGTCTCTCCCTCTCTCTCTCTTTCTTTTGTGGGGGTGGGGAGACTATTGGCTGAATCCTGTTAGGGAAATCCTACAGGCTATTTTTAGCAGTAAGCTCTACTGCTGCATTGTGGTATTGTACCCAGCACATGTGCTGTATGACCAGCAGCCATACATCAGAATTACTTGCACATCCTAAATCAATTTAGATGCTTGCAATAAATGAAAACATATATCTCAGCCTTTTCTTAAGTCAAATAATCCTGTTTAGAAATAATTTCTTGCACTTTCTGGTGTGAATATCTTGCTGTTTAAAAGTTTGGAATAGAAGCTTCTACCATGCAATACTGACCTGACCAGTTAAACTGATTTTTGATTTGGACAAAGTAATTCACATACGACAAAATGACATTTTTATTTATTTTCTATTTGGGAAAAATTATTAATGCATTAAGAAAGGGATGCCTATATCTGTCTATATCTATGTCTACCTGTATCTATATCTATATCATCTATATCTATATTATATCTATATCTATATCTATACCTATATCTATATAATCTGTATCTATATTATATCTATATCTATATCATCTATCTCTATGTCTATCTATATCTATATCATCTATATATCATCTAATCTATATCTAATCTATCTCTATACCTATATCTATACCTATATCATATATATCTACCTATATCGATATCATCTTAGACATTCTGCATTTCACTTCAAAACCTCTGTTTAGTTTCACCCTGATACAGTATTCAAAAAGTGCCATTATTACATAATTTCTTGATTCTGTATATTACTAACATAATAAAACATACTTTTTTTATTTCTATTAACTGCAGTTTGGACTATGCAAATCTAAGCCTATAGGGAACATTCATAATTGGAATAATATGATGGCTGAAAGAGTGGCAGACAAGAGATACTTTCAACTTTGAACTACTCTTGTCAACATTTAACAACGTGTTTCCATCGAAGTCCATTGGATATAAGTGCCTGCTTTGCCTAAGTGCTTCTGAAAATCCTGATGCATGTCCATTTAGCATTTAAACACCTCCCCTGTTGGTCAAAGGGATGGGAGGGAAGGTTTTCTTAGTTAATATTATAATGACCACTGCCAATTGTACAATCGGGGTATGCAGTAGACAGTAGAAGTCAGAGCTTTGGGTGCCAAGAAAAGGAAAGCTAGATATGTAAGCATGCATCTATTTGCATGCACATTTGGTGTTTCAAATAACTTATAAGACCTGATGATAGAGCAGCAAAGCTTATAAACTGTGCAGCGCAAATAACTGCAAAGAAAGGAAATTATTAAGTGCTTTGGCAATGCCAGCAGAGATTTTAAGCTGCATTAGTTTATTAGTTCCAGATTTTCACTGGTTCTTTTTTATTATTTAAAAGAAAACAAACCAAAAAAATAAGTACAAGAATTTATTGCCAATGCACTATTTTGTTTGTTGGATAACTGTTTAGCATAAAACCAGTCATGCTACATGTAGGTATTATTTTTGTGTTCTCCTTATGCTAAACATGATTGTCATATTATCATTTTGACTTAAATAGCAAGATCCCAAAGGATCAGTTCTAAAGTGCATGAGCTAAGTAATATGACAGCATAAATATTTCTAGAGCAGCATAATTTAAAAATTCTGGCTTCTAACTGAATTTTCTCAGAACCTTAACTTTGCATTACCCACAATGTATACAGACTCCTATTCAGCAAAATTTTTAAACACTTTAATAAAGTTCAATATCCATTCAAGAACTTTGCTGAATAAGGGCGGTATTGAGCATGTTGTTGAATCTGGACTTTAATTTTGTATTTTCTTCACTGGCTGACTTTTCAGTAGCAGGCTAACACAATTTTCCCAGAACTGTGTTGGCATCCCAGCAGTGATGGCACATAAGAAAGAAGTTTTGAATGCCAAGTTTTGCAGCTTGAAGAAGTTGTTAATTTGAGTCCCTTTCAATTGTAAGGGGAAGAAAAATCCAAATGTTTCCCAAATGAAAATGGTTCACAGGGGTATTTTTTGTTCCAGACATTTCTGAGGGACATGCAAACAATAAGTAAATAAATAGCATTATTTTTCAGTGTCCTAGACTTGGTTTAAGAGCCTTGAAAACCAAAGATTAGTTTTCAAGCCTACTCTCTAGAATTTCTCTTTTGCTCTTAACACACAGCTACAGAGCAATGTGATATTGATACCTCTGTGGTATAAAGTTGTTCTGTCCTTGGCTAAATGAGCATATAAAATTCCAAAGGAACCTTGCATTGCAGTCTAACAACAGGATTTGGTCCTAATTGTGTAGTGAGTGGAAGTTTTCTTTTTAATGAAAAATGACTCTGGCTGCTACTGCTGTATCTCTCTGAAGTTTCCACCTGATATGCTTTTGACTTAATATAGTATCAGTTAAGCAGTACAAATACAGAGTAGCATTGTCATTGTAAAAATTATTTTAAAAGTTGTTTTTCTGAGTGGTTTTCCTTAGACTGGTATGAATAAACAACATTTTCTTGTTGTATAGATGTTGATTAACAACCTTAACTGGCTTTATCCACTAGATACAGAGAAAATAACTGATTCAGTAACATGACTCATTTTTTTCTAGCCATAAAAGATTTAACAAGGCACCACCCATTTTCCTTTCTTCTTGACAGTTGTGGTTTTAGTATAGTTTCTTGAACATTATTTTTTACTTTCTCAGTATGACAAGATAGAACTTTTAAGTCAAAATTCACAGTCTTGCAAAGAAAATAGCATTTAAGATCCAGAATTTTCATCTTTCTCCAACTGACAAATAAAATCCAGTTGTGCTATAGTATGCGTGACCTGAGACTATATAACTTGCATTTGTTTTACTCACGGTTTCTTATTGTGTTGTCTTTGTACTGAAGGTGTTGTATATGACAGTCTGATGCTGAAGCACCAGTGTATGTGTGGCAACTACGCTAATCACCCTGAGCATGCTGGAAGGATCCAAAGCATCTGGTCGAGGCTGCAAGAAACTGGGTTGCTAAACAAGTGTGAGGTAATAAAAGATAAAGACCAGATACTTGACTTTTTAAAGTAAATGGAAAAATTATTAAGTCCTAAATATGTCTTAATTCTGTAAGAATAGAGTGAATTAACATCGAATTATTTGGATTTACCTGGTGATATTAAAATAGCACATTTTAGGAAAGCACACTTTCCAAGCAGAAAACGAATAATTTGCACCATAGACGTCATATCCATATGCATAAGAACCTAAAATTCAGGCATAACTCTGCTCCCCGCCTTGATATAGGAATTTAGAATGACAGAATCAAATGGCAACTGCAGAACTTTCAATAGAACAGTTCTCAATTTCTTGAAGCAGCTAACAATTTTTTACTTCTGTAGTAGTAAAGAGCACTGCTTGTTTATATGTAGTTTCTATCAGTCCATAAGCACACTGAATCTTCTCTTATTTCAGGCTACAAATTGTTTTCAAAAGCATTTTAATTTTCCTGGAGTACAATGGGTGCCAAGTCAAAAGAACGAGGCATTCAAAGTGCAATCTTCTAGATAACATCAAAGCAAAAGCGAAGCTTTCTTCTATTTTGATTTCCCTCAAAAAATCATGTATTAAAATATCATGCATAAAGCAAACATGGGCTCTCAGGTTTGTATATGTCTTGGGTTACTGAAAAACAACTTTTCCTACCACTCACTGCTTCCTGCCAGTTGTGCAGCACTGTCAACTTCTGCAGAAGCCTGTGGCAAACGAGGGTGCTTACTGCACTGCAGCACAAGTCAACAAAGTTCAACAGAAGTCTGCTTATGTTTTCAGGATTTCCAAATTGTCAGGATTCATATACTCTCTTTTTGTTTTTGATATTTATTTATTTATTTATTTATTTATTTTGTTTTTTTTTTGAGTTACTTTTCTTTAAATACTTAGGTTTTTACAAACCCAAAGGAACAGGTACAATAGCCCCCCCCCCCCTTTTTTTTTTTTTTTGGTTATTAGTGGCTGTACACAAAGAGTATTCTGCCTAGTACACTGGGCAGTGAGATATTGCAAGGACTAGAAAAGGATTTGTTGTATACAATCATTTAACTAGATGGCAGCACTCTAACAGGCTACTGTTGTTTTTTAGCTTTGATAATTTTTTCAGTCTTCAAGAAGACATTCTTTCAGCAAAGTCCTTGAGGCCACATATCACACAAGTGGTTTCACTGATGGGATCACATAATTAAGGAGTAAGTTAAACACCCAGTTGAGTGCTTTACTAAATGAAGGCCTAGATACCTTATTGACTCAGGACCCGTATTATACAGAAAAGACAAAGGAGGGCAAACAAGTAAAATGCAATGTGCTACTATGTATTACTTTCTTTAGCAATAAACAGATATTGCTGAACAATAAATTGTATAGGTCTGGAAAAGGTAAATTGGTACAGTAGTACAGATTAGTTCTGAGGTGCAGGCCAGTTTCTTGGAAGACTTATGGCTTTCTCTTACAATTCTGCAATTTCAAATATTGAATTATAGCCCATTAGGTCCTACAAAATCCAAAGAAAGGGCAGAAAAGAAATAAATAATTTAATGTTGAATGGCATTCAGTTAATTTTGACTCCCATTGTGTGCTTTGAAATGAAGCTGGAATGTGAAATGAGCTGTCAAAATGTAAACTGTGATAAAATCTTGAGGAACTTCTGTGTGAAGTTCATGCATAGAACTGGTGTTTATCTTGATCCTGTTATGTAGTGAAAGGCAGGATTATATCTGATGATGTAATCCATCCTTTGCTTCACTGAATTCTCTAGCATTTGCTTGATATCAAGCACATCCTTAAATCTGCTCACTTTTAAAAATATAGAAGGGTTGAAGTGATTTGCTTCAACGGTACTTGGATTCTTTAGAAAAGTTATTCAGCTGAATATATGACTCATGTCACTAAAGGAGTGGTTATTGCATTATTCAAGAAATAGTGAGTTAATACCATTAGATGTGTTCTGGAATATACCACGTTGAGGTTGCAGAGCCAAAGCATCACTTGCTCACTGTCTCTTTTACTGACTTCTGAATGCTCCCTCATGGACATTAGTATTTCTTAATATAATTTCTCAATATAGTTTCCCAGAGTTTCTGTCAGAAGGAGTGGGGGGATGGGGGGAGGTTTTACCACATGCAGTGCCTCATGCATCAAGTCTGAAGGACAGCTTAGGAACAGCAACCTGCAACAGCTAGTTAGCAAAATCTCTGCAGCAACTGTAAACATTTTTTTTTTTAATTAAAAAATAATCCCACAAATGGACTGCATTTCCACTTTTGCTTGATGAGAAGTTCCAGGATCAAATCCAGTTCAGTCAGGTGTAGCACAGATCTCTTACCTTGCAACGTATGCATCCTTAGTCATAGGAGTGTGCCAGGGGACCCTCCCTATTTTCTTATTCTAGCAAGAAACCTTTATGTAAATGAAAAATCTATTTCTATATGATCTTTTTTATCTCTGTCAGGGAACAAAACATGGTCTCTAAACCATGTAGCGAGGATTAACCCCTCTCATGCACCTCATATCTCTGGCCCTGGAGAGATGAAGAGCACAGAGAAGCCAGGCATTGCCAGCTGGGCATGGGATAATGGAAGTCATACATACTGGGCTGACACCGGACTCATTGCAGTTAATAGATTAATCTAGATAGGTTAATATAGACTTAACCCACTAACTGTATATATTGCTCACATTGTCCTCATATATAGCAAATTTAAAATATAGCTTGATAAAATCATAACAACACTTGACTAGGTTACTCAAAACTGTATCTTCACTACAAAATAAAATGTGCCTGGGACTGTTCTTCACCACTGTGGCCAACTGGCATGGAAAAGCCCATTTTTCATACTATCAGGAGTGCTCCCTGGCCCATGCCAGTGCCCCAGCCATGTCTGGGAGGTTTTTGGGAGAGTGTTAGTTTGCTGCTCAGCCAAAACGGTGTGAAGGACCACTTTAGCAATTTAATAGTACAGATGATTGTGTTCCTCTGCCTGGGAATGTTTCCTGGCACTGCTTAATTTACTGCTGCATATATAGCCAAAAGGACTTGTTTCTCCAGACTGTATTTTGTCTTTCTAGCCATAGATCTTTGAGCTCTAGAATTATTCAAACAAGGTTAATAGGATTCTTGCTAAATCAAGAATCTAGTTCTAGCTTTTGGAATATTTATTTTTTGTTTGTTTTAAATCCTATCGTTTTTCCAAATGCATAGATTACTTCCCCCATTGTTTTTCCCAAGTTGAAAGAGAAAAACATTTAGATCACGGCCAGCCCTGGAGAGTGGGACCTGAGACACCAGTCCCTGACTGAGCCCAGGACAAGAAGGTGCAATCATTACCCCCTGTACTGGACTTTTTTATAGTCCTGGTATTTAAGAAATGTATTGGGAAAGTACAATTTGGTTATAATATTTTTTCATTAGGTTAGCAGTGTTGTGTATGTTTCTGAAATATCTGTTCTGTGTTTGGTAAAAGTTGACCAATGCAGAACAGACAGCTGTGAAATGCAGCCCCAGAACAGGGCAGCTAAAAGACTGGCATAAGAACAGCCATTACCTTTTTTTTTGTATTTTTTTTTTTTTTGATTTTGGAATTTTCTCTTTGTAAAGAACGATGCATAGCTGCCTTACCTTTGGGACAAAAGAAAGACTGAGTTTTGTTTTGGTAGTGGTGTCTGCTTTCCACTTGTTCTATGGAGAGGAAGTATTTACCTAGCTCCTGTGGGGCCATAATTTACACACACATGACTGGCATTAGGCTATACTGATCAACAGTTTTAGAAAAGAAAAGAAGAAAGTAGACAAGGTCCCACTTCATGCTCTCACCTCTACTTCCTATAGGGACTGTGGTCCAGCAACATTTTCCTTTTCAGCCTGGAATTTGATATGAATATGGGTAATTTTCTGGAACGAAGACATTTTACACCTCCTGCTGTTCACATCTCATGGACCAAAGGGGACAGAATGAAAGAATTAAAAGTTTTACAAACCTTTGAGTCTGCCAGATCACATGGACCAAAATATATCAAAAAATTCCATCCTCTGAGCCTCAGTTTACCACTAAAGAAGAAATAACACAGGCAAGTCTATAAAGACACTTTAAGAGCAAAAATCTTTGCAGTATTGAACATACTCAGGTTAGGCACTGGAAGCCCAAAACACATGAAGATAATAACTGCATCTTTCTGTGTGTGTATGAATGATATACCTGTAATTTCCTCATAAGGAAGAGAGAGAGTGATGTGGGTGTACTGACTGGCAAAATATCCATGTTATCTCTTATCTTATTTTTTCAAAATAAGAGAGAATTTAACAATTATGAGAAATCTCAGAAAAGAAAGAAACATGCTGAAGACCTTGTTTACAAACTGAATAACCTGAGAGAATCTGAGACACTGTCTCCATACAAATAGCTGCAGTAAAGGCAATGGTCATCTTATATTGACAGACCTGAGTGAGAAATATTGCTTAAGCTGTGTCAACAATTCCTGTTAGTTTAGCAGAGAGAAACAGGCAGTGTCACCTTTGTCTTTTTGAATCTCTTACCATGCAAGAGTTTAGTCTGCTGAAAGTTTAACCAAAATCTCTAGGTTAACAGAGGTTATCTATGTGAAACTTTAATGATCTATTTTAAGCAGGAGACCAGACGAGACGGTCCTCTTTGACCTTAAATTCTATGAAAGGTGAAAGCATTTTCCTGTTGTGGGGAGAATAACTTTCTGGTTCTGGACTGTTTTTTTGAAGTGCTTAGGTGCATTTTGCTCTCCTGGGATGTGCAAATGTGTCTGCTGATGAGGGGACCTGCATATGGCAGAGGAGGGAACCAACACACAAATTGCTACACACGTTAGAAAAGAATGACTTGCCTTTCTACTATGGATGTATGACCAAACACGCCCTTTCAAGTTCCCCAAATGAAACAAATATGGTCCAAAAGTTCTCCTATGCTATTTCACCTTTTTCATCAGCTTTATGTCATTTTTCTGCTTTCTAGTACACTTTAGGCTTTTGATGTTACCAAGGGCAAAGAAAATGAAAAAGGACATATTAAAATAAAAAAGATGTGGATAAAAATGTACAGAAACTTGCTTTACATAACTAAAGTTATATGATTCCAGACTCTGGTAATAGACTTATGGCATGTACTTTTATAAATCTGCTAAATCCTGACATCATTGTGGAAGAAGAATTGTTCTTATTATTACAGGTCATTTTTAGTATCACTTTTTTTTTGTGTGTGCGTGTGTGTAAACTTAGATAGCTATAATTTTAATGTTATTCAAAATGGATTGACCTGTAGAGATACAGAAAAGGTGGGATGAAAGGAACTATAAATGAGGAGTTGTGAATACAGAAACAGTGCAGACATGCACTCTTTACATTTCCCTTTCCTCCTGCCATTTACTGTGTAAAGGAAATGTGCGTGCTAATGTTCAGTGTTGTAGCTGGAGAAGCCTTGGAGAAAGGGCAGCTTGGCTGTTGGCTGCATCTTGAGGACCTTACTGTCAGGAGTAGCCTGAAGTAGGCTGCTAGATGCTATTTGGTTTGTTCAACAAGCCTATTTCTACACAACCTGTTTCTTCCTAGAGAACGTGGCTGGCAATATTGGGTACTAGGTAGCTCGTCAGCAAAATACTCTCCACTCTGGTTCATTCTGGGGAGGCCAATTAGAGACCCTACCCAGTTAGTGTACAGCTATAGGATGCCACAGAGCTCCCCATTATAAGAATAACGTCTGGCTGTGGGTCTTCTTGTAGTTAAAGTGGTACAGCATTTAACAGCACTTAAAAAGAGACAGTTAACTGTCTTAAGCATGTCCTATAGAGCTTTTGTGTAACTTGGAGAAAATATATGACCAGAGTATTTTACTCGAGGTTCTTTGATGTCACCTTCATAAATTACCCCTATACTTTTCTTACACATTTGTTTTAGCTGTCCTAGAAACTAACCCTCCTTCCCTGTTTTGCTGTGAGGAACTGGGTATAAAGATTTTAAGCAGCTGATCAGAAACATAGACATTAATGAGAATAGATGAATGAATAAATGTTACCAGTCACCTTGCTTGTGAAGAAAAACACTTCATCTGACCCAGAAGAACTATTATAGAGTGTACTGACTCCATGAAGTAACATAATGTGCTGATTTTGATTGTGCAACTGTGTGTTAAAAGGATGTGAGTGCACTGCTACAAATTCTCATGTGAGACTGGGAGAGGCCTGAAGAAAGTAGCGATGAAAAAAGGGTTTATTAAGTCATTTAGTTCTTGGATCATTCCTTTAAATGTTTTTTTCCACTGCTGTGTTCAGTCCACTTTTAAACACTACAAGAAATAGGGCTTCCACCATTTCCCTGGAGGGGAGCTCGTTCACAGTCATGTAGATCTAACTCTTAGGACATTTTGCCTGGTTAGTTAGAAAAAATTGCTACTGCCGAACTCAGTATAAATTGTGCTTGGTTCTCTCCTAACATCCCCGTACCCACCACCCAGCAGCTCCTTTTGTCCTCACATTCTCTTTAATATTTATGATATCATTTTCTCCCAGTGAAGAGGTTGGTGCTTCTGGTTGTGCATGAGTAGGTGATGGATATAATAAGAATGAAAACTTAAACTCTAAAAAAATAGATGTGAACAATATTTCTGTGACAGGTTAATCAGTCTAGTAAAACTAGGTCGGTCTATTTAGATAACTCCTGTACCTGTTTATTTGTAGACCTTGACAGTCAGACGGATCCACAGTCAAACTTGTGAGAGGTTTTGCCCCAGATGTTCATAATGACCAGCTCTGCAAACAGAGTCTAGGACATTAAAAACAGTCCATTTTCTCTTTGTGTTATGAACAGGAAAGATGATCTTGGGACCCGAACTTTGTTGACAGTGCTGTTTATTATGCCCAAACCTGAACAAAATCTGCTTCATGTTGCTGTGTTTGCAAAAGCACTAACACAGGCAGAGAAGTAAATATTTCTATGACACTCTGTAACTCCTAATACATACAAGGAACTGACCTGGTGAATAAGAAAATGTTAGTTTTATCTTTTCTTCCTTCTTTCCTATCTGCCTTTTTTTTTTTTTCTAAACTGATTAAATTTATAGAATTGATTTATAGAAATAGTCCTTTTTTTAACACTGATTTAAGTGGGGAGAGTACAAGCTGGTGAAACAGTTAAAGAGACAAACTTCACTTGCAAAAACATAACAAAGCAAGTGAGTCAGTATCTGCAACAGAAAAAATGATCCTGGAAGATCAAACGTACATTAAAAAAAAAAAAAGATATGGAAATATTTTATTGAAGAGCTTACACGTTAATTTTCTTCCTCTCTCTGGCTCTCCTCACTGTAATCATCCTCTCCCAGCAGCATAAATTGCAGGTATGATAATAACACAAAAAACATTAATGCATACTCAAAACACACTGCAGATTACAAGTGTGAATAAAGTTTTGTTTTCTAAACTAGAAGTTTTCTAGCCAACTCTCTGACTTAAAAAATATCTCACTTTTGGTTTGCATTTTGTAAAATAATGTAGATAAAGTCCGAATCTTTTATTTCCCTTGTATGTAAAACCCTGTATTAAGTTAACTCTGCTAAGACTTAAGTGAAGCATTTGTGATAAACCACACACACATTTGTTTTTCATATAGCATTACTTTAATAAACAAATCAGTGTCACATTCCTGCATGACGCAATTTCAACCCATTATTAATCATACTAAATGTTATTTTGGACCTTTACTTTTTTTTTCCCTTTTTTTTTCTTTTTTTTTTTTTTTCCCCTAAATATTGTCAGTGGAATATTGTAGGCCTCTGCTGTTTTCTTTCAGCGAATTCGAGGTCGAAAAGCCAGTCTGGAGGAAATACAGCTGGTTCACTCTGAACATCATTCACTGCTGTATGGCACCAGCCCCCTGAACAGACAGAAGCTGGACCCCAGGAAACTCCTAGGTCTGTACAGGCCTCTATTCTACTGAGAACAGCACATTCCAGCACTGTCATTAGTCATAGCTGGTGTCAGTTTAAAATACTTGGCAAGCAGTGTGACAAAAATTCACTTTTTCCAAATGCATTGCTGTGTGGAAGGAGAATGTTACAATGGAAGCCAAATATAGATTAGCAAAATGCACAGACTGGAAAGCAGCAATAGAAGTTTCTCCTCATTTGCTTCAAAACCGTCAAAGTGTTAACCCATTATTGTAATTTGCTCTCCATCAGAGGTTGATGGCAATTTTGAACATGGTGGTCTTTGATCTCCTTGTGTTCTTTGCTTTGAAAATGGGAGTTTAAGATACACTTGCTTGTCAGAATTGCTTGTTTGCTGTTCTCATTTGCTTTATTTCAATGATTTCAGCCTTGCTGGTTGCGTATACCATGCCTGAGTCTTGCTACTAAGTGAACTTTATTTTAATGCTTTCCTATTATGCAGAATACGATATCTTTCTGAATAACCAGGAAAAGACATATTAAAATATTAAATGGACCCATGAATGGCATAAAACTGACAAGATTTTGATATCAAGTATCTTCATACACAGACAATGCTCAACGTTCACTTTCATAGTAGAAAAGTAGGGTTAAATTGAGCTCTGTCATGACTGGAGCATGAAGCAGAGCATCTTGTCACACCTGCTACAGAGGATTTGAAAGGAAACACAAACAGTGCATTTTAGAAATAATGTGTGAGTGAAATCCTGCCCCTAAATCCCAGCACACTAGATGGAACACACATTCTCAGTTATTTTTGTAACACTTTAAGATGCAGAGATTTTCCTAAATGTAATAAAACCCAACCCAAACAAAAACAATACTAGCCATCAAAAGAAATTGCTGTCACAGTTCTAGTAATACATAGCAATTATCTTGCTTTAGAAAGAGTTCCTTCTATAATGCAGATTGTTACTTCAGTGAGTCATAAAAGTAGATAGGAAAAACGTCTTGATCACAGTATTATCTAAGTTTATACACCTTCTTCAAGCTGAAATAATTACAATATGTTAGATTCTCAGAAGATGGAGTTTTCAAAGTAGGAAATCCTCATCTTTATTTTTTTAAAGAAAAAACACTAAATTCCTGCAAGATTAAAAACTGGAAACATTTTGATTTGGGTTTATCAACATTGTCAAAATGTTCCATTTTGATAAAGTCAAGCATTTCATTTAGATTTTGTTGGTTTTGATTCATTTCATTTTAATTTTTACGTTATTTAATATAACATACATTTATATGAAATCTTGTTCGCATTTTGGATCTCAGTGGTTGACTAGCATATGGGATGCAGTGTGTAGTCTCAGTAATGGGGTGAAAAAAGTAATGGACCCAGATATTCTTGCTGTGTTTCTGCCTATGTATAAAGAATACAGAAGACTTTGTTTGCCTAGTCTTAGAAAACCATTTCTTTGCCCACTGTTCTTTACTCAACACTCCTTGCCTTTTTCATTTGGCACTCAGTCCAAAACATTTACTCTCTGAGTTTATATCAAGATCACACTCCTAGCATATATTCTGAGTGTATCCTTGGCTTAATGCCCTCGTCTGTCTCTGTAGGATGTTTTCTTGCTGCCTCTCACATGGCCTTTTACCAAGACAACAGTCAACGAAACACTCTTCCCACATGCTCTTGCATGTGCCTTTTTTTTTTTCCCCTTTGGCTGGAAGCTCTGATCATTTGAGCTTTCATACTCTTGTATAAAAGAACTTAATTATCTTTTACATTTTTCCAAAATGCAGTGTGACTGTTCCACCCTTCGTTGTCCCCAGTTCTGTGAGGTTGAACCTAACCAATGCTGACATTAAAATTAACATCTTGGTATAGCATAAAAATTCAAAATGATGTGTAGCAAAGGAGAAAAATCTAAAGGAAATGTTTCTCATAAAAATTGTCATCAATAACATCATCTCATAAAACAGTCCTATTTCAGTGAAAGTGCTTTATTTTTTATTATTATTATTTTTTTTCCTGCAGAAGTTGTTTCATCAGATTATGGCTTTGCATCTTAATGAAAAGGGTTGATTCCTTCCCTTACTCCTCTACCCACCCAAAAAGACAGAGGCACACTTTGTTCTCCACTCTTAAGCCTCAGAAAAGTGTTTGTTCCCTTTTTGCTGTTCAGAAGACTACATCTGCATTGTCTGAAGGTCCTTTCTTGCTAACAAGCAGTTTCTGTATCTTTCAAATACAAAAGAAGCACTTGAAGGAATGAAATTAAGTACGACTAAAGCTAGAAATGTACTATCTGTCAATAAATGTTTATTTCCCTGTTCAGGTAACCTACTTTGCTCTGGAAGGCTGCAAAGCAAAATGGCTGTAAACTACTGAAATCAGTGAGAATTACGTACACAGATAATGTGAATATTCTTAATGCTTTCAGAGTATAAACTAGCTTGAACTCTTGGCTTTTTTTTTCACCAAAACGGGTCTTACAAATACAGCTATTGCAAATGATCACTTCAATTTTTACACTATTGTGCAGCTAAGCTTTTGACTGATCGTATTTCACTGTGGTGTGTTAAGCAACATGTTATGTTGCATTACATTTTCTTGACATGAAGGAAACTAATATGGAGACTGTGTGTCACATCACATTATGGTTTCATGTGACAGAATACAACCTTTCAAATCTCTCTGAATAAGCTCAAGGGCAGAACAGTTACCAAGCAGCTCTTACAAATTTGTCTGCTTTTTACCTCTACAACAATAATTAAGAAAGTGTTTCTAAAAAGCAAGTTTCCAATGATTACAAGTTTTTAAAAGTGAGAAATATACTGTCAACACATCCCTGACAGTGAGGCAGCATTTAAAGAACAACTAAAGCATGCATTTACAGAGCGCCTGTGCAATTGCAATTTCAAGTCAGTCAAAAAATGATTACTTAGAAGAAATGGCTTCATTCTCAAGGGGTGATACTGGAAACAATTATGTTTCTCAAACTGACGTTGCTTTTTACTGAATGGTGCCTTTTCACAAGTGAACACTTTTTTTTTTTTTTTTTTTTTTAGGACAGCTTTTTGCCCAACACTTTTCTTGCTCATCAGAGTCTCAGCCCCCAGTTGCCAATCTCCTAAGCAGCTTCCTTGACTTCCATAGGGGCCTCCTGACTTCAGTGGTGGGTGCCTCACCACTCAATTTAACTAACAACTTCTACTGCCTTTGTGGCTTTACATTTCAGAGTAAAAATCTTAGATAATTTTTATAACTTTATCTGTAAATTTTTGGGGTGAATCTTCTCTAAAAGACCTTTTTTCTCAAGCGATTTGCTGATGATTGCAAACTCTGTCCTGATGCAAAGCCATTTGTCTTTCATCTTAGTTGAAGTATTCCAATATATATTTTCTTTTATTATTTTATTCTGGAAAATCCTCTGGAAAATTCCTTGGGGTGAGGAAGGATGTTACTGGGAAATATCTGCTATTTAACAAATTTTGCTGAGGCATCATCTCTAAACATCATGGGAAATTCTCATGATTCATTTTCAGGGTTTGCTTTTTTTCCTACTGATTTTCATTTATGGAGGAGTGTTATGAACTCTTTACTTTCTGTGATGGTAGCTAGATGTTGGTCTCACTCTCTTAGTAGAATCTTTCCCAATGTTTTCATGAAATCTTGATGTTTTTCTTCCTCTGCAAGGTCTGTCTTCTTCTTTTTTGACTCTTGTGCAATAAAAAGTGAATATTGTGGCAAGTTGCTTGATACACTGAAGAGGCTTTGTGCTTGTTTTTTTCCCTGCTTTAGTACTATCTGTTGATTGATTTTAGCGTCCTTCCTCACCATCTGCTTTTCTGTTTTCACTTTGTGTTTGTTGTTTTTAATAGTGTTTACCATGTACAATGTGCCTTGTTGCACGGAGATAAATGAGAATTCATCTGTTCTCTCTTATGCAATGGAATTTAAGAAAAAAGGTCTAGTCATTCAATATTCTAAAAATGCCTTCTTTTATCTCAGATTTCAGCTTATGTTTCCATTAATGTCTCCTGACACTTTAACAGCATTAATTTTTTAGTTAGCTGCTCAAGACTTTTTGATCTTCCCCACAGTAAAAAGTGAAAAATTGCTGTTCACATTGGTCCCTGGATCTGCTTAGCAAGGGATCTGGAAACTCCTCCCATACCTCTGCTCTGATGGTCTTCGTCAACGAACATTTCCTTGCATGTCTGGGGCCATTAGGACTCACAGTGTGAGAATGCTCTGCATAGCTGCTGCACCTGCATTTCCCCTGGTAGCTCCACAGGAGGTTTTGTTTGGCTTCTCTCGCACACTGTGCAAAATGATCAAAGGCCTCTGGTCGGTTAAAAATGCATCTTGGATTTTACTCAAAGCGTAAAGCACTTTCTTCATCTCAGATCTTGCAGTCTGATCTCTCATACTTCAAAGATGATGGCTTATAATTGTCTTTGTACATTTCACTGGCACCTGCTAAATATGAGTAACTGCAGTGGTTGCCCCTTCCATAACAATGGGTGGCTCCTCTAGGTAACCTGAGTGATTCACTATCTAACGCTTCCTCCATATGGCAAAGTCACAAAGCCAGTTCTGTGATACTGTGGGGGAAAAGCGTATGTTCTCTTCCACAGCTGCCTTAGGATCAGTTTACATACTTGAATAGGAACTGCATCAAATCCTGAGATCCCTACCCGGTTTCAGTATTGTCCTTATCAAGACAAACAATTAGTTTAGTGGTACAAAAACAAAACAAAACAAAACACAAACACCACCACCAAAAAAAAAAAATAAAAGGCAAACAAACAAAACCCCATGAACTAATAAAAAGCAATTATAAGTATTGAAATAAACCCTAAGCTAGAAAATAGATTCTAAAATCTGTTAAGTATTTGTTCGCATTAGTATAATACATTTACTGAGTAATACAGAAACAACTAGTATTTTGTTTTATGTTTTAAAATATTAACTTGTTCATTGACGGAATGTAAATGGTCAGAACTATTCTTGCCAAAGTAGGAAGATGAAGACTGCAATTTTCAAAGCAGAAACTTTTTGGAGAGCTGAAGTTTAAAAATTAGTCATCGGTTGCACGTAGACCTTAATGAGGTTCCCTCTGTTGTCAGTGAAAAGAAGCAGGCACTTCTCAAGTATAATTCATCCCATCAGTCATCTAGGCTGGGCGGAGGTGCCTATCTCACTCCACTGGCTGTAGAAGAAACTGAGATGACTAACTTAGACAAGCTGCTTATCTTTGCAGCAACTAAACATAACGGGTTGACTACTAGCTGTAGTACAGAATGACTGTGGAGTTTGGAGCATTACTTATACACTCCTTTGAAACTATTTTTTACCAATCTTAAGATTTGGTACTGCTGAAAAAGAGTAATTTCAATGCACCATGGCTGATTTGGTTTCTAAGTGTTATTGATATTATTTGTTTGAATACATGGTATTTTCACTGTGTGATACCAAAATTCAGAAATCAGAATTATAGTAGAGGGATTACTGTTCCGGTATTTAAATGAATTTTTGATAACTGATGCTTATTGTTTCTTTTTTTTTTTTTCTTTAATATATAGGAAACGTGTCTCAAAAACTCTTTTCCTTGTTGCCTTGTGGGGGACTAGGGGTAAGTAGATTTTTATTTATTTATTTATTTTGCAAGAAGGAAAGCACACAACACATATATTCATTCATGAGCTCCGTAGCACTGTTGCTGCATCAGTTCAAAGTCATGAGAAGTTGATGATGAATCTCGAGATGAAATCTAAGACATTATCATACCATACTCAAAGACACAGAAAAAAGTACATTGCAATAGGCATATAGAGCAGTTAGACAGGAACATATTTTGTGAAAACGTGTACATTTCTTAGTTGTCCTTCTTTCTTTCTTTCTTTTTTTCTTTTTTTGCATATGATCTATTTTTGAGAAAAGTAACATGGGTGCAATTTCTTCTAGCAGAACGAGCTTTGAAGAAGCGAAAATAAATATAGCTTTGCATTATTCAGAGAGGAGAAAAAAATTATCGACACTAACATTTAGCATTATGAGAACTGCTCACTAGTTGCTAGAAAATTCCTTGGGCTCTGTTAAACTAATAAATTAATTTTTATGGCCTGTTTTGAAACAGATTCATTCTGAAATACAGTCTTCCAAGTGAGTATTAGAACTCAGTGGAAAAAATCTGTAGATAAAAATGCATTGCAATACTAGGTAATGAATTCATCTACATTATTGAAAAACATTTAGAATGGAGAGTATCTACTGATTCTGGCATCGTGCATAGTTTTGTTCTGGTTTTTTTTTTCCCCCACACAGCAGTATTCTATATATCTGGACCAGCTGCACACATTATTTACTAATGTTAGCAATATCAAAATGCTAATATTACTAGATATGGATGGGATGCCTAGATGATGCAGATATGTTCAAGTTCCCTTGCTCCCTTATGAGTATACAGAAATAAAGCCACAGTCTCTGGATTGCAATTAGAACTATAGGTCAACTTCCAATGCAAACTTCTAATGTTTTATTTACTTTTATCCTCCACAAAGGATAAGTTCTACGCCACAGTAGTCTTTATAGTTGTTTGTTTATTATTATTTTTATTATTATTATTTTTATTATTATTATTACTACTACTACTACTATTATTATTATTATTATTATATCCCTGAAAAACAAAATGTGTGTTGTAGGAACTTAACACAGAAAGCTAATAATTTCATTTTAGCTTTCAGAATTTAGTAATTTTGGAGGATTTATGAACTATGAGTTAAAGACAAAGTATCGAGAAGTGGTAATCATTCAAGCTCTCCTATTATGGATTTACACTTGCTGAGGATTCTGCCTAAAATTTGGAACTTGGTGATTAGCAACTTGCTGTATTTGAAACTTGGGGATCATTTCTGTATATGGACCGGCTAATGTTACACATAGACATGTAGACATGCACTTGCAAATGCACCTCTGTGCACATCTGTGTGCACATATTCACACATGCATATGCATACACACTTTTCTATATAAAAAAGGTGAAATCAATTGTTATTAAGGTAGTTTTTCACAGTTATTGAAGTTTATCGAGAAGTTTACAGAGAGTTGAACAAGAGATGAATGAAGTTGTGAAAGAATGTTGTTCAGACTTCTGAGCAAAGAGGAGGTGATGCAAAATTCCTTGACAATTCTTTCTGTGAGCTTTGGAAAGTAAATATGACCATGGTGGGCTTTGAAAATTAAACTATAAAAGATTTTTCTATGAAACACGTTATTCAGGCATTAATAAGTTAGTGTTAAAAATCATGAATAGAGATAGACTTTGAAATCCTTTTAAATACTTTCAGTAATAAAAGTATGCTGTCCATTCTAAAGCTAACATAAGTCAGAAATGCTCAGTATAACTTAGCTTTTTAAATGCTTAAATTTATCTGTACTTTCTTGGGTCTATTTGCTTTATTTCTGATTTAGAATCATGGAAATTGGATTAAAGAACATATAGAAATTGATACTTTATTTATTATTTTCGAGTTGGTTTCCCTTTCTACATATTATTGTCAGGCTTGCTGTGGGGCTCTTCTAAGGGAATGGGTTGTGACCTTTTTAAAGGTAAATAATCAGATTAGAAACTCTCTTTCAGTGATATTTGGCTGTCTATTGGTTAGGATGAGCTCTGGGAAAAGGAGCTATTTCAAACTGTCTGGAAAGCAATTCCTACATTTACTTTCAAAAAAGATGGTAGAAAGAAAGAAGCATTGCTACTTAGTAGTTTTTAAATTAATTGAATAACATTACTCAGTATGAAGCAGTAATCAATGTAAAACAGTAAGATCAGGACATAGTTCATGAAAAGACTGTGAGAAGAAGAATTTAAATTTATTTTTTCTTATCTTTTATTTATTTTCTTGCTTGCTTAATTGGTTACTTGTTCACTAAAGAATCCAGGGAGAAAGGATATTAAACAAAAAAAAAAAGACATCAGTTCTTGCAGAAGACTTTAAAGACTTTATGGCTCTCTCTTTAATGATAGTTTTCTGAGCTCTTTCATTCTATTGTCTTCTAACCATATGCGGACCTTGCTGGCTGTTATTATGCAGCTCTTCTATTATTAAATACATTAGCAGTTAAACTACTCACACAGGCAATGGTCACACCTAGGCTTATTCTTCTGCACTGCCAAGCTGGATTTAATATCAGAGTTCCCATTTCTTAAGTGATGCTGTTATCAATATGGAGATCATAGTCTGGTTCTGGTTTGGGACCCTAACGCCACATGCTGAAGCTGTACCACAGTTGGAAAGAGCACTGGGCCAGTAAGACAGAGCAAGGAGTAAGGGTGGTATATCTAAATGTACAATCTACCTATCATACATTTATAAATAATGTGAAGTCCTAGCTCCAAGCCTCTGTTCCACAAAGCTTATATATTTCAAATGAAAGAATCACTGGACAAAATGTAAACTACTCTTGGAGTAAGGACTGAAATGCAGACTTCATAGGCATTGCAGACATGATGAGCTGATGGGTTGTTAAGATTATCGGCATGAGTTTGGGATAGCTTGCATTGTTCCCACAGGACTTAAAGATCCAACCAACCTCTGTAACCCTGAATTCTGCTATATTATTGATTTTGTTGTTACCTCTGTTCCAACAGCGCCAATAAACTGCAGTCAAGATGAGGGATCCTCTTCTTTCAATATCACTTACAGTGACTGTAGTAAAATAAAGCTCTTTCAAGCATTTTGCAAAGTAAACTAGAGGAAGTGTCCCTAACAAAGTTCCAATATTCTCTGATCCTTTTTCATCACAGCTCTGAATCTTCTGCTTCAATGCAAAATACATGTAAAGCTACTGTTTTCCGATTCTGTAAACATATTAATTTGCTTTCTAGAAGTGATAGTGACTGCTTAAGTCAGGGTTGTTGTTGAATTTGGATAGGTATATGCCAGGCTTTCAGAAGAAAAATAAAGAATAAGAAACTACACAACTAATAAATATCTCCCTATCTAACAGCCCTAAGGTGACTCATACTGACAGCCAAACTGACCAGGTTTCACAGAGGGAGAAAAAAAAAAAAAAAGGCTATATCTAACCTAAGTTTGTCCATAACAGGTTTTCTTGCATAAATTATATATATATATATAAATATATGTATGTTTTTTTTTTTTTTTTAATCAGTGGACTATCCAGATTCAGCAACATAGCATCCACTGAAGTATGGGACCTCCCTCTTTCAATAGTAGCTTTTATTCTTTTTTCAAGTTGAACACTGTACCTGGACCAACTAAGGTTAAAAAGTTCAAATACTGGAGGGATGTAATTCCTTGTGCTGGAGAGAGACTAGCAGCTCTATGTCCAGTGGTTTTAATCCTAAGAGATGGTTTCTTGCAGCTGGTCAGAGGTTTGGAATGTGAAAAGTTTTCCAGGAGGTGAGTAGATTGCAGGTGAAATGGCCAAATGGGGAGAATAATCACAAATTATTTTTTGGTCCTGCAAATTATCAGAAAATTCCACAATTTTTCTTCTGTGAATAGCCACTGGAGATATAACTGATCATTTAATCACTGCATCCATCTATTGCAATTCCTCCCCTTCTGTTTTGCTGTGAAAATGATTAAAAAAAAAAGCAGAAATCTACTTTTAACGTGAGCAAGTTTAATCTCCTTGCCTCAGTCTGTCACTAAAAATAGTGATTGTTTTTCTGCCTGTTTGACCTGCTGCTGTGTGAAGAAATCTTGAAGTCATTTCTCAGCCATATTTTTTTGCCTAGTTGATAGGCAAAAAAAAAAAAACCACAAAAGCAAAGAAGAGCAGGCTTTTATGATAATGTCATCATCGGCTCCCAGCTTCAAACACTTCTGTGGCTTTTGAATTGTCATTTATAACTTGGAACTGAACCGACCCATAATTCCCTTGATGCATTTAGAGAAATTGATAACAGACTGCTTCTTTTATGGCTCAGAGGAGGCAACTCCAATCACATCACTATTGGCAGTCAATATTATTTTCTGACATGGTTGTAAAAGTATAAAGGGGCTTATGGCATTTGTTTAGATGAGGAATGGGCTCTCAAGCTGTGCTGGGGTTTATGGGTCCAGATTACTGAGAAGCAAAGGGAATATGATGTTTGCAAACAGGATATGATTTTATTTAAGTTTGGGTTTCATACGTTGTTCCCTGGGGATTGCCCTGCAGACAGAAGAGAATTTCACTTTTATCATATAAAATTGGGCAGTTATCCAATCCCCCCTGCTCTTCCCCCCTCAAAGACACTGCTCCAAACCTGTAATGTGTAAAGTCAGAACTTTAAACTGCAAGAGGAGGAGCTGTGGGAGAACACCACCCTGCAAGAAATTAGACTTTTGCAGAATAAATCTTTAGAAAGCTGAACAGACTGGTTCATGCAATAAACGCTGAGCCATCTGAGTAGCTAAGAATGGCTTCTGCATACTGGGAAAGTCCATTGCATTTTCTCTAATTTTGCTGTTGTGGCAGAACAAGAATGAGTTTTTCTTCTGGGATAAGCTGGTCTTGTTTCATTAACTGGAATATAACTTAGATCTTTTATACCAGAAAAGAATTTGGCCTGAAACAATCAAAAAAGAAATATGAAGCTATAAAATCTCTCTATGTTTTTCCAAATCGTACAAAATATTTGTAGCATCTCTCTAAATTTTCTGACTGTGGAGTTTCTCCCTAGCGTTCCATGCTGTGGTAGCTGGACACTACTACTTTTTATCCTGACCACACAGAAAGCATGCAAGAAAGGCAACATCTCACTAGTGCACAACTTTAGTAAGTCAATCAGGAAACAAATTGTTTTCTGCTGCTTCTCATTCTTCTCTTGATCTCCCCAGTCTGTGTGCAGGAAGAATTTTCAGCCTTTACTTTTTACAAATTAGTGCTCCTCTTAAAAGAATTAATGGTATCAACCTGGTACCATGGTGTAAAAATTAAGAAGGTATTGGTGATAACACTGTGTCTTTGTTGCAGATTTTAGGATCCTAGATGTTTTGCAGGTCTCTCCTGATATCCACATCTAAATCTGGCTGTAATGAAATCAGACTCAGTATGGTTTGTGCACTCAAACTAAACATCACCTCCACATAGGTGTTACAATTAAATTGTGTCCTTCCACTCTGTCCCAGGCTATACCAAAACAGGCATAATCCTGTCACAATATCAACCAAAAATAAGTCTGTTTCCTTGTTTGGTGAAAGTAACCTGTTATTCCTAGAAGCTCAGCTACCCAGTGTGAAATTTCCCACTCTGAAATCATCAATATAGCATGTGTTGATATGTTCACCTATCAATTCAATCTACTTGTCTGAGTGGCCTTATTAACCTCCTGAAATTTTTCAGTTGTAACATTTTGGAGAAGATTGCAGGAGATTTTTGTGAATAAAAGACTTATCTCCTAAGCCTCCCTGGCTACACCATCTCTAAAAAATTCCAAGGTTTAATCAACACAAATTCACAACAGCATTGTACTTTAATTATGGCATTTTGCATGACTATTCAGGACTCAAGGTTACACAGCTCTGACTATGTGATGTTTTCTGCAGAGGTAATCAAAATATGTGGTGAAAACAGCCATCCTGATGCCACCCCACGGTGTGATGCAAGGCCAGTAGGCATGGGACTGGAGGTTTGTCAGCCTGGAGCACGCAGGGGTCTGTGTGTTGGGACACTCACTGCAGTTCCAGACAAACCTATTTAGGCTATCTACAGGATGGGGGAATGAGGGTATAATGTACTCCCAGTTGCTCTGGCAAGCACTCTTTTAGGTGTCTTACCCCTGTCATTTGTGACAGTTCAGGTCAGCTTGGAACTGACTGGACTATGTTTTGGAGAAATGAACCATTTCTCACTTTACTGAGGCTGTCTTACATAGGCATTCTTAGATGTACTACTGAAACACCCAAAGCAAGAGCCTGGCTATCCGTGCTTACCTATGTAGCCATTGAAGAGCCATGTGCACCATTAGAGCAGGACTCAGTCCATCTAAGATCTGAAGAACTGTCTGGAGGTACTTGATTCCCCCCATTGATAGGGACTTTAAGCAACTAAGTTCCTAATTTTAGACACATTAATTTTAGGAAAAAAAAAAAAAAGTTAAGTTTGATAATGCGAATCTGGATGATCAGAAGAAGAAATAAGTAGATATTCCTCCATTAGCAAGGTGCAGAGACTTCATCTGCAGATCTGGACCATGCAATGGTATCTCACCTCTGGTAGAGTGGGGATGCTGTATTTAGCATATCAATATGGTGCCCACAACAAAAGGAAACAATTTCTTCAGACTAAAAGGCAGATACTTTGTCCTATTCTTGTCCACTCATGGCACAGAGGTGGCCCTGTGTCGTATACCACAGGGCTTGATGCTTAATGAGAGGCAAAACTGTTCAGCTAAGAGACATTGTTCCCTGACATCACTGCAGGCAGGTCTGTTTTAGAAATGTCTCAGTCTGCTTTAACTTGTAGCAGGTGAAGATAGAGAGCTCAAGAGTGGTAATCTGCTAACTTGGGTGCTAAAGGTAATCCTGTCAAGCACAGAATTTGGTCCCTTAGAAAATTTGTGGTTTTAATTTTTTTTTAATTTATTTTTTTCCAAATTTTAACAGAGGAGCATTTTTGCTTGGTAGTAGACCAGATTCAAATTGTAAACAAAGATACATAACATAGAAGAAATAAAATTATTTTGAAGCTAATGAGCTATCATAAAATCAATCCTTTAAAAACCTTACCTCATTTTGCATGATTTTTAAAAATTACTGTGTTACCTAAGGCCAGTAATATGCAAAGAAGCCCACTTATTTCCTAGGATATTAAACATATATGTATATTAAACACATGTATTTATGTTAAGTATAAATAGTGGAATAGTGTTATATACAATAGTATTGTATACAAATTCACTCCATATATGCAATTAAATTTGATGGGAATTCAGTAAAGAAAGTAGAATTCACATTTGCTCTTTAAAAGCACATCACATCTTTATTGACAGAATTTAGCCTCCAAGATGGACAGAAAAAAATCTCTGAAGAGGAAATGTTGTTATGCTCCTTGTCTGAATAAACACCAGGTTCTAGCAGAGCTCCATAGTGTCCTATGACAGAAAGATCATCTACAGCCAAGAAGAAAGCTGAAGTGCTATGTACTACTAATTTTTTTTTTCAGCGACAAGTTGCCAATTTTTAAAAAAATAAGTCATATAAAAGTTTTTTTTCTGTAATTGTGTGCATTACAACCAGCTACACATTGTTTTATCTGTTTGCTCGTGAACCCTTGGAAACTGCATGATCAAACATAAGAAGGCAGTTGCACAAGCATTTTCGCACACTAATCCATTAAAACCTAAAACAAATGTCAAGTTAAATTAATAGAGTACTCAGGGCTAGGTCTGTAAGTGCAGTAACATTTTTACAAGCATCTGGTGATATATGCCACATATCTGAGACTTGAATCTGGGCCTAAGTGTTTTATTTATGAGTTTTGTCTAAAAACAAGTTCTAATCCACATCTAATCCATGCTATCCTCCCTCCATTCCCCCTACCAATGATCCACACATTGCTGTTTCATTAAGGTTTTGAGATCCTTTTGGGTGTTTAATGCATGCTTTCTAAGACCCAGAGATTCTAAATGCTTGTCATAAAAGGAAGTTTAGGAGAGTCAATGAATAAAACTACTTCAGAAGATACTGTTGTGTTCAGCTTTTGGCTTGACTTAGCCTGATTCTATTCTTATTCTCATTTTGAATACAAATAGATTTATTTTTAAATACAGACATCACATATTAACTTGATTTTTTACAAACCTCCATGCGAACTCCCTTTGTAGGGAAATAGGGGTGCTGCATTTATTTATCTGAGGTGGACCACCACCATCAATAACTATGGTAGGCATTCAATTTTTATTTTCTGCTTAGAAATGTTTTGTTAGTATTTTCTTAAAATTGATTTTGCTTTATAATAGCTGTACAAGTTAGATCATTATTGGCAGGTAACACTTGAAAATGTTATATATCCTACATGTAGTAGGTACAGGTACTGTGAACATTCCTTGTTGCACTGAAAGAGGCTTTTGAGGTCAGAATTAATAGCTGCTAAAATTCTTTTTAAAAGTCCATTTCCATGATTATTATAGCTGGTAAATTCTTCTACTGGAATTACACAAACACAGCAGAGAAACCGATGCAAACCAAGTGAATTCCACCTTTTTTGTTCAAGCAATGATTTGTGAAGATCCTTTGAACTATTCATCCCAGTGGAGTCTAAAGATCGCATCCCTTTCACAATTTGTTTGTAAATCACACTGGAAGTATGAAAAAATGATATTCTGGGTACTCTCTATGGCAGGCGTTTTAGATTAAAGCAGTTGGAAAGGCCTTTGACAAAACAAGTCTCTGATACAGCTGTAAAGTAACAGTAAAAATAAAGGAAGCTCTTAGTACATATTTTTCCTAAAGTAACCCACTTTCACAAACTTCCTGTGTGGGGGATTTATGGAAGAGATGTCAGCCTTTTCTCCTTTGTTCCTTACTGAGTGATGTGGCTGACAGGCCATTAGAGGTTGTTCCTTAGAGATGATGTGCACACCTTCACTTCTTTAGTCATGGTGAGATGAAACAGCAGCTGAGAAGCACGCCGAGGACCTTTTGCTTCTTAGTGGAAATCACAGAGGTGATGAATGACCACGAGTACATCTGTAGGAGTGGGAAGTGAGAGCTATGAGTGTGGCACCTGGGAAACTGCACTGCTCATGGTCACGAGCAACGTATTCCAGACTTATGTACTGGCGTTCGCTGGCACCAACTCTCTCCAAGAACGGCAGACTTGTTGCTGGAAGTAAGAGCAAAATGCCACACACAAGGTTTAGAGGTTGCAACACTTCAGGAAAACATTTCATTTCTATTTTCATGCCAGAGAAATGAAAAAACTCAATGATGGAAACATGTTTGCTCTGGCATGAGTGGAAGAGTGTGAGACTGAACGCTTTTAAAACTAAAACAAAGGAATTTGCTCTGCAGTACACAAGTTTTATTCAATTGTGGTATCACTAAAGAGCTCTGTATTCTCCCATATTATTCCTCACAGAGGGCTTAATCAGTTTGTTTACTGCAAATAGCTACAATGTTGTTAGCTAACTAGATTTTATTTACTTCACAGTTTTATAAGCATTTATATCTAAGGACAGCATTTTTTTATGTACTAGTTTTTCCAGATTCATGTTAAAATATCACAACAGAAATGCATACTGAATTAACTTCCATCTAAGAATAGTTGAGCCCTACCTCTGCTCTTTAAAGAGAGGTGAAACAATAATTTTAAACTGCTATGAAGAACTGCTTCTTTTTAGCTTGTTGTGCAGGTTAGTGTACACATAGCACTGCTATCACTGGCTAAAATTTCCATGAGCAGGTAAATGACAGATTGTGTTTTTGAACTATTCTCAGAGAATAAGGAGAATATCTCTGACAGGGACATGTGGTAACTCTTGGAGGACTGTTTTTGATTTTTATGATGGCAACAACTGTGCAGAGAATCCAGAACAGGATGTGAGATTTAGTATATTTTCAATTCCTTTTAGGAATGAAATCAGAATTCCATTGTGGAAGCTCCATTTATGTCGAATAACAAAGTGTGTGTGTGTGTGTATGTGTGTGTGTGATAGAGAGAGAAGTCAAGCTCTAGGGTGCATTGTCAGAATGTATCGTAGAGCTTTGGCTCTCTTTTATATTGCCACCTAATTATCAATGAATGTGTATTTAAGACAACTTCAGAGCTCACAGTTAATTATTCAAGGAAGAGAAATAACTCATACAAATGAATAAACCACACAGGGTGTGAAAAATGGCAGGGTTTGTCAGACTGCCAGCAACATATCTGGTCAGCAGAACTGTGATCCAGTGACAATTAGGCAAATCCTGTGACATTTCTGGAGGAAGGATGACTGAGGATGAGGAGTGCAAGGGAAAGGTCAAGTAAAACAAAAGACAGTTATAAATATAAGAACGCTGATAAATTATTGTTATGCCACTTTTTGCCTCTCTGAGGTTCTAGATAGGTATTAGTAGCAGGACATGTAGCTTTTCCAGTTTTAGCAAATACGGGGATTTCAGAAAGGCCCTTATGTAAACAATCTCCCTATCACAAGTATTTCCATGTCTTTCCTCTCCATCTTCACACACACATACCAACACCTGATGAAGGCATAAGGAGTTGGTAACTTTCAAACTTTGTAGTCAGTCTATCTTAACATGAAATATTCTAGCCCTGAAAGTGGTACAGTACAAGGTTTCTATCTGCTACAACATCTCTGCTGTTTCTTAGCTTGTTTTCAGTATGCTTAAAGTCTTCATTGTGAAAGTCAAGTTATCACATTGGTACTTCTTGCAGGAAACATTCATATTATTCTTTTTTCTTTCTTTCTTTTTCTTTTTCTTCCTTCCTTCCTTCCTTCCTTCCTTCCTTCCTTCCTTCCTTCCTTCCTTCCTTCCTTCCTTACTTCCTTTCTTCCTTTCCTTTCTTTCCTTTCTTTCCTTTCTTTCCTTTCTTTCCTTTCTTTTTCTTTCTTTCTTTCTTTCTCTTTCTTTTTCTCTCTCTCTTTCTCTCTTTCTCTCTTTCTTTCTCTCTCTGTCTCTCTCTCTTTCTTGTAGTGTAAAGCAGGGAATTTCTGCAGGCAGCACTTGAAACATTAGTAGCATTCAGTCAGGAAAAGTTACCTACATTTCTTTTCACTTAAGTCATTCCTTTCCTCTTTAATGCCTCCACATCCACTTCAGGGACAGGTAGCTTAATTTCTATCATCTGTAGCTTTACAGAGTATTAGCTTTGCTACACATGCCAATGATTGAGCTATGCTAGATGTGCTTGAAAAAGTCTACAGCCTACACTGCTCATTCAGGAAACTCGGAGTGAAGTAAATCCATATGTGTGTTTAAAAGTTTAGTATTCAGATAGGGCTTGTGTTTTCTGGCTCTTGCTGTTATCATGCACAATCCTTCTTCTTTGAAGAGCTGCAGTAGTGATAGGCTTTTTTGATAACAAAATGTGTGGTATGCTCATAGTTTACTTCTGACGTTTTGAGGCTTTGAAAAACCATTCTTTTTCATTTTGGTTAAATATTCCAAATACTTTCCTACCCTGACAATTTTTAAAAGGATTCTTGAATTAAAATAATGCATGTAACTAAGCAGAATTTCTCTGTTAGGAACAAACTAGAAATCTGTATTGTCTGTAATTTTTTAACATCTAAAAAAAAAAAAAAATCAAGGGAGTTTTTATTAAATTCTTAGGCTACTCCAAAGCACTTACAGAACAAAAGTAAAAAACTGAAAAGTAAAAAAAGTTTATTAAATTCCATCTGACTTTATCATAGACTGTGATTTAGAAGGTATTACATTTGTCACAAGGTTATGCATACTTAGCACCTAGATGACTGTCAGATAAATTCGATCTATACCTGAAGGAGAACCAGAAATCATAATACTATACTCTTTACTCATATAAGATCCAATCTTTTCATCTCACAGGAATAAAAAGCATATCTGGTAGGATTTTACATAGCTGTATTTCATATACAGCGTGACAACTAGGCCAGATAGTAGCTGTAATTTTAATGTGTTTGCCACTTATATCACTGTATTACAACAGCAAGTTGCAAAGTAAACATTGAATAACACTAAAACAAAATCTCTGTTTAAGCACCTGAAATATTTAAGGCAATGCATCGCATTAATAGAGAGATAAAATGGAGTGGCATGGTATTTTCTAGTTGTGACAGCTAAAGTTTTTGCTGTAGGATGAAAGTTTTTCTAGGTTGTTCTTCATGAAATATTCCTCAAAAATTCAGTCTGAATTTTGCATGACTATGAAACAGATTATAACATCCAAGTTTATAATACTTTACCTTTTCAGGGTAATTATATTCATATCAGTATGTTAGTTTTCTTGTAATAACTATGTACTAAGATATGCAGCTTCAGTTGGCTAACTCTGGTTTTGAGAATTTGCAGTTTGTTGTACATACTATGCCCAAGAGATCAGCTACAATATTCCCCAAGAGATTAGCTAAAATATCCTGAATTTCCTGTGTACTTTTGGTGGTCATTTCTGAAAATTCTTCGAGAAATGCTATTTTGTTTCCTGATAGCCCATTTACATCCAGTCCAGGTACAATTCTGTAATGAAGGAAGTTTTGCAGTGGAAGATATTTGGTCTTATTGTCCTAGTTCAGTCTCCTCACACTCAGCTGAAAGCGGAAAATGATAAATGCCGTATCCTGGCCAATACTCGGTGTTCAGCAGTTGAAGAAACTGCCGTCTCATGTGTCAGAGCAGACAACTGTCTTGAAGGGTGGGTACTCTCAAGCTGTGGTTACAATTTTAACTTAATCGGCCTTCCTGGAAATGAATCATAGTCCCTTTGAGGATGCAGACTCCTGCTTGTGCCCTGGTGTACTGAGCAGCTGCCACTGAATCATTTTCATCAGCCACTCCTTCATGTTATCCTTAATTTGCTAGCCATAAAAATGGCAAGAAAGTACTCCCTCCCAGCCTTCTTGCTGATATTTCTTTATTTAAAGTACTGCACTGTATTTTTCAAACTTTATTATGGTTTGATTAAATTGATTTAACCAATGACCTCTACTTATTTATTTCCTTATTTGTTTTAAAAATAAAATTGATTCACAGTTGCTTTAAAGCAGCAGAGAGAGAACCTGAAGTTCTGCCTAATGTTAAATATGTCATGATATTTTTACTACTTGGTTTCTTTCTGGTTTCTTGCTGTAATTTCCTGAGTTACCTACTGATTTGTGTCTCAGGCTACCAATCTGCAAAACAAATATAATAAATCATCCTGTATTAAGCTGATGATGCTTAATTGTGTTTAGACAACTTTTTGAGATTCTCAGATGAAAACACAATGTGTTGTTATTATTGTTATTCTGAAGTTTGCAAACACAGTCCATACTTTTTATTCAGGCCTATTGTGAATAGGAATTATTTTCATTAGTTCTACTGCATGAACACAAAACTGATCAAAATGATAGAAAACTCAGGTCCAGCAAACTGAAAAACATGATCATTTTAGTAGCTTGAAATATAATATTATTGTAACAGTAATGGTGAAGACATTTGACAGGTGTAGAGAGAAGATCAAGCTTCTTTCTGTTTCAAATGACTAATCAGAGAATTCCTCAGAACCTCCACAGTCGAGCAGCATTTGCATCCATTTTCAATTACTTGATTTCTTTCTTTTTTTTTCTTTTTTTTCTTTTTTTTTATTTTTTTCTTTTTAAAGAAATTAGGAACAGAAGCTTCTGGTTCAAACTTAAAACATGTCTCAGTGTACTTGGAAGTTATCCAAATAGCATCTGCCACAGTATTTTGTCTATCCCTAAACGTTTCTCTTTTCATGATAAATTTGTGCAGTATGATACTACTAAAAGCACTTCCCATGGAGCATCAAGGAAGTCTGGCTGTCTCTTTAGATGATTTTTTCAGACTGTTTCACACCATCGTGTCTGCTTGGCATAATAGCATATAAGGGATATGCAACATTTCATCTATACTATGTTGTTTGTTTCTGCAAATAAATAGTTACTAAAAATATATTTCAAAAGTAAAATGTTGGGTTACTGATTGAAGCTGTAGAACAGTGCTGCTTAGCTGGCTTTATAATATTTTATTTATATTTTACAATTAAAATATCTTTATTTTATCTTTATATTTAAATATTCATGTAATGTTTAATGTGTGATATTCGCTTGTATAGCATGCAAAAATGAGAATTTTCTCTGCTTTAAGCAACCACATTCCTCTGTTATAAAGAGTGATCTAAAGCCTTTCAGTCAAAACTTAGCAGTCCATCAAAACTGGAAATACAACAAGGGCAGTACTTCAATTTATTTCATTTTATTTTTTTGTCTATGGCAATGGTAACTACTGAAATTAAGCTAAACAGTGAATCATTGTGATTTCAATCATTTAAAAATGATGCCTGCCTGGGTAAGAAAGAGAAGCTTTTACTGCTAATTTTAAAACACATCATGATCTGGGCTGCTGGTCAGTTTCTGTCGGCATGCTTTTTTGGGACAGCAGTAGCTGCTCCTGTGGGATCTCGTGTCTCTCACTGGCAGGCCCCCATCCCCACCAATGTGAGGACCCGGTGCAGGGCATCCACTGGCCGGTGAGCAGGCCCAGCCTGGCCGATGTAATGCTGTTTGTAATGAGAAATCTAAACAGGGAATGGCAGCGAGGCATGACAGGAATGTGTTTCCATTGGAGAAGCCCGTACAGAGAAAAAGCATAAGCAAAGCCATGTCCACAAGGCCTTTCAGCTGGCCCGGACGGAAGACTGATGTTATTGTACATGGGCTGTCACGCTGCCAGCCCTCCCTCACGGGTTTGTTTTCTCTCATGCTCTCCCTCTCCCTCTCCCTCTCCCTCTCTCCCCTGCCCTTCTCTTGGGGCCGGCTGTTTGCTCAGGTGGACAGTGACACCGTTTGGAATGAGTTGCACTCGGCCGGGGCGGCACGCATGGCGGTGGGCTGTGTCATCGAGCTGGCGGCCCGCGTGGCCTCCCGGGAGCTGAAGGTGAGGTCCGGGCCACGCGGTGGGTGGGAGGCAGGGAGGTCGGGGGGGGCTGAAGGCAGGCCTTGTTCGCCCGCTCCACGCTGCTGGGCGGTGGGAGGGGAAGAGGGAGGATGGCCACCAAGGTGTGGCAGCCCCAGTGTCTCCTTGAGGTGGCCAGTGAGCCTCGCAGGAGACAGGTTTGCCATCGATGCTCTGAAGTAGTGTTGTTTTCTTCAGAGTGCTACAGCCTGAGGTGAAGTTACTTGTTGCGTGCATGTAGCTGGCAAGTTGCTGTGGAACTGCCTTTTGAAGTGTTGTTTTTTTTTTTTTTTTTTTTTTTAATATGATTTAGTCACGTGCATGACCTCACGATACCACCCAGAGAGAGGGGAGGCAATCGGTGGGCAAACAGTTTGTCAGGGAAGAGGGACGCTGTTGATGAGGGGAGTAATGATCCAGAATACGCCTTCCCGTCGGCAGCTCCACGCTGACTGTCCCTCATTGTTCTTCCTGGACAGCTTCTCTTCCCTATCTCCTTTCTGCATGATCCGCAAAGAACGATGTACAAAACCCAAATTATCCCCAGTCTAAACAATTTATAAAAGTTCCAGACCTGACGGACTTTGACATTTTATTTGGTATTTTAACAGCCCTATTTAAAGGTACACCATATGCAGCCTGAATGCAGTCTTGCCCCAATAAACATTGTTGGAGCTAACACGTCTCCTTAATGAAACTGTTTATACTCTTTCCAGTCCAAACACTAACGGATTCAGTCCTGTTTGCAAAATCAAGATAGGAATAAATATTTTAGAATTAGCATTATACAATGATTTTTTTCAAAATTCCAAATGTAATGGAACTTGGGAATTTTCTTCCTCTATATCTGTCTTGTTTCAGTCAAAATATATTAGCTACATATTAGGTGAGGGGTACATAGGTTTATGTGTACATATATATATAAAGAGGTATAAAATATATAGGTATGTAAAGGAGCATTCAGTTAAAATACAGTATTATATCTCTGACCCAGTCAAATGCGATTACTAAACTTTCATGTTCAGATACTGAAATCATTAGCCGGGTGCTACACCAAGCTGCTATAATTTTTGAAATCTCAAATCAGGGACAGGGCATGTCCGTATGGGATCTTGCGCAACTTTTCCGATGGGCACTTCAGCTTTCAGGGCTCAGTAGGATTCAATGCACAACTCACTGAACATTATTCCCACCTAACGAGACCAATGAAAGGGAAGTAGGTTTTTTTACTCATTTTTTTTTGCCTTTGGTGACTGTAGGACATATGTCAGTCTTTAAGACAACATGCAAGCAAATTTTGATAAGAATAATGAGATATGCCCTGTGCACAGTTGGCCTGAGCAGTGTCTACTGCAGAATCTGTACTGCTTATCTTTGTGCTTTTGTGGTGTCTTTCCATGGTGTGATTGCGCTTGATTATTTATCTGTGTGATGGACAGATGGAAAGAATCAAACATCATCCACTGTGAGACCTTGGTTGCTGCTGGAGTTGCAACAAACTGTAAATAAATACTTTAAATTTAATACTAATTTGTAGTTTACTGTAAAATTATTGTTGATCCTAAATAGAATCTTCGTCTGCAGTGGAGAGGACTGGAACAATCTCGTTCCTCCTCCAGCTGAGACATAGGTAATTGTTCAAAACATGTGCCAGGTCACTGGTTTACCCCAAATCATGAGGAAAGTAGGAATGGAAAACATTTGCTGTGAAAGCGACTCAGGAATACTCATGCCATTCCCAATACGTGTTTAACCTGCTCCTGTACTTCCAGCATGAAGTCCAGTGGCTTACGTGCCACTATGCTGACTGTATGAACTAACAATCTGCATGTGGTATTTATAATTTAAAATGAAAGAAACCCATGGAAAAGTTATTAAGGCCTGGCTGACAGAAGAAAAACATGCTAGCAGAAGTTATGGAAATAAACCGATCCTGATATTTTTTGGCAGAAGCCTCGTATGTTTACTTTGTCACTGCATACAAACCTGGGTTTTGCTCAATGCTTTCATGTAGTAAATTGTATCAGGGGATTTTTTGCAGTGTATTCTGAGGCATTCTACATGGTGTTCACATGAGAATTTAGGTAGCTGTGAGATTTTAGCCCTATAGATCTGTGTGTGTCAATCTACATTTATGATGACTTTACATACTGCTTTTCCATCTTGCTGCCATTCTTCCTCTAGAAACACACATATTGCACTGATCAGCTGTTTCTAGTACAGGGAAAATGCCAATTCTGTAGCATACTTGTGAAGATCTGAGAGGAAGTAAGTGAAGCTGACCACTTCCATGTGCATTCATTGAGCAAATATGCATGTGAAGTAACCATCTGGGGCCTGTACTGTGAGCCCTGAGTGGGAGGATTAAGCTGTGATGGGAATCTGGAAAGGTCTGCCCCAGCTTCAGAATCTTTGGATGACAAAAAAGGCCTTCCAGAATTGTGCATAAGCTATAACAGCTCTGCAGCATGTAAACAGCAAGATGAGAGCAAGTAGGGAAACATGCTGTAATTTTTCCCTGGCAGTTTATAGCTATGGATTGTTATCAGATGGTGTGCTGTCAGTTTGATGTCATCTGAAGAAAAATATTAAATTATGAGACAGGTCACACAGATTTGTTCTGAAATCCCACAGTTGCCTGAGAAGAGCTGCATGTCCTGCAGTTCACAGTGGCAGACTTAAAGTACAGAGCAGGGAATTCCCACAGAGCAGTGCTTCAGACTGCAGCAGAGGAGGCAGTGGATTATCTACCCAGTGCAATGGAGAAAGAGGCCCAGCATAGGTGCCTTCCTCTGAAACAGTTCTGGAGACATTAGGGTAACCTTAGAGTAAAACGTTCTAGCATAGACAATGTCCGAGACAAGAAGCCTCAGGAATGAGACATTGAAGCAATTTATTTAAGTGCTGTTTAGGTGTAAGAATTATCAAATTTGTCAATGTAGTTGGGTGTAAGCTGCTCAAACATTTCTTACAGCTTGATGAATCAATGCATATATTTTTGTAAAGTCTAGCAAGGTTTTCCTAAAATAAAAATGAATATAATATTTTATTTTATGGGTATGTATGCGGTCAATTTAGAAAAACAAACAAACAAACCACCACAGGATTTGCAGTACTGGAGACAAATGTCCTCACTGCCTGGAGTACAGAAAGTAACATAGACTGTCCCATATTGACTGGCATCTGACATTTAAAGTCCATTTTAGTAAGGAAACAACTTTTCAATTTCCATGCTTACTCCAGTCTCTGCTGACATTGCTTGCATTAAGTGATAGTAGTAGCTCTATGCTATAAGTATGTGCTACTAAGAAGAGAGGTAAGGCTACAAAATCAATTGTGAGTCTACAGAACAATTGAGGGATTCACTGCACAATCGGACATGAGTCAAAGTAGTACACAAGGCAAAAGGTTCTCTACTTAATTCTGAATTTCCTGAGTCTGCCAGTCCCATTTCACAGAGGTTTCTTCTCAGAACAGCAACATTTTGTTCATCTGATTTGGACAGCGTTCAAAAACTTACCCAGAGTTAGAGTTCTCTTCACCGTAGTTCAAACCCCTTGTGAGACATTAGGTTTCTTTGATCTCCCCGACTAATGGCAAAAGCATCAATATGACAGTGCTAAGGACGTAAAACAATAGGGTTTACTGAAATTCTGCTGCTGCTGTAAAAGTAAATTGGTTAGGGGAGGAGGCTGGTTGGTTTTGTTTATTTTTATTTATTTATTTATTTATTTTAAATTAAGACAATACCTTCTCTGGGGAGACTTAATTCTGGATGTTTTTAATTTGATTATATCAGGTAGGTAAAATCATCCATTAAAATTAAGGATTTTTTGGGTTTGTTTAATAACATAATGAGCACTCACTGAGATCAATTTGATACTCCTTTGAGATAATTTTCACAGAGAATAAAGAATCACACCAGAGAAATATGTAGTATGATAAAAGTGATGTTTTACTGAGCCACATGCTATGCTTTTTCTTTTTTCATGAGTTTATTTGCATGTGTGATGAATGCCATATCGACAATATTACCATATGATGAGATGAGCTTTGCACGAATGTTGCCCTTTTTCAAGCTTTTTATAAGTGAGGAAACCTGGTGATGGCTGATGAAGTATTTATGTTTTATGTAATCACTGTCACAGCTCTCCCATCTAGCTGTTTTTGCTTTATCTACCTTTGCTCCTTTCCCATTTCCCCAACGGATTTGTGTAGATGATTTTTGCTATTACGCTGGCTACCACCTTTAGTGGAGTGGAGCATGTGGAACTGTGTGACTGTAGTTCCAATGCAGACATTAGGTATACCTAATAAATAATTTCAATACATAAGACAAGTCTTATGATATATTTCTTGGGATTTGGGAAGTAATGCAGGTAGTGCCCTGCATATGATTTCTTGCACATGGTATGGCTTCTGAACTTGAAAAATATTTGTCTCTAGTCTCTAACTAAGGACAGTTACTTCATAAAGAGGGTTCTAAAGATCTCCATCTGCAGAGAGAGCGTTTATTCCCTTAAATAAAAGGATCTCCTTTCTCTCTTGCATGGTCACAAGAAAACAGAGATGTGCTAGAAAAGTAGAAGGAAATGGTGCATATGAAGGCTCAGGCTGTACAAACCTTCTGTAGGACATGAAGGCAGTGCTGTACTTCACTGTGTCCCAGTCACTGCTCCACAATAACGACGCAGATTTGAGGACCATGTGGTCTAATGGTTTGGCGGCACTGGGAGATGCCATCCTTCCCTGCCCTCCCTGTTTTTTTTTCAGGCCCCCTGGCCCTACTGCTTCCCGTACATCAGCTCTGATGCTCACCTCACCTCACCTCACCTCACCTCACCTCACCTCACCTCACCTCACCTCACCTCACCTCACCTCACCTCACCTCACCTCACCTCACCTCACCTCACCTCACCTCACCTCACCTCACCTCACCTCACCTCACCTCACCTTCCTCCCTGTGTGCTACTTCACTCATAAGCATCTGTGCACAAAGAAACTCTCCCCTATCTTGTGCAGCAGGTGCTTCTAATACTAGTTCTAAGAAGTTGGAAGTGAAATAGCTGATTATATTAGTATGATAATTTTGTAATAATTGTACTTTGCTGTCTAATGTTGTTCAAATTATTATTTGTTCTTATAATGGTTGTTTTATTGTGGGCTGTTCTGTGAATATTAAACGCATCTTCTTTTTTGGTAACAAAATTTGCATTTCCCTGGCTGTCCCTTTATATCTTACAGTTGACCAGCAGAAAAGAAAAGATATCGGTGAAAAATGTAATTTAAAAAGTGTACATCTAATAAGAACCACCCCATGCACTGGGAAATGAATTTCCATCAGAATGGGCAACTCAGTCCCAGAGCAGACTGTGGTACTAGTGAAAATCCAAAAGGAACATTTCTGAATTTTTTTTCTCCAGTTTCAGATGTTCCTATTCAGTACTACTACAAGCTGGAATTAATTATTTTAAATACAGTACCCATAATAAGGATTATTCTATAGTTTACTTTGAATATCCTTTAAATATGTCAACATTGGTGATGGCAACACTCTTTTCTGTGATAGAAACTCATTAAGTGCCATATAATTTTAATTTGACAAATTTGAAACAGAAAAGACCTACATAGTAAACTGTTAAGAGCTGGTAGATTTCATATGGTTATTCCTTATTTTTAAAAAGGTTTGAATGAATTAAGAAGCAATTTTGCAAAAAAGCACTCAAGAAAAAAGACATAAATTAAGAGAGATCTTGCATCTACTTCAGCTGAATCAAGAGAAGCATAAGTTTTTTCTCCTCCTTATCATGTGTGTGAATGTGTGCAAGTACAAGCACACACATGTGTAGAGTTGCCCTGTTGGTAGTCAGGGGTCATTTAACAGAATAAAAGCAGTTGAAATGAGTTTCCTCCGAACCAGAATCTGATACATTCCTGGAATGGTTCTTTCTGATATGTCAGGTTGAATCAATACCAAAATAAATCTCCTGCATTTGGTCATTGTTACTCTGCTGTCTTTGTGATTCCTGAATAACTTGAACCTGAAATTCTCATTCCAAATGTGCTTGGTTATTACTGATTTCAAGGTCTTTGTCGCACAAAGCTATGGAAGAATCATAAGGTAAATTGTATTAGTGTAGTGAATAAACAGGATTAGCTTAATTAATACCCCCCACCTTTTAATTTTCTAGTCCTAAAAGTATTCCATGTAAAAATCACTCGTTCCTTTTTTCCAGCTCTACCGCTTTTATTAGATCAAAAATTACAACGAACTGCCTTTCTATAGACATAACAAATGAAAAGGGCTGAGAAGTGTCCTCCTGGCCCTACGGTGTCCTTCCTCCAGTAATACTTCAGGCCAGCAAATTTCCATTCATGCTGGAACAATAGCAAACACCACATAACTCTTCTGGTTATGTAGGAAAATCTCCTTTCCTGGGAGTTGCCCTGTGCTCAGGTAGCTCCTAGACAGCTCTTATGCACATTCTGCCGTACCTTCGTTTCACAGAATCGCAGACTCACAGAACTGTAGGGGTTGGAAGGGACCTCAAGAGATCATCGGGTCAAATTTCTACCTCCTAGTCTCACCTTCTGCCCTATAACACTCTCCCTCTGCCTTACAAAAAATTCTAAGCAATGTGTAGCAGCTACAAAAGGGAAGCTTTTTTTTTTCTTTTTTTTTTTTTCTGCTACTCAGGCTCAGCATTTTTAACAATGTGTAGCGTGGAAGAACAGTCATAAATGAATGTTTATTTTACTAGTGTTAGAGATATGATTGATAACAACCATCAAAGTTACCAATACAGTTTTTTAGATAGTACTTTATATTCTTTGCTTTTACAAAGTTACCAAATTACAAAATTTTATATGGAACCATCTCTTAGATACTTTATCCCAGCAATTATGGTTATATTTATATCTGAATGACTATTATTATTTCATATAGTAGTACAACTTTAATTATATGTGTGGTATGCAACCTATCTCCATGACCACTCTGTTGTTAAAACTGTTTGTCTGCGTTTTTTCCCAATATAGTTGACACTAGTTGTGGCTAAAGAGGCTGTCGCAGTTGTATGTATGTTAGACTGCAAGCACCAAATTTTCATATATATATTCTCCAGTGCAATCCTTTTAGACCTGCAGGAAAGCAGACAGGGAACTCTCTGTTTCCATCACGGAGTTAAACATTTAACGTCCATTTTTGTGTTCTTGGCCTCTACTAGCTTCCTCTGCAAGACAAAATGGCATTCCCTCATGTCCATTACTGTTTTCTTGGCAAATCTACATGCTGCTAACACTGCTCTGCTAAATCATGGGTTCTTGTTCACTGCATTCGTAGACCCCCAGGGCCAGATACTGGCTCCTGCTCTGGCAGTATGAATAGCTTGTAAAATTTTCTCAAACCGGTACCTGAGGATTGCCTTGCTCTTACACCATTCTTATTCTTACCCTCCCTGCTGGATGGCATAGCTTGGGATCATGTTACAGCAGAAGTGACCTGGTAAGAATATGGTTATCTTCTTCAGGGTACCATTTCAAGGGATTTTTTTAGGCAGCTGAGGTTGAAAGCAGCCCTGATGTTTGTTATTGTAGGAGTTAACTGAGTCAGAGGTAGTAAGAAGGTTAAAGATGGCACTAAGGCCACTTCAGGGTTTGCATCCTGTCAGGTATACTCTATGGAGTACCTTTTAAATTTAAAGAAATACTATTCTATTTAACTTTATAACGACACCATTTCATATATATATATATATATATAAACATAAAGAAGAATATCAATTCTGACAGGAGGAATGGCTACATTTCTGTATAATAACTAAAGCAGATTCAACAAAGAAATGAAGTATTAGTTTCATTCGCTCCTGATTCTAATGCTTGTGCACGGTGAAGCAAAAAATAAAACCTTCCATTAAAAACGAGTGTCTATGAATGCCACGTAGGAGTACTGCTGATTTTAAGACCTATGGGCTGTATTTGTTAAGGGATTTAGACATGTAGAAAGTAAGAGACAGGTGTAAGAGACACCTGATTTTGGATGATGTAGAGCTTCTAGTGTGGTTCTGACTTTGGTACCTTGTCTCCATATGAAATAAACAGAGGTTCCTGAGAAAGCTGTCCTTGGCAACACGTGTAGCTGCAATCAGCTAGTGCAAGGGACAGAGTCCTGCCAGGAACTTTGCTCATCACAAGGGATTACACCCACCTATTTTCCTGACAGTTTCTTTTCAAAGGTATGTAGTTATGAACTTCTAAGTAGAATCACAGAATCACAGAGTGGTTGAAGTTGGAAAGGACCTGTGGAGGTCATCTGGTCTAGAGTAGTTCCAGCCCAGCTCTCAGCATGCCTGGAATGCCCGATTGGCTGGGTTGCTTTTGGTCCACTTGGGATCTGGGCAGAGCAAGCTCCCATTGTCCAGATAGGGGAAGAGTGATTGACACCTTGCCATAGTCACCACATGTTGCTCTAGGGAAAAAGTTCCTAGCTTTAGTTTTATCTCCTTTTGTCACAGAAATACCAGAGGAACTCTGCTGTATATGGTCAGTCCCTAGCCCTAGAGCAACCAACTGTGTTATTGTGTTGTTTTGAATGCTTGTCTTGGAAAGGTTCAGGCAGAGGTATAGTAGGTGCCCAAGCATGATGCGGCCCAATGTTCTGACCCAGCATGCTAAAGAAATAATCAATTGTATCACTAAATAAAATGAGGCCACAGTATGGGGATGTACACCTTTTCTCGTTGGAAGCCAAGAGTCTATCCCTCTGGAATCAGGAAAAACTGTGGAAAAAGTCTAACATTTTTTCTTAGTTTTTATTTAAGATCTAATGTATGTATAATTGTAATTATTTGTTTATTTATTTATTTATTTATACAATTTGTAAACTGAGTTTCGGCAGGTTTCCCTTTGTTCGTTGTTCAAATATGTACAGATTTTAGAATATGACTATTCAGGCTTTACTCTTTATCCTCAAATTTTACTAGAAGTAAGCATATAATGACACAGACATGAATCCTTTTTCTAATGTTCATGTCTGTCAGTCAGTTTAATGTTCTGTCTACATATAAAGGTGTCTGTATCCTAGTATAAATAAGGCTCTGTACAAAAATGCTTTGAATTTATGTGTGTTGGCTTCATTTTCAACATATTCCTCTGTGTTAGTCTTTCTATCTTTAAAGCAGATTTTTGCCTTTCTGTCTACTGTTCTGAGCTCACTGTCTGGTATTTAAATATTGCCTAACTAAATGAATTCATGTTCTCTTGTGCGAATACATGATGTGTTCGTGCAAATCTTGAAAGCAGAAGAAACAAAGTGTTTTATCAATTGCATGAAAGTTGCTGTTAATACTGTATGGTAACTAGTTTTCAGTGTTTGGTAGAATTTGATTACATTATATGCCTTATCAATATAATGTATCTAAAAAAATTTTTTTCTCATGTGAATACTGAACTTATTGCAATATTAAAACAACAACAACAACAACAAAAACAAAAACATAATAAATGGTCACAACACTAAAGTAAATGTTGTGCATGTAAGTAAATGCATGTTCATGGAGAACCGGAATAGCTTACTTAAGCTCTGATAGCAGAAAATAAGCCAGCTATAATTAAACAATACTTCCAAACAGTGTTGTCAAAATAAGGAAATAGAAGAGAGAAGCCTAAAGTGTAAATGTCATGTCAAAAAGAGCAGTGTCAATTTTTTTGTGTGTCTGTATTTTCCCCCATGAAATTCTCCCAGGTATAACAATCTTAATTATATTGATCTTTTGGGATTGCTGATAAAGTTAGACAATAATGATCTGTGAGATGAGGGGCAGCTGTAACTCTTGCTTGTATTTTTTTCCAAATTCTTACAAATATAGAGAGAACAAAGTACAGGTAGCATAGAGCTCTTTCCAGTAATGCCCTCTTCTCTGAGTGTTCTTTCACTTATTCATCTGTACATTCCTCAGCATACACGTACTTTATTTTTCATAAATGCTAGAAGAGAATTCTTTACAGAAGTCTTCTCTAAGTCATATTTTATGTAAAAAGCAACTAAGGAGGATCAGCGTTTTAGCTGAGCGTAAAGCTGGTTTGATTCTGAAGACTAGTGCAAGCCACAATGCCTTTTTTACTGATGCTGTGTTTGATCTATAAACAATTCATATTTCACCTTAAGGAATGCTTGCCTAAATTTTAACATATATTTTTGTTCTGTCTTTAGTTTCTTTGGCTTTTATTTTCCTGAAGTGTGGACATTTAATACAAAATAAGGCATGATGTCCACCCCCTTCAACATTCTTTCAATGGTGGCCAGAGAAACCACTCTTTAGAGATGTACTCCATTTGCATTATAGTTTTACTGTAGCCTGATAGAAGTTTTGCCAGGCTGCACAAAAATTTGCCACTGGCTGCTTGGATTGTGTTCAGCATCAGATGTTATAAGATAGCCTAGTAGTAACTGCTTATAAAGTAATGCCAGTGAAACAACATAGGCAGATAATTGTGCAAGTGCACACAGTAACACCTGTGTGAATAAAAGATTAGCCATTATCATGTTCATTTCATATGAGTAAAGACTGAAACATTGACATTTAACTAGCTTAAGTATATCTAACTGGTCTATTGTAATTATTAATTATTGAAACATAGAGATATTCCATCCTTGTTTCTGTTTCTTCCCCTCTGAAAATACGGTGCTCAGTCTTGTAGCCCTGCACATACACATGGCATTTGTGTGAGATTGCTTCAAAATACAAGTTTGGCTCATAAAATCATCACAGATTATAACTTCTTATTTTGATGTATGTGGTATTTGTCATGGACTTGACGTGAACAGAAGAATTAGCTGAATAGAAGAGATTAACAGTCTTGAGTAGTTGAAATAAAGAGTAAATTTGATGAAGTAATGTTGTTACTTCTGAATCTGACTTTTTAAAGAGAAATTTGATAATACACACCTTATTATGCACTGCTTCCTGAATATATAATCTAACTTTCTGAACAGAAAATATATTTCTACATTTGCCCCTTACCTTACCCCACCATGAAGTGGGAAGACTTCATTTTTCTTTTATCTCCAGTGGCAAAAAATTCCTTGATCATCACTGATCCTACTGCTGTCTTTTATAAACATTTCTATACAATTTCAGAACGTGTGTTAGAAATTGACTTTAGGGAATGTATTAAGCTTGTGAGACTGGCAGGTTCCCAAGTTTAATTCATAGTCTGCAGAAATATGGGATATTCATTGCCGTTCTTTTTCTACTGTTAGGATTTGTATGTGTGTGTGTGTCTGAATTTATCATTTAGTTCATACAGAAAGTAGGGTCAACACTGAGTAATTGTTTAAAATTTACACCTCAAGCTGCTTTTAGTTTGAATTTTCTCAGTCTCAAACAATGTAGGGTTACATGAACTTAGATCAAGAATGGGTTGGTCCTCTCTGCTCCCGTTTAAATGTGAATTCTTGACTTCAGAGTTGACAACAACAGCTTTCTCATCCTGTCTTTTCCTCCTGTTCAGGTTGTGTTGTGTGTGTGCGTGTGTATGTATGCGCATGTGCATATTTATATAAGCTTATATACCACTGTTCTCAAATATATTATTTCTGGCAATACTATGAAAGGGTGATTGGACAGAAAAAGTGCTTAAGAGTCTCAAATATATTTCAATCCAGTCTGCCTGCTGCTCTGTTTTGCACTGAGTCAAGTATTTTTTTAAGCTGATAATTGAAAACCTATCTTGTTCTTACAGAATGGTTTTGCTGTTGTAAGGCCCCCAGGCCATCATGCTGAAGAATCAACAGCCATGTAAGTACCAGGGAATATTGCCCATCTTGGAGCACTAAGGTTACTGGCAATCACCTGTGTTGTGCATGTCTCTGAAGAACTGTAATTGTTAGCAGATGACTGAAAAGGCTTTCTAGGTACTCCCAGAAGCAGATTTATGGCCTCAGAGATCATATAGCATTTTTTTTTAATGCTCTGAACATTATTTATAGCTGTTTTCCTGACTGATTTGCTTTCTTATTTCTGTTCTTCCCTATTCCACAGGGGATTCTGCTTTTTTAATTCGATTGCAATTACTGCCAAATACTTGAGAGACAAGCTGAATATAGGGAAGATATTGATTGTAGATCTGGTATGTATTCTTGGCAAGCATCGCACTTTCAGTGCATCTAGATAAAAGATAATGAATTTGTATTTATATGTCAGACCTTCCTGCTTTTAATACCTACAAGTAATAAAGGTGTGCATTTCCTCTGATTTTGGGAACTCATTAAAGCCAGGATGGCAGTACTGAAGCCATAAACATCTATGTTTCACTTTAATGGTGTTAACTGCAATTTAATGAGAAGAAGGCACAGATCAGGGCAACTTTTATGGTCCTTAAATGAATTGATACTTCCACCGTTAAAATAACCCTACAGAACCCAAGTTTACCTTTCCCTACAGAATACAAACTTTAAATAGTCAGATGTGCTTTAAAGAATGTTGTTGCTTTGGTAACCAAATTGGCCACTTCCCCCAGCTAGCAGTGATTCGACTTGTTGTGTAACTTCAATATTATTAAACAAATCAACAGGTCATTCCCCCTAAGAAGTTTTCAATTCATGTATGCCAGCTTTTGATGGTTCCCTGAAGGAAAGCTACATGATTAAAAATCCACTTCATTGGATTAGTCTTGTATTCTAATAGAAGGCATTCTTACACAATGCTTAACAGTTTTAACAAATGGATTATTTAAATGCAGATGACATTTGGCATGTTGTCTATATTATTTTCATGAATAATGAATTGGAGCTCTGCCTTGCACTTAAAGGATCAGCCCAATGTACAGCCCAAGGAAAGTTGAATGCTGATTTATGAGCACCATTTTTGTTTTCTTACAGTTCATGAGGAGGTGTAATAGGGTGTCTGACAAAGCATAGACAGGAAATGAACCCTGGCATCAAAACCTAACCTGTTACATCTGCACTTAATTAATTTTTGCAGGTGATAAAAGATTTAAAGACAAAATATGTTAAAGGGTTTTTGAAGTGCAGAGCTTAATAGTCTAAATCTTGTTCATATCTGCACTCATAATTAAATCTTATTGTGAAGTCATGGCCTTACCATCTAGCACTTTTGTTCAGTTAAACATGCATACTGGTTGTTGAAGAGAAGCAGAGAAAGGGCGAGTGTGGGAGAAGGAATGGCAGAGGAAAAATGAGTGGTAGAATAAGTATATGGGCAGGACAGATATTCTTAGGTTGTTTTTTACAAACATTTCTCGGAGTGTTCTACTATCACTTAGGGTCATAATTAAAAACTGCAAGAAACCAGTACTTGCGAAAAAAAAATCACTTCCACTGTTTTTGTAGCCATTTGCTGACTTGAATCTTACACTTCATTGAGTTTTACTGCTGTAAATGCTAGCCAAAAGTGAACTCTATGTTTATTCTTGTTTTTGAATAAAAAAAAAATATTCAGAGTTTTTTGTGAATGTTTCTAAGTCTTTTTTACTACAAGTGTTACATTCACCTAGTCAAGAATAGAAATCACTTCCATTTCACCTACACAACCAATAAGTACTCAGGAATTCAACACTGATTTTGCAAGGCAAGTTTAAATGTGCAAATCATTACCTGTGGAAATGATAACCTGTGAGGCTGCCTATGCTTACCCAGGAAAGTAGATAGGGAATGCTCAGCCTCTTTCTGATTCTGTTCCATTGGCCAGAATAACTCCACTGGTGAAAAGAGAGAAGTATATGGCTGATAAAGATTACTTCATTCCTGGAGCAATTGCAGTCCAGTCCCTAGCCTGCTCCGTGGTCAGTGCAATAATGCACAAAAAGTCATATGGAAAATTTCTTATATATAGGCAAACTGTGGATAATTCTCAATCCAGACTAAATGAATGAATAAATTAGTATTTATGTCTCTATGTCCACCAACAGATTTTTGAGCGTCTGAAATAAATAATGGAATTACAGATGTTAGACTTGGAATTAACCTTTAAGATTATATTTTGATAGTTACTAGCACAGCAGGACCCCATGCTGGTTGGCAGCTATACATGTTACTACTATGTTAATGTTAAATGTAATGTTCAATCCCATGCATTAAACTGTATTCTAATTACAAATGAAGTGTAGTCTTTGTAGCTGCTATGTGTTCATATAAATTCTTAACTTTTTAATTTTTAATCTTTCCTTTTTTTTTTCTACACAAAAATAAAAGATCTCTCTGTCAGCTTTTCTTTCCTCATTCTACCTTTGAATAAATCTCAGTTTTTGAACGGACTTATGTATCCTGAATACATTTGATGTATTAAGGGCAGAATCTAAACACATTTCCCACATGGTAACATCCACAGTCTTAAACAGCACATTCCTTTGTCTAAACAGAGAAGTTAATGCTCTTCAAAGTAGAGTAACCTTTGGTGGAATTAAAGTGTAGACAAGAAAACTAGCTTTGAGATGCAAATAATTAAGAAAAAAAAAAAAAAGAGAGTTCTCTTGTCATTTCATGGAATCACAGAATCATTTAGTTTGGAAGAGACCTCCAAAATCACCTAGTCCAACCTCTGACCTAACACCAACAAGTTCTCCACTAAACTAATTTGTTTTCTAGTCATTTGAAAACTGTTATAGCAAGAATATATCTATAACCCCAAATAAGCTAGGAAAATAAAGACTATTTAAAATCACAAAGTGAAGTACTCTTACATTTTTTAAACATGGTGCTTACAGATGTATCTATATGGCCAACATTGTTCCTCAGATTCTTGTTGCGTTCCTGGTCCCAAGGTTATCCATACCTGCAAATATGCTAGCAAGATCTGGGTCTGTTTTGAAGTAAACCAATTAATTCTGTCCCAGAAGAAAACTGGATGTTGTTCTGGGATTAGGCTGCATGCCAGCTTTGACTCCATTTGCCAGTCAAAACCTAATAATACTATGCTGGCTGCCTTCAAACCTCCAACACCCTCACACCAGTGTGTGCTACCTTGCACCCCCAATGTGTTACATTTAACCTTGCCATTACACAGTTTGGCTGTGACTTAATCCTTGTGTTACTTCAAGGACTTTCAACTGAGGAAAAAAAAAAAGGTAACTGTTATAATATTACCCCATATAAGTCCCAGAGGGGTCCAAGTCAAGCACGATGCAGTACAAATGAGACTTGGTCAATGTAGAGAGTCACGAAAAATGTTAGAGAGAATCATGGGCTACATCAGCTGGCAAAGAACGCATGCAGTGGGCACTGCTTGCTGTGCTGTCGGCAGCATACACCTAACTTGAATCTTCCTGGAGTATAGGCATTTTGAAGAAAATGTGACCATTGTTTTCTCTGATACTAAATTCAGTTCAAACCTCATAGTGTTTGTAAAATAAATAGTCTGGGTGATAATGTCACCATTTAGTGTACTTTGTCCTTTTGAATTCTGTCTTTAAGTCAGAAATTTTAAAGGGATCAGCTAAATGAGGAGAATCAACAATATCTATAACTTTTCAGCTTCTTACAAATCCCAGTGGAAAAACATACAATAAAGGCTCAATTTTCCTTTACAAAAAGGCAAGTGGATTTTCCATTTTCACTTGTAAAATTTCATGTGTGCCTAACTACATATTACAATAGTAGAACTGTGAAAACGAAAATAAAAAATATGAAAAGCCCATATTATCAGCCTTTATTATACAGATATACTGCCAGCATTTATTTTCCAATATTTTACTTAATGGCAGAATTTCTTTTCACTGGTGTTATATAATATTTGAAATATGGAGAATGGCCAAGGTCACTCCTTGATTGTTGAAGGCACCATCCTATCTGCCAGATGATTTAATAGCTAATGAGATCATATTCCTCTGTCTTCAACTGTTGCCGTCATGATTTTGCAAAAATGAAGTATGAAGTCCTTTCCGCATCTGGCATCTCTTTTGATGTGGATCTAACTGCTGAGGGACTGCTAACTGAACTGAATGTTTCAAGAAAGCCAATTTACTCAGCTGGTCACAGAGCCTTTGACCTCAATAGTGGAACTTGGCAAATCAATGAATACACTTATGTTTAGTGTTCTGTCAAGAATTGTGAAAAAGCTCTGTAAACCATAGATCCTTCTGCAAAATACTAGTTTGTAGTTTAAACATTAGTCTTTCTTCAGAGGCCAATGAGGCTAGTTAATTAAGCCTGAGGGGTTATGAACTGTTGGCAGTTAATAAGTCATAAAATTCCTCCATAAAACAGGATGCTAGATTCCATCACTGAGGCAAGGAGTACAAAGAGCTGGTGTATAAATATCTAATTGTACAAAAGGACTGGGATTTCTCAATGACTGCTCATCTGGAGTCTCCAGGGCACGCTCGCTATGGTTTCCTGATTTTTAGAAGCCAGTTTAAAAAATGAGTGCATTAAAGAGTAATTTGCCTGAAAGTTCAGGAAGTATGGGGTGGTGAAGGGAGGGGGAAAGGGGAAGACAAAAGGAGGGCAATGGAGAGGGAGAGAAACAGAGAGAGAGGGGGTAAAAGAGAGCAGAACTGAGCTCTCTACACTGAGTTGGACATTATTACATTTGTCATCTGTTTTCTTTCTCCTTTAGGATGTTCACCATGGCAACGGTACACAGCAGGCTTTTTATGCTGACCCCAGCATCCTGTATGTTTCCCTCCATCGCTATGATGAAGGCAACTTCTTCCCCGGCAGTGGAGCCCCAAATGAGGTTAGGTTTATTTCTTTAGAGCCCCATTTTTATTTGTATCTTTCAGGTAATTGCGTTGCATGATTACCCCTAATTTTCTTGTCCTTCTCTGGTTCTTTAAATTACACCAGATTACCAAATTGTCCACTGGGAGCAGGGGACCAGTGGAAAACAAGTGCATAACCCAGAGCAGTCCTTGTCAAACAAGGCTGTGCTGATCTGACACGTTGTTTGATGTTTGTTTCTCAAGAACAC